>NC_057358.1:137472552-138841302 GCF_016509475.1 Prionailurus bengalensis
CGGGATTCAACAGAAGAACGGAGCTGCTTGAGGATAACCGATTAGGGGCGAGAGGCTGCTCGCACTTGGTTAGAATAAAGTCTAGTGTTTGTGCAGGATTTCCATCATCTCACGTGGTCCTTGCCACAGTCCCACAGGAGCCTTTACCGTCCCCATTTCGCAGATGAGGAAATAGAGGCACGGAGAGGTTGAGTAACTGGCCCAAGGACACCCAGCTGCTAAGCGTTGGCACGGAGATCGAAACCCCATCTCATCATCTGCCTGCTCTGGAAAGCCTTCAGGGTCACTGCTCCGTTGTCCTCAGGTCCTCTGGTAGCACCCTCGTCTCCTGAAACCACAGGAGGTGAGCTCTGGAAAGGCCCAGAGATCACAGCCCCACCCCAGTGTCTGATATGTGGGGACACCAGAGCCCAGAGAGGCCACAGAGCCCGCTCATCAGACAGCCGGAGGGCATCCCTGCCTCCCAGCCCCTGGGCACCGGGACTCTGCGGTGTCTCCCCAGCCCTTCTCGTGGGGCTGGCCACGCGATCTGCTCTGCAGAGAAGGCCGAGGGAATCCTTCCCTGAACACTGTTCTTTCGGGACGGACTCCAGCAAAGGTCCATCCTGCAGAGCCACAGGGCAGGTGCTGATCAACCGGAGCCGAAACGCCAAAGGCGGCACCTGAGCCCCGGGAGGGCGGGACCCGGCAGGGCCAGATGCACCTCGCTCGCTCGCTCGCTCGCTCGTGCATCAGAGGGCATGAGCAGTGCCCACACCCCTGCCGGCAGGTCTGCTGCTGCACAGCCCCCAGGCACCCCCCCTGTGCCTGCTCCTGAGGCCAGGTCAGTGCATCACCAAGGCTGCTGTGACCCCGGCCACCCCCGCAGGCTTCCCTCTCTGCTGGGGGCAGGGCGGGCCGCCTCTCCCCGCACAGACAACGGCCCACACACCGCTGTCGCCGGCTCCAGCAGCAGCTCCCAGGCTCCATTCTCGAACCCTCCCTAGAGCCCTGACCTCAGGGAGCAAAGGTGGGGCAGGGCACCTGTGTGACCAGAGCTCCCTTGGCCACTCTGAGGCGACCCATCCTCAGACCAGCTCTGAGGAACGAGGACCTCGGCGCACGTCCACATACCTCATTCTGGAACTTGAGGCTTCGGCATCCGGGTCCTGAATCCCCTTCAGTCCCCCCCTCCGAGGCTTCCCCTCCCTGTCCCCAGGGGACTGGACACAGAGGTGTCTGTAATACACTTCTGGGCATTTCTTCCTTCCCAGCTGGACAGAGCAAGTCGCCATCAGTGACCCCCCCCCTGCCCCCCCACTACAAAGCCTGTCCGATGGGGATGCCTCTGATGTCCTCACCTGCACCTCTCACCTGGCGGGATCGCTCTGTCTTCCCTTGGATTTTCCGCCACTTGCCAGGTGACGAAAGAAGGCACTCATGCCCGGTAAGAATCACCACTCTGCAGGATTTCCGGCTCGTGTCAGGCCGGCGGTCGAGATGTACCCGGCACTCGGTATACACGCGTGACTAACACCCCAGAGTCAGGAAGACGGGGAGAAGGGGCTTTACGTTTCCACTGGGCGTGGCTGACCTTGGTGGAAATGGAGCCAATGATGTGTGTGTCCCCGCCTTGTGTCCCCAGGTCCCAGCAGACATCTGGAGGCCTCAACACAGCTCTGATCGACTCGGGGATGTGCGGTGCCTTCAGGCAGCCAGGACGGGGCCTGGCCCTTGGCACTGGTCTTGGCACTGGTCCACCCCCTGCAGAACGTGACTGAAGCCTGTGCTGATCCTTCCCCTGTGGGGTTGGGGGCGTCTCCCCACTGGGCAGGGAGCTCCCTGAGGGCATCTTACAGATCTCGCCCCCCACCTGGCTCAGTGCAGAGTCACGCATGCAACAGGTGTCCCCAGCTTCCAACAAATGAGTAAGAACAAGCTAGCTGCTCGGGGGAGGCGACGCAGCTCTGAACTGGGTCCCTGGACTGGGGTGGGAGGGGGCAGTCACGTGGGCTCACAGTGGGGCCACCCGCACCGTCAGCACTGAAGGCTTTAAAGCAAGCAAGGACTACAGATCCACCATCCAGCAGCTCCCCTAATGGATGACACGGCTGGGTCTTGGGGGAGCCCTCACAGCAGAAAGCATTAATGAGAGATAAAGGCTCGGCTTTGAAATTCAAATTCTTTCGCGTTCCTCATCCACCTCTTCTGAGTTGACTATGGTTCGACCGGTTTTTCCAGAGCTAATCGCTTTGATGTTGTTAATGAAAATATGAAAGGTGATTAAGGGGGACTCTTTTTCTTTCTTTTTTAACTTTGGGAGAACGTACAACGCGTTCTGGATTTGGGCATTCTGGCCGATTGTGCATTTTCATCATTTTAAGGGGGAGGGGAGCCAGAGTAGCCTGGAACCTCGTCTTGGCTGAGACGGCTCCCCGACTGGACCGAGTGCCCGGAGGCTGGCGATGGCCCTCTTGGCACGCGCCTTTGGGTCCAGATTCCTCTGCCAGGGTCAGCTCAGGGGTGCTCCGGGCAGAGCCAGGCACAGCGCCGGCCTCACAAACCCTCAGTCGGTCAACAAACGCCGAAGGAGCGTTTCTGCCTGCCTGGGCCGAGTGCAGCTGACCTGGCCCTGGGACCAAGACGACTGCGGCCCTTCCCCCCCCCCCCCCCCCCCGCAAAGAAGTGTGCGCCGGGGCTGTGTGTGTCTGCCCCAAATGGGGATTTCCTCTTTGCTGCCAGACGCAGCCCTGGCACAACCCTGGTACCCCGTAAGCCCAGAGAGCGAGCAGGAGGCTGCCTGGAGATGGGGAGCTACAGACAATCACAGCTGACTGAGAACAGAGCTGCCGGCCAGGAACCGGCAAAACACTCGTAACGGTGGCTTCAAAGACCTTCTGGAGGCTGAATGCGAACAAGCTGGAGAGTTAAAATCTCCTGACGGCTCAGTCGAAGGGGCCCCTCATACTCTGGTGGGTTTCCCTCCAGGAACCCCATCAGGTTCTCCTAGTAAATCCTGGAGGAAAATCCTCTCGTGCTTGACCGAGGGGAGGGGAAAAGTAACCATTTTGAAATACGATGAACACATATTGATCACCTACTGATTTCCCAGCTTTGGCAAGGTATGATGGGAGGGGACTATGTGGCCCCTGCTCCCTCCCAGAGCTGTGCAGCTGGTTGAGGAAGACCCAGCCCAGCACTGTGAAGTCAGGGAAGCCTTCCCGGAGGAGGAGGAAGTACCAAGTCAGTTCTTAAAGGATTTGCAGGAATGAGCCAGGAGACAAGGCAGGAAGAGACAACACAGAATTAGCAGAAACAATACTAAATGCACACGTTTTGGACACTGATGAGCCATCCGAGTGTGGAACGTGGGGCCTGGGGTTGTGTCCCTGGACCCCTGGGCTAGGCTAAACTCTCCTCCTGGCTCAGAAGCACTGTGAACTTTGGGCTGCAGCCATAGCGGTTATGACAACAGACAGGAGTGGAACATCAGTTCTGTTCTTGGCCCTGGAGGGCCGGTGTGTGAAGTCATAATCGGCCTCATTAGGGACATGACGGTCTGTACAAACATGCCCTGATGTGGCACACGCTTGCATTTTCACGTACACAACCCACACACTCGAGCGTGCTGGTGCAACACAGCACCGAGTCCTGCCTCTGTGCAACGTACATCGAGTTTTCACACCAGACAGATGCGCCCTGCCGACGGTGGGTCACTTCTGGGACCCTGCCACCACCTCGCGGGCCCTTACAGACACGGCCCGACGCTGTATAGCTAACGTCGGATCAAGCCAGAAATCAGAGGAGAAAGAAAGATAGGTCTTCAAACAGCAGGTATCCCTCCACCACGCTGGGCTTACAGTTCAAATCAGACCTGCCGAGTGTGAATGTGATTTAGATTTAATGAGATCAGGGTGATACACGGAGATACAGATGCCAACCAATTCGTTCCAACTAATGGTGTAACGTTCTTGCTGTTGCTGAAAGTTTAGGTCATATGATACCACTCAGTGCCCCAATCGCTGAACAAGTAAATCAAAAAGAAATGTGGGGGCGCCTGGGTGGCTCAGTCGGTTGAGCGTCCGACTTCGGCTCAGGTCACGATCTCACGGTTCGTGGGTTCGAGCCCCGTGTCGGGCTCTGTGCTGACGGCTCGGAGCCCGGAGCCTGCTTCGGATTCTGTGTCTGCCTCTCTCTCTGCCCTTCCCCTGTTCACGCTCTGTCTCTCTCTGTCTCAAAAATAAATAAACGTTAAAAAATTTTAAAAAAATCATTCCAGGGGCGCCTGGGTGGCTCAGTCGGTTGAGCATCCGACTTCGGCTCAGGTCACGATCTCCCGGTTCGTGGGTTCAAGCCCCGCGTCGGGCTCTGTGCTGACAGCTCAGAGCCTGGAGCCTGCTTCGGATTCTGTGTCTCCTCCTCTCTCTGCCCCTCCCCTGCTCATGCTCTGTCTCTCTCTCTCTCAATAATAAATAAACGTTAAAAAAAAAAGAAATGTGGATTAACAAATGAGCGTTGTTGTGGCTGGAAACAAATGGCCTAGAATTTAAAGCCGAATCCTGAGATCTTCCTTCAGGCTTTGCCTCTTCTCCAGCACGAAGCCACCTGGCCAACTCTCCTGGCCAATCCCTCCTCACTTGCTCCCCCCTCCCCTGCTGCATCCCCACACTCAGCTGAGGGCCTTGCTTCTCATTTCACTCAGAAAACACAGCAAAGAACTTTCCAGAAGCCACCGCCACCACCATCTCACTACCCTCCCCACGTGCACCAAGCCACCTTCTCTGCAGAGACTGAGGGCCAAGCAAGGGTCCAAGCTCTTGATGGAGACCCCTCTGCTGGCTCCACCTGCCTCACCACTGAGGCAAGCAAGCCCAAGGCAACGTCTGCACCTGCCTGGCCTCGCTCCTCCTCTGGTCACCTGGAGGCTGGCCCTGGGCGGGAAGTGCAGGTGGCGGATGGGCAGGTGCCCAGAGCCACAGTGACGCTCCTGCCCACCCCGGGAGCCCCAGCCAGCCAGCCTGGCAAGTGTGTGCAGAGCCTGGTTACACGAGTCACCACTCACAGTGTTCCTCACAAGTCACACGGTTCCAACAAGGACTGACTGATCTGGCATCTTCTGCCCTGCCCTGCCCTGCCCTGCCCATCCCATTCAGCCCCATCAGCCCCTGGATGACCGTTTCTGGAGCACAGAGCCCATGCTGGGTGCCATGGCGGTAGCTTTCCTCACTCCGTGTTCCCCGAGGAGGGGAGCCCCTCCAGGATCCTAAGAGACTTGCCCAAAGCCACACCGCTACCAAGTGCGGGAAGCCCAATTCCAGCCGTGCCCAACGGGGTGGCGACCAAAGACGCGGACGCTGTCCGTGGTGCTGAATCAACGCGGGCCCAGCTCTCCAACCACCCGGGGCACCAGGGGTTCCATCCCGTCTTGTCCAGGAGAGGGCGCTAAGCGGTTTTGCTGCATTATCCAGGTTAAAAAAAAACTTTTAAATGTGGCCTTTAAGCTACCTTAGATTGGGCGGACAGCAGATTTATGATTTAGGTTTCACAATGTACACATCTAGTATCATGCAGTTTTCACCATTCTATCTCGTTTCCAAAAGTTACACAACTTTTCCTCTGGGAAGCTGGAAATGCCCTATCCCTGGAGGCTTCATGGCCAAAGACAGCCCTAACCGCCCCCACCCCGTCTGCCTGCTCTAAAGCACATCATCTCACTGTGCATTTGAGGCAGGACACTTCACGCCTGCAGGTTCACCTTTTGAACGTATATGTATTTTATTAAGTACTAAAGACATACCAAAGACGATAAGATACGTGCATCGTTTAAAGAATAACAATACCGAGCGCCTGGGTGGCTCAGTTGGTTGAACATCCAGCTTTGGCTCAGGTCATGACCTCACGGTTCATGAGTTTGAGCCCCTCGTCGGGCTCTGTGCTGACAGCTCGGAGCCTGGAGCCTGCTTCGGATTCTGTGTCTCCCTCTCTCCCTGCCCCTCCCCCACTGGCGCTCTGTCTCTCTGTCTCTCAGAAATAAAGAAATGTAATTAAAAAAATTAAAGACTAACTATACTGTGTGTGTGCCCAGTGCCCAGGTTACAGAAGGAAAATCAACACTAGCTTTGAAATACCCCTACGTGCCCTCCCCACTCCCTCCCACGTACAGGTAACTATGATTTTGCATTCATCACTCCCTGAATTTTCTTCGTAGTTTACCAAATCTACATATCCAAAAATACAGTTTTGCTTTGCCTATCTCTGAACTTTATATAAATGGAATCATACCAAAGTACCGTGCAACCTCCACTCTGGGCTCAACGACACATTCCTAAGGTTCGCTGCTGTTGCTTGTGGCCCGGCTCTCCCCTCCCCACTGCCACACGGCGCATGCGTGTACTTGGTGACCCATTCACAGTCAGCACACATCTGATGGTCTTGTTTGGGCTGCTAGGAACGTGCAGATCTCTAGCACACCTGTGTCAGACTTTTTCTAAGGCACGCACCCAAAAGTAGGACTTCTGGCCACAGGATAAGTGTGTCTTCAGCTTTACTGGATGACTCCAAACTGTTTTCCAAGTTCCCCAATTTCTGGCCCTCGAGCACTGCATAGTTTGGGCTGGTCTGTGTGTGCTCACCAGCCCCCAGCACCATCAGACTGGTGTCACAAGGAGGAGGCAGAAGCTCAACGTGGTTTTCGTGGGTATTTCCCGGACACGGGTAAGGCTGAGCATCTTTTCACAAGTTGACTGACTCTTCGCTTCTAGGAAGGTCTGTCCAACACCCCCTGCTCCCGCCCCGCCGACACCTCTGGGTTCCGGCTTCAGTAGAAAGGCTCTGGACCAAACGCATGTCCTTCAGAGGACCGGACAGGCTGATGCTCTGTGTGGAGTCTGCCTGGAGCTGCAGAGGACAGCAGCCCCGCCCACCCCCAGGGTCCTCACCCCCCAGGTGAGCCCACTTTCCAGGTTCACAGTTAAATGCGTTCTTGCTGCCCCCACCCCTGATAATAACAGCCCCTAAGCTGCAATCACACTTCGGGTTCAGAAAGCATCCCCTCGAGCTGTAGCCCTTCCCAGGTCCCCCGGAAACCCCACCACGCAGCCTTAGGGGCAGTTCCGGGCTGACTCTCGGGGGCTCTAGCCCCCGTGGGCACGCCATGCCTGTCTCACTCTGCTGCACCTGCAGTGAGTGCCTGGTCCAGGTCTGGCACAGATCTGGAACCCAGAGGATCCTCCCGATGGTGGGGGCTGTGGAGGATGGGAAGAAGTTACCATCTGGGGGCTCCAAGCAGGCCTGGCAGATGCCACGGCTGAGGCCAAGACCGCCTTGAGGCCAGGGAAAGGGCAGCCACGCTGGAGAGGCAGAGGCGGCTGTGGTCTGTAACGCGCACAAGAGCCCCGGGTGGCAACAGAGGCAGGTGGGGCTGCCTCCTCCCAGCATAAGCGTGGCTCGTGCTCCCCCTTCCTACAACCCCCGGAGGGCAGCCAAGGCAGAAAGCAAATGTGGTCTCACTTGAACTCTTTCGCCTCTTCCTCACTCTTGTCCAAAGATTGCACCTCCAGCACCTGGGGCCTCAGTGGAGGCGGGGGGGAGGGCTCTTCCCTCCTCCCCCCTGTGCTCCCTCAACCCCAGAGGCAGACTCAGCATCCATGCTCATCTCGAATACTGGCTCTGTGTTCTCAGAAACTTTATCTCCTTAAAGCCTCTGAGATATGCTCAGTGTAGAGTGTTTGGGCTTCCCAAATACACCTCTTAGCACTCTGCTGCCTTTTTAAAGACCGGAGGTGACATTCACATAACGTGAAAGTAACTATTTTCAGTGTTTTTTCGTTTGTTTGTTTTTACTTATTCATTTTTGAGGGAGCGCAAGCAGGGGAGGGGCAGAGGCAAGGAGACAGAGGATCCGAAGCGGGCTCGGCAATGACAGCAGCGAGCCCGACGCGGGGCTCGAACTCAAAACCGTGAGATCATGACCTGAGCTGAGGTCGGATACTCAACTGACTGAGCCACCCAGGCGCCCCAAGATAACTATTTTAAAGAGGACAACTCGGTGGCATTCGACCGATTCACAGAGTCAGGCAACCCCCATGTCCACCCAGCTCTAAAACATTCCCTTCCCCCCACAAGAAGCACTTGGCTTGTTCCTGCAAGGTCGTTTTCAAGTCTGGGGTCTGGGGCCTCCGTGGGGAGACTGGGAACTCCTTCCTGGAGGGCAGGCGGGGCCTCGGGCCATTTCCGCCCCACCCTTATCCTTGCTCAAAGTCACTGACAACCGGGGCACCTGGGTGGCTCATTCGGTTAAGTGTCTGACTTCGGCTCAGGTCACGATCTCACAGTTCACGAGTTCGAGCCCTACATTGGGCTCTGTGCTGACAGCTCAGAGCCCACTTGGGATTCTCTCTCTCTCCCTCCCTGCATGTGCATGCATGCTCTCTCTCCCCAAAATAAACATTTAAACAAAACAAAACAAAGTCACCGACACGTGCAGTAACTTCTAAACATGAGGCACGTGGTCTCCAGGGTCTCCTAAGTGTAAACCCAGCATCTTCCAGTGCCACCACCCTCCACCACAGCAGCATCAGCGAATGTAACCAAGGGCATCGCCCTGCAGCCTAGGCCGGGGGGGCCTCAGGGAGAGAACCCACAAGGAAACCCAAGCGAATGGGGTACGGAGGGCTGGGCCGTGATAAAGACGTGGAGACAGATGAGTCAGGTACGAAGGAATCCACTGCTGTGGCCATCCGTGGTGCCAAACCAAAGCAGCCTGGAAGGTTCTGGTTCCCCAAAAGTCAGGCCCACTGCCCCCCAAACACCAAGAAGTCACTTTACACAAGTGGGTCCGGCACACGTGTCTCTGTGAAGTGACTAATTAGCTGTGACTCAGACACGCTGACGACACGGCTGGGGTCCTATGTCTCCAGGGAGCCGAACGAGTCCCTTCACAAGGGGAAAGTGCCCCCCCCCAATCTAACCCGGGACCAGGAAGCAACATCTGTCACCCTGCACTGCCACCCAGAGTCATCAGCACAACTAATTACCACTAATTGTAATATCGTTTCTGTCTTGCTGCTAATACATTTAGACTTGCTAATCAAATCAAACCGTCCCACCTTGCCGTGCGGCTTCGAAATAAACATTTCTGCAAAGCGAGAAATAAATCACTCCCGAGCTTTGTTCTCTTTTTTTCCTGCAGCCGTGTCTGTGGGGACGTGGGGTGGGGGTGGGGGGTCCACATACTTGTCTCTGGGACCAAAGGCATGGGAGAAGTCTGACGAGGAACTGGCCTTTACTATCCAAAGCTTCCAAAGAGAGGGGGAGAGAAAGGGTTAAGAGACACTCGGGGACTGGGAGAGAAGGAGGGGGGGAGGTGAGCAGGAAACCCTCCTAACTGAGCCCGCACAATTTGCTAAGCACTGTTCCTGTGTCACCTCCACCCTCTCGGGGTCGCTGTCTCCCGTGGCCCCTGGCTGGCCTGGTGGGTCCTTTGCAGGACCCCCTCCGAGCTCCCTCTTTTTACTCACCAAGGAGGGCTGCCCTGATGTGTCCCCAGACCTGGCTAGGAGCTTGTAGAGGGCAGGGACCTTGTGCAGTTGCTCTGTTTTCCCAGCACCTCAGCCAAGGCCAGGCACACGGCAGGTGCGCAGGAAACGCCACCCCCACCCCAATAAACACGCGAACGGACCGTAAGAACTAGGTCACAGTGCTACTCTATCCCTATCTGCAGACGAGGAAACTGAGGTGTGAAGGGATACTAAGCAGTAGCTGTCCAGCATCTGTAGTCAGTAAAGGGCAGGACCTAAGGACCAGTCCTGGGTAGGTCTAAGCCTGCGCTGGTGCTCCTTCGGGAAGTGGGGCGGGGGGAGGTGGCCCCTCATATAGCTACACAGGGACCAGTAATGAAATGCTAAGGGCCACAGGGCTCTGTGCTCAAGGACACACTGCCGTGATGCGCAGAATTCTGGAACGCAAGCTGCCAAAGGTTGACCACGAACGCAAGTTAGTATAAATGCACCTGTTACTACAGCAATGCTGCCCTCCTCACCTCTCCACGTCCACCCCATTGCCGAGAAAGGGGCTATGCCACCCCAGGGTGGGGGCAGGGGAACCACAGAGCGGTGGCCCTCGGCTGGCTCCTTCCGCCTTGGCAAAAGCCAACTCCCAGCGACCCCAACAGCCTGGCGAGGCCATCGGTGTGGTAGCGTGGAAAGGTGCACCCCTGGTTCGGCCAGGCCTGGCCTCGATCAAGTCACTTCCCCACCTTCAACATCCTCAGGTGCTTCGCCGGGAGGAGGGGAACTAGTCAGCTTCCGTGTTCATCTCGCGGCAGAAGTAAGTAAATGAATGGAACGGTACGACCCGAACAACAGAAGTGTGGGGTAACCTTTCCAGGGCAAGGGAAGGGGCAGTGGGGAGGACAGAGGCTGAGACTAAGCACTGACCACAGCCTCACAGCAGCACCTCCTCGCCATCACCCTCCACCAGCTGCCCGCGGGGCCGACACTGATAAACCCATTTCACAGATGTGGAACTGGAGGCATGGAAAGTCAGCCAACCCCACTGTAAGAGGATGCAGGGCTGCCAGCCAGGTCCGGACGACTCCAGACCCGGGGGAGGGGGGTACAGAGAGCTCAGCTCCTCCTCCTGCAAATCCCCCCACCCGCAGTCACTGGTTCTGCCAGAGTAGAGTATCCGCACGGCTCCCGTACGTAACTAAAAAATGATGAAGCGCATCCCACATCAAACGAGGCTGTCGATTTTAATTAATTTCAGATCTTGCGTGTTTCTGGCAATTATTTGTAACAAGGCTTACAGAGGGCATTTAAAATTAATTGTGATTTTTATCTAGAAATCAATGCTTATTTTTTAAGTAGCTCATTAGGGGTGAGGATGTATTACAGGAGCAGCAGGCCCTGTGTCAGGAAGGAGGCACCTGGGGCTAACGGGAGAAGCCAGCAGAGGAAGACGTCTAAACCGTGATGGCAAGATCAAAGCCAGCAGAATTATGAAATGGAGCTCCAATAGATAAAACAAAACCTGATCTGGATGGGGCAAAGGCAGAGTCACCCAGAATGGGGGAGGAGAGCTTCTCAGCCTCGGCCAGTGGCTCTCAGGGAGCCCAGCCGTCCAGGCAGCTCGCCGACACGGGCAGAGGCTACGGCAGCAGCACCAGGCGCCCTGCGTGGGGACCGGAGCACAGACTGTACGGAGGGCACCAAGAGAGGAGCCTGCGAGAACTGGGGCGTGTGACACGGGGCCCAGGCCTCTCCCCAGACATCACACCAAGGGGCAGGTAATGGAGGCTGGTGCCATGACCCTCACTTTCTGTGTTTGTCTTTTACACGCACGTTTACGGAAATAGGTTTTAAAATTCATCCCAAGAAAGAGGAAGGAAAGAAGAAATGTCCAAGTATCAGCGACACAAAACAGGAGTGCAAACAGTCTAACGTCACAGACCATTCTCACCGATAGTCCTCCTTGCTCCGCTACCCCTTTGCGTGCAGAGGTCACGTGATTAAAACCGAGGCCAGTCCTCCGAGTTATAATAAAGCCACGAACGTCGACACAGGCTCTTACAGCTTATAAAGATACAGCTACGTTCCTTTAGCGAGCAGGGTAAGTAAGGTTTAGGAAGTTTCCATGCCTTACTCAAGGGGGCAAGGCGAGCACTCGGGGGACCTGGGGCTGGGCCCCCCTCGCACGCCCCGACCTCAACCCTTCTGTGAGGGTAGCAAGGCAGGACACACCCATCACCACCCACGCTGCCACCATCACAACAGTCACCACCCTTGTCCTCTTCTTCATCGTCATCATCACCCCCATGATCACGGCTGTCCACACCCTTCCACTGTGTCAGGTGCCCAGGGAGAGGGTTATCCTCACTCAGAGGACTGGTTCTCACTCTTCAGGGGCTCCAGGATCTCACGGGGGGAGGGGGCACGTCGCACATACTTCTGGGCTCAGCGGGGAGCTGCTGCTTCTGCAACTACGGACCAAGCACCTGCTGGCAGATGGAGCTCCCAGGAGATTCAGGTGAAGACAGGTGGTCAAGGGGCCAGAACCTAGAGACCCTGCACAAAGGTCCAATTGGGGCCCGAGTCTCTGCAAAGCCCGAAAACACCGCAGTGGAGGGTAGAGAGTCACCTGGGAGTTAAAAAAACACGTGCTACGTGCAACAAGGAGCGGTTACGTCAATGACGATATGGATGCTTATTTTTATTTCGATATCGCTCCCGAACCCGTTAATGACATTTGTAGGGGTGGCACGATTGCTTATCTCGTTCTTTTTCATTTAAAGTTTTAATTTTGGGCCCGCCTGGGTGACTCGGTCGGTTAACCGTCCGACTTCAGCTCAGGTCACGACCTCGCGGTTCGTGGGTTCGAGCCCCGCGTCGGGCTCTGTGCCGACAGCTCGGAGCCCGGAGCCCGCTTCGGATGCTGTGTCCCCTCTCTCTCTGCCCCTCCCCTGCTCGTGCTCTGTCTCTCTCAAAAATAGATAAAAACATTGAAAATAATAGTAACTTATAAAATAATAAAGTTTTTATTTTCAAGGGGTACCTGGCTGGCTCAGGTGGGGGAACGCGACCTGACTCTTGATCTCAGGGTTGTGGGTTCGAGCCCCACACTGGGGGTAGAGATTACTTAAATAAGTAAATAAATCTTTTAAAAAGTCGTCATTTTCAAGAAAAATCACATAGTATTTTCTACGCCTGGGATTCCCCTCCAGAACCTCAGCGGCGACAAGAGGGGACAGCCGGCTTCCAAGGAGACCTACTAAGTGGCAGCAAATGTCACAAACATACCTGCAAACCAACAACAGACACCTGCCTGGAAAATGCTACCTGAGCCCCACAGTCTTTATCAATAATACTGGCAGAGTCTCGTGTTCTGTCATCTGTTATCAACCCTGTAGGGGTTCCCAGGGTGGTATGCAAGGGGCACAAGGGACTTTGTTGCTTGGGTGTTGACTCTGGTCACTTTAGAACCTCTGGAGCTTTTTGCTTCCCCTCTATACACACACACACACACACACACACACACACACACACACACGAGCATTTTGTCTTTTTTTTTTTTTTTTTTTTTTTTAGTTTTAAACGTTTACTTATTTTTGAGAGACAGCACACGTAATTTGGGAGGGCAGAGAGCGAGCGGGGAGACAGAGGATCTGAAGCGGGCTCTAATGCGGGGCTCAAACTCACGAACTGTGAGATCACGACCTGAGCTGAACTCGGATGCTTAACTGAGCCACCCAGGTGCCCCACGGGCATTCTGTCTTCAGGGACACAATAGAACAGCAAAGACATTTCTTTTTTTTTTTTTTCTAATGTTTATTTATTTTTGAGAGAGACAGAGAGACAGAGCATGAACGGGGGAGGGGCAGAGAGAGAGGGAGACACAGAATCCGAAGCAGGCTCCAGGCTCTGAGCCGTCAGCACAGAGCCCGACGGGGGCTCGAACCCACGCACCGTGAGATCACGACCTCAGCCAAAGTCAGGTGCTCAATCGACCGAGCCACCCAGGTGCCCCACAAGCATTTCGTCTTCAGGGACACAATATAACAGCAAAGAAGACATTTCTATCACATTTACAGTTTTTAAGGCACATCCCCGCCCACTACCCACTAATTAAAACAGAACTCTTGTGCACGGATGGGTCAGACACAGACAACACCCCTCAGTCTTCCATTTTACTGAGGAGTCTGATCGGCCCCTAAGTAGCAAAGCCAAGCCCAGCCCGGCCGCACTAGCCCCTGCTACGCGTCTGTCTCCTCCAGTGTGTGGTGGGGATGAGACTTCCTCACGGGGATGTGCTGCGATCCCAGGTCAGGCAGCTCAGAAAACACTCACACCCACGGCGGGAGTGGTCCCCAAACGGTAGTGGCTCTCACCATCGCTGACGGTGTTCTCGCCATCCCCTCTACGGTAACCGGCATCCTCACCATCAGCAGCAGCACCGCATCACCACCCTCATCACCCCCGGTGTCAGCATCGCCGTCACCTTCCTCCCCACCACCACCGTGACCGTGACCGTGGTCACTCCCCACCCCCCCACTGCGATCCGATCCAAATGAATCCAGAGGTGCCTTCCTGGAGGGTGAGCAGATGACCTCGACCTTGGCAGATGAGCAGGATCTTGCTAAATTCAAAAGGGCGATCCCCAGGCGTTTATACTGTGTCTAAGAAATGGTCAACAGCTCTGTGTCGGGACACGAGGCTGAAGACGTGATCCGAGGTCACATAACAAAAGGCCCGTCATCAAAGAATTTCTGAATCTTCTTCAAGTCACTAGCCCCCCCACGCGGTGTCCCCTGGAGCCCCAGGTGTCCCCCACTCGCCAGCGGCCCTGCGGGGGGGGGGCACAGGGCAGGGTGCATGGGGGGCCGGGCCCCAGCCCTGCTTCGGGCAGAGCACTCCTCGCGGGACTCGCACCCAGAGCTCCGCTGTGGGCGCTGGGGAGTGGGGGAGAAGAAGGCAGGGCTGAACCTCAGAATGACAACTGTGGTGACAGTGTGGAGGACCAGTGCAGGAGGCAAGTGAGAGCAGCGAGGAGGCTCCGGAACACTCTGAGTGAGAGCAGCTGAAGGCGAATGAGAGCAGCAGAGGCAGGGAAGCAGAGTGAACTAGGAGGAGGTGACCGGCAAGAGGATGGTGGGGAGCTGGGGTGCAGATGAGCCCCGGGGAGAGAAGGTCGCAGAGACTCGCCCCTCCTGAACCCTCACCGCACACCAGCCTCACCTCTCACTTCAGGCCCCACCACCCGTGTTGTCTCTGCCGCCCAGGGGCCTAAGCGGAGGCCCAAGGACGGCCAATACCTTGCGCGAGGTCACAAGACCTACACCGATGGCTGCCGTCTCCGGTCACTGTGCCCCGAGCTGCTACACCACTGTCCTTGGGGTGACGCATAACTTTTGGGGGACAGTTTGTTCGTAATCCCATGAAGCAGCCCCCCAAGCGCTGCATCGTCGACCGGTCTGTGGATCAATAAGGTCTCCCCCAGTGGGTGGATGGATGGAGGGAGGAGAGATCAGGGATGGGGGGATCTGGGACCCGACACAGGAGGTCCCAGACCCAAACTAAAAACCAAATCCTCCCCATCAAATTCCTCTCTTCTTCCTCAGACAGCACATGCGTGGTGAATACTGAGCCAGGCCGTGTCAGGCACAGTGCACTTTGGCTCAGCCATCAGGGGACTCTGTGCACTTAGAGGGGACAGGGCAGGGACAGTGTCCACCAGCCAAGTGACCTGAAGACCAGGGCCACACTGAATCCTCCCACCCAGGTCTCTGGGAGCCACACAGCCCAGAAGGAAGTGAGAAATTGGGGTCAAGAGACCTGGGTGGGGATCTGAGCACCGCCATCTAGGAGGTGGGTGACTTGGGAAAGCCAATGACCTCTTGGGGCCTCAGTTTGTTCACCTTTCAAACAGGGGTAAGAGTGCCTACTGGAGTCAAGCAGATGCCTCTGGAATCCGGCACTGCCCCTTGGCTGCTGTGGGCCTTAGGCCGGTCACTTGTTTCCTCGTCTGAAAACTGGGGAGAATCACACAGTGACGCCTCCCAGAGAACCGACCACCCCCTCCTCAGAGCCACCACCGTCACCAGGTGGCTGTCTCAGAGCGTCTGTGACAACTGGGCCAGAAGCTGATGGAGCACGTGCTCTTGTCCTGTCTCTGTCTCCCTCCTGGAGGCCGAGTCTTGAGTCTTGTCTACAGCAGCACGCTCACCTCTGCCACGTGGCAGGTGCCCAGTGAACTGGCAGGGATGGATGGATGGATGGATGAGTATGTGGATGGATGGATGGATAGATGGATGGATGGACGGATGGATGGATGGACGGATGGACGGATGGATGGATGGATGGATGGACGGATGGACGGATGGATGGACGGATGGATGGATGGATGGACGGGCGGATGGATGGACAGATGGATGGACGGACGGGTGGATGGATGGACAGATGGATGGACGGACGGGTGGATGGATGGACAGACGGATGGATGGATGGACAGATGGATGGATGGATGGAAGGACGGGCAGATGGATGGACGGACGGATGGATGGACAGACGGATGGGTGGATGGATGGATGGACGGATAGATGGACGGATGGATGGACGGACGGATGGATGGATGGATGGACAGATGGACGGATGGACGGATGGATGGACAGATGGATGGATGGACGGATGGATGGACGGGCGGATGGATGGATGGATGGATGGATGGATGGATGGGGGGGGTCAAAGGGCATCCAAGCGCCGACAGGGATGAGCAAGGCTACTGGGGATGACGGCAATGACAGTCACTCCCAGCCACCCCTCCTCTGGGGTCCTGAGCCTCGGGCAGAGCGCTATGGTGGAAGTGAATACTTACTGAACGACAAATGCTTACTGGAGACCAGGTGGAAAAGTTAACTGAAGAAGAGCTTAACACGCTTGCAGCCTCCGAGGGAAAGGATTCCCTTACAAACGCAGGTAGCTGCGTCCCCTGGCGGCCAGGCCAGGCTGTCTAGTTCCCGCCCAGTGCAGGCAGGCCAGGTGAGGCACCCGGGAGGGGGAGGGGCGGGCCCAGCCCCGCCTTGTGCAGCCGCCACCCCCCTTCCCCACCACTGCCCTCCACCAGTAACTGCAGAGCCGCAGAGGACAGGGACGGGGACCCGGGGCATTGGGGTGCCAGGGACGCACTGCCTGAAGGACAGACAGGTCAAACCCGGCCCGACAGGTGAGCGGATCTGGGAGCTGGGAGAGCACACAGGTGCACAGGCGCCGGGAGCAGGGCGGGGACAGTTTCCACAGGACAGAGGGCTCGTAGGGGCGGGACGTGGACGCAGGTCTGTGGGCTCCAGAGGCCACTCTCTCCCACCCCCACCTCCCCCCCGCCGCCGCCACTTGTCCCAGGGGTGATGGGAAGTGGGTGTGCCAAGCGGCCACCTGAGCAGGTGCCTGGGTGGTGACCAGCCACACACTGTGGCAGGATGGCACCGCTTGGGGACCCTCCGCTGGCAAGTTGGCCACGTGGCCCGCCTTGGCCAACAGAATAGGAGCCAGAGTGCCTCGGGACACGGCCCGAGGTCCGAAGGCCCCAACGGGAAGGCGCTGAGCAAAAGCAGGCACCTGGGGGGCCTGACCAACACAGCCTCCCGGCATCCGAGCCTCCTCGCGGCACAGCCCCTTCCCGCCTCCTTTGGGAGGGGACGAGTCTGGATTCTGTTTATCTACCAATGAGCCACTGACACATTCTGGCCCTGCAGAATTTTCCAGCTCGGTGTACGGTAATGACAGGGGTCCAAATGAAAGGACCGGAGAGGCGGTCTCTGTGCCTTCAGGTGGCGGGGCGGGATAAGGGCCTCCCTGCCAAAGGAGAGCCGGTGGACCGACACCAGGAGGAGCCCCTCGGCGGGGGGAGGGGGCGCCTTGGGAGTGCCAGACCTGAGCGCCCCCCGCCAGCACGCAGGAGGAGAGACAGCCCCCCCCCCCCCGCCCCCCGGCCTTTCCCACCAGCCACGTCGTCCAGTCCTGCTCTGCTGCGGGCGGCACCCAAGCGAGGGCGATGACCGACCACGTCACCCCGCTCAACCCTCCGAAGACCCAGGAGCTGCTGTGGAAGGTATTTTGCACGCGAGGAGCGGAGGCTCCGAATCTGGAGGCGGGAGAGGGTTCCAGGGTTCAAAGCCTGCTCCTCTGTGCCGTTAGCCACTCCCGCTCCCGAGAGCTGCTTCTATGCTTCCTGTTCCCGTAAATAGGGATCGGGGCTCGGTTCCAAGGAGGAACGTGGCGCTATCGTGTGTGAAGCACCTGACACACAGTAGGCTCAAAATAAGAGGTGGGGATGGGGGTGGGGAAGACCATCTCTCTGGACTCCGGCCCACTCACGTGGCCCCAGCAGCCCAGGCCCAGTCCCCTGAGCCCCCGGGTTTCCCCTCGTGTTTTTTCATTCCGCTCTTGCAATTCCCCTGTGAGTGGGGAGTGACGTCCCGTTCCCACGTTACAGATGCAGAAAAAGAGGTGGGAGCCCCTCGGAGGGGAGCCTCTAACTCCAGCCCGGGCAGGGTTGGAGGCCAATCTCCCTACGAGACAAATGGGAGGTTCTGCGCAGCCCCGCGGGTGCCCTTTCCTGCTTACCATCCACCGTGTTCTAGAGCATTCTGTCCCCGCTACCGAATGAGGACAACTCCGGGTGAAACCAGGGGCCGGCTGGTTTTCCAAACCGCAAATTCACGGCAAACCCTCCACGTGCGGTGGGCCACCAGCTAGACGAAACGACACCCCCAGGTTTTCTGGGGTGGCCCTGATTTCAAATGTCCACACCAACTGCCATGCTGGGGGAACAGGGCCACCCTGTTGCTCATGATGGAGCGTGGCTTCAGCAGCTTCTCTGTCGGCTCCCGACCGAAGGGAAAGGGTGGGGAGGCCAGCGCCGAGGGAGCCCAGGGCGTTCCTGGCGCTGGGTGAGCATCAAGGTTCACCGTCTACTCTGACCCCCCGACCCTGACCTCAGTTGGGCGTGGTAACCTTCCACTGGCCGGTGCACTGGGTTGAACAGTGTCTGCCCCAAATTCACGTCCACCCAACCTCTCAGAACGTGACCTTGTGTGGAAATAGGATGCTTGCAGATGAGATCGTTTGAGGCCACACTGGATTAAGGCAGGTCCTAAGTCCAATGACCGGGGTCCTGATGGGAACAGGAGAGGACAGAGACACAGGAAAGACGGCCACGTGCCGGCAGAGACAGAGACTGAAGGGACTTGGCCACGAGCCCAGGAGAGCCCAGAGCCACCCGGAGCTGGGAGAGGTGGGTGGGACCCTCCTCAGGAGGGACCACCGCCCTGCCCACACCTTGACTTCAGGCTTCCAGCTCTAAACCGTGAGAGGGTAAATTTCTGCTGTCGTATGCCACCGGTTTGTGGCCCTTTGTGACAACGGCCCCGGGACACTCACGCAGCAAGCAAGAAAGTTAAGCTCAGAAAAGGCAACTTGGCTGAGCACCCTGGGGGCCCCGTGTCCTAGCCCTCCGTCCTTCCGCCCCCGTCCTGCCCTCCCCCACCACGGCCACCTCATCTAGAACGCTCCCCGGCCCCACTCGCAGGCTGCTGATTACCGCGAACGATTTGCAAACGTCCTCACTTCCACCACATCCGAATCGGTGTCATGACAAGAAGTCCAGATAAAAATACCCAAAGTCAGGGAGCGCCCGGGAGCGAATCGGCACTTGGACGGGCGGCACCCGGACTCGCGGGCAGCCTGGCCGCGGGAGGGCCGCCCCCCTCTCGGGCCGGGGCCGGGGTCCCCTCCGTGCCAGCTCGAGCCAGCGGGCAGGGCCCCCGCTCCCAACGCCGCGTGCGCCCTTTCCAACCGCCGGAACAAAGCCGAAGCGATGCAAACAGAGCCCGGGGGAAAGCGGGCCTCGCGTCCTTCCCTCTGTCACCTCTGTCACCAAAGAGAGCCGGGGTGGGGGGCGCCGCCGGGGGAGGGGATAAATTACCGGGCGGCGCGTCCAGCTGCACCAGGATGTAATAAAATGCGTTGCTAAGATACGAGTTCCAAAGAAGTTCATCAAAGGACACTTAGACCGAGCCACCAGACTCTTCTCCCTTCGAAGGCCAGTTATTTGGTTCCGTCCCTCATGTTTATAATTAGCTCCACAACACGAGAGCGGCGGCCCCCACGCGAGCCCACTCAGCAGAACTCGTTAATAAAATAACTTCAACGAGGCGCCGACTTCGGCTGGGGCGCGGGCGGCTGCGGGCCTGTTTTATTTACAGAAATGTATTTGAGTCCCGCTTACGCATCTGAGTGAGAGATGAACGTTCTTGAAGAAAACCGCAATGGCCCTCTAGCCCCGCGATCGGCCGTGTTCCCCCAAGTGACAAGGCGGGCGGGGGGGAGTCTCTGGGGCCGCAGAACCGCTGACCCTTCAGGGCTCTGGTTATCAGACACTCGCGCCCTAGTGACTGAAGGTTACAGAACCACCCGAGGGCCCTGGCTCTCACGCCCTCCGCCCGTGGCTCTGTGTTTAGTGCCCTGTGCGTGGACACCACGCAAGACCGGGACCGGGGCATGTGCGGGCGGCAACGACTAGATCGTGACCCCCGGTGCGATGGAGCCCTGGAGGGCGCTGGCCCGGAGGAGGGACACCGGCCCGTCTGCGAGGTCGGGGCGACTGACCGCCTCAGCGAGGCCCGGACGCCGCCGAGGAAGGCACCAGGGCACGGGGGAGGGGACTCGGGGAGGTGATCGGAAGAGGCGCCTCGGGTCTGGCTGCAGGGGTGCTCCCTCGGGCGGGCGGGCGGGCAGCATTTACAAGAGGCCTTGTGCACTGCCCACACCTACCCCTCAGGAGGTCCCCAGAAGCACGACTTTCCGGCTTCTCTTGAAATATCAAAGGGGCAGGTGCTGGGCCACACTGCCCTCCCCCTGCAGGGCACGGCCTCAGGACCACTGGCGACAGGCAGCGTCGAAGTCTGCGGGTCTGCGTTAGTCAGAGCATCTCTGCTTCTCATCAGGCAGCTGCAGGATCCTTGACGAGCCTTGGCACTTCTGGGCAGAACCTCGGTGTCGGGAGAAGCGGCCCGGGGTCCCCTCCCGCTGTCACGGAGGCCGCCTCGCCTCGCCTCGCTTCGGCTGACGAGGTGCTGGTGTGGCGGACAAAGAATTCCCAGCAAAACCACTTCTGCCCCGGGCCAGCTCTGTCAGGGAATTTCTCCAGACCTGGGAGTTAAGGCTGCCCTTCTGAAAACGTCCAGCTTCTCCTCAAAATTCTGCCCCAGCCAACGGCTCTTCCCACTTATTCGTTACGGCTGGTGCACAATTTATTTTTTTTATTATTATTGATTTTTAATATTTTATTTATTTTTGAAAGAGGGCAAGTGGGGGAAGGGCGGGGGGGAGGGGGAGAGGGAGAGAGAGAGAGAGAGAGAGAGAGAGAGAGAGAGAGATCCTAAGCAGGCTCTGAAATATCAGGGTAAGCCCAATGCAGGGCTCAAACTCATAAACCTGAGCCTAAGTCAGGGGCTCAACCAACTGAGCCACCCAGGCACTGCACCCCCTCCACCCCAGCCAGTAGACAAGTTAATGGCAGAGGACAGTCACTCTGGAGAGGACAGCCCCCCACCCTGCCTCAGTTCCCAGATCTCCCTCGTGCTCACCTGTCACTCTCCCCCTGCCACACTGGCCTCCACTGGAAATGCCAGGCACGCCCCACCTCAGGGCCTTTGCACAGGCTTTGCCTCTGCCTGGGACACTCTTCCTGCAGAGAACCACGAGGCCCACCCCCGCGGCTTCTGCAGGCTTTTGCTCCAGGGCTGTCTCCTCAATGACGGGCTTAAAACACACACACCCTTTCACCCCGCTCCCTTCCAGCCCCCTCCCTATGCTGAACCCCTCGGACCTCCCACATCCCGGCTCCTGGTGTAGCCGCAGGGCACGGGTGGCTCCTCGTGACCTCCCTGTGACGTGCCCACTTCCTGGCGCCACGGCTGTAAGCAGGTTCAGGACCCCTCTGATCTCTGCCCACGATGATGCCAGCAACTGTCACCACCTCTCCCGTCCAGCCAGGACAAGCCCTTGGAGGGGCCTTCTTGAGGACGTGTCCCCTCGGCAGTGGCAGCTGGGAGCAGGTTAGCGGCGTGGGCCGAGCAAACTCTGCGTTCAGTGGGGCTGTTCTGGCGTTTATCTGTGGCTGCGTTTATCACCGCCGAGATGAGACGCGTTAATCACGGAGAAGAGCTGCTAACACTGATTGTCGGAAATGCTGTTTGTCACTTTGCAACCTGTATCTCCCATTAAATTCTGGATCACAGTCTCTAATATGTATATATTTTTAATTGCATTTTCAAGTTCATTTACATGTGCAGATTGGCTTTCCGCCTGAATGACATCAAGGAGAAACACATCTTCTCTCTCTCTCTCTCTCTCTCTCTCCTGCCCCAGCCCTGCCTTCCCCTCTCTTTCATGGGGCAAAAAGTCTGTCCCCAGATGGATTACGGTATCGCCCGGGGACAGCTGCTGGCGCCCCCCGGGGAGGCTCCGACTGACCTCTCCCAACTGCTATTGCAAGTAACTTTTGGGGTTCCGTTCAACAGACGAGACGGCAGACGCGTCTCCCCTGAAGATGGCTGCTCCCCGCAAACTGCAGCCCTCACCGCCTTTTCTGCTCAGGAGGGGGGCTGCCCACCCAAGGCCATAACCAGTCTCCACCTCGAGGGCAGACTTGACAGGCAGGAAGCGTCCAGGGGGCTGGGTGACAAGCGGCCCCCCCACAGGGACTCTTTCTGAACCATCCTTCCTCCTTTTGGAACACACTGGCACCTACAGAGCGCCAGTCAATCAGATTCAGCCGCTCGCGTAAAAGGGACAGTTCAGGAATGCGCAGTGCTCTACCAAAGCGGCCGCCCCCCCCCCACTTGGGCAAATCGGGGGTCACCCGCTCTTAAAGTCTAAGACTGAGGTGGTCGGGTGGTCCTGAGGTCACAGGGGACATCTTGTGCGAGACCCCGGCCCGTCACACAGGGGACACCCAAGAGGGTGCTTCCCAAGGAAAACTCCAGTGAATGAAGCAGAACCGCCTGAGCAAAGACAACAGACTTCTTGCACGACTGCGGAGTGTGGTCGGGAAGACAGGCGTCCTCCGGGGCTCGTTCTGGGTCCTGGGTGCCACCCCCACCCCCACTCAGGGCCTCGGTTCCCCACATGTAACGTGGGGGCTGAGCACAGGGGCCCCGCAAAGCCCCCCGTGGCTCTTGCATCTTGTGCCTTAAGTCATCACGCCGAGTCTGGGGGACATGCACCCTCCATTTCCACTGAACCCCAAACTCACGACCCAATCCCAGCTGCGGACACGCCAGTCCGAGGAGACCAAAGCAAGCCAGAGGCTCCCGCCCTGACAAAAAGCCCCAGTAGCCGGTCTACTTCCCCATGGCAGTGAGATCTCTGGGGTGTGGCCAGCTCTCCACATCTCACACCCTGGGTGACGGAGGGATACTGCTCACCGCGCTCCCTCGGACTCCGCTGACCTGCAGCATGCTGGGAATTACGCCTGGCACCTGGGACACACGTCCTCACCGATCCTCAGGACAACTTGCCTGGGAAGCAGCATTTTCCCCTTTGAGATACTCTGAGATCAGGACGCAGCCACCCGCCCCTCCTCTTGTAACGACCTGGAGGCTGACGAGCCCCTCGGCCTTAGACAAAAAAAAGAAAAAGAGGAAGGCAAAGAAAATGCCCCAAGGAAGCCCTTCTTTCTGCTGTGTTTTAGCAAGACCGACACAGAAGAAGGTGCCAAGCAGAAGAAGCAAAAGAAAACAGCAGGGCCCATCTGAGACCGCACGGGACGCCCGCTGCTGGCGGGCAGAGGTCGTAACCAGAATGAATCTGTAGCAGCAATTTCTCACCACACTCTGGCAACTGCTGCTACCCAACAAGAAGTAACCACCGATGATAATAAAAAAAAAGCTTGAGGGGCGCCTGGGTGGCGCAGTCGGTTAAGCGTCTGACTTCAGCCAGGTCACGATCTCGCGGTCCGCGAGTTCGAGCCCCGCGTCGGGCTCTGGGCTGATGGTTCAGAGCCTGGAGCCTGCTTCCGATTCTGTGTCTCCCTCTCTCTCTGCCCCTCCCCCGTTCATGCTCTGTCTCTCTCTGTCCCAAAAATGAATAAAACGTTGGAAAAAAAAAAAATTAAAAAAAAAAAAAAAAAAGCTTGAGAAAGCGTATCTGTTCCTTTCGAAAACAGAGGCCATTTCAAAACGAGGCAACGCCTCGACGTTCAAGTGTGAAATGACACTGGAAATAAAAAGATTCGCAAGTAACCAAGCCACGGGGGCCAAGGTGGGGCTCACGGAGCGGGGGGTGGGGGGAGGGAGCGCCCACGGGCTCCTCACCGAGGGCGGGGTCAGCACAAACCCCGGCTCCACACCGCGGAGCCCCCCACCCCCTGCACCCAGCCCGCTGCCCACTCCCTACCCTGGTGCCGCGTGCAGAGACCAGATGCAGGCCCAGGCCCCTTCCGAAGTTCTAGAACCTTCCACCTCAGAGTGAAACTCCCGCTCCTCATTGCGGAACGGCTGCTTCTGGTTCACCCGCGCTCGTCTGAGGCGCGAACGCCACTTACTTGCGTCCGAACGCACGCCCTGGCTGCTTTTCTAACTCGTGGCCCGACGTGTGTCCTCTCCGCCACCCCCCCCCCCCACGCTCCTCCTCCGACGCGGCGAGGACCACAAGGCCCGGAACCGGACTGCAGCCCCTCCGCTCGTCACCTGACATGCGTCAAGTCAACAAGCCGGTCAACCTCTCTGGGCTTCAGCCGGTCCTGAGCACGACGATGCAATTCTGAGCAGGCCTTCCCCAAGGGCTCTGTGAACGGTGGACGGGTCCAAGGAACCCTCGGAGGGGCGTGGCTCCAGTTAGCATCAGACAGGGAGGCCGGGACTCAGCACCGAATCGGACGACCTCCAGGTCCCACCTGCTGAGGACCTGCGGGGGGGGGGGGGGGGGGGGCGCTTACCGCGTCGTCTTGGCTGAACCCTCCCAGCGCCTCTCTCGGGTCACCTCCTTAGCTCTTACCGCGTGCCAGCCCTCTGCCACCTGGTTCGAAGTGCACTGTCATACCCATTTTTACAGCCACTGAGTGTGGAACAGCCACAGAAGGGTGGCGTTGGGTCCATAACCCCGTCTGTCCTGCTCTAAAGCCTGTGCTTTAAGCTCTTTGTTACGTGCCTCTCAGAGACAAAAGTTAAAAGCCTTCTCAGCAGCCCTCTTCTGGGAGGGAAACCAAATCCAGGGTCCTAACTCCTTAAACAGTGCACTTTGCAAACAGCGTAGCCATACTGACTGCAGACACCCTCCTCTTCCCCCGAAGTCCCCCCGGGTCTGGGGTGAGGGCCTCGGAGGCCAAGCCAACAGATACCCCCAAAGGGCCCTCCTCGAGTCCCCCGTGTGTCACCAAAGCGTGCCAAGACGCTGCTCTGCTGGAGAAGGAAGGCGCGTCCTCAGACCCAGCGGCGAGCTCCAGCGGGCAGACCAGGCAGCGGCACGCTTAGCTTTGGCTCGTACGAGGGACGCGAACAGAGCAGCGAGCCGGTCACTCGGCTCCTGGACAGACAAAGGTATTGGAGGAAAAACTTGCGAAATCACGGGGCTAATCATCATAGCCAGCAGCTCTAATGAGGCATCGTGGGATTACCAAAGTTATCAGAGTCGTCTCACTGAAAAAATTCAAAGCTAATGGAAATCAATTGTGCAGTTCCGTCGGCAGGTGTTGTAAGAGGCTAAGCACCAAAGCGAACCTTGCACCGGCTGGAGAAGACGGCACAGCCAACGTCAAGCTCACCCGGGGCCACCGAGCAACGGGACGCCCACGCTTGGAAAAACGAAATTCCCCCAACCGTGAGCAGGAGGCAGGTGGAAATGCAAAGGTGGCAGGTTCCACAGGTGCAGGACAGGGATCGGCAGGTGTCTTCTGTGGCCACGGGGACAGCGACCACAATTCGCTCCAATCAACCCCTTCGCTTCCCCTTCCCGGCTGACGCGCACTTTTACATCCCTTACGGACGGGAAACAGAGCCCAAGGAAGCAACACGACTCGTCGAAGGCTACTCAGCCAGATGCGGAGAGCTGGGACATGAACCCCATTTGCCCGAGCTTGCCCAGCCTGATGCGGAAAGCTGGGATATGAACGCTGGCGTGTGACTTTAGGGCCTCTGCTCTTCTGGCTGCATCATGCTATGCTCTGGAATGCAGGGGGCCAGTTGGGGACGAGGCAGTGGCTGAAACAGAGGGCACCCTCTCAGTGGTCCCAAGCTGGGTGACCTTGGGAAGCTGCCCTTCTCTGACCTGTCTGGCAGGAAGCGTGTACCTGCCCGGCCTGACCCAAGTCATGAGATCATCCCGACAATCAAATAAAAAGACAGCACGAAAGAGGTGACAGAACTGATCGCCGCTGCTGACGGCCAAGGGGTCGTGTGCGCAATCTGTCTCTAGGCTTCTCTACAGGGGGACACGTCACCTCCTCGGCACGGTCCCCAAGCACCCCATCAGAGCACACCATCCCGTCTGCTGCCCGAGTGAGCCTGGTGGTTAAACATCTCACGCAGACACCTCACCGGGCTCCACGGGATAGGGAGCTGTGGAGGCACCTGTCGCCCCAACTGTATGTGAAAATGTGTGCAGCCAAAGATGGGTGACAGCATTTTGTCAGCATAAAGCCTTACAAAATGAGACGCCCCGGTTGCTCACGGCACACTACCCACCATCACCTCCATATCCCCGGTACTTGGTGGATGCTCATTAAGTGTTTACGGAATAATTAAACCGAGTTATTCCCAAGAGAGAGGGCTGCACTACAAGGTCAAGCGTAAAAAGCAAGTTTAGGCAAGGTATGTGCCCAGCCCGTGCACTAAGCGTGTTTATCTGTGTTGTATACATTTGTGTGTGTACAGAACGTGCCCTACAAACACAGCCCTGCTCTCATCCCCAAGCAAGGGTGGGGGGTGGGGTGGAAGGAAGGGGACTCGTGTTTTAGGACTCAGATCCGTACTGCAAACCTTCCTCCTCACAAGCACATGCTGCTTTTGCAGTAAAAACTTTTTTACAAGCAGAATTCTTCTTTATCTCCTCAATGTTACAGAAATAACAAAAAAGAACGTCAATCACCACCTTCCTCGGTTAAGATTTTACTTCAGGAGAATGATAATTATTTTCTTCCAAAACAAATCCTTAGGAGCGCCTGGGTGGCTCAGTCGGTTGAGCATCCGACTTCGGCTCAGGTCACGATCTCGCGGTTCGTGAGTTCAAGCCCCACGACAGGCCCTGTGCTGACAGTCAGCTTGGAGCCTGGAGCCTGCTTCGGATTCTGGGTCTCCCTCTCTCTCTGCCCCTCCCCCACTCACTCTCTGTCTCTGTCTCTTAATAATAAACAAACATTAAAAAAACAAACAAAAAACAAATCCTCTCATTTTCATTAGAAAATCCTGGAAAGTTAGTAACTGATTTTTATACACACGTTACATAGACTTTGCATGTATTTACTGGCATGTGGTGACACGCTTATTACCTACTTTACTTGTTACGTTGTCAAAATGAAATCACTAACACAGATGTACCTGACAGATAAGTGTATACGTATACGTATATACACGTGCATTTAAAAAAAATTTTTTTTTTTTAGAGAGAGAAAGAGAGCACGAGCAGGAGAGAAGAGAGGGAGAGATAAAGAGTGTGAGTGGGGTAGGGTAGAGAGAGAGGGAGACACAGGATCCGAAGCAGGCTCCAGGCTCTGAGCTGTCAGCACAGAGCCTGAGGTGGGGCTTGAACTCACAAACCGTGAGATCGTGACCCCAGCTGAAGTCAGACGCTTAACTGACTGAGCCACCCGGGCGCTCCTACATACACTTTTTCTTAAACCAGCTGAACAGAACTGCTAACCGAGACACCTTCTAGAAGTTTCCAGAAGCACTCCCCTCCCCCCATTAATTTCTCAGCTCGAAGAAGCTCTGGGGAAGGCAGGAGGGAGAGGATCACCCAGTGGCCCCCTGCCCCCACAGCCTGTTAGGTGCCGGTCATCAAGTCTACGTGGCCAACGGCCTCCCAGCCTCCTGTCCCATGTCGTACACGGGACCCAGCGTCCATGCAAGGGCCTCCCCATGGAGGTGACAAACATCTGAAGAACTCACGTGGCCCGGCCCGGCCAAGCAACGAGGGAGCTCAGGCGTCCTTCTCTCTCCTCCCTTCCCACCTGCCCTTAGCACCATTCCTGCACCTTCCTGACCTATGCACTAACAGCCCTTGGCTATTTCCGAGCCTAAGGTGTAAAATCCAGGCCCTTCCTCCAAGCAAGTGATGCCCTCCTTGCTCTGGCCCCAGCTCACCTTCTGTGATGTCTCTCTCTTGCTCAAGGCTTTACTGCCAGAAGGGTCACAGCACCTGCAAGTTTCTTTAGGCCATTATCCCCTAGCGGGCTCACACCAGCATCTCCTGTCCACACCTCTAGGCGTCCTCAAGGACCTACCTGTCCCCCAACCTCCTCTCCAGGAAGCTGTCCTCCACCTCCAGGCCAGACAGCATGACTTTCCCAGAACTTTGCTGGGATCTTCTCGAAACGTGGTTATCTACGCCTTACTCTTTTGTGAGGTTTCCAAGAGGGTCTTAATCAGTGCTGAGTCCACTCACTTCAGACACAGCATAACCTACCATTTGCTGCACGCCTATGACAGGCTAGGGACTCCCCACTAGGGGACTCCACTAATCCTCATGCCTGTCCTGTTACAACGTCATCCACTCACTCAACTGAGCGCGTTCAGTCCCTACAAGGTGCAGGGGAAGAGGGAGAGCAGGCCGCGCCACCCCCCTGCACGGAGCTTACAGTCCAGCACAGAAGCAGACGTGAAAAGATCGAGACAGACGCCGGCCAACACCGTGTAAAGGCAGGAAACTGCTCGACGTGCCAGAGAAGCCGCCGGAAAGCAACCACGGAGACTGCATCGCCACGTGCAGGAGTGGGATGGAGACCGCCCTGAGCAGAGCCCGGCAGAACATACCAGAGGGGGCCAGAGGAGACGCGATATGTTATGCACATGGCCAAGAGGAGGACACAACCCAAACGTCCGTCAACCCGTGAGCGGACGGGCAAAATATGGTCTATCTGTACAACAGAGTATCGTTCAGATGCACAAAGGAACGAAGCACCAACATCTCCCACGACTCGGATGAGCCTTGAAACGTTATGTCCAGTGAGAGAAGCCGGTCGTACGATCCCATTCACAGGGAAGCAAAACAGGCAACCCCAGAAAGACAGAAGGTAGATCAGCAGTTGCCTAGGGCTGGGTGGGGGTGGGGAGCGAGAGCCCAGGGGTTTCTTTCTGAGATGAAAATGTTCTAAAGTTGATGGTGGGGACAGTCGCACATCTTTGTGAATACACAAAAAACCATTCAATTGTGCTTTTTAAATGGGTGAATTGTATGACATGTGACATGTACCTCACTAAAGCCGCTTTGGGGGTTTTTGGTTTTCACAGGAGATGCAGTGAGGTGGCAGCCTCAATCCTCAACTGACAGATGATGGTGGGAGTCGGGGGAGGGGAAGAGGGGCCTCAGGGAGCAGGGCTCAGGTGAGGGGGGCGGGGGCGCGGGTAGGTTCGGGATGCTGCGGGCTAAGAAGCGTGATAGCGGGCGAAACCAGGGCTGGGTCCTGCCATCCAAGGCCACGTTCTTCCCCGCAGGGGACGGAGTGCGGAGCTCCGCGAGGCTTCTCTCTTTAGAAAGTAATGATACTATTTGAAGCATGACATCTTCGACGCTAAGTCAGGAAGATGGAAATTGACCCCCCTGGAGAGGGGCAGACCGGAAGGAAAGCTTGGAAAACGGAACAACACCCTTTTACCAAAAGACTGTAGCCAGCCTGTAGTTCTGTTCAGCGGATACTTCCAAGGCAGAATTCCTCTGCTGTCCAACGCGGCTAGTGAATCACGGTGAAGACGTGATTCAGCGCCCGGGTGCACGCCACATACATAATACCTTTCAAGAAGACATATTTTTATTGCTGCACTTAAGGACAGCCCCTCGGAATCCAGAGTCCATCAAATCGATGGATCGAGCAGCAGGAAAGGCCCCAAGTTCACCTCCGGGGTCTCTCTCGCGAAGCCACGCCGGCGTGGACTACAGTCAACACAGGAGGCTCTTCTCGCTCCGTGGTGAAGCTGAACTTCATGAAGTTCAGGTCTAGAGATGCCCGTGATACGTGGCATCTAAATGTGCTGAGAACTTCAAGGAGGGAAGGGGGAAGGAAGGAAGGAAGGAAGGAAGGAAAGAAAGCAAGCAAGCAAGCAAGCAAGCAAGCAAGAAAGCAAAGACACCCAGTATTCATGACGGGTCTGTTATTTACACGGAAGTGCTTGTTGCTTGACAATTTAGATAAAAATGTTACTGACTCTCTGCGTGTGCCGCAGATTCATGGCGTAAAACCGTCCGAGCAACTAATAGAGTCTTCAAACATCATATCTCGTTAAAGACGAAGGGTCCCTCCTCCACTGAAATCAAAAAACCCGGCTGCCAGGCGCGGCCACACCTGGGAATGCGGCCTGGCCCAAAACTCCACTCTGACCAACTCCCATACCTCCTTTTTTTTTTTTTTTTTAAAGAAAAAAACTATGAACTCCGTTTTCACACAGACACTGGTTTCCTGTTTATCCCCTGGTCCATCAATGGTGGGAGACGCACTCAACAGTTATACGGGACTCGTATCTCTGCTTCCGACCGACAACTAACCTATTTACTTCCAGGAGTCCTCCATGAACATCTTGAAACACTTGTCTGTGTTTCTAGACGTAACTGAACAAATTCCAGTGTCAAGGGCATGAATGGGAAATTGATGGCAGGGCACCCAAAGATGCTACTCAGCTGCTATTGTATTTCTAACAGATGTGGATAATGGGGTCATCCGTTCGCTTTTCTATCCAGTTCATCATCCACGTACGCACTTTTAATTGAAACTTAACCTTTACATCCCACATTCCAAGAGGGAGCGGCACGAAAACACATCTCCGGAGGTGGAAACGGTGAGTTTCTTCCCCAGCCAATCTACAAATGAGCCCTACCTTTAGTTTCATGTTGAGTTAAAAACAAACTCTAAAAATACTGGCTTTTTCATGCCTGCTCCCACATTTCAGCCACTCCCAGGCAGAGCCCCACTGCCCCCCTTTAAGACCCTGGGTGCAGCCCGGAATCACCTCCAAGAGCTTGTTCCTGGACCATCCCCCCCACCCCCCACCAAGCTGCCAATCACCACCAAACTCTCCCAAGGAGAGAGAGAGACGAGTAAATGTTAAGTCTACCCAACTCATTTCATAGGTGACTTCTGAAAGATTTCACCTCGGAGCCTGGGAGAGACCAGGCAGCTTTATTAGCATGCTGCACCACGGCCTCGGCCCCCTCCCCTCCCTCTTTTATGAGCCCTTGTTATATAAAATGCCACAAAGGGAAAAGGAAAAACAACGGACAGTTCCAAACACAAGTTCCGATGGCCAGGCCCAACGCTGGCTGCTTACCAGATGTTATATTTAGTCATTTAAAAGAGAAACATTTTTAAAAGGCCAGAGAACAAAAGTTTTCCTTGTTTTCTTTCTTTTTGGACACACACTCACAGACACAAAAAAGATGGAGGTCCATTCCATTCGCAAGCATCTTTCCTTCCCGGAGTTCAAATTTAAAGGCAAAGGCAGCCGGGAGTAGGACAGTTCCTTCCCCTGAGATGCATGGAGCCTCCAAACAGAATTTTCCAATGTTTCGCTCAGCCTCATCTAAATTCTGGCATGACGGATAATAAATAGCTACTCATTTACTATCAACATGAAATTTTAAACAGCCCTGGCATAGTTGCTACAATACAGAAGAAACGATCAGACCTAAGCTCTGAAAAGCCACTCAATAGTAAAACTATTGCCATGTAGAAGCACACATAAAGACATTGTTGCGATGAAGCCGCTGGATTCCTGGATTCTCCCTCCCTCCCTCTCGCTCTCTCTTAAATCGTTCACTCCGAGCCTAAGAGTCAACAACTTGCCGTTTTACCCACTGAAAACAGGGCTTAGGAACCCTCAGCTATCACACTGCACCCGATTTGGTGGCGGATTTCAAACAATAAAATACAAATAAAGTATCTGATTTGATTCTACACAGTGATTAAACATCTTTGTGCTCAGCGAAGGGTCTTCCAACCCCTCCCCCTCCAAAAATGGCATCAAAAGCAATCAAAATGGTAATGCCGGGGCCCGGGTCCCCTCCCCCCGCGAACTCCCCGACTTCGCCGGGGCCGCGCGCCGGACCCCCCTCCGGCGGGAATGGAAGCTTCCACGCCTGGACGGGGGCGCGGGCCGGGCGGGCGGGCGCGCGCGCGCGGGCGCGCGGCCGGGCAGGGGGGGGAGGGGAAGGTTGGAAGGGGGGTGCCGCGGCAGCGTCAGAAAGGGGTTAATGCATTCGTCCCAACCCGCCTGTCCAGCCGGGCGCCCCCGACCGGGCGCGGACCCGCGGGCACAGCCATCTTTCTTTGCGCGACCTCCGGCCCCCTCCTCTTCAGCACGCCCCCTCCCACCACTTTTCAACTTTAAAGACTCGAAATTTGCACCCGGCCTCCGAGTTCTCCCGCTCCGCGGTCGCCGCCACCCCCGCCGATCTCGTCCACGTCTCTCCCTCCACCGAAAACCCCTCCGGGGAGGGGGCATCCGACCCGCGGCCCCGAGCCGCGGGAGGCCGGAGGGGGCCGCACCAGCGGCGGGGGCGGGGGCGGGGGCGGCGCTGTCCAAGTTTGGTGCTGACGGCGGCGGCCGGCATTCCGAAGGAAGCGCGATCGATGGCCAGGGGGCGCGGCGGGGCGGGGGCGGGCCCGCGGAGGGGAGGGGCCGCGGGGAGGGGCGCCGGCGCCCCCGCCCCCCGCCAGCCTCGGAGCCCCGGGAGCGCCATTGGCTGCGCGGCTCAAAGTTCTCGGCTCCGGGCGGCGCGGGGGGAAGGGGCGGGAGCGCGAGTGCGGGGAGCGGGGCGCGCAGGGGGAGGGGCGGAGGGGGAGGGGCGCGGGCGGCGGGGAGGGAGGGAGGGAGGGAGGGAGGGGAGGGAGGGGGCGGGGGCGCGCGGCCGGCCGCGCTCTGGCGGCGGCATCTGTTCGTGGTGCTGAAACCCCGAGCGCTGAGCTCAGCGCAACTAAGTCACAATGGACAACTTTTCCTCCCCGGAGGGGCCGGGAGGGGGGTCGGCGGCCGTGCCAGCCCCTCCCCCCGGCGCGAGGCGGCTGTCGGGAGTCCCAATCTACACCTGAAGCCCCGAGACCAAAGTTGAGGCAGAACTGGGGGGTCCTGGGGGCGCCTTTCTTTTGTTCCCCGGGAGCTGGCGTCAGGTTCCAAGAATAAAAAGTGATGCTGGAGAAGTGGCGAGGAAGGGGGGGGGGGGGGGGGAGCCCGGAGGAAGGTTCTTTAAATAAGGTTCGCAATGGAATCCAGAAGCTGCTTCCAAGTAGTTTGGCGTCCAGGTCCCGAATACGGCCCCCCGCCACCCCTACCCTCGCACTGGCGTGGGGTGGGGGACACCGAGCCGGGAGAAACTGCCACATTCCAAAAACATGTCCACCAACTCAAAATGGACGCCGGGCTGCTCGCCGCCTTTTGAGTGCAGCTCGTCTCTTTCGGCCACTGCCGGAGCCTGGCTGGCTCGCCCCCCTCGGCCTCCAGGAACCCGGCTCTTTCTTTCCAGAAAAGGGGGGGGGGGCGGGTAACTTTGAGGGCTGCAGACAGACTCCTCTGGGAGTCTGAGCTTGCGGCGCCGAGGCCGGCACTTTTTTAGGGGGCTGCCAAAGTGCCGGGCGACCCCTCCTCCCCACCTCGGGCGGAGTTGGGGGGCGCAGCCTCCAGCTCGCTTACTTGTTTGTCGCTGAGCGCGGCGATCCGCGGCTGCCTTTCGTGGAGCTGCTTCTTGAGGTCGCCGTTCTGCGGAAACACGGAGGAGCGGGCTCAGGCCGGCCGCCCCGGGGGGCCGAGTGCGCCCCGGGGCCCCGCGGGCCGCAACCCCCGCCCGGCCGTGCAAAGCGCGCCCCAAGTTCCCCGGGCCGCGCGTCCCGCACGCGCGGCGGCCGGGCAGTGCCGCGCGGGGCCGCTTACCTGTGGCTGCCGCCTCATCGGGGCAGCTCGCGGGGCGGGGCGGGGGCCGCGGCCACCCGGCGGCGCGCCCCGAGCCGTGCAAGTTTGCAGGCAGGGGTGCGTGTGCGAGTGAGTGTGAGTGTGTGCCGGGGGAGGGGGGAGGAACAAAGAGCCAAGTAAACACGGCGAGTCCGTGTCGAGCAAAGCTCATAAATATTCAAGTCGCGTCCTAATCTCCCCAACACACACACGCGCACGCCGCAATACCGCTCGGGCTCCGGCCGCCACGCCGCCGCCAGCCCGAGCAACAATCGCCAAAACTACTTTTGCAAACTGTGCGGGGTTGCACGCGAGCGGGGGTCGGGCGGGGGCCGGCCCGCACTCTCACACAAACAGCCCGGGGCAGGCTCACGAAGGGGCCCCCTCCTGGCCCCCTCCGTCCTGCAGACCCCGAGCGGAGAAAGAGAAGACGCGGGGCTCGGGTCCCACGGGCTCCAGCCCCCCCCCGCCCCCAAAGTATGCAAGACTGCAAGAGACGAAGGGAGGAGGAGGAGCCCGGGGGTCGGCGGGGGCCGTGCAGGTACCAAGTCCCCCACCCGGGAGCAGGCTTGAGGAGGAGCCCTTTCCGCGTACCTCCGGCCGCGCAGACCCTGCGACGCGGGAGAAGACGCCGGGCTCGGGTCCCTGAAGCCCCGCACTCCCGGCCCGGGGCCCCGGCCGCCTACCTGGTGGCGCGCGAGTTCCACGGCGAGCGCCTCGGGCCGGCTCTGCAGCTCCATCCCGGCAAGTTGGGCAGCACTTTGCGCTCACTTTGGCCCCGGCTCCCGGGAAGTTGCGCGACTCCGCGGGGGCGGGAGCGGGCGGGGGCGGACCGGGCCTCCGGGGACCGGGTGGGGAGGGGGGGGGGACACGAGCCCCCTCCCCCAAGGCCGAACGGGAGGGAGGGGGGGGTCTGGCGAGGGGGGAAGAAAGGCGGCCGGGCGCCGCGGCGCCGAGCCCGCGGCCGCTCCAACTCCTCAGGCTGCCCGGCAAGTTGCGCCGGGTCCCCGGGCCGCCCGCGCTGGCCGGCGCATGGCCCCCAGGCGCCGGGCGCCCCGCGCAGCCCCGCGCAGCCCCGCGCGCGCCCGCCCCGCCGCCGCCGGCCGGCAGGGACTATATTTCCTCCGGCGCGCGCCTGGATCTCGCTGGGCCTCGGCAAAGTTGTGCCTCGGCGCGATGCTAATTCGGCAGTGCCCGGATGGAGCGGGCCGGGGCGGCGGGGGGCGGTGCCGGAGCCCGCCGCCCGCCCCGCCCCGCCCCCGCCCCGCCCGCGCGTGCGCACTGCGGCCCCGCCGCGGCCCCGCACCCCGAGCGGAGAACAAAAGTGGCGGCGCCGAGGGGCGCAAACTCGCCGGCCCGCGGCTTGGGGCCGTCGGCCCCGGGACCGTTCGGGCCGGACGCCCCTCCCCCTCTCCGCCCGCGCGCGCAGCCAGACGTGAGGACCCCGGGCCGCCCGGCCCAGGGCCGGGCTTGTAGATACTCTCCGGTGGGGGGGAAGAAGAATGTCCATGTTTTCTTTTTTGTTTTTCATTTCTTTTTTCCTCTGGCTCTCGGTGCTCCCGCTTTCCCCGCGCTCCCTCTTCCCTGCCTCCGTCAGCCTCCGTCTCCTACTTTATTTAAATTGTCTGCCGTCCCCTCCTGTCCCCCTGCATACTGACGCTTCTACTTGGGAGAGTCAATTAGTCCTGTCGCCAGATTCCCCCACCGCCTGATGGCCACCGTGTTGTTTAAACAGTAAGGACATTGATCTCTTGACTGTGCCTTTAATGATTTTTTTTTTTTTTTTTTTTACACTGACGATTAAACTCTCAACAGATGTCACTGGACTTTTTAAGGCTGTTGTTAAAAATCGTAAACACGCCTGGTCAATGTCACATAAAACAGTTATAAGTACAGCTGCCGAGGTCGTATTCCAAAACTCCCAGCCCACGGCCAGGCGGTTAACGTCTCGGAGTCGATATTACCATGGTCGAGTTACCAACCCTCATCAATTAACGTCGGAGCGCTTTGTGCCCTGTTGGTAGCATCCTGGTATGTTTGAAAAATGCTGGGGAGAAATGGCAATTGTCTTTCGAAGTAAAGGCTTAAGCTGGTAAATCATCGTAACTTCCTGTTCCTGCACGGCACAAAAATACCCAGGCACACACGATCAACAAATGGCCCTTTCAACATATGCCAACGGGCCACGAGCTCGTCTACTGTCAGAAGTTGCCAGAATTTTTTTTTTTTCAGGTCAGGACCCCAGTGTTGCTCTGGCCTCTCCATTAGGGCTTTTGCCACACGTGACTTACGCGTTTGTCCCTTGGGCCCTCAGACACCAGGGGCCTCTCCTCTCTGACCCCAGCAGCCAGCCTTTAGGAAGACCTCAGTGACGGATCGCTGGTTAATCCACACGTTCTAAGTGGTCATGACCCGTTTGGTGTAGCACCAATCAGGGAGGCACCCGTTCACCCAATGCAAAACAAAAGGGCTGACTCCGGCTACCCTGAAGAGGCTCTCGCTGCTTCCACTGTGGGTTCGGCCCAGCTCAGGATGGCATCCTCTCTCCCTAGTGCTTTTGCTGGGCTGCGCATCAGCCCCGTGAAGTGGGCTGCCCAGGGGACCGGTGTTCAGAGAGCCAGGGAGAGACGGCACGTGAGAGCATTCCTACTGTAATCTCTGTAAATGTCACTGGCTTTTTGGTTAAAAATTCATAATAATTTCATTGGCCGTGTATGTAATTAAATCACCAGTGAGGACTCTCAGGTTGTCCGTGACCCGCGCGCTCAGGCAGATGCTGGCTAGAGGAGGGTGCTCTCTGCTGCGGAGACTTCGAAGGGCTGTCTGCAAGTTTCTGGTAATTAATTCGGGGCACAGCAATTATCATCTGCTTGGCCCTCTGCTGTTTCCGTAGCTGCCTAAGTCCTGAGCCAGCAACCAAGGCGCAGGGTTGGGGTGCTCTCTGACGACGAGGGCGTTGGTTACGTGCAGAAAACCAAAGCTGAAGTTCTTGTCAGTAAATGTGCAGAGTTCTGTGCTGCCGCTGTGGACACGCTTTTCCCTGACGACGTCCTGCACCCCGGACCGCCCTCCCCTTGCCCATGCTGCACCCCCCCCCCACATGTGGGATGCCCTTTCCCTCATAACCTACCTTAAAAAAAATTTTTTTAATAGTTAATTTAGTTTTAGAGAGAGCAAGAGAGGAGCAGAGAGAGAGGGACAGACAGAATCCCAAGCAGGCCCCACATTGTCCGCGCAGAGCCGGATCAAGGGCTCAAACTCACAAATCGTAAGATTATGACCTGAGCCGAAATCAGGAGTCTGATGCTTAACCGACTGAGCCACCCAGGCGCTCCCCTTCGAACCTACCTTTTAAAAATCCTCTTTAGGAGCGCCTGTTTCCGATTCTGTGTCTCCCTCTCTCTCTGCACCCCCCCCCCCGTTCATGCTCTCTCTCTGTCCCAAAAATAAATAAACGTTGAAAACAAAAATTAAAAAAAAAAATCCTCTTTAGGGGCTCCTGGGTGGCTCAGTCGGTTGAGCCTCCGACTTCAGCTCAGGTCATGATCTCACGGTCTGTGAGTTCGAGCCCCGCGTCGGGCTCTGTGCTGACAGCTCAGAGCGAGTCTGGCCTGTGAGCAGAACATGGTCTAAGTATGTTGAAGGAAGGCACAGTGTGTGCCTAGAGCCAAGTAGGTGCCTAACGGATGAGAAGGTGAGTGAGGAGGGAATGAATGAATGAATGAATGAATGAATGCTAAGAGAAATACATTCCATTTCTGGAAAGGTGGACTATTCATAATAGCCACAGAAATGAGCCGTGTCTGCGGTCCATCCCAGCATCCACATTTCTCTTCACCTGCATTGCGATCGAATTGGCCTGGATTGGAGCTTGAATATCTGGGTTTGAGACTTGGGTCCACCCCTTAACAGCCTCGTGACCTCGGGCTCGAACTCACGAACTGCGAGATCATGACCTGAGCTGAAGTCGGAAGCTCAGACGACCGAGCCACCCAGGTGCCCCTGAAAGATGTTATTTTTAAGTTATCTCTACACCCAACAGGGGGCTTGAACCCACAACCCCGAGATCAAGAGTCACATGCTCTAGCGACTGAGCCAGCCGGGCGCCCTTACAACTTGACATTTTGGTTTCAAACACAGATATTCCGAGAAGTCTCAAAACATATATCGTTCCACAGGGCATTTCTAAACTACATACCTAGGGCTCAGTCAGTAAAGACGAGAGAGAAGTCCGCCATATTATGGATCACGTGACTGGAGACCAGCTTGTTCCTGCAATCCCACATCCCTTCAAACATGAACAGAATGGCTCTGGAGACTGAGTGAATGCCCACAGGGCAGGAGAACTCCCCTTTACAGGATGCGGAAGGTTCTGAGGGTCTGATCCAAGGCTGAGGCTCCCTGGGCGTTCGTAGCGGGAAAAGACGAGGCAGGGAGCCAGCACGGATGAGCCCCCCATCACTGCGCCTACCCCAGGCTAACTGGACCACTTTGCCACATCATCACGCGCGTCAATATTGTGCCCTGCCTCCCCCCACCCGCCGCCCCGAAAAGGCAGAGGTAATTGCTCACTGTCAGAAAAGGAAGCCCAGCAAAGCTAAATAGTTGTCTTAGACCTTGGCCAATGTGGGCGAGGGGCAGGATTCAAACTCAGGACGGTTTGATCCCAAACCGAGGAGGACGTCTCCACCGCCTCTGGCCACCTCCCCTTCCAGCTGGCTCTCCATCCTGGGGTCAGGGGTCAAGAAGCCACTTGGGGAGTTGTTTTTCTATCCCCCAATACATTTTCTTCCCTCCCCTGCAAGCAACGGCCCAGTTTCCAAAGGCAGAGTTCAGAATCCCGAAAAGCCACCGAGGGATGACTGACAAACAGAAAGCTGTTGGATACTCAGCGGACAACATGCTGAGCTCGAGGCAAGTGTGCCTCCATGAGACCATCGCCATAGTCAAGGCCATGAACTCATCCGTTCTTTCCAGCCGTTTCCGGTGGACTCTTTGACTTAAAACTTTTTAAAGACGGACTTGTTTCTTTCGTGGTGAGAAGGGCGCTGAACACAAGATCTACCACCGAGACAGAATTCTGCATCCACAGGATGGCATCGCCAACTATGGGTCCTGTGTGGTCCCGCGGATCTGTAGTTCCGTTCCTCTGCCCCCGCCCCACTGAACACCTCCGTCCCTCCATCCGTCAGCCCTAAAAGGGGGAACAGAGACGTGGACTGGGCTGAGAGAGGGTCAGAATTGGCAAGGTGGCGGCCGGGCAGGGGAGGAGACTGGAATTAGCATTTGCGGAGAACGTTCGAGAGCGCGGCGGCCTTGACTGAATACATACACACGCTGCGGGCGATCCCGTAGTAGCCCTGGGAAGTGCTAACATCATGCCCGTTTACAGGGGAGAGAACCAAGGTCCACCACATGAAGTCACAACCCAGGGCCCCCCACGTACGTGGACCTCCTTGGAGTCAGAAACTATAGGCTCCTGGCTTCACCTCTGGGGGTTCAGGTTCCGTCTGGAAAAAGTGGTTGATGTGAACATCAAAGAGAGAAAATGGCCAGGGAAGGACAGGGACTTCCCAGCTGCAGCCCTGACTGCCCGGAGCCCCAGCACAGCCACAGAGACAAGTGAGAGGCCTCACGGGATCCAAGCGTTGGAGCCACCTGAGATGTGTCTGTCCTGAAGCTTCCATTATTAGCAAAAGCTTCCTAATTAGTACTTCTACACCCACATCATAGATTTCAAGTCAGAGGTTCAATTCTCTCTTGAGGGTGAGTCAACGTGTTGCACACATATGTAGGATGCCCTTTATTGGGCGGAGTGAAATCCCCCGGGGACGCACTGAGCTAAGGCCTCTTTCCCCGTCACCTTTATCCCTGGAAGACTCGAGACGCCTGCGAGAGTGGAATTGCTTCTCTGATTTTCTTTCTCACGCTGGGTGATGTTTTTGTTTCCAGGCTTCTGGCCAAGCAGCGATTCTGACCCTGGGACCTCTCTGTGGAGTAATAGTGAAAGTTATTTTTCATGGTCTGCCCCCGAGCCTGGTTCTTCTCTCCATGGACAGAGCCAAAGTGCATCTGGGGGAGTAATTGATGGGGCACAGAGGGAGGAAAGATAGGATTTCGTTCCACGGCATCATGTGGGGATCCTATTGTGTTTTGGGCCTCGTCCTGGAGGCTATGGGGAGATGGGATCTGTCTTCCTTCCTTTCTTTTTTAACTGATTTTTTTTTAATGTTTATTTTTGAGAGAGACAGATAGAGTGTGAGTGGGGGAGGGGCAGAGAGAGAGGGAGACACAGGATCTGAAGCAGGCTCCCGGCTCTGAGCTGTCCGCACAGAGCCCGATGCGGGGCTCGAAGCCGAGAACCGCGAGATCATGACCTGAGCCGAAGCCGGATGCTTAACCGACGGAGCCACCCAGGTACCCTGAGATGGGATCTTTCTAGAGGCTCCTAGTCTGATGGGATAACAGGTTCCCGTCCACCATCCCACGGGTGGGCCCAAAATAGCTGCTGGTGAGCCGTATGGGGGCTGGAAAGCACCCAGGAGGGAGTCCCCTTTCTCACCGGTAGGCTTCACACGCCATCATTCCACTGCCCCTGCTACACCCTGGGGAGGAGGTGGGGGCTTTGCCGTCGCCTCCACTCTTCATGGGGAAACTGAGGCTCAAGGCAGTCGGGCTACCTGCAAATCACCTAGTCGGTGGATGCCGCTGAGGGTCCAGACGCAGAGACGCGAGTGCGCCGGTGGGTTTGGGCACAGGTGTACTGAGTGAGGATCGAGGCCATGGCTTCACTTGGATCTAAGCCAGAAGCTGGCCTGAGTGGGACTGGAGAGAGGAGTTTAGCTGGCGGGTGGTCCCAGGAAGCACCAGTGGGAGCAGGAAGCGGCCTGGAGAGAGGAAGGAAGCCCGGGCAGGGTGCGTTAAGGAGCACGTGACCTTGCTGGGCCACGGAGCTCCGTCAGGGAGGCCACGTGGACCTCACCTGTGAGTCGTCCCACTCAAGAGGAGAGACCTGGGGTGGTTCTCCCCCAACTCTCTGCCCCTCACGGATCGAGGGCCGCTCCCGGGGGGGACATTCTCCTCACACCCGCTCCCGAGGCTGGACGATCACAGTAGAAGCCTCAGGATGCACAGGAGGAAGGCGGGAGGCTGGGAGGGGTGAGGCAGGGCGGGGCAGTATCTGCCCAGCCAGAGAGCATTAGCGATAAGCCAGAAATGGAGGCGGCAGCCAATGCCTCCTAGAAGCAGTTAGGACAGTCGGCAGGTGATGGGGAGGTGGCTAAGTGCTCTGACTGCATCACTGTCTGCCGAATTCAGACCCGGGGGGCGGGGGTGGGGGCCGTCTGGACCTGGCTCTGTTTGGGGGGCACAGGCGGGAGAGGCAGGTGTCGCGAGGAGCTGGGGTGGAGGCTGAGTGGACGTGAGCACGGGGACGAGAGGCTCCAAAACGTTCCTGCCCGTCTGACCCGCGAGGCCAAGTGGGCAGTGAGGCTGCCCGCCACAGGCTGGGTGGGCAGGCCGAGAGGCAGGTGTGGGAGGGCTGCAGCCCAGGGGGACGCTGATGGCTAGGACGTCGGGGGGCGACGCGGGGCAGGTAGCTGCAGGTCTGGTCCAGAGCACCAAGGGACGAGCACGATGACTCAGTTGTCCCTGATGTGCTGACCTGAATCTGCCCTGGACCTTGGCCTCTCGGGGCACTGCCAATGGGGGCTGACACTGGGGGCTGACAGTGTCCCTCTAGGGCCCTGCACTTGCCTTTTCTGAGAGGTAACAGGAGTGGGCCGGCCCAGCCGGCTGAGGTCGGGCGATTCTGAAGCCTGGCTGTCGCCCTGGCTGAATGACGTACAGCCAGCTCTTTGCTCCGAGTGTCTATTTCTCCTCCTGCACAGTAGGGGCTACCCGTTCAGTAGTGGGTCGCAGAGCGCACGCTACGAGCCGGCGGGAACATACAATGAGTCAATGGAGCGCCTCGCTCTTGGCGACACGGAGGCGCGTCCTGGGCTCAGCTGGACCCCAGAGCACACCTGGGAGGCAGCCACCTGGCGGAGGACCCGATATCACAGGCCAAGAAGACGGGCCGTGAAGGTTTGCGGCAAGGACCCGCCGGTCATCGGCTGTCCCAGATGGAGGGGTGGTGGTCCCCGCCCCCCGTGACTGGAGCAGGACACTATCTACGACAGGAGGAAGGAGTGGGACCCACCGGGTAGGCTGGGTGAAGGTGACACGGGTGGGCAGGCGAGGGGGCAGAGCAAGGGAGAGGCGGGGGTCCGGGCAGCGTGTGGTTTCTGGCCTGTGTGGCTGCAGCAGGCTCGGGGGGTGGGAGAGGGGAGGTTGGAGAGATGATGAGGTTGGGGCGCTGAGGCCCCGCCCTCAGCGGGTTTGTCTGGGGGACGTGTTGCGACCCAGAAAGGGCCAAGTTCTAGTGCAGGGGTAGGCAGGCAGGGGGAAGTGAGGTCTGTGGTCTTTTGCCTCCCCGCGTGGGGTTAGAATACGTCCTCACAAAATTCGCATCCTTCCCAGAACCCCAGAATGTGACCTGGTTGGTCTTTGCAGATGTGATCAAGCTAAGACGAGGCCATTCTAGGGTAGGGTGGGCCCCAGTCCGGTGACTCGTGTCCTATTATTGTTATCACTACTATTATATTTTCTTCTTAGAGAGAGAGAGCACAGGTGAGGGGAAGAGGCAGAGGGGGAAAGAGAGAATCCCAAGCAGGTTCCACGCTCAGTGCGGAGCCCGGTGTGGAGCTCCATCCCACGACCCCGGGATCATGACATGAGCCATAATCAAGAGTCAGACTCTCGGGGCGCCTGGGTGGCTGAGTCGGTTGAGCGTCCAACCCTTGATTTCAGCTCAGTCATGATCTCGTGGTTCATGGGATCAAGCCCCGCATCAGCGTGGAGCCTGCTTGAGATTCTCTCTCTCCCCCTCTGCCCCTCTTCCCCTCTGGCACTCTCTCTCTGTCTCTAAAATAAATTTTTTTTTTTTTTAATTTTTTTTTTTTCAACGTTTATTTATTTTTGGGACAGAGAGAGACAGAGCATGAACGGGGGAGGGGCAGAGAGAGAGGGAGACACAGAATCGGAAACAGGCTCCAGGCTCTGAGCCATCAGCCCAGAGCCCGACGCGGGGCTTGAACTCCCAGACCGCGAGATCGTGACCTGGCTGAAGTCGGACGCTTAACCGACTGCGCCACCCAGGCGCCCCTAAAATAAATTTTTTTTAAGTGTCAGACGCTCAACCAACTGAGCCACCCAGATGCTCCCTTACCATTATTATTATCATTATTTTAAAATTAATTATTAAAAAGGGTCCTACAGGTTACAACCACGGCTCAGATGTGGCCCAGGAGAGACGTGGTGGCCCCTTCACCACGGCCAAGCCGAGCTCACTCGCTTGGCTGTGCCCTGTGTGGGCAGTGGGCATCTCCCAACAGCGGGCCAGGTGGCCCTGCTCTCTCAAGACTCACAGAACATGCCAGGCCCACCTGACGACAGGGCAGCATCAGCTCAAACAGCTTAGGTTTCCTTAAAAAGCACTTGCAACCCGGTAACGTTTGAGTTCAGGAGCAGAGCAGTAATTGAATGCAAAGGTTGGTGGCCCTACCCGGGGCCTCTTGGGACAGACCCTGCTTGAGCTCCGCCTTGATTCTGTCCCCTGCGTGGGTAGGAAGCCAGGCTGGGGCCAGGAGTTCCACGATTGAGCAAATGGGACAGAGACACATCCAGAGAGGAGAATCCCACGTGGTGAGAGACACAGAGGACAGAAGGGACAGCCAACAGCCCCAGAATCATGGGACAGATTCCACCCTGGAGCCTTCAGAGAAGACAGCCCGTGCTAACACCCTGATTTCGGACTCCAGACCCTCTGTTGCTTAAAGCCGCCCGCCGTGGAACCCCAGGGCACGGACACGCCCCCTTTCCTTCCTTCCTTCCTTAGCCAAACCTGAGTTTATTTGTGGGGTCCCACCTCTGTCTCCGAGCCACTGTGATCAAAGTCCTGAACCTCCTTCCATGGGGGAGCACTGAGGCTGGGCCCGATGCTTCCCATCAGGCCTCCCCCGTGCCAGGCCCTCGTCAGATTTCCCGCCCCTTTCCCGCCAGCAGGTTGGGCGTCAGAGTCTCCCTCGGGTCAACGGGACACTGCGGTCTGCAACCCTGGTGCTCCATTGTCCTCAGATCCTGCTTGCTCTTCCTCAGTGGCCTGTGTTTGCAGGCACAGGAAGTCGAGTTCAATTATTCATGCACACAGTCAGCATATTTTTTCCCATAGTTCATTGAAAACTTTCAAGGACTTTTCAAAAAAAAAAAAAAAAAGCGCTTTTATTCTCTCCCCGTTTTAGTTAGCCGAATGCCAAAACAGCAGAACGGAACAGCATCTTGCTTCCTGTTTCACCCACCCCCGCCTCCCTGCTTCACGTCTGAGCCTGCAGATTCCAAACGAAAGAGCGCCCATCATGTAGACCTTGGTTCCACAGTAGACCTTGTAAGTTATAATAAAAATAAGAGGAGAGTTTACTGAATGTGGACATATTTAAATGCCAGGCATTATGGCGAGGGCTTTCGTGGCTTCTTTAATCATCTTCGCCAAGACCCTAGGAGGTAGGTAGTGTTAACCCCATTGTGTGGATGTGGGAACTGAGGCCAACATACGCGGAGCGAGCCATCCAAGGAAGCGTGGCTGGTACGTAATTGTTTCCAACGGAAACTGACTCAGGTCCAAGCAGGTGCACTACCCTCTACACGGCAGCTCTACTGGGCTTGCAAAGGACGCCCAGCAAACACGGCCAGTGGCCTAATGGACACCACAGGCTGGGAGACTGAAATACAGACATCCGGCTCCATTTTGTCACTCTCTGGGGAGGACACAGGTAAAAATCTTTCAACGGCCACGTGGCAGTCACCAGGGAGACTAGTAATTAAGGAGTTACAAGTAATTAATAACATTTATAACAATGAAATGAAGACCTTTATTAAAACAACGAGAGGGGGCGCCTGGGTGGCTCCGTGGGTTAAGCGTCCGACTTTGGCTCAGGTCATGATCTCACGGTTGGCGGGTTCGAGCCCCGCGTCGGGCTCTGTGCTGACAGCTCGGAGCCTGAAGTGCTTCAGATTCTGTGTCTCCCTCTCTCTCTGCCCCTCCCCAGCTCGCTCTGTCTCTGTCTCTGTGTCTCTCCTTCAAAAATAAGTAAACATTAAAAAAAAAAAAGCAGTAAGAGGTGCCATAAACTAGTATTCTTTGCAATAATTACTCATTGGGGGGGGGGGGAGCGGGAATTAGAAGATGATTCAATTTTTGTAAATCAGGGAGGAATGAGAAAGGTAAGTCTGTGAGAAAACACGTGAATTTGGAAGTTCTGAATACGTGCCTGACTGAGGTCAGGGGGAAATTTCCACACAATTGCTTTCCCGAGGATATTCCCCTACCTTGGTTAGCTCCTAATATATTGTATCCCCTAAAATTGCAAAAAAAAAAAAACCCAAAAAGGTCACCCTGGACCCTAGGATGATTCTTCCAGGCTAAGGTGGCAGCTGTTTAGACACAAGCCTGCAACACAGGTAAACCGTAGGGCGTGTGGGGCGAGCGGAGGGGCAGGGGTGTTGTTCATATCCACCCCCCGCCCCCGGGCACCGCCTTAATGCCAGTCCCCAGCCCAGGGCCTGCATCAGGGCAGGCGATCACCAAATGGGGGTGTTTCGTCCAGCTAACTGCTGGCCAGGCTTCATTGTACACACTTGCAGGTGTGTGTGTGTGTGTGTGTGTGTGTGTGTGTTTATTTGTGTGCTTCTGTGTTCCAAATAAGGAGTCAACTCCGTGCTAAATAAATGCATTAAAAATTGGACAGCTGTTGGGGCGCCTGGGTGGCTCAGTCGGTTAAGCAGCCGACTTCGGCTCAGGTCACGATCTCGCAGTCCGTGAGTTCAAGCCCCGCGTCGGGCTCTGGGCTGACGGCTCGGAGCCTGGAGCCTGCTTCCGATTCTGTGTCTCCCTCTCTCTCTGCCCCTCCCCCGTTCATGCTCTGTCTCTCTCTGTCTCAAAAATAAACATTTTAAAAAAATAAAAAAAAAATTGGACGGGTGCATAAAGTTGTGGTTTGTCATTAAATTTCCACGTTGAAACTCACACCCTTCCAAAAGATTCGAGTTGCAAAATCTTACAGACGCTTTCTTATTTGTGAATGTGAAGGCTGTGGCCTCTGCCCACGCTGGCTCGCGGAGGTAGGAGGCTGGGTCCAGAACCAGAGGTGGGACAAAGGTGGAAATGTGCTAAACAGAGCCTCACCTCACCTCCTTAACTCAACTTCCCCGCCAACCTCCCCCACGTCCACTGAATCCCAGGGGCTGCGGGATTGGCCTTGACCAGCTCAAGAAGCAGCAGACTTGGGCCGTGGAGGAAGCATCCGCAGCCCTGGGTCCTCGCCATTCGCGTGCGTCCCAGGGAAAGGGTACAGTGCCCGTGAGGACGCACTGCAGAGGACTGTCCTCCATAGTTTTGAATGTCGAGAGTCCCCTCTGCCTGAACCATGCATGTCTGCCTGGAAGTTCATGTGCACAGCCAGGAAGAGCCACCAAGGGCTATCGAACCGGGGCTCTCATGCTCTTATGCAAAGGGGACGTGTCCGCTGAGGCAGGACCATGACCCTTCATCAGGGCACCTCTGGATGAAAGCAAAGGCTGAGTTTCCAGATATGACATTTTATTTTTATTTTTTGTAATTTTTTTAAACGTTTATTTATTTGAGAGAGAGAGAGAGAGAGAGAGAGCACAAGCAGGGGAAGGGCAGAGAGAGAGAGGGAGACACAGAATCCGAAACGGGCTCCAGGCTCTGAGCCGTCAGCACAGAGCCCGACGCGGGGCTCGAACTCACGGACCGCGAGATCGTGACCTGAGCCGAAGTCGGACGCTCAACCGACTGAACCACCCAGGCGCCCCTCAGGCACAACATTTTAAAACTTAATCATCCCCGGCTTTCAAAATCAGAATCTAATTCAGGTGAGCAAAATATTAGCATCAAAAAGAGAAGAGTCAATATGTCCAAATTAATCCACTGGCCAACTGAGGCTTCCTGACGGCGGGTCATAGGAAACACGACGCAGCAAGGGCTTTCCGTCCACGATCTCAGGTCTACTTGAGCGGTCAGTGCACGGGCTTCAGAGCCCCCACCTGAGGGCCCTCAGTTTCCCTCACTGCCCAGTGGGGACGATCATGGTACTTGCCTCCGGGGGCTGTTGGGAGAATTATGCCTTTAAAGCAAGGTCCCCCGCACTTGGTGCCCGTAGTGGGTGGAGCTATGTCCCCCAAACAGATACGGTCAAGTCCTAACGTCGCCCCGGGGTCCTGTGCACATGACCTTATTTGAAAGTAGGGTCTTTGCGGGTGTGACCAAGTTAAGGGAGGGCATCCTGGATTCGGGTGTGACCTAACACAAAGACTGGAGTCCTTCCAAGAGAGGGAAATGTAGGCGCATGTGGGGAGCAGCCCGTGTACGGATGAGGCAGAGCCCGGGGTGACGCCAGGAATTGCCAGCGAGGATCGACTCGACGCCAGACGCACGGGATGGATGGATTCTCCCTCAGAGGTTCCGGAACCTGCTGACCTTGTCTGAGATCCAGTGGGCAGGGCAGAGGGGTTGTGTGGGCCGCTGGCCTGTGCTCCAGGAACCCATGGGGGCCCCACCCCTTCCTCCTAAAAAGAGTTTCCAGGGAAGAGAAGGAAATAAGCAGAGATCTGGCCTTGCCGAGGGCAACAGTTCAAGGCCAGGGTCTTGGCCGTCCGACTTGCAAATGAATAACGTCTCAGCATCAACCAAGTTAGCAAGAGTCGGAGTGGAAAGCCACCGGGGCAGGCTTTCTGTTGTGAGGCCCCAGGCAGGTTGATGAAGTTCCCCGGTGGGGGGGAGGGGAGCTGTCTCGGTGGCATCCGTGACCTCCCCCTATACAGCACAGCAGGCAGGGACCCTGCCTGGCCACCGGGCGCGCTCCGGCCGCCCTGCGATCCTCCCTCCTGACCCTCCCTGCTTGGTCCCCGCCGGCCCCCCCGGCCCCAGCGCTGGCCTCCCTGCCGTCCTGGGATGGGTCCTGCGCATTCCCGTCACCCCTTGCTCCCTGAGGATCCTCGGCCGGGAAGGAGGGGCCTGTGCGCAGGGCTCACGGCCTGGCCCAAAGCCGCCTTCTATGAAGCTGCCGGTCACGGCACCCCGACGCCTCCTGGCATTCACAGACAGGCCTGATAGCCACACACTTGACCGACCGATTGGCTGACTTTTGATCCCCAACCATACACACGTCGGTGCCTACGAGCTGAGCCCGGCCCTGTCCCGGGGGCCGGGCCTACGGTCACGCACGAGAGAAGCGAGTCCGTGGCTCCGCAGGGCGTACTTCTGGGGTAAGAAACAATCACCGTGGAAGCAGGTACGGGGACAGGCGCCGAGTGCCGAGTGCGTCTGAGCTGAGGCCGCCGTCACACAACGCCACACCCGGGGCGTGCGCACAGGGCTCCCCTCTCTCAGCTCCCGGTGGAGGCTGGGAAGCTGGAGGTCAAGGTGCCAGCAAGTACAGTTCCCAGGGTGGTGTTGGCCGCCTCCCCACCTTCCTTGACTCTCCTTCTTCTTCCAAGGCCCCCAATCCTAGGAGATGAGGAGCCCGCCCGCACGACCTCTTGTAAACCTACTCACCTCCTCGAAGCCTCGCCTCCAAATAGTCACATTGGGTGTTAGGGCTCCGACGTATGAATTTGCGGGGAACACGGTTCAGTCCGCCGCCAGCACGACGCAGGGGAACACGGCCGGGACGGGTAGGGGGTCGACGTGACAGGAGTGGTCATTTCTGCTTTGCAGGAGAGAGGCTCTTGGAAGCCATGGCATCGGAGCGGAGGCCTCGATGTGGGGAGCAGGGCAGTCAGGTAAAGGATGGGGGCAGGGCAGTACAGAGGGAGGAGCGGCCTGTGCAAAGGCCCTGGGGCAGGGTCTTCAGGGAGGCCAGTGTAGCAGGAGGTGAGTGAGGGGGACAGGAGGGGTCTAAGGGGTCCGGTCAGAGAGTCGCTGAAGTTTGCCAGGCCCGGTAGCCCCGGTGGAGGTTCTTAGATCTGATGGTGCAAGTGACGGAGGCTGTTCGGGGGACGCCAGGCTCAGGCTAGGCGGAGAGAACGGGCTGCGGAGGGTGGGGTGGAAACGGGGGGCCCGGATGGGGATATTTTGGCCAAGAACGAGGGCTCAGAAAGGCCAGAAGACTTGGCCATACCCACACGGCTGAAGGTGACCCTGAGGCGACCCAGCCCCGGCTCCGTGTGTCCCTCAGCCACCAGCCTGCATTCTGTCGCTGTGTCCTGACTCCCCCCGGCCCCCAGCGAGGCAACGCTTGATGGGAACACCGTCCGTGGTTCACTTTCGTCTTGGTGTCTGCGGTGCCGATGTTTTGTAGTAAGAATTAGGATTATTTATTGAGTGTCTCTTTTCTACGTCCCTGTGTTGGGACAAGCATTTGCTGAAGTGAGTCTTTCATCATCACGGTGATACTGTGAGCAAAACACCGGCGGGACCCTGTGCGTGGGCTGCGTGTCTGCGCCCCCCCCCCCAGAGTGCAGGTGGAGAGGCCCTGACCCCCCAAGGGGCTGTATTTGGAGACGGGCCTTTAAGGAGGTAACTGAGGTTACCGGAGGTCGTAAGGCTGGGGCCCTGATCCCATAGCACTGGTGCCCTTGTAAGGACAGGGGGAGACACCAGAGAGTGGCCCTCCCTCCCCACCCACCATCGTCCCTCTCCCCCTTCTCTCCCTCTTCCCCCCTCCCCCCTCCTCCTTCCCCCCTCCCTCCTCCTCCCCTCCTCCCTCTTTCTCTCCCTTTCCCCCCTCCCTCCCTCTCTCTTACCCTCTCCCTCCCCCTGCCCCCCGCTCCCCCGTCCCTCTGTCTCTCTCTCAGCCCCCCCCCTTCCTCCCTCTCCCCCTCCCTCCTTCCTCTCCACCTCTGTCTCCCTGCCCACACAGAGGAAAGGCCATATGCAGACACAGCGAGAAAGGAGTTGTCTCCACCGAGGGAGAGAGGCCTTGCCAGAAATCCATGCCAAGGGCACTGTGATCCCCGACCTCTGACCTCTAGAACTGACAGAAAATAAAGTTCTGTTGTTTAAGCCCCATCTGTTGGGGCAGAGGTACCCAAGCTGATGGCTCCAGACGGTTTGGGATGAGGAAACTGAGGCACAGAGAGGCCAGAGGACCCCTTCAAGGGTGTTCTGTCTTCTCAGATATAGGAGAAAGCCTCCCAAGCCCTCCATGAGGCTTCCTGCGGCGCTGCCCCTCCCTTCCTTCCTGGGGGGCCCCTCCCAGCTCTGGGGCTGCCCCCCCGGGGGTGGGGACACCCTCTGTGGCTTCTCTGACTGCCCCGGCCCCCATCCGGTGCAGAGTCTCCAGACTCTGGCCGTCTCCAGAGTAAGAAGGTTGGGTTTGCTTTTCCCGCCTCGTGCCCTCGTCACCTGGGTGTGTGTGTGTGTGTCTGTCCCACCACAGAAAGCTCCTGGGAGTCAAGGATGGGAACCTGCCTGAGTCTGTCCCACGGAGCCCAGCCCAGGCCCCTGCTTGCGGACTGTTGGACGGGCCTGGGGCAAGAGGAGGGTGGAGGGGCCCTAGGTGTGGGCACATGTGCAGTTCTGAGCTCAGAACTGGCACCTGGCGTTTATAAATAGAGTCTGAGGGGTAAAAATACATCTGCGAAGAGCAGAGACGCTCAGAATATAAACAGTTTATTTTCCCTTGTTGGGGTGACCAAGGGTGACGACCTGAACTGTGTCCTTGGCCACCGGGAAGGGTGAGCCATCTGCCCCGGGCCCCGGCCACACCCGCACCTGCTCCAGACCTTCTCTGCTCCGCGGGTCTCCCGGGGCGGTTTGCAACATAGTCTGGGCGTGTGCACTAAACAGGCCTCCTCGGTATACAGTAGGCAGCCGATAAATGCCCATCCAACTTGACCTTGGGGAACTCTATGAGGAGAAACAGAACAGAGAGTGTGGAGCCTGACCTCTCTGTCGGAGCCCCGTTCTCTCAGCCCCCTGCCTAAAGCTTCCTGCCTTCAGGCCAAAGGAGACCATTCACTGTGTCCAGAGCAGCAGGGACTTAGCTCCCGGCCCCTGGCCCTGCACACACGCACACACACACACACACACACACGTGCACAGACACACAGAGACCCATCTTAACCCTAACCCTAACCCTAACCCTAACCCTTAACTTAACACATGGAGACAGATCCTGTCAATTTAATCCAACCCAACTCTCAAAGTGAAAAGACACTTTCAAGTTCATCTCAGAGAAAGAAAAAATGGTTCGTGGAACTTGATTCCATCTGGCTCTCCTCCACAGGCCGGTGGGAGGGGGTGGTGGGCAGCTCTCTGTCAGGAGGAAGAGGTCTTATGACTCCTGGGTCCTACCTCATGGGCAATCACTTACTGCCAGTGGAGCCAGACTCCGAGATTTGTGCTCCAAATGTGAGGACTTGCCCCCCAGTGACAAGAAGGAGCATCTTACCAGGAGAACCGTGCCTCAGGGTGGGTTTTTCCCCGTCCTCAAGATGAACAGGAATGGATATGGTCTGTGCTATATTTAGTGGAGAGGGAGGAACTTGTGTTTATTAAAGGAAATGAGAGCAGAGATGTTTGGTAGTTCTCAAGTTATTTCAAGTCCTTTCTCCTGCTTAATATTCTCCGTAGGACGTTGGGCGTGTGACAACACGCACCCGGAGAAGAGAGGAGAACCACAACGCGGAAGTCAGTCCGTCTCACCCTTACCCGAGGGAAACGGCCAGCGTGGGGGAGGCGGTAAGCAGCGGGACGTGCCGAGGGGCTCCCGGGGTGGGGGGCACGTAGGAAGAGGGAGCATCACAGGACGGACCCCAGGTTGAAGCGTTGCAAAGCCAAACCGAATCTTCAAGGTGTCCCCGCCCGCACCTGATCCACAGGGAAGGGGGAGCCTGACCCAAGGGCAGGTGCACCTGGCGACGCCCCATCCTCCGGGGACACTTTCGTGCTTTAAGACATACTTTAACATCCCTTCGCATTTCGTTCACAAAAAAAAAAAAAAAAAAAAAAGTCCAACGAAGAGACAGGAGACGTGTTGTCTGTATTTGACAGGAAAAACCCTCGCTGAGACTCAGGTTAGGTGTGATCTCCCCGAAGCAGGAAGTAGGAAGCGGAGTGTGGATGAGATCGGAACTCCAGCCCCGACAGTGGCCGAGAGAGCACATCCCCACTCACAGCAGCCGGCCACGCGCCTACACCCACTAACCGTGACCTGACGTCATGTTCTCTGGACTCAAGACCGTAGTTCTCACCAAAGCTGGTGCCTGTACATGCCCCCTCACACAGGAAATCATGCTTTTTTTTTTAAGTGTATTTATTTATTTATATTTTTTCAACGTTTATTTATTTTTGGGACAGAGAGAGACAGAGCATGAACGGGGGAGGGGCAGAGAGAGAGGGAGACACAGAATCGGAAACAGGCTCCAGGCTCTGAGCCATCAGCCCAGAGCCCGACGCGGGGCTCGAACTCACGGACCGCGAGATCGTGACCTGAGCTGAAGTCGGACGCTTAACCGACTGCGCCACCCAGGCGCCCCTAAGTGTATTTATTTTGAAAGAGAAAGAGAGAGAGAGGAGGAGGAGGAGCAGAGAGGGAGAGGGAGAGACAGAATCCCAAGCAGGCTCCGCACCGTCAGCACAGAGCCCGACGTGGGGCTCGATCTCACCAACTGTGAGATGCTACCCTGAGCTGAGAGGTCGGATGCTTAACCAACACAGCCACCCAGGTGCCCCGGAGACGACGCTCCATCAAGGCCGTCACAGGTTTGCCCACTGAGGCAGGTATGACCGGAGATCTGGAAGTTCAGACTATTTACTGATTTGATATTGACACACACCGCCCGTGGGAGTCGGGATCCCCACGCGGAACAGAAGGACCCTGAGAGTCTCCCAGCTCCGGGGCTCCACCCTGCGCGGCCCCTTCCGCAGATCCGCCCCGGGACCTCACTCCTCCGCGTTGGCACAGCCTGTGCTCAGAGACGCCCCGCGACGCACCCCCACCCCCCCGCCCCGGGTCCTTCCTAAGGCAAAAGGCAGCATCGCTCACCAACCTTCTCCCGGGGACATCTGACTTCTTTCCTTCCTCCCATTTCAGCGGTTATGTTGCGCTTATTTTGTTAAAGGCCACCTTGACTCCTTTCACACGTTGGCATGGTGTAATTCCAAATACCTGCGTGGGAGGGGGAAGGAAGGAGGGCAGGGAGGGAGGGCAGCAGGGAAAGGAGGCGGGGCAGGGGTGGGGGGAGAAAGGGACGGGAAGGGGACGCACAGGACGGCAGACATCCTTTGAGGAGTGGCCCCGAGACGCTGCTGAAGGGCCTTCATTCCTCGTTAAGTGTTGCCTCTGCCAACCGAGCACCACCTGTCTGCCAGGCACCGGACGGGGCACTTTGGGCACGTCATCCCTGCCTAAAAGCCACCCACCAGGTCCGAGATCCGATGCCCCCCCCCGCCCCCCCCCTCCGCCCATCACAGTAAGGGAAGTGCGGCTCCCAGGAGTCACCAGCCAAGGTCACAGAGCAGCAGGGGGTGGGGCCAGGCCAGGCCAGAGGCTTCGCCTGCCTTGCGGAGGGCAAGCCACGTTGCAGTGACGTGCCCGGGGGTCCCGCGGGCCACGCTCGGGCTCCAGTGAGCTCCAGAAGAGTCCACTCTTCTCCGCACTTGGCCAGCTGACCGCCCCATCCCCCGAAGGGCGATGCTCACGCCTGCCCCTCCCCCCACCCCCCAAACTGTCGCGAGGGCTGAAATGAAAAGTGTCTTGGGGGTCAAGACATCCTGAGACGGCAGCAGCCTTATTTTTTCTAGAAGGGCTCAGGACTTCTGTGAGGTGTGTGTGGGGGCGGGGGGAGGGTATCTGGGATTTTCTGTCCCTTCTTTCCTCCAAGGGCACCGAGACGCTGGGTTGCTGGAGCTTTCTCAGAGTGAGCTGATTGTGGGGCTGGGGGCGGGGGCTGGCCTCTCCTGGCCCCACTCCCGCGCCCCCCCCGCCGGCCCGCGGACGCCCATGGACTGGGTCACACACCGGCCCTCCCCGCCATAAGGTGGGTGAGGCTGGGCAGGCGACCTAACCTTTTGAGTCTCAACAGTCCGGCACAACAAGATCAAATGGGCGGGGGGTCTGGTATCTAAAACAGACCCATAGAAGCGTTGCCTCCGTTTTCCTTCCCGTGGGGACGGGGCTGCTGAACCCCACGGAAGGTCAAAGCTCCGAGCTGGCGCCGAATTCACTTCCCGACGCCCCGAGTGGGGTGAGTACCTCGACCAGCCGGGGTCAGGTCAGCTCAGGGCGGCCAGGGGCCAGCCCTCCCTGCACCCCTGCCCCGGAAAGGGCTCTGCGCTCGCCGGCATTTGGAAAGGCCCTTATCGTCACCGACCCCTGGCGGACCTAGGATCTCAGATCTCACGCCAGCAGGCTGTGTGGCCCTCACCCGGCTGGGGGGGTGGGGGGGGGAGGTCGGGGGTAGAGCCTCCCACCTGCCCAGGACCACCCAGGAACAGGGCCGGGAGCGCCCTTTGCCAAGCCCCCAAGCCAGCGCTCTGTCTGCTTGGCCCAAAGAAGAAAAGACACCTTCGTTCTGAAAAGTCGGTTCCCCCGTTCGGTCTGCGAGTTCCCCCGAATGGCGGTCACCTTTCAAGCCACCAGGCCCTTCTGCAGTCTCGGTGCAGCGAAGCCGAGTCTGAGGTTCCTGCAAGAACACCGACAGGTTCACCGCCCCCGCTTCCCCGGCCCTCCGATAGCACTGACCTTGGGCAACGCTTCCGGGCTCTTTTCCGTGGTGTCATGCCAGCGACCTGCGGGCAGCTCACCCTGGGTCTCCTTGACCTGCCGCTGTGTGGAAGCAGGAGAGGACGCCCCAGTTTGCCGGGGACACCCGTCTCCCATGGGAACAAACGCTCGCATCTGGTCTGTCCGTCTCCTCTCGCTGCGTTGCCTCTAGCCGACCAGTCCCCATGCTCCTGGTGGGTGAGCCAGGGTGCAAGCATTCGCCGAGGCCCCAGCAGGGGAGAGGTGTGGGGAGACCGCGTCCAACCCCCACCACCGCAAGACCATGCACACCTTGCCCCACGGGACGCAGCTGGGGACACGCGGGACTGACCTGGGCTCCGGCGTCCCTCTCCTGCGCTGCACCCGCCCTGCTGAATGACACTAGACACACTCCTTGCCTTGGACTCAGACGCCCCAGCTGCAAAGTGAGGGGGTCTTGGCCACCGCCACGCTTCCCCGTGGCCGTGGCCACGCCGGCCTCGCTTTCCCAGACCGGAACCACCGGCTTTCTGCGCCCAAAGAAAGCAAGCAAGAAAGATAAGCGTTTCTCTCCCCATATGGCTAACAATGAAGCTTGGGAGCAGACCAGGGACACAGCGGCTGGCCCAGTGTAGACACACATTCCTTCGCTTTTGAATGGAGGAAAGAAGAAGGGGCACCCGCTGTGAGTGTCCCCAGGACAATGGAGGGGAGCGACGTCCCAGCCCTGCAGTCCCTGACGACAGGATGACCCGGATGTGGTTCTGCTGACCCACGTGAAGACATGTCACCGTTTGTCACCTGGCATCTATCCGAGGGGAGGTTCCGGTCACACCGAGCTCTGCTGGAGGAAAGGGCGTCAGCTGCAGGAAATAAAACGTGCACTGTCCTGACCCGCTGACTTGCAGCCCTAAAATGAGGTTCTTTGTGACACGGGGGGCACAGTTTCTCCCCGAGACCTGTCTTTGACCAAGGCCCATTTGGATCTGTTTTCCCTCGACCCTCTCCCTCCTGCCCCGATCCCGAGATGGGAAGGGGACAGATGTCACGTACGTATGGTCTTCCTTCGGTTCCACAGGGCCTGCCCTCGGGACCCCCGGGGGCTCTGTCATCAATAGGGTTTGCTTGCACACCAGACTCGCAGAAGGAGAAATCTAGTTCCTGCCTTTGGGGCTTCACCCCCACGCTGGGGGGACGAGTGTCCCTTAAACCTGCGTGTCCACCCAGAGCCCACGAATGTAACTTATTTAGAAACAGGCTCGGGGCGCCTGGGTGGCGCAGTCGGTTAAGCGTCCGACTTCAGCCAGGTCACGATCTCGCGGTCCGTGAGTTCAAGCCCCGCGTCAGGCTCTGGGCTGATGGCTCAGAGCCTGGAGCCTGTTTCAGATTCTGTGTCTCCCTCTCTCTGGCCCCTCCCCCATTCATGCTCTGTCTCTCTCTGTCGCAAAAATAAATAAACGTTGAAAAAAAAATTAAAAAAAAAAAAAGAAACAGGCTCTGGGGCGCCCGGGGGGCTCAGTCGGCTGAGCGTCCGACTTCAGCTCAGGTCATGATCTCGCAGTTCGTGGGTTCGAGCCCCACGTCGGGCTCTGTGCTGACAGCTCGGAGCCTGGAGACTGCTTCCGATTCTGTGTCTCCCTCTCTCTCTAAAATAAATAAACATTAGAAAAAGCTTAAAACAACAATAACACAGGCTTTGCAGATGCAGTCCAGTTCAGGTGAGGTCACGCTGGATGACAGTGGGCCTAGTCCAGTGACTGTGTCCTTATAAGAAATCCGGAGGTGAGGTGGCCACAAGACAAGGCAGGGGAGCCTGGAGGGAGCCCCTACAAGCCCGGGAGCGCTGAGGACGGCCAGCAGCCACCAGAAGCTGGAAGAGACATGGAAGGTTCTTCCTTCGAGATGTCAGGGGAAGCACGGCCCTGCTGACACCTCGATTCTGGACTCTCCGCCTCCAGAGCCGTGACAGGTTATGCTTCCGTTGTCTGACTCAGACACAGGGAAGAAACGCACCCCAGGGGACAGAGGCCCCGTGGCCCGCGGCCCGGCTGCAGGGGAATGAGGCAAACACGGTCCAGTGAAAGCACCTGCCTCGTGTGATGCACGTCCTCCTCGTGTTCCCATTCTACCTATGAGTCCCCGTAATCATCTGAGAGGTGGGCTGGGAGGGGACTGTCACCCCCACTTTCAGATGCGGAAACTAAGGCCTCGAGAGATAAAGGGACTGGCCCAAAGTCCAGCAGCTGGGCAACAGGAAAGCCTGGATTCTAACTTAGCTCCCTCGAACCTGGGAATCTGGGGACAAAAGGCCTCGTGTGGGCTCGGTGTTATGTGTTGTTTCCACCCTCACCCCTAGTGGGATGTCCCCTCGGGCGCTTTGCTCGCTGACCAAGGACGCCATCAGTGCTGGTCCCCCCGAAGCACCACAACAGAGCGTGACTCCACAGGGCACGATCTGGGTTTTGACCCCCCGAATCGGGAGTCTCACAGACAGAGGTAACGCACCGTGAGCCTTCTCAAATCGGCACTCAGCAGGTGCACACGTCACACATAACCGACCTGCTTCAGTCCGGCAGGGGGGGGTTCGCGAAAAGTCACTGGCCAAACAAATTTTCTCTTGCCTACTGTGTTTCCGGTGGCTTCAATTACCTCCATCAATACCTGGTCCCCGACTCTCCCCCTACTCAGGGCTGACCCAACTCTTGGGGGCACCGAGCCCGCCTCCAGGCCCTGTGGTGCAGAAGGGGTCGGGCAGGAGGACATCGGCCACTGTGGAGAGCTCTGAGTCCGGAAGGAGAGCAGGGGGTGCGGGGATCCCTGGAGGGCAAGTTGGGGAGCGAAGGGGGTCCGAGACCAGGGCCCGTGCAGAGGGCAGTGTCTGGGGGGGTTATCAGGGAAGCTTCACGGAGGAAGCACGTTCCTGCGGGATCCAGAGGGAAGAAGCCTGGCTGACAGGAGTGGACGGGCCGTGACCACCCAGCCCCGTGGCCCGGAAGCTCCACCGAGTGCCGAGACAGCCCCTGGGCCGGCAGCTTGAGCTCCCAGGGTCTTTTTTCTTTATTTTTTAAAGTTTATTTATTCATTTTGAGAAAGACAGAGAATCCCAAGCAGGCTCCACACTGTCCGGGTGGAGCCTGACGCGGGGCTCGAACCCACGGAGCCGCAAGATTGTGACCGGAGCTGAAACCAAGAGTCGGGCGCTTCACCGACTGAGCCCCCCAGGCGCCCCTGAAGTCCCGGTCTCAGAAGAGCCGGGCACTCGCCCGTGAGGGTGACGCTGGGGCAGCACACGGGCTGCAGAGATCCCACAGGGTGCGTCTGCTCCTCCTCCTCCTGTTCTCCCTCATCGCTCCCGGGCCAAGAGAGCCAGGGCTCGGCAGCCGGCAGACGACACCGCCGTTGGCAACGAGGGCGGGCGGGAGCCCCCGCGTGCGTGTCCTCGGACAAGCTACTCTGGGCTGTCAGTTTCAAAAGAGGGGGTGCTCTTGTGGGGCCACGGGACACGAGGCAGTGGGGCACCGCTGTGGCCCTTGGTCGTGGACACGCTCAGGCCGCGTCCCCTCCGGCCCCCACCCGGTCCCCAGCCTCACTGTTCCCATTCTGCCCCCTGCCTCCCTCTCAGCTCCGCTCCGGTCCTCTCTGGGTCTGTGTGACCCTCCAGCCCACTCGTCCTCCACCCCCCTCCGGTGGTCAGGCTTCCCTGGTCCCGCGTTCGCCTCTGCGCCTCACTTCCCTGCTCGGTTCGCTTCCCTCCACCCCCACCCCACCCCATGCCAGAAACTTCCAGCAGAAGAAGCACAGAGAAGCCCACCTGTGCCAGGCCCGCCTTCTCTGCTGGGCCTCGTGTCCCCGCTGGGTCATCCCTCGGCTCCAGCTTTGGCCCGAGTTAGGAATGTCTGGCTGTTCGTAACTCCTGGAGGTGATTCTCAGAGCTGTCGCCCTCCCTGATGCCCCCAGTGCCTCTGCCCCAACGACGGGCTGCACGCGGCTCGTCGGGTCACTGCAGCCGCTCACAGCCGGCCGGCAACTCCAGGTAAGGCGCTGACCCGTCTTCCCGCTGGGCCAAGCCACCTCCCTGGAACCCGGCTCCGGGGGTGACACTCCCCTGCCCCCCACTGCCCCGATGGCCTTGCTCCTCTGACTGGCACAAGGGCCCTTGCTCTCCGCCACCAGCCAAGCCTCTTCGGACGCATCCCTCCAGCAACGCAGGCAAAATGACCCCTGGCCTCCTCCGAGGGTCCCCACTCACTTTCTCTCCCCGTGGAACCCCCGATCTTTCTGCTTCCTGCCCGGCCGGCGGGATCTCCCTGCTTTGAGAAAACATCCCACTCTCCCCGGGGAAGTGGGGACACGTCCTTAGGCTTCACCTTGCAGTGAGGCTGCTCACTGCAGGCGGGTGACCCCCTCCCTGGGTGACGCTCCTGCGGGAGTGCAGTCCCTCCGGGTGGGAGCCCGCACGCGGGGGCTGACTGGATAGACCCGAGAAAGCCGCGTGTAAATAATTTTTAATATGCTGAAGCACATTAAAAATGCATTGGGAAAGCTGGCTAGTTAAAGGAATGCCATAGGGAATCGATCTCTAAAATGAGAGCTTCTTTGTAACGGGAATAATCACCCCCTAATTCACACGGCACCCGCGTTTGACTCTTCATTGACAATATCGCCTCTCTTAATAAAAAGAACATCTTACAAGGACGTTTTTTGTTGTCAGAACCTTTATTCCCGGGGGCAGCAATAATGCCAATGAGTGACTGGGCCAGAAACTACAATGAAATATTCACTAACAGTATGTCAAGTGTCCAAGAAACTATGAAGCACATTTGTAGGTGTCTTTGCTGGAGGTAAGGAAAGTTACGGCCGGGGCCACAACGGGGTACGTAATTTGCTCTCACGACGTCACCTGTACCCCCACTGGGCTCGTGCACAGGGCAGGGTCCTCGACACAGGGTGCGGCACCCCGGAGGGGTGGTCCTTGAGTTTCACAGGGCAGGTGAAAGTGAGCGCAGGCGGGCTGGGGGGACCCTCTCCCTCGCCATCTCCACCCCACCTTCCCTCCCGCACAATTCTGAGCCTGTTCAGAATCCTCCCTACCCCACCTGGGGCTCTGGCCCCTTCCGCGGGTGTCCCCTTGCTCCCCCGAGCTGGGCTCGGTCGGGATTGCTTGCAATGGGTCCCGTGTCTGGTGGCTCCCAACTCCCTTTCCATTCTGCTCCCTCGACCGCGGGTGGCAGGGGGGTCGGAGTTGGCAAATGGCAAATGGCACACAATGAAGCTAGGGGGCTGTTACTGGTGGGGCCAGACCTCTCTGGGACTCTCCAAGGTGCTGACAAGGTATGTCCCAGCAGCAGGCGCTCCCTCTAAAGGCAGATGTGATTTTCCAGGCGGGGCCACGGAGCCGCGTCCACAGCATGGCAACGGCCCTGTCCACGCACCCCTCCCCCCATGGGACGGGGCTGTGGGAACCAGTGGAAGGCTGCGGAAGCACGGGGAGCATCTGCAGAGGCATCCGCTCTAGGACCCGGCAAGGGTGGGGACCTCCTCTGAGCTCCTCTCGCCAGCACCGGTCAAGACACACGTAAGTTCAGGTAGGGACAGAGCACGCTGCCCTGGGGAATTTTCTGACTCTGTTGCCCACGGTCACCTAGAGAGAGGATGGCCTGGACCAGTCCCCCGCGGATCCTTAGACCTTCTGCCAGCCTCAGGCCAGGACGAAGGATGGGGCTAAACCCAAAGGGATGTGGGGCCCGGGGCCACTCTGTCCTGCTTCTTCCAAAGAGCTCCCTTCTGCTCTCAATGCAGCTGGTTGACCAGACGTGGGCTCAAAAGGGCTTGGGTGGGAGTGGGGTGTCCCCTCCCAAGAGGGGGAGGGCACTTGGAAACTCCCTGCCGGGTCCCCACGCAGCCTGCCTGCTCCAGACATCTACGTCTTTTCAACTGCTTAGCGGGTAGGTGAGCCCAGCAGCCAGGCCCCTGCTTCTGTGGGTCCTGCTCGACTCGTGTCAGTGGGGACAGGCCTGGGTGTGGCCGGCCTAGGGCGGGTGAGGGATTTGCTCAGTAAAGGGGTGCTGCCCCTTTATCCATACCAGCCGGGCTGACCCCTGGGGTGTCCCTCATGTGTTTCGATGATCCTGCTCTTCTCTGGGGCTTTCCATCACAGACAATGGCAGTCAGGTGGCCCCCAGGTCCCTCGGGGAGTCTGAGAGGCCACACTTGCAGAGACCGTGCTGAGAGATGCTCTGCTGGTCCCTCCGGCCACACCATGCACCTGTCTAGAGGCCTGTCTCTTCCCTTCCCTTCCTGTGACCTTCCTTGCGGAATTCACCAAGACGCTGCACTTTCCCCTGAACTCCAGAAACCCCACTCCCCTACAAGCCCCCCAGATTCCCATGGGAATGCTCAGGGCTGCACCTCCTTCCTCCCCACAGCACCATCCCTTCCCCCTGCTTCCTCTTCCCCGGGGGCACCTGAGAGCTCACATCATCCCCCATCACTTTCCTCCGTCAGTGGACAAGCCTACCCGCATCCCACGACGAAAACTCCAGGGCAGAGCTGCAAGAAAAGGTGGTCCAATCCCGAGCAAAGACCGGAGAAATACATTTTAGCATTCTGGGAACGAGGGTTTTCTTTTTCCACTTTCCGCCGCTTGTGTATGCTCATCAGAAGAGCTGTTTGGTTGGTTTTTCGTCTGTTTGTCTGTCTTTTACTCTCTGTTGTCCTAGTAATTTTCCAGAACTGATATCCACATTCCTTTGCGGGTACAGGTGAAAACGCCGTCAAAGTAACATCTTCTGTTGCGATGATGTCTGAGCGTTGGTGGGCTTCTCCAACATTCGGAATCCCAGGTGACCTGAGCACGGACACAGGCTGGTGGGTATTGTTCCCAGTTGACAGATGCGGAAACGGAGGCCCAGAGTCAGTATCACCCTTAGATCCTTAGGCCCTTAGGGTAGATGGGCCCTTGTGTCAGGGGGCCTGTCCTTCTGAGCTCTCCCCTCCGCATTTTCCAACCCCCCTCCCCGGGACTGACCACAACAAGGGTGCCATCCGGCCAGTGCTTCTCTTGCAGGCCGACAGAAGGTGCTGACACGTTGGTTTGGAGGTGACTCCCAATCATGTGGGTCATGTGGGCTACTGACAACCCACGGCCCACCCTTGGGCTTGAGCTGTGTGGGAGCCATGCCTTGGCTCTTGCCTGAACATATTCCAGAAGGTGCCACCTCTGGTCTACGGCACCTGAGGGCGGTGGGGCTGGTGGCTTTACCCATGCCTCCCGCAGGCTCAACGGCACCCGTCAGAGGGTCCTCTGGAGGGTTTTCCAGACCATCCCTCCCCACACCCACAGGTCCCTCCAATCAACACCCGGTCCTGCCCCTGATCAGTACATTGAGCTGTGCCAACAGCTCAGAGCCCAACGCGGGGCTTGAACTCACAAATCTCGAGATCCTGACCTGAGCCGAAGTCGGATGCTCAACCAACTGAGCCACCCAGGCGCCCCTGGGACTAGTCTCAAAGAAACGGCCCCAGGAGACTGCGGATGGGGAAGGTCTGCATGGTGTCTGTGCAAGAGTCATGACCATGTAGGTAATAACAGCGTTGCCACGTTTTTCTTGCCGTGGGAGACGTGAAACCACCCGGGAACAGTGCCGTTGACAAGGGACACGCAGGGATGGCTCCTGGATGTGGACAGGAGGGAAGGGCACCCAGAATCTTCACGTGTGCCCCTTGATAAATACGTTAGCAACTCTTACCTACCATCACTCTAAATCCTCACCCTTAAACCACCGTGCCTCTCACGGGCCCGTGGACCTGTGATGCGTCTTTAAATGACATTGCTTCTAGAGACAGGGACCCCGACGAACACTGGCCTGGGGCCTCACACGCCCTCGGGGCGGCCCGTCCCGCCACCCAGTGAGCTGGATGGCTCCAGAGCTGACTCCCTGTGGTCTGTCAGTGCCCTGGTCGGATTCGTCATGTGCCACCCCGCTTCTTTAGACGTGGGATTTGAAAGGTATCCTCCCCACCGGGAGCAGGACTTGCCTTTATTTGACGACGACACTCCTGCTGCCAGTGATCCTGCTCCCGCTATGGGACATCCAACCACAAGAGATACAGGTCATACGCTGAGGGGCCCATCCACGGAAGCCAGAAAGGAACTCGATGATTGGGGTGGAGGCCGCGGGTGGTGTAGGCACGTGCGGGTGGGATGGGGACCCAGAAGGCGGACCTGAGCAGGAAGAAACAAGAAACATGTCCAGTGTTCAACCGGGGAGATACGCGGAGGCTTCCTGTGGGAGGTGGCTTGAACTGAATTCTGAGGATGGCGGGGGGGAGTGTGAGATACAAGTGTGGGAGGCATGAACAAGGGCTCCACTGGGGAAGGCTGGACAGTGGCCCCAAAGACCTCCACGTCCCAAACCCCAGAATCTGATTGTGACCTAATATGGCAAAGGAAGTCTGCAGCCATGATTGAGTCAAGGGCACGATCCTGGATTACCCAGGTGGGTCTAAAGTCATCACGAGGGTCTTTATAAGAGGGAAGCAGAGACCGGAACGATGCAGTTTGTGGGTGGAAGAAGGGGCCCCCAGCCAAGGAAGACGGGCCGCCACTGGAAGCTGGAAAGGCAAGGAAACGGAGTCTCCCCGAGAGTCTCTGGAAGGAACCAGCCCTGTCAACCCCAGTGAAATTATTTCAGGCCTGTGGCCTCCAGAACTGTAAGACAATACATTTGTGTTGTTTTAATCTGTAAGTTTATTTATTTATTTTGAGAGAGAGAGAGAGAGAGAGAGTGTGTGTGTGTGAGCAGGGGAGGGTCAGAGAGAGAGGGAGACAGAGAATCCCAAGCAGGTCTCAAACTCACAAACTGTTGAGATCATGACCTGAGTCGAAACCAAGAGTCAGATGCTTTACCGACTGAGCCACCCAGGCGCCCCGTGTCGTTTTAAATCCTTGACAATTTGTTACAGCATTCACAGGGGCTAATTCGCGAGGGAACCCCCAGATCTGGGGTGAGGACGGGCCCCAGCTGTGTGGGCTCTCCCTTGATTTCAGGGTCATTCGGGCAGCCCCCTGCTTCTCGATCACCAACCTCCACCTTTGCACACTGAAGAGACCCTTCCGTGGCCACGTTGCCCTCCCTGGCCTCGGACCATCCCTCCAGGGCTTTCTCAAGAGGAGCCCCCCGGGCTGCTGTCTGGATTGCCAACGTGGGAGCCGGTTCCCAGCTGGGGCTCCAGCTCCCTCGTCCTCCAACTGCTCAACCACTAACACAAGACTCCCGCCCACCACTGACCTGGCTGCCGCCCCACGTGGACACGCCTTCTGTTCCCTGAGTCGGCCTGGCTCAGTCGAAGCTCACCGCGTGGCTGTCGCGACGTAGCTGAGTCTGCCCGAGACGGCTCAGCCTGACCCCAAGGAGCTGCAAAATACGAGGGGATTGTCCACACGGGACCGCCCTCACCTCTGACACCAACCGCCGGTGCAGGGGCTCCCCAGATCGCCGTCAGTGTTGGTCATTCAGTAGACGACCTCCCAGAACGCCCCGGAAGCTGCCCTCCTCACGGGAAAGCAGTCACGGGAAGAGGCGGGTGTGGCAGGGTCCAGAAAAGCGCCAAACGCGAAGCTTCCGTCGTGCTCTGGGTGCGTGTGACAATACGCACAGAGCGTTGCCAATCTGGGAAGCGAAACGGAGCCTTCGTGTCAAGACTTCCCGCTGGGCCTTCATTAAAACAAACGAACCAAAGAAAGCGCCTTCTTTAAAAAAATTTTTTTTATTATGATGTGTTTATATATTTATTTTTTGAGAGACAGAGAGCACACAAGCCAGGGAGGGGCAGAGAGAGAGAGACGGAGAGAGATTCCCAAGCAGGCTCTGTGCTCTCGGCACGGGAACCGTGAGATTGTGACCTGAGCTGAAACCAAGAGTCGGATGCTGAACCGACCGAGCCACCCAGACGCCCCTATTTAATCTTTTAAAAACTGCTTTCGGCGCTGTTTTGCTTGGCTGACAGGGTTTTGCCTGCATTTAGGTGAAGGAAATGACCATTTGCTACCGTATCTCTATCTCTGGCAAAGAACTGTCTCCTGAACTCTCTAGGTATCAGTCCGTGGGGACAACCCCCAGGTGGAGCACACAGAATGTGTCCTCCCTTCTCCCTGAGCCCCCTCCTCCTCCTGCATCTGGGACCTGGGTGAATGGCCCACCACCCATGCTGGTCAGAAGCCTGGGGCCATCCCTGAGCTGGCTCAAACCCCTGCGGACAATCGGTCCCCAGGACCCTCCTGGGTCTGTGGCTACCCGCTTACCCACAGTGCTTCCCAAGCCTTGGCGGCTCCGTCCGTCTTGCTGCCCCTAGCCTCGCCTCCTTTCAACTTGTTCACCACTGGACAGCTGGTTTGAACCCATCCCTCCCTTGAGAGTCATCAGCTCCAGGACTGAGAGCTTCTGGGAGCTGGCGCCCTCCCCACCCCAGCCTCACCTGTCACTCCAGCCATGGCGGACACGAGCAGTCTCCCAAATTTCCCAAGCTCACGCTCACCCCTGGGCCTTTGCACAGCCTTCTTTCCCTGCCTCTCCTCCCTGCTGCTGCTTCTGTCCTGTCGTCTCTGGCTGAAGGGTGATTTAGTTGCAGAACACAGAGATCTGAGACACCCAGCAGGCACAGGAACTGCATCTATAATGGATTTCGCCTGTTCGAAGAGCTGTAAACACCGGTAACATCAAGGTAAGTGAGCCCAGCAGGTTTCCGGAAGGGGCGTGATATGGTGGCGGAAGCTGCTGGAATAACAGCTGGGGGCCCTGGCCAGCCTGCTCTTTTCTGCTGACCTGAGCCTGGCAGCATCTGTCCCGCCCCCCCCTTTCAGGCACACTCTTTTTCCTCGCCACCCCAGAACACGGGTCTCCGGCCCATCTGGGTCTAGCCTGACCCCAGCTGGCCATCACCCCTCTCTCCCCTCTGCCCACCCCCCAGCCTCCATCACAGACACCCCGTCCCCCCAGTCACCCTGCATAGCTCGGGAGGAAAAGGAGCCACCCCTCCCCTTCTGAGAACTCTGCAACTGTCCCCATCTACCCTTGGAGGGTGGGTGTGCTCACTTACAAAGCCACAGGCGTGGGGGACAAGATTAAGGTCTTCTCTAGCTCCGATGTCCTTGAATCAGAACCTCACCGGGGGATGACGGAAGCGTGGGCAGATACGCCTGGTTCAAATCTTAGGTCAAATCCAGCTGTGTGAGCTTAAGTTGACTTAACCTCTCTGAGATATGCTTCCCTAATGAGGACTCTCGCTCTCTCTTTCTATTTCTCTCTCTCTCTCTTTCAGTAGCGGTCATAATTCCTGGCTTGCAGAGGTTTTCTGGAAGCAGAGAGGGTGGCTGTGAAATGTCCAGTATGTCACTGGCACTACCTAAACGGCACCTGTAATTACAACATTATGAGGATTCAGAGCGATTTCAACTCCACGGTTAAAGGGGGACATTTTAAAAGTTCAAAGCCATTTAAGGTAAATCAGGTACCATTCACACTGCCGCTGTCCCCCAGAGCGAATTGCGTGCGCCGGAAAAGGGGTGATCGCTGGAGATTATTAGCTTGCAGAGGCAAATTCGTTTCAAAGAACGGCAAAAACGCGTCTAATCTTAATTAAGTGCCGTTTTTCTTCACCCAGGAAGGAGGAGTTTGCGGGTGTGCAGGGCGGGGTCAGTTGCAAGGGTAAAATATCCTGGAGGACTCCCGCAGGTTAGGACCACGGGGAAACCGGAAGTGGGGGGTGGGGGTGGGGGATGGGGGGGAGACGCCATGAGAAGACAGTGCTCTACCCCAAGGTGTGAATGTTCCGGCTGAGCCAGCTTCTTCCTCCCAAGTGCCCCCCGCCCCGTGTTCAGAGTCCCCGAGTCTCCCCCCTGCGGGACACCACGGCTCTCTGACACTGTCGAAGCCTCCATTCTCAAGCCCGTGTGTCACCTGTCCCCGGGCACCCCGAGGTGACAATACCCTGAGCTCCCAGCACTAGATGAAGGAGGCCCCGAGGTCACGGCCAACGGCCTCTGGTCGGAAGGGGTGTGTTCACTGAGGGCTTCCTCCGGGAAGCGTGCTGGGGAAACAGATCTGGACCCAGGAGACCTTTCCTCGGTGCTCCGGTCCTGCCTCCCCCAGTGCCTGCTTGTGCGACTTTGGGAAAGTCCCCCAGCTTCCCTATGACTCAGTTTGATCATCTGTAAAATGGCGCAAGCGTGTTTGCACCACCTGCCCGCGGGAGGCTGTCCAGGAGCCCACCGGCAACGGCAGTGCTGGCTGCAGCTACCTTAGTTCTTACGCTGTCGTCTCGTACCTACTGGTCTCCCCCCAACCCCACAGGAGAACCTTCCAGTCCAGGAATGCACTGCGGGAAGGTTGATGTCGGGGGAGATCCAGGAACTGGGACACGACGGAAGACACTTTAGTAAAGAGGATGTTTCAGGACCACCGACTCCCAGGTCCCCATCCATTCCCCCACCCCACCCGGGCCCTGGAGCCCCAGCCTCCCTGGTTCCCGCTGCCCCCCAGCCCCCCTGCTCGGCTCCATTGTTGGGGCTCCCTCTGCCCTGCCAGCACCTCTCCTCTCTGCCAGACTGGCGGGCCCGTGACCTCACCTTGGCTCTCACACCCTGCGGCCCCGAACCGAGCTCCACGCATGGCCATCCACCCCCTGCCGCCTCCTCTGGCCTCCCCAGCAGGCACCTCGCAGTCCTGTTCCCCTCCCCCCCAAACTGGCACTCCACCTGCCACCCTCGGCCTGGCCACTTAAGGCAAAGCCCCGGAGCGGGCAAGGCCCTATCTCCTCCCCAACCCCCACGTGCAGCGCATCCTGTCTCCAGCAGGACCTTCTCCAGGTCTCAGGGCACTGGCTCACCCTCGAGCCCCCCCAGGAAGGTGTCCCCAGCACCGGCCTGTCTCCCCTCCCCTCCCCTCCCCTCCCCAGGTCTGTGGGGCCCCGGGGACACAGTGCTGCCCGAGGCTTGCTATCTATGCTCTGCTTGGACCCTTGTCAACGGAAGCTAACCTGGGCAGGAGCCTGGCATCAGAGGGTCTCCAGAACCATTTGTTGAGTGAACCACTGGTGTGGAGTCCCGCGTCCCGTCAGACCTCCCCAGCCCTCTGTCGTCTGCCCCTGCTCCCCACCACTGAGATCAGATCCACAAATGAGCCCCTTTGCCTCACCGTCTGCCCAGCCCGGGCTCTCTGCCTCTAACGCTCTCTTTCCTGTTTGCTCAACTCAGAGCCGTTCTTCAGACACCAGTTCCCCTGTTTATGTCACCGGGCCACCTCCAGGAAGGCCTCCAGGAAGGGGCTCCCTGTCCTTCCCAGCACTCACGCACACCCTGTGCCACCTGGTCATCGCCAACTCATGGCTCGGTTGGCCACACCAGGCTGTGGACCCCTGGAGGCCAGGCTCCTGCCTCTGACCCTGTGCCTGCAGCTCTGGGACCTCGCTATCACCCAGGGATCAGGAGGGGCTCCCCGTGGAAGTGTCACTTAAGTGGAGACCTGAAATACGAGAAGATGGGGGAGCAGTTTTGAGCAAAAGGAGGAAAAGGCCCACAGGTGCAATTGAGGACGGGGTTTAGGAGCTCGTCAGGGAGGACGTGGGGGCGGGGCAGGATGGGGTGGGGCGTGGTAGGCTCGGGGATGCTGGGAAAGTGACAGCTTGTCCCCCCCCCCCCCCAGGTCCTCAGGGTGGCGGACAGCCAGGCGTGCTGGGAGAGAAGTACTTTTGGGGCGTCAGAGGACGCGGGGAGGCGCAAGGCAGGTTCCGGTTCTCGAAAGCACCCAAGGGCCTACTGGGAACTGGCTTTCGAGTGGGGAGGAGACAGGACAGGCTCTGGCTTCTGAGTCTAGGATTCAAAGATCCTCCAAATCCGGATCACTTTCTACGTCTGGCGGTGACCCAGACTCCATCCTGGGGCCCCGCACGTAGTAAGTATGAGAGGAGTCCCGGGGAGCACGTGCTGGATCGGAGGGGTGTAGACGGGGCCCCCGCAGCAATTCCCAGGGGACCCCAGAGCCTGTCCGTCCCACCGCACTGCTCGGGTCCAGTGGGAGGCTTTGCTCATAGGGCCACATCAGCAGCGACTCCTTAACCTGAAACCAACACCAGAATCCCTCAGCCCCCCCCCCCCGCCCCCACCAGGTGTCTCCCCGTGGGTCTCAGGACGCCCAAATGGCATTTTGTATCTGTCCTTTCTCTCCCTGCGACCCACCTACCACGTCACACCTCGGACGCTGGAGTCCTTGAATTAAGACCAGTAACTCTGCCATGTTTAGAAGGAAATGAAATTGGTTTTTGAATAACACAGTTACGGGTTTTATGAAGATCACACGCTGAAGTACACAGCACGCATTCGTTTTCTCGGCTTCCAGGAAAATAAAAACAGCCCGGGGACCTCTGCTTTGCCAGCTCCCCAACAGAGAGACACGAAGGGAGACCGGAGGATGCACATTCCGTATAAAATGCAGGGAGAGAGAGAGAGAGAGAGCGGGCTGCCACTTTCTGGAAGCTGGACAGGCAGGTGCACAGGGGGCTCCGGAATTCAGACCCGACTGCGGTCTGCTTGAGCTGCTCAGGGTGCAGTGCGCCTCGGTCAGCGGCTACAGGAGATGCTGGTGGTCACGGGGGACGTCAGGTGCCGCCCTATGCTGAGCCCACGAGCAGGCGCCCTGAGTCCGGCTTTTGGCTCCTCTCCAATAATCTGCCTCGGCTTTCCCCAACAGTCCCCGGTTCGCCAGGTCGCTGCACCTTCTCCCCAACATCCCGTGGAGCTCATTCTTTTTTCCTTCTCCTTCTGCCCAGCCAGCCCGTACCTGTTTTTTTTTTAATATTTTTATTTATTTTTGAGACAGAGCATGAGCAGGGGAGGGGCAGAGAGAGAAGGAAACACAGAATCAGAAACAGGCTCCAGGCTCTGAGCTGTCAGCACAGAGCCCGACGCGGGGCTCGAACTCACGGACCGCGAGATCGTGACCTGAGCTGAAGTCGGACGCTTAACCGACTGAGCCACCCAGGCGCCCCAGCCCATACCTGTTTTAAGGCCCCCGTCATATATCACGGCTCAGTGGCCACCCCCCTGCTTCCTGCATCCACCAGAGACTGGGGGAGGGAGGGACAGTGGTGACCCGTTAACCCTCCTAGCCTCAGAGAGAAAGGAAGTAATTGTGGTGAGTGGTCACGCTGGGGACCAACCCACCATGGCCAGGGAGGCAGGTCACGGAACATGCTCCTGGGCCCGGGGCCACCCTCACACGTCAGGACGATGGCAAGAAAGCAATCCCCGAGAGGCTGGAAGTTTACCCAATCTACACACGTACGGGCCGGCGAAGCCATCACGGCCAGCCAAGAGCCTGGATCAGCACAGCAATCGGCTTATTCCCGTATCTTTGGGTGGAGACGCTCACAGAGTTACGCATGGAACATGCTTCCCATCTAGTCCTGAATTTTCCACTGCATCTCGAACGGGAAACGTGGAACGATTTGAACACCTGGGATTCTCTTCAGCGGGTCCCGGCCATTGGTAGACGTACAGCTATCAACGAAGAAGAGATCCCAGGCTCTCCGGTCCTACTGGGACTCAGCCTCGGGGCTGGGGTGCACCTGGCCATAGCCACCTGTCCCCCGTCGCATAGAATGTGTCACGGCGACCTACTGGACACACTGAACCCCACGGAGCAGGGTTGCCTGAAGTCTAGTGTCAGTGTGCGACTAAGGATTATTCACAACAGTTGTGATGACAGTCACCTTGTGTAAAGGTTTCGTCCATCCCAGCACCGCTATGCAGCTATGGAGGTGACCCCCTTGACAGTGAGGAACCCAAGCGTCAGAGAGGTGTTGTAACTACCCAAGGACACACAGCTAACGAGAGAGTGGCAAGCCCAGGAGCCAAATTTTGGGGTCTCTGGACCCCTCTGCTCCGCTGCCCTTCGAATCATTGTTCAAGACCCTCCACCGGAGGAAGAGAAAGGGAGCGAGAAGGGGAATATCATTAAAACCATACGGGTTTTGATACCTGTAAGAAGGCTACTTCCCTGTTAGGAGACACAAAACAGCGGCAATATTCTGCAGACGCGTCTCGGCACGGAAATAAAACCAGAAGAAACGTGGGTCTCCTTATCTCCTAAGGATGCTGTTTGGAGAGCTGTCTCCTCAGGAAATTCAGACCAAAAAATAAAAGAAAAACAAAATTGAAGACGTAAGCTGAGGGGTTTATCACTGCATCCTCCTGGAAGCCGAGGGAAATGCCACCTTTGCATTCCTGATTTATAAACCGTGGTTTTCATTAACCAAAGAAAAACGCACCGAGATCAGAAATGGCACCGATGAACGATCCTTGCATACGGCCCTCCAAAAATCATACAAGGAAATGTGGAAACCCCGAGAACCTGCCGGCGAAATCCAACTCCTCCACGTAAAACAACAAAGTTAGAAATGTCTCTTTGCTCGTGGGAGACGTAAAGTCCTTTTTAAAGAACATTTTCTTTTTTTGTGATCAAAGGAGATTTTCCCATGGGGATTTTCAACAAAGGGGGCTCAGGAATGAGTGAAGGGGGCAGGAGCAGGTGCTGAGATAATTATAGATGTAAATCATAAAGGTCAAGGCAAGGAAGTGTCCCGAACGGACAGAAGCGTTCTCCAGGTCTGACTGACGAGCGTTGACTGTAGGTTATAACCCGTGGAGTCTGTAAAGCTCCGATGGGGGTCACCCAGTACCCAAGGTATGACAGCTGAGACCCCAGCCACCACAGTGTCCCCAGCCCCGCATGGACTCCTGCCCTTCCTACACCAACAGTGTCTTTATTTCTTTTTTTTAAATTCCTTTTCTTTTTTAAATGTTTATTTATTTTTTTTTGAGAGAGAGAGAGAGACAGGCAGAGAGAGAGAGACAGAGCCCAAGCAGGAAAGGAGCAGAGAGAGAAGGAGACACAGAATGCGAGGCGGGCTCCAGGCTCCGAGCCGTCAGCACAGAGCCCGACGCGGGGCTCGAACCCACAAACCGCGAGATCATGACCTGAGCCGAAGTCAGACGCTTAACCGACTGAGGCTCCCAGGCGCCCCTTTCTGGGCTCCTCTTGGCTCTGCCGCCCCAGGAGACCTGGCTGATGGGGACCAAGCAGAGAAGGGCTCAGACCCGGAGCCCAGCAGCCTCCCTGGAATCCCAGCTCTGGGGAGATTCTGCAAGCCTAGGCATGCTAAGTGTGCAAGTGTATGGGCCTCAGTTTCCCTGTCTGTCCGATGCAGGTGCCGACAGCCCCCCCCTCCCAGTGGTTAAGGGTCAGCTGAGTTATTTCATCCGTGGTGCCTAAAAGAGTCCTCAGTAACTTGTCAGCCGCCACTACCACGATCAGTCCTGTCCACTTTCTGATTAGGGGTCAACACACTCGTCTCTCGAAAGAGCAGAGCAAACAGAGGGACAGAGTGCGGTGCCCCGGCCGCCTGGCCCTCGGTCCCCGCAGACGCCCTGTAGGCTTCCTGTGTCTCCTCCAGGATCTGTCATGCCTACAGAGGCAGCGAGGAACATCAGTGTGCCCTAGTATAAAGTGACAATACACTCATGCCAGCCTTCTGTGGCCGTGTGACGAATCCCCACAAACCCAGCAGAAGTGACGCTGGCCTGTCTCCCAGCTCCTGTGGGTTAGGGGCTGCACGGCTCAGCTGCTTCCATGTGTCCACTGGGCTGGGGCCGCACTGGAGCCCGGGTCCCCTGCCAGGCTCGTTCCGTGCTGTGCACCCACCCAGGAGGGCCTGGGGGGGGCCCTCGGTGGGTGGCAGCTGGGGGCTCCTCTGAGTTCCCAGAGGCCCCTGCAGCTCTTACAACGGGCCCCTACACACGGGAAGGGAGGGTCTCTTGCCGCCAAGATGGATGCGAGCTACGGGGTGAACGTCCTGTCGCCTTCGCCAAATGACGTCACCCCGTCACAGGAGCGACCCCGTCACCACTGCTGTGTTCCGCTGGTGAGAGCAAGACACAGGGCCCACTACGCGCAGGGAAAGGGACTCACACAGGGAGGCCCGCTGGGGTCCCCTGGGGTGACCTCGAGGTTTTTCATCTACGTTCTTCTGGCTGTTCCCCAAATCACACTCCCCGCCAAAGAAAAGGTCTGTGGTTGCTGAAGACAGCCACCAAATGTGCCACAGGCCGTGCACAGGCCATTGAGCGGAGCTAGAATAGAGGTCAGGGTGTGTGTGTGTGTGTGTGTGTGTGTATACGTGTGCATATGGTATCTGTGTGTGTGCGTGTCCATATGTGTGTGCACGCACGATTGTGTGTGTGTGTCGGGGGGAGCTCGGTGGTCCCTGAACTTCCGACTTAGAAAGTCCAGGCCTCCACGTTCTGGGTGCTGGTCTGGGTTGTAAACGCCGGGCCCGTCCGCCCACCTTCCCTCCCTGTCCGCAGAGCGTTTTCGATGCCCTGCTTTGCGTCCCAAAGATCCTGACTGATTTCAGTACGATGGATGAGTCACCGCTCGGAAGGCATTGTCAACCTATAAATAGTGCAAGCGGTTGACAGCGTGCGTCCCACGTGGGTGTTTCACTCTCCCCCACCCCACACCCCGGTCACCTGTCCAACGCATCGTTAGTCCCTCGGTCGCCTGCAGCGCTGGGTCGCTGGCCCCTGAAAGACTTGGGTCGGGGCCTGGATGGTTGGTGGCTGCAAAGGAGGAGCCGGCCGGGCCCCCTTGGGAACGTATCAGAGGGGTGTCCTTGCTGTCACCGGGTTGTGTCTTATGAAGCAGGCGCTGGGTTCCCCTTCACGGGTCATGTTTATGCAGGGAGGGGGTCCCTAGAGTGGCTCTTCTTTATTTAAAAAAAAAAATTTTTTTTAATTTTAATGTTTATTTATTTTTGAGAGAGAGAAAGAATGTGAGCAGGGGAGGGGCAGAGAGAGAGAGGGAGACACAGAACCCCAAGCAGGCTCCGGGCCCCGAGGTGTCAGCACAGAGCCCGACGAGGGGCTCAAACTCAGGAACCGTGAGATCACGACCTGAGCCGAAGTCGGATGCTCGACCGACTGAGTCACCCAAGTGCCCCTTAAAACAAATTTTTTTTAGAGAGAGTGAGAACATGTGGGCAGGCAGAGAGAGAGAGAGAGAGAGAGAGAGTCTTAAGCAGGCTCCGCACTCAGTGTGGGTCCTGGTACAGGGCTTGATCCCACGACCCTGGTATCACGACCTGAGCCAAAATCAAGAGTTGGACGCTCAACCAACTGAGCCACCCAGACACACACACCCACGTGATCAGTGAACATCTAGGACATTCCCAGCACCCCAGAAAGCGCCTCCTGCTTCTTCAGTCCTCTCGCCCCACCACCCCTGCAGAGGCAGCCACTGTTCTGACTTCTCTCCCTAAAGACGAGTTTGCCTGCTGTGGGAACCTCGCCTCGATGACATAACACAGTCCGGGCTCATTCGCGTCTGGTTTCTTTCACTTGGCACAATTTCCGGGAGCTTCATGCTCGTCGTCGTGAGTGTCTTTAGATCTTTCTAACATTATATGAAGAGTCTGTCTTCTATTGCGTATGAAGTTCTATCATCTCACGGTTCTGCGAGTCTAACACCAAGAGACAGCTCTGATTCCAAGATTTGAAGGCAGCTTCACGCTCTACCGACGATCAACAGAAAACCTCAAGCCGGGGGTGCCCTGAGACCTTCAGGATCCGGGGGTCCAGATGGAATTCATCCTTGCAAAAAGCCCCGCATCCAAGAATGGCGATGCCACCACCAGCTGATTCTTATAGTCAGAGACCCGTGCCGGAACGCCCCCCACATCCACTGGCGTGCCAGGCCCCCGGGGCATCAAGGGTCAAAACCTCTCTCTGTATGTCCTATCATCCCCAGGACCCTGCATGCACGGGGAGGCAGGGACAGAGCCCAGAGGATGGGCCCCGAAACCCTCGTCTGGTGTGGGGGGAGGGTGGGGCAGGGAGTGCCTCACGAAGGTGGGGACACTCACCGCGAGGCTTGGGGAATCCTCCCGGCTTGGAGAGGGGGATGAACCCGAGCCAACAGCACAGAGGCAGATGCCTCTGGGTGGAGGATGTGGTGGGAGGGCTGAGGAGGGGAAGAAGGGGGGAGGGAGAAGAGTGGACTGTGACCCTGGGGTTTCCATCAAGGGCAATCAGGTGGGTCGCACGGAAGCTACAGCATGAGGGGACACTTTTGGGTGGGGAGTCGCTGGTTTGTGTGAGGCTGGAGCCCAGGGGACGACCTCGTGAGGGTCTCCTGCGTGAGTGAGTGGAGATGTCTAAATGGCAGGGGTGGATTTAGGACAGACTTAGGCGTCACCCGCAGCGGACCGGGCAGGAGGGGTGGTTCAGCTGTGAGGGGTGCTGGCCCCCGAGGGAGGTCACGGAAGAGTCGCCAGGGGGCTCTGGCTCGGCCGCAGGCTGGCCTTGCCGCCTGCCTTCCTTCCCCTTGGCCTCCCAGCTTCCCCAAGCTGCAAACGGGGCACAGGGCAAGATGCTCCCCCCAAACCACTGCCACATCTGAATCTTTATGGCTGGATTTTTTTTTTTTATAACTCCAATAACAATGAAGCAAAGAGCAGCGGCATGAAAGTCAAAAGAACCTCAGAAGATCCTGAGTCCTTTCTTGATGGAACGCGTAAACGCGAAAGACATAAGTGCACTGTTTCCATCAGTTATTGTGGAGACTGCAGTCTGGGAGGGGAAGCTTCTGGAAATCGAGAAATGACGAGAGGCTCTCTGTCATGCACACACACACACACACTCACACACACACGCACATTCTCGTAAGACTCAGCCACTTACGAACAGAGGTGATCTTGGGCGATTTCTTTAACAGCTCTGAGCTCAGTTTCCTCGTCGACAGAAGGGGGGTCAGAGCCGATACGGAGATCCCAGGGTGGTCGTTCAACAGACTAAATGTGAGGGAGGCGCTTGGAGCCTGCCTGGCACACGGTAAGAGCTGAGTTAAACACCAGCAATCATCAGCCTTAAAGGCATCGTGCTGACCACAGAGCTTCATCGGTGTCTTCAACCCACATGTTCTTTGTATCCTTTTCTGCCACTACCTCTCCCCACTCCTGTCCCCTCCTGTCTGCTAGTCAAGAGCTGTATCATTTTCTCCCCAGACAACATGTGCCTCCTTTTGAATCCTTCCAGGTACTAGCCGGACTGGTTTTAAAGGCTTGTTACCAGAACCCGCAAACGGCCCTGCTCACGGCGCCCGGTTTTCCCTGGGAGGGAGTTTAGGCTGCAGGGTGCCGCTGGGGTGGCCACCCGGGTCTCAGCTGCCTCGTCTCTGCACGGGGACAATGATCTCTGTCCGCCTCACCCAGGGTGGAGCCAACATCCGCTGCCCCTCTTCCAACTCTGAGGTCATGTGCTCTCTGAATCACTTAGTTAGTACGTACTTCTCAATATTTCATTTGACCCTTTGTGAGTAAGGTCCGTGCTATGATCAAGGACCTTTATGACTAACGCCCGCACCCCCCGCTCTGTGGGGCACCCCGACTGCCGTTGACCAGACGGTCTTCTATCCTCATGAGGATAGGAACTGATGCTATACTTAGACCCAAAAAAAGGGAGAGCCGGTAAGTTCCTGTTGGGGGCTGGGGACCGAGGGATCCTCCCTGAGCAACGTGGTGGCCCCCGATTCCCATTCATCAGATAAGACCCCAAGAAGGACAGAACAGTCCGTGATGGGGGGTGGGGTGCTGTCCAGGTTAACTGGTGGACCCGGACGGACACTGCACCCCTCACAAAATTTCACGTCCACACTGGAAAGCAGCCTGGGTAGGAACTCTGTCCTCTGTACACATGAGGGATCCAAGGCTGATGGGTTGTGAGTGGCATATTTATTTTGAGAGAGAGAGAGCAGGAGGGGGGCAGAGAGAGAGGAAGAGAGAGAGAGAATCCCAGGCACAGGGCTCGAACTTACAAACTGCGAGATCATGACCTGAGCCGAAACCAAGAGTCAGACGCTTAGCCGACTGAGCCACCCAGCATATTTTTTTAAAGTTTACTTATTTGTTTTGAGAGAGAGAGAGAGAGAGAGCGCGCGCAGGAGGGGCAGAGAGAGAGGGAGAGACAGAGAATCCCAAGCAGGCTTCATGCTGTCAGCACAGAGCCTGACACGGGGCTCGATCCCAGGCTGTGAGATCATGACCTGAGCTGAGATCAAGAGTCAGACGCTCAACCGACTGAGCCACCCAGGCGCCCCCGTGAGTGGCATATTTTGTTTGTATTTTCTTTATATGGTTGACCTGCCACGGCCCCGGTAACTGTGGCACCCCCAGCGTGGGACGGAGGGGCCTCGCCGGGTGGAACTGACTGGGCTTTCTTCACAGAGACCCGCGGGGGGATCCGTTGGTCCGTGGCCAACAAAGGTCGTCACGAGCAATGTTCGTTTCCACGGATGTCTCATCTCAGGCCACAGATAACCTGTTGCTTCCTCATTTGGCTCACAGGCCGCGTTACCCTGGGCCGACGGCTCGTGGGTTTTTTTCTTGGAAAGTTGGGAGGTGGGTGTGACATTTTCAGCCGCTATTTTCACGCGTCTTAGTCACCGGGGGCAGCTCACAAGCCAGCAGAAGCCTTCCCACTGCCTGGCGCTGGTTATTCCTGACTCGACGGCACGGGCGCTTCTGCCGGCTGAAGAAAGTGACAGGTACGTGTCCCTCCTCCTCCAGGGCCCCGTGAGGACAGGGGCCGGGACAGCTCTCCCCCATTTAAAGAAAGACGAACCCAGGCTCCGTGACAAAGCCAACCCCACAGAGACTCCTGGACTCTTTGGAGATCCATTATCAGCTCCGTCACTTTTCTGGAACATTCTCTAGAACTGAAAATAGTAAAGACTAGTCCCTGACTATTCAAAATAGATGCCCAGAACCCAAACCCTGAGTTTCACGCCCCTGCCCCCCCCCCTCCCACCCCTACCCCCCACCCCCACCCCTTCCCCTCAGGCTCCTGCTCTAAGGCATTGATTTTTATTTTGGATACAATTTAACAGCCTTGATCTTCTCACTTGGGGCTGATTCCAAGCGACGAATTCCTAATGCGTTGCCCCTGCACCGCCTGCTGGGGAAGAGATTAAAGCATCTAGTGGATAATTATACTAGATGCATCTTAAGGTACCTTCCAACCCAGGTATTCCAAATTTCCATAATCCTCGGCATAGACCATTATGAAAGAAATTTCTATAATGGACACAGTTTTACAATTCACTTCTCAGCACCAAGCAAACCGAACATTTCCACAAATATGTTTTTGATTTCAGGAGCTTATAAACTCCCCCCCCCCCTTCTTTCTCCCTGCTCTTTTTTTCTTTTTGGTCTTTTGTTTTGTTTTGTTTTGTTTTTTGAGGAAGAGGTTTGATTCCATGAAGGGAGCCCCGGAAGCAGGTGCCAAACCCGAGGTTAACAGCATGACTCTGAAGGTGTCACTTAACTACCCCTACGTGGCAGGTCGACCATATAAATAAAAGTTTGTGTGCTTTTCTAGGAAATAGAGATCCACGCATTCGCCAACGTGTGCTGAGCCACGATATGCGCCAGGAGCCCCTCTAGACCCTGAGGAATGGGCGAGAAGTGGTTTCGTGGGGTGTCACCGCATCCTGGAGGGCATGGGGGTGGGGAGAGGACACAGCGCAGCCAGGGAACAGACGAGCGAGCCGCTTTCGGATAACAGCATGTGTCACGAAGGGAATAAGCAGGTCAGCGGGGAGGCAGGCAGGGCCGCTTGGAGCCGTCAGAATGGTCAGCAGGGGCCCCCGCAAGGAGGGCCGGGGGACCCGCACCCCCAGCAGACAGGCAGCAAGCCGAGCACGAGGGTGCGGCGTTCGAGGAAGATCACGGCGTGGGGGGCAGTAACAAAGCCTGTCGCCCCAGAGGGGCTCCCCAGTGAGGGAATGAGCCCGTACCACCTCCAGGACCAACGGGTTCCGCAGCTCAGGGGTGCCGTCGAGGGACCCGGGTTCTTCCCCGTCCTCTGCTCTGCTATCCAAGGTGCCACCCATTTGTTCACGCATTCACTCAGCAAATACGGGTTAAGCCCCTGTTGGGACTCGAGCAATGAACACAGCAAACTGCTCAGTCACAGGCTTCTCCTGCCCGTGAGGAGGGCTGATCACATACAAGTAAACAAATACCGAAGGCGTCAGGGGCCAGTGTGCTTCGAAGCACGGTAAGGCAGGAAGGGCGGTCCAGGTGATGGGGAAGACGGGTGTTCCAGAGCGGTCAGGAGCACCCGAGCAGAGGCCCGAGGGAGGGGGGGGAGGATCCATGTGGGTGGCTGGGGTAGATGTTCCCAGTCAGAGGGAGCAGCTTGGGATGCTGGGAGAATCCCACAGGCCAGCGTGGCCGGAACACAGGAAGCGTGTCTTCCAAATGGCATTTCCCCAAGGGAGAAAAGGACCATCTGGTCTCCTTCCTGTACAAGCGTCTTAGCTCGGGCTGCTCTAACAAAATACCACCGACCCGGGGGGCTGAAACCATAGATGTTTCTTTTCTCCAGTCCTGGGGGCTGGGAGTCAGCATCCCATCGGCTGCACAGCACTGAGAGGCACAGGACGTCACTGTGTCTGGCTGCTGGTGACAGTCCCGTTCCACGTGTTACAACTGGCACCGCGTCTCAGGGTCTCACAAACTCTTAGGTTTTCCATCCTCTTTTCTCTCTCTGCGCTTCCCGCCGGACGTCTTGTGCAAACGTGCCTTCCAGCCCATTCGTCTTCGGCCACCAGCAATCTACGGAGTTCGTCATTTTACGTATTGAGGTTTTCAATTCTAGAATTTTCATTGCATTCGTTTTTACAAATTCTGCTGCTCTGTTAAAAAAAAAAAATTCTCCACGGTCACCTCTATTCTCGAACACATGAATCACTTTTATCTTGACTGTCAGGTCTGACACCTCTGGCTTCTGGTCATCTGCGGGTCTGTTTCTACTGTCACTTTTTTCTTCAGCTCTTGTTTCTTGGTAGACCTGGGAATTTTTTTTTTTTAATCGAATGCCAGATGTTGTGTTAAGACTTCCAGGACTCTGGATAATGGACATCTTCCTCCAGACAGAATTTGCTTTAGATTTTGGCAGGTGCTTAGAGAGGGTTGGGGCTGATTTGAGGCTATAGTTCCGTTTGGGGCTCGGTCTGTTTCGAGTTGACTCTTTCCTTTGGGCAGAGCCCGGTGGTTGGTTCCCGGTGAAGCGTCTCAGTTGTTCATCGGACTGCTCCTCCTTGGCGGGTCCTGGGCACCAGTTCCTGACCTCCAGTGCTGGAGAAACTGCCAAAATCTCTGCTTATCTTTTCAGGCTCTTAGCAGCCAGGGTCTCATCCTCTGAGCGCAGGCGGCTTACAAATATTAGTCAATAGCGTAAGTGGTTAATAGCGGCCGTGCAGAGTGTGGGACCTGTGTCTCTCTGCCTCTCTTCTCTCCCGGTTCTGGGCCCTCATGTCCCGGTTGCCTTCGTAGCCCTGATTTTTTTTTTTTTTTTTTGCCTCCCCAGTTCCGTAAAAATGCTGAGAGTTCTGATTCACCATCACTCTGTGTTGGCTTCTCAGGTTCTTGCTTGATGCTTCTTAGGAATCCACAAATGCCTTAAGGGACAGCGGTATGGAACACGAGTCCCCTTCTTTCGAGGATCTTGATTCCCTCGTGTCCCCTCTTGCCTTGGTTTATTGTATGTGTTACCTTACCTTATGATGTCTCGTCTCGTCTCGTCTCGTCTCTCACATCCTCGCTCCAGACCTGAAAGGTTTAGCTGTGCCGTGACTTCAGCGATCTCGTCCCGGGGCATACCGACTCACGATGTCCGTCCCTCCTTCCCCTCCTAGCTGATGCCGCAGGTGAGTGCCTTGTGTTGGCCTCTGTAATGGCTGAAGGAGCATCAGAGTTTCCTGCGTAGAGTGTGGGTAGCAGGGAGGGGCCCCTCGATCCGTGAAACAGGATGGGAATGAATAAGAAAGCACTTTCTCTCCGGGCGCCTGGGTGACTCGGTCGGTTGGGCGTCCGACCTCGGCTCAGGTCAGGACCTCGTGGTCCGTGGGTTCGAGCCCCGCGTCGGGCTCTGCGCTGACAGCTCGGAGCCTGGAGCCCGCTTCAGATTCTGTGTCTCCCTCTCTCTCTGCCCCTCCCCTGCACACACTCCGTCTCTCACTCTCTTGACCCCATCCCGGGGTTGCCGCAGATGGTGGGGCACCTGCCATGTTGGTGATTCAGACGTTCACCGAGTAACCACATGGCTGAGTGAGCGGGCAGCCAGGGGATGATGTCATGATGTCAATGGGAGATGAGAAAAGGGGAGGAGGGGACACGGAGAGGGAGCGGGGTGGGGGGGTGGGCAGGAAGGAGAAGGCAGCAGCGGTGAGGAGCAGCAGGAGAGGAGAAGGGAGGAGAGGAGGGGGAGTGCAAAGGCCCTGAAGACCCCAAGGCCCGGTGACTTCTGACCACGCCCTCCAGCCCCCAGCCCGCAGCCGCCCTCCACCTGCACTGGGGAAGGAGCCCTTTGACAGGTGGCGGGGGCAGCAGCGGAAGTTTCTTCCTGGCTGCGCCTCACAGCGTAGGGCTTTTCGGTGTCCTTGAAATGGCAAAAGAGGAGACCAAGCGAGGAAAAGCCAGTCCCCCCCCCGGGGACGTCACTGGGTCCTGTAGGGGCACAGGGTGGCTGAGGGGTGAAACTGTGCGGGCTGCATGGTTCCCGGAGAGCCAACGGCCCCACCTCTGCGGCGCCTCGGGGAAGGAAGCCTCTGCTCTAGGAGTCCAAGCCGATGTTTCTTCTGGAGCCTTCCGCGGTCCCCGTGGATCTGAGCCCTCAACAAAGTACAAGGCTGTCCCAAGCACACAGCTGTCCCTGGCCCCCTCCCAAGTGCTCTCACTAGCTCCTGTCTTCCGGCCACATCCAGACAAAGTCTTAATTAGATGCTCCTCTCCTTGACATGTTACAGTCCCTGCCGAAAAAGCAGTGGGATCCTGTCCTTCCCTCCCACCCCATCCCTACATTCGTGGGGGCTCCTGGAAGCTCTCCCTAGCCTCTCATGGTCTTCTCACTCTTTCCTTTCTATCTGCCTCAGCTCCAAAACTGTCCGGAACCAAGCTCTCCATGTTTCCCCCCCACCCGGTTCTGCTCCCCCCCCCCCACGCTTCCCGCCTTGGGAACTGAATGGCCACCCGCCAATTACACACACTACACTCGCCCCTGACAAATGCCCTCCTTCCCCTCCAGCTCCGCCAAGTCCAGAATGAATCTGGAATCCACCTGTGCCCCTCCGTCCCCATGGCCACCCCTGCCCCAATACAGGCTTCCCATCCTGCCCCCTTGTCCGATCTAGCCCTGTCCACTGCAGCCAGAACAGTCTTGTAGAAGGTCCAGCATGACCTTGGAAGAAGCCTGTGCGGATGAGGTCATGCTTCAGAGCCTCGATCTTCCACAAACTCCCGAGGGTGCCCCACCCCGTGGCTCGCACCCAGGCCTCCACAAACACCCTTCCTTCTGTCCAGCCTAATTTAGCTCTTGTCTCTCCACATGCTCACACGTTCTACAAATGGCTTCCTATGTTTTCTTTCTTTTTTTTTTTCTAATTAATCCTTACGATAACCCTGGGAGCTGGGCTCTGTGATCATCCCTATTTTGTGGGCGAGGACACCGAGGCTGAGGGGCAAAGACACTTAGCAAGGCGGCAAGTTAGTAAGTGGTGGAGATGAGATTCAAAAGCCTCATGTCCAGGCCTCTGGCTCCAAGGCCCCAGGGCTGAGCCACCATAGTCTACTGTGGGCACATTGCCACCTGCCAGCCTACCAGCTGTCGGCCCGTTTTGTTTTACAAGAGGTCTTTGAGGCCCTACTATGTGCGTGGCATAGTCACAGGTACAGAAAAACTTGAATACCAACCGCTCCAACAGACTCTCCCTGACCCCCCAGATGGAAATTATATTTCCCTTCTGCGTAGGATCCCATTTGCTTCTGCCATTTCCTTGTCAGTTGGTAGCCGGCATTGATTCGCATGACTGTCCGTCTGTCTCTTTCTAGGCTGTAAGCTCTGGCAGGACAGATTTCTCACAGCCAGCCCACGGCTGGATGTCTGGATGCCCGCCATACAGTAGGCACAATATGAGTGAGTGAATGAATGAATGAATGAATGGCCCACACACATGCCCTGGCAGAAACCCTCAATGTGTGGAACAGATACATTTCGGCTTAAGGGTGGCCTCAAAATTATTTTTGCTAACGTATATCCTATTTTCCCACTGAGCCAGTCACGGCTGAGACCTCAATGGCAGAAACTTATGGAGGCCTGGAACCAGCGGGCCATCCCAAGTGAGCAGTTCTCCAGCACTGCATCCTGTCCCCAGACCCCTGAGTCACACCTGGAGGTGCCCAGGGCACCTTGTATGGATCGCGGGCCCAGCCCAGGGCCGACAGCGCCTGCCCTAGCCAGGCAGCCCACACTTGTGGCAGTCAGCAAGCATCACTGGGCAAGATGCCGAGGGGACAGGAATGAGGTGCCCAGCTGTGGCAGCCAGGGCTTAGAGTCCAGCAGCCTAGAGAGACCTGGGAACACTCGCTGCCCAGTCAGGGCCATTTCCCTGGTGATACCATGAGCTCGGGCCAGCTCCCTGTGCTGCATCCGCTGGGCCACGTGTTTGAGTTTCTTGCTGTGGTTAACAAATTACCCCAGAGCTGGGGACTTTACACAACACGAACTTTTTATTTTGTAGTTCTGAAGGTCACAAGTCTACAATCAAGGGGTCAGCAGGGCCGTGCTCCTTTTGGGGGCGCAAGGGGACAGTCTTTTCCCTGGCTGGTTCCAGTGTCTACAAGAAGCTGCCTGCATTCCTTGGCTCGTGGCCCCTTCCTTTTCTTAAAGCCGGCAGTACAGGGCCGTCCCTCCTCTGGTCGTCCATCCTCTCCCCCGTCACATCGCCTTCTCTGGCTCTGCCCTTCCTGCTTCCCTCCTCCCATGAAAGGACCCTTGTGATGGCAACGGGTCCACCCAGATAACGCAGGATGGTCTCCTCGTCACAAGATCCTTGACTTCAGCACACCTGCAAAGCCCCTTTTGCCTTATGACGTGACTCACCGATGGGTTGCAGGGATTGGGGTGTGGATATCCCTGGGAGGGGGCTTAACTCTTCCCACCGTGACCTTGTCAAGGAACTGGCTGCCCTATGCCCCGCTGCTACATTTTGGAAGCGAGGAGGAGGAGGATGGCAGTTAAGAGTAATAGAAATAGTCATGGTAATAATGCCAACCTTAGAGAGGACTGAACCTCTATACAAGCACATACAACAACGTCTGGTTAATACCCGATTTAACGTTAATCGACTTAAATGTATTTAGGCAGTAATGTTAGCACTGTGCCAGAATTTGGAGACAAAAAGCCATGCAGAGATGCCAGAATATCTTTCAAAATGGCAAAGTCAGAACTAGAATTTAATCCATCGAAAAAACATATAGCTTAACAAGAGACAGCAACCTTGTGGAAAACAGTATAAAGTTACCGAAGAGGAAGCCGAGACAAGACCAGATGTCCTCATTCAGAAGAAAAGACACCTGAAAGTATTTCAAGTCCAAAACACCCAAATTAAAATAACGACAAGGGTTCCCTTTACACCTTGAGACCCGCGGAAATCGGAAAAAGCCAGGGGTGGGAGGGACCGAATCTTCCTGACCTGCTGGTGGCCGGGGGTGGGGACTGGAAAGCCCCCAGGAAGGGTTCCGGTTGGGCCCGTCAGGTTACAGAACCACAAGCCTGAGACAGTGGCGTCGCCCCTAAGGACATCTGTCCCCCAGGAATTGTCACACAGATCCGATCGCTCACCTGCCTGGAAGTGGCCGCCCAAGGCGGGGAGGAAGATACTGGCAAGACACACACCTTGGGGGGTGACTTGGCCTCTAGAAAAAAAGCAGACAAGGTGTATTCACGGGAACATAGTGGTTGTAAAAACACACCAGGGTTGGTGAAAATGTGAGACAGAGAATGAGGTCCGGGGGCGCCTGGGTGGCTCAGTCCTTTGAGCGTCCGACTTTGGCTCACGGTTCGTGAGTTCGAGCCCTGCACTGGGTTCGCTGCTGTCAGCCCGGAGCCTGCTTTGGAGCCTGTGTCCCCCTCGCTCTCTGCCCTCCCCCCACCGCTGGTGCAGACTTAAACACTGAGCATGCTTGCCTACTGGTGGGGACGGCATTAGCATATGGGGGCGCAAGGGAATGAATGGGTGAGAAATACCGAGTGAGTGGGCACGTTATCACAGGTCGGTGGGCAGGGAGAGTGCCCGGGGAGCACCGGCCAGACCCCGACGGGGGCACAGCAGGGACTCAGTAGGACTGTTAGGACCCGGGGCAGGGAGAAGAGGTGAGAAGCAGAGGGTGTGGAAGGACAGGAGTTAAGACGGGGATACAATTCCAGTCTCAGGGAACAAGTTAGCAAAGGCCAAAGAAAGCAAGCAGGGGATGTGCCCAGAGCTGACGCCAACATTCTGGGAGCATCTGAAGGAGCAGAACCGACGTGGGCTTGTCATTCCTGCTCACCATCACCCTCCGAGAGAACGACGATTAGGTTCCCCTTCACACTGAGAGAGAGAGAGAGGGAGGGAGAGAGGGAGGGAGGGAGAGAGAGAAGGGAGGCTCAGAGAAGCTGAGGAGATGCCAAGGGGCACGGCTGGGAGGGGTGGAGCCTCCTCCGTTCTAGAACCTTCACAGGCTGCTCTGCGTATCTGCCAGGCTGTTGAGCCGAATGACTTGGCGTGAAGGACACACGGAAAATGGGTTTGGTTCATGTGGGAGTTAAAGGCTGTTTCTCCATGAAGATCGAGGAACAGAGCTGGGACCCTCCCCAGTGACCCCGTAATGCAGGACTCTGGTATCTGATGTGGGACCCAGCTGCACAGGCAACCCATAGGACAGGACACGGACACTGGATGACAGGACGCTGTGTGGGACACAGAACGGACCACAGGACACTGCGTGGGGTGGGGGACGGATCACGGGACACTGGTGACAAAGAGGGAGCTCGCAGGTGGGAACAGCCTTAGGAGGCCACCTAAGAGCATCATCTCCTCTCTCTTCGTTCCCATGATGTCACAGAAAGTCATGTGGGTTCCGAGTCCAGCCACCTGGGTCGGAGAGATGCAGGGTGTTGGGGCTACAAGGCCCGGGCATCGTCTCGGCTGAGCCGTGTTGAGTCCCGCTGAGGGGCCCGGAGACCAGCCCTCCTTGTAACATTGTCCCTGTCCCAGGGCGAGACGCTCAGATGGGCCCCGGGTGAGCCACCCCGTCTCGTCTGCCCCACTGCCGTCTCGAAACCGGCTCGGGTCCGCTTACCACGCCGCTGCTTACTTGGCTCCAGCTGGCACGGGAGCCCGATGGGAGGCACTTAATTTGTTTTCCCGCACATGAGTGGATATTAACAATCACTGCACTGTCATTTCCTGCAGGGGACAGCGCGTGACGGGGCTGCCGGGACAGGCTACCTGCCGGCACCCTTGCAGGAGGCTGGGAGGGAGTCCTGGCTCCGGGGAGGCCCCTCTGCCTCCCTGCCCCACCCCTATTAGCTCCTGGGAGCCCCTCCCCAGCCCCCTGGGTCGCGCTCACTTCAGCTCGAGGCCACAAGCATCAACCCTGCAAGGGTGAATCTGAGACACAAGAGCCCCACCCCTGACCTCAACGGGCGCCCACTTTGCGGAGAAAGGAAAGAGCACGGAGCCTGCGGAGCTCAGCGTGTCCCAGCCAGGCGGGAGGTACAGGGACAAGCCCTGAGAGGGAGCCACAGGATGCAGAGGGCTCTGGTTTCCAGGCTCCCGTCCCAGCCGTGGCTCGGATCGCGGCAAGTTAACACCTCCCAGCCTCAGTTTCCTCCTGTGGGAACCAAGAGCAGGAATCCAAAATGGGACTGGGGACGGGGGTGGGGGTGGGGAGCAGATGGTACCAGTGGAGGCGGGCAGCGTGAGGACCAGCGAGGAAGGCGGAGGTGGGGTGGCCGAGGCCCTGGCCAGAGTCCAGCCCGCAGATGGCCGTCACACAGGCCAGACCCCACCCCCACCGCATATCCGAACCTAGGGAACCCGGGGGCTCTCACCTATCACCACCTCCCTGTCCCCCACGGGCACAGAGTGGGGGAGGGGTGGGGCTGGCAAGCGGGTCTGACAGGGGTCCAAGCCCCACGGTTGTGCTTCATAACCGCCTGGGCTGCTGTTCCAAACTCTTATCCCAGGGCTCCCCTCCCCCCAGAGCTATAGATGCAGAATCTCGCCCCATGACATGGGACATCCGCCACGTCCTGGCAGTGGGGCCCGAACTATGGAGGGAGAAGCATCCACAGGTCTCCGCATCCTACAAATGTAGTTCCCAGTGAGGCCGAGCCGGGGGCAGGGGGTGGGGGGGAGTCCCCTCATGACTGTCCCCAACGCAGGCCACCACCGCCTCTCTCCACCTCGAACTGGTCCAGAGTATGTCCCCTAAGTCAGCCCCCAGGACCCCGGCTGTCACAATGCTGGCGTGAGCATAAAGTGGTTCAGCGCTTGGGAGAACCGTTTGGAAGTGTCCGCTAGCGCTGAATTATGCCCCCCGCCGTGACCCGCAGTCCCACTCGTGCTCAGGAGACGCACGCATGTCCCCAAACACATGCACAGGTGTGTTCATGGCGCTGTACTCGCGAGAAGCCGGGTGAATCGCACAGACATCACGCTGAGTGCAAGAAGCCGACTCAGAAGCCTACATGATCCCTTTTCATAGAAAATACACACAGGTCAGACGTCTCAACGCCACCTGGTCAGAACAGCGGCTCCTGTGTGGGACAGGGCATGAGCGATCTCCCTGGGTGCTGCAAATGTTCGGTATGAGCTCACGGTGATTAGAAGGGTAGGTTCACATATAAAAATCCATCAGCCTATAGCTTTAAGACGGGTTCGCTCAGTGTCCCTTCCAGTATGTATGTTATAACCTCCACTTTATTTATTATTTATTCATTTATTTTGTTAAATACTTATTTATTTTTGAGAGAGAGAGAGAGCGAGCATGTGAGGGGGAAGGGACAGAGAGAGAGGGAGACAGAGGATCCAAAGCGGGCTCTGCTCTGACAGCAGTGAGCCCGACGCGGGGCTCGGACTCACAAACCAGGAACTCATGACCTGAGCTGAAATCGGATGCTCAACTGACTAAGCCACCCAGTCTCTCCTGTTATACCTCCATTGAAAAACTATGGAGGTGCCTGGGTGGCCCAATCAGTTGAGCGTCTGACTTCAGCTCAGGTCATGATCTCACAGTTCGTGAGTTCAAGCCCTGCATCAGGCTCTGTGCCGCCAGCTCAGAGCCTGGAGCCTGCTTCAGATTCTGTCTCCCTCTCTCTCTGCCCATTCCTCACTCATACTCTGTCTCTCTCTGTCTCTCAAAAATGAATAAACGTTTAAAAAAAATTTTTTTTAAAGTTAAATCTAATATTTAAATATCAGTATTAGGGGGCACCTGGGGGGCTCAGTCAGTTAAGCATCCGACTTCGGCTCAGGTCATGATCTCGCAGTTCATGCGTTTGAGCCCCGCGTCGGGCTCTGTGCCGACAGCTCGGAGCCTGGAGCCTGCTTCACATTCTGTGTCTCCCTCTCTCTCTCCCCTCTCCCGCTCACTCTCTGCTCTCTCTGTCTCTCTCTCAAAAATAAACAAACATTAAAAAAAAAAAGAAGGGGAGAAAAGTGCACCGGGTAAGGGGACAGCTCCTGAGAGCCTGGCACAGAGTCCTCGGGGGGCACGTCCTTGGGGACGTGTTAAATAAGTGAACATGAAGAGCCAGAGGCAAGAACCAGCATGGCGAGTTCAGGGAGAGGCGAATCTTTTTTTGCTAGGTTGGGGGAGAAAAGAGCATATACAGGAGGGATGGGGGTGAGGTAAAAAGAAGTGCACGGGAGTCAGACCAGAGGCTTCGCATGCAAGCTAAAACATGTGAACTTTAATCACTACGGAACGGTTAAGACGGGCAAGATGCACTCAGAAAGGCATTTGTGAAGTGCCCAGGTTATTTCTTCTTGTATGGTTGGTAGAATTTACCAGTGAAGCTCTCTGGGCGCAATATTGTCTTTATCAAGAGGATTTTACTTACACATTAAAGTGCTTATAGGATTATTCAGATTTTCTATTTCTTCTTCTGTCAGTTTTGATAAGCTGGCCATTTCCAAGGGATTTTTCTGTCCCTTCTAAACATTAACACTAATACTAAAATTTTGCATTTTGCTTACAATACCCCCTGTGACCTTCTCTTCATTCCTGACATAAGGAATTTGTGTCTTTTCTGTTTTATCCTGTGTCGGCGTCGCCCGCTGTCCATTTCCTGGTCTTCTCCAAGACTCACTCTTGGTGTTGTTGATCATGACTAATATGCATTTATGTTCTACTTTATTACTTTCTGCTCTCCTCTTTATTTTCTTCCTCCCTTCAATTAGGGAGCAGGTTAATTGGTTCTTTTTTTCTAATTTCTGGAGATCATAGCTTGGCTCATTGATTTTCAGCCTTTCTTTGTTACTAAGATATGCGTTGGGGGTTATAAATTTCCCTCTAGGTGCAGCATAAGCTGCATCCCGCAACTTTGGATAATGTTATCTTCAGGATCATTCCACTCAAAGTATTCGGTGCAGAGTGCCGGGCTGGCTCAGTCAGTTAAGCATCCAACTTCGGCTCAGGTCATGATCTCTCATCTCATGGGTTTGAGCCCCACATCTGGCTTGCTGCTGTCAGTGCAGAGCCCACTTTGGATCCTCTGGCCCTCTCTCTCTGACTTTTCCCTGCTGGTTCTCTTACCCACCCCCACCCCCCCGCCTTCTCTCTATCAAAAATACATAAACTTTAAAAAAAGAATTAAAAAAAGGTATTCAGTGTAAAATATTTCATTGTCATTTAGTTCAAATTCTCTCTTCTCTTTCTGGGCCCTAATTAGGTACCTACGTTAGACTTTGTCAGTGCATCACCTGTGCCTCCTACCCCTTCTTTTGTATCTATTTCCATTATGATATTATTGTATCTATATTCCATTATTTTGACTGTCCATTCTTTATTCTGGATATTTTTTTAAAATTCTGAGTGTTTTCTTTTTTTTTTAATGTTTATTTTTGAGAGGGAGAGAGAGACAGAGTGTGAGTGGGGGAGGGGCAGAGAGAGAGGAAGACACAGAATCTGAAGCAGGCTTCAGCCTCCAAGCTGTCAGCACAGAGCCCGATGCGGGGCTCCAACCCATGAACTGCAAGATCACGACCTGAGCCGAAGTCAGACGCTCAACCCCCTGAGCCACCCAGGAGCTCCGATTCTGGATATTTTCTTATGACCTACCGATTCTGGATATTTTCTTATAACCTACTTTTGATTCACTGGTTCTCTTTTTAGCAATGTCCATTCTGCTGTGAATCCCTTCCATTTTTAATTTGGGTTATTGTACTTTTCAGACATAGAATCTCAATTTAATTCTTTTTTATAGTTTCTAGAGATTTGCTGTAACCTAACTCATTCTATTTTATCTTTGACCATATTAAAAATATGGCCATTTAAAAAGTCGACATCTGCTCATTCCACTAGCTGGGGTCTTTGTGAGTCTGTTTCTATTATTTATTGTTTCTCTTGGGTTTTAATCACATTTTATTTCCTTGTGCGCTTTGATATTTCTGCTGAGTGTCAGACTCAATCATTCTATGAAAAATTATAGAAATAATTTGAGGGCTAAAGTGACCTATTCCTCCAGGGAGGATTTACTTTGACTTCTGGTAGGTCCCTAGGGCTTCTGGAAATCCCAGATGCCCTAATCCAATTATAGGGATTAAGATTATTTGAAGCTGAGTAATGCGTATGAGAGCAGGATAAGGACTTGAAAACCTAGCTGTCCTCTCTACTAAATACCAGAGATCAGAGCTAAACCAGTGGTCCAAGGTCCAGTACACCAACATGCCACAGCCCAACAGAACCCCCTCACTGAAGCAATATTCTAGAGGAAGTCACTTTTGCTTACTTGCTTTACTGCATCATCATCTGGACCCGCCATATGTAGAAAATGTAGGAGTTAAAGACTTTAACTCCTTCTACATATTTGCGAGATGAGAAAAGGATTTTTTTTTTCAGAATGACTGAACCTAAACTCTGAAAAGAAAATTGCAAACACTTATTCATAACAAACCATGAATAATAGTCCTGCTGAAGAACCACCAATGAGCCTTCATTATTTGATCCAAAGAAAATATTCATCTGTTCTGTCCCAAGCTTGATGCTCTCTTTTAGGGCCCCTACACACAAGCTCTTGTTGTGTCTGGCATGTTCCCATGCTAGAACATTCACTTCTTGTTTTGTGAATCAAGATTAGTCAGCTTGGAAAGTTTAAAGTCTTTGTTCATGGCTGTTTATGAACAGACTCTTCAGTAAGAGCCCAGCTCTGCTTACCTCCCCCATGGTTCTGTCTGCTGCTGGCTGCTGGCTGCTGGCTCAGTGTGAGAGGCAGTGTTCTTGCCTTAACCCAAGGGACTCATGCATGTGCATAAGACCCAACTCTGTATGTTCGGGTAAGTACTCTCTAGGCCGGTGCTGTTCTCCCCATAGCTGTGATCTCTCTCCCACTAGGTGTTCTCAGAGAGTTGGGGCCACGGCGGAAAGGGGGACATTGGAATGCCACCAACAGTCGCGTCTTTTCCTGCCTAGGGGCAAGTTGAAACAGACCTTCCAACCCATGCCCGGAATATGACCCGAAGTCATGATTCTCCCTGAGTAACATTTCTGAACACCTTTGCAGAATCTCAGGTGCTCCCTGTGCAACCAGCTTGTCCTCCGTGCTGAGGAAGCTCTGGGCAGATCTACATGGAAGAGTCAGGTTCCACGTGTGTCATCATCCTCATGGGTTTGAGACATAGAGTAAGACAGATCCTGTTCACAAGACTGAGTAGGCAGGAACTTTCTCCCCCCGGCCAGGTCCTCCATGTACCTCCAGATCAGCTCAGGCTTCTCTTTTCCATCAAGAGCTTCCTAATCCACAGGCCCAGTGCTCGGTCTCTGTCCTGTAAGTCTATCTCCCCAGCTGGGCTAGGCCTCCAGGGCAGAAGCAGGTCTGATTCTGCTTTGTGCCCCCAAAACCAGAACTGGGCTGATGGAGCAGGTGCTCCTGAGCCCTGCCGATGAGCGAGCGGGGATGTGGGGCACACCCCAAGTTGTGTGGTGACACGCTGACTGAAACGGCTCTGCCTTGGGGGCATGGGGGTGGGGTCTGGCCCCTGGAGGTCCCCCAAAGTGCCCCATCAGGCAAAAAGCTGGTGGACAAGCTTTCCAAAATGCCGAGAGCCCTCCAGTGTTCCCCAAGGGAAGGAGTGCCCCACCCTCCACCCTCCGTGGGGGCTTTTGTCCTTGGAAAGGACGAAAGGGTCTGAGCTTGGTGGGAGTGCAGGAGGAGTGATGTGCAGACAGCTGTGCCCCATCTCCTCCACACTTGGACTTTGGAATGAGACCCGTGTCCCCTTATCACACAGCAGATGTCAACAGCAGCAGAAGCACAGGTGTGGGCGACATGACCCAAATTGCCCAACCGCAGACACCCGTGTGGGGGTGCAGGTGTGCGACAGGGGGTGGCACGGGGGATGGGGGTGGGACCGCGCCTGGGATCACGAGTTGAATGGGACTCGGGGGGTCACAGAGCCCACCCTCCCCACATGTTGTCGAGGAGAACAAAGGCAGGAAAAGTACAACCAAGAGCAAATCATCTGACAACACGTAGCCCACTGATCCACGTCTGAGATGTGCAGAACACGATATTCTTAAAGGGTCTCATGACTGACATTTTACGAGACAATGAAGGGTAACCTTACCTGGACAATGGCCAGATCTCCAAGGTCCAGTAAACCCCACTTTCAACACACACAAATTCCTTACAGGCTCATGTTATCCCCCACGCCTGCCAACTACAGATCACTCCTCACCACCCCGGTGCCCCTCTTCCTGCCCACGCGTCCCGTCCCCGTGCTTTAATAAAAGCACCTGTTTGCACCGTGAAACATCTCCGGGATTCTTTCGTGACCATCACGCTCAAAAGACCCGCATCAATGGGACGTCTCAGGTGCCAGACTTTTCCTTCAGCCAGCAGGCTCTGACCCGAGAGTCAGGAGCCAAGGAGACGGTGTCCCACGACTGGGCTTTGTTGACAGGGGTACGAGAGGACATGCAGGTGCCTGGGGAACACGAAAGGGGAGGAAACAGGAAGGTGTGCCTCAGAGGCTCCCGCCCCAGCACAGACGGGGGCTGATCCCACTCCTTCCGGGGATCAAATCCACCTTGACCTATGGCAGTCTTCCGCTCGTCCCCAGAGGCAGGAAGAGGGGCCAATCCATGCTTGTGATGGACAGAGGGACAGAAATATCTTCATGCTCCATAATAAGTACTCTTGGCATTTTAACAATCTTATAAATTCTAAATTTTATCTAAGACATTACATACATATGTATTCCAGAATTCCGTATTTTCACAGGCCAATTATGCCATCTGATCCTCATGACAACGGCGACAGAGGCAGGAAAGAATTTCTCAGCCCCCGGCCCCCTCTGCCACACCACTTTAGGGACAAGAAACTGGGGCCAGAAACAACCGCCATGTCCAAGGTCATAGGGCAGATAGGCACAGAGCCCCCGGCATCTGCCTCAGGGCTGGTGCTCCTCGGGGACACTACGGCACGGCCCGTCTCGTGACAGCACTAACTCGTAGCAAGAACACGTCATGGGCACCTGCTAGTGTCCTGTGGCTGCAGAAACGCATCCCCACAAAGCGGGCACCTAAAACAACGGAAGTCCATCCTCTCACAGTGTGGGAGCCAGGAGTCCAAAGTCAAGGCGCCATCAGGGCTGTGCTCCCTCTGAAGGCTGGAGGGAAGGATCCTTCCTGTCTCCCCAGCTCCTGGTGGCTCCAGGCTTGTGGCCATATCAGCCGGTCTCTGCCTCTGTCCTCACATCACCTGCTCCTCTGGCTGTGTCAAACGTCCCTCTGCCTCCTCCCTCTCATAAGGACACCTGTGACATCCCGTGGATAATCCAGGCAAGTCCCGACGGCAAAGACCCTTTATCCACAAAAGGTCCCCTTCCGGGGATTGGGATGTGGAGGCTTTATTGCTACCGTAGCATCTGTCTGCTCATTCCTACGTTGGCTGGAGGATGGAATTCTGATGGCAGTAGGTCCCCCTGACTCCTCCAGTCGTTCCGCACATTTTTGTGGAGCACCTACTATGTGCCACGGTCTAGGTGCATGAGATACAGCCATGAATGACAGCAATAGAACTTTGGCCTTCCGGTCCCTGCTGCTGGCTTGCCTTCCCCGCTGAGGTCTCACCTCTCCCGGCTGGGAGGCTAGCTTAGTGGGGAAACGCTCAGATGTCCAGGCCTGTACTGCCCCGTGGAGCGTGTGGGTGAGTGGGGCCTGGTCACCACGGAGCCGCGTCGTCCTCCCAGAGCACGGGGAGCAGGCTTCCTGGTGTCTCTGCCCCAGCTGTGGCCACAGCTCCAGGCAGGTGCCAGCCCCATCCTGCCCTCCCCAAGTCCAGGCCGATGCCGGCCCACCTCCAGGACTGGCCCTTGTCTCGAGGGCCACCTTAACAGGATGTGCCTCCCCTCCAGCCAGAAGGAGGGGCCCAAGCCTCAGGCCCCAACAATCTTCTCATGGGGGGGGGTGGTGGGAGTGGGGGTAGGAACCCCGTGAGGCCTCTTGTCCTCTTTGCTTGCTCAGGAGCAGCAGGACCGGGGCAGAGATTTGATTTTGCAAATACACCTTCGGCTGTCGCTGTGCGGGGTGTCCTGATTTCATGCTCCGCGCAGGGCTCAGGGTGCTCCCTCCTCCCCCTCCTCCCCGCAAACGCTGCTGAAGAGGACAGAGGGGCTGCCCCACCTGGGGGGCTGCGCACGTTTCCATGCAGCGTTCTCGAGGCACCGGCCTGGTGAAGGGCACCCCCCGCCCCGTGGAGGATTCAGGTACTCTGGGGCACTAAAGCCTCATGAAGGCCTTTTGGGGCTCCTCCTCTGGCACGTGGGGCTGGATCCCTGCCCCCCGCCAGCACTTCTCATCAAGACGAGAGGCTCCGGCTTGTGGAACTGAACGGGAACAGTCCACAGATTCTGCCTGCCGCTCCCACCGCATGGATGAAGAAGCAAGACCGGGGGCGTTCTTTGTCCTCCCCCAGGAACGGCCCACAGCGGCCGTCCACATCACAGCAGCTCTGTTCCAGGGAGGTGCAGGGCTGGCGGCGGGGGGGGGGGGGGGGTGGGGTGGGGACAGGCCCCGTGAGACCCAGGTGCCTGGCGGCCTGTGGGCCACCCGCCTCCAGCCACCACCAGCCTGGACCACACCCCAGCTGTCACCTCATCCGTCCCCCCAGCTGTCCCCTCCACAAAGGCGGCAGGAAAGGTTGGAGACGGAGCACTGGATGGGGAAGCTGGACAGACCCAGAACACTCCCCAGGGAGCCTGGACTGGGCCCTTCCTCCCTCCCTCCCTCCCTCCCTCCCTCCCTTCCTTCTACTTCGTTCCTTGGGCCCCAGCGTCTACATTCGTAACAATGAAACTGAGGGCGTCATCTGGGCACCTCGTGGGGCGCCTCACTTAAGAAGGCATCGAGGGGTTAAGAATCATAGGTACCCCTGTCCTGGATTGGCAGGCAACACACAGGATGGCCAGTCGGCTTTTCACGTCGTGTGAACAACAAGTTTTGTGTGGTACAGACAGGCCCCAGCGTTCGCTGCGTAGCTGCGATTTAAATGTAGCTGAGCACTCTGTGTGTTTATCTGCTAAGTCTGGCAAGCCCCGGCCCCCCGCCAGCCCGCCAAGGCTCCTAGGGCAGGACCCGGCCCACCGGTGTCTGCGGCGCCCCCGGACGGGCACGTGAGAGAGCGGATGGACGGCACCCCTCACAGGCTGCAGGTGCCAGTTAACCAGCAGACCGGCCACGAGGGCGTGCGGCAACAGCCACTTGTTCCTTTACTCCCTGAGCGGAACAGATAACGGCATCGAGAAGGGAAGGAGGCCGGCAGGGTTCGTGCCCCGCAGAGCCGCCGGCTGCCACGGAGAAGATGGCACGTGAGACGCCCGTGGTTTCGGGTTAGGAAGGAAGACTGTATGCTGACAGCTTATTTCTAAAAGGGTGAGATTTCAGGGGCCCCAGGGCGGCTCAGTCCACTAAGCGCCCGGCTTCGGCTCAGGTCACGATCTCGCGGTTCGTGGGTCCGAGCCCCGCGTCGGGCTCTGTGCTGACGGCTCGGAGCCTGGAGCCCGTTTCAGAGTCTGTGTCTCCCTCTCTCTCCGCCCCAGCCCCACTTGCGCTCGCTCGCTCTCTCAGAAAATAAAATAAACATTAAAAAATTTTTTAACAAATGGGTAAGATTTCGAAGAGCCTCACTCGTCTGGGCTGCGGTGAGGCGGAACGTGGACGGGGCCTCCTGGTCCCCTCCCCAAGGCCTGTGATGGAGACCGCGTGTGTCCCCAGGAGCCACGGCTCACAAAGGTGTCTCATCGCTTACCACGTACTGGTCAGGGCCCAACGCTCAGGAGGGGTGGTGTGGAAGAATCTAGAGAGACTCCTATGAAGCTGTGGGCAGGGCTAGAAAACCGAGGCCACGCCCAAGGCAGTGCGGGGAGCCAGCCCCACCGAACCCACAGGAGCTGTGGCCTCCGGCAGGGGAGAGGCCACTCAGGGTGGCGAGACTTAGCAAATAAAAATACAGGCCCAGATACATTTGGGTTTCAAATCAATGATTTTTTGCGTACGAGAATGTCCCCAATACTGCATGGGATATACTTATACTAAAAAAAAAAAAAAAAAAAAAAAGATTCATTGTTTATCTAAAATTCAAAATTAACTGGGCATCTGGGCATTTACCTGGCAGCACTAACAGGGAAGGAGCTGGGGAATAAATGCCCAGACCCGTCCCTCATCCCCGCACCTTCCATTGGCCCAACCAGGCAGAAGCCAGAGAGAAGGGAGCTCACGGCTTGTGGGTTCGAGCCCCACGTCCGGCTCTGTGCTGACAGCTCAGAGCCTAGAGCCTGCTTCAGATCCTGTGTCTCCCTCTCTCTCTACTCCTCCCCCACTCGAGCCCTGTCTCTCTCTCAAAAAAATAAACGAAAGAAAGAAAGAAAGAAAGAAAGAAAGAGAAAGAAAGTGTGGGAATGTAAAATGGTGCGGCCACCATGAAAACCATTATGGCAGGTGTGTCAAACAATTAAATACAGAATTCCCACATGAGCCAGCAATCCTACTTCTGGGGACAGATCCAAAAGAACTGAGAGCAAGCACTCAAACAGATGTGTGCACACCCATGACCCTGGCAGTGTGATTCACAATGGCCAGAGGTGGAAGTCACCCAAGTGTCCACCGACAGATGGGTCCAACATAATGTGGTCCATCCACACCATGGAAGAGGATTCAGCCTTAAAAAGGAGGGACATTTCAGGGGCGCCTATGTGGCTCAGTCTGTTAAGCATCTGACTCTTGATTTCAGCTCAGGTCACGATCTCACACTTTCGTGGGACTGAGTCCCCGTCGGGCTCATGTGATTGAGCCCTTTGTCAAGCTCTGTGCTCACAGCGTAGAGTCTATTTGGGATTGTCTCTCTCTCTCTCTCTCTCCTTCTCCCTCTACAACTCCCCTGCTTATGTTCTCTCTCTCTCAAAATAAATGAATATACTTCAAAAAAAAAAAAGACACAGGAAAGACATTTCAGGGGTGCATGGATGGCTCAGTCAGTTAAGCATCTGACTCTTGATTTCAGCTCAGGTCATGATCTCACAGTTCAGGACATCGAGTCCCATGTCAAGCTCTGCAGTGACAGTGCTGAGCCTGCTTGGGATTCTCTCTCTCTCTCTCTCTCTCTCTCTGCCCCTCCCCAATTCACTCTCTATCTCAAAATAAATAAATAAATAAATAAACTTAAAAAAAAAAAAAAAAAAGGAAGGACATTTCAGTAAAATCTACAACATGGGTGGATCTTGAGGACTTTATGGCCACATGCTTCTCCTCTACAAGGTCCCTACAGTAGCCAGATTTAGATTTAGAACGTCACCCCCAGGGCCTGGGGGTAGGGAGGAATGGGGAGTGAGTGTTTGACGGGGAGAGCGTTTCGGTTTAGGAAGACAGAAAGTTCTGGAATTGAACGGTTGTGCGATGACTGCACACCAGCGTTAACGTACCGAACTATACGCGTAATACGGTTAAAGCGGTCAATGTGATATTGTGTGCATTGTACCACAATCTTTTTTTTTTAATTTTTTTTTTCAACGTTTATTTATTTTTGGGACAGAGAGAGAGACAGAGCATGAACGGGGGAGGGGCAGAGAGAGAGGGAGACACAGAATCGGAAGCAGGCTCCAGGCTCCGAGCCGTCGGCCCAGAGCCCGACGCGGGGCTCGAACTCGCGGGCCGCGAGATCGTGACCTGGCTGAAGTCGGACGCTTAACCGACTGCGCCACCCTGGCGCCCCTGTACCACAATCTTTAAACAAGGAAAGAAAACACATCTTCTGCGTTAGAAGAGTGTTCATCTAAGAAGTTAAAATGGAAAGAAGGGGCTGAGCACGCAAAGGAATGTCGTTCAGTTATTTGGAAAATCCGTTTGTAGCCAAAGGAGCATCTTCTCGTGCTGTTGGGTAACAGCAGCATTACGCTAACGAGATTGGCGTCGTCAGAAATGTTTCTAGAAATTAATCATAGAACTGAATTTGTAGCCAGGGCACCGTGGCGTCACCACCCCAGAACTCTCCCACGTTACTACAACCAGTGCTCACTGGACTTCGTGAGACCAAGAACAACAAATAGCCTAACGAGTACACCCCTTCGTCCACTGACACCTTATTCTTTTCTTGCCAGACCTTTCCTGAGAAGATCTTTCCAGAACGGCTTTTGTTCATTTACACGCTCATCTCAGTGGAAAGAAAGGTAGCTTCTTACTTCATCTGCTCATTGCAAGGACTGGTAGAAGGTCCCTCTTGCCACGTTGGGCTCCACTCTTCCGGATCTAGGTCAGCTGGGACCTGGAGTCTCCCCACCGGGGTTCAACAACTTTACTGAATTCCTGCCAGGCCCGCCGTGCTGGGCAGAGCGGGCCGTGTACAGGTGAGAAAGAACCTGTTCCTACCTCTGAGAAATTTCTGGTCTGGTGATGGAGAAGGCTCGCCTATAAATAACAGTAAAATAAGGAAGACCATTTTTTAAAAATCTTTGTTTACTTATTTTGAAAGAGAGAGAGAGAGAAGGAGGAGGAGGAGGAGGAGGGGAAGGAATGAGGAGGACGGGCAGAGAAAGAGAGGGAGAGAGAGACCCCCAAACTGGCTCTGCACTGTCAGCGTGGAGCCCAGTGTGGGCGTGAACCCACAAACCGTGACGTCATGACCTGAGCCGAAATCTAGAGTCACATGCTTAACCAACTGAGCCACCCAGGTGCCCCCAAGGAAGACCCCTTTATTTGTACCCCGGTCTGGGGGACTTAAGGAAGAAATGCAGCCAGGCAACAGGATCAGGAATGTGCTCACAACATCACAGGAGAACATACACGGACGGTCACAAATGAGAAGATGGTCAACGTCATCGGTTGTCAGGGAGATGCAAACTTAAACCACAATGAGTTACCTCTACACACACGAGAGAACGGCTGAGCTTCTTATCTAAGTGTAAAACCCGACACCAAGAGTTGGTGAGAATGTAGCCGAACTGAATCACTCACGGGAGGTGGTTCGAGCACACAGGAAACCACAGTAACTTGGGAACTTATTTTTTTTTAACTTTTTTTTTTAATGTTTTTATTTATTTTTGACACAGAGACAGAGCATGAGCAGGGGAGAGGCAGAGAGAGGGGGAGACACAGAATCCTAAGCAGGCTCCAGGCTCTGAGCTGTCAGCACAGAGCCCGACGCGGGGCTCGAACTCACGGACCGCGAGATCGTGACCTGAGCCGAAGTCAGCCGCTCAACTGACTGAATCACCCAGGCGCCCCTAACTTGGGAACTTACACAGACACCTACCATACAATCTGGGAATTTCACTTCTAGGCATGAACTCAAGGGAAATGAAAGCTTTTGCCAGGACAGACACTTGCACAGGAATGTTCACAGCAGGTCTATTCACGATCGCCCCAAACCGAAAACCCAAATGTCCATCAAAAGGGAGAGGGATAGGGGCACCTGGGCGGCTCCGTCGGTTACGCGTCCGACTTCGGCTCAGGTCATGATCTCACGGCTCGTGAGTTCGAGCCCCACGTCGGGCTCTGTGCTGACAGCTCAGAGCCTGGAGCTGCTTCGGATTCTCATTCTCTCTCTCTCTCTCTCTCTCTCTCTCTCTCTCTGCCCCTTCCCCGCTCATGCTCTCTCTCTCTCAAAATAATAAATTAACATTTAAAAAAATAAAATAAAATAAAATAAAATAAAATAAAATAAAATAAAACAAAATAAAATAAAAAGGCAGTATGTCATGCCCTGGGATAATATTTAGAAATTAAAAGAACTTGATTACTGATACACACAAATCCATGAATCTCGAAATCATTATGCTGAGTGAGAAAAGCCAGATGCGAGAGTTTATGCCCAGAGTCTGCTCGCATGAGACTCTGCAAAAGGCAGAAAGAAGTGCGGGCAGAGAGAAGAGGGAAGGAGGAGCCAGGAAATCTGGGGTGATGACAATGGCCTTTACCTTTGCTGCCATGGCAACGCTCACAAGCCTCGACTCACCAGGGCTCCTGGGCGGCTGGGTCGGTGAAGCATCTGACTCGGGTCATGATCTCACAACTTGTGGGTTCGAGCCCCACGTCGGGCTCTGTGCTGGCAGCTTGGAGCCCGGAGCCCGCTTCGGATTCTGTGTCTCCCTCGCTCTCTGACCCTTCCCCGCTTGTGCCCTGTCTCTCTCTCTCAAAAATAAATAAACATTAAAAAAAATTTTAAACAAGTCGGAACTCACCAAATTGTGTCATTTAAATGGGTGCAGCTTATCGTACATAAGTTATACTTCAATGATGTAGCTACGAGAAGCTTACAAGAGCGTATAAAGCCACAAGAGCAAAAGAGGAAGAAAAACAAATAGATGTCAATACAGGTTCTTTTAATGTTTACTTATTTATTTTGAGAGAGAGAGTACGTGCAGGGGAGGGGCAGAGGGAGAGAGGGAGAGAGAGAGAGAGAGAGAGAGAGAGAGAGAGAGAGAATCCCAAGCAGGCTCCAAGCTGTCAGTGCAGAATCTGACCCTGGGCTCGAACTCATGAACCTTGAGATCACGGGGAGCCGAAATCAAGAGTCGGACGCTTACGTCCATCAACTGATAAACGGAGTATGAAGATGTGATATATATACACCATGGAATACTACTCAGCAATGAAAAAGAATGAAATCTGGCCATTTGCAACCACGTGGATGGAACCGGAGGTATTATGCCAAGTGAAACAAGTCAGGCAGAGAAAGACAGATATCATGTTTTCACTCACATGTGGAATTTGAGAAACTTAACAGAAGACCATGGGGGAAGGGAAAGAAAAAATATATATATACACATAGGTACAAACAGAGAGGGAGGCAAACCATAAGAGACTTTTAAATACAGAGAACAAACTAACAGTGGAAGGGAGTGAGGGGGCGGGAGGCGGGGAAAACGGGTGAAGGGCATTGAGGAGGGGACTTGTTGGGATGAGCACTGGGTGTTGCATGTAGGCGATGAATCATGGGAATCTATTCCTGAAGCCACAAGCACACTATATGTTAGCTAACTTGACAATAAATTATACATATATAAAAACTCGGATGCTTAACCAGCTGAGCCACTCAGGTGCCCCAATGCAGTGTTTTTTTAAAATTTTAATGTTTATTTATTTTTGAGAGACAGATCATGAGTGGGGAAGGGGCAGAGAGAGAGAGAGAGAGAGAGAGAGAGACAGAATCCAAAGCAGGCTCCAGGCTCTGAGCTGTCAGCACACAGCCTGACGCGGGGCTGAAACTCATGAACCAAACCATGAGATCATGACCTGAGCTGAAGTCAGACGCTGAACGCTTAACCGACTGAGCCGCCCAGGCACCCCCCCGCCCAGTACGGTTTTTTAAACCACTTTATTGAGGTATAATTGATATGCTAAAGACCACACATATTCAATGTACAAAATTTGATGAGTTTGGTGTCAGTACAGTTTTTAAAAAGAGAGTCCGCAGAGGGTGAGTGTCTGGGCTGGGCCTGATACCTGGGCAGGCAGAGTAGGGAGGAGGTCATTCCAGAAGTGGAGGGGGCAGGAGAGCACGTTGGGGGGGGCTCCGCACTCTAGCGGTGGGGGTCCATCCTTTAGACTGGAAGACGGGGGCCTTGCCCCCGCCCTGTCGCATGGCGTTAGGAAACGTTTGCATCCTACCCAAACCCGATACGATTAGTGTCCTTAGAAGAAGAGGCGCCAGAAGCTGGCTCTCTCTGTGTCTGCTTCCCCACCCCACCCGCCACAGAGGGGACACAACAGAAGGTGGCCGTGTGCAAGCCAGAGGGGGCTCTTGCCAGAACCTGACCATACTGGCACTGCGATCCCGGGCCTCCAGGCCTCCAGAACCGTCAGAGATAAGTATCTGTTGAGTAAGTGTCTTCGGCACTTGTTAGGGGACTATGACAGGTGATTGACCTTTGCTCCCTCCACTGCCTCCGTCCACTCCCCAGCCCGTGCCGGCCTCCTCATGACCACTGTCCTCCAGCTCCCACCCAGACCCCCCACTGCAGCCACAGTGCCTGAGCTCAGTCCCTGATGCCTTCCACTGCCCGAGCCAACGGGCGTGCCTGCGTCCGTCGACTTTAAATTCCACGGAGCACTGTTACTCTGAGACCACCCTCCGGGCCTGGCTTCTGCCCGTCTGGCAGCTTGAGCCCCTCGATGGCCGGGCAAGCACCCACACCCCAGATTCTCCACCCCAACCCTCTCCAGTCCGCAAAGTCACGTGAGGGACAGTTCAGCCTTCCAGTTGCTCAGGCTACAAGTCTTCTTTCCGGGTGCCTGGGTGGCTCAGTCGGTTGAGCGTCTGACTCTCGGTTTCGGCTCGGGTCGTGATCTCACGGTTCATGGGATTGAGCCCCGCATCGGGCTCCATGCTGACAGTGAGGAATCTGCTTGGGATTCTCTCTCTCCCTCTCTCTGGCCTCTCCTCCCCTTCTCCACCTCCACCACCACTGGACCCAGAGACCACGGGACTGTTTTAATTCCCTCCTGATGATGACCCTGCTCCCTCTGTCCCCCTCACCTCTACACCTGAGCCAGCGTGGTCCTTTTAGAACCCACATCAAGGCGTGTGCTTTCCCTGCTTCAAACCCTACAGTTCCCAGAGGCACTCAGTGACAGCTGAGCCCTCACGATGGCCAGCAAGGCCCCGGTGCCCTGACACGCCCTCTTCTTCCTCCTCGATGAGCACCTTGGCCTTCGAGCCCCTCAAGGCCCCTCCTTCGTGGCTCCTGAACCCACCCACCTCCCACATCACTGCCTCAGCTCCCAGCGCCCAGGTTGAGTGCGCTGACCTCCCGAGAGAGCTCCCCTCTCCTTCCTGTCCCACCCTCACGACTCCATCTACCACCCACTGGACATGCTTGTTTCCCCCAACACTCCCCTGCCCTAAACCCATTCCAGGTTTTTCAGAACACACGGGGCGAAGCCCGGACTTCTCGGTTCTGCTGGAGAGGAACTGGGCAGCTCCTGCAGCTTCCCCACCAGGGAGCGTGTCCACCTTGCCCTCCATCCTGTCTTGCAGGGCCCCGCAAGGGAATGTTTGTGACCAAGCCTAGAGCCCTCAGCCGGCCCCACGGCTCCACACCCCTGAGACTGATGAGGGAGAAAAGCAGAAGAAGGTTCACCTGCAGCCCAGAAGGCTGACCTACAGACTGCATTGTTCCGATCAGGATCAACTTCGCGCTGGTTGCTACATTCTTTATTTATTTATTTTTGAGAAAGAGACAGAGCACACAGGCTGGGAAGGGGCAGAGAGCTAGGAAGAGAGAGAGAGGGGGGATCCCAAGCAGGCTCTGCCCTGCCAGCGTAGAGCCCGATGTGGGGCTCGAGCCCACGAACCGCGAGATCATGACCAGAGCCGAAATCAAGAGCCAGACACTCAACCGATTGAGCCCCCCAGGTGCCCCTGGTTGCTACATCCTTAAAGGGGCTCATGACCTGTCTGTACACCTTACCCACAGTTAATATCGAACTGAGTGATAAGCACCAGAGAAATCTTTCGGAAGTAGTTTAATGAGTAGAAATTCGAAGAAGACATTTATGACCTAATACTCTCTGCACGTTCCCTCCTCCTTGAGCACTAAGCATGGAAGCACCAGCTTCCACAGCAAAAGTGAGGCTCCTTCTACCCAGGGGTCCCGTCCCCATGCTACTCAAATAAACCTACTAAGTTGCGCCGTAAAACATCTCCAGAATTCGCTCTTTCTTGACCGGTGCGCTCCACGACCCCACAACAAGCTCACACACCTGCTACCTGGGGAGAAGGGGACAACCCTTCGTTGTCCGAACTCCTGGTTGGCCTTCAAGGCTCAGCTCTGGGGTCACTTTCTTCTGGAAGCTTTCCTTAATTCAATGCGCTATTTAACCGAACATTTATAGAGCATCTAGTGAGTGCCGGGAGGTGCCAGGCTGGGGGGTGGCTTCAAAGGGTTTAGAGCTGGCCTACCCTGTCCCGCTCATTCGAAGCTTGGAATGGGGATCCCTGGGTAGCAGGTGTCTTCTGAAAAATTCCTGGGGGTGTGGGTTGGTAGACCCCTGCTGCCTATGCTCTGAGAATAGCTGGTTTGGAAATAGCAAGACCAGGCAACGTCTGAGCACTGGCTACACGCCCAGGTACTGTGCTAGGTGCTTAACTCACATTGCCTCGTCTACCTCTGCCTCACACACGTTGTGATGCTACGTACTATTATCATTCCCTTTTCCTAAGATGAAAAACCTGGGGACTAAAAGGGTTCCTGGCTCTAGGTTTCTCAGGTGGTGAGAGCCCCTTGCAGCCGGAAGGGGTCTCAGAGCCCACCTCACCTAGGGGTTCGCCGCCCTCCAGCATTAGAATCACCTGCAGAGCTTTGAAAAGCACCTGGAGTTTCTGATTCAACCAGCACCGTTATTCTCTTTCCCCAGGGGATCATCACACGCTACCAGAACTGAGAACCACCGACTAATTTGATTTTACAGATAGGGAAACTGAGGCCAGGGGGGGCCCAGATGATGTGTTCGGGTCACACAGAGCCCTTGAAGGAAGGAGGATTAAAATGTAGGATTTTCTGACACCCCTACCCAAAGCTCTTTCCAACGTGCCAATGTCTTCCCAACACCATGACCCCTTCTAAGAAGGATTGTGCGGGCCTCCCCAACTGAAGACGTTAGAAACTCAAACATGTTGCCAAGTTTCAAGGCAGTGTGATCCCAGGTAGGGAACATTGTAAAGCAATGCCCCAACCCCCTCCCGGACCCTGGCAGGAGGAACAAAAGAGGGCTTTCTCCCCAGGAAACGAGACCAAGCTACTCTCCCGCGCCATCTAGTGGCACCTAGAGGTAGCCAGGAAGGACGAAACATGGCTTCAACACAACTGGAGCATCCGCCATGGACCAAGGCCAGGAAGGAGTCAAGAGGCCACAGAGGGCGGTCCTCAGACCAGGCGCTCCATGGATGCAGGCGGCCACAGAACTGTCACCCAGGAGATGAGACGTGAGGAGAGGTGGGAAGTACATTAAAACAAAACATCTTGCTGAGAAAGAAAAAAGTTAGGTATGGCCGTTCCTCAAAAAATGAAACACAGAATTACCATCTGACCCAGCAATCCCACTTCTAGAGATACACCCAAAGGAACTGGAAGCAGAAACTCGAAAAGGTATTTGTACACACGTGTTCATAGCAGCTCTATTCATAATAGCCTGAAGCTGGAAATAATCCGAATGCCCACCAATGGATGGATGGATGGACAAAATGTGAAATGCACATGCAGTGAAATATGATTCTGCCTTAAAAAGGAAGGAAATTCGGACACAGGCTGCAACATGGATGAACCCTGAGGACATCACGCTCAGGGGAGTAAGCCACACGCCCCCACACACACAAATACGATTTTGTGTGTGTGTGATTACACCTAATATGGTACCAAGAGGAGTCAAATTCATGGAGAAAGGAAGTAGGATGGTGATTGCTGGGGGCTGGAGGAGGGGGGTGGGGACAGAATTTCGGTTTGGGAAGATGAAAAGTTCTGGAGAGCGTGGTGGTGGCTGCACAACACTGTGAATGTGCTTAACGTCTCCGCACTGTACATTTAAAATGGTTAGAATGGTGAGTTTTTATGGTATGTATATTTTGCCAGAGAGAGAGAAGTGTAAGACCCCAAGTGCTGAGTCAGACTAAATGGAGCACCACTCCCAAGAACCTCTTCATTGCCTCTTCATTCGCAAACAGGGACATGACCACATGCTAAAGATTGTTCTAGGCACTGGAGATCCAGTATCAAAACCAAACAGACACAACCCTGCCACGGTAGAGCCTACAGTTCAGTAAGCACCACTAAACGAACAAGAGTGGGACATAAGGATACTGGTATAGAGGAGCCAAGTGAGGCCAGGGCCCTGGGCTGTTCCCTTACTAGGGCAGGAAGGGTAGGACTTGCTGGCACAGTGACATTTGAAAAAGGGCCCCGAAGACAGCGAAGGAGTACACGGTGTCAGAGGAAGGGGGTCCAGGCAAAGTTGTGGAGTAGGGCTGGGGGGGGGGGGCAGCGGGGCAGAATAGGCAGAGAGGCGACGGGGGTCAGACCACGCAGGACCTTGCCCACCACTGTGAGGATGGTGACTTTCCGCACCCATGAGATGGGAGCCATGGGGCGGGGGAGTCTGGGCAGAGGAGGGTCTTGGGATGTAGCAGGATCGTTGGGCTGCTGTGGGGGAGCAGACGGGAGAGGGCAGGTGGAACAGGAAGACCAGGTGGGAGGCTGCCCTATAAATCCAGGCAGGAGACCATGAGAGCGTGAAGGAGGAGGCGGCCCAGGGGGCCAATGAGGAGTCTGGAGAGCCAAGGGATTTCTGGCTGGCTTTGGCGTGAATGAGGGGGAAAGACAAGTCAAGGGTGACTTCCACATATTTGGCTTTTGCCCTAAGTGCCTGGCAGCATGCGGCCATCCATTTACTGAGCCGAAAAGACTGAGAGAGGGGAGGGTTTGGGGGGAGAAGAGTCAAAAACACCTCTGCGGACACACTGAGTATGAGATGGCTATGTGATGCCCAGAGGGGACGTGGAGGAGACACAGGAGTGGGGTGCTTGGGGAGAAATCCAGGCTGTGGCGGGATGGCAGATGAAGCCACGATGAGATCGCACAGGGAATGGGGGTGGGTGATGAAAGACCGGCATTCGGAGGTTGCAGAGATGGAGAGGAATCCATAAAGGAGCCTGAGAAGGGCACCAGGAAACAGAGGACAGCGGGAGAGCGGGGTGTCCTGAAATACAAGAGCAGAATGTATTTCAAGGAAGAGAGAATGGTTGCTTTGAGTCAGATGCTGCTGTTGGGTCAAACTGATGAGGATTGACAACTGACCATTAGCTGGGCAATACGGAGGCCACAGGCCCTGACGAGTGGGTTAGACCTTGACAAGTGGGGACCGGAGTTGGGTGTTCTAATTGTGTCATCCTTGTGTTGTTGAGGACCAAGATTCTTGGAGGGGAAGAAAAGAGATGTACACGTAACCCAGAAGAGACTATGGAGAAATCCTGTGGTCCTGAACAGCCTCCAGAGGATGGGGATTACATAACCTAACTGTGTCCATTGAAAAAGGCTTAATGGCTTACAAACATTGACCGACCAACCCAGGATAACTGAACATATGTCCAGATTGTGGTCTTGAAATATCATTTCCCACTTAAAATTTTTTCAAGGATTCTCGGAGAAATGGCTGATTCCAGATCTGGGGCAAAATAAACCCAAAATGTACGAGATGAGCTCAGAATATCTTGTCATACTAGACAGCAAGGGAACTATCTAACCAATGGCTCCTAGGGTTCTGTCAAAAAGACTCAGGAACCAACTTGAATTTACCACTGGCCAAAACCGGGAAATTTTACTTAGTATCTACAGTGGATTGAAACCGGGAAATTTTACTTAGTATCTACAGTGGATTGAAACCTATCAAAGGTGCTTAAATCCATGAATTCACTGTGTCATCGTCGTCGTTGTTGTTGTTGTTGTTGTTGTTTAAATCACTTTGTCACCTTTGGAGGACAAAAGGGAACCAATTCATTATGTTGAAAATTGGTAAATAGAAGGAAAGAACCAAGAACTTCCAACATGAACAGAGAACCAAATAGGTGAAAGGAAGCATCTCTTTGTAGAGAACTCCAACAGAAAATAGAGAAGAAATGACAGAATATCAGCATTTTGCATCCCTAGTGTGTTGGTGGATGTCAGCATTAATCAACACCTAATATCGCCAGGAGAGGTGAGGAGACATTATGGGCTCTCTGATGAAAGAAAGAAAGAAAGAAAGAAAGAAAGAAAGAAAGAAAGAAAGAAAGAAAGAAAGAAAGAGGGAAGAGGGAGGGAGGAAGGAAGGGAGGGAGGGAGAGAAAGGGAGAGAGGGAGGGAGGACAGTAGGAAGCGGGGAGAAGCAAGCAAGCAAAAGGCATCAGTACCCAGTCTTGCCAAAGGGAGGGATACCATGCTTCTGGTGCCAACGTGCAGGAAACACAGCAGACAGAGGCACTTGCCAGATAGCCCCACAAGAAGGCATTTCACAAAATCTAGACAGCAGGGAATTCCACTGGTCAAACAGCCCCACTCCTTAGCAGATAAATTATAAGGGAAAAAGAAAAAAAAAAATTTAAGCACATGGCGGGGAACACCTCGGTGGCTCAGTTGGTTAAGCATCTGACTTCGGCTCAGGTCACTATCTTTCGGTTCCTTGAGTTGGAGCCCTGGTCGCGATCTGTGCTGACAGCTCAGAGCCTGGAGCCTGCTTCAGATTCTGTGTCTCCCTCTCTCTGTGCCCCTCCCCTGCTCACACTCTGTCTCTCTCTGTCTCAAAAATAAATCAACATTAAAAAAAAAAAAAGCACACAGGGGAAGCTTGTAAGATTAAAATAACTGAAAAACATATTTAAACATTTAGCTAGGCAAAAGTAGACTGTAGTGTTGAGGGAGGCACGCTTGAATGGCAAAATGATCAAGAAAGGTGAGGAAGTGATTAGGATAAAAGTCAGGCTAGTCCTACCCCTGGCCCTAGCCCCTGCAGGGGGGAAGGGAGGGGCCTTTTCTGGGATGGTTGGCAAGGTATTATTTTTTTGACCTGGGTGGGGGTTAACAGGGTATTGGTTTTTTGTTGTTGTGATTTATGAAGGTGCACATTTGTTTTGTGTTTCTGCCTGTATATACTGCCCCTTGAGGGGCGTTTTGGGAACATTACGGGTGATGTTGTTACCACACTGATGGGGTTACCTCAGGCCTTTTGTGGGTGGGACCAGGTTTGCTAGATGTTCTCCAGTGCCCAACGACAATCTCCTTCGTGTCTCCTTTTTTTTTTCTTCTCCCCCAAAAGTCCTGGCGGACATTATTGCTGGTGAAAAAAGTGTTTACAACGATCTGAGGCTTGACTTTCACATAACGCGCACAGAGGTCTTTACACATTAAACACAAGGTGCTGAGCAATTTGAGGGAACACTGTTTCTGGGCTCTTGCTGGAAGTTTACCAAATGTGGGCCATTTCAAAACATCCTGCCCTTGCCTACAACGTGCTGTGGCTCCCATTGTGTTCGCCCTCCTGGTCCGGTTCGCATCCGTAGCCATCCCTGTTCACACCGGTTCTCCAAAAACTGTACGGGTGTCACCTTCTCACTACTCTATATGTCTTTCGGTGGAGCCAAACCTCAGCGTTTACATGTTGGAATCTGCATTTCATTATCAATTTCTTTCATTTCTCCTTCATAGTACGGTTAGGACATTACACTTTTTTTCCCTTCAAAATGATGTTTTCAGAAAGTGCTGTTAGTGAATTTCACTTCAACACGATACAGTGGCATCACAAAATATTTGTTATTAACTGAATGACTCCAATTTGTACGAGGTATCGAAAGTAGTCAAATTCATAGAAACGGGGGCGCCTGGGTGGCGCAGTCGGTTGAGCGTCCAACTTTGGCTCGGGTCATGATCTCGCCGTTCGTGAGTTCGAGCCCCGCGTCGGGCTCTGTGCTGACAGCTCAGAGCCTGGAGCCTGTTTCGGATTCTGTGTCTCCCTCTCTCTCTGACCCTCCCCCCCATTCATGCTCTCTCTCTGTCTCAAAAATAAATAAACGTTAAAAAAAAAATTCATAGGAACAAAGTAGAATGGTTGTTCCCAGGGGCCAGGGGGAAGCGAAAGGGGAGTTGTTTAACACATATGGAGTTTCAGTTCTGCCAGATGAAAAAGTTCTGGAGATCTGTTTCACGCTAGTGTGAATATATTTAACACTATCGGACTATGCACTTAAAAATGGTTAAAATGAGGGGCGCCTGGGTGGCGCAGTCGGTTAAGCGTCCGACTTCAGCCAGGTCGCGATCTCGCGGTCCCTGAGTTCGAGCCCCGCGTCGGGCTCTGGGCGGATGGCTCGGAGCCTGGAGCCTGTTTCCGATTCTGTGTCTCCCTCTCTCTCTGCCCCTCCCCCGTTCATGCTCAGTCTCTCTCTGTCTCAAAAATAAATAAATGTTAAAAAAAAATTTATTAAAAAAATAAATAAATAAATAAAAATAAATAAATAATGTCTACATTCCAAAACAAATGTAATAAAGCTACCATATGATCCAGCAATCCCACTCCTAGGTATGTACCCAACAGAATTGAAAGCAGGGACTCGAACGGACCCTCATAACCCATGCTCACAGCGGCACTGTTCATAATAAGCAAACCGTGGAAGGAACCCAATTGTCCATCAACAGATGAATACATAAACAGAATGTGGTCTGTGCATACAATGAAATATTATTCAGCCCTAAGAAGAAATAAAATTCTGACATGCTACAATATGGAGGATCTTTGAAGACACCTGCCAAGTGAAAGAAGCCAGATACAAAAGGACAAATATTGTACGTGTCCACTTACATGAGGCCCCCATAATAGGCGGATTCACAGGACAGACAGTAGAACAGTGATTGACAGGGGCCGGGAGGGGGGGAATGGCGAGTTGTTTCACGGAGACAGAGTTTCAGTTTGGAAGATGAACAAGGTGTGGAGTTGGGTGGTGGTGGGAGTTGCAAAACAGTGGGAGCGTACTTAACGCCACTGAATTGTACACTTAAAAATGGTCGAAATCTAGGGGAGGTGGTTGGGGGGTGGTACATGGAATAGATAAAGGGAATTAAGAATATGCTTATTCGTGGGGGCGCCTGGGTGGTTCAGTCGGTTGAGCGTCCGACTCTTGACTCCGGTTCAGGTCACGATCCCAGAGTCGTGGGACTGAGCTCTGAGTCGGGCTCTGTGCTGAGTGTGGAGTCTGCTTGAGCTTCTGTCTCTCCCTCTGCCCCTCCCCCACTTGCATACGCTCTCATATGCTCTCTCTCTCTCTCTAAAACAAAAAAAAATTTTTTTTAAAGAATATACTTACTGGGGCGCCTGGGTGGCTCAGTCGGTTAAGCCTCCGACTTCAGCTCAGGTCACGATCTCGCGGTCCGTGAGTTCGAGCCCCGCGTTGGGCTCTGGGCTAATGGCTCAGAGCCTGGAGCCTGCTTCCGATTCTGTGTCTCCCTCTCTCTCTGCCCCTCCCCCGTTCATGCTCTGTCTCTCTCTGTCTCAAAAATAAATAAACGTTAAAAAAAATTAAAAATAAAATAAAATAAAATAAAGAATATACTTACTGTCGTGAGCACTGAATATTGTCTAGAATTGTTGAATCACTCAATTGTCCACCTGAAATGAATATTACATTGCACATTAATTAGACTTCAATTTAAAAATTCAGTAAAAAAAAAAAAAAGGACATAACAGAAGAATCCTACTAATAGAAATCTTAAGAATCTCAAAATCCTATTCATATCAAGAGTGCATCTATATGATATCACCTTGTAATTCTGCTGTTAGCAATAAATAAACTGCATAAATTTTCTTAGACAAAAATGGTTACAATATTAAAATGTATATCATGTGTATGTTATCACAATAAAAAGGGGGTGGTAACATTGTCCAAAAATTATCGAAAACTATCTTCACCAGAACAATATCTCCACTTTTCTTTAATTTTTTTTTAAGTTCATTTATTTATTTTGAGAGAGAGAGAGTGAGCGAGTGAGCAGGGGAGGGGCAGAGAGAGAGAGGGAGAGAGAGAATCCTGAGCAGGGCCCACACGGTCCACACAGAGCCTGATGCAGGGCTCGAACTCATGAACGGTGAGATCACGACCTGAGCCAAAACCAAGAGTTGGACGTTTAACCGACTGAGGCACCCAGGCGCCCCCTCCACTTTCATTTTTTCCCTTCCTAATAGACACAAGCGCCATCTTCCGCATAAGAACTACCTGCAGTTTGTCCTCCCAGTGTTGACATGCGGTTGGCCCACAGTCCACCCCTTGAGAAGGTCTCTTGCGGACTCTCTGGTCTGTTGTGTAGGCAACTGGCTGAGGTACGTGCAGAAAGCCCTCAATTTCCTGCCCAGGGGCTCCTACCTGTCCCCGTGCTGGTGGGGATGGGCCAAGAAAGGATGGACTTGTGCAGACACACAAGACTCCCCGTTCTGACCCACCCTAACTGCCTTGAGTGCCCGTTCATTCGGGCATGCATTCTGTGAGTCTCCGGCACCTACTATGTGACCACTCACAGGCGGGTCACTTAGCCTGTCCTGCTTTGGTTTCCTGACCTACATACCAGGAATGACATTAACTAGCTTGGCCCACTCTTGTCTTAGACTGATTGACACAGATAGGGGACTTAGAACAGGGTGGTGCATGGCTCACAGTGGGTGATGGCCGTCATCGTCGTCATCGGCATCGGCATTGGCACCATCACCAGGATGGAGAGGAAAGGGGAGCATCGAGGGAGTAGGTATATTTCATCAAGAGGCGGGTCTTGAGTTAGACCTCAAAGCAGAGCGGCACCGGGCTGCAAGCGGTTAACACTCACGTGGCCCTTCCTCTGTTCTATACACACGTTGCAAGCGATTTACCGAGAAAGAGTGGAGCTGGATGTCAGCCAAACAGTAACTTGTGTTGGAAATACAGAAAGGGACTCAGCGACATTTATGAGCCCATTAAGCACAGAAGTGGCTAAGGATCGGAGTTCCAGTAAAAGTGAGCACCCATTTTTGTCATGCGGCTTTCTGGAAGGAATGACATGATGACACTCCCCTCCTGGCCCCCACCCATTCCTTCTACCCCTATCCCCTCTTCCTCCTCCCCCCCCCCCCACCCCCATCTCCACAAGCTCTCAATGGACTGTTTAGGCCTTAACAACTCTGGAGAGCTATTCTGGTCTATCAGGTGAAAAAATCATTTACTTTACAAAGTGGTGTGTGTGATTTTCACCATTGACTGTAATAGCGACAGCGAATCATTTCAGCTGGCTGAGTGCATAATCCGTGCGCTAAACTTCTCTAAGCATGGATTTACACAATGGAGGAAAATAGCCCCCTGGGACCCACTCAGCGCCGCGGAATAAATAGCTTGCGTTTCATAGATGGGCTGAGTATGTGCCAGAACCATCGCTCAGGACTCAGACTGTGGTCAGTCTGAAAGACCATCGGACACTCAGAAATTGTCTTTGAAAATCCTTTTGTGGTAAGGCGGGGGGGGGGGGGCGGGCTCCGGGGGACGCGCACCCAACCAGCAAAGAGACTAGATGTTACCATGTGCCCCCAGCCAGCAAAAGGAAAAAGGGAGAGGAGCCAGCCTGAGGACGGAGGAGTCCTTGGTTTTCCTCCATCACATTGGCGGGCAGTGTCTGTGCAGCAAGGTGGCCAATGGGCAACCATCTGGATTCCTTTGCTCATTGACCTGGAGGCAGGAGTGTGGTCTCGAAGAAGAGGGTCGGGCTGTTTGAAAGTGTTTCAGGACCTGCCTGGCCTCTCGTCCCAGGTGCTGCATCCCCCGTGGGTGAGTCTCCTGGGTCCCCCACGGAAAGCTCAACCCGGCCCTGGGGCCTGGCCATCCTGTCATCTGAGGAAAGGCACTTCAAGGAGCCCCAACCTGGGGGCTTCACTGGCAGACTGTTGAGACAGAGACTTGAAAAAAAATTATGATTTTTTAGGGGAAGATGCAGGTACAAAATTGTGTCTATGGCTTAGGTATAGTGGCACCTGGGTGGCTCAGTCGGTTAAGCGTCTGACTCTTGGTGTCAGCTCAGGTCATGATTGTGAGATCGAGCCTTGCGTCAGGCTCTACTCTGACAGTGCAGAGTCTCCTTGGGATTCTCTCTCCCTCTCTCTCTGCCCCTCCCCTGCCCACTCTCCCTGTCTCTCTTTCAAAATAAATAAATAAACTTAAAAAAAAAAAAAAGAAAGAAATATGCCAGCCTGTCAGCCCAGTTACCTTTCGGAATGAGTTTTTCCCTAACGTTCTGCATTTTCTAAAATTTTCCATGACAAACATGTAATCAAAATTGTAATAATAAAACAAGATTTAAAAAAATCTCAAGGTGCCACACTCTGAGTTCGAGCCCCGTGTCAGGCTCTGTGCTGACAGCTCGGAGCCTGGAGCCTGCTTCGGATTCTGTGTCTCCCTCCCTCTCTGCCCCACCCCCGCTTGCACTCTGTGTCTCTCTCTGTCTCTTAAAAATGAATAAACATTAAATTTTTTTTTAAATAAAATAAAATAAAGGGCAGAGAAATGCCCACAGGGTTGAGGAACAGGGGACTTACTGAGTCCTCGCCCTACAAGTAGGAGCTAAAGAAAATCACTTATTGCCCTGGAGTCATGATATTCACATGCCTTAACCGCAGGCAACAACTGGCCTCCCTCCTCCTACAAATGACAACTGTCCTATCTTCCTGCTCAGATTCCCGCCCCTCTCCATTGTTACCACCCTCACCTACTCAATGCAATTCCCTGATGTCCCAGCCTCTCCCAAGTCACTGTGGGCTCCTGCACCAGCCTGGCCAGAGCACAGATGTTGTGCCTGTGGGGTGGTGGAGGGGCACGTCAGCCTGGCAGAGCTGGACCCTTAGAGAAAGAATGTCTCTCCTCTTGGGGACTCCAACACTGCGGATCAGAGAAGTCTGGAGCTGCCAATTTTGCACGGAGAAAGTCTATGTCAGAATGAAGCCAATGCGTTTGAAAACAGAGTTAAGAGACGGGAAGACTGAGTCCTGGGGATGTCCCTTGAGTCCTGGGTTGAGCATGACTGCAGCCAGCCCCAGCCCCTTGCAAGTCCTATTTACTGAACCAGGAGACTCAACCTGGAGATTCCACCAGAGAGAAGAAATTCACATGCTCCCAAGGAGACGTGAAAAGAACATTCACTGCAGCGCTGTCTCCACATTTGCATGAAGAAAGACCTGAGTCTCTGAGGTGCGGTCCACTGTGTGACGGGATTCTAGGTAGCAGTTTCAACAAATGAACCACATCTGCACGGATCCACACGGAGAGTCCTCTGCGCAAGCTGAGCGACGAAAGCAAGTTCCAGAACGATGGATACAGCACACCATTTTTGCACCACCTAAAACACATTATGAATGGTATATATTGCTTATGATAACTTCGTGTGTAATAGAGACGCCAAAACGCACAGGGAAATACATCACGGGCAGAAACAGGAAGGGGTAAGGGTGCAACTTTCGTTATGCCACTGAAGTTTTATGTCCTTTGAAGTTCAGCAGAGAGATTGGAAACAAGACAAAATATCTGCCCTGGTTAGCAAGATGCGTCCTAAGTTATCAGGAATGCCTAAGAAAGGTTTTTGGGTTTTTTTGGGGGGGGTCTGGGAATGCTCAAAAATTTTCCATATAAATTAGTGATATTTGCAGGGCGCCTGGGTGGCTCAGTCGGTTAAGCGGCCGACTTCGGCTCAGGTCATGATCTCGCGGTCCATGAGTTCGAGCCCCGCGTCGGGCTCTGTGCTGACAGCTCAGAGCCTGGAGCCTGTTTCCGATTCTGTGTCTCCCTCTCTCTCTGACCCTCTCCCGTTCATGCTCTGTCTCTCTCTGTCTCCAAAATAAATAAACGTTTAAAAAAAATTTAAAAAATAAATAAATAAATTAGTGGTATTTGCTTCGTTGCTTTGCACCATGGTGGCTTACCCAAGGTTTCGTAGGCACCCTCTATTTTCGGGTAGAAGGGGAATCCTGTATTCCATTGTCCAGAGGGGCCAGTTCAGTTATCCACTCACTGAAGACCAGCATGGCTGCCTTCAAGCCTTGGTGATCATGAATAAAGCTGCTATAAACGTCCATGTGCAGATTTTGGGTAGACGCAGCTTTCAACTCCTTTGTGTAAGCACCTGTCACTCGATTGTCTGGTAAAAGTACGGTTAGCTTTCTCAGAAACCGCCGCGCAGTCTCCCCAAGAGGCTGAGTGTTCCGCGCTCCCGCCAGCAGTGAAATGAGAGTCCCTGTTGCTCCACCTCCTCTCAGGCGTTGGGTGACGTCTTCTCTCTTTGCAGACCGCAAAGTCGCTCCAGGACAGCGTCCTCTCCCGGCAGGGCACACACAGCAGCTTTCTGCATGGGGTCACAGGATGAAGCGAGGTGTCTCCAAACGGACTCCTGGCAATCCTCCCCCTTCCTTCTTGGATCTCTTTCTTAACGCCTTCGTGAGCTGAGGGTCCCAGCGCCACGGAAGCAGTCCCCGAAGCTGTCCTTAGAAATTCTGCAGAGCGAGGTCTAGCTTCAGACGTCCACGTCTATTACATGTTAGCGTTGCCCGCGGCCTCTCGATTTTGACAAGCTGTCACGACTCAACCGACTGCTCTACAGTGACAGCCACCCTGCGTTATCTGCAGCTCCACGAGGGACAAAAATCTGGGCCCAGATGCCACGCTTCCCAATCTCACATCCGCAGAAGACACAGCGGCACTGACTGCCCAACTGAGCTCTTGGAAAGAAATTCCAATGGCAGAGAATCAGAGACATGTCTTTGGCCCCACCGGATGAGAAGGAAACCATTTACCGCGTCAGTTCCCAGCTTTCTCTTATTTGTACCATACACACTTATTCTACAGATATCGTATATGATTTTTCCAACATTTGTTCCCCTTATGGAAATAGAATTGTTTCGTTTAGTCTGTTAAAGAGAAGAGCCTAAGGGGCGCCTGGGTGGCTCAGTCGATTGAGCGTCCAACTTCGGCTCGGGTCATGATCTCGCGGTTCGTGAGTTGGAGCCCCGCGTCGGGCTCTGGGCTGACGGCTCGGAGCCTGGTGCCTGCTCCAGATTCTGTGTCTTCCTCTCTCTCTGCCCCTTCCTCTTTGCGCTCTGTCTCTCAAAAATAAATAAATGTTAAAAAAAAATTAAAGAGAAGAGCCTCTTTCTGTTCAAGGGCACGCCTTGTTCATTAAGATATTCAAGAGTCAATGCTCAATAATCTATTCTTTCCTATACACCTGGTCTTAGGTTAGTGACCCTGAGAAGCAGACCCTGAAATAGGGACTCAAGGTCCCATAGTGGTTTCTGGCCATCCTTGGGCTTTCTTGGCCTGTAGATGAATCACTCCAATCTCTCCTTCCACATTCACACAGCCTCCTTTCTGTGTGTGTCTCTGTGTCTCTTTTCGTCTTCTTAGAAGAACATCCTAATTCAGTATGGCCTCACCGTAACTCGATTACATGTGCAAAGACCCTATTTCCAAATCAGGTCACAGTCACAAGTATCTAGACTTAGGACTTCAACATGTCTTTGGGGAGGGGGCACAATTCAACGTGTAATAGGACGGGATTGATCCCTGGGAACTCCAATGAGATGGGCTGGGATATGGGGCAGGGAAGGGAAGGACCAGTACAGAGTGTTATCAAGCAAGTTGCTGACAGGGCACTCGGAGCGCAATCCATAGGGACCCACAGAACACATCTGGGAGTTACCCCACGGGGAGGCTGGGAAGCTAGGCTTAAGGAGTGCTGTAATGGCTAGTAGGTGTAGGTATAATAATTATTTCAACCTCGGTTGAGGGCTGCTTCTGGGGCATTCACTCTCCCACACTTCTGGCTTGGCTTGCCCAACATCCAGGCCCCATATGATCTCAGAGACAGAGGAAAAGTCCTCAGGACAAGAGTTTCTGGTGCTTATGGTAAGTGCTCTCCACCTGTAGAAACGAGGGCTGAGGGAAGGAGAGGGAGCCAGCCGTGCTGGCCACAAACACCAACAAATTTAGTCGAATTTTATTTAGCGAAAGGAAGCAGATCAAAAATATAAGACACCTGATCCACATAGGTTCCAGCCAAGGTCTTTAAACCTTAACTATCAACTCAAAATGTTAAACGTGGACACCCATACGGTATGAAGTCCAAAGGAAGCGATGCGGTGAGGTCCTCCTGTGTCCAGTGAGCCACCCTCGTAGCACAGAGGGCGCCTTCCGAGTTTTTGTTGGCCTGTGGGCTGTTTCTGCCACCTCACCCTCTTCCTTCTGGGTTGAAAGGGCCGATGGCCTGCGTCAAGAGCTGGAGAATGCATACCAATCCTGCCACCTGCCTTCTTTTACCTCTTGTGCCAACGTACACGCAGCATCTCCCTTCCTGGCACATGAGACAGAAACCAGGCTGGGCCTCGGCACATCTCATTCCAAAGTTTGCCGACCACTCTGCTAACAGATTCCGTACTGCTCTCAGCTCTCACCCTTACAAACCCCAACGTGCTAGAATCACAGTGCAGCTTGCTTCCCTCAAAAGTGATTAGAGCAAACTTACCCACTAGGGGAAGGCAACCAGAAGGGAGAGAGAGAATAGTCTGGATATCTCGGGCACTTCCCCTGAGACGTAATTAGTGCATCTTGGCAATCATTCGTTTTCAGCCCCGTCGTAATTTTCAGCAGCTGCTTAAGCTGCTGAGGACGAAGTAACAGCTATTAATTAGCACACAGGCTCATCAAGTAATGAGAAGAAATAGAAAGAAATCAGCTTGGGGAGTGGAAAGCATCAATCACCCCATTCATTGATTTCCACCATAATTGTGCCAGTCTGGCTGTCGAGCTTCAGGGAGGTCAGCCTGCTGACCAGCAGCCCGGGCACGCTGCTACTTTCTACTTCCAGGGCAATACGGGATCGTCCCCTGGGGGCAGCCTTCCCAAGCAGGCTCAGCCCAGAGGCACCGCTCTGTTCTCGGGATTCTGAGACCCGCCACATACGAGTATATCCCATCCTACCCCAGGGACACACCCTGGGCTGTTGTTTCCCATCATGCTACGCTCACACTGATGTCTAACGTCTAGCGTCACTTTTTAAATGTTCCCAATGAGAATATAAACTCGAGGGTAGAGACCGTAGCCATCCCCCACATATCCAGAATGGAGTCCTGATTCCAAGAAAGCTACTTAAGAGACTATTACCACTTTATTTGAGATGTATTTCCTTCCTGCGGAAAAGACGCTCATCAGCCCCCGAGTGGGGATTTGCAGACCATGCGCTTCAGGTCATTCAGAGACGAGGCTATGGGACAGCAACCTGCCAACAAGTAGAGAGGGCAGAGCCAGGGGTGGGGCCCTCTACAATCGCAGGGTCACCGAGGCTCCGGAACCCAACAGTGATTCAGTGGCAGTGACTGTGGTGATGGTCTTGGGAGCTAGACCATCTTTGTTGGAATTCGATGTGTTCCTTCCAACATTTGTACAACTTTGCTGGTCTTATTTGGACTTTACTGAAAGCACCTGCTCTGCCTTCTCGTTCTAGGCCTTTTGATAGAATGAAAGTTCAGTAGAGAAATCCTGAGTGGAGACAGGCCATGGAGACAAGCTTGGGTGTGTGCGCATGGGTCTCTTCCATTAGGCAGGGTCTTAGCGAGGGGACACTTCATTCATTCACCTAGCAAATATGTAATGAGCCCTTCCCGTGGGCAAGGGATGGCACCAGATGCTGTCTGGGGAAGGGTGGGCTCTAGTGAGTGGAAAGGAAGAGATAGACAGATGAATCAAAGCTCCAGCCCATCCTTAGAGTGCAGGGGAGGGGGGAATGAAGTTGGCACATAAATAACTAGAATTCAACAGAGTGGCAAGGGGCCTAAGAAGTTCCAGAAAAGTTCACGGAGCGACCGACAAAGGGTGAAAGTAACTGAAATACAAAGACATTGTGTTGACTCCCTCCCTCTCAGAACTTCTGCCAGAAAGTGCAGAAACCCAGAAAGTTCGTGGGTTCAAGCCCTGCATCGGGCTCTGTGCTGACAGCGTGGAGCCTGCTTGGGATTCTCTCTCTCCCCCTCCTCCATACTCTCTCTTTCTATGAAAATAAATAAATAAACTTTAAAAAAGGAATGGTAGGGACGCCTGGGTGGCTCAGTCGGTTGAGCGTCCGACTTGGGCTCAGGTCATGATCTCACGGTTTATGGGCTGGAGCCTCGCATCAGGCTCTGTGCGGACAGCTCAGAGCCTGGAGCCTGCTTTGGATTCTGTGTCTCCCTCTCTCTTTCTCTGCCCCTCCCCCGACACGTGCTCTGTCTCTCTCTGCCTCTCAAAAATAAATAAAAACTGTTTAAAAAAAGTTTCCTTGTAAAAATGTTATAATCCACTTACTAATATTGTAATATCGACCGGTAATCTGGTTTATGGCTTAAACAGATGTATGTATGTGAGAAAAATTTCCAAAGCCCCACTTGGGTAATTCCATGTGAATTCATACAAAGGGAAGAAGTTGGTGGGGAAAGTGAAAAAGAGGTAACACTGAGTTTCACCAAATGCTTGCATCTAAATAAAATAAGAGGTTTTTTTTTTTTTCTTAATGTTTGTTTTTGAGAGAGATAAAGAGACACAGTGCAAGCAGGGGAGAGTCAGAGAGAGAGGGAGACACAGAATCCGAAGCGGGCTCCAGGCTCCGAGCTGTCAGCACAGAGCCCGGCGTGGGGCTTGAACCCACGAACTGTGAGATCACAGCCTAAGCCGAAGTCAGATGCTCAACCCACTGAGCCAGCCAGGCACCCCCCATAACAGTCAGTTCTGAATAGCCAGGAAAAGCTTCCTGAGTTAGTGATAAAGTGGAATTTTTATATGTAAGAACAGGGAACTTACAAGAGATCTCACCGTACGTCCCAAGCCACTCGTCCTCACCCTTCCAGTCCAGTTCAGTGTCTACGGAGATGGACATAACATGCCCATTCTGATCTCCCCAGGCCTTTACGTTTGCAGTCTCCTCTGTGTAGAATGCCCCCCTACCACATCCAGCCAGTTCTTCTGCATTCTTCTGCATACAGCCTGCATGCCGCTCACTATCACTCCCAGCGTTCCACCAGCAAACATGTTTGTTTCCTATATACGCCCCGCGTCCAGCTGGCCTAGAGGTCGTAGAGAGGGAAGGTGGGTGGCAGGTATGGTTCCAAGGAACTGAAACTTAGGACGGCCACCTGGCCACTCTGGGATCCTCGTGCCTCTCAATCAACCAGCAAAGAAGAAAGTCCTTGTGCCTGCTGGGTGACTGATTCCGACTACCCAGGGGAAACTGGACCACCTCTCCACCAGGAGGTACGGAGGAGTGTGTCTGGAGTGCAGAAGACCCCTTAGGGTGTCTCTTAGTATCACCATGCCCTAGGATTGAAGTCAGGGACTTTATTCCACTCAAGCAGAGCTACTCATAACACCCAGACCCCTCGGGAATGAAGGTCTGGGTCACCCACTAGGTACAAAAATCATGACAAGCTAAGGTCTTTGCTGAAGGCAAAGGGGATATGGAACAGGTAGTGGAAGAAGGTAGTTACAAATACTAGCTACGACCACATCAACGGCCGCAGAAATGACGACTGTGGTTGTCATGAGTGTTTCTTCATTTCTCCAGAGAGATTTATATAAAATAAATGGCTCACACAATTAGGGAAGCCAAGGAGGCCAAAATCTGCAGAGAAGGCCAGCAGGCTAGAGACCCGGAGAGGAGTTGATGTCGCAACTCAAGTCCAAAGTTGCAGGTAGCATCCCTCTTTCCTCGGGGGAAGTCAGTCTTTTTTCTCTTCAGGCCTCCGACTGCTTGGACAAGGCCCACCGCAGCCTGAAGGGTCATCTGCTTTACTCAAAGTCCACTGCTTTATTCTTTTTAATTAAAAACATTTCTGTTGTAAGTAGTCTTGTAACCATCATATGGTTGGACTGTGGACATGCACAATTTGAAGTGAGAAAAAATGGGATACATCAGCCCATTATACGTGGAGTCCGAGAGAAGGAGAGGTACAATCCCAAGCCCGTGGAGTCATCGCTGTCAAGATACCTACGGAGATACCTGGGAAGCTGTGGAGATGCTGGTAACTGAGATGGGAGGGCTGTTGGGGACAGCAGACAAGGGGAGTAGGGTCAGCGGTGGAGATCAGACCCTGGGGCTTCGAGCTTGGAAGTCAGAGACACCTGCGAGGCGTCCAAATACCGCTGCCGTGTACACGACCGCGTATTTGGAGCTGGGGTTGCGGGGGGAGAGGTTCGGGCGGAAGATTCAAACCTCATGCCGTCTTCTCCGCGAGCCGTTTAGGATTTCCCACGCAGATTGCTAAAACAAATCTTCCGTGCCCCAGTTCGGGATGCAGAAAATAGCTATAATGAGAACCCGAGGAGGATTAAAGCACAGAGAGACCAGCCCCGCGGAGGAGGCCGCGGGTTACCCGGGGGGAGCGCGCCGGCTGCCGGGGTGCCAGAAGGAAAGGGAGCGAATCGCCTTCGGGGAGGGGACGAGGTTGACGTAAGCCAGGATCTGCCCCCAGAGAAGCGGTGACAGCCGGGCGCACGGGCATCTGGGCCGGCCGTTTCCCTGAGACGCGCTTTACGGGTGGGAGCTGGTGCGCGGTGTTGTCATGAGGAGCACGTGTAGCCTCCAGGGCGAGGAGCCCGGGCTGGCGGCGCAGGCCCGCCGTTTCCCTCCGCTTCCCTTCTTCCGGGACGGTAATTCAATTTCTCCGCGCCTCCGAGCCTTCGTCTGTTAAAGCAGAAGCACACTGCCGCCCACTCCCCGGGGTTCCTGCGGGAGTGAGATGCCACGGCCGCCCGGCTCAGGGCCCACACTCCACACGTGTCAGCTCCGGCCCTGGCCGTCCGTCTCGCCCACTCCTCTCTAGCTCCACGAAAGCCCCGGATCCTCTTGCGCTCGGGTCAGCCGTCTGTCTGGCCCAAGTCGGCCGTCAGCGGGAGGGTGCAGAGTCGAACTGAACGGAAAAGTGGCCCCCGTGGCCCCCCTCCCACGGCATCGGGGGAGCAGGTGGTGCTTCTGGAACCCTTCCCGTGCCCGTGGGCATGCTTCCCTTCCTCTGTCCTCCTCTCCCGGCGTCAGTGTCCCTGTGGGCCCTGCCTTCCGGCCCCCACCTTCCTAAGAACCGCATTCGCTTCTCGCGCTCCCTTCCGTATCTTCGGCCTCTCCCTAGGTTCTTCCCTGCTGCACCTTGACGTGCTCAGGGCTCTCCCGCTTTTAAGAACAAAGACACAAAGCCACCCCCGCACCGCGCTGCCCCTCTGGCTATTTCCCGTTCTCTACACGTCTGTTCTCAGCCGGACCTCGGAGTTACCTACATTAGCCCCCCATGGCTTCTCTGCTCCTCTCTCCCTCCCTTGCAAAGCGCTAAACTCACCCTCCCGCTTCCGAAACGGCTTCTTTCCAGCATCGCCCGTGACCAATTATTTCTGCGAGATCCAACTGCTGTTGTACGATCTTCAACTAACGTAACCCTTCCGTGCAGCCAAGACCCCTAACCACCCCTTTTCTTGGAACGTTAGATGGTTCCTCCCAGCTTCCTTCTTACACCGCAGGCCGATGGTCCTCGGTCCCCCCGGCTGGCTTACCATCCTCCGGGGATTTTTAGGAGCATTGGAGTTCCTGCCAAACGTGCCCTCTCTGAAATCCACCCCTAGGAAATTCATACACTGAAGGGCTCCGGTTATCCCTGGACACCCATGCCTCCCAGCTCGAGCCTCCTCTTTGAACTTCAGACCCACATGACCAGTTCGACCTCCTCAAATCAGATTAGGTATCTCTCAAACCTGCCCACTTCCTTCCATCGTCATTGCTGGGAGAAGGAAGCACTGTCCACACAACTCCACTGGGAGAGCTCCACACCTGCTCTCTCAGGACTCTGCCCGCCGCGCCTATTACCTTTGCCAATTTTAATCTGTATCCTTTCGTGGTAGCAAACCGTGACCGTGAGCGTAAGGGCTTTTCTGAGTTCTGGGACTCCTTCGAGCGATTTTTGAACCCGAGAGTGGTCTTGGGGAGCTCCAGCACATCAATGAAAAGTCAAATGCTAAGAACCAGGATTATAGTCTTGGATGTAAAAGAAAGAAATGGGAGCCATCTGTTTCCGGTGAGACTAGATATGTATCCCCAAACCCTAGGCCATGCTGATCCTTGTCTTTGGGCTGGAGTGGGGGATGGAAGTAGCTGGAGACCAGAAGCTACCGGAAAGTGACATCACATGTGGAATATGAGAAGTCGAGAGCTGAAAAGCACCTTGGAGAGAGTGTCTCGTTCAAAGTCACCCAAAGAAGGCAATGGAAAGCAGCCCGGGGACGTGGTCTGAGCCGACCCAGGTCACAAGACTGGGTTCAAACATACTGAATGCTCATTGAACATGAGGTGCCAGGCACTAGGCCAGGTTCAAAGGAATGGGTTCCCTGGGTTCAAGCAACGCTTCTAAGAGGCTTGGAGGAGGCAAGGGTTACAGGACACTCGAGTCGGTCTCCGGCCGCCTGGTAGGTGCTGAGTGAGTGCAGGCTGTCCCTGAGCAGCACAGGTGGTTCCCAGAGCTCTGTTGTTGCCAGCCTGCAGCATCTGTGCCCCTCACGGAACAGAAAGCAAGGGGCCCTACTCTCCATCCCTTGGCCGGGCGTGCAGGGGCTGGTGAGGGCCTGGTGAGGGGCTGGTGAGGGGCTGGTGAGGGGTGCAGGAAGGAGACTCCACAGGAGGGACACCTGCAGTGACCCAGGAAGCTGCCCCAGGGGCCCCGATCTCCCTTCCAGAGCCCAGTTCTCCCAAACTGCATCTTTTAGCACTTTCTCTCTCAGAGAGGGTTAGGTAAATCTAACCCCCCGCCCCACCTACACACACACACACACACACACACACACACACACAGCCCTCAGGATCAGAAGGAAATCGTGTGCCCTAAAAGGACTGCGAAAGCATTTTGTAACCTTTATAAATTATGTACATTTTGGACGGAGCCGCAGATACTTTCTGAGAAACTGGGATATACGGTAATTCAAGAAAAAAATTGTCAGTCAAGGCTTCCCCCCCATTTTTTTCTGAGCAAGGAAGAAAAAAAAGACAGAAGTCAGTATCTGTGAAGTGTACAAAATGCCCAGGAACCTGCTAGGCCCTTTGGTCTCAATGACAGGTGATCTGGGAGCCCTTGGAGGCAGACAGCAGCATCTTCATTTAACAGATGGAAAGATGATACTTGGGGACTCGGGAAGATGAAGTAACTTCACTGCTAAGTAGTAACACTGGAATTGAACTTGGCTCGTCTGACTTGGAGCACTGGGCCTTTTCCACTCAAGGAAAATTTCTTCAGCTGCAACTTACAGGGAGACTCTGGTTAATAGATGCCGTGTCACAGAAAGACCTGGCCAAGGCCACAAGAAGGAAAGCAAAGAGTTCATTGTATGAGCTCCACCCTCTCTGCCCAAGGCTTCGCGAAGTGCATGGTTTGCTATGAAGTCAATGTTTTTGTCTAGAGTCACCCTACATGCACGCAGGAAAAGCAAGCAAGGCGTAATACAGTCCTCAACTTCTCCTGTGCCTCCAACCTCGCGTCCTCATTAAGAAAGACGGCCACGTGACTCTTGTCCAACATGAGTTTAGTGTCAAAGGTAGGGAAGGCATTGGTCAGCTGAGGCTCAAGCTGACACTGTACTTATTCTTTTAAATGTTTACTTATTTATTTTTGAGAGAGAGAGAGAAAGAGAGAGAGAAAGAGAGAGAGAGACAGAGCACAAGCAGGGGAGGGGCAGAGAGAGAGAAGGAGACACAGAATCGGAAGCAGGCTCCAGGGTCTGAGCTGTCAGCACAGAGCCCGACGCGGGGCTGAAACCCACGAACCGTGAGACCATGACCTGAGCCGAAGTTGGATGCTCAACCCGACTAAGCCACCCAGGAGCCACAACACTGTACTTACTTTATTTTATTACAAAAAAAATTTTAATGTTTATTTTTGAGAGAGACAGACAGACAGACAGAATGAGTGGGAGAGGGGCAGAGAGAGAGAAGGAAACACAGATTGTGAAGCAGGCTCCAGGCTCAAACCCAAGAACCACGAGATCATGAAGCCGAAGTTGGACGCTTAACAGACGGAGCCACCCAGGCACCCCCCGTCCAACACCATGCTTATAATAACAGGACAGAGTCCAGGCTGCTGAACCAGAGAAAGTCTAAAATTTCAGAGTTTTTACAGAAACTTTTACAGGCTTACAGAAAAGTTTACTTCCCTGTCACCTAACAGTCCCAAGGTGCAGGACGGTGACCCAGACCCTTTCCACCTCGTTGCTGTGCTGGCCCCGAGGGCACGGTCTTCTGCCCGGGGTCAAGTGTAGGCGGTGAGCACACTCACAGGGCAGCTTACGAGAAGGGGACGGGGAAGGGCCCATCGTCCGTGTTCGGGACACCCAGGAGTTGTACCAGTGTGTCTGCACATCCCCCTGCACTTGGCCACCAGGCCTCCCCAGCAACAAAGGAGACGGGAAGTGTCACTCCCACTCAGCCCGACGGCAAGTCTATTCCTGTGGAAGGTGTGGAGAGCGGACCCGGGCGGCCAGAGGGCCACCTCCGCCACGGCCACGGTCACACTCAGCCCGAGCCAGAGCCTCGCTTTGTACAAGTGCTTTTCTAGCCACTGCTTCATCTCACCCAGCAACAAACCTTTGAGTAGGTCACATTTCCCTCACATCGTGGGTGAGAAAACGGGCCCGGAGGGGCTCAGGGACTGGGTCGAGGCACAATCACAGAGTATTAAACGTACGGTGAGAACAACCCCTGTGGTGATAAAATACCGGCAGGGTCAAAGAGAAAGAACCTGTTCCATTTCTTCCAGCCACGTTTATTAAGCAATTCATAAGAACCAAGGAACCGAGGAAACAGGAAACGCGGGGCAGGTCCTCGCCCTCGAGGACTTCGTGGCCGCCAGGGAGTTCAACAGTGATTGCAGGACGGTGTGGTCATAAGGACTGCGGGACACCTTGCCACCAATGGACAGAGAAGGGTCATTCAGACACGGAGAAGAGAGTGACGATTCCCGGAGAGGGATGAAAAGGTAAATGCCTGTTCCTACCAGGAATGGGAAGAGCAGTAAGTCAAAGCTCTCTGGCAGGAAGCAGAGAAGTAGGGCATCCAGAAGGAATTAGGTGCCTCTTCCGCTCTGCCTTCAGTCCTCTCATCCTAGCTTTTACTCCGGCCAGCGCCGTGGCAATCCGTTTCCTGCGGGTGTGACTGGAACGCCCCGCGTGTCCCCGGCTCCAGGCCCGCCCTGACGCAGCAGTGTGGGACGCCTGTGACAATCTGCCCAGCATTCGCACATCCACACTCCACGACCAGGAAATGAGAGTTAATCCCAGAGGACAGGTCGTGGCCACGGAACACGGGGCACCCGTGAACAAGTGCTCCCTCTCTGTCCAGAGTCGCACCGTCCAAGGCACACTTTACACACTACTAGGAGGGATCCAGGGATTGAGTCTGCGATGGTTAATTTTATGTGCCAACTTGGAGGGTGTTTTGGATGAGATTGACGTCGCAACAGCGAATGTTAAGTGAAGAAGAATGCCATCCACAGAATATGGGTGGGCCTCAACCAATCAGTTGAAGGCCCGAAGACAACAAAGACCGACCTCCCAGAGCAAGTTCTCCAGCAGACTGTCTTTGGACTTCATGTGTACCAACGGCTCTTGTGAGTCTCGGGCCTGCCGGCCCACACTGCGGATTTTGGACTTCCTAGCTTCTGTAATCATATGAGCCAATTATTTAAAATAAATCTCTTTGTCCTGCTGCTCTGGGGAGCCTTGAGTAGTAACACAGAGCCCCAGGGACCGACTTGAGAATGCACTCTTGTATTGGCTCTCCCCCTTTCCTGCCGCACTCTCCCGGTCTCCGGAATCATTCGCGTTCAAAATAAACCGTGAAGGAACGTGCACACCTTTGTCTCGGGCTTGCCTTCCAGGTGCTCCCCAGCCAGTGCACGTGCACAACCGGAGACAGTCAATATACAAGGACATTCGTGGCTCAGAGAGAGCCTGACGTGTCTTCGATTTCCGCGTATCAGGAGACCCGGAACGCCGGCCAGGGCGCTCAGGTGTAATGGGATAAATGCTGCCGGGCCGCCTCCTGCTCCCCTCATGGGACTGCACTTGTGTCCATCGCAGAACCATGCCCCTTTGTATCCCCCATGCTGCCTAGCATAAGGGAAGTTTCCTAAAAGCACTTGCTCAGCTGGACTGGACGTTTCATTTTCAAATCTGCCTATGTGTTGTCATGACGTAGACGTAGTTTGTTGTTGTTCAAATGTTGTGTCACTCAGTGGGTCCAAATACAAAAGATGTGGCTAAAAACTACGCTCTGGTGCTACACGGGCATAGATTCAAGCCTCAGTTCCTCCACTAACTGGATTTGGCACACCAGAATCTCTCTATAAAGGAACATAATCGGATTTTTCTGCTGAGAGAAAATAAAGGCCCAGGTAGATTTCCCTTTCCAGCTAAATGCCAATACCACGATGAGGGAGAGAAGAGGGTTTTCTTTCTTAAGAGACTAAGAGAGTACCGCTACAAAGGTTTTCACTGAAAGAAATGCTATAGGATTTATTCCAGGGTAAAAAAAAAAAAACGAAACATCTGGAAGAGAGAAATGTTAAGTTTATCAACTAGAAAGTAATTGTAACTATGTGGCAAATCTAAATCAGCACTGCCTGTTTGGAAACAACAGCACTAGTAAGTGATTTGAGGGACGGATGTAAAATGAGAGACGGAAGTAAAAAATTGACAATAATGGCACAGAGACAGGAGGGGGTGTTTGGGTTAAAGCATTTTAGGGCTTTGGCATGATTCAAGACTAAAGGAGAGACATTTATTAATTTCAGATTAAGTCAAAATGAATGTTAGGTATGGAAAAAGGAGGGGTGGGAGTGGATGAAGGGATGTAATGAAAATTCAATTGATCCAACCAAAGACAAGAAGAGGCTTTTTTTTTAAATTGAATAACTAAAAAAACACAAAAAGCAGAAGGTACAAACGCAGACGGCAGAAAGAAATGAATGCACACGTATCTACGTTACCCATCTAAGTTACCACCGGAAGACAGAGATCACAGACAAGGTAGAAATAAGAAAAATGCACCTGTATGATATTTATGAGACACGTACCAAAAGCTGAAGTGCCGGAAAGACTGAGACTCGAGGGGAAAGTGGTTTACGAGGAAAATATTACCCAAAAGAAAGCTGGTGCACTTATCTTAATATCAGAAAAAAGCTGAAAGATGGAAAGTGTCGTTAGACTTAAGAGGCTGTGATAAAAGGAACATTTTCTCACACAGACACAAAATTTCTGAACCTGCTTGGAACCTAACAACATAATCTCAAAACATACAGACCAAAAATTGACAGAATTACAAGGAGAGATTGGCAAACCCACAGTGAAGTAAGAGGATTCACCATCTTTCAAGGACGGACTGAACATTTGTGAATATTGGTCACGTACTAAGCTATAATGCAAGACTCAACAAATACGAAAAACTAACGTAGTAAAGACCAAGTCCTGAACTCAAGATCATAAAAATATAACAAAAAATAAGCAAAAAATGTCTACACTATTGCCATTTAAAAAAAATAAACTTCAAAATAATTCTTGGGGGAAGAACTCAGAAACTGTAATAACTTAGGACCGAGTAATAATACTTTTTACATTTCCCCTCCACTGTTCATTCTACCCCCTCTTGGCCGATGCCATTAAGACAAAACACTGACACACACACACACACACACACACACACACACACACACTCTTTATGTTGGAAATGAAGAAACAAAAAAGTCGTTAGCAGAAGACCCCAATATTGCGGATCAAAGAGGATCAAGGACAAGCCATTGGTAGAAGAGAGTTCAGTGAGACTGCAGGATGTAAGATGAATATCCAGAAATTAATTATTGGCCAAATGACTACAATAAATATTTGGGAACTAATTTTTAAAGCGGTACCATTTTGCAATCGCTACAAAGCATTTAAGGTATCTAGGAACAAATCAAACGTAAGATGCGTAACATCACAAAACTTTTTGAATGACGTAAGTCGGTAAGGAAATTTGACATTTTAACAACGGGAATCCTCCTCAAACTAACATTAAATGTTAACATTAAATGCAGTGTTACGTAAAGTCTCAACAGGGCTTTTTGAAGAACTTTTAAACTGCTTCCAAAATGTATGCGGAAGTGCAAAGAGCCAAGTACATCAAGAACGCTTTAAATAATGTAGGGAGACTTACTGGGCTAGTTATCAAGACTTACTATGAACTATCATAGTTAAGGTGTTGGTCCTGAGATAAAAATGTGGTGAATCGGAACTCAGAGAGCTGAGGCAGACTCGTGCATATAAGAAACACAACGCAAATCAAGCTGCTTTACAAAAAGAAAAGGATTTAAGGAAGGAGACTCGACGCGGCTGGTTCCTGCAGCAGCGGGCACACAGCTGGTGGGCGAAGGTGGGCGAGAAGGACGCTGCCTTCCCAATCCGAAGGGTGGTGATCTGAGCTCTGGCCACCGACTGCTGCTTCCGACCACCAGGGGGCAGGCAGGAGTGGGCAGCCACTGTTGGTGCGCCTTCCGGCACAGCTGCAAGCCCCTCCCCCCCAGGCCGGAAGTGACTTCTGTAGATCTAAAGGGCCAGTGCCCTTTCCCCCCTCCCCCGGCCTCATTCCTCTCCTCCTCCCCTATTGGAAGCCAGACATTAAAGATTAGGACATTAAAAAACACTTGCGTGTAAGGAAAAAAAACTTAGAAAGTGATCCACGCATACCCAAGGAAAGGCTTGGAGAAGACCTGAGAAGACCTTAAAGTTTACCCTCAGGCTGATCTTCAGCACCAAGGCAGCCTACAATAAAACAAAAACAAACAAAAGAGGGGCGCCTGAGTGGCTCAGTTGGCTAAGTGTCTGACTTCGGCTCAGGTCATGATCTTACTATTCGTGGGTTCGAGCCCCGCGTCAGGCTCTGTGCTGACAGCTCGGGGCCTGGAGCCTGCTTTGGATTCTGGGTCTCCCTCTCTCTCTGCCCCTCCCCCAGTCATGCTCTGTCTCTCTTTCCCTCTCTCTCTCTCTCTCTGTCTCAGAAATAAAAACATTTAAAAAAAATTTTTTAAGTCATTCTGGGGGTGCCTGGGTGGCTTAGTCGGTTAAGTGTCCGACTTCAGTTCAGGTCATGATCTCGTGGTCTGTGAGTTCGAGCCCCGCATCAGAATCTGTGCTGACAGCTCGGAGCCTGGAGCCTGGAGCTTGCTTCGGATCCGTGTCTCCCTCTCTCTGCCCCTCCCCCGCTCACACTCTGTCTCTCTCCTTAAAAACTGAATAAATGTTAAAAAAATAATTAAATAAACAAGCAAAACGAAACAAAATACCCAAAAACACCAAACCTGGAAAAGAGGGAGAGAATATAATTTCTACTGTTACCACATTGTTAGATTCAAAAGTCCAGTTTTCAACAACAACAACAAAACACAAAGCATGCAAAGCAGCAGAAAGTATGGCTCAAAGGAAAAATAAAAAACAGAAACTATCCCTGAAAAAAAACGACCTGAACGGCAGATCTACTAGACAAAGACTTTAAAACAATGGTCTTAAAGATGCTCAAAGAACTACAGAAAGATGTGAACAAAGTCAAGAAAATGATGTAGGGGGGCGCCTGGGTGGCTCAGTCGGTTAGGCGGCCGACTTCGGCTCAGGTCATGATCTCGTGGTCCGTGAGTTCAAGCCTCGCGTCGGGCTCTGTGTTGACAGCTCAGAGCCTGGAGCCTGTTTCAGATTCTGTGTCTCCCTCTCTCTGACCCTTCCCTGTTCATGCTCTGTCTCTCCCTGTCTCAAAAATAAATAAAACGTTAAAAAAAAAAAGAAAAGAAAATGATGTAGGAACAAAATGCAAATAGGAATACAGGAGCAGTTACCCTAAAAAGAAACCAAAAAAATTCTGGAACCGAAAAGTATGATAACTCAAACAGAAAATTCACTACAAAGATTCAAAGATAGATTTGAGCAAGCAGAAGAAAGCATCCCTGAACTTGAAGATATGACAGTGGAAATGATTAATTCTCAGGAATAGAAAGAAAAAACATTGGAAAAAAGTGAACAAAGCCTAATGGACCTGTAGGACACCATCGAGGAGCCTAACATACGTAATGCGGGAGTCTCACGATAGGAGAAAGGGGCAGAGAGAATATTTGAAGAAATAATGGCTGAAAACTTCTTAAACCTGATGAAAGACATGAATATAAACATCCAGGAAGCTCAATGAAGTCCAAGTAAAATGAACTCAAACAGACCCACACCAACACAATATAATTAAACTTTTTAAAGACAAAGAGCAAATCTTGAAAGTAACAGACAAGCAAACTGTCATATACAAGGGATCCTCAATAAGATTATCAGCAGATTTCTTATTAGAAATTTTGAAGTCCATAAGGCAGGGGGCCAATATACTCAAAACGCTAAAAGAAAAAAAAAAAAAAAAACCAACCCTGTCAACCAAGAATCCTATATCCTTCAAAAGTGAGGGAGATGGGTCGGCTGGCTGGCTCAGTCAGTTAGCATCCGACTCTGGCTCAGGTCATGATCTCATGGTTTGTGGGTTCGAGCCCTGCGTTGGACTCTGGGCTGACAGCCCAGAGCCTGGAGCCTGCTTCAGATTCTATGTCTCCCTCTCTCTCTGCCCCTCCCCCACTTGCACTCTGTCTCTCTTTTTCTCTCAAAAATAAATAAACATTTAAAAAAAAGTGAGGGAAAGGGGTGCCTGGGTGGCTCAGTTAAGCGTCTGACTTCGGCTCAGGTCATGATCTCACAGTTCGTGAGTTTGAGCCCCGCGTCGGGCTCTGTGCTGACAGCTCAGAGCCTGGAGCCTGCTTCGGGTTCTGTGTCTCCCTCTCTCTCTGCCCCTCCCCTGCTCACACTCTGTCTCTGTCTCTCAAAAATGAATAAACGTTAAAAAAAATTTTTTTAAGTGAGGGGAGAAATTAAGACATTCCCAGATAAATCAAATTTGAGGAAGCTCGTTACCACTAGACCTGCCCTACAAGAAATGCTAAAGGGAGTCCTGTGAGGTGAAATAAAAGCACACCAGATAGAAACTTGAAGCCGTACAGAGAAATAAAGATCTCAATAAAGGCAAATACGTGGGCAATTATTTAAAAGCTAGTATTGTAGCAATGGTTTGTAAATGCATTTTTTGTTTTCTGCATGATTTAGAGACTTACGTGAACAGGATTATTACTCTAAAAGCTAATGTGGTCGTCACTTTGGTTTATAACTCCAAATTTTGTTTTCTACATAGGAGATGAATGCATTTACAAGAATTACCAGCTTATGTTTGGGCATACAACATATATAGATACAATCTGGGGGACATCAACAACCAAAAGGGGTGAGGACAGAGCTGTAAAGAAGCAGAGCTTTTGTATGTTGCTGAAGTTAGTCTGGTATACATTCAAATTAGAATATTGTCACTTTAGGATGTTAAATATAATCTCCACAGTAACCACAAAGAAAACGGCCCTGGGATATACACAAAAGGAAATGGGAAAGGAATTTAAACATTTCACTACAAAAAGTCAACTGAACACAAAAGAAGGTAGTAATGCAGGAGATGAGGGACAAAGAAGCTATAGGACATGCAGAAAACAAATAGCAAAATGATCAAAGTCCTTCTCATCAGTAATTACTTTAGCCGTGAATGGATTAAACACCCCATTCAAAAGATCCAGTTTGGCACAAGAAATAAAAATGCACGACCAACTATATGCTGTCTACAAGAGACACTTCAGATCCAAACGCAAAACAGACTGAAAATGAGAGAGTGCACTATTCCATGCAAATAGTGATCAGCACAGAGCAGCAGTGGCTCTACTAATATCAGACAAAATAGACTTTAAATCAGAAAAGGATACAAAAGACAAAGAAGGACATTATATATTAATAAAAGGTTCAATACAACAAGAAGACATAACAATTATAAACATTTATATAACTGTTCATTGCTTCCTGGTCATATGATTTCTTAGCATAGTTATTCATATATTCCTTAGAGTCCCTTTTATTGCTTGAAGTCAGTTGTGATGTTTCCTCTTTCATTTCAGCTTTAACAGTTTGTGTGTTCTCTCTTTCCTTCTTGGTCAGACTAGCTAAAATTTTGCTAATTTTTACTTTTTTTTTTTTTTTTAAATCAGTCTTTGATTTTCTTTTCCAATTCTTTTCTCTTTTTCACTTATCCCCACTCTCTCTCTCTTTTACGTTTCTTAGAGTGGAAGTTTTGTTTATTGATTTGAGAACTTTCTTCTAATATAAATTTTGTTCTATGCGTGGCATTTGCTGCTTTCCTTAAGTTCTCGTATATTGTCTTTTCTTTCATCTCTATGTATTTCCCAGTTTCTCTGGTGATTTTGACTCTTCGTTATGAATGTGCTGCTTCAATATTCCAGATTTTTGAATTCCCCAAATTTCCTCCCTCTCTCATCTCACTCTACTGTGGTTTGAGAACAGACTTTGTATGATTTCAATTCTTTCAACCTTAGGAGACTGGTTTTCTGACATAACATATGGTCTATCCTGGAGAATGTTCCATGTGCCCCTGAGAAGAATGTGTCCTCTGGTGTTGTTGGGCGAAGTGCTCTGAAGATGCTTGTCATGTCTAGCGGGTTTAGAGAGTTGTTTAAGTCATCTGTTTCTTTGGGGATCTTCTGCCAAGGTGGTCTATCCACTATGGACAGTAGGACGTTGAAATCTGCAACTATTATTGTTGTCTATTTCTCCCTTCAATTCTCTTTTTGTTTCATGTACTTTGGTTGCTTTTATGAAAGGTTAGTTGATTTTTGAAGGTCCTTATCATCCCAGAAGTGCTTCCATCTTTGATATCTTGTTTGGAGCCCAGAAAACATGTGAGCTTTTCCACTGGAGATCAATATTCTTCTATAAATAGCTTCTAGGGTGTGACATCAGGGTTCATAGTTCACAGTGCACAATGATAATATTCATTTTCTCCAGAGATAGCTCACAGATCCCACCATCTGGCACCATGTGAAGGTCATGACCAAAGTTGTAGCTGAAAACTGGCATACTGACCCCTAATGCCCTCTTCAGTTTTGTCTTGTGAAAGTGATGTGCCCCATATCGCCAATATCCTCAAACTTTACATTGTATTTCACCCAAACTATATATTTCACCTGAAAGTCATAATTGCCAAACTACACAGCTGTCAGGATCTTATCTGCAGCTAGAATCTGTGTAGACTGCATCCCAGGTCCAGTCACTATTCCTAGATTCCCCAACTTCTCAGTACATAGCTTTATGTATCATAGACTATTTTAGTTTCTTAACTGCTTGTTTCGCCGTAACTCCTCTCTCACAATGTAGGTTTCTACTACAAGCAAACCCAAAGTGAAATGCTGAACCAGAATTTCATTCATTAGTCTCCATAATGAGGAGTTTTAGCCAGTCCCGTCTCCACCTTCAGTCTTTGTCTTCCTAACATGCTCTGAGATGTTCTTTCCTTATGAATTTTATCCAAAGGTAAATATCATAGATTTGTTCTTGCACTTGGCAGTTGAACAAACGTGAGTTTTCCTGGCAAAAGAGTCTCAAAACAATTATGGAAATAATTCAGCTAAATCATAGATTGGGAGCTTTATTGCTATTATAGATCGCTGAAATCCAACATGTTCTTCTGGAAAAGATTTCAATTACAGTGCTTAGAGTATCCTTGCCTAATACAGCTCGGTGCAAATAGTCTCCCATGTAATAAGGTAGATACATATAATCCTAGGTTACCTCATTCCACTTGTGTTCGGGGTTTTCAGTATTCTACATGCACTTCTCCTTCAAAATATTCTCTTTATTCAAACAGAATTATTTGTCTATAGCTCATGTCTAGACTGAGACTAGTGTTTACTAACAACACTTGGAGCCTTTTTTTTTTGGTTTTCCGAATCAATTTAAGCCCTTATCGACCACGTTATGGACTGAATCGTGCCCCCGGAGCCAGATTCATTGTGTTGAAGCCCTAATCCCAGAAGCCACTGTGTCTGGAGACAGGGTGTAGAAGGAATTAAGGCCGGATAAGACCATAAAGGTGGGGCCCTGATCTAGTATCAGCGTCCTGTAAAAAGACAACACAGAAACGCTTCTTCCCCTCTTTCTCTTGCTGTCCCCCTCAGTGCAGAGGAAAGGCTGTGTGAGGACTTAGTGAGAAGCCAGCCATCGACTAGCCAGGAATGGACCGTGCCAGGGTTTGATCTGGGACTTTCCACCTCCGAAACCGTGATAAAATAAATGTCCGTTGCTTACACCACCCCGCTCGTTTTGTTACAGCAACCTGAGCAGACTCCTATACCATGTTCGGCTCTAGAGAGAGGCAGATAAATGAGACAAAGCCCTCTGCTTCAGGAGCACAGAATCTAGTAAGAAGGGACGTCTCGTGAAAATACGTGATCAGTGCTTGCAACTCAGCCTGCGAGGTCTGAAAAGGCTCCACAGAGCACAGATCTGAGCAAGGTTTTCAGAGGCCCGACTAGGCGAGGAAACGGCAACCCGGGAAGAGAGAATCCCCGGCAAGGACTGACACCTCAAAAGGCGGGATGTATCTGGTGAACACTGAGAGGCTACAGGGTCTAGAGGGTACAGAAGGCATGACAAGGAGGCTTGGGAGGGGAGGGGCTGGATTAAAAGGGACTGGGGACAACATGTGAAGGTCCCCGAGTGCCAAAGAGCCTACGTTTCCCACGTAAGAAAATACCACTCAACATGTTCATTTACTAGAGCTGTTACACTAGATCTCTCTCTCTCTCTTTTTTTTAAGTTTATTTATTTTGAGAGAGAGAGAGCACGAGTAGATAGGGACAGAGAGGGGAGAGAGAATCCCAAGCAGGCTCCGCACTGTCAGCGCGGCGCCCTACGTGGGGCTCAAACTCATGAACTGCAAAACCCTGACCTGAGCCAGTATCAAGAGTCAGACGCTCAACCGCCTGAGCCACCCAGGCGCCCCCTACAGACTAGGTATCTTCACAACAGAAATTAATTTTCTCCTTCCAGAGGCGAGAAATCTGAAATTAGGTGTCAGCAAGGTTGGTTTCCTCTGAGCCCTCCCTCCTCGGCTTGCAGACGGCTGCCTTCTCCCTGGGTCCTCACGCACCTGTCCCTCTGCACGTGCAACTGTGTCCAAACCCCCCCTTCTTGTAAAGATGGCATTCACCTCGGATTAGGGCCCACCTTAATGAACTCATTTTAATTTAATGACCTCTTTAGAGACGCTAACTCCAAATGTGGCCCATTCTGAGTCATGGGGTTACTCCTGCAACACCGGAGGGGTGTGGGAAGGGAGAGGGCACAGCTCAGCCCACAGCAAAAGCTACCACAGGGATGATACACGTGAGACACCGCCTGCTAGGGAAGGGACTCCTTTTATGCCATTTGGTCACTTCTCCCCCCGGTGGACTCCTAGGTTTTGAAAGATTTCATCTGCCAAAGTACACTTATTAACTTATAAATTCTTCATTTCCAAAAATCAAAGACAGTAGGCCGGTCAGATGTGATCAGCAGGTAACATCTAGAATCACCATACTGAGTTGATAAAATCTCAACCAAGAGGAGAACCTGACATTCACATCGACCCGTGAGGACTTGCTGCGGGGAGCGTGTGAGTGTATGTGTGTGCGTGTTGTGTCTGGAGACAAGACTTTCTGGAGTGTCACATGTGCTGAAGTGTATGCTCCCCCCCCCACACACACACAGTGTCTGCATTGTAGCACTTAGCATATCGTGTCGCCATTTTGTGGTTGTGACTGCATCCCCCCTCTAGATTCTGAATCCCTGTCAACAGGGACCCCATCTCACTCATTTTGCAACCCCAGCAATGTCCCTGGTTGTCTTAAGCTGACTAGACCCATTACCACATCTTTAAGGCCTCTGGAGAACAAGGGACCATGAAGCTGAAACCCACTGCTCTAGGATCTTCAATGTACACGGGGAGGCTCTACGGTCACGTGTTCACACTCCCACCATACACACTCTTATTTTAAATTTTTTTTTTCAACGTTTATTTATTTTTGGGACAGAGAGAGACAGAGCATGAACGGGGGAGGGGCAGAGAGAGAGGGAGACACAGAATCGGAAACAGGCTCCAGGCTCTGAGCCATCAGCCCAGAGCCCGACGCGGGGCTCGAACTCACGGACCGCGAGATCGTGACCTGGCTGAAGTCGGACGCTTAACCGACTGCGCCACCCAGGCGCCCCCACACTCTTATTTTAAATGCGATCACACCGCAGATAAAGATGCTACGGAGCAGGAGATCGATACAGCTGTGGGATTCTGAGTGGGGACTCCTCAAAAGCTGGGGCACTCAGCAGAGCCAGCCGGGAAAGACCATCTCTGCTTCCTTGTCTGTTCCCGGCCGACTCCCACTCCCCCTGACACCAAAGGTATCACCTGGGCCTGGCCAAGTCTCATATTTAATCCCATCTTGATAAATGCCATTGAATGGACGAATGAAGGCATACATGAATAAATGAATAACAGAACTGTAAGTAAAAAAAAAAAAAAAAAAAAAAAAAGGCGGAGCACTCAGGAAAGGAGGTGAGGTGGGCTTTGACAGATGAAGACGAATTTGGAATAAGCAGAGAAGAGGGAAAGACATTCAGGTGAGGAAATCACAAGAGAAAATTCAGGGATGGAAAGATGTTTTAGGGTTTTCAGTAGGTAAAATTTTTAAATCAAAGTTTGATATACAGAGAAAAATTTATAAATCATAAGGTACAGCCAAATGAATGATCAGAAAGGAGCTATATCCACATAGCCCCCTTTGAGATCAAGAGATAAGACATTATTCTCTGTATCTCCTTTTGTATGGTTGAATATTGATCCACAGGATGTATTAGGAAATAGCAACATAAACAAACACCTAAGAGGGGGACATGTTCTGTTTCCTCGGTCCATCACATCACATCCTCCTTGAACAACGGCCACGCAAAGACAGCAAGTCTTTTTTTTTTTTTAATGTTTTATTTATTTTTAAGACAGAGAGACAGAGCATGAGTGGGGAGGGGCAGAGAGGGAGACACAGAATCCAAGGCAGGCTCCAGGCTCCGAGCTGTCAGCACAGAGCCCGACGCGGGGCTCGAACTCACAAACTGTGAGATCATGACCCGAGCCGAAGTTGGGCGCTTAACCGACTGAGCCACACCCAGGCACCCCAAGACAGCAAGTCTTAATCCCAGGGATTTGTAAATGCTACTTTATTTGGAAACGAGGACCATGGATACATCTTTTGGGGGCCACTACTCCAGCGCTGAAAGAGAGAAATTAGCATCAGTCTGTCGCCAAAATCACCTGTGGGCAAGTTACTAACAGAAGCTTACACCTGCCAGGCTGAGGGCCAGATCTCGGACACCTGCAGGTACCCTGCTGCCCCACTACAAACCGCTAGCATCCCTGTCACCTCTTTCCATGAAAACAGCACAAGTCATTATTATTTCCATTTTACAGATCAATAAACTGAGCTACCAAAGATGTGAGTAAAGCTGCAGGTCAAACGTGGTGAGGACAGAACTGGAATCTGGACTCTGACGTGATCATGGAAATACACCTGTCACCCCTATCCCCCCTGCCTCCTTCACCTCCTCCAAGACTATTACAAAGGCCATCACTTTGGGGCCATACACACTGTGACAGATGACAAACACAAGAGGAGACGTCCACAGATCTCTGAAAAAAAACGTACATCCTCTTGAGTTTTCTTTTCTAGTCTCGGCCTCCCTGATTCCTGCGGCCTTCACTTGGAGCGCATGGCCTGTCCCCTTACCCCCACAGTCACATCCTCGAAGTCGGCCACACTGCGTCTGCACGCTTCTTTAAAGAATGCTTCCAGGAACCGACAACTGTAAAAACTAACTTTTATGGAATACTTATGTGCCAGGCTCCCTTCTAAGCACTTCAATTACAGAACTTCAATTTAATGCCAACAACTCCATCAGATAAGATTACTATTATTGTTCCCCATATTGGAAATGAGGAAACAGACATGGAAGTTAAGTATGTTGCTCAAGGCCACCAAGTTAGGAAATGAAAGCTGGTCCTGAAATGTAGGCAGCCTGTCTCCAGAGCCCTGCATTCTTAACCTCTACCCTCTATGCCACCTCGCGCCTACTCAAGAGTCAGAAGAGACCACCTCCCTTGTTTCAAGTACTATACTCCACGTGATGCGACCTTAGGTCACATGGCAGTTACATCACGTGCAGGCATTTATTTGTTCACTGCTAAACGCGTATGCATCTATCCCTCTCCTCCTCCCTACCAGAAGAGTCCCCAAAAGCCACAGACTCAGAGAAAAAGTATGTGGCAGGGGTGGCAGGTGGACAGGCAGAAAGAAGGCCAAGAATGAGAGAAGGCGAGCCACAAAAACAGATGAAGGATCCAAGCACGTCAACTTGGAGGCGCCACGACAGACCAGGTGCAGGAAGACTGTGGGCTGGTTGAGGACAAATCTCACAGCACGTTTGCATTACGTTATTCCGAAGAGTCCTCAGAGGCAGGCCAGGCACCATCCTCGGCTGCATCTAGGAAAGCGCCTGCGCTCAGCAAACCTCGACACTGTTGATCACTCGGAGGCACCAGTGACCAGAAAGGAGAAAAGCGTCTTATTCCAAACACGTTAGACATGGCGGGAAATGGAAGCAAGCCGGATCTCTGCAAAGACGTGGCGGACGTGCTCTTGTGCGGCCTCTCTCTGGCTTTGTCTCGAAGACTCGTGCACCTTAGTCACTTCACCGTTCCGTCGCCACCTCTGCCCCCTTTCCACGTACGCAAGACCCATTCACCTTGCAGGCCACTCAGCCCCAGTGCTGAGAACGCGTCCTTCATCACGCCCTCTGCGGGGATCTCTCCCGCTTCAGAGCCCAGAACAATTTTTGCCTCTGCCATCATTGGGCCACAGTATCTCCTGACGGTTTTCTCTCATTCTTTTAATTCTTGTTGGCAAAATCTTGTTCCCAGAAACGTGATACGATAGGCTACTCTATACAATTCACGGTATTTTGAGCATTTTTTTAAACATGCTAAATACCGCTACTGCTTTTTCAGAGACCGTAAAGCGTCACGAGAAAATAAGTAACAGCTGTACAAGATGTAGCAGTTTGTCTTAATCCTTTTGTACTGATGTCTGAAATGTGAAAAACACAAAAGCTATGACATGTTGGGAGCACCCGATGGAGTGGAATCTCTAGGACGAAGCAAGTCAGGCACTGCTCAAAGTCTTGAGAATCCAGCTAAATCCCAGTTGAATCATTGATATTTTTTTGTTACGAAACCAAACGTGTCGACATTGAAAGATCTAGTCTGGAATCTATAAAGGGGGATAGGGAGTCTCCGGCCCTTGGGCAACGTTCCAAAAGCCTACTGGAAATCATAAATCTAACAATAAATCTACTCGAGTTAAAACATCACAGTTCTTTGCTTTCAGCTCGAATCGTAAGAACCTGGTGAATTACATTAGTTATGGTGTGGAAGCCAAAACCTCTGAATGGTACATTTTTGATTAGTAAAAGGAAACTATTGTTTTGTAACTAAAATCTTTTAAAACAAGAATCCCGTTAGAAAAAATAATTTAGGGGTGTCTGGATGGGTCAGTCAGTTAAGCGTCCAACTTCGGCAAAGGTCATGATCTCACGATGAGCTCAATCCCTACACTGGGCTCTCTGCTGTCAGAGCAGAACCTGCTTCGGATCCTTTGTCTCCCTCTGCCCCTCCCCCACTTGCACCCACACACCCTCTCTCTTTCAAGAGTAAAATAAGCATTTAAAAAAAAAAGAAAAAAACAATTTAAAACCTTTAATATTCCCATTCAATCCTTACAACTTAATGAAGGTATTATTACTACCTTCAATTTACAGGTGAGGAAACTGAGTGAGCTCTTGTCCAAGAGTTCAATAGCTTGTCCAAGGCCATCCAGCTGGCAAGCAGCCTGCTTGGGAATCAAGGGGCAATTAATGCCAGAGCTCACGTTCTTCGTCTCCGGATTTTATTCATCTCCCTTTCCTCTCTCACTCTGGATAGCCTCTGCCTTCCCAACAACTAAAGGAGGAGGGCTCCCAGTAGCTTCAAGTTCAGGCAAGAAGCAGCATGGGAGGAAACAAGGCTCTTGGGGAATGTCTGTTGGAAACACATCACCCTGTGGATTTCTGGACCTCAGATGAGTCCGGGGAAATGCGTATCTTCTAAGAACTATGGCGTTTGGGGGCACAATCATTTAAGAATTCCATGCTCTATGGTCTGGGGATAACGACCCCAAATTCTTCATTCTGCTGCCTTTAGCACCTACCTCCTCCTGACTGTGGATATCGTTTTATCAATACTCAGTCACCCTCCTTGGGAACCGAAGAATGGGATGAGGAAAGCAGCACGTGATATTCTTTTCGGCACTGCCTGCTCTCTACCCGTTTGTTCTAACCTCTTTTCCCCTTTTTCTTTAGATAAAAGATACTCCAGGACGGGGCACAAATTCTCTTCGACAAATGACCCAAAATAAAAGACAAAGGTGCAAGTACATTCCTAGATTTTAAGAGGTCATTTCTAGATTTAAAGAGCACCTGGGCGGCTTGGTCGGTTGAGCATCAGGCTCTTGATTTCAGCTCAGGTCATGATCTTGCGGTCGTGAGATCAAGCCCCGTGGAAGGCTCCGTGATGAGTGTGGAGCCTGCTTGGGATTCTCTCTCTCTCTCTCTCTCTCTCTCTGCTCCTCTCTCCCACTTGGATGCTCTCTAAAATTAAAAAAATAATAAAGAGGTCACTGCAGGGGCACCTGGGTGCCTCAGTCGCTTAAGTATCTGATTCTTGATCTCCGCTCAGGTCTGGATCTCAGGGTTGTGAGCTTAAGCCCCCACATTGGGCTCTGCACGGGGCATGAAGCCTCCTTAAAAATAAATGAATAGGCCATTGCAGATACAAAGGAGGTGGTGGCTTCTATTAGTCGGGAACTTCTGCAGCCCTACTCCACACCAGCAGCCCCACTGCGGGGCTGACGGTACATCTCATATGTGAATTCCGTAACATCGGGAGCAGAGTGGCCCCGTAGGCTTCCCGTTGAACCGCGCTTTCTGTTACGTCCTAATAGAGAATGATTCCAATCTCAAAGTTCAAGTCTACCTGGAACCAGAGGCCAGGACACAGCGGCCATTCAACAGATCTTATCTTGCAATTTTCTTCACGGGGTTAAACTAGACTTCAATTGTCCACGACGTTAATGACTTGATCACAGTGTGAAGCCGACCCAGTGGCGGTTCCTGTCCGCTAGTGGAACTCAAGCAGCACAAAGGCAGGACTAAATGAACTCGTTTTGAATTAGGTGAAGCAGGTAAACCAACAGGTGTGGGTATTTATTAACTGAACATAAGAAAATGACCCAGCCTGGGCAACCATAAAAATCCTCGGTGGTTAAGCAAAGTGAAAGGGATTTCAGAAATACTGTCTAACACCTTTGGAGAACTATTTCATAAATTTCCCAAAGACCTTCACTAAATGGACGCAGCCAAATTCAATGGAGATAGAGGTCTGTGTGCAAACTGCCTCTATTCTCCTGAGTTATAGCCAGTTTAACGCTGTCATTTCAGTAAGCAGGGAATTTTAACACAAAATGTGCAAGTCAGCCAAAGTGCTATTAAATGCATAAATCTTTTTATTTGCATTAGAAAGGCATCCATCACCTCACGCTACAATTCGCAATTAAGAAGTAAATGTAGGGGCGCCTGGGTGGCGCAGTCGGTTAAGCGTCCGACTTCAGCCAGGTCACGATCTCGCGGTCCGTGAGTTCGAGCCCCGCGTCAGGCTCTGGGCTGATGGCTCGGAGCCTGGAGCCTGTTTCCGATTCTGTGTCTCCCTCTCTCTCTGCCCCTCCCCCGTTCATGCTCTGTCTCTCTCTGTCCCAAAAATAAATAAAAAACGTTGAAAAAAAAAATTAAAAAAAAAAAAAAGAAAATCTGGAAATCATCATTTGAAAAAAAAAAAAAGAAGTAAATGTACTATTTTGCTTCGCCTCACAAGAAAACTTCTGTATTATTTCCAGAATAAAAGTTGTGATTTTAACTCGCTACATTTCAATGGTAAATACAGTTGATCCCTGAACATGGGAGTAAGGGTCACTGACAGCCTCCCCTGTCAAAAATCCAAGTATAACTTTTGACTCCCCCAAAACCGAACCACTGTTGACTGGAAGTCTTACTCAAATCATAGTCAATTAACCGTTGACAGAGCTTGTATCCGCATTGTACACTGTATTCTTAGCATAAAATAAGCTAGACAGAAGAGTGTTCTGAAAGCCATCAGAAAAATACAGTACTATACTGTATTTATTGAAAAAAATCCACACCTAAGTGGACCCGTACAGTTCAAGTCTGCGTTGTTCAAGGGTCACCTGTACCTGCGCGAAAGGCTACCCCTACTTACCTAAGCTGTCTGTCTCTTATGTGGTAACAACCCAGATATTACACAGCAAGTAATCTAGCATTTCTACTTCCACGTTAACAATTACCGTTCCATTTACAGGAAGGCACTAGAGGGGGACCTGGGGGGCCCAGTCAGTTAAGCATCCAACTCTTGGTTTCGGCTCAGGTCATGATCTTGTGGCTTTGTGGGTTCGAGCCCGGAGTCGGGGTCAGCTCCGGCAGCAAGGAGGCTGCTTGGGATTCTCACTCTCTGCCCCTCCCCCACTCGCACAGTGTCTCTTTGGTTTTTTTTTTTTTTAATTTTTTTTTTTTTTTAACGTTTATTTATTTTTGGGACAGAGAGAGACAGAGCATGAACGGGGGAGGGGCAGAGAGAGAGAAAGACACAGAATCGGAAGCAGGCTCCGGGCTCTGAGCCGTCAGCCCAGAGCCTGACGCGGGGCTCGAACTCACGGACCGTGAGATCGTGACCTGAGCCAAAGTCGGACGCTTAACCGACTGAGCCACCCAGGCGCCCCATCTTTTTTTTTTTTTTTTTTTAAATAGGCACTAGAGGGGCGCCTGGGTGGCTCAGTCAGTTAAGCGTCCAGCTTCGGCTCAGGTCATGATCTCACGGTCCGTGGGTTTGAGCCCCGCATCGGGCTCTGTGCTGACAGCTCAGAGCCTGGAACCTGCTTTGGATTCTGTCTCCCTCTCTCTCTGCCCCTCCCCTGCTCCTGCTCTGTCTCTGTCTCAAAAAAAATAAAAACATTAAATAAATAAATAAATAAATAAATAGGCACTAGAGACATTTGGGGATGAATGAGCTTCACACAGAACCAAATACGAAGACTCACAAGCTGCTGATCAGATCAGGAAAGTCTGGGATAATATTTCTCTCAATAAGGAAACAGATGGGTTCGTTCTTTTAGTAACTGGTTGGGTGCCTACAACCCAACTACAGATGAAGTGAGGTCAGACTGGGGGTTGGCAGGTGGAACAGGGAGGAAGGTGGCTGGAAAGGTCTAAGCGAGGAGAGTCTAGGACAGTCCCTGTAAAGAATAGGAAGGCTGACCTGGGACAGACGGCAGACATGAGTGGCCACTTGGCTCGGCACCAAACATCTGTGGAGTCCCCAACATAGGCAGCTGTTCGACGGTTGTTGAAAGGGCTTGTGGAATGGGACGTCAGGCTGAAGTGAGACCTGGGTTCCGGCACTAACCAAACGGATAGCTCTGATAAGTCACGTATCACCCAGAAGGAGCTGTACTGCAAAAACTGATAAAAACAAAACCACTAATGAGCACGGCATTAGAGCCCACGCGATGACACATGATTAGTCAACGTTCTTGGACTAGTTACACATACAATTAACAAGGACAGTGAGACAAAGTCAGGCAACAACTAATCCAGTTTCCTGGCTGGACATTTTTTTTCATTATCTATCCTCAGGGGGAAAACCAAACATCTGGCAACATCTACCTTTTTGGATTCCTAGGGGAAGTCACCGTTAAGGGCAGGGAATACATCAGGCTTTCTTTTAAATGGCCAACGCAGGGACCACTGGTTTTTGTTTTAATTTTTAAAAAATGTTTATTGAGTGAGACAGAATGCGAGTGGGGGAGGGGCAGAGAGAGTGGGGGGACAGAATCTGAAGCAGGCTCCAGGCTCTGAGCTGTCAGCACAGAGCCCAATGGCGATGGCGGGGCTGGAGATCATGACCCGAGCTGAACTCAAAAGCCGAGCCACCTAGGCGCCCGAGGGACCACCTTTCTTTAACCCTTGTGTGTGCAATCGAGCTGGATAAGGAGTCCCTAACACAGTGGTCCGAGGATGGGCTTTTAGGGAGGGCTCCCACGCACGGGAAATCGTATGCGAACTTGTCCTCTACAAGCACCCACGGATGCACAAATCTTTAGGTTTTCAAATGCTCAACAGCCATAAACCCCTCCCCCACCGAAAAGGTTAAGAACCATCGCTCTAGGAATGTTCCTTTCCTGAAGCAAGCTTCCTAAATAGTTAATTCTCGCGAGTGACTCCCGGGGTGTCCCGTGACCCCCAAGAGGCAGGGACAGACGCGCTGCTCCGTGCGGCGTAACCTAATCCTCCACTACACGAAGCCCTGCACCGAAGCACCTGGAAGGGCTAGGCGGTAGTATTCCGACAAGAGCGCAGAGACGGATGCATTAAGTTGCGCAGTGTAACATCGCGTCTGCGCACCGCCTCTTCGTTGGTCCTCACCAGTGGCCCGATTTTAAGCAAGTTACTTCGCCCCCGCGGCACCCGCTGCGGGAAGCAAATCCGAGCCGGGTGTCCAAGTAGATCCGGTTTTTTTTTTTTTTCTCCTCCACGACCGAGGCCGGTGCTCCGCGCTCCGCAGTCCCAGGCCTCCCTGCCCTGAGCGGCCAGGGACGGACGTCGCCGCCATCAGAGCAGGGTCGCCTGGGCCAGCGCTCTGGGGACAGGAGGCGGCGCCGGGCATCCCAAATCCACTCACGTTTCCCGACCGCCGCCTGTCTCTTCGCAGTCCCGCGGCGCCTCGCACGGAACACCCCGTGCCCCGGTCACGCTCACTGCCTGACCGTGCGGTCCGGAGCGCCTGGCAGAGCCACTTCAGCCGACAGCACAGACCCGCGCGACACCCGCGCCTCAGACGCGTCCCCCCCCCCAACCCCCCGCCGACACGTGACCACCGCGAGCAAACTCCCGCCGCCGGCGCCGGCTCCCCCGGCCGAGGCCCGCGCGTGCGTGAATGCACGCATGCGCGCGCATGCGTGAGACGGGCGCGCTCCTCCCGGCGACGGTTTCCTAGCAGCTGGGCGCCTGCGCCGCGCGTCGTTCCAGTGCCCGCGGAGGGAGGTGCTGCGCGCCTGAGCACGGGCGCGCTTGCGCAGTGACTAGACGCGGGCGTTTCTTTCCTTCCTTTTTATAGAGTTGGTTGGGGGGAGGGGAGATTGGAGTTGTAAAATGGCGGCTTGGAGCATATTCGGCGCCGTTCCCCCGGCGGTCTCTGGCTGAGCGGCGGCTCTCCCTCACTGCCGAACACAGAGAGGCGAGGCGAGGCCCCCAGAGGACATGGTGTTTGAGACCCGGGGCTTGCTGACCACCAAGTCTTTCGAGAACCTCGGCGCACCGGAAGCGACCGGGCGCGCCCAACCGGGCGAGCAGCGGCCGCTCCAGACCCGAGGCCCGCGCGGCTGCAGCCTCGCACCTGCTCGCTGTCGCGCACCCGGCTTTCGGCGCACCCACAACCCAGCGAGTGCCGCGGCGGCCGCCTGGGAGGTAAGAAGAGGGCGGGCAGCGTGGCAGGAGAAGGAGCCGAGCCTGGGGAGAGGCGCCGGGGTCACGGTACGGGACTCGGCCTGGAAGGGGGAGCTGGGCTGCGGGTCCCAGGCCTGGGGAGGAGGCAGCCGGGGTCCGGGTGCGGGAGTCGGAGCTGGAAGGGGAACCCTGGGCAGGAAGCCGGGGTCCAGATCCGGGACGCGGACCCGGAAGGAGGATCCTGGGCTGGAGCCGGGGTGAGAGGCCCGAGCTTGGGGTGGAGGAAGCTGGGGTCCGGGCGCGGGACTCGGATCTGGAAGGAGAAGCCGGGGTAAGGGGTCCGGGCCGTGGGGTGGTGGGGTCAGCCGGGGAGGGTGGGGCGGGACGATCCCAGCGGCGCGTAGTCGGGTGCTGTTTGTGAAGCCGGGCGCCGGACCGACCTGTCGGGGCTGCGGCGCCCAACTTGGGTGAGGCGGCCCCGGCGGAGGCCGGAGCGGGCAGGGACCATCCTGATCCGGCCACCCTTCCTAGCCGTTCCCCTCGGTACTTCTTCCTTCTTGGCCAGCTCGCCGCCCTCTCCTCGCTCCCGACGCTACCTCTGCCTCGGCTTCACTTTCTTAGTGCAATCCCGGGCTATCGATCGGCTCTTGTACTCTGTTCCCTTAAGAAGCAATTTTCAGACTTCGCTTTTCCCCTGGCATGTCCGTCTCCGGGGTCTGCCCCCTTGTTTTTTGTTGTTGTTTGTTTCCTCGGTCAAATATGGGCCAATGTGTTTTCATCTTAGGGTACCCTGGTGTTGACTAAAGTTCAGCCCCAAGGATGAGGCAGCACTTGGTAGCAGAGACCGCATGACTCTATCCGGCGCAAATAATAGCTTTTTCCCAATTACGAAAACTCGCAATTTGCTATGACAGTGTTTCCCACCTAGGAATCCTTTCGAAAGCTGGTGCCTTTTTAGCCACAAGCCCAAACGTTTTCTAAATCTTTTTTTTTTTTTTAAACATTTTATTTTTAAGTAAACTACACCCAAAGTGGGGCTGAAACCAACAACCCTGAGATCAAGAGTCCCTCGCTGTACTGGCTCAGTCTGCCAGGTGCCCTTAAATTCTTAGTAATAGCCGGGACATAAAACTCCTTAGGTGCTAGGCCTCGTTCTGAGTACTTAACAGAGACTTCTGTCCCCCCCCCCCTTCTTTTTGCATAAAAAGAAAATTTATTAACTGAAGCATCGTGCTTTGAAATAAAATATGGATTTGCTAAAATATATTTTAAAGCCTGGCTCATAATTGAAGTCTTTTTTTCCACACTGTACTTTGTACATTTTGAAGAAAAAAAAATAGTATTTTTTATAGCCTTTGCTTCTAACAAAATTTGTTTCTTTAATATTCATTAAGCCCTTCCTCTGTTCTGGGCACTGTGCTAAACTAACTTTTTTTCTTTTTTTCTTTCTTTTTTAATTTTTTTGAGACAGAGACTGAGCATGAGCAGGGGAGAGGCACAGAGAGAGGGAGACACAGAATCTGAAACGGGCTCCAGGCTCTGAGCTGTCAGCACACAGCCTGATGCGGGGCTCGAACTCACGGACCGTGAGATCATGACCTCAGCCGAAGTCGGACGCTTAACCGACTGAGCCACCCAGGCGCCCCTAAACTAACTTTTTTTCTTGATCTTACTTCCCCACACCTGCCTTGTCTACAGATGAGGAGGCCAAGTCACAACAATTAAATAACTTGCCAAAGGTCTAGCAAGAAAATGGCAGAACTGAGACGCGGGCATCGTGTAGCATTTTCCGAAATCCGTAGTGCCCCGGGTCACTGATTGAGCGCTTCTGGCATACCTCCTAGAAGATGGACAGGTTCGGGGCATTTGGAGGGGGTCAGTAAACACAGCGAAGATCCCTGCCCTGTGGCGAGGTCACAGATTCAATACATAGGGTAGGATACGGACGCGGCTGTGTTCATTTTGGTTTTTACTCTGCTGGCTGTCTCCTCACTTGTGGGTGTGAGTTAGATGCTGAAATTTTACTATGGTTTTTGTACTTTCAGCGTCACCCTTTTTTGCCTTAATCGCTTACAGTTTCGGCAGAAGCGACGATTTCAACTTCTGCCCTCTTCTGCCCTCTGGTGGAGGTGTTACTTACTGAGTAGGAAAAGAATCCCAGCAGAGACCTGGCCTCTGAACCTTTGGAGTTCAGTAAGATCGTGTCTGAAAGTACCTCGATTGTTTGAATAACAAAGATTAATGGCAAAACTTAACGAGGTATCTGGTGGGGGGAGACCTTAAAAAAGGATTTGCAGGTAATGGCTGGGTCTCATATTTCATGTGTTAGCAACTCGGGCTTTAAAACCATTTATTCTATAGTCAGGAAAGAAAGCATGTACGTACTTGTAAAAGAGAAGTTTAGGTATTATTAAGATAGTATTAAAAGCTGAAAATCCCCTATGTAATGACTCCACAGGGGGCCAGAGTTTGGAGGACTTTGGAATGTCAACATTTGAATTTTATTGTGCAGATAGTAAAGAGAAATAGGCCGGGTGTAAGTGTGTATCTCAATGACCATGAAATTCTAGGAACTGACTCTGGTAGGTTGTGGTGGTGAGTAAAGTGAGTGGGGAAAGACCTTCAGAAAGGAGTCTAGACAGGTTTCGGGGACCCTGAATGAACTGGTGAATTCCAGGCAAGGCGGGTAGCACGGGAAGTGGAATTTGCTTGGTCCATTTAGCTGGCGAGTTAGAGAACGAGCCAGTTCAGCGCTCACAGTGGAGCTCTCTGTTGAGTGTTTTGGTATTTTTGTTTTTTATAGTAAACAACATATGTTAGGATCAGAAAACATGGCAAATTTTAAGGGATGGTTTCAAGTACCCTCTCTGGTTAGCTGCTTGTGTCCACTGCAGAGATAATACTGTTGCCCCCCGCCTCATAACACTGGCTTTAGAGTTGAGCTGATGTCTTATTCTTGAAGGGTTATATGTAAATTTTCAGAATGTTAACACATCGATATTAATTACATTTTGAACTTTTAAATGATACTCTAGCTTAGCAGTATACAGATTGGGGTAATTAAATGTTCAGTCTCGGGAAATTTATTTCTATCAATTGTCTGTAGCCTAAAGAAAGGTACTCATGCTGTGAAGGTATTTCCACTGCCTTATTAAAATTCTTGTCTAAGGATGAGCTTCTTGACTGAATCATCTTTAAGAGAATTTGCAGTGTTTAAAATGTTTTGCCTGTAGCAAGACTGTGATTATAATTTGCATAGAATAAATTAATCACTTGTTGATTACGTATACAGTACTTCAGATTTTTAAAAATCAGTGTTATAGTGTTTTTTCAAACGGAGCTGGTTTAGCATTGTTTAAAATTCTTCGTAAAAATTCTTTAAAAATTCGTTGTAAGGAATTACATCTTGATCCAGAAAAGTAAACTTTTCACTTCTTTCACTTTTAACGTAGGGTTGAAACAATGGCCAAAAGAATTGCTGAGAAAGAATTGACCGACAGGAACTGGGATCAAGAAGACGAAGCAGAGGAGGTAAGATCTTTCCCCAAGAACGATTCCCTGCTGCTTCTAAATTTAAATTCATTTTGGGATTCCTTGGGCAGATTTGGTAGGAAAATCAAAAGGCCTTTTTAGGGGCGCCTGGGTGGCTCCATCAGTTAAGCAGCTGACTTCAGCTCAGGTCATGATCTCACGGTTCGTGGGTTCGAGCCCCGCGTCGGGCTCTGTGCTAACAGCTCAGGGCCTGGAGCCTGCTTCGGATGCTGTGTCTCCCTCTCTCTCTGCCCCTCCCCCGTTCATGTTCCATCTCTCTGTGTCCCAAAAATAAATAAACATTAAAAAAAAATTTTTATTAAAAAAAAAAAAAAAGGCCTTTTTAAAGAACAGCCGGAACAGGAAATAGTATGGTTTCTTATGATCTGTACTTAGTATAGAAATTTATTTATTACATTTGGCTGTCTTTTTCCCACTAGTTCCCGTTCCTGAAATATTCTGCACCTTTGTAGAAGCACCTTCCTGAATTTCATATACTTGCTGCATTCTAAACTCATAGTTTTAGTCAAGCCTGAAGGGTGAGTAAGTGATCTGGTCGTGAACTTAGCATCGCGCCCGAACGTGAGAAGTGGTACTATGCCACGTGACTTCTCCGTCTGCCGCACCCGTAATTTGAGATTTCTGATTGGGGTCACCTCCCTTACCCTAATGCTTCTTGGAGGCCTGTCTTACTTCATGTTCACACAGATCTGAGACCCCCACCCCCGCCCCCCCCCCCACCCCCACAACAATGAAGTAGAATTTGGATGGCCTAGTTTCTTTCCTCACAAAATAAAAATGGTCTTCCCTCAGAAATATTTCCTTTTCTCTCTTACAAAGAATAGAAATAACAGCTGCATTTTTAGTGCCTTGTCAGCAGTTTGATGCTCCCAGGCCAATAGAATAGTGCTAAGTTTAAAAAAAAGAGGAAGAAGTAGAAATCTGCAAAACTGTTTCCAAGCTTATTCGAAAACTGTCTTCTTGCTGAATCTGTCTTGTCGTATGAACATTTTTTCCTTTACAAATACACGTATTCCTATGTTTAGGGAAACCAAAATCACAAGTTTATTAATACTTCGACAAGGTTTTTAACATTTCTAACTGACTTGGTGCTTTTTAACCAGGTCTTTGGTAACTCAGGTTTTTTCCAGATCTTCTGCCAAGTTTCATTCTGGGCCTAGTAAGATTTAAGACTGCGGCATAATGATTTGCTTTGATGCTAAGATATTTCAGGTGTGAAAGGACCTCCATTTGGATTGAATCTAATGAGTCTGAAAGGGCATTCCATTTGTTTGGGGACAAATGCAACCAAATAGTCCCGTCTGTAAGCATGGAGGTCTCTTTAACCTTACCTGAAATAACTATGGATGACATCTTCTTACAGAAGGTATTTCATGCCAGCCCTACAGGGTAAAAGAAGGGTTGAAATAAACCCAAAGATCTTCAGCCAACTTCTGATTATGGACGAGGTACTTTAGCTCCTGGGAAGAGCGGTAGCTTCCAAGCAGGGGCCCTTAGGAGTCCCGGGTACATCAGTGGGCTTTTGGGTGATGGACAAATGGGCAAGGTTTCTCTTAAAAATGGTATGCACACGTGATAAAAATAAAATGTGTTTTTGGAAACTGAAGTAGTAACGTACTAGATTTGGGCATTTGGGTTTTAGAACTGGCTCCACCACCGTTAACTGTTGATGATCTTTAAGGTAACTGTTGGCTTTTGAAGAATAGATTTTACTTCTTAAAAGTGGATTTTTATTCTAAGATACATGTCTTTAAATATATTTAAAATCTGAAGAACCAGTTCTGAATAGTTTTCTAAAACTTTTGATGGTCTTGGTCTTAGCAAAACTTTCTCTGTGTGTGCTCCTCTCCGGGTTGTATGCAAAGCCTGGATTTGCATAGATCCTGGGAGACTTCTTTCTTTTCCTTTTTTTTTTTTGAGAGAGAGAGCACACTAGCAGGGGAGAGGCAGAGGGAGAGAGAGAATCGTAAGCAGGTTCCATGCCCCTCACGGAGCCCAGCCCAGCCCAGCACGCAGCCCATTTTGGGGGCTTGATCTGGATCCCAGAACGGGCCTGGAACTCATGTACCGTGAATCATGACCTGAGCCGGAATCAAGAGTCAGATGTTTGACTGAGCCACCTAGGCACCTCGTTCTGGGAGATTTCTGATTCATCTAAGTAGCTTTGGGATTCACGATGTAGACAACAGACATAAACTTTATTTTAATCTGCCCTCTCCTTAACTTTGTTGTTAGTATTAACAGTATGTTAAAACCAGATATGAAGATAAGTTTGGTTAGGCTTTTTTGTTCATTTCTTTTTTGGGGCCTCATCTTACTGCTGTTTAATTTGTACACCTGCAGGTGGGAACATTCTCAGTGGCCAGTGAGGAAGTCTTGAAGAATAGAGCCATAAAGAAAGCAAAGCGTAGAAATGTTGGATTTGAAGTGAGTGTTTTCTTACCGCCCTTGGCATTAAACGCTAATTTGACTCCTGAGTTGCAGAGCATTTCTACCTGTGGGAGCCGTCAGATCGATAAATGCTTTTTAAAATGCTAACTCCACTTGTGAAAATCCTTGATGTAGACCACGGGAGATGGACAACAAGAAGCGTGAGATCTGTACCTGACCGAGTTGCAGAAATCCAATGTCGATCCTATAGACAAGATTCCAGCCGAACGGCAGTAAGGAGAGGAAAAGACACATGGAACGATACAAACAGAAGTAGCGGCAGATGGCATAGGGAAGGGAAACGCAAGGTGTCCTCGGAGTCCTGCTGCATCCTGGCGTCGAGGGGAGGGTCAGGGGGAGTCCTTTAGCTCTGAAAGAAGCATGGCAGGTGCTGGTTTTCTTCCCAGTATAGTAGGTTACAGTGTTTTCCTTCCTGTGTTCACAAGGATAAAAGATGAACTGTAACTTGTGAATGGAAATCACGTGGTCCGTATTCAGCAGTCACTCCCACGTTTAACTAGTCTCCCCCGGTACAATTCCCAGCCCTCAGATACCTTCCAGATACCTGAGTGCTGACTCGGTGGCCCGGACATCTGTTGTCAGGCTGGAGAGGCTGCTTTGAACATCCGGGGTGGCAGCTTTGGAATGAATCTGCTCCCCTGCACCTTCCGTGGTGACTCTGTTCGGTTTTGTTATTCCAAGTTTTCACTGATCCGATTTCATTCTTAAAGACTGGTGACCGGTCAAACCTAGGTATCAAGCCTAGTGAAGTTTGATGGCTCTTCCTCGGAGAGGGGGCAGCAGGAGGGAAGGACAACTTAATTGTGGAGGAAGTGATCGGTTCAGTTGGGGAAATGTGTTCTAAGAGCCTGGGGTACATTGAGGTGAAGTTCTGGAAGACCACTAGGTCTGTGGGGTGGCTTCCTGGAACAGGAGGTGCAGCTGTGAGAGTCCTCACCACGCAGGAGGTTGAAACCAGGGAGGGTGGCTGAGAGTGGCAGCTCACGGTGTAGACAGAAACCAGAGGAAGACCGCCTCAAGGAGGGATGGCCCGGCTGTCAGATGAGGGACAGTGAAGAAGTACAAGCCGTGTCCACCACAGTCCAGACTGGGCCAGAGGGAAGGGGGTTGGGGCCCTCTGGCTGCTAAAGGAAATAAAAGACACACATAATTTCGACTATAACTTGCAGCGTCAGGTTTCCATCAGAGCTTGTATATTAGAGAAATTAACAGTTCTATCATCTGCTTAAGTGCTGAAATGTGACTTTTCCTGTATATAGTTGACCGTTGACAGTACGGGTTTGAATTGCATTTATACGCAGATTTATTATTTTTCTGATAAGGGAGGGATGTTGGCGTCCCTAACCCCCGGTTGTTCCCATGTCAACTGTCCCGGATGTGTTGTGCTGAGCACTAGAGATTCATTGGTGGGTGAAGACAGGAGTGAGTAAAATATCCGTGCCTGGTGGGCCTTACGTCCTAACGATGGAAGAGACACGCTGAATATATAATTTTAGTTTTCCTCTAAGTGCCATGGAGAAAAATCAAAGTACGTGAGGGAGATTGACAGACACGGGTGTTTGCCCCGGTGGATTACCTCATTCGCTTGTACTCTCATTTTTCTGAATGACTCCATTCCTTCGTTTGAAAGCCAGTGGTTCTTGAATTTTTGTGATGGCTCTAGAGCCAATGTACTGTCAGCAGTCTCTAAAATAACTATCAATATCCTCTGGTTTTTAAATCTCATGCAAAGTAAAAGGCTCTGAGGAGCTACTCACAGCTTTTTATGCTTCGTCCATGGAATCTTATAAAATGATAGCGCTCTGTGTGGTGTCTTCGGGATACTGATTCATTAAAAATCAAATTTATAGAGTGTCAGAACCGAAGAACTATATTACATGCACTGAAATTTATGCAAGTTAAGGCTTTGCTTTTGTTTTTGTTTTCTGGGTTTTTCTGGCCTAATTTTATTGCCACAATTGTATCCGTGGCCAGTAACCATCTGAACTCCTATGTTTATGATTGAAGCTTTTTGAACGATTTTTTAAAACTTTGCAATAATATTACGCTAACTGGCCCATTTAGAAAATGAAGAGTTTCTAGTGTAAGTAATTTTTTGTGAGCTCATGATTCTAATTCGTTTGTGCGTGAACTTAAGGTTGGTGCACTCCCGTGGATGTTCTGAGCATATGTATTTGAGAGTATTTCCTAGAGCCTCCCTTGGATCCTTGATCCAAAAAGCAGACCATCCCCTGCTGCGGTAGAACCACTGTTTTGAACGGGAGGGAAATAGTAACTTCAGTGAAGCACTGTAAACCGAGGAACGTGTCTCCAAAAGTTTCCCGGGCCAGAGAGCAGTGTTAGAAGTTCATAGGCGTGCCAGATGTTTCCAGAGCATCTCAGGTTAGAGAGGTGAGAGAGCCAGCCACAGTGGGTTGAAAGTGCTAGAAAGACCCTGCTATTTACTGGAAGTCGCAAGAAAGTGGAGAATAAAAATGTCGCCTGTGGATTTCTCAACTAAGGGAAAGTCTAGATCTGAGAGTCAACTTCACCAGTTCCCAGAGACTAAAGGCTGCAGAAGGGCTTAGGAGATTACAGGTAAGTGGGTAAAGCGCTTGGAGTTCACCTGACTTGATGTTTCCACGGCATCCTTGGGCTAATGGTCTTTTTGATTGCATAGTACGTGAAAAATGGTTCGTTAGGGATTCGTTGTATTGAAATGTTTGCTTTTAGTTACAATCCTGAGGCTGCGTACACAACTTTACCGCATTAGTCTTTTTTGTCTTCTATTTCCTAAATCTATTTTTAAAAACAAATCTCACTGTAAATTGGGACTGTCCTTCATGGCTGTCTCAGGAAGGCAGCTTTGGATGGCAGAGCTGTGTCATCAGGAGGAAAATCTGCCTCATTTCCAGCTTGTGCTGGCAGTTTTCCTTTAATGCTGCTGGCATAAGGATTCTAGGCGCTGTTGAGCCAAGATAATACTGTTACTTAGTTATAAAAGAGGGTTATCTAACGTGTGCTCTTTCTTTGTATTTCAGTCTGATAGTGGAGGGGCCTTTAAAGGTTTTAAAGGTTTGGTCGTACCATCTGGAGGAGGAGGGTTTTCTGGATTTGGTAACGGTGCTGGAGGGAAGCCTTTGGAAGGACTGTCTAATGGAAGCAGCATAACTAGTGCCCCTCCCTTCTCCAGTGCCAGGGCAGCGAGCGAGACCAAGGCAGCCTTTGGTGAGTAGGTTCCCCTCCCCCTGGTCACATCTGGGTAAAGACCATCTGAAAAGTAACTCTGCAAAGATACTTTTCTTGTACTTATCCTGGGTCCTGGGGGACTAAACGAGCAGAAACAGGGTGATACCGAAAGGGATGCAAATTAGATATCGGCTATTTGCAGAGGAAGTGAATAGAGCAGAAGCTTTTGAGCCAGGATAGACCGAGGTTCTGTTCTCAGTTCTGCCGGTCTCCGGCTCTGTGACCCTGGTAAAGTCCCTTAGCCTGTGAGCGTCCAGATCTTCAACTGTGAAATGAGAGTGACCCTCGGAATTGACCTGAGGGTCAAAGGAGAAGAGGACGCTCTCAGTGGACCCTCTGTAAAGACCTGCCTTCCCGTCTCCTCATTCGTTCTATGGGGGCCGAGGACTTTCTGTGTGGTGCGCGCCCCCCGGGAACCTAGGGGGTCTTCCGGCCTAGATTGGTTTCGCCCGGCGTATGTTGATTGCCTGATCTGTTCTGAGAGAGTTGGTCAAGAGCTCTCGGGATCAGTGACAGAGAATGGAATCCTGCGCTGCGGTCTTCGGTTTTCAGAAGTGACCCTGGCTGGTTGGATTGTACTTCGCTAGGTATTTTAAGTGTGGCCCGTTGGGTGTTAATTAGGCGGAGTGTTCGGTGTGATGAAGCTAGCGCTCCCTGTTAAGATTTTAACTGCACGAGTACGTGCTCATCCCAAGGCGTTGGGGGTTAAGCTTTCCCCTGACCGTTGTGACAGTTCTCGGGGAAGGCAGGCATCAGGCATCCTTTGGAAAGAAAAGACCATTTTAAACCTTTAGAGGTTTAATTGACGCGAGCCCCGTTTTTGTACAAAGTTTGATTTTTGTGATCACTGCTTCCTAAATGTCAGACGTGCACACGCTTCTTGAACTGTCACAAAACTAGGGTACGGTAAAAGAAAATACGAAGGCAGTGCAGCATAAAAATCTGGGGGATAGAATCCAATCAGCTTCTCAGTAAACGCTTCAAACTTTAATTTCCTATAGGATCTGTTGCCACAAACGGTCCTACCTCCTTGGTCGATAAAAAGATTTTAAATCCCAAAACTAACGGTGACAGCCAGCAGCCCTCTTCCTCCGGCCTCCCCTCTGGCCCGGCCTGCCCCAGGAACGCCTATCACAAGCAGCTGGCTGCCTTAAACTGCTCGGTGCGGGACTGGATCGTGAAGCACGTGAACGCAAACCCGCTCTGCGACCTGACGCCCATCTTCAAAGACTACGAGAAATACCTGGCAGGGATCGAGCAGCAGCTCGGGAGCAGCGGCAGCTGCAGGGATTCCGAAAGCGACTCCGACAAGACGCCCGGCGCCACCCCGTCTCCCTCCCTCTTCGGGTCATCGAAGTCACAGCAGGAGTCAACATTTTTGTTTCATGGCGGCAGAACCGAGGACGCGTCCGAAAAGAAGACGGAGGCGGATCCTGAAAAGAAAGCGGACCCGTCGGCGGGAGCAGCAGGTGCCTCGTTTCACTTTAGCAAGAAGATCGAGAGTTCTGCCTTGGGCTCCTTAAACTCTGGCCCCCTGACTGGGTTTTCATTCTCTTCTGGAAACTCCGGTTTATTTGGCAAAGATATCAGCCAGAATAAACCGGTCTCTTCACCGTTCGCCACAAAGACGCTGGAGGTACAAGCCGGCGGCGGCAGCGACGAACGCAAAGGTAATGACAGAGTCCCAGGCCGTCCTCGCGGGTCGGCTCCGGGTGTGTCCGAGTTGGTGTGTAGTGGCACGAGCGTAGGTGTGTGTTTCGGACGGATCTGGATTCACGCTGTGACTGTCACTTCCTAGGTGCGATCCCGGACAAAGTTGGCCAGCTGTTTCTGAGTCTGTTTTCCCTAGTTGTAAAATGGAGTAAGACCGCTTCTGTAGAGTTTATTGTAAGGATTAAGAATATAAAGGTAAAAGTGAGGAACATCTGGATATCTGGCACGATGACTTTGAAAATTATGAAACGCGTGGCTTTACATGTAAAAAATTAAGTGAGTGGCGCCTGGGTGGCTCAGTTGGTTAAGTGCCCGAGTCTTGATTTCAGCTCAGGTCGTGATCACAGGGTCGTGGGATCAAACCCCACGTTGGGCTCTGTGCTGAGCGTGGAGCCTGCTTAGGATTCTCCCTCTCCCTCCCCTCCCCTCTCTTCTCTCTTCCCCTCTTCTCTCTCCTCTCTCTTTCTCTCCCTCTCCCCTGCTCATGCTCTCTCTAAAATAAAAATTAAGTGAATTAACTTTGTTTGACAATTGTGTCTTATTGAAAGAACTGGTCATAGGGGCGCCTGGGTGACTCAGTCAGTTGAGCGTCCGACTTCGGCTCAACTCATGATCTCACAGTTCGTGAGTTCAAGCTCCGCGTCCGGCTCTGTGCTGACAGCTCGGAGCCTGGAGCCTGCTTCCAATTCTGTGTCTCCCTCTCTCTGCCCCTTCCCCGCTCATGCTCTGTCTCTCTCTGTCTCTCACAGATGAATAAATGTTAAAAAAAATTTTTTAAAAACTGGTCATAAACATCTATGGGATTTCTCATGTTTAGGTTTTTATAATCATAGGTGAGGTCACATGGCAGAAAAGTGCTCTACTATAAATAAAACAGGGAGACTCTTGTTAGCCATGGGGAACAAATTGACGGGGTTTTCCCTGGATGTGTCTGGGTTGCAGCCGCCTTTCCAGAAGTTTCCACCTTGTGTAGTATCAGTGCCCCCAGTCAGCCTTCCCTCCCTCTTTTCTTAGCTCTCTGAGGAGAGGGGTTCGCGTCCCGGTCGCTTGTCATCACGTGGTGACTGTGAACAGCCCACACGTGTGAAGATACTTCTTCGCAAGCAGTTAAAAAGTATACGTCTCAGGAGATGTGAACTTCGTGAGAGGGAGAAAGAAAGGAACCCGCGGTGGCCGGTTTGCCACCAAATGTCCCGTGTCCCTCCTCCCTGGAGCGAGACTGCCGGTACCCCTCTGCCTGGCCGTCAGGTGCGCCCTCAGGCACCGGCTGCCCCGTGCACAGCATAGGATGGAGACCGCCCCTTCCCTTCCCTTCCCTTCCCCTGCCCTGAACGGGCCCAGTGGGCCCGGGCAGTGGCAGAGCCTGTGGGAGGGATGTGGAAGTGAGGGTGCCTGCGTCTCCGGGTGCTTGAGGTGCGTGGCGCATCGGAAGGCCTAAGCTTGCTAAAACACCGGGATGCCTGGGGCCTGCCGTGGAGAACCTAACTCCGGACTCCCTTCCTTCTGAGAGAGAGGGTGCAAGCCAGGGGAGGGGCAGAGGGAGAGAGAATCCCAAGCAGGCTCCACGCTCGGCGCGAGCCTGACATGGGGCTCCACTCGTGACGGTGAGCTCGTGACCTCCGTGGACACCAGGAGTCGGGCGCTTAACGGACAGAGCCCCCCAGGGGCCCCCCAGGACTGCCTTCTTAAAATTTAAATCTTGTCTTTGAATTGTTTGAGCACCAGAATTGTTGCTGTTTAACTTACTGAGTTTCCTGAGACTGTCTTTCTCCAGAGGATGTTACTTGCATCCCATAGTGACTTCAATCTCCCCTGTGCCTGGGGCCCTGGGCTCGGTCAGGGAGGGGACCCTTGGGACCCGAGCCCCAAGCGGTGTGGCAGTTCAGGCAAAGCTTGCTTACACACGGGGGTGGTTTCTCTGACAAGTCCTGTAAACAAGTTTATCTTCCTTATCTTTGGCCGTTGCTCAGATCGATTATTCCTTAGCTCCTTAGCTCCTTAGCAGGAGCATTTGGGGGGGAAGGGGGCTAGAACCCCATCTGACATTCTTCTTCTCTAGTGGGGTAATCTTGAGTATGTGTGGGTGTTGATTGGTTATTTTCCTGTTAAAATTTGGGCACTGAATCATGTCGATAACTTTTCATTCCAAAGCCTTCTACAAATTGACATCTAGGAGAGAGAGGTAGGGTCCTGTTAAAAATTGTTCTCATTTTTCAGAAAACCGTTAAAATCCAGCGAGTCCTCCCGCTCCCCCACGCCCAGTTAGACGCGTGCTTTCGATTTCCACATCGGCTTACGTAGGATTTTTAGGTTGAGGGTGGGGGGTGGTGCGGGGATAGACAGCTTCTGTTACATCGTTAAGCGTTCGATTTGAATTTTACTGAGTTGGTCTTGTGTTTATAAAAGGCGGAGATGAAGAAGAGAATGACGAGCCACCCAAAGTAGTAGTTACTGAAGTGAAAGAGGAAGATGCGTTTTACTCCAAAAAGTAAGTGGGGAGTCCTGGGAGTGCGTTCGGTGAGCATGTCTTCGGAGACGTGGGAGGAAGAAGGGGGCCCACGGAACGCGCCGAGCATCCCGTCCCGGGGTCAGGCTGTGCTTGCCCTTTGAACTGGACAAGGAAGAATTCTTGACCTGTGTGTTTACAGCAAGCTGGTTCTGTAAATTTCCTGTGGGCGTATCCTACTCTTTGTTATTTTTCTTTTCTGCCTTTGTTTTTTTAAGAGGGCCAGACAGCGAGTGGGGGAGGGGCAGAGAGTGAACCCCAAGCAGGCTCCGCCGCAGAACCCGACGCAGGGCTCGATCCCAAGAACTGTGAGATCGCGACCTGAGCCAAAGTTGGACACTTAACTGGCTGAGTCACCCCAGTGCTCCTCTTCTCTCCTGCTTTTTAAAGTGCTTTAGAGATAGGTTTTTCCGTGACCCACCCACCTGCCCCATCTCCGCTTGGGCTTCTCTCCTTCTCTGCCCCTCCTCCTTCCTGCACAAAGTCACCTCATCACTGATTGCAGATTTGGTTTTACTCCCGCCCTTCCTCAGGCGGCCTCCTGTCTTCATGGGGACATGCCTGGCCTTTGTGGCTTTTCTCAGCCAGCAAGTTGTGCACAGTGACCATCCCTTGGTCTTTCCCCCAGTGATGAGAGTTGTTTCGGGTTTTTTTGTTTGTTTTTATATGAGAGCTGTTGCTTTCAGAAGAAAGATCAGGGCGCCTGGGTGGCGCAGTCGGTTAAGCGTCCGACTTCAGCCAGGTCACGATCTCGCGGTCCGTGAGTTCGAGCCCCGCGTCGGGCTCTGGGCTGATGGCTCGGAGCCTGGAGCCTGTTTCCGATTCTGTGTCTCCCTCTCTCTCTGCCCCTCCCCCGTTCATGCTCTCTCTCTGTCCCAAAAATAAATAAACGTTGAAAAAAAATTTTTAAAAAAGAAGAAAGATCAGAGGAAATTTTGAATTCTCTCATCCCAGTGAGATGAAATTAGTGCTTTTTAATAAAGATATTTACAGAATACTTATTTGTGCCATTTTAGAAGCTTCCCTACATGTGTTTTTCTAAGTAACAAAAATTTCAGACTGAGTTTCATAACAGGTCACCATATTCTATGGAATCCCCAAGTGTTATATCTGAGAACTTTCAAGGATCCAACAATTCCTTTTGCTCATTCTTAATTACACAGATGATACAAAGGAGTGATCCTGACCTGAGATTCTTTGCTAGCTGGAACAAACCAAAGGAGCAGGCAGTGGTTTGGGTTTGTTTATTAACAACCTAAGGAGACGTGGGACACGGCAGGCTGGGGAGGCATTTGATTATATTACTGGTAGTTCAGCCTTGCTTAAGAATGTTTTCCAAGATTTCAGCATTTGGTAGACCCAAAATTGAAGGAGTCCAGAAGAAACTTAAAAAATAAATAGGAAAAGAGGGAAGAGAGATGGGAGCAGAGTGTCCTGCATTTATTCCTGTCCTTAAAGGACCCGGTCAACCTCTTGAGCTCGGGGCCAGAGGAGCACGGCAGAGACCTGTGGCTGCTTAGCTGTGATTTTGACTGAACTGAGAAAAGTGTCCATTTTAGAAAGTGTCATTTTAAAAGTTGTATGTGACCCACTGGGTTATTTTTTTAGGAGCTAGTGGCAATTTTATTTTTCTTTCGGAGAGAGCAGGTACATGTGCGCATGGGGGAGAGGAGCAAAGAGAGAGAGAATCCCAAGCAGGCTCCGTGCCCCGTGACCTGAACTGAAATCAAGAGTCAGACGCTCAGCTGACAGCCAGCCAGGCGCCCCATGAGCCACTATTTTAAGAATTATTATTATTTTAAAATTAGGGAGGGGTTCTACAGTATCTAACCAGTTTGCTTGTTCTGGTTTGTGCCCAGACCCAGCTTGAATCAATCAAGGATTCATCCTGAAGCTTCCTCTGCTCGTTTAATGCGGGTCTTTCCACACAAGTGTGAACGGTGGTGGTCAGAAAACTTGTGACTTGGTTTGTCTTTGGAATATCTGATGATGCCTATTTTTCCCCATAGGTGTAAACTATTTTACAAGAAAGACAATGAATTTAAAGAGAAAGGTGTGGGTACTTTGCATTTAAAACCTACAACAAATCAGAAGACACAGCTTTTAGTGCGGGCCGACACCAATTTAGGTGGGTATCTCTTTTTTCAAGTGGCCCAAAGTCCTCATAACCACATGGTGTAAAAGACTTCCCCTCGCTCACTGCGGTCCTCCAGGTCGAGTATATTGCTGTGTTTGGGGTCGGAATAGCACTCGTTGAAACCAAATGCATCCCGTGTTTACTGACTATTTACAGATTTAATTAAGTGACAATGTGTAAGGAGATATAGGTGTGTTAAAAACTATAGCCAAGAAGTCACCAAAATGGTTTTCGTTTTAATTTGTGTTAGAAATGTAACCAAGCAGCTATCGATAAAGTGGATGGTTTAATAAACACAGAAGGGGAGTTAACCGTTCGGAGGAATCTGGTTTATGTAGGCAAAAAACTTGAACGTGCTGCAGTCCATCCTTCACCCCACACCCAGCTTCGCCCTCAGAACAGCCCGCCGGAAGGAGGACGGGGCAGGTCTGAGAGGAAGTGGTGGGTAGCTCTGGGCCCTGCCAGGCTGGATACAGAAACTTCCCTGTGGCTTTTTTTCCCCGAAGGCTTGATGCATGGGTGACGCCATCATGGTACTAGTGGGTCTCCCCGCCCCCCCGCCCCACTGCCCATCCGGGAGCCATGCTTGCCTCAGACAGAGGTTTCTTTGCTGACCATTCTGCCTTTATTCCAATGACCTCGTGAAGGCTGCGGGTCGTGCCAAAGTGTTCTTCCTTTCGTGTAAGAACGGACGCCTCTCAGCAGGGCCTGGCTGCTGCAACGGAGGCCGGGGATGTGGGCAGGAGCGGGGTGGAAGGCGGTTTCCCCGCAGCAGGGCCAGGGCCTGCCAGAGTCCTCGTGGTCCTCTTGGAGGGACGCCGTGCTGGCATGTGCACCAGGGATCCAGTGCCCTTTCCCGTGACCTCCCTGATGGCCCCCCGCGTTAGATCGGTTAAGTTGAAGAGGGCTTCTGGATTGAATGTTTCGCGTATTAAAGCTGTAGTCTCCCGACACGGGGTCTGTGTGATTTTGATGTACCTTTTCCTTTGCTTAAATGCAGGCAACATACTGCTGAATGTCCTGATCCCGCCCAATATGCCGTGCACCCGAACGGGGAAAAACAACGTACTTATTGTGTGTGTCCCAAACCCACCCATCGATGAGAAGAACGCCACCGTCCCGGTCACCATGTTAATCCGGGTAAAAAACAGGTGAGGACGCAGATGAGCTGCACAAAATTTTACTGGAGAAAAAGGACGCCTGAACGCCCTCCCTCTGCGGAGTCGCTGCCGAGCTGCTGCCCCCCCTCCCCCGCCCTCCGCGTAGTCAGCCCGCCGCGGACGGTAACTTAGAACTTTGTGAGGAAGATGAATGTGGCCAATAAAACCTGCAAATGTTAAGCGTCAAGAAACTGTATTCTCCCTTCTTAACAACTGTCTGATGTGTAAAATACGTTTGAATGAAATTTTTTGGAAGATTTTTAATGTTCATTTATTAAACTGACCGCAAGTGATTTCTTAATAGACCAAAATCAGGGTATCGATTAGACTTCCCAAAGGCTGTTCCGATCCACGGGTTTTGGGGTGCGCTGCTGCGGCCTGCAAGGCGTGCCGGCAACCCCTGCGTCCAGGAGGAAACTTGCCTGTGGCATTCTCTCTGGTGGGCTTGCCTGATTTGGGAGGACAGCGCCCTTTCCAAATGAATCTCGCTACCACGCCGTGACAGAGGCGTTTTTTCCTTTGCCGCATCGTCTTGTTTTAAAGCTGAATCTTGACCACCAAATGTTCCCCCTCCGCATTAGAGGCTTTAGCTTATCATTTGCAGACATCGGCCTTTTAGCCCTGTGGCCTGTTTTACCTGATTCAGGAACTGCTTTTTCATTTTAAAAGGAAACGCGTTTGTTCTTTGGTTTTGTAGATGGGGTTTTGTAGTGGCATTCCTGAGGTGCTGTTACCAGTGCGTCCCCTACAGACAGACAGAATGGGGGGTGGTCAGGAATGAGGGTTTAAAAGCACAAATTTGGTAGCTTATAGTCGATAGACCATAGACCGCAAAACCTGGGGGAAAAAAATTAAGTTAAAGTTCGAGCACGGTACAAAAAAGAAAGTGAATCTGTCCTAGTTCGTTCGTACCGTGATGGACCCTGAGGATCTCAGAGCTTTTACTACACATGAGCCATGTAAGGTCACCAGGAAACATGCAATAAGGTCATGGAATTGAAATCGTGTGTGCGAATGTTGCCTTTAACTTTAGACGGAAGTATATTATTCCGCATTTGATAAGTTTCCATTGACTTTTTTAAGAGTAAGATACTCGGCATGTCCATTTGGAAGGGAGCCATGGTTGTGCATGAGAAGATCCCGTCACTTCGCCACCGCTGTTGGGTCGCTAATCCTCGCCTTCTGGGAAGACTCTGGGCACGTGAATTAGATGCAGTTTTTAATGTTTAAATGTCCACTTTCATTCCTCGTTAGTCATTTAATGATCTTGTTTTAAAGGCTCAGGGTCCGTGCCTGAGGGCTCACGTTTGTATATTCTGATCTTCAGCGCATAGAATGTTTTCTGACTTAGGAAAGAACAGTCACGATAACTGTAGATAGTACAGTTGCTTTTTTAAAAAAGAAGCTATAAGTTTTAGATATAAGGGGGGGCAGGGAAACCGTTTTATGATCAACCGTGTTAAACACTTGAAGTGTGGTAGTTGGCCCAACATTTATCATGAGATTCTTGTACTTGCTTTCTGCTTCTGCTGAGAGAATTTGGCCCCCGCGTGTGTGTGACTCTGGACAAATACACAGAGAGGTGCTTACACTTTGTGAGACGTGGTCAGACTCTCACCTGGGACAACAGGGAGGGCGTGGCCACTTCTGTTGCATTTTCCTTTTAGAAAGAGTACGTGGGTGAGTTTCTGTTACCGGCGATCTGTGGTAAGCGGGTGGCTGACACCGTTTCCGCGTCATTGGTCCTGTTCCCTCACCTGAGGTGTATCCAGCCGTTGGAAGGACGAGGACATGAGGGGCCCCGTGTGTCCTACGTTGGTGTCACGTGCTCCTGTGGTCCCCAGGCGCCTTCAGGAGCGCCTCGGTGGCAGTAGCCTCGGCCTGTCCGGTGGGACGTTTGCCAGAAATGGCCCGAAAACATCAGAATTGGGCCACCTCTCAACCCCCCTGGAAAAATAGCTCATATCTCTTTGAAGTAGTGGGTATGCGTGGCTTTCTCTTTTCCTAACATTCCCGGCAAACTTGCTGCTACAGCTGTCACTGTGAAAGTGATCATTACAGGGGCAGATGTGACATGTGCACCATCACTCACAACGTGCTATTTCCTCCGTGTCCCTTGTGCGTTAGGAACTTTGGCCTCCACTTTAATTACGTACTAGCAGAAAAGAGCGTGAGTGTGTGTGGATTTTACTGTAAAGTCTAAGTGCTTATATGTTACTCGGGGGCGGGGCCCCCCAGAGAGCTCACCCCCCACCGTACCCATAGCTCAGTTCCACCCCTTGGCTTTAGTTAGAATTATTTTTAACAAAATAACTAGAAATTTGGCTTTAAACTGTCTGATGTAGATGGAAATTTTTGTATTTAGTTGAAGGATCTGTGATGTGTATCATCTGCGTGGCCCGAAGGATCACCTTTGATCCTAACCGTGCTGCGTCATACTGAGTGTCCCAGTGGCCTTTTTTTTCTTTTCTTTTTTTTTTTTTTTTTTTCAAACTGGTGCCTGTCCCATCTCCTCTGGAGCATTCCCCAGTAAGCAAAAACTTGGGCGTTGTGCTGTCTTCTTTTTTGAATTACGGGCTGGAAACGTGTGTCCCGTTTTTAAAGCAGCATGTAGATTGTGTTTTCTACGGAAGGACAAGTCTGGCCATTTGTTAAACTGATTTTCTTGACAAGGATTATTGTTGTACAATTTCAGTTCTACGTTATAGTTTTGATAAGCTGCATGCCAAAAAAGATCTACCTGTTCCGGGGTAGAGAAAAAACAATTCACCTTACCATCAGAGTTCAGAACAAGTTGTCACTGAGCCTTTTTTTGGTTTAGTTTTAAAGTTTAAACAGGTTGTTTGCTTTTTGAGCATTCGTCAGTTACTCTTTACTCCGGAGCAGTCAGGACGCAAGCGCGGGCGTTTGAAGGCTTTGCAGACCAAGTGGCTCACTCCCCAATCCCCGGGTACTTGTGCTCGCTCTGGAAGTGAGAATCTGCGGTAGGACCTGATGTGTCCTGTGGTACCAGCAGGTGGCCGGGAGCAGCCCATCCAGGCCGCGCTCTACACACTGGTACGTTCTTGGCCAGAGGCCATCGTGCTGAGGACCGTGGACTCTGCCGATGCAGGTGCAGTTGTAACAGCTGTAAAACTTGTTAGCAATCAGTTGGATAAGATGTTTGCTTCCTATGTCACATGGGAAATTGTTTTCTAAAACTAAAATACTTGAATTGTCAGACAATGTAATCTCAATTTGTATTAGTTTTTGAGGAAGTGTAATATCCATGAAATGTGAATAAATGGAAAGTAAACAAAGTCACAGTGTTTGACGCTTTTATGCTCCTGTGGTGTTCCTGGTGTCGACACAAGTCAAGCAGACCAGAGGGAGGAGAGGTGTGGGGAGGCAGCGCCCAGAAGCCCCCAGGTCGCAGGAAGATCTGGAGGTGAGGACAGACCTACCCATCGGCCCCCGTGCGTGCAGGTGAGGCCCCTTCCAAGCCACCGGAGTTCGCCATGTCAGATTCGTGTTTTCACAAATGAGCATTGCGGCGGGGACGGTGGATGGTCACCGGCCACCATGGGAAGCACTGCGCTGGGCGCGCTGCCCTCTGCATCCAGTGCCCGGGCCGACTTCCCGGACGGCCCTGCGGTGGGGTTTGCAAAGCCAGGGGTTTGGGCAGGTGAGTGTGTTTCTTCCACGTAAGTGAGCGGAGCTGGCATCTGTGTCCGCGTCGTCTGTCAGAAATCTGAACCCTCCTAAGGATATTTTAAGACTAAGGACCAAAATGATCAAGAAAAAAATACACTGAGGTTATAGAATTTGAAATTTTCAGCGATTTGGCAAACCGCTCTCAAGGTGTTCACAGATTAAACTGCAGTAGTCGTTAGGATACTGCTGTGTCGTCGGTCCGGGGCTGACTCCGCACCAGGCTGTACCGGAGGCGTCACCTGGGTCGGTACTGGGAGGACCGACCTCCCCGTCAAAGTAGCACTCCCAAGCTGCAAAGGTCCAATGGGTGCCATCCGAGCGACACAAGAGGGTGCTTTCTGAGGAGGGAGCCTGTCCCGGAAATGCACCAGCCCTACTGTAGGCGCTCAGGACGGCTGGGTGAGAGAACAGGGTTCTCAAAAGGGTAACACCTGGGAACTTGTTCAAACTGCAGACCCTCGGGCCCCTCCCCCCCGACCTGCCGGAATCGGAGCCTGGGGATGGATTTTGCTCTGTGTCTATTGAGAAATTCACGCCTGGAAGTACAGGATTCAGTCGGTGTTGGTACAGGCGCAGAGACGTGCAACCATCACCACTCGTTCTGGAACGCTTCATCGCTGACCATCTGGGTTTCCTCCGGTGGATAGGCTCGAGCGTGAGAACTCCTGGGCTGTCTCCCTCGTGCTCCCTTAGGACTTTTGTTTAAAGATAACCTAGGAGATGCCCTTGGGGCACGTTTCAGCAGGGGGACGGCCGGGACTCTGTCGACAGGAACTCTGGCAGCCTCTTCACACGCGTGTCCCCACCCTCTGTGCACCCAGGGCGGGAGGTGGTGAGCCCACTTTGTGGCCGAGAAAACCCAGCCCCCGCTGCCACGCGCCTGGGGAGACCCAGAGCCATGCAGGCTCTGCCCAGCGTGCCGCTCGGAGGCGTGTGTGCACCTGTCCAAGGACTCCACTCACTGGCTTCTGGAATGGACGAAAGCCTTCTGAAACAAAGTTGTTTATTCAGAACAACGATAAAGTTCACTAAAAACCATGGTTGTTTCCAACTGAGCAATCCAATTGTTGTATTAAAGTCCGGTTCCAAGATGAACGACCTTAATCCACACATAGGAAAGAAATCCCTTGTCACACCCGTCGGCTTTTGTAGAGGCCAGGGCAAGAGGGAATCAACGAATCTGTGAGCGAAAGAAAGGATGCCTTTTGGTTCCTCGTCACCCCCCCCCCCCAAAGCCAACACTTGCCCTTCTTTAATTTTCTCAGCTGTTCTGTCATTTTAACAGCCCAACACGAAGTCCACCATGTCCCCCGTTCACCATGTGTATATACAGTGGACTATGTTCTCGTACCAATGAATTTCTCTTCCGTTTTCCCCTCCTCCCAATATAAAATTCCCAAAGGTCTGTTCTTCCAATCGACATGTTCTTCTAAGCTAGGACATGACGATCCCTAAAAGTTCATCCAGGGCGGAAAAAGCCGAAACGGCAGCGTTAGCCCTTCAAGGAGGAGGCAGTTCACAGGATGAGTTCACTGCAGGGAGCCCCCCGGACAGCCCCCTCCAGACACCTGTTGAAGACCTTTCAGGTGACTTAAAAAGGCCTCCTTGGGGCGCCTGGGTGGCGCAGTCGGTTAAGCGTCCGACTTCAGCCAGGTCACGATCTCGCGGTCCGTGAGTTCGAGCCCCGCGTCGGGCTCTGGGCTGATGGCTCAGAGCCTGGAGCCTGTTTCCGATTCTGTGTCTCCCTCTCTTTCTGCCCCTCCCCTGTTCATGCTCTGTCTCTCTCTGTCCCAAAAATAAATAAATGTTGAAAAAAAAATTAAAAAAAAAAAAAAAAGGCCTCCTTATCTAGCGAGAAGGGGGTTGGATCTGGATGGCAACCAGGACGTTGCCTTTTTTTCAGCTCCTAGACCGCCTGCCGTCAGCACGCTCTCACCCGGGCTGCCCTTGGTGATGCTGCCTCCGAAAATTCTGGTGCAGGTGTTTCGAACGTGAAGACTGTCAGAGGGGTCACCGATGTGACCGTTCTCGCCATATTTCTGGATCTGCGTGTGTGCTCCTCTCAGACCCCCCTCCCGTTTTCACTTCCTGCCCCATTGCTTCCCACCGTGGGAGCTGACGCGTGCTCTGCACCTTAGACCCAACTGAGAGTCTGTTGGCGCGTGGGAACAAAAAGCCCCGAGACGCGGAGGCTGCCAACGTCTGCGACCAGCCCGCCTCAACCTCTGGCGGGTAGAGCCCGCTTGAAAACAGGCAACACGCTCCACTCAGCGTGATTAACTGCAGAGTCTCAAGGCAACAGAGAGCCATGGCCCAGAAAGCCATCTTCCCGGAGGCCGAGCAGCCTGTCGAGAGCCTGCAAGCCTGTCCCTGAACTTGGGACCCCTCACTCTGCCCCTACTCACGTTCCCGCTGCCGTGAGGGCTTTTTAAGAGTTTCTCTAGAAATTAAGTGTGGGAAATCTCATGGTGTGGCGGAAGGGCGTGTACTGCTTCACGGGGACTGGAGCTAAACCAGAGACACGTCTCTTGGGATTTGTTTTTGCAGATAACCACCTCTGCCCAAACCAAAGCCCCGGGCACGCCAGTCCGGGCCTGAGTCCCCAGCTCCCAGGAGCCGGGGCCCTGGGGTGGATGCCGTCCGGCTCCGACCCTTCCAAAACAGGAATTTGTGTGAAAGCTCCAAAAACAGTTGAAGAAGAAATCTTTGGCCGGGTAGGGGTGGGGGGGAGGCAAATTAAGGTTCAATCACCGAGTTTCTCGAATTGCTATAATATCCGTATTTAATTTGAAATTCCCATTAAGGAAAAGAAAATAACCAAGTACAGATCCACTGGAGGAAAACACGGAGGAAAAAGAAATTTAATATCCAACATGCAAATCAACCTTCAACAGAAATGCAAAACCCGCACAGCACAGCTCACAGCCAACCAAGAGCTGCTCAGAAATGGTTTCTGTATACCGAAGATGGGTGGCCCAGAAGCTGCCGCCGCTGCTGCTATGGAAACGCCACGGACAGTCAGATCCTAACGTGTCCAGTGATGCCGTCGTGCTGTTTTTGCTAAAACAGGTTTTGTAGAAACCACGTTACTCAAGCCTCAAGGTCGTGAAAAAGAATCTCAACAGGTTTTCTTTGCAGGGTTGAGTACTCTCACACACAGAGTCCGTCTGGAAACCAGAAAAGGTCCCTATTTACACCCAACCCGCCCGCCCCCCCCCCCCCCCCCCCCCCCCCCCCGCGAGCTGAGGACGTGCGTAAAAGCACAAGGAAGGTAAGAAGGACTGAAAGCTTCCCGCCGCTGCCACCTCGGCAGAGCTGGGGCATCACCGTTACGTCTGGTCTCCTGCGCGTCAGGACCGGAGCTGCAGAAATAAAGGTGCCCGTTTGCCTTGGGGACTGAGGAAAGCCGCAAACTAACTCTCTCCGTGCATCTGCGGCTTCCTCCACTTCGGGGGGCTACCCGCCGTGGCGCTTTGAGCCCCGCCCCAGGCCCCTCGGCAGCCTGGCGGCCTGGCTTCTGTGCGTGGGAACCAAGGGGTTCTCCAGGCTGTTCGTTCCGGAGGTTCAGAGAAAAGGCCAGAGGACTCCCTTCTCCCCCCGAGGACCAGGTCAGTGCCACACCAGGTGGAAAAGAACAGAGGAAAGCAGCCAGAGGTGACCCCCCCACACACACCCAGGCCGACTCAGGCCACGGGACCGGGAGGTCACTTCAGGCTCACGCTCTGGGGGAGGTGTCGGCCGGCCCTTGCCTCCCTCTCTCCCGGAGCCTGTGTCCCCGTCAGGGTGGCGATGTGTTTTAAGAGAATTCTGCTTTCTGCTACAGAGACGAGAAGCAGCCTGAACAGGAAGAATCAACGTCATGTCAAAAGATACTTGGGCTTGAAACTGGCTATGAAACCCCCATTCTCGCTAATGTGCAAAACCGCCCAGAACACGCGCCCAGGCAGAAGCTATCCAGGCTCGTGGAAAACGCTGGCAGCCTCTTAACGTGGGACGCCTTTAAAGAATCTCGGCCAGCGCCTCCAGACCTCCAAATTATGACAGGGTCAAATGCAGTCACGTCAGTCGTTAGAATTTACCGACCGCACAGGGCCCACCTTCTGGAATGTCTTTTAACAGGGGAGAAAAAAGTTTCACCATAGGGTCTACTGGCTAGACTCTATGTGAGGAAACCAGCAACAAGCCTCCGTGTGGTTCACTGCCACTGCTCCGTGTAGAACAGAAACCTCATTTCTGAGGGTCTGTTCACGGTCCTTGAAAAGCCCAAACGTTGGCAAGAACGGGGCTCTTCGGAAAACCCTTCCGTCTGCAAGTTGATTGGGCTGCAGAATATTTTCCTCGTTTTCTTATTCGTTGCTCTTTGTTGACTATGTAATATCATAAATAATACTCTTTTTCTGACATACTGAGCCTCGGCTGTTTGTAGAAGCAACGGGCAGTTCCTGTAAGACCTCCGCGTGGGAGACCAAACGCTCCCGCAGCTTTGGAGGCGCTAACAGGTGGAGTGGAGGCGACACACCGTCCATCGACTCTGGGACCGTGACATTTCTGGTCAAGAGAGAACGTTCTCGTTCATGGCCCAAAAAGCGACGCCTCGTTTCTTCCCAGGAAAACTGTACTTTGACTCCAGTTCCCATTTGAGAAATGCACGCGTGCTCTGGTCATCCCCGCGTTACATAGGAGACGGGCACGCTTCCGGCAAAACGCAAGATGGCCTTGCGAGAAGGCAAACCGTACCAACGCCAGGAACACAGCAGGACCAGGGCGCTGGGGCCCCGGTCTCGGCCCTGTCCCTTGTTACTGTTACTTTGCCACTGATGTTGTTGGTCACTTTGAAAAAATAAGCCACGGGGGGACAGCTTACTGCCCAGCTACCACGTGCTTCTAAAACCAGCATGTCCTGCAAAGATCGAGAAAGGTGGCCTCCACGACGCGTGTCCGTCTGTCACGGCGCGGTACGGCCGGGGCCGGCTGCCTGGATGGGACTCCGGCTGTCGCTGTGCGGTTTCCTCGCCCGCAGGCTGGGCGTGACGACAGCACGGTGCCCGCGCAGGCTGGCGCCACCTTCGTGCTGGATGGAAAACAGCCAGACCGTCGTGTGCATCCGCTCGTGTGTGTCACAGATGAGGGGTCGTCTCCAAACACCACCGTTGCACACATTTCTAGGACCCGCCAAGCACCTGTACGCGCACAGTACCATCACTAACCCTCAGCTCGCCTGTGACGCACGCGGGCAGAACTCACGTGTGTCACCTTACGGAGGAGGCGTCTGGTGTGCCCAGGGGCCCCGAGGAGCGGGAGCTGAGCCTCAGGGCCTGGTTCCGGCAGGGGGGGAGGGGGGGAACCCTTTCGTGCTCCTCTGGACTTCTGCGTGGGAGCTACCTCACTCTTCCAGGGGAGAGACGTCAGGACCGTATTTCTCCCGAGACCTGAGTTCCAGAGTCTTAAGACCCCAGATGACCAGGGAGGAAAAATTCCCGAAGAAAAAGCTGTACTTTAGCCACCCTAGACACAAACTGGGGAGCAGCGTTTGGGTCCCCCGGAGAGTACTCCTGGAACACGGGGCCGCGCTCAGGGGTCTGAGGGGCGAGGCCCGGCTCTGTGCTGTCCTGAAACACGGCTCCGGAACGCAAAGTCCTGAGGCAGCTGGGATACAGCCAAGCAGGAGCTGGGCGCTGCCGAGAATGCGAGATTGTTCCAGCCCAGCCCCGGTGCACACACACACACACACACACACACACACACACGGGTGCTGGGGGGTGGGAAGGCATCCCAGGTCTACCCCCGAGCCGAGCCATGCAGGGTGGCCGCCCGACCCAGTCGTACACTGCAACCCTGGAGACTTCGGTGAGGTAGGTGGTATCAGCCCCATTGTACAGGTGGGCAAACTGAGGCAGAATGAAACGCAATAGCTTGCTTTTAATAACAGCATACAAAATCTAGAGAAAGCCCCAAAGCAGCCCCTGTTCCCAGAGCCCAGCGCAAACCCTTGGAGCGTGCGCAGAATGGAACAGGTGGGGGCGAGCCCCTCCGGCCCCTTCTCTCCTCGCAGAGAGGATCTCTACGCACGACTGGAAACCCTCACGTGTTCCTGGGGACTTCAAACAAAACGACGTGGCGACAGAGACCCAGCTTACAGTTTATTCCCATGGGGGCAGGGCACACGCTTCCGCTCTGGAGAAGGCTCGTGGTTCGTCATCACCGGCAGGACTCCCAGCCGGAACCAGGCCGCTCACGCCAACCCACCAGACCAGCCGCGTGGAGGCCAGTTCCGCTTTGCCTCAGTGAGCTGGTCTGAGAAACGGGACCAGCACACTCAGTCAAAGGAAACGAGCTCCAGGAAACACCCCATCCCCTTCCCAGCTCCCCCCCCCCCCCCGCCCCAACCCCGGCCCTGGGATGGGATGGAGGTTCTACCCAGAACCTTCCCGGGAGGGGGCCGACTCCACCGCACTCCCCCAAAACACTCTTCTCTGTCTGACGACCGAGCCGTCCCACCTGCCCTCAGAGTCCAAATTCTGCGGGTCACGCCAGCCGAGGCGCAGAGCGGGATTATCTCCAAGGCGGAGGTGTGTGTGTTGGTGGTGCTCTTTGGCTGGAAGCAAAGGCCGTTCTGGCAGGATCGGGGCCTGTCTGCTCAGCTCGAGGCCTTTCTGGAACCAGGCGTGGGGTGAGGTATTCCCAGCCCAGGGCAAAACCCTCAACAGCCGCGTGCCCCGTTTAAAACCTCGCGGTAACCCATTTATAACCAAGCGGCGAACGAGGGAGGGCGGACGGGTCGGGACTAACTCAGACGCCGGAGTTCACCGGTACAGCGTTACAGACTCTGAAGCCAGTTCTCGGGGAAGTGTTGATGGTCCGACACACTGAGTGCCCCCGACCGGGGTGGGGGGAGTGGTCTCTCCACCTGCGGTCTGTCCGAGCGTGAACGTCAGATCCGTAGGTCTGGACACACGCCGGGCGCCGGCCGCTCCTCTGCTCTTCCAGCCTCTTGGCGTCTCTGGGCCTCTCTGGGTGCCGAGGGCCCCCCAGAGACGGGCTGGGGCCGGGGGAGTGGGGGGGCATGATGGCGGCTGGGCACAGGGGCGGGAGCAGAGCCAGCAGGGGAGGAGAAAGAGGCACTTCAGTTTGGGCTGGTGTTCGTGGAGTCGGCCCCGGCCCCCGGAGTCGAGCGGCCCCGCCTGGCTGGGCTGTCACAGAAGACCCCGGTGGCGGTGGACGGGTAGGCACTTGGCAGCACGCCCGGGGCCGGGCAGGGCTGGGGGGGCTCCGCGCGGGCTCTGCACACGGCTAGGTCATCAGGATGGGCTTCTGCCGCACCTCCAGGATGTCTAGGGCGGCGGGAGGGGGCGGGCGAGACCAGGAGGTGAATACCCCGAGCGCTCCGTTTCCGCGGGCAGTCCCCGCCAAGTACTTCTGCGCGTTTCCTCGCGCGCCCTCCCGGGGCTGCGAGACCGGTCGTCCCCATCCTCCAGACGGGAACCGGCCTCGGAGCAGCTGCACAGCCCAGCCATGGCCAGGGGGGGTGGGGGGGAGATGGGGGGGGGTGGGGAAGCGGGGCTCCGGTACGGGCCAGCCCGAGTCTGGAGCCCCTGCCTGGCCCCAGGCGCCTCGCCCCGCCCACCCGTGGCTCACACCCAGGGGCCCGCAGTCACCCAAGGGGGACAGGAGGAACCTCCAGAGAGCTGTGAGAAGGGGCCCCATCCACAGGCCTCGACGGGAGGCCGAGAACCCAACACGGACACCTGCTGATGGGCTCTGGGCTGGAAACAACAGGACGGGGAAGGACAGCCCCAGGAGCAGGTCTCAGGTCGGCTACGGAAAAGCCATCCGGTTTTCGGCCTCCAGCAGCGTAGTTACCTGTTAAAATCCGATGCAGCGGCAAAGTGACGTAGGTCAAGTGTGCATAGAGAAGGAAATTTCCATCCGCTCTGTTCAGCTTCAGCCAGGACCCAACCAGGGACCGCCCCGTGCCAGACAGGGACCGAGACCGCAGGTTGGTGGCATTGTGCAGATCCGCTGCAGGGGAGAAGGCCGAGTCAGGGCCCCTGGGAGGACCAGGGGAGCACCCCCCACCGCAGGCGGCTGCCTAAGGGGCCGGTGCGGCCTCTGCCGCAGCCTGGGCCCTTGACCGCCAGCCCCTCCGTGCCCCAACCTACCGCAGAGCTGCCCGCCCCTGGCCTGTGGCTGCCCCACTCCCTCCTGCCCGCCCCTCCAGCCGTCCCTGACCCCCCTTCCCCATCCCGGACAGTCTCTTCTGCAGGGCCTGGCTCATCGTCCCCCTGTGTTCTCTGCTTCCCCGTGGCCCATCTGTCACCGGAAGTGGGCCACCAGCGTGCAGGGCCCAGGGCGAGGCTGGGAGGCCCCACCCACTCTGATGGATCACCCAGGGAGGCAGGCTGGGGTGCCTACCAGCCCTTCCCTACTGATCTGGAAAGGAGCCAAGGTGGGGAGGGTGCTTTGCCCAAGCACACACGAGCAGGTCGAGGCTGGGGCCCTCTGTCTCTGGGCCCCGGCGCTCGGAACGAGGACGGCCCCAGCTCCGGCCAGGGGCCACCCTTTCACCCCTGCAGGGCACGCGCCCGGTGCCCAGCACCCACATCTCATCTCCGGGAGCCAGCCTGCCTCCTACAGCCCCTTCCCTGCAGGGACCGCTCAGTGCTACTCGAGCCTTCACATCTGATTCCGTCACTCCCTGCTTAAAACCTTCCGATGGCCTCCCGCCCTCGCGACGTGGGGCTCGCTGGCTGCGGGGCCTGCCCCGGCCGGGGAGACGGTGGGAGGTGCAGGGCAGCTGGGAGACTCTGCAGGGCACGAGTGGGCTGGATGGGGCCCCCACAGACCCAGGCAGAGACGCCCGGTCACCACAGGCGGGGAGGTGGGCCCTGAGGAGACCCTGACGGTCACCCCCGTGCAGGCTCTAGAGGGAGGGCACTGAGGAGGAGCACAGCGGCAGCCTGAAGTCACCAAGTGCAGGAATCAACCAGAGAGCTCCTCTCCCACTAGGCGAGGATTTCTCGGACCCTCCGTGTGCAACAGACCATCGACATCTGGAAAAGTCTGCAAACCGACGGTGCCTCCTATTCTCCACAGAGCGGGAGCTCCTCAGGGCAGGGACTTCTGTCTGGCCGTCTGCCCGTCCACAGCTCCTCCCCAGCCCTGACGGGCACCCGCCGGCTCTCCAGCTGCGGACGAGGGACGAGGGACCGAACCGCGAGGAAACACGGCCGCGGCTGGCCCTCCGGGCAGAAACGGCCGCACTCACCCCCTCCGTTGTCCTCCCGGAAGAACTCCTCACTGTCGTTGGCCGAGTGAGACTTCTTCATCTCAGCGATCCGGTTCCGGGGCACCTTCCTCTTGAGGGACGGGGAGAAGAAGGCGGGCCGGTTGTTCCGCTCCGGGGTGGGGGGCGTGCTGAAGGAGGTCACCTGGGAACAAAGAGCCGCAGTCACGGGGCAGCCCAGGGACCCCGGGAGGGCCCCGACCCCACCCACCGGAGGGCGGGCCTTCCTGGGGCTAGGCGGGCACCGGGGGCCGGTCCAGCTCGAGGGAGGGCAGGAGGACCTCGCTGCCAGCTCTGCCCAAGGGGGGGCCAGCACAAAGCCCGGCTGCGGACGCTGCCCGAGCCCCCTGCCACGGCACACGGATCCACGCAAGCTTCCCAACCAATCCGCCAGACGGGAGCCCCATCGGACAGATCGGTAAACTAAGGTGGGACAGCGACCTTGACCCGCCCAAGGTCACCCAGCAGGAGGGGAGCAAAACCGGGGTTCAACCCAGGTCTTCGGCCTCCTAAGCTCTTCACCCCAATTTCTTCTCGGCTGATAAGCCCCCGTCCCTCTCGGCCCCCGCACCCTTTCGAGGAAGTGCAATGGCGAAGCAGCCACCACTTCCGTCCCCTCGTCTCTCGTAACCACACCGCTCAGGCACCAAACGTTCTGGACACCCACGCGGGGCCAGGCAGGCGCAGCACAAGGGACAGACAGGCACACGACACCGGGCCCTGCCCTCAAGGAGCTCACAGTCTGCTGTGGGGGCGACACACTCGGAAAGCGACAACCACAGACCAATGCTGGCTGCTGAGACAGAAAAAGGGAAGCACAGGATACAGGGGGGCACAGAGCAAAAGGGGTCGACAGCCTGGGACATCAGGAAAGGCTTCCGGGAGGAGACGCCGCTTGAGATGGGTCTTGAAGGACGAGTAGGAGTTCGCCAGGTGAAGAAGGGGGGGAAGGGCGTTCCAGGCAGAGGGAACTTGGCCCATCTCCTCCCTCCTCCCCACGCAAACAAGAATCTGAGGAACAACGTGAGCTGGGACTGAGACTTCAGGAGCCCCATCAGCCTCCTCGTCACGGCTTCCGACATCCAGCAAAGTCGCGGCGGCCGCTGGGCTGCAGACGGTCCTCCCACAAGCCAGGGAAGGTTTTTAAAAGATAGAAAAAACAAAACAAAACACCAGATACCACAATACACACACAGTCTGTATTTGTCATGAGCTGGTTACAAAGGACCCCTCTGGAAAAGGGGGGCGAGCGGCAGGAAGCACAGAGGTGACGGGGGGCCGGAGCAGTCCCCAGGAGGTCAGGCCCCGCCACCGGCACCTGCATGACCCTGGCGGGTCCCTTCCCTCGACCCCGGGCCTCCCTGAGACTCTGAGCCAGGTGCCCTCTCCTTCTCCCCCAACTACCACCCCGGGAGGGAGGGACTGTCACTGCCACTCGATGGATGGGAACAGCAAGACTCGGGCAAGTCCAGTAACACATCTCTCTCTGTTCGCGAGGACTTTCACATACACGTTCTGCAGGGCCGGGGAGAGGAGTCAGACTCCTTTTCTCCGCCGTCAGCTCAGAAATCTATCAACAGCCTCTATTTCACGGAAAGGGGAAGCCTCCGCTTGGAACCCCCACCCTGGTCTTGGTAAAAAAAAAAAAAAAAAAAAAAAAATAGCACTTATTATGTTTATTTTGCTTCTCAAACACATCCGTTGCAGAAGGAACGAAACCAGAAAGGCTACGAAGGAGAGAGAGAGACACCTGCTATCTGGCTGCCTGGGCATAGGCGCGGCTAACAGTTTTACACTAAAAAGTGTAGCAAACACAGGCTTCCTCATCTCGGGCACGTCAGCACTAAGGGCGTTCTACGCCCTTCAGAGTCACTCTCCCAAGCAGGTCAACAGCCAGTGGTGACTGGTGGCTGGGGAAGCACCCCTGAGGTCACGCCCGAGTCAGGTGTCCGCCGTTCAGCAGCAACTCTGAGCCTCCCACCACCGCGGGGCTCCCCGCTTCTGGATGGGAAGAGACTGGTCCCAGGTCACGCGAGCAGAGGTGCCCGGGTTCCAGCCCACGGTGTCTCACCCCCAAGTCCTTTCCTGGAGGCGGGCTGGCCAAAGCTGTTTCCCGGCCCCTGGCACCCTCACTCACCTCACCCCTGCCAAGACCCACAGCCCCGAGTGGCAACCCCCTGCCAGACCCAAGCGGGGCCAAAGCAGCCAGCGGGTTGCAGACTTTCTCCCGCCCGAGCCCTGGGCCCCACGGGAGGCCCTGGGAATACAGCTGCCACCGACCTCGGCTTCCCACCCCTACGGAAGGACGGTGGCCTAGAAAGGGCGGGGTTCAGAGGCTCCGTGCTGCCACCCGAGAGCCGTGTGACCTGGGGCAGCGCCAGTAAATCCGGCAAGCAGACAGGAACACCCATGCCTACTCACGGGCTGCTGCTAGAGTTCAACATGTACGACACCTCGTAAACCGGTGGGCCAGGCCGAGGGAAGAGCTAGGCGGCTCCGGGACCTCGCGTTCTCCCGCTCATCCTCACAGGGCAGGAGGAGAGGCTAACTCATCGTCATCCCCAAGGCAGTCCCCAGGGAAGGCTGGCTGTGTGCCCACGCTCGGCCAGCGTGTCCCCGGAGGCAGGTGCCAGGACCAGCCCGGGTTCCCCTTAGGCTTAGACCAGCTGCAGCTGGCAGTTCCGGGAAGCTGGCCCACGCACGGACCTGCTGTGTGACCTCGGGCAAGTCACTGCCCTCTTTGAACCCCGGCCTCCTCACCCGAGGGGTGGGGTGATGCCACCTACCTCACCGGGGGGCTGTAAGGACCAGGGAGGCGGTGGGAAGCGGATCCGAGGGACGGGAGGCCCCTCCCCGAGCTGTGCAGCCCTTACCCGCTCATGCATGGGTGAGGCCGGGCTGGAGTCCTCTTCCGTCCCGCAGGGGGATGTGTCACCGGTAGACACACGGCTGACTGCCATCTCAGCGTGGCCCTTGCCCTGGGGCCCCTTCATGCGCACAAACTCCATGTTGTTGTACTTGTAAAAGCCGAATGACATCTTCTGTGCCATGCGGGCAGCCACACTCACCTGTGGGCAGGCGGGGGACGGCCTGAGTCAGCGCACGGAGGGATGGGCTCTTCCTGGGGACACAAGTCACTAGTGTCCTGGGAGGGGCCAGCCTCGGGACGATGCCCGGCTGCAGGACAGCGGCCTGTCCACCCGGTTCCTCCCCGTTCCTTCCAGCCAGGGCCGGCTTCAGGAGTGTGGCCTCCTGTCCCTCGGATCAAGCGTGCCCGGATCAGCGAGGAGGAACATTAACACAGGCCCCTGTGCGCGGGGCCACAGGTGCGGAGGAGGGGCAGTGACGGCACCAGGCGGAGCCGGACCAGGACAGAGGGGCCGCGGGGCCACCCGCACACGTACTCGGTTGTCATACACCTTCTTGAGTGCCTCGTAGCGGATGGAGCCCTGAAAGATGACACCCTGGAACATGTTGGTTTTGTCACTGGCCACCAGCTCCACACAGACCATCTCTCCTTCCCCCACTGTCATGTCGCTGAACACCTGGGGTGGGGCACAGAGGAGGAGAGGGGACAAGTGTCAGCTGCCCACCTCCCAAACCACTGGCGGCCTCCCAGGCCACCACCGCTCCCTTGCCCGGGGCCGCCAGGAGGACTGCTCAGAAGCTCCCATCCGGCAGGGGACACAGATGTCACGCTGTTCGCCCAGGGCCGCAGCCCCGCCCCTGTGGCACAGGGACCAGCACAGGGGCGGCCTAACCGTGGCGGGGGGAGCAGGGCCGGTGTCTGGCAGGGGGAGGTTCACGACAGTGACTCTGGGACAGGAAGGGGATGCGCCACCCGCTGGCCGCTGGGAGGACGATGACGCTCATCGCACGCCCTCACGTGGAGTCGAACGGCGCGCGTGGTCCGTCCGTCCCGCTGTCCAGCACGTCCTTCCCTCTGGCTTCGGGCACCCAGCCCCAGCCGCCCCACCCCTGCCCTCAGGAGCACCCGGAGTGGCCATCCACCTGGGAGACCGGTCCACAGGGGGCTCTGCATCCTGTCACTGCTCCAGGAGCTGGTGTGCAGACCCAGCTTCCAGGTCACCCAGACTCAGGTTCAAATCTCGGCTGTGCCACGCACGGGCTGTGCGAGCCTCGAGAGGGCACTTTGTCCCCTGAGCCTAACTAAGGCGGTGCTTCAAGGCACCATGAAATTGAGGTGAGACCCCGCAACATGTGCTCCCTTCCCTGCGAGCCTTCCCTGGGGTCCTGGCCACCTGCAGGCGAGTACAAGCACCTCGGAGGAGAGCAGCTGGGCAGGAGCGGAGTGGGGGCAGGTGCGCCCGGTGCTCCCTGGGTGAGTCACTTTCAGGTGCGCCCGGTGCTCCCCGGGTGAGTCACTTTCTGCCGCGCGTCCCAGTTTTCCCAGACTGGCCCAGAAACTTCCGAAGCCCGGCCCCCCTGACGTCTTAGCATCCCAAGGCGGGGAGGCACTGATTTGCAGTTTTCACGGAGACACTAATGACTCCTGCCCGGGCAGCCCTTTTTATAGGCGTTCATGACGCATCTTTCCACCCGTGCGCTCGCTCGATCTTCGACCCCGACGGGTAAGGTAAGCAGGACGCATGATCGGGACGCTGATTTTACAGATGAGAAAACAGGCTCAGGGCTAGGGGGGGCCCCCCGGGCCCCAAGTCCAGCACCAGGAAGAGGGGGAGCCGCAGGGGTCGGAGTCGGGACCGCCCTCGCCTGTCTGCAAGCACGTGAGGCCCCAGGGAGGCCAGCTTTCCGCGCCCCTGACCGGGAGCCCGAGGGGAGACGTGGCTGGGCGCGTGTGGCTCACCTCCTCGAAGCTGTCGATCATGAAGAAGATGTTGGGGTAGCTGATCTTGGATTCTTCGCCCTTGCTGTCCATGGGGTGTTTACTGGGGGACGCGAACACTTGCTGAAAGGAAGGAGACGTGGAGGGCTGAGCGAGGCCCGACCCCCGCACCCAGGCCCACAGCCACTCGAGGGACAGGTCGCTGTGGTCACGCCGCTCAGGGCCAGGCCAAAGCCAGGTCAGGTCCTACATCGCTCCGCCAGGAGCTGCTGGGGACGACCTGGCTCTGTGAGCTCCTTGCAGGCGACACAGGACCCCAGGAGCCGCGAGGCTTTCTGGTCAGACGTTCACCTCGAGGCAGGGAAGGAGGAGGGGGCGGGTGGTGTCCCCCCACCAAAACCTTGAGCGGCTGGTGGCTGCCACCTCTGGGCTGCGCTGGCCGTCAGGAGGCCCGCGGGCCCTCAGCCCCACTGCTTACCTGGGACTTCTTCTTATGGATGTGGATGTCCCCCCCATCGGCGCGCGTGCACACGGCGCATGTCACCATGTAGTCCAGCTGGAAGAGAGCGCGCAGGACGGCATGCGTGGAGGGGACTGCTGTCCCTCGGGGCCTACGACAGCCCTCCTCCGGGAGCCCCGCCCCCCACTACACCCCTGTACCTTCTGCAGGATGAGATTCAGGCAGACGCTCTCCTCCCAGTCAATGTCAGGGTCCCCGAGGCCCGGCAGCTTCTTGGAGTCACGCCGGTACACCTCCACGTCCACCTCGGGCTCAGTCTCTGCCAGCTGCGAGGATGGGCACGGATGAGCCTGGCCGTGGCCTCCGGGGCTCTTCCCCCCCCACCCCCGCCCACTACCGGGTGGGCAGGTGTTCACGCGGACGCGGACTCCAGCGATGCGACCCCCGGGCGGTCAAGAAGTGCGCCCCGGGGGCGGGGGGGGGGGGTCCCTCGGGCCCTGCAGCAGGACGTGGGGAGCCCAGCCTCCCGTCCCACCCACACGGCTTCCGTGCAACCTGCCTGTAGGGGGCTGTCCACCCTGCCACCCGCCACCACCGGCCGAGCGCCGGAAGCCCCCCTCCCCCCCGCGGGTCGCTATGGCAACCGGGTACCAGCTCAGCTGCAGGAAGGGGGAGGGGGTGGGCTTGCCGCAGAGAAGCCGCAGCGCGCAGGCGCCGCCGCGGAAGCGCCCACACTGCGCCTGCCCAGCGCTTTCCTCCCTTTCTGTTCCTTTGGGCGGTGGGGGCGGAGGGGCTGCCTGGGAACTGCTGTCGGTCGGCTCTCCCCGTGTGTCCCTCCCTGCCCACCCTGCACCCTTGAGGCCCGCAGGGTCTCCCCACATCGCCGCCCGCCCCCTGCCCTCCCAACACTACACACGCCACCCAGTCCGCTCTGGTAGGTGCTTGGCGCCCCCTCCAGCTCCACGTGTGCTGGTCCCTCCAGTGGGAATGCCCTTGGGCCACCGTGGTCCCCTCACTCTGTCCTACAACGCTGAGGCCAGGTGTCACCGCCTTCTCTTGTGGGCTCCCCCTAAACCCACCCCCGCCCCCCGTTCTTCCCACTACAACAGACAGCACCGACCACCCTGTGTCCCCGGTTGTGCCGTCTGTGTGTCCCAATAGACTGCAGGCCCCCCGAGGGCAGGGCCAGGTCTGAGTCACTTCTGTGCTCCCAGTGCGGAGGGGGAGGGGCCTCTGCATTTCCTCACTGCGGTGTTCAATGGAACATTCTAGCATGGGGGCAGCTGGACTTGCCACATGCTCCCCAAACCTTCCCGAGAGTTTGCACTTGGTCCCCAAACTCCTCAGTCCTGGATCCAAGAAACTTTCCTTCCCACCTCTTCACCTGCCCCCCTTGGGAACATGCCTGGGACCTGGCCTCTCTCTTCTCCCGCCTGCCTCCCGGAGAGTTCAAGGCTGGGTAGGGCTGAGAAAACCACCTCTAACCAGAGCTGGGGCCTCCCCCCGCCCCAAAATTCAAGGTCCAGCTGCGGTCCTTATTATCAGAGCCTCTGATCTGAGCAGGTGGCCTTTGGGAAAAGACTCCCAATGTCTGCAACGTGAACTCCAGCAGAGGCCAGCAGGCCAGACTGGTGCCTGCTGGAGGGCAGAGGCCTCCACTGCGGTCCCCTGGCGGCGTGCCCTTGGGCAGAATGCTCGGTGGTTCCCGTTTCCTCTCACGTGAGCCTGTGCCCCTGGGCTGCGCTGAGCGACGAAAGCATGCCCACAGTGAGGGTCACAGCCAGTGAGGCTCCCTCGGTGCTCACCACCCTCTCTGCCAGGGGACTCATGTGGTCACGCCATCCCACACGTCTGGTCTCCCGGGTGTGTGCGATCAGAGGACCCTAACCTTAGTGCACATCTGCCCAGCCCCCTTCCCCCGGACAGGCTGAGCCCCGGGGAGGAACTGATCGGCCAGAGTCACATGGCAAGTCACGGGGAGACAAAGCCGGAATGGCGGATCTCCCAGATGCACCCCCCCAACAGGGCGGGCGTGGTGACCCGGGACTGAGGAGCCCTGGGCCAGGCTCCCGAGGTGCTCAGCTCATGGACCTCTCCACCAATACCTGCCCTCGCCAACTCCACCAACTGGGGCCTTCTCTTCGTCCCTCCCGGAGGGCGCCCCCTGCCCCCCTTCTCACCCTGCCAGACTTGGCTCGTCAGGTCCCGTGTCCCCGCTGGCCACGCCCCCTTCTCCTGGGACCCCCATCTCTCCAGCCAGCCACTCAGGGCCTCCTGCTGGTCCCTCTGGCTTCAGGCTAGCTCAGAGCTCGGCCCCAGGCCCTCTGACCGGCACACCTCAAAGTCTCCCTCCGCTTCCCACACATGCCTACCGCCCCAGGTGTCATCTCAGAGCCAGTGGTCCTGACCCGAGACCCTGTCCCTGGTCTCTCTGCTGACTTTCAGACAGGAGATCACCACCAGAAGACATCGTCGTCTGATGTCCCACGGGCACCTAGCACTCAACCTGCCCCACACTCAACTCCGTCCCCCTGCGTCCCCTCCTGTGAGGGCACCGGACTCACCCTGGGCCCAAGTCAGGGACCTGGCCCACATTCAGTCACCTGAAGCCCTGCTAGTTGAGCCCACTTCCTTGGCCTCCCTGCACCCCGCCCACTGACCACACCCCTGCACCCCGCCCACTGACTGCGCCCCTGCGTCCCGACCTGATGTCCTGATGTCCGTGCCCCTGCACCTGACCCCCTCCCTCGTTTCTGCTCCAACCCCTCCAGCCCGAGAGCCTGCTAAGTGGCATTCTGACCACACCCCCCCTCCTCACTTTATCAGAGCTTCAGGGATCCGCCCCAACTCCTGGCCACGACCTTCAGCCTCCACACGGTCTGGCCTGCGCCTACCTCGTTTCGCCCCCCACCTTTCTGTGCCCAGGCCGCACGCCACCACCCACGGCCGCCTGAATGCACGGGGCTTTCACGCAGCCGCAGGCCCCCCCCTTGGGCCATCGCCCCTCCTGCTAGGGAACCTCCTTCCACCCTTGCGGACTCACCTCACCCAAGTGGCCTCTGCCGACCACTTCTGCCCCTTCCAGTCACCGGATTTACCGTGTCGCCCGGCTCTGTGTGACGCACTTCCGGGTACACAGCCGGCTGCCGCGCCACGCGGATGCCCGAGGGCCCCGCCCAACCCTGGGTCCTCCTGCGTCGGCTCTCAGACCGCCAGCACCCAATCACGGTGTCTCCTTTGCGGCAGCCACCAGGCCCGTCCGTTCGCAGAACACCTATGCTGTGAGTGCCACGCTCGCCCAACAGGCACACGGCAGGGAGGGGGCTCCCCGCACTTGACACACGGGCCACAGCTCACAGGCCGCGGACGAGGGGTCAGAGGCCACTGCACCTGGAGTCGGGTCCGTGAGCTCCAGACCCGCCTCCACAGCCCTCCCAGTTTGGGGCAGAAAGGAAAACGACGCATTTCCACGTTTGGCATACAAGTCGCTTAAACATTTTACGAGCTAGCAACGTTTCTGAAAAACACACAGACATGTGCGAAGTCTGTCTTACAAACTCGTCCACGCACTTTGGTTTAGTGGAGGGAACGCCCTAGGTGAGTCACGGCGCCTCGGAGCCCTTGGTCTCCCCGTCTGACCTGTCCGGTGGCGGGGAGGACACGACAGGTAACGTGTCTGCTGCACGCTAAGGGCTCAGACCTGCCAGCATCATCTCTGAGCTGCGGCATCCTGCCCGTGGCCAGGGCCGACCCTGGCCCCCGGGGTCAAATCTCTGCTCCGTTGGGAGATGCCGGCCAAATCACCTCGCCTCTGAACCTGCTTCCTCGAAGGTACAATTGTGATGGAACCTCTGCCCTTCCAGGGTCACGAAGACCAGCGGGCGAGTGTGGCCGTCTCCACGCGGCCCCTGGCACCCAGCAGGTGCTCCGTGGGCATCACTTTCCCCTGATCACCTGCGTGAGGACTGCAGGCAGGCCGACGCGGCTGGCTAAGAGCGGACCCCGCAGGGACGCGGGGCTGGGGCCGGAGGGGCTTGCTCACCTTCCTTCCGTCCACGCCGCCCTCGCTGCCCGCGTATGCCAGCTTCCGGCGCACGTAGAAAAGCATGTCGTCCTGCCGTGGCGCCCACTTCTCCATGAAGTAGGTAGAGAACATCCACGTCCAGAAGACGATGCGGTCATCCTTGAAGCACCCTGCGGCGGGGAGGCCAGAGAAGACTGAGAAAGGTCGGGCCAACCCGGCCCCGGCGTGTGACCTTGGCCAAGCCCTGTCTCCCCCGCCTTCTCCGCACTCCCAACCCCCAACCTGCATGTCTGCTTGGAAATCTGCTGGAGCTCTCTCCGCGATGCGCTAAGCCCCCTGCTCCCTCACCGCCACCCCCACCCCGGCCAGGGGACCGGGGCTCAGGGACACCTCCCAGCAGGCCCAATGCCTCCACCCAGCAGAGCCCGAGAGCCCCGGCTCCCAGCCCCACAGCCCCGGCGACTCAGCGTGGATGAATCAGCAGCTTCGGAGGGAAGGGAGGCCCTGAGGAGAGTCAGCGTCACCGCTGTCTGGGCTGGGAGCTGACGACGGCTCAGGCTCCGGAGGGAGCTCAGGCAGGCTGGCACCACCCTCGGCCAGCATCCCCCACCCCCACCCCAGGCTGCGGCAGTTCCCACGGAGAACCCGACTTAAAGGAACAGCCCCGGCCGCAGGCACAAAGCAGGGAAGGCGTCCACCCCCTCCCTCACCCCTGCACACAGCGGAGCCTTTCACGCCAGATCTGTTCTTGCCTGATCTTCGGGGGGGGGGGGGGGCCTCTTTCTTTCATTACAAATACTTTTTCTTCGGGATATGTAAATCTGTCATCGTCCTTCCCGCACGAGAAGTCGCCCAAGCGCTCTGGTGGGAAAGACCTGGGTGCCCGCTCCAGCTCTGCCACTTGCTGGGTGACGGCAGGCAGGCTGTTTGGGACTCTCTGGTCCGTAGGTTCCTCACAGCGAATGTCGACTGACCGAGAGCTGCCCGGGAAGCGGCACATACAGAGCCCGTGCCTGGCACAGAGCGGGGTCTACGACGGTGGGCTTCCTTCCTTTCTGGGCAGACCCGACGAAATGTCAAGGTACCCGACAGGGCTGCTTCTCACGAACTCAAAAGATTAAACTGTTGCTGGTTTCTTCCTCTCTTTTCCAGAAACTACTCCACCACTGTGACCTCGTCCTGGGTTTGGGATGCCAGAAAGACCTAATCCCCACCCCTAGAGATGGGGAACCCGAGAGCCGGCCGGTGCCGGCCCCCTCCCCCAACACAGGACTGTGGTCTCCCGTGGGGTCAGCCGTGAGGCTCTGGAAGACTGAATCGCAGAAAACCCCGGGCTTTTGTTCATGTCAGCCACACCGAGACCAAAGAACCGGGGCTCCAAACCAGCCTCTGCCCTCTGCCAGGCCGCCGCCCGCAGTCTGTGGCCCACCCACTCCCATGCCCTGCTTGGCTCCCAGAGGGAGGAAGCCAGAAGGGGCCTTCTGATCGGGGGTCCGGGTCAGGGAGCCTGCCTGTCGGCCCCAGGCTCACCGGCACCAGGTGGAACCAAGCCCACCGGGTGTCATCACTGCTTTGAAATTCCCACCACGCCGACCTCAGGCACTACGGGTGCCCTGCAGAGGCGAGGGGAGGCGCCCCGTCAGCCCTGGAAAACTCCCCAGAAGCAACTCTGGCCGTGAGTTGCTGGAGTCGCGGCTCAAAACCCCGCCACCTGCCACGGAGAGGCAGAAGCTGGCTGTCAGCGTCCTTCCGCGGGGGATCCCTTTTCGTTGTGCTGACACAAGTCACCCGGCAGTGACCCGGTGCCAGCTGGGCACCCAGTCAGTGTCAGGGATGACGAGCAGGCCACCGGCTGTGATTCGTGACGCGCCTGCCACCTGTGGGTCGTGGGCGAGGAGCCCCACGTGGGGGAGCCCTTCAGCAGTCACGGCGCCCTGTCTTCACCGCCCGCCGCACAGGAGAAGAAACCCACTGTCGGGAGGTTCAAGGACCCTCTCAAGTTCACAGTTAGAAGCTGATGCAGCCGCAGACCCCTCGGACCCGCACTCAGGCTCTTGACAAACGCCCCCGCGCTATGCTGGGCAACCCGGCGGAACGAAGGACCCGGATGCCCGGTGAGCAGCTGTCGCGCCCGAGGAGCACAGAGGACGGAAGGCTTCCCGGGCGGGGGATGGGGTCTGGCTTCAGGAGCAAAGTTCCGGGGCTGGCGCAAAACAAGCACCCGTTTGCCCTCGATAGAGGGGCGCGGCGGGGGCCAGGCCAGGGGGCCCCCGTTTCCCTGCTTCACGGCGCTAAAAACACTCTGGTCGCACCCCGTCCACCCCGGCCCAGGGGTAAAGTCCGCAGGCCCCGGAGCCTGAAGCAGACGGCCGGCTAGTAGTTCACGCCTCGTACGAAGGCTCGGCCCAAAGCCCACCCTTCCGGGGTCCCCCACTCTCCACCGGCCACACCCAAACCTCTCGGAGGGGACGGTGCTGGGCCCGGCACGCAAATGCCCCCCACCAACCCCCCAGCAGCCAGGTGGCCGGCAGCGGTCTGTGGGTGCCACGCTCCCAGCCGTCCCCCCTCTCCCCGCAGCCCCCAACCCCCAACCCCAGCGAGCGCCACCTCTGCTGGGACACAGCAGCTGCCACTTGCACTCCCCACCCCACCCCCACTACCCCCTGCCAACAGCCCACCCTCCACACCACAGCCACGGGATCTTTACTGAAGGATCTCTTCCTGCCCCCCTTAGAACCTTCCCCCGGAATTCAGAACAAAACCTAGAGTTCCCACAACCCCCCCCGGTGACAGTCCCGCCCCTGCCCGGTGCCAGCCCACGCCTCCACCTGTCTGCCCCGGGACCCCTGTCCAGACAGGTCCTCGCTGCATTCCGGTTACGGCTGAAATGCTGCCTCATCACGGAGCCTCTCCTGACCCCGCATTACTAACGTGCCCTCAGGGTTCTTCCTGTCATACCGCATCTCATTTAACTGCATCACGACCATCCTGCCCCCCCCCCCCCGTGTCTGCACTTCTGGCTGCTGTCCGTCCTCCACTGTAGGAACGCATCCCGGGAGCAGGGACGTCGTCTGGATCCCCACGGTCACCGCCAGATCTCGGAGCCCAGAAAAGAGCTGAGGACACAGGAGGCGCTCAATAAATGCTGGCAAAATTCATGGCTCATCCCAACCTCACAGGCTCAGTGAGGTGGGCAACTCGCCCTGGTGCCCACAGCAGGGAAGTGGCCCAGTCAGGACCCTCCGGCTGAAGCCTGGGCCACCTTCTGTCAGCCACAGGTCCCGGACTTAACAAGCCCCAGAGAAGCCGCACTTGCTGGGCTCCCCAGGGCCCAAAGCAACGACTCCATGGCGGAAGCAGGACGAGTGTGTGGGGCGGGTAGGCCTACTGTGTGCACCGAGCAGGTGCGATGGGAGAGAAGAGGAGAGGGCTGACCCTCGCCCAGCCTGCCACCAGGCGCCCGGCACGTGCAAGTTAGGAGACCCAGCGCCGAGCTCTGAACGGAACAAGGGGCTTCGAAATTCGGTCTACGCCACGGACGCCGTTAACGTTATCTGAGTACCAACCCAACAAGCCCCGCAGGAAGAAACTCAAACGGTCAGGGAAAGCCCCGCACACCTCACTCTAACACAAGGTGAAGAGGGTCCCACCGGGAGGCGGGAGAGGTGTTCAAGTCAAAGAACCACCCGGACAGCCGCCAGAAGGGGGCCACGGGCGACACGGCGGTGGCACAGACCCCCAGACCATCTCCACCCCCCCGGGACGCTCAAAGTCAAAGAGCAGGAAGAGAAATCACAAAGGTCAAGAGCTGTCCTCCGGAACGCTTGAAACTGCCCTCGTGTCCCAGAGAAGCAAAACGAAAAGCAAAGGGAACTCGAAAACCAGGAGACAGAAATCCGCAGTCGAGCAACAGACGTCCGTAATATAGAAGGAACTCACATCACAGAAGTTACGGAAGGAAATGCCTAAGACCCTAACAGCTACATGGGCGAAACACCCAAAGAGGTAGCATAACCAGTTAACAAAAAGTGGGAAAACAGGGGCGCCTGGGTGGCGCAGTCGGTTAAGCATCCGACTTCAGCCAGGTCACGATCTCGCGGTCCGTGAGTTCGAGCCCCGCGTCGGGCTCTGGGCTGATGGCTCAGAGCCTGGAGCCTCTTTCCGATTCTGTGTCTCCCTCTCTCTCTGCCCCTCCCCCATTCATGCTCTGTCTCTCTCTGTCCCAAAAATAAATAAAAACGTTAAAAAAAATTTAAAAAAAAATGTGGGAAAACATTAATCCCACTGGTAATGAAAAATCCATGACAAAGAACGAGCTGTCATTCTTAAGAGGGCGGGGTTGGTATTTACAAAAATCCCACTTACAAAAACTGGCGGGGTCTTACAAACATACGTGTTTGCCACCGACTGAGCCCTTCCTAGGTACTCACCCAAGAGATGAGACGTGTCTACGTAAACACCGGGCCACAGATATTCCTAGAAGCTTTAATTCGTGACAGCCCCAAACTGGAGGCCAGGAAAATGGACCGACGTGACACGGCCAGTCAGTGGCCTATTACTGAAAGTAAAAACAAACTCTGATCCACACAATGCTAGGGATGCATCTCCAGACCTGCCGAAGACAAGCGTAGACGGCTACGCGGGTTTCTGCCTGCAGGGACAAGCAGCAAACGGCCAGTGTCCCCACACGTTCTGCCTCTCGTGGTGGTGGCTCCCCAGGTACGCGCAGCCACGAACCTCAGCAGGGCTTCCGCTTTACACACATGCAGTTTGTTTTACGTGAATTAGGCCCCAGTAACGTCAATAAAAAGTTGTAGCGGGTCCAGGATGGCGTGTAATCCGACGTTCGGGGAAGAGCCCAGGGCTTCGGCCGCAGACACGCTGACCAGAGCTGGGGGGGCCACAAGGAAGTACCAGAAGCAAAGACCGAGAGTGACGGGAGCTGCTGGACCCGATAGGGACTATCTTTTCCCTTCTGCTTTTATTTCATTTCTAGTATTGTCAACAGGAAGAGGACACCCCCTTTCCCCGTGAAGGTACAACTTTTGGTGAATGTCATAGGGCTGATGAAAGAGAGAGAATGGACAGGGGTGGAGAAGGAACCCCCCCCTCCCCCCGCCAGTCTTCGGAGACCTCGCGCTCCAAGTCCAAAGCTAGGGTCGAGAGTCCAGACTGGGCGAGAATTCTGGCTCCTGGAGGCACCGTGCGGTGTCAGAATTTGCAGGCACACCCAAGTTCAGGTCCCAGCTCTACTCCGCACCAGCCAGGCAGCCAATTCACGCAACCTCTCTGAACCTCAGTGACTCCACCCGTAAGATGGGTCTCACCTGCCACCCTCCCGGAACCGACGGTGAGGACGGGGTGAGAGGCCAACAGAGCGTCCTTTGCAAGCTGTAAAGTTCCATCCACACATGGGTTCGTGGGGACCCTCTGCGCTGCTGCTTTGCACATCTCTCTCAGCAACGTGGCCTTTCCCGAGGCCTGCCCAGCAAGAGATCCCCTGGGTCACTAGTCAGGCAGCTGCCACTCCAGCAGGGAGCTCCCTCACCTGCAACACTCTCCCCGTCCCTGTGTCCCTGTCTCCTTCGCCAGTGGGTTTTCAGGACCCTTGAACCCAGTGGAGGGACTTATGGGAGATAGGCAGCCCCTGATGCTGGGCCACTCACCTGGGAAACACTGCAGACAGCCCCCCCGCCCGAGGGCCACCTCCCCTGCTGGCCCGGGGTCCTAAAGCAGCATCTTTTAAATTTTTTTTTTTAACATTTATTCATTTTTGAGGGACAGACAGAGACAGAGCATGAGTGGGGGAGGGGCAGAGAGAGAGGGAGACACAGAACCCGAAGCAGGCTCCAGGCTCTGAGCTGTCAGCACACAGCCCAACGCGGGGCTCAAACTCACGGACAGTGAGACCATGACCTGAACCGAAGTCAGATGCCCAACTGACAGAGCCACCCGGGCGCCCTGTTATGTTCTTTAAAGTAGCCAGAAACACGGGGTTGGCCATGTCACGCCAGCACGTGGTCAGCAGGGTCACCCCAGCGTGGGGTCAGCGGGGTCACACTGTCACCCCAGCACGGGGTTGGCGGGGCCACACCAGCGCTCCTAAGGGGATACCCACCCAGTTAGGTTCCGCAAGCCTCTGGACACACTGTCGTCCACCAATCAACACGCAACCTTGTTTTATGTGTGTTTGTTTCAGGACACCTGATCTAATACATGGTCGATTCGTCAACACCGAACGCAGGCCAACAGCACAGTAACTTGCGCCTGAGTGAAGTTCACTTAACACACAGACATTCTCCACAAGGGCCCGTCACAGCCTTCTCATGCCTGGGACCAGACAGACCAAAGCATTATGCTTGGGGTTGCTTTGTTATTTTTATTTTTTGAGACGGGGGCGCACGTGAACGAGGGGCAGAGAGAGAGAGAGAGAGAGAGAGAGAGAGAGAGAAGTGGGGCTCACTGGGAGCAGGGCTCGAGCTCAAGAACCATGAGATCACGACCTGAGCTGAAGTCAGATGCTCAACCGACTGAGCCACCCAGGCGCCCCTTGGTGTTGTTTTCAACAGCAAAATCACCAACACAAAGCACAAAAATGCAAAATAGAGGCACTAAATCGCCCGCAAAAGGACACTCGTGTACCCTATGAGCTGAGACAAGGCAGAAGCAGAATGTCACCTTGTTCGACCTCGGGGGGGTGGGGGTAACCTGCACCCGTCAGGCAACTCAAACTTTTCACCACTGTGCGCATGTCTGCAATTAATCACGAAAGCACCGTAAGTACTGATTGGGTGGCCACCAATAAATTTTAGCAAGCAGGTGAATTTCCAAATACTGATCCATGAATAATGAAGATGGGCCATATGGGAAGAACTAATAGCCGTCAGCTCCCAAGGGGTCCAACTGTTTCCCCTGCCTCCGGCAAATTATTGTCCATTGACCAGACCTTTGAAAAATCGTGAATTAGATTTTGGGAGGCATTCCTTGAAATCACCCCCGTCCACTTTAAGACCATTAAACCACGTGGCTTAATAAGCAAGCCGTTGTAACAACACCCCGAGTAAAACATTCACAGCCATTAAAAATGAGAACCGTGTATTACAACAGAGAAAAGTGTCCGAGAGCCACTTCTAAAAAAGGTACTTCGAGCAGCAGGCCAAGAGATGTTTTTGAGAGGGCAATTCTACCAGAGCCTCAAGAAACAGCTAGTTCCAGTGCGACGCATACATTTTTAGAGCCTAAGAAATCCGCAAATGCTTTTTAACAAGGCAGCATAATGTTGATTCCAAAAATAGTGCACGCAGATACATGCGCATGCAGGAAAGCACAGGCTTGTGGACAGCAACACAAAAATCTTCGAAGCAATGTTAAAAAGTATATGCTATTTCCAAGCAGGATTTAATCTAATACAAAAACGGTCCCATATTAGGAAATCCATCCATATATGCGCTATATATTGACAGATCAAAAAAATAATAATAATAACACGTGATCATTTCCATGGTACTGAGAAAACATTCAGTAAAATACAATACCCCTTCTTGATTTAAAAAAAAAATTTCTCAGGACGCCTGGGTGGCTCCGTCGGTTGGGCGACCAACTTTGGCTCAGGTCATGATCTCGCGGTCTGTGAGTTCGAGCCCCGCGTCGGGCTCTGTGCTGACAGCTCGGAGCCTGCAGCCTGCTTCGGGTTCTGTGCCTCCCCCTCTCTTGGCCCCTCTCCTGCTCATGCTCTGTGTCTGTCTCTGTCTCTCGATACATAATAAGCGTTAAAAAAATTTTTTTTAATTCTCCATAAAATAGGAATGAATGAGTAGCTTCTTAAACATGGTCTACAGCTCAAGTAGAAAAAGTTGGAGACAAGTTAAGTATTATCACAACCCAGTATAATTAGGTACTAGATAAGATACTAGACACTGCAATTAGACAACGAAGATATTAAGAATAGAAATCGTGGGGCGCCTGGATGGCTCAGTCGGTTAGGCGACCGACTTCGGCCCAGGTCATGATCTCACGATTCGTGAGTTTGAGCCCCGCGTAGGGCTCTGTGCTGACAGCTCAGACCCTGGAGCCTGCTTCCGATTCTGTGTCTCCCTCTCTCTGCCCCTCCCCTGCTCATGCTCGCTCTCTGTCTCTCAAAACATAAATAAATTGTTAAAAAAATTTTTTTTAAATAAATAAATTAATTAATTAATTAAAAAAAAGAATAGAAATCGTGAAAGTCCAGTAAAATTATCATGACTTACAGATGACATTATACCTGACTTGGAAAATGCAAAACACTCAACTGAAAAATTATTCAAACACTAGAAGGCATAAGGATAAATCCAGGCAGAAGGTGTAACGGGAAGAAATGCTCCGTTCAGAGTTTTTTTTCAAAGACTTGGATAATTGACAGGTTTGCCGAGATCTTAGCTGGGAATATTCAAACCACGGAGGGAGCGACTTGGTAATCTAACATGAGCCGACAGAAAATGCCACGAGAATGTGTCCGAGTAAGCGCGAGCGGCCGGGACACTTCGGGAAGAACCATGTGGGGACAGAGTTCCGATCGTTGTTAAAAACCACACCGGAAAAAGCTAAAAACCCTCAGGCACTACTAACAGCCCCAACCACCCATCATCACCCTTTGGTGTTGCCCGGGGCCGTGGGGTGCCTTCGTCCGCCTGGCGCAGGTCTACCTGCAGGACAGAAACCGACCAGCGAGGTCAAGAACAGAGGAGAGAGCGGGGACCTGTTAACCCACAGACTTGTGGCAAATACAACGTCGAGGCTCACCGGATGCTAGAAAACAAACCGAGAAACGTCCCGACCCTGCATCACCTTCCGGCTACCGTCTCAACCAGAAGCTGACTCCAACAAAAACTTTTCCATCATTTGCTTGGGCAGGTTTGTTAATGTACACATTTGTTCATTTCTACCATTGCTTGCTTTGTTTTCCCTGCCACTGTGACTTTGTATCATTTCATGGATTCCATCTTCTCACAAACCTGGGATCCAACCATCTCTCAGGAACCACTGTTCCCCCCCGGGCCCAAGCCACCATCGCCTGCCGGCCTGCGTTACTGGTACGGCTTTCTAACTGGTCCCGTGAAATCAGTTCTTGTCCCTTCCCTGCTTACAATCCTCCCTGCGGGGGATACTTCCTCCGAATCTCCATCAAGCACTTCCTGGCCTCCCTCCAGCACCTCACTCAAACACCTACCTTCTCCGGGAAGCCTTTCCAAGCCCTTGACCCGACTACAACCTGCAAACCCCACCCCAACATCTCCTCTCCAGCTTCCTGAACCTGGCACTGTAGCACATCATCCGTATTTTACCTATGTATTTACTTTGCTCTCGGCCTCTCCTTAGGACAGGAGTCAACACACTTTCCCTGAAAAGGTCCAGACAGAAAATACTTTAGCTTCTGCAGGCCATATGGTCCTGTCTCAACTACAAAATCACCCAGAGCAACATGTGAAGAAATGGGCATGGCTATGTTCGAACACAAGTTTATTTACACAAAAACAGGCATCAGGCCAGAACTGGCCCACGCTTTGCCAACACCTGCCCCTAGGAGGACAGAGATGCCCCATGAGAACGTAAGCTCCGTGAAGGTATGGATATTTTTCCCCTGTGATCATACTGTTCGCGGCTGCATGCTTAGTCCCTAGAAGAGTGCTCGGCCTACAGGAAGCAATAAATACTGGCTAACTGAATAAGCAAGTGACATGAACGAACTGGTTAGTGAAAGCGACACGGTGATAGCACTTAGCAGACAGATCAAGGGAAGAGCACAGAAAGCAAGCACGGAAAAAACACACCGGAATTTAGTTTATGTAAACACGGCGCTTCAAGCAGGCTGGAGACCGACCCTTCAGCCACTGGTCTTGGGGCAACTGGCAGGCTAAGGAAGAAGAACGAGGCTGGGTCTGTGCTCAACCAAAATAAACTCCAGAAGATCAAAGCTTTTAATGTTAAAAGTAAAATCGTAGGGGCGCCTGGGTGGCGCAGTCGGTTAGGCGTCCGACTTCAGCCAGGTCACGATCTCGCGGTCCGTGAGTTCGAGCCCCGCGTCGGGCTCTGGGCTGATGGCTCAGAGCCTGGAGCCTGTTTCCGATTCTGTGTCTCCCTCTCTCTCTGCCCCTCCCCCATTCATGCTCTGTCTCTCTCTGTCCAAAAATAAATAAACGTTGAAAAAAAAAATTTTTTTTTTAAAAAAAGTAAAATCGTAAAAAAAATCAATAAATAAACTGTGAGAGAATTTTTTTTATTCTCAGAGATGAAAAAGCCTCTCTAAATAGACCGCATAAGATTTCAAAGAAAAGATTAATCAAACTATCTCTGTCCCAAAAATAAATAAACGTTGAAAAGAAAAGATTAATCAAACTACATAAAAATAAAATATTTCTATGGGGGGACAAAAAAGCACCACATGCATCATAAACAAAAGAAAACACACACCAGAAAAATTACTGGAACTCTTTTTTTTTTATTTTTTAATGTTTATTTATTTTTGAGAGAGTGAGCGTTGGGGGGGGGGGGGGGCGGGCAGAAAGAGAGGGAGACACAGAATCCAAAGCAGGCTCCGCTCTGTCAGCACAGAGTCCAATGTGGGGCTCGAACTCACGACCTGGGAGATCATGACCTGAGCTGAAATGAGACGCTTGACCGACTGAGCCACCAGGCGCCCCAAAATTACTGGACCGCTTAACTGAGGTTGATTTTCCCTAATAAATAACAAGTTTCATCTAATGCACACGAAATGAAACAGGATGCAAAGCAAAGGCAGATCCAAACGGCGAGGGGAGATTCAAACGTGAAAACAGGCTCCACTTACACAGTTACAGGAATGTCACATGAACACCACAAACGTCTACTTTTCGCCTCTTCGATCTACAAAAATCTAAACACCCGACAACACCCCCGGGTGAAGGCGATGCCGAGGAGCAGGACTTCGCGTCTGGCAGCAGAAGGGGAACGGGTAACGATCTCCGCGGACACGGCGGGGAACAAAAACCACAAATGCTCATACCTTCCACCCAGCAATTCTCCTCCCGAGGGTTTGCCCCAAATAATGTAACTAATTGTAGCCCTTTGCGAAATACTGGAATGGTCCCCTCAACAGGGGAGTCACGACAGAGGTCAGAGATCGTTTACAGAGCGGGCTGCGATGCGGCTGTTCCACGAGAAGGGAGAGAGCTCTACCTGTGCCAGTGAGGAAAGGTCTCTAGGATAAAGTGAGCAGCAAAGCAGCCCGAGGGGTCCCCCCTGCTAACGGGACAGCCGGCCGCGACCGAACGCTGGCGCTCCAGGGCACAGGAGGGCGGGCGCCGGGCTCCAGCGGTTCTGGCCGGTGCCTGGCAGACCCCAGGCCCCTGTTTTCCACTTGTAAAACCACAGTAAGAATGGAATCCACCTCTCGGGGTTGCTGGGGGTTTTAATGAGCGGATACACGGGAAGCCCTCCCCGGGACGCTGGCGGGTGAGCAAGCGTTATTCACGCCCTCGCTGGTGCCACCACGGCGTCCCAAGACGGGCTACAGAGAAAGGGGCCTTCTTCACGATGACTCTCCCCATACCCTTCGAGTTCAGTGCCCTGAGCGTGTTCTGTTCTCAAAGTCACAGAAGGGGCGCCTGGGTGGCTCATTCGGTTAGATGTCTGACTCTGGGTTTCGGCTCAGGCCAGGACCTCATGGTTTGTGAGATCGAGTCCCACTTCGGGCTCTGAGCTGAGAGCGCAGAGCCTGCTTGGGATTCTCTCTCTCCCTCTCCCTCTCTCTCTTCCCCTCCCCCCCTCACAAATAAGCAAATGAATAAGCCTAAGACAGACTGAAGGAAGTAAACCAAAGACCCACGGTGGTTCGTGTTCACAGTGCTAGAATGACTCTTCCTGGTTGTCACATACTCTGTCGTATATTTATAAACACTTCTGAACTGAAATAACACCGAGGGTTTACCGAGTGCCGGGCACTGTGCTGAATACTTGTATTGCCGACGTTAACACTGTGTGAAGCAGGTTTTATTTACCAGTGAAGACACGGTTGTCCAAGGTCACTCCCATCCACACCTTGTTTAATCTGGAGCCAAAAGGCATGGGGTGCCACTCGTAGGGGCTGGATGCTCAGTGCGGGGTGTGGGGCGGCCCCTGCCCCCCGGAGCATCAGGAGAGGGAGGATTTATCCACAACTCACCCACGCGCACGCACACACACACACACACACACACACACACACACACGAGTGTTAATACTGCCTCGGTAAGGGTCAGGAGCACTAGGGAGGCTCCCCCGAGGAGGGATTTCATGTGAGGGCTCAAACCTACAGGTTAAGTGGGCGAGGGCAGGGGAAGAACATTCAAGGCCCCCCTGTGGGGCGATGCCCGGTGAGGCCGGATGGGGAAGGGGCCCAGGGGTAAAGATGCCCAGTGGGAGCCAGAGCTGGAGAGGACCCCACTGAATGGGGCCTCCGGGCCTCCATGCTGGCAGGGGCCAGGGGAGCCCTGAAGGGTTGGGTGGGGAGGGAGTGGGGCGGAGTCTCTCTGCTGTGGGGAGGGGCCTCCTGAGAGCACGCCTCTGCTCCGCCTGGCCCCCTCCCAAAGGTGGGAGGTCAACTAGCCTCTTTGGGGAGAGTCCCAGGGAGACCTTGGCCCCTGGCCACCCCCACACCCCTGCAGCCGGGGCGGGATGAATAGGCCTCTGTGGCCCCTCAATAGGCCTTTCACCAACTCGTGCCTCTCGGTGCTCCTAGCTGGCTGAAGACCCTGCCTCGGGGCACAGAAGACAAACAAAGGAGCTGCCGGGGGTGCCCGGCTGTGGTGACGAGGCCCTTGGAAGGGGAAGCACTGGTCAGACGGGTCCCCACGTGAGGGATCCCACGGGCCTGGCCAGTCCTCCGGGAAGCATGGGGTTTCGGCGATGCAAGGTGGCCGGATCGGGTGAGGCCCCACACCCCTGCCCGGTTCCCCGTCCTCCTCACCATATGAGCCAGGCCCTCCAGACAGCCCCCCCAAAGTCTGCAGTGTGGTCCCTGCCCTTCCTCCCTGGCCTCAGCCTGCCAGTCCCCCCACCGTAGGGTCTCTGCCCCCAGCCGTGCTGGTCTCAAGCCTGTCTGTGCTGACACCGCAGCTGTCACCTCCCCCCACCGCCCCAGGCCACCTGCACCCGAGCACCTGATCCCTTCCGCCCCCGATGCACACTCCAGCTCAGACACCCTGAGAGGTAAAGTCACTGCTTCCATTCAGCTGATGAGGACCGTGAAGCTCGCCGCTCGAGTCACCCGTCTGACGTCAAGTTCCAAGTAGGCGGCAGGACCAGACTCCTGCCCGGGGCTGCCTTCCGAGCCGCGCTCCTAGCTCTAGGCCGCGGCCTCGGCACGCCGGCTCCACACACCTGCCTGGGTGTCCCTCCCCTCCAGGACGAGACACCTTGCTGTCAGGATGACCCAGTACCCAGCACAGGGTGGGGCCCCCAGCAGGCACCTGCAAAGGCTGAACAAATAAATACGTCATGATGACCGACCTCCGGCTTCCAGCTGGCTCAGAGGACAGACACCACGGAAGGAAGCGGTGACGCTCGCCCAGAGCCTCCACCAGCAAGCGCTTTACTCCCGACCCCTTCTCACACATGCACGGCGCCGTGAAATCCTCGAAGCGCGTTTACAACCCTCGGTCACATCCGGGATCTCCCTAATGACCCACTTCGCGGTGCGGGAAACAGAGGCACCTGACCCAGGTTACCCAGAAGGGCCATAATGGGCCTTGGGACTTGAACTGGAATCCATGCCAGGGCGGATCAGCACCGGCTCCGAGAGCGGGCTCTGCATGAGGCCCCGGGCATAGTGGCCGGGCTCTGCATGAGGCCCCAGGTCGCTCTCACGGGGCAGGGCATGCGCCCGAGTGGTCCTTGGCCCGAGGTTCCCAAAAGCGATCCTCTGGACTCTCCAGAACAGCAGCGCCTGCAAATGCCCTGCGGCCACTGTCACTCAACGCCACACCTCACTCCCCACAAACTGCTCCCAGATACCTCAATCCTGCCGGAGCACTTATGGCCCAAGAGTAGCCGCACATTCAAAGTCCCATCTCCTGTGAGCTCGTCATTGCTGTGGCCTTGTTCGAACTCCTGACTCACTGCTTCGCTCTGACACATTAAAACGGAGCCTATGAGACAAGCTGCGGTTCTGCAGGGTCACCGAGGCTCCCAGACACACGCACAAGGTGCCCCATCCCAGACCGGAGCTGTGACCGGCCACCCTCGCGCCCACCTGCGCCCCACCCCGCTGCCTGGGCAGGAGACCACTCGCTCGTGGCCCTGGCCACGGCCCAGGGCCCCACCTCCACAGGCTACCTGGGTGGGGGCAGGTCACAGAGCCCCAGAGGCCTAGGGCTGTCCACAGCCCGCCCGCTCCAAGCACTGTGTCCCTGCGGACACACAGCCTGGCGAGAGGGACTCAAGGCCACATGACAGCATCCATTCTGCGCACCGATGCCAACGTCCCCTAGCGCACGGACACGCCCAACGCACCCTCCCCAGCCCCCCGGGGGGGCCTGCTCCCTCCCTCCCCCCCCAACAGGTCTGGGTCACGGCCCTGGGCCACACAGCCGCGTGCTCAGGAGGGGCCAGTCCCACATCCGTCTCCGTGTCCCGATCCCCTTCCCCTCACTGTGGAAACCAGGCGGCCCGGCTCCTGCTCACACACCAGACCGGGCGAGGCCACGGGGTGAGTGGGTGCCAAACACCTCCCCTTGGGGAGACGGCCACAGCCTCGAGTCCCACCCTCGCTGCTCCGCGACCCTGAACAAAGCACCCCGGCCTCTCTGGGCCTCGCCGTTTTCACCTGCCAATGGGGCGAACACCCCTCGCCACAGGGTTGTACGGGGCCGTGGCTGCTCTGGCTCCCACCCTCTGCGGGAGCAAGCGGGCTTCGTGGCCTCCCCGGCGGGCTCCCGGGCGCAGCGCCTCTGCACAGACAGGCCCGCACCCCTGCGCCCTGCAGCTGCACGGAGCCCCGCCGCGTGGGGGCCGCTCCCCTCCTCCTGGGGTCGGGAGGAATCTGGAATCGGGCAGGTGGCACCGTGTTGGCATCACCCAGGGAGGCCCTGCAAACGCAGCTGGGGACCTGCTGGTCATGAAGGCTGCAGCCCGAGGGCGAGGCCGGGGCCCCGGGGGGCAGAAGGACAGGGTCCTCGTTTCCGCCTTGTTGGGGGCTGGGATCCGTGACGCTTCCCATTTCTGCGTCTTCCCATCTCATTCCTGCCGTCCTGAGCCACGGCACCCCAGTGGCACCGAGCTCCCTGAGGCAGTGTCAGTGGCCCTGCTCGGTTTCAGGCAGTGGCGTTGTGGCCTGGTGAACACACGTCCGGGCGCTGCGGGCCGAGAACGCTGCTGCTCCAAGTCAACCTTCCTTCCCTCATTTGATGCAAGAGGAAACTGAGAGCCAGAGGGGAGAAGGGCCTTGCCCACAGTCTGGATTCGACCCCGGGCTCTGTCGCCTGTCACAGGCAGCCTCCATGACACTCTCCGACACTCTGGGTCTGGAGGCTGACCTCTGCCCTAGGTGGAGGCACAACAAAATCGGTCCCACCCTGCCAGGAGAACAGAGAGCTGGGGTCAGGAAGCGGCCGGAGAGCCACCCCCCCCCCCCCCAAGGGCCACAGAGAGGCGCAGATCTCCAGCAGACAGGGTGAGGCCAGACCCAGGCAGAGGGAGCGTTTCCCTCCTCCGCGAGGGAGGGAGAGCATCCTGCCTCCGCACTGTCTTAAGAAACCCAAGTCTAAAAGGCGTTTTTCAAGATTTTTCAAACCACGTCCAAAAGCAAAGGGGTTTTACCTGAAAGATAAACAGGAACAACAACTCCACGAACAAGACAAAAACGTGAAAACTAAGCCCCCTCTTCTCTGCTTTGCCAACAGACATTTTTCAAGTATTTGCTGGTCGTTCAAGGGAGGGAAATATATATGTATATATATATATATATATTTTTAATTTGTTTAAATGTTTATTCATTCTTGAGAGAGAGAGAGAGAGAGAGAGAGAGAGAGAGAGAGAGAGAGACAGCGCGTGAGACGGGGAGGAGCAGAGAGAGAGGGAGACACAGAATCCGAAGCAGGCTCCAGGCTCTGAGCTGTCAGCCCAGAGCCTGACGCGGGGCTCGAACTCACGGACCGCGAGATCGTGACCTGAGCCGAAGTCGGACGCTCAACCGACTGAGCCACCCAGGCGCCCCTATATTCTTTTAAAAACTCAAGCTGGCCGGATGTTTGTCTCACGTCATGTCAGACACAGGACTCCCTTCTACTTATTTTTTTTTTTTGTCAAAGTTTTTTTACTTATTCTGAGAGAGAGAATCCCAAGCAGGCTCCACACCAGCAATGCAGAGCCCTACTTGGGGCTCGAACTCAAGAACCGTGATATCATGACCTGAGCCGAAAGCAAGGGTCAGACGCTTAACCGACTGAGCCACTCGGGCGCCCCAGGACTCCCTTTTTAAAAGGAGTCCCTCTCTAACTGAGCTGATGCTCCTGCTGCCCAGCCTGGGCTGGGCAAAGGCTCCTTCCAAGCTGGGTGGCCCCCGACCTTGGCCCCCACCGCTGCGGGCTCAACTCCAGCCGCTCCAACCCCTTACCTGTAGGTCCAAAAGCAACATCCCAGCCCCCGTCTGTAGCCGACGGGGGCCCTGAAAGGGGTGCACTTGAGCTTCTCCCCCTCACACGTCCTGGCCCTGTCACTGCAAACGGAAAATAAGGGAGCCTCTGCCTCTGCCCTGTCGCTAATCAGCTCTCTCCCTCACCTGTGCGGGGGGCTACAGGTGGGTCAGATCAGGCACCCTGCCCCTTGTGGTCCACCTGTGGCAGGGTCCTCTCTGAGCCTCACCCCGCTGTCTGTGCAGACACAGGGTCGGGCCGGTGGACTTCCGGATCCTTCCTGTCCATCCGGCTTCCCGAGGCCGGGCTGTGACCCACAGGACGTTCTGCTGCCTGAGCCCAAACCAGGAGGCCGTCAGAAAACCTGGATCCAAGCTAAGTTTCCCACGAGGTAAGACCAATCCAGGAAACAAGGGCACAGCCACCCAATGACCTTGTGGTCGTTGCGACGGTGTTTCGTTTGAACAACACGGAAGATGCTTCAGGAGTTTTGAGTAAGAAAGCGTGACCAGGAAACTTTGTGTCTGGAATGTCGAGTATTCCTTAAGAAGGCTTTAGAAGGATTGGAAAGCAAGCCTTTGCAAAGTTAACGGTCGTCTCTGCATGATGGGAACTGTGATCTTTTTTCCCATCCTCTTAAATTTTCCAGTTTCTGTAATGTGCGTGGAACACTTTTTCAATGGAAAAAAAAAAATTTTGGTTTTGGGCGTCTGAGGCTGTTTTTTTAACAAGTATCCTGCGTACGGATTCTCCTGAGTGGCCTCACGGCTCAGCGGGTATTCCCGAGGCTTCCAGGCTCAGGGAAGGAGGCAAATACGGCCACGAGGGGCCACGGCACCCACCCTGGGCAGGCCACACAACCTCTCACACTCTTGCCTTGCAGAGACAGCCCTGCAGATGTGACCCTTGGTCTCCTCACTTATTTATTTATTTTTAACGTGTATTTATTTTTGAAAGAGAGAGAGAGAGAGAGTGCGCACGCGCACAGCGGGGGGAGGGGCGGGGGGGGGAAACAGAGGATCCAAAGTGGGCTCTGTGCTGACAGCAGCGAGCCCGATGCGGGGCTCGAACTCATGAACCGCGAGATCGTGACCTGAGCCAAAATCGGACGCTCCACCGACTGAGCCCTCAGGCGCCCCTTGCCTGGTCTCTGAAGTGTGAGGTCCAAAGTCCTCAGGTTTCCCTGAAAGGACACAGAGTCCCTGCCTCAGGAGAGACCGACCACAGGGCGGCCTCCTCCAGCCCCAGAAACGGACAGAGGCCGGAACCCACAGGCCTTAAAAATAGGCCCAGGAACCGAAAGAGGCACCGCTCACCACGCAAACGGTTACACTTCCTCCCCACAGCACGGGCCCAGACCCGGCCCAGCCTGCCTCGGTTGGGCTGGAGGGCTTGGGGCCCCAGGGAACCCCGGGGAACTGTCCTCAGGGACCGCACAAGCACAACCCCGATTCCACGCACGGGCACCGGCCCGGGCGCTCTGTATCCTCTGTAGCCTGTCTCGTTTGCTCCTCACGCTGCCCGTGAAGCTGTCACTTCTCCTGCAATTCCCGTGACGCCACAGACTCTGGGTCGCCACTTCACAGAGGCTCAGCCCCCCCCCGGTCTTCCCTTCCAGGCACACCTCCCGCTAAACCCCGCCCCCCCCCCCCCCCCCCCGATGCCCAGCTACGCCACACCTAGCAAAATGGGAAAGGGCCAGGCTGGCAGGCTCCCTGGAAGGCAGTTTCCCCACTTCATTCCTTCTGGCTCATTCCACGAACCCCCTGCAGGATGGCTACCGGCATCTGACGGGCCGCGGCTGGAACGCCACAAATCCCACTTCTGCCACCTCCCAGCGACATGACTTTGGGTGAGTCGCCTGGCTTCCTGAAGCTTGCTTTTCTCACCTGCAAAATGGGGTGCCAACAGACTCTACCCCCATGGGCATGACTGCAGCTGCCGTGCGACGGGCACAGGGCAGGCAGCCCAAGTCAATGGCCACAAAACCCCCCGAGGCCGGGCCGAGGGCCCAGACCACTGCTGCAGCCTCCACTCTTCTTCCAGCCGGGCCAGCCTCCTCCCCCCCCCCCCCCCCCCCCCCCGCTGCCCAGGCAAGTCCTGCCCTGCCGTGGCCCCTCTCAAAGGCCCCACACTGCACAATGCCCCTGAGCAGCCGTGGTGGCTCCCTCCTCTGCGGCCCCTCAGGGAACCTCTCATGCCTCCACCTGGGCCCTTCCTCAATCCACCTGCGCACACCTGTGATGACTGGACCACCAGCACCCTGAGGACAGGTATGGGTGGGTCCCAACGCCGCTGATAGCTTAGGCTCAGACACATCCTGCCACTTACGAGCCACGGACCCGGGGACACGTTACTTCACCTCGAAACCTGCATCTGGTCCTCAGGACAAAGAGAAGAGCGTACCAATACCCACCTTATAGGACAATTTCAAGAATAAAAGGAAACAGTGAACACGGAACACTCCTCTCGCCGCCGCCCCCAGCACTCCCGGCCAGAGAGAGAATGCCCTAGGCCACCTAAAAGGGGACATCGGTCCAGGCAGAGCCGCTCTGAAAGGTGTTCAGCCCAGGCAGAGCCCAAAGACATTCAGCACGATGTAGGCCCCTCCCCTCCCAGCGCCTGTCCACGGTGCACACCAGACCCCGGGGCCAGGTCAAGTCCACGCGGCCCCATTGAACGTCAGCGGGGTGCTGCCTCTGTTGAGAGGGAGGCTTCCCGGTACGGGACGCTTCAGCTGACGTCCAGGGCCCGGGAGAGAGCCCAAGCCCCGGGAGGAGGCATCAGGCTAGATCCGCTTCTGGTCCAGATGTCTGCATCACACAACAGATTCAGCCCGAGAATCTGAATCCCTGGAGCTGCCTGGAATCCCAAGCAGCTTCCTGTGGATAAAACCCTACAATCCTGCTCGGAGGAGCCACAGCCCTGGCTGCTTCCAGCAGGGTCTCTCCTCCGGCTGAGTCACCTGCGCACCCGGCTTCTCTCCCCTACTCAGCGGTGCCCTCCCACCAGGCACGAGCAGGCAGGACCAGGCCCGATCCCCCTTCCTGACCCGCAAAGCACGTCTCCGCTGCAGACCAGACGCGGCCGAAGAGAAGACTCAAAAGACAGGTTTGGATCCACGAGGTGCCTTTCATCATCACAGCCAAGTGACAACCCCTGGGGCGGGGGGGGGGGGGGGGGGGGGGGAGAAGCAGTCGCTTTCTCCCATCTTAGACAGACGCTGTGACTCAGAAATGACAACAGTGTGTCTAGGGTCAAGCGTCTCCACCAGAGGCTCCCTCACACCTTCAAAACAACCTCAGAGAACATGGCATGGTTCTCAAGGGCCTCAGCTTTAATTGAACAACCACGGCAACAATCTGGGAGGTTTAAATGCAGGAACGTAACAGGTTGTCACAGCTGTGGAGTGGAGAAGAAAGGGCCGGGCGATCTGCTGGACACGCGAAGGTTCTCTGGGGGCGGCGTTCTGGGTGGGCAGGCCACCCACTGGGTCCTGACTCTACTCTGGCATTAGGTCACTATTCAGCTTGGCCCTCTCTGAACACAGCATTTCTCTTGTGAAAAATCAAAGAGCGACAAAGTGTACCTTCTAAGAGGCTAAGATTCTACTCTGTATACACTCAAACCCTTATTTACTCGTCCAGAAAGCCTCTCCCTGGTGCTGCTAAATGTTTACTGGGTACCTGCTCTGCACGTGCCCTGTGCTGGGCACTGAGGAGTCACAGACTGGGCAGTGGCCTCAAGGGGCTCGCTTGCTAACCGGGGACACGGTCACACAGACTGTTACAGTGCCACGATCAGCCTGATGATCCAGAAGACATGCATCGGGCACAAAGAGCCTAGGCAGTGGCACAGGAAGGGGGGGTGGGGTCACTAGGGTGGTGGCATTGGAGCTGAGGCCTGGAGAGACCCCTGTAGGTGTGCGTGGAGCAGGGGAGTAGGGGTGGCCTTCCGGGAGGAGAAGAGAGCGGGCATAAAAGCACAGAGCATCGGAGCGCCACAGGGACAGAGTTCAGGAGTTTAGGAGTTCAGGACGGGGGTTGGGGGTGGGTAAGGCAGGAGGGAGGAGGGGAGGGGGGAAGGGTGTGGGAGTGGGGACCGCGTGCCCGGAGAGGAGACACGGGAACTACGGGGCATTTCTCCTCCCCAGATGCAGGGCGACAGGCACGGCGAGGCCTGGCCAGGGACATCTGGGGAGCAGTGGAGGGACACGGCAGGCTCTGCTGTCAGACTGGCCACAGGTCAACCCCAGCTCTGCCACCTCCTCACTGGCTTTCCCTGGGCAAGCCTCCCCCCTCCCAGAACCTCCTGCTCATCTGTGAAACTGAGATGACACTCCTATCAGGCCAAGTCAGAATGGAACTGACAGAGCGCATAAAGGCCCTGGCACAGGGTGAGCAGCTCCGGAAATGTCAGGTGCTAGAATTCATTAGGATCGGCCTCAGGGAATGGCCCCCTGGGCTCCTGGGGGCGGGGCCTGGCAGAGGCGAGAAGGTGCTCAGAGAGGTGGGGAGGGGCTGCCTGGAGCTTGGGAGCAAACTGGGCGGAGGGGCTTGGAGCAGATGGTCCGTCAGACCCCTCCCATCCCAGACATCCTGGGCCAGGTGGCAGGTGGGCCTGGCACGCAGCCTGGCACACAGTAGGTGCTCAGTGAACGCTAGAATGAACTCATGAGGATCCCTCAATGTCTGCTCAACACTGAGTCTTGACGCCTTATCAGAAAAGAAACCTGAAAAACCCATTTCCTGGCCCATCCCTACTTCCAAGGCACCCCACCCTCGCGCCAGGAAAGGTCATTCCTGGGGCAGGCTGGGCTGGGACCTGCTTCCTGAGGGGACACGTAGTCTTCTGCTAAGGTAACTACAAAAAAAAACACGAGGATTTGGATTCATTTCCTCTCCTCTCTAGACTCAGGGTGTGGCCTGCTGAGGGGCCCGGACCCCTAGGGGTGCCATGTCCCTGCTGCTGTGTGACCTTAGAGGGGATATGTTGGCACTTCGGGACTCCCCAGTGGTGAAGGAAGGGGGCAAGGGTAGAATCTCCAAGGCTGGCATCCCCTCCTTCACAACGCTGTCACCCCCTCTGAAACTCCCAGCTCAGATTGGGGTGGAGAGGGGGGGTGTTGGCTGACAATGTGGTATGAAATCATGCCGGCACGAAGAAGGGAGGGGTCTTTTCATGGAAAAGAAATGACAACCACACACTACAAGGAAGGGGGCTCCTCGGCTCGGGTCCGGGCAGGATCCAACAGTAGTGATTACCTCATACCCAGCCACACCGGGAGACCCCACCCACACCTTCAGCCCCAGGCGTTTCCAAACAATACCAGGTGCCCCCCACCCCACCCCACCAGCAGAGGTAGGACTCAGGGCCTCAGCTAAACAGGATCACACCCAGAGAGGCGGCAGTCCCTGCTCCCTCTGCTGAGTAGGTGGGTTGGGGGGAGGGGGGGGGCCAAGGCCCAACAGGTCCCCAGTTGGAGCTAATGGGAGAGGAAGAAATGGCAGTGTGGAGAGGTGCAGGAAGACAAAGGCTTCAGGAAGCGGGGGACGTTGGCCCCGACACGCTGGCAGGGAGGTCGGCCCAGAGCCCACTGGGGGCCTGTTCCGCCCCCGCCTGGTGATGGGCCAAGGGTCTCCCCAGATCCCACGCCCACACTCCCTGCAGCGGCACCGAAGCCCCGGGGAGGGCTTCCTAGAGAAGGAAGGGACCTGTCACAACCCCGGAGAGGAAGGAGAAGGATGGACAGACACACTCGAAGGGACAGACAGAGGGAGACGCCGAGTGACCCGGGAAAGAGGAAGAGACACAGAGACGTGAGTGTGCAGAGCCGCTGTTGGGACCAAAATCAGAGACCAACACACAGGGACACAGGAAAAACCCATACGTGGAGACCTGGGGGGCGCATGGAGGAGGCCACGACAGGCAGAGCCAGAGACACAGAGACAGACACACGCAGAGAGACACACGCAGAGACGTTAACAGAGAGACGGAGACACCCAGAGACAGGGACGCACGCAGAGGCGGAGAGAGACGCGGAGACCGAAAGACCCAGAGTCCGAGACGCACGCAGAGACGGACGGAGGCGCAGAGACGGAGACACAGAGAGACCGAGACAGGCTCAGAGACAGGGTCGCACGCACAGACCGAGGCGCGCACACCCGCGGCGCTGGCGGCCCCGGGCCACCCCACTCACCGAGGCCGCAGACCTCCCGGCGCAGGCTGAGACGGCCGCGCTCCTCCGCTATGGCGCGCAGCATGCGCTGCAGCGAGCGCTCCTCGGCCTCGGCGCCGCCCGCAGGCTCGGGGGAGGTGGCGGCGGCGGCGGCGGCGAGGGCGGGCGGCCCGGCCCGGAGCCCCGCGGCCGCGGGCGCCGAGGCGCAGGCCCGGCCCGGCGGCCGCGCAGAGGCCATGCCGGGCCCCGGCTCATCGCCCGCGCCGCGCCCGCCGGGGCCCCCGGCGCGCCCCGCCGCCCCCGCCCCGGCGCCGCCCGCCGCGAGCACCAGTGAAGCCACAATCCGCCTTTGTGCGCGTCGCCGCCGCCGTCGCCGTCGCCGCCGCCCGCCTGCCGAGTCCGGGGAAACGAGCGCAGATCCGCGCCGCCGCGGCCGCCCGCGCGCCTCCGGGCCACCGCCCGCCCCGCCCGGCCCGGCCCCGCCCCGCCCCGCCCCGCCCCCGACTCCGCCCCGCCCCCGGCCCGCCGGGCCCCGCCCCCACGCCGCCTGGTGCTAGACCCCGCCCCCCGGCCGTTTCCCGCCCCGCCTCCGGCCCTCCAGGCCCCGCCCCCTCCCGGCACGTCCTGTCCCGCCCCCCGGCGCTGCTCGCCCCACCTCCCACCCTCCCTGGGCCGGGAGGCCCCGCCCCCGACCGATGAGGCCCCGCCCCAGGCCGGGCTTCCAGGGCCCCGAGCCTGGCGGGCGGGGTTCCTTCCCCACCCCCACCGACCGCGGCCGCTCCGGCCCCGCCCACCTCCGACACTCTCTAGCCGCTCTCTACCCACAGCGGCCGCCCTGAGCCCGCTTCGACCTCCCGCGCTTCGTCTGCTGCTTCTCGCCGGCCCCTCAGCCCCTGCGCCCACCTCCTCCAGGCCCAACCCCCGCGGCCGTCCCCCGCCCGCAAACATCATCCAGCACTTTGGCGTCCTTGAGCCCCTCGCATCACCCCTTCGGGGCCTATTCTGCGCCCCCTCTGCCCTCCCATCACCCTCCCCACCCCCCGTCCCTCGAGACAACACTTTGTCACCTCCGTCCGCCGTTGCCACTCACTTCTCTCCGTCCAGTTCCGGGAGCATCCTCCGCGGAACCCAGGAAGAACTCATCCCTCCCCATAAAGAAGTGTCAAAGGGGGGCGCCTGGGTGGCGCAGTCGGTTAAGCGTCCGACTTCAGCTCAGGTCACGATCTCGCGGTCCGGGAGTTCGAGCCCCGCGTCGGGCTCTGGGCTGATGGCTCAGAGCCTGGAGCCTGTTTCCGATTCTGTGTCTCCCTCTCTCTCTGCCCCTCCCCCGTTCATGCTCTGTCTCTCTCTGTCCCAAAAATAAATAAACGTTGAAAAAAAAAAAAGAAGAAGAAGAAGCGTCAAAGGGGCCACGAGACAAAGCGCTTCCCTCCCCGCGCTGAGTCCTTGGCCCGAGTGCAGTGCAGGGTGTTGAGAAAGGCTCTGAGCCTCGGTTTCCTCAGCTGTACAAATGGGGGTATCTCCCTGAGTGTTGACTAGGCATGACGGGATTGAGAAGTAGGGAGGTACGAGGTCGGCTGTGCATACGATCCTGATGAAGGCCAAGGTCCAGCCAGGCGTCCCTGGTGAGCTGGCCCCCGCTGATAGAGGGAGACCCAGGAGAGAAGCAGCCAGAGGCCTCCGCGGGCACCCACGCCTGCCAGCTCACTTCTAGGGGGCGGTAGAAATGGAGAGACCGTGTTGGGGTGGGGGTGGGGTCTCAGCTCTGACCCCTCTAGGGAAGTCCTGCCTCCAGGCCCCGCCCCACCCGCCCAAGTGCTGTTGACCCTTGAACCCCCCCCCCCCCCGTATGTGAACTGTGTGAGCGACTAGGGTCCACTTACAGGAAGATATTTTTCGAGAAATACAGTACAGTACTATAAATGTATTTTCCTTGTGATTTTCTTAACATTTCCTTTCCTCTAGCTTACCGTATGGTTAAGAATTCAGTATGCAAATACATACACAGACACGTGGAATACATAACACAAACCTAACACACATTGCGACGGTGCCATCGGTCAGCACCGGGCGGTCCAGTTTGGGGGGAGTCAGAAGTTGCACGGGGATTGTCACCCGCGTGGGGGATGGCACCCCTAAAGCCCCACATCCCTCAAGGATCAGCTGTGCTCTTCTCCCCCATCGTTGTGAAACCTGTTCCCTCAGGTCCCCGTGGCACCTTTCCTGACCATCTCACCTGAAACCCCGCTTTCCCTCCGCCTCTAGTCCCTTACCCTGCTTTATTTGTCTTCACAGCACAGCACGCACCGCCGGGGACATCACACTGCATAGCTATGAATTCTGTTCAGTGTCTCATTCCTGCACAGCTCACAGCTGGTACCTAGAACACTGTGGAGACATGGCGGACGCCCTGTAAATGAATGTGGGAGGAATGTATTAAGAATGGACCGGAGGGGCGCCTGGGTGGCTCCGTCAGTCCGACTTCGACTCTTGGTTTCAGCTCAGGTCATGATCTCAAGGTTTCGTGGGTTCCAGCCCCGCGTCGGGCTCTGCACTGGCAGCAAGGAGCCTGCTTGGGATTCTCTCTCTCCCTCTCTCTCTCTGCCCCCCACCCCACTGCCCCTGTCTCTGCGTCTCTCAAAATAAATTTTAAAAAAATGTTTTTTTTTAATTTGTTGAATGGATAAATGAACGTCGCTTGTGCCCTCCGCTTTTTGTTTCAACGAAACTCCAGGTATGGTCCACATAGGGAACTTTTAAATGTCAGCAAATGTTGAATCGCGTCTTTCACTTAAAGTGGGTGTGAGCAGGGACCATAGAACACGTTCTGTTTCTTGACGTGGGGGCTGATTACATGGAAAATGTACAAAAGGAGCTGTACTTTTGTGAGTTAGGTATTTTTGTGTATATAAATATTCGGAATATAAAATAGAACTAAAAATAAACGATGTAAGGGGTTATTGGGGAGCTCAGTTAAGTGTCCAGCTCTTGATTTCGGATCAGGTCACGATCTCACAGTTGGTGAGTTTGAGCCTGGCGTCAGGGCTCCACCACGACGGGGCGGGGCCTGCTTGGGATTCTTTCTCTCCTTCTCTCTCTCTGCCCCTCCCCTTCTCTCTCTCTCTCTCTCTCTCTCTCTTTCCCTCTCACTCTCAAAATAAATAAATACACTTAAAAAATCAAATACATAAAATTTAAAAATAAAATAATAAAAATATAAAAATAAAATACATTTAAAACACAATAAAAGATCCTTGGAAAAATTCTGGTTTAGCCATATTTCCTATGATGATGAAAATGTTCTTTTCTGCAAATAAATGAGCTGTGCTTTTAGAAAAGCCACGTGGGGGGAATAAAAGTGTAGGCCCAATAATGTCCCCCAAAGATGTCCAACCCTAATCCTTGGAACCTGTGAATATTTGTTACAGGGCAAAACGGACTTTGCAGCTGGAATTAAGGGTATGGACCTTGAGACCGAGAGATCCTCCGTGATTATCCGTGGGGGCCCAATCTAGTCACACAAGGTGGAGGAAGGGGCCACAAGTCAAGGAACACAGGCAGCTTCTAGAAGCTGGAAAAGGCCAGGACACAGGTTCTCCCCTAGAGCCTTTAGAAAGGAACACGGCCCTGCCTGCACCTTCGTTTGAGCCCAAAGTGTGACCCCAGTCGTACTCAGAGAACTGTGAGATACTAAATTTATGTTGTTTCGAGGCACTTCTTTTGTGAGTTAGGGCAGCGAGAGAAAAACAAGACAATGAGCCAACAAAGGGAATCACGAAAGCCCTACAGCTGAAGCCTCTTTTCCCCGAGTGGTGATTGCAAAACACACTAGGGCAACCATGAAGCAACGATGAGCAAAAGCAAAAGTCAGCCACAACCCACTGCTTTACTAGGTCAGTTCTCTCGTTTTCCAACGTTCTTGCCGGGGCAATGCCCAGGCACCATTCTTGTGTATACAGCTCTCTTTTCTAGCCCTAATGTTTGGGGGCTGCACGGATTCAAAGAGCCTGTGTCACCAAGAGATGCTCCCAGAGAACCCTTCTCCCGGTGGTTCTTACATAGCTGAAGGCCTCGGGGGCTCGTGTGAAGTGGTGCCACCGACCTTCTCTTCTCCAGGCTTCTGTCTACTGTCTGTACGAGGGTGGACAGGACCGGGTGACGGCTGAGAGTCCCTCCTGCCCGTACAGTTCCGTGGGTCTAGAGTTGGGCTCTGATCTTTTCTCCTTGGTCCTCAAGAAGAAAAGACAGTTCCCCGGGGCTAAGTTAGGTCTGCACAGCCCCACCTTCGATCCTTAAGCACAAGAACCACAAGGGTCAGGTTCAGAGGCTTTTCATTCATTCCAGAGAATCTATTAAAATACTTTTCACAGTCATGTGAGTTTCCTGGCCCGACTTCTCCCTCCTTGTGACTCACTTACGGTTCTCCTTTGCTGAAATCCCTGTCCCTCATCCTTCGGTTTTTCCGGAAGTCGAAACCCGACCGCTCCCAGGTCTCGATTGCGGCAGCGCCAGAAACACTGGGGTTTTCTCACCTGCCGCCAGAGTAGGGGTACCGCCTGAGAAGGCTCACCGCCTCCCTCCTCCCCTCCTCCGGCCCTCTTTCCACCATCCGCCCCGCCGCACACGAAATACTTTCACATCCTCAGCTGCTCTGATTTTTCAAAATAGATCCCTGCTAAAATTCTCCTGGAGGGGATAACCTCAAAGTTATTTTAGGCACCGACACGGTAGCGAGAAGAAAGGACCCAAGAAGGTTTGCAGGAAGACGTGCCTGATAGGACTGGGGACGGGGGACGTGCTCACATTGCCCAAGGAACTGCTTTATGCCGGAAGCTCCTTGAGTGTGGACAAGTACGGTCCTGAGCCCTGGAAGGCGGCTTGTGTTGTCTTCATGTGTTGGGTAAGACCAGCACCACCTAGAGAGGCTGAGTGATGCTCAACGTCACACAGCAAGTGAGATCTGGAGCCAGGATTTGAAGCTCCCGAAGGAGGAAGGGAGAGGCAGCCACACACACACCCTCTGGCATCAACTCATCTCGTTCTAGGAGGCAAGGCCCGTTGGAGAACGGACGTGGGGTAATGAGTTTCAAAGGGAGAAGATTCGCTTCGAGGAGCTGCAAGGCCCCGGGGTCATTGCTGGGAAGTACAGTCTTGGGCTACCCCGGGACGAGGCCAAGTGTGGGCAGGGATCAAACACGGAAAGAAATTTTATCATCAGGAGCGGGGACCTGGGACCAACACAGTTCGGACTTTGGTCTCCTTCGCTCCAGAGCCCTGGGCCTCCCGTCTGTCAGTGAGGAGGCTGACTCAGTGCCCCCTTGTACCTTTCCAGGCCTGACATCATGGAAAGACCGGCAGGGTGAGCCGGGGCCGAGAGCTAGAGAGCCTGCTTCCGATTCTGTGTCTCCCTCTCTCTCTGTTCCTCCCCCACTCACGCTCTCTCTCTCTCTCTCTCTGTCAAAAATAAATAGACGTTAAAATTTTTAAAAAAATAATAAATAAGGGGCGCCTGGGTGGCGCAGTCGGTTAAGCGTCCGACTTCAGCCAGGTCACGATCTCGCGGTCCGTGAGTTCGAGCCCCGCGTCGGGCTCTGGGCTGACGGCTCGGAGCCTGGAGCCTGTTTCCGATGCTGTGTCTCCCTCTCTCTCTGCCCCTCCCCCGTTCATGCTCTGTCTCTCTCTGTCCCAAAAATAAATAAACGTTGAAAAAAAAATTAAAAAAAAAAAGAAAAAAAAATAGTAAATAAAATTAATAGGTGCTTCATTAAATACCTACAAGATATGACACCGGATCATCTTTATGTTTGGTTTGACATTCATAGAAGTTTCACGACATTTGAGAACTCGTTGTGGGTTCGATTTTCTCATGCAGCAAGGATTCTGAGAATGCCAGACAGCCAATGGGAAATCAGAAAATAAAGCGTACTGATATGTATTTCATCTTATTTAGCAAACATGGATGCAGGACTTACCATGTTTTCTGACTTTGCAAGTGCTGACATTGAATTCTGGGACTTGGGGCCATCATTCATTATCCCTCTTTCAGAGATGAGCCGGCTGAGGTACAGAGAGGCTAGGTGACTGGTCCACAGTCATCAAAGGCAGAATCAGGGGGCGCCTGGGTGGCTCAGTCGGTTAAGCATCCGACTTTGGCTCGGGTCACGATCTCGCAGTTCGTGAGTTCCAGCCCCGCGTTGGGCTCTGTGCTGACGGCTCAGAGCCTGGAGCCTGCTTGGGATTCTGTGTCTCCATCTCTCTCTGACTCTCCCCCACTCACACTCTGTCTCTGTCTGCCTCTCTCTCAAGAATAAACAAACATTAAATAAAATTTTTTCTTTTAAGGCAGAATCAGGAAGCCAAGTAAATTCCAGAGCAAAATTATAAAACTCCTTTCAGTTTTTTTTTAAGTACACTTGAAAAAGGTACGTTCATGTTTGAGATGATATGGGCATTCCCCATTTGACAGGAGAGTAAACTGAGGCTCGGAGACACCAAGTGGCTTATTCACACAGCCAGGGAGCAGCAGAGCTGAGATTTGAGCCCACGAGCCTGGAGGAGAATGCTGTGACTGTATTTGTACATTTTGGTCTCACTTCGGTCCTGGTGGTATGCTTACTAACACCTGCTTTGCGAAGGCTTCGTGCTGAGCGTTTAGAACCCAGCAGCTGTCCGCACCCACTGCTGTCCTCTCCTGGCGGACGTGTTGGGAGCAGTGGTGCACCCTGGGAGTGGCAGGTAAGGGGCTGGTTGGAGGCCCAGCCCCTGCAGGACCCTCAACCTTTGGGAGTCACCTCTAGATGCTGGAAGGTGTTTCATAAGTGAGACCAGGGTGGGTGTGTGGTGGCTAATGACAGGAATGTATTTCCCTCGCGGCTCTAGAGGCCAGAAATAAGAATTCAAGGTGTTGACAGGGCTGAGATCCTCCGGAGGCTCCAGAGGGGGACCCTTCCTGCCTCTCCAGCTCCTGCTGGCTTCAAGTACTCTTCCGCTTGTCACCACATCACCCAGTCTCCGCCTCCGTTGTCACATGGCCTCTCCCGTCTGTGCCTCTGCCTCTCAGAAGGACACTTGACAGTGTCCTTGGGCCCATCCTAAACCCACGATGCTCTCATCTCAAAGGTCTTAACTTAATTGCATCTGCCACGACATTTTCCAAAGAAGGTCACTCACCTCCCCGGATTCCAGGTGGGCGTATCTCTGGGGGAGCACAGCGGGCTTCTGCTAGCTTTGTGGGTGAAGCACACGTTCCATCTTCTGGCCAGGGGTCTGGCTTTTCCCACTGGGACCCACTTGGCCCCCATTTCGGTCCACCTGGGGTGAGCACTTGAGCCAGAGCTAGCCCATCCGAGCAAAGCATCTCTCTGGCACAGTGATGGGTCCAGGGCTGGTCCAGTCGGGGCCAATCTGGGGCTCTGGCTGTCGCTGCAGTGGGGCTGTTATGAGACCAGGTGCTGGCTTCCTCCGGAGGCCGGAGACCACACAGAGGAGAGCAGGGCTGAGAGATGGCAAGTGATACCCATCAGGGTATCGGTGACAGGGACCGACACCCGCCCCTTCCTGCAGAAGCCAACTGAGAGGCTTGTCCCTTGCTCAGCTGTGGGCCATGACCAAAACAGAAGTGCACCATAAGCGAGCCCTCGCTTAGCCGAGGGAGGATTCTGGTGGACAGTGGGATCAGGGCCCTATTCACCAGCGATGCAAACGAGGTGCAGGCAGTCAACTGTGCGAGGCACCCGGAGGCACCGTGCGAGGGCCCGCGGAGGCCTCTGTCCCATCTGCTTGTGGCACAGAGAGGTGGGACCTACCTGCCCGAGGCCGCCCCTGCGGTGCCTGCCGCCTAGAATGCCCCCTGACTCTGCTCGCCCTGCAGGGGGCCGCCAGGGGCCCCATCGGTCCTGCTCCGCAGAAGGGCCCTGCGGATTCTGCTGCCCCAGCTTACTGACGCTTTCTTCCTCCTTGGCGATGCTGTTCTGCTCACAAAGTGCACCGATTCACGCCTCATGGTGGGAGGGAGCTCCACCTCACGATCTTGGGGTCTGCGGATAGAATTCTCAGGAGGCCTGGGCACTTGGGTGGGAACGACATCACATCTTTATGTTCACTAACTTCTGACTCAAAGCTAGCATCCGTCCGCCACGGTTGCAGGCTACAGGCCACGGAAATGTCACAGACCACAGCAGTTATCTACAGCTTTGCCGGCAGCACCCACACAGGGCCCGGCAGGCAGGGGGGCGGGCAGGGGGCGTCAGACATCGTTCCTGCCCTCTCAGAGCTGTCCCAGGAGCCCAGGGAACCCCCCCCGCCCCCGCCCAAAGACGCCAAGCAGGGACATGATCTCAGATTTGAGTATGCAAGGATGACCATAGAGAATGGGAGTCAGGGAGGCCCCTTAGGGGAATGGGTTGCTACACGGGGTCAGGGAAAGGGCCAGGAATCCTGGGCTGGGGGTGTCAGTGCCAGGAATGGGGAAGAAGACCGAGTCCAAAGGCAATGAGGAGGGCACAGCGGGCTCAGGCTCCGTCCTGGGCCCTCCTCCTCACTCCCATGGCGCCAGCCCCCCCCCCCCCCACCATGCTAGCAACTGCCCGCGTGTGCCTCACCTCGCCCCGGGCCCAGCCAACGGCGTGACGAGTTCACTGCCCGAAACGCCCCAACCTCCTCCTGCAGGTTCCCCACGGCGGCCGCTCAAGCCAAAAATCCAGCAGGCTCTGCCTTCGCCTCCTCCCTCCTTCTCGTCTCTAACCCGTCAAGCGATTTATCTTCTGAGGGCTCCTGAGCCCCTCTCTTCACTCGGGCCCCACTGTCACCGCCCCGATCCACACTGTTGGCTGTCTTCCGTCTGAACTCTGTTAGCATGTATTTGTTTCCTGTCGCCCTGTAACAAAGCACCACACACTTAGCGGCTCCCGGCCTCACAGTTGTCGTAGGTCAGAGGTTGAGGCCCAGCACGACTGGGTTCCTTCCTGCCCGGTCTGGCAGGCGGAAATCCTGGTGCCAGCAAGAGCCGAGGTCTCACCTGAGTAGAATTCCTTTGCTGGCAGCGGTAGGACTCATGGAAGCTGTGTCTCCAAGGCCACAAGAGTGCCTCTCTCGGACTTTCCCTGGTCTTTAAGATGCCCTTTGGGAGCTCACCTGATCAGGTCAGGCCCACCCTGGATAATCCCCCTCTGGATTAACGCAACTGATTAGGGATCTGGTTTACACGTGCAAAATTCCCTTTTGCCATCTAACATAGCCAATTATGGGAGTGATATCATCTCCTATCTATAGGTCTCACTCACACTCAAGGGGAGAAGATTATACAAGAGCACTAGTGGTCATTTTAGAGTTCACCTACAGCAGAGAGCCTCTCCATGGGGTCTCCCAGCCGGGGACGCCTGGGCCCCTCCACCCCCAGCCTCTGCTGGACAACTTGCCTGTCTGTCTGTCTGTCTGCCTATCTATTCATCTACCTATTAATGATCTGTGTTCCCTACTTTTCCGTTCTTTTTTTTTTCAGTTTCACGTGAAATATTTCAAATAAACCCCCAAATTGAGAGAATAGAAAAACGGACACTTCTTATTCCTATCACCTAACTTTAAATAATTGTTCACATCGTGCCTCATTTTCTTTATCTTTTTTCCTTAATATTTTGAAGTCGGTTTCGGATGCGATGATTGTCCAATTCTAAATGCTTCGATATGTGCATCAATTTTTTTGTTTTCAATGTATTTATCCCAATTCAAGTCAGTTAACACACAGTGCAGTGTTGGTTTCAGGAGTAGAATTTACTGATTCATCACTTACACGTAACGCCCAGCGCGCATCCCAACAAACGCCTCCTTAAATGCCCATCACCCATTGAGCCCACCCCTCCAGCCACGATATCATCACCTCCTTAACAAAATTAACGTTAATCCTCTCCGCCCTTTCTTATCACTGGCCACATTCAAATTTCCAAATGTCTCACCTTCCCCACCTCCTGGTTTCTCCGGCTCGGCTCAGCCTGAAGCTGGTGACAGCCACCCGCCCCTTGTGTCCCCCCGCTCACCCCTGCCCTCCTGCCCACTGGCCTTCTTTCTGCTTCTCAGCGAGCCATCTCTCTCCAGCTGCTCACCCTCACATCTGTTGTTTCCTCCACCTGGAACTTTCTCTGCGCCTTCTCTTCCAGTTCAGCCGCCGTTCCCTCGGGGGCCCCAGGAATCTCTGAACCAGGTCCCATCCCCGTCTCCTCTGATCTCTCGGAGGGAACCCTGTTTTCGCCCTGAACGCACTCCTGTCCTTCAGAGCACCCACCGCGGTCCACGACGACCCGCTCGTGGGCATGACTTCTTGACGGCTCTCACTCCCCGCCCAGCCTGGGACCCCTGAGAGTGAACGTGTCTGTTTGCTCACCATCATATCCCCACCTGACTCACAGCCAGGGGCTCGATAAATACACGCGGACCCCGTGAACCGGGTGTGAGTGAGGTCTGAGTCCCTGCTGACCAGAGGGGAGTGGACGACAGAGGGGCGTGGCCCCTAAAGGACAGGGCCAGCCACAGGGGTGCTGTTGCTCCAGTGGTCATCATGAGGCGCTAACAGCCCAGCATGCCCCTTCCCCCCCACCCAGCACACCTCACCTCAAGGCCCTGGAGAGAGGCCAGCTGGAGCTAACCTTCCTTCTCTCTTGTGCTGCTCTTAAAGTGGGGGGATGCCTTGATGATGGGGGCGCAGGCAGGGCGCGTGGCTGGCAGGGTCCGCGTGCTGGCCGGGGCCTCCGTGCTGCTCCCTTTCAGCAGCCTGAGCCACACTCGCAAAGGTGTCTGCCGACCTTCCCCAGGTCTCCCAGAACCAAATCAACAGAGAGATGCCACGGAGAGCAGGGGGCCTCCCTCTCAGAGGAGGAGACGCTGAGGTGGGGCAACATCAGGGCAGAGGGTTCCCGGCCAGGTCGAGCTGGAGCTGAGGCCTGGAGACGGGAGGTCTCTGCGGGAGACCAAGCGGGGGAGAGGCAGGGCCCAGAACAGGTGGCTCAAAGATGGGCTTCGCTTTGGTCCGCATGGCATGTTAAAAATATTCGAGTTAGCTGGAACAGAACCAACAGTCCAGAAATAGACCCACACATACACGGATCGGTGGGGAAAGAAGAGAGTTTCAGCAAATAGCATTAGATCAATTGGATGTCCAGATGCATAAAACACAACAAAACATGAATTTTCACCCTGACCTCGCACTACACGCAAAAACTAAATTTTGCCTCTATGAAATGGGTCATAGACCGAAAAAGAATTAATAAAAATAGGAAACGGCTACAAGAAAAAATAAGAGAAAATCTCGGTGGCCCAGAAAGCCGCACACAGAATGCACAAGCTATAAAAGGAATGATTGATAAATTGGACTTTATCCAAATTTAACATTTTGCTCTCCGTGAAGCGTATATCCAACAAAGGCCCTGCATCCGAAATGGTGTTTCCCAGCCTTTTCTCCCCACCCTCCCCCAAGGGCCCCTTTTCCACATTGTTCTCCCAATTGCCCCTATGAATGTTTAATTCCACATATGTCTGTTTCCATCCTGCGTGTGTATTGTGCTCTCACATAAAAAGAATGATTTTTGGGGGTGCCTGGGTGGCTCGGTCGGTTAAGCGTCCGACTTCGGCTCAGGTCACGATCTCGCGGTCCGTGAGTTCGAGCCCCGCGTCGGGCTCTGGGCTGATGGCTCGGAGCCTGGAGCCTGCTTCCGATGCTGTGTCTCCCTCTCTCTCTGCCCCTCCCCCGTTCATGCTCTGTCTCTCTCTGTCTCAAAAGTAAATAAACCTTAAAAAAAATAATAATAATAAAATTTTTTTAAAAAGAATGATTTTTTTCCCTTCCCTGGGAGCAATTTTCACCCCCGTGGGGGCATACATTGAAAATGTCTGATCAAGAACACAAAAAGAGCCCTCATGCCTAGACAGTAAGTAGACAAACAACCTCAAAAAAAAAAAAAAAAAAAAAAAAAGGCGGGGCAGGGGGTGCCTGGGTGGCTCAGTCAGTTAAGCTTCTGACTTCAGCTCAGGTCATGATCTCACAGTCCATGAGTTCGAGCCCCAAGTCAGGCTCTGTGCTGACAGCTCAGAGCCTGGAGCCTGCTTCGGATTCTGTGTCTCCCTCTCTCTCTGACCCTCCCCTACTCATGCTCTGTCTCTCTCTGTCTCAGAAATAAATAAAAACATTTTTTTAAAAAAGCTTTATTTGTAAGTAATCTTTTACATCCAACACGGGGCTCAAACTCACGATCCCAAAGTCAAGAGTCACTCTAACTGACTGAGCCAACCAGGCATCACCTCCCTCCCCTTGCCCTGCCAACTTCTTTTTTTAAATAAACCTTTCCCCAAAGAAGAGATAAGGATGACAAATAAGCCCTTGAGAAGAAGGTCTGACATCATTAGTCGTTAGGGAATCAGATATGAGACATCACTACAGGCACACCAGAATGGCCCAACTAGAAAGCGGGACCATTCCAAGTGCCGGCAGGGACATGGAAGAACCGGAATTCTCACACGCTGCTGTTGGGGAGTAAATCTGCATCCACTCTGGGAAACAATTTGGCAGTTTCTTAAGAAATTAAGCGCACACCTCCCTCATGACCCAGCCATTGCACTCCTAGGATCTCCTGAAGGAAATGAAAGCACACGGTCATGCAGAGAATTGTACTGGAACATTCAGAGTGCCTTTATTGGTAATAGCTAAAAGAGAAAAAGTGGAAGCAACCCAGTGTCCCACACAGGTGAGCGGCTCACCAAGCTGTACATCCTTACAATGGAATACTACTCAGCGATCAAAAAGAATAACTATTAATACAGGTAACCACGTGGATGATTAATACTCAAGATAATATACTGAGTTAAAGAAGCCAGGCGAAAAAGACAACATATCATCATGATTCCATTTATATGAAATTCTAAAAAAAAAAAAAAAAAAAGGCTGGGGACAGGGTGGAGGGGAGGGGGGATGAAGAAGGATGGATTACAGATGAGGCCCAGGAAACTTTTGGGGGTGTTGGAAATCATTACCTTGATAGCAATGATGGATTCAAGGATCTACAGACACATATGTCGAACTTCATATATATCATCAAAACTCATCAAATCATACATTTTAAATAAGTATGGATCGTTATACGTCAATTATAATGCAAAAATCTGTAAATCGGTTGCCAATCTTAAAAATGAGGTGATTTCAACTTTTTAAAAAAGCTGTATTGCTGACTTAACTTGAAAAATGGGATTGTCTGCATGCGGCTTTCTACGTGGGCCAGAGGCACTTGCCCCCGAGTGAGGGCCCCAGGCCCCTGTGGCCCCTGCACAGGCTCCCCAGCTTTCCTGGCCCGACTCTTGCTTTCTCTGCACTCGGGCATCACCTTCTCATCTCCCCAGGCAGCTGAGTTTGTGGCCCAGGGGGAAGGGAGTTAGGGGTGGGTTTTCAGCAAGGACAACACAAAGCTACTCCTGCAGACCTTTGTCAGGTGGCCCAACAAAGCCCCTCTCAGTCTGGCTGCATCAGAGAGTTGCCAGGGGTGGTTAAGGAGAACATTATGGGGGGCGCCTGGGTGGCTCCGTCAGTTAAGCGTCCGACTTCGGCTCAGGTCATGATCTCGTAGTCCATGAGTTCAAGCCCAGAGTCGGGCTCTGTGCTGACAGCTCGGAGTCTGGAGCCTGCTTCGGATTCTGTGTCTCCCTCTCTCTCTGCCCCCCACCCCTCACTCATGCTCTGTCTCTCTAAAATAAATACATGTTCAAACACTTTTTAAAACTGAAAAGGAGAACTTTAGGGGCGCCTGGGTGGCTCAGTCGGTTGAGTGTCCAACTCTTGATTTTGGTCACGATCTTGTGGTCTTGAGATGGAGCCCCGAGCGGGTTTAAGATTCTCTGTCTCCCTCTGCCCCTCGTGCCCATTCACACATGCGCTTTCTTGCTCTTGCTCTGTTTCTCTGAAATAAATAAATAAATGAAAATAAATTTAAGAAGAACTTTAAACACCAGCCTTTGGACTCAATCTGGGAAGAGTGATAGCTCATCAATTCATGATGGACATCGCCCCACTGCATAAGACCACTGTCCCATTCTACTAGGATTACAGGACTGTCTGAATGGGCGAGGGGGTGAGGAGGGCGGCAGGACTTGACGAAGACTCCTTTGTACACTATTTCTGCGCTGGGTTGTTGAGTCCACGGCTGGCCTAGAGCTCTCTGCCCACACGCCCCTTCTCCCCCTCTTGCTGGGGGACGCAGGGGACCTGGCTTTACTCACGTCTGTTGCTCGGTGCCTCCATCGGTCCAGCTGATATAAATATTTGCAGAATTGACCCCTGTGGCGTGAGCCACATCCCTTCCCCTCTTCCCTGCCTCCGTTTCCCCACCGCTAAAGGGGAGGTAGGCCTGATTCTCTGAGGATACGCCTTCCCCTCTCAGCCCGTCCCTCTTCAGAGCTGCTAATTTCCAGGATCAGTTGGGAAACACGAGATCTGAAGGCTCTAGAAACCGGTTCCATCCTGTGACCCAGAGTTTGCCCAGAGTTCTGAGCTCTTGTAGTTCACCCAAATCTGGGGGACATCTGAGACCCCAGAAATCTCGAGGAATCTTGACTAGTGACTCCTCACTCCTTAATAGTGACGCCTCACTATTCTTATGCACTGAACTAATAAAAAAAAAAAAAAAGCAGATGATTTCCCTTTGTGCTCTGGTTTCCAGGAAGCTCGAAGGCACTTCTCCTTGACTTAGAAATGGTGGAGGGTCTCCTCCTATCTACCGGTGGGTTTCTACCTATGAGCCCTGAGGAATGAGGTGGGATGCTGGGACACACGTCCAACGTGTGGTCCTTCAGGAGGACGGCCTGTGGTTGTTGATGGGGCCACGGGGGAGAGAGAAGGGGCCCAAGGCAGGGGGACAGAGGGGAGGGGACACATCCGGGGGTGGGGACACCACATGGCTTCCTAGCTGGGCTCCCTGCTCGGCCCTCCACCCCACAGCCAGGAAGGGTCCCCATCCGAACCGTGCCGGGGGACGCCGCCAGGGGGCGCCCGACACCAGAGCGTGGCTCCCACTGCGCCGCGAGAAGGAGCCGGGCTCGCCCCCAGCCGGATCCTGCTCTGCGCTCTGGGGGTTCCGGCCCTCCGCACCAAAAGCACACTCTGGGCACCTCACCGCCTCTCTTCCCCCTTCGACACCCAGTTGAGGTACCATCGCCTCCAGGAAGTCATCCTGGGTCTCAGGCTGCGCCAGGCTTCTCCCCCAGCCTCCCAGAGCCCCCTGGGCTCTGTCCACACTGCCAGGCCCTGTTCCCTTCTTCCAAAGGAGTGGACAGTGACACCCTGGGCAGGGATGGGCCTGGGTCACCCATGACCCCAGAATGGCCACTCTGGCAATAGTATTCAGGTGAATACATCTGGGAGCTGGGAGCCCCACGCACCTTTCCTGGGTCATCAGTGGTGGAGGTCCTGGCCCCCCACCCCTCCCTTGCTTAGGGCCTAAGTGGCTACAGACGGTCAGTAATGGGTTCCCTGGCTCCCAGCCCCGTCCCATCTCATGTCTGTAACCTCTGAGGAGTGCCCTCCTAGCCTGCAGGCTGAGCCCTGCCTCAGTTTCCCCACCCCTTCCGGCTCCCAACCTCTGGCCTTTGCTGGTCCCTCCACTGGGACGCCCTCCCTGATACCATACATCTCTGCCTGCTGTTTCCTGCTTAAGAGGAGTGGTCAGCTCCTGACACTCTGGATGTTTGGAAATGATTTTCTTACAATTAATAAATTAGAGAGGGTTCCGGTTATCTCTGTGATGATCTGTTTCCCTCGCGTGATTTGACCTCACAGCGGTGGCTGCTCTTGTAGACGTCGCGTGTCTGGCAGGCAGGATGGCTTTGGAAAGGCTGCGTCTGAATGTTCTCGAACATCCAGACCCCCCTCCCCAGGGTCCCTGCTGGCCTCTGGCTCATACACGCACCACGTAGGGGATGCGTGACGCACGCTGGAGAGACACCTCCTGGGTTCGGGTCCCAGCTCCATCCAACTCTGGCTCGCTGTGTGACCTTAGGTAAGCTACTGAACTTCTCTGTGCTTTAATTTCTTCCTTTGCAAAACGGGATGGTGATATCGAAGCTACCCCCCCCCACCCCCAGCCCCGGCCTCCATTCTCAGGAGGGTTAATGAGACCAGGCCTGCAGAGGACCCAGGAGAAGGCCCAGCACAGAGGAAGGGCTTAGAAGGGTTTGTTATGAGCAGTGCTGCTAAGCACACAGTCTGCCATCGCTTGCTCGGGGCCCCGTGGCTGGGCCCGCCCCGGGCGCTTGGCAGGCTTGTGAGGTCTGGCCTGGGCCCTCAAGAACCTCTCTCCTCGTGCCGCTTTCTGGAATCCGCGACCACACGTGCGAACACACCCATCCCCTTAACTCACAGCTCCCGGAGGAGCGCGGGCGTTGGCGGAGTCATGATCCTGGGGGGAAGAGGGAGGGTGTCACTGCCTTTTCCTGGGTGAGGACTCTTCACCCTGGGGGCCTAAGTTGAGGAAGCAGGAGCTTCATGTGGGAGCTTAGTGCAGGAATGAATGACTGGACAAATGAATAAATGAGTGAGTAGATCTGGGGCGGTGCCAGCAGTGGCTAAGGACGGGGGTGGGGGGGGGGTGCTGGCTCGCCCACCTCCCAGCTGTGTGGCCTCAGGCTCGGCAGCTCCGAGCTGCAGCGTCCCCCGCTGAGCCACCAGACCCTGTGCCCAGCTTCTCGGAGGGAGGACATGCTCGTCTGCTGAGGTTGAGGCTCTAACCCCCCCAGGGTGGCCGTATTTGGGGATGGAGCCCATACGGAGGTCATTGAGTGAGATGAGGGCATAAGGGTGGGACCCGGATCCCATAGGATTAGTGTCCTCGTAAGAAGGGACACCAGAGAGCTCACCGTCTCCGAGTGCAAACGGAGGAAAGGACATGTGCGGACACACACACAGAGAAGGCCACGATCCCTGTGCCCGGAAGAGAGCCCTCACCGGGAGGGGAATCAGCCTGACCCGCCATCGTGGAGACATCTGGCTTCCAGAACTATGAGAAACGGAATGTCTGCGGTTTCAGCCGCCCGCCTCTACGGTACTTTGCTGTGGCAGCCCGAGCTGGCTGAGACATCCGGAGGGCACGGCGTCTAGAGGCAGAGCTGGGGCCGGGCCCTGCCTGAGCACCAGGCCCGGGACTTCCTGGCTCCCTTCTCTCTGCTGGTCTGAGCACCTGTGTCCTCCCTCTCCCCTCCCCCCTGCCTGCCTGCCTGCCTGGGGCTTGCAGAAGGGGCCCACGCTACCCTTCCCACCCCTTTCCACCCCGGATGAGAAGCCCGCTCCCGCCTCCTCAGTGTTCCCCAGGGAAGAGTCCCCCCCTGCAGGACGGTGGGACCCACCTCGCCAGATGATCTGAGGGTCAGCCACTCACACTATGGCTCTCCAAACACCTGTGGGCCAGGCACCGCTCCTGGGACCCCTAGACCGCCCTTGGGGAGGTGACGTTTGAGACAACAGACACATGCGCCTCAGATAACCTGCAACGGGTCACTCCTGGCAAGCTCTAGCAGAGCCTGGAACACAGGGAGCCCTCAGCGATGCCCTCTGGGGTCACCCGCCCGGGTGCCTGCAGCTCCGAGATTTGGTGTTTCCGGGCCTCTGCGACGCAGGTGCTCTGAGATGGGGTGCTCCCCCCCCCGCCCCTCCAGTGTCACCAGACCGGTCGCAGCACCTCTTCCTATGGGTGGGGTTGGCCCCTTGCTCCTGGCGGGGGGGTTGGCGAGCAGGCCCTGGGGAGACATGAGCTCAGGAGCCACACTGCAGCGCCCCCGACCCTACTCTGTCACCCCAACACCATGGCCCGGGAATAGTACCTTCCAGGATGGTCAACGAAGGGTATTTCAAGAAGGAGTTTACACCGGGTTATCTGTGTGAGCCCTAAATGCAACCACATGTCTCCTTATCAGGAGAGAAGCAGAGTTCAGAGATGGCGTAGGAGGCCACACGACCCACGGAGCAGAGATTGGAGCCATGTGGCCACCAGCCGAGCAATGCCCTTGGTGGCCAGAAAGTGGAGGAGATTCTCCCCTGCAGCCTCCAGGGGGAGCACGGTCCGGCCGACACCTGGGTTTCAGATGTTGGCTCTGGAACTGTGAGAAAATACTTCTTGGGGGTTGGAAGCCACCAGCTTGTGGTGATTTTTTTTTTTTTTCCCAGCCCCAGGAAACAGACACACCTCCCTTTAAAATGGGCATAAGAGCTCCGACCACAAAGGATATGGTGAGGACCAGATCCAAGGTACAAAACTCTTCGAACAGCACCTCGCTAGCACATAGTCGGTGCTGGATGTGTGAGACCCTTACCCTCTCCTGGCCCCCTTCTTGGCCAGCGGGGACCAGCGGGGGGCACAGGCCAACCGAGGCCTGGCTCCAGGGACTGAGCAGGGGAGCAAGGAGGATTTGACCCTAGGAAGCGTCTCCCACTCACAGTGACCTCCGCTCCGGTTCCCGCAGGCTGATTCGGCCCAGGCCCCGCCCTGAGACGTCGGTGCTCTGTACCTTCTGCATTTAGGGCACTGTCCTAGGCTCTGGGGACATAGGGAGCCCGGTATAAATGGTTTCAGCTGTAGGCAGGGGTGGGGTGGTGGGGGGAACAGACAGCTGAACAAGTGATGATTTAAATACGGTTTTCAGAAGCCGGCGAATGGGGGTCAGGAAAAGGTTTCCCTTCCGGGGGGGGGGGGTGGGGAGGGACGTTTCAACTCGGATTGTCAAAGATTAGTGGGGGTCAGGCAGGCGCAGGTGAGGACAGCAGCCTGATGCAGAGGACAGCTGGCCCGTGCGGCTGAAACTCAGCACGGAGGCCACAGAGGTGCAGGAGGGGCGCCCTGGAGGGGTGTCCAGGGTGGCAGCACCCGTGCCTGCCAGGCTTGGAGGGTCAGGGGAGGATTCTGGAATTTTCCTGAGATGGACAGGAAGCCATTGCACTACGCCAACCCAAATGACGTGATCTCGCCAGGGTTTAAATTTTCAGAAACCTCTCGGCGCAAGGAGATACCGTTTCACGCCTACTGGGGCGGCTGCGGCAAAAAACGACAGTGTGGGTGAGGCTGTGGGGACAGCGGGACCCTGGGGCATTGCCGGAGGGAATGTTAAATAGCGCAGCTGCAGTTTCTCAGAGGGTGGCCTGGAGTTGGCGCCCGTCCCAGCAATGTCACCCCAGGCGTCTCCCCGGGAGAAAGGTGCACCTGCCACGCAGACACTGTGCCCGAATGCCCACGGCAGCGTCAGTTCCTGATGGCCCCAAGGCGAGAACCACCCAAAGGTCCATCTTCGATGAGCGGATACAGGCAATGCGGGTTGTCTGTGCGACAACAGACGGCCGTAAGAAAGGAAGGGAGTCCTGACAGATGCCGTGACCTGGATGAACCTTGAACATGTTGCGCTCAGAGAAAGGAGACGGTCACAAAAAGCCACATGTTGTCTGACGCCCATTGTGCAAAATGCCCGGAACAGGCGAATCCCCACAAAGAGAGGCCAGACCGGGGAGAGGGGGCGCAGGGGTGACTGCTAACGGGCACGGGGCTTCTTTTGGGGGTGATGAAAATGTCCAGCAGGGGTGAGGACTGCGCGGCCCCGTGGATAGACTGAAGGCCACCGAACTGGGCGCTTTACGTGGGACGGAGAGGTCCTTGGGACGCTGTCTTTGCTCGATTCGCTGCTGGGGCTCGTTTTTCCTGGAGTGAGGGTCACCATTCTGCTTTCTTTCCGCTCCCGCTCTCAGCTGATGCTTGTCCTGCTGTCCCAAGCTCAGACCTCGAACCCACATCCACGAGCGCTCGTGCTGGCTGGGCTGGGAGACATCGCTCTCGCTTCCACCCTCCCTCGCCGCCCAATTCCAGTCCATCCCACAGTTCCTGCCCCCCCCCTCCACTCACCCCAAGCCCTTCCGCCGTCGCCCCAGCACAGACCCCGTGGATGCCAGGATCACTGGCTCCTCCTGCCCTCCGGCTTCTCACTCCTACTCTCTCTCCCTCCTTCCGTGGCCCCCTACTTCGTGAAAGCTCTCCTTTACTTCTTGTCTCCCCTTCTTCTCCTCCTGAGCGGAAGCCCCCCCAGTCCCGCATCCCTGGGGCCTCCACATCAACGACTCTGGTGGATGCTGGTCAGCCCCGAGCGGCACGCAGCCTCGGGCAACACTGTCCCCTCCTGATTCGGCACGCTCCCAGAGTGGCCCCGTAGAGCGGACCCCCCTCTCCTCCGGGTGCTGTGTGTTGCCCGCAAGAAAAGGCCCAAAGCTGAAAGCCCCCCGGGATTGAACCATCACATTATCCGCTCGAACCGAAAGCAAAAGGGAACAATCGAACTCACTATTCATGAAGGGACTGCTTCCAAATCACGCGGGCAGGGGGGTTAACACGTGCCTTGAGAGCAGAGCTCTTGGGGTCCCACGCTGCGGGCACTGGGGGCTGGATCATTCTTTGCTGTGTGCGGTTGCCCTGTGCGTTACAGGATGTTTAGGGACATTTCTGAGCCCCACCCGCTGGATGCCCCTCCTCATCACCGCGGATGGGACAACCAGCGCTGTGTCCGGACATTGCCACATGTCTGCGGGGGGCAGAATGGACCCCTGCTGAAAACCCTCTGCTCTGGAGCAAGCATTGGATAGAGCATCCTTGGAAGGTGCGTTGGGGTCCTCCAGAGAGACCTGGCCACAGCAGTGTGTGTGTGTGTGTGTGTGTGTGTGTGTGTGTAGAGAATGAGATTTTAATAAACTGGCTCACGGGATTGTGGAGGCTTAGTAAGTCCAAGGTTTGCAGGGCAGGCCGTCAGGCTGGAGACCTGGAAGAGCTGTGGTTGAGGTCCAAACACCATCGGGAGACAGAATCCCCCCTTGCTCAGGTGAGGTCAGTCTTTTTTGTTCTCCTGAAGCCTTCAACTGATGGGATGAGCCCCACCCACATCATGGAGGGTAATCTGCTTTTACTCAGAGTCCACTGACTCACAGAAACATCTAGAATAATGTTTGACTAAATATCTGGCCACCGTGGTCTAGCCAATGCGAGGCATAAAATTCACCGTTGCAATGGGATGCAGCCTCCCCTAAAAGAAATCACTTAGAAAACCTTGAACTTGATTCGGTTGTCCTCCTTCCTCCCCTTCCTTCCTTCCTTCCTCTTGGTTTTTATACTGGCAGAGTTATTTTCAAACTATTTTATTGTATTTTAAGCAAAAATACAACTAAGTATATATGCTCATGGGTTAGGAGTCAAGATTTCAGGTAAGAACATAAGTACCAATCACGGAATCGAATAATGTAAGTAAGAATGTGAGAACTACATTAGAAATATTGACACAAACTCATGATTTTAAATAACTACATTAACAGCTATTAATGATTTATATATATATATATATGTGTGTGTGTGTGTGTGTGTGTGTGTGTATATATATATATATCCCCCTGTGTCCCTGTGTGTGGGCCAGGAGCTATGCAGTGGACCTGTAACACCTTGGTGAGCCACAGGGCAAAAAGGCTTTTAAGGATTCCTGGGGTCACATCAAGAGGACACAAGAGCTTACTTAAGGGACTCCCACTGGCCAAAGTCCTGACGATTTGGAGCTCAAAAGAAAAAAAGTGACTATACTTGATTAAAGCACACTAACGCTTTGAAAAACCAAGCCCATAATGATATAGAACATTAAAAAGTTACAATAATGGGGGGGGGCTGGGGGGCTCAGTTGGTTAAGCGCCCGACTCTCGATCTTGCTTTGGGTCATGATCTCACGGTTCACGGGATCCAGCCCTGCATCCAGTTCTGCACTGACAGTTTGGAGCCTGCTTGGGATTCTCTCTCTCTCTCTCTCTCTCTCTCTCCTCTCTCTGTCTCTCCCCATGCTGACTGGCTCACTCTCTCTCAAAATAAATAAATAAGCATTTTTAAAAAGTTACCATAATGTCTCACAGAAGGTGACCATAATAGAATGTGCTTGTGCTGTCTCATCATTCATTTGGTTATTGTATCAATAAAGAATATCTTTGTTTGGGGCACCTGGGGGGCTCAGTCAGTTAAGAGCCTAACTTCGGCTCAGGTCATGATCTCACGGTTCGTGGGTTCTAGCCCCGCATGGGGCTCTGTGCTGATGGCTCAGGGCCTGGAGCCTGCTTCAGATTCTGTTTCTGTCTCCCCTGCTCGTGCTCTCTCTCTCAAAAATAAAATAAACTTAAAAAAATAGTAATAAAAAGAATATCTTTGTTTGAAGACATTTTCCTACTCGAAGGCAAGGACTCAGTAGAATAGTCCAGTATTCTGTAACTTTCATAATGGTAAATTAGGGTCTGTTGAACAATAATTCAAGGGGAGGGACAAGTGGGTGTGAGGGCAAAGTAAGATTAATACAAGAGTTGATAATTGTCACAGCTGGGGGGTGGGCACAGAGAACTGTTGTGCCGTCGGTCAACTTTTGTATGTATTTATAATTTCCATAAAAAATTTTTAAAAATTTTTTATTTGATTTAAAAAAATTAAAAATATTTTTTAACATTTATTTATTTTTGAGACAGAGCATGAATGGGGGAGGGTCAGAGAGAGAGGGAGACACAGAATCGGAAACAGGCTCCAGGCTCTGAGCGGTCAGCACAGAGCCCGACGCGGGGCTCGAACCCACAGACCGTGAGATCGTGACCTGAGCCGAAGTCGGACGCTTAACCGACCAAGCCACCCAGGCGCCCCAACATTTATTTATTTTTGAGACAGAGAGAGACAGAGCATGAACGGGGGAGGGTCAGAGAGAGAGGGAGACACAGAATCGGAAACAGGCTCCAGGCTCTGAGCTGTCAGCACAGAGCCCGACGCGGGGCTCGAACTTACAAGTCGTGAGATCATGACCTGAGCCGAAGTCGGACGCCTAACCGAATGAGCCACCCAGGCGCCGCTCATGAGAAAAAAAGGTTAAGTCCGAAGGACGGATGAAACAAAGTGGGCCAAGTGTTGACTATTGGTGGGGCTGAGCCCCAGGCACACATTCTCTTATCCCTACTTCTGTGTGTGCTTTACGTTCTCCATGACAAAAATCGGGTTTTCTAAGTGTTCGCGTTTGTTAGCATCATACGTCAGAATCTTAGGTCTGCAGGCTGAACTCAAACACCGAGGAGGAGACCCTCGGATATCACTTCCCGTGGTACGTTCAGCCATCCAGCCCGAAGGGAAAAGACCAGGCTGACCCTTTTTCATCTTCCCACCCTCCTCTGGGCCCCCTGCCCCCCATGGGCTGCACCATTGGGCTCCCCACTCCCAGGCTTCCCTTAGGGTCCAACAGCGGGGGCCCTGGCTGGAGATCGGAGGGCTAGAGGAGAGTGAGCTGGGTGTGTCTGGCTCTCCTGGAGGCCACCGGCAGGAGCCAGCTCTCCTGTCTTCCAGCAGATTCTCTCCTTGCCCCTTGAGGCCTAGGAAGGGCCACCCCATGCCTCGTTTGTGCTCAGTCCCAAATTTCCCATTCTGGTGTGCAAACCTTTCCTGCACCGACTCAGGACCCCTATGCCCAGCCAAACCTCATCCCCCCCAGAGCCCAGCCTAGGTGCCGCTTCCTTGGGGAGCCTTCCCTGCAGCCTGGAAGGAGTCCAAGCCCGATTCTAGGCTCCCCGAGCCTCTCCCTAGCCTGTTGTGGGTTTGTTTGCTTTTTTAAATGTGTTTCTGTGTGATTATTTGATGAATGTCCCCTTTTCCTAATACAGAGCATCCTGGGCGCAGGGGCAGTCTCCCCCTGCAATGTTGGAATAATGGTATTCCCAGCACACAGTTGTAGGCACTTTGTAAGAAGTTTATTCATTTTTGAGAGACCCAGAGACAGCGTGAGTGGGAGAGGCAGAGAGAGAAGGAGAGAGAGAATCCCAAGCAGGCTCCATTTCAACCCGAACCGGGGCTCGAACCCCCGAAACCGTGAGATCATGACCTGAGCAGAAACCAAGAGTCTGGCGCTTAAGCCCCTGAGCCACCCAGGCGCCCCAGCACTTAATAAGCGCTTGTTGAATGCATATTCCTTTGAAGGAAAGAATTAGTGAGGCGCTTTATCCTACAAGCAAGTGCGCTTAAGGAGCTGAATTTTTTACTTTAATTTGGATGACCTGTGAACAGCACGTGTCCGGCGGCTACAGAATCGGACACGCGGGTCTAGAGAAAGGGGCGGGCTCAACCGTACGGATGGATTTGAGGAGCAGCCGCAGACCCGCCCCTCCCGAAACACACCCTCCCCTCCCCTCCCCTCCCACGGTCTAGATCTTGCGATCGGGTTATTTGTCTGGAGGAAAACTGCTTAACAAGCGACTGCCCAGGATCTGCTTAGTCAACCTTTACCGGCTCACTTAATCCTCACAATTGAGTCCTTTGTTATATACATTAGTTACTGATTTTATTATTTTTTTAAAGTTTATTTGTTTTTCAGAGAGAGTGAGCAGGGGAGGGGCCGAGACAGAGAGACAGAATCCCAAGCAGGCTCCGTGCTCACAGCACGGAGTCCAGTCTGGGGCTCGAACCCAAGAACAGAACCGCGAGATCATAATCTGAGCTGAAATCAGGAGTCTGACGCTTCCCCGACTGGGCCACCCAGGCGCCCCATTCCATGAGTCTATTTTTTTTTTTTTTAATTTATTTTTGGGACAGAGAGAGACAGAGCATGAACGGGGGAGGGGCAGAGAGAGAGGGAGACACAGAATCGGAAACAGGCTCCAGGCTCTGAGCCGTCAGCACGGAGCCCGACGCGGGGCTCGAACTCACGGACCACGAGGTCGTGACCTGGCTGAAGTCGGACGCTTAACCGACTGCGCCACCCAGGCGCCCCACCATGAGTCTATTTCATCCTTAGAGCAGACCCATGAGGGAGAGATTATGATCATTTCCAAATGAGGACATCGTGTAGCGAGTATTTTATTTGCCCAAAGCACAGCCTGCAGGGGCTGACAAGTCCCGTGGGCTTAACCCGGGTGCCTCCTGGCCTCCGGAGGGAACTGTCTAGGGAGCCCTGAGGCATTCACGGATTCACAAGAACTAGTTTGTCCTGCCTTTCCGGACAGGGGGTGGAGTTAGGGTGGGGACGCGACACAGAAAACTCATTTTAGATGTGTGGTTATTGGCAGGGTGTTCAGATGCAGGAGTAAGACCCAAAGGGCAGTGTCAGAAAACACCAGATTGATCGAGATGTGGGCACAAATAGGGCAAGAACAGGGGGTTCTGAGCCTACCCTGCTGGGCTGTGCTGCGTGGCTGTCCCCGGCTCTTCCCTCCGAGCCTCGGTGGCTGTGAACGCACAAGGTGGGGGCGGAGGGGGCGGGGCTTCCAGCTGGCTGGGCAGTGCCTGGGTTGGGTGGGCTTTGGGAGGGGGTGAACAGCAGTTAAATCAGGCCGAGGCCTGGAGTACAGGCTCCCAGTACATCACCCGAGGTCTGGGGGTGCCCCCACCCATCCCTCCATCCACAGCCCCCGCCCCGCAGAAGTCCTGAAACACACAGTCAGCGTAACAGAGCGTAAACAAAACCAGCAGCCTGGGAAGCAGGCTCAGCTTCCAGCAGGAGACAGAGGAAGTCACTGCAGCTTGTGAATCCTGTGTTCTCCCCTGTAAGGGCAGGGGTGGGTGTGGGGGGATGAAGGAAGGAAAGCGAGAGAGGGGGAAGCGCTTGGAGCTAGAAAGTCAGGCCTCTGACCCACCCAGGGTGGTTGGGGGTGAGGGGCCAGTGGGGACTGAGCCATGAGGCAGAGCGAGAGCAATTCTGAGTCCACAAGGACCATTTGGGGCCGGGCAAGAAAGGGCCCCATGCCTGCCAGCCTCCAGATCCCACAGATAAAGAGAGATTAATGTCTAATCCAGGCTTCATTCCAGAGATGGACAAACCAGTTTGCCAAGGCTCAACCAGAGAAGCCTCACCTTGCCCACCCCTCCCCCGCCCCCTGCCCCGGGCAAGGGGGTGGGCGCCCGAGCATCCGTCTGACCTTCCTGTGCCTCCAGGCACAGCCCTTGACCTTGACTCTCTGTGGCAGGAGCAGTGGGGGATGGGGCTCCAAGAGAGTCTCCAGGACCCAGCGGGTCTGAGGGGCTGCCCTCAGTGCCCTGCGCCCTGAGGGACTTGGGGACATTCGGTGAATTCAGGTTGTAAATCAGTCCCCTCACCTCCTGCCACCCTCAGGTGTCACTGGGTGGGAGAAGCTGTTGCTGGCCCCAAGAGATCCCCAAGACTCTAGGACAGAGGACCAGTCTCGTAGACCCCAAAGTGGATGCCGTCGGGAGCAGGACAAACATTGTAGACGGACCACTGCGCTGGGCTCTGGGTGGCCCGTTCTAACCACTTTGCTTCTTTCCCAGAGCCTCTACTGGGAAAAAGGGAATCCAAAGCTCTAAAACCGACATCTTGATTCCCTGTCCCCTCCAGACCCACTCTTCCTGCGCCCCCGTCTCGGTTTACGGCCACTCCAGCCGGTGGATGGTGGAAGGTGGCCCAGCCTTCAAAATATATCCTCAGGGGGCACATTCCTCCTGCCCCCGCTGATGCCAACCTGCTCCGTGCCTTGCCATAGCTCTTTCCTTCACTCATTCATTCAACACTGATGGGCACGTGCCCTGGGCAGGGCACTGGAGTCACTATAATAAAGGACACTCCGTCGTGGCCCAGGAGGGGCTCTTATTCTGGGGCTTGGGGAGCAAGACACGCCACTGGAATGATGTCATCAGCGCTAGAGAGGTCGTGTGCGGGAGAGCCCCGGAAGGAAGACTCCCAGGAGAAGGACGGATTTGGGCTGGGCCTTGGAGGACAGGGGACCCCCAGGCAGGATCGTGGCTCAGTCACCCCAAGCAGTGGGCACAGGGGAGGGGCCTTGAGAAAGCATCAGTTATTGATATCAAAGTTGGGGAGCACAGAGAAAGCTCTCATTTTTGGAGCCACAAAGGGCAAAAGAGAGAGCATGGGGAGCTTGGGGACATGCCAGCGTCCAGTGGGGCTGGTGGCAGGGGTGAGGGGAGAGTGGGGAGGCAGACAGGTTGGCGGGAGCTGACCCACCATGCAGGGCCTTGGGCGCTGGGGTAGGAAGTGTGGCTGTATCCTGAAGACCGTCAAGGCCCCCAAGGGGGTTTTTTGCACAAGGGAGGTGACAACCAGATTCATATTTTAGAAAGGCCCCTCTGGAAAAAATAGTTTCAGAGGCGGGGGGCAAACCATAAGAGACTCTTAAATAGAGAGAACAAACTGAGGGTTGATGGGGAGGAAGGGGAGGGGGAAGTGGGTGATGGGCATTGAGGAGGGCACCTGTTGGGATGAGCCCTGGGTGTCATAGGTAAGTGATGAATCATGGGAATCCACTCCCAAAGCCAAGAGCACAATGTATATATACACTGTATGTTAGCTAACTTGACAATAAATTATATTAAAAAAAAAAAAAAAAAAGGAAGTCCCCGCTGGCTTCTGGGTAGAGATGCACTGGAGGGGTGACAGGTTAAAGAGACCCGGGAGGAGGCAGGGCGGCATAATGGTTAGGGAGTGGGCACTGGGGTCCCATGACCTACATTTAAAATCTGCTTCCTACTTCTTACCTGGGGGCCACTGGACACACCTATTTGTCCAGCATAGCAGCTGACACTGGGTGCTGGGGTTAGAGACTCTGTTCCAGAGAGATGTTTACATTCTAGGTCCTCAGCCTCAGTTTCCCCATCTGTAAACTGGAGACAATAATCATACCCGCCTCCCAGACCGGATATGATAAATGAGTTAATAGAGGTCAAACGCTCAGCATAGTCCCTGCACCCGGGGGCTCCTGCTGTTACTGGTTACTGGTCCAGGCAAGACGGCACGGACAGAACCAGTTGTGTTCCCCCAAATGCACATGCTGAGGCCCTGACCCCCGGTATCTCTGAAAGTGACTGTATTTGGAGACGGGGCCTTTAAAGAGGTAATTAAGTAAAATCAGGTCTGGAGGGTGAGCCCTAATCCAACGTGACTGGTGTCCTTAGAAAAAGAGGAGGTCGGGACACAGGCACACAGAGGGATGTCCACGTGAGGACACAGGGGGAGGACGCCCAGGAGAGAGGCTCAGAAGGAAGCAGACCTGCCCACACTGTGATCTCAGACTTCCAGCCTCTGGAACCGTGAGAAACAAGGTCTCTATGGCTTAAGTCCCCAGCCTGTGGAATCTGTTTCTGCAGCCCTAGCAAACTGATACACACACAAGGCAGCATAGCAGGACCGGAAAGGAAGACACGGATATGAGTCGCTTGGGGGGGGGCAGGGCGGGGGGGAACTCGTGTGCCCAGCACACAGTAGGTGCTCATTATCTGTCGAATATGGTTGGATCTGGCAGGACAGGGACCGGGAAGGGAGGGCTGAGGACAGTCGAGAGAAGGCAGGACAAACCCGATGGCACTGGGCAGAGGCAGATGAGAGCTCTAACCGCCAGCACCGCCCAGCCCCCAACCCCCAGCCACAGAGCAAACACTTCATGCCTCTGCTCTGCCAGGGGGCACCTTGAGAGCCCACATTTACTGAGAAGGACACTAAGGCTTTGGAAAGGGGCAGGGACTGCTCCCGAGGGAAGCAGGGGCAGGGGCCTCCGGGACCACCAGGGCGGGGACGCTCTGCAGGACAGGTGGCTGGAGCCTGGGAGAGAGGTGGGAACTTCTGGGAACAGCCTGGAGCTGGGCGGGGGGGGGGGGGGGGGGATGGATGGCCAGCCTCCCAAGGCTCGGGGCTCAGGTTACCTTACTTACATTCATTTCATTTTGTTTTCACGTGACTGGATCCAGGGGCACCTGAGTGGCTCAGTCGGTTAAGCGTCTGACTTCGGCTCAGGTCATGATCTCACGCTTCATGGGTTCGAGCCCTGAGTCCGGCTCTGTGCTGACAGCTCAGAGCCTGGAGTCTGCTTCGGATTCTGTGTCTCCCTCTCTCTCTGCCCGTCTCCCACCCATTCCCTCTCCCTCTCTCTCTCTCTCTCTCTCAAATATTAATAAACATTGGGCACCCAGGTGGCTCAGTCGGTTAAGCATCCGACTTCAGCTCAGGTCAGGATCTCACAGTCCATGAGTTTGAGCCCCGCATCGGGCTCTGTGCTGACAGCTCAGAGCCTGGAGCCTGCTTCACATTCTGTGTCTCCCTCTCTCTCTGCCCCTCCCGCACTCATGCTCTGTCTCTCAAAAAATGAATAAATGTTAAAAAAAATTTTTTTAAGTAATTGAAAAAATGAATAAACATTAAAAAACAAAAAACAAAAAACAAAGTGACTGGGTCTCAGCACCTCGGAAAGTTTCCAGGACTTTTCAGACGTAGCCAACACTAAAGGCAAGAGCTCACTGCGGTGAGGATTTCTGGCAACTTCTCTGGCTTCTAAAGAAAAGAGTCATGGAAACCAGAGGCCCAGGCCTCTCTGGTGCTTGGAGAAACATGTCCGGGTCAAGAATTTCCCACCCGTAAATTCCCCACGTTTCAAGTTCAGAGGAGGTCTGCGCAGGGCTGGGGTTTGCATAACCTCTCACATCCAAGCTCTTCCTGCTTTGCGGCCTCCTGACAAGCTTGTCATCTGGGCCAGGGTTCACGAAGATGGTCTGATGCACTGAGACTCGCAAACAGATGTAAAGTCAGACTGAAGCTCGGTGCCCTGGAATTTGCTTGATCAAAAAGGGAAATTAAAAAAAAAAAAAAAAATATATATATATATATATATTTGGTTTTGGAATGTGCACCCCGGGGCGCTGGGCACAGGAACCCCCTGTCAGGGCCTCGTGGTTCCCCATGTCCCTCCACGCACCCCAGCATGGTGTCTCCCAGCCAATGTGCCACAGTGACCCCATTTCCCCTTGCACTTGTCCCTCAGAATTCACCAAACAAAAGTCAGCATCTTTGAAGTGGATGTTTATAAATCCAAGACTTTTTTTTTTTTTTTTTTCCCAGAATGTTTGGAGGCCTTAGCAGATTATTTTAACTCTTTTCCCCAGATGTTCTTGCCATATTTGGGCAAGACAAGAGACAGGAGGGCTTTTTTTGTTGTTGTTTTTTTTGTTTCATGAGAAACTGCACTGTCTGGGAGAAGGCCACGGGTGCCTGGGTCTTCTCTCTCTCACGGGCGATTCTGGGCTGAACCTTCACGAACAACTCAACCAGGTCCTGTTCCAGTCCAGGTACACAAACGATCATCGGACGGGAAATGTCAGCCTGTAAACATTTTTGGAGGAACCCCCCCCAGCACCTTGCCCAAGAGATCGCTATCTCTGGGGCAGAGACTTTCTGTCACTTTCTGTCTCCCAGAGATAAGGATCTGATCATCCACTCGGCACGGCGGGGCTCGGGGCGATCGGACTCGTGCCCACTTCACAGAGGGGAAAGCGAGGCCCAGAGGGGGGAGCAGCGTGTCCGGTTTTTAAACACATCTTCGGGGCGCCTCGGTGGCGCAGTCGGTTAAGCGTCTGACTTCAGCCAGGTCACGATCTCGCGGTCCGGGAGTTCGAGCCCCGCGTCAGGCTCTGGGCTGATGGCTCAGAGCCTGGAGCCTGCTTCCGATTCTGTGTCTCCCTCTCTCTCTGCCCCTCCCCCGTTCATGCCCTGTCTCTCTCTGTCCCCAAAATAAATAAAAAAACGTTGAAAAAAAAATTAAAAAAATAAATAAATAAACACATCTTCGCTTGGGCGCATTTCAAATCTATAGACACGTTTCAAGAACAGTATAATGAATATCCATGTTTTTTTACCAAATGTTAACATTCTGCGACATGTGCTTTCTCTCTCTTTCTCTCTGTCCCTCCTTATTCACGTATCTGCTCTCGCTTCGGAGGTGGTGACCTACGAGACCACGATACTGTGACTGCATTCTGGAAATGGCAGATCTACTCAATATTATTATCCGATACGCATTCCATAATCTGGATTCCTCATTGTCCTACTAGCCGTAACAGGGCTCTTTGTAGGTAGTTTTCATCCAGGAATTAATCAAGGGTCACCAGGGGCAGTTAGTGGTTGAGCCTCCTTCAGTCTTCATCAGTTCTCAGCCTTTTGTTTTGTGTTGTGTTTGCCTCTGGCTTTGCTGATATTAACATTTTCAAAACACCCAGGCCAGCTGGTTTGCAGGAAGTGCCTCAATTTGTGTTTGTCCGGTTGTTTCCTCTTGGTCTGATTTAGGTTCAACTTTTGGGATGGGAACACTGCAAAGAAGATCCTGGGCCCTTCTCAGAGGCATGACACCAAGGAAGCACATGAAGTCAGTCTATCCATTATCGGTTATCTTACGTCCGATTACTTCCCTAAGCTGATGTCCCCGGATACCTGCACATCTTGTTCCTTAAAAAATCTTTCACCTATGGGGCGCCTGGGTGGCTCAGTCGGTTAAGCGTCCGACTTTGGCTCAGGTCATGATCTCGCTGTTTGTGGGTTCGAGCCCCCACGTCGGGCTCTGTGCCGACAGCTCGGAGCCTGGAGCCTGCTTTGGATTCTGTGTCTCCCTCCCTCTCTGCCCCACCCCCGCTTGCACTCTGTGTCTCTCTCTGTCTCTCAAAAATGAATACACATTCAAAATTTTTTTAATTTTATTTTTTATTTTTAAAAATTTACATCCCAATTAGTTAGCATATAGTGAAACCATGATTTCAGGAGTAGATTCCTTAATGCCTCTTATTCATTTAGCCCATCCCCAAACCTTAAAAAATTTTTAACAAAATGTTTCATCTATGGTTTTAACATTCATTGAGATGATTATTTCTTGAAATCAGTTATTACCAGGATGTTTGCAAAATGGCGACTTTTGGTTTGTCATTCCTTGTACATTTACTAGTTGGTGTTCTCCGAAGAAAAATGTTCTCTTTTACAACATTAAAAAAAATGTTTTTTTAATGTTTTTATTTATTTTTGAGACCGAGAGAGACAGAGCATGAGCAGGGGAGGGGCAGAGAGAGGGGGAGACATAGAAACTGAAGTGGGCTCCAGGCTCTGAGCTGTCAGCACAGAGCCCGACGCGGGGCTTGAACTCACGGACTGCGAGATCATGACCTGAGCCGAAGTCGGACGCTCAACCAACTGAGCCACCCAGGCACCCCATACATGTTTTTTTTTGTTTGTTTTTTTACTTTTTAAGTTTTTTAAAGATTTATTTATTCCGAGTTCGAGAGAGAAAGAGAGAGAGAGCAGAAGAGAGGGGCCGAGAGAGAGGGAGACAGAGAAACCCAAGCAGGCTCCACACTGTCAGCACAGAGCCCAATGCAGGGCTCGAACCCACAAACCACAGATCATGACCTGAGCCGAAGCCAAGAGTCAGATGCTCAAATGACTGAGCCACCTAGGCTCCCCTGTTTTATAACATTTTTTAAAGTGCCGGTATTGGCCCGCGGATTCATGTTTCACCCAAGGGGCTAGATTTGTTACTTTTATTATTTATTTTGTGTGCGAACTTTCCATCTGGCCGCTGGGCGCCCCTTCAAGCCCCTTCTGGGCCTGCACCTTGGACATAGTCCCATCGTTTTCCAGTACTTTAGTTTCTAGGCTCCTCCTGACATTCTCTGTCCCAGCCCGGAAGTTACCATCTCTCCCAGGGGGCCCAGTGCCTTTTACTGGGGAATGCTTTTCCAGGACCCAGAGTGCTAAGTGACTGTGGCTAGGCCCTTTGAGCAGACAGAGCTAAGGAGTTGCTATTTTTATCTTAGCAATACTACCAATTCAAAACTCCCTTAGTTCTCCTCCCCCCCCCCCCCGGCCCCCCAAATCTCCCTCCTGCTGTATTGAGGACCTGGGTCCTGACACCAGTTCTGGGGCACACCCAAGTCGCTGCAGAACTGCTCTGCCCTCCCCACCCCTGCTTCACTCCTGCGGTCCAGGCCTTGGCTACAGCTCTCCCTGCCTTCACAATGCTCCCTACAAGGGAGCACAGTCAGACAGGCCTCGTCAAGTTTCTCGGTAGTTTTCTGCACAGGGTTATGTCGTTCATGCTATACCCGGATTCCTTACTTTCTGTTAAGTTTCCAATTTTAGCTCCCCTCCCCACCCTTGTTGATTTATTTCTTATATGTAAAATATAGTATTTAAGACACTCTTGGAGATTCCTGACGCTGGAAGAGTGTGTGTGCGGCCTGGAGAGTCCCTGGCCGTCCACCTGTGAACCCCAAGGGTCACACCGGGGTCTCTGGAGAGCTCACAGGCCCGGGACCTCGTGGTCTCTATGACAGCGCTTTTTCTCATTAGCCTGTTTAATCTTCACAGGAGCCGAGAGAGTACCTGGCACCTAGTAGGGTCTCCGTAACCAGCCGTAGAAATTAGAGGCCCATTTCACAGGGTGGAAGCCGTGGCTCAAAGAGGGGACGTCTTGCCCGCAGAGGTCTCATTAGGCAAGAGACGCTGTGAGAGCGCCGCCCCAGCTCCTGCACACAGTAGGCGCTTCGGCGGAGACGCGGGGCGGGCGTGTGCCCCGGGGAACCGGAGTTCTGGGCAGACGGGGCGGGGCGTATGCAAAGAGCCAGCGAGGAGGCCGGGGATTGGCCGGCGCGGGCGGGGGCGGGGCGCGCCGAGGGAGGGCCCAGGCCGCCAGGTGCGCGGACCCTGAGACGCGCGGTGCCCGCTGGACCGCCCGCCCCGCGCTCCCCGCGGCTGGTTCAAGGCCATGCTTCCGCTCTGGGCCCTGCTGGCCCTCGGCTGCCTGCGCCTCGGCTCGGGTGAGCGGGGAAGGGGAGAAGGGGCCGTGCCTCGGGAGGGCGGGCAGCTGTGACCTGGGCCCTGACCCTCCCACAGCCCTCAGAGGAACCTGGATGGAAAGGAGCATTGGGAACGGGGAGCTTCGCGTGTTCACTCCAGGAACGGGCACGCCTGCCTGCTCTGTGCCAAGCCCTGTGGATCCTCTGGGGTTAGGGTGTTGCTAACAATAGACCACACTAACTAAGCTTCCTCAGGTGGGATTCCAGGGCTCAGGGATCACAGATCCCTGTGATGGGTGCTGTGAGAGACAGACGCACAGGGGGCTGCGGGAGAGCAGAGAAGGGGCGGGACTAGACCCTGGAGAGGCCTGGACTGGAGGGGATGGAGGGGCCTTGCAGGGGAAGGGGCAGCCCCCGCAAGTTCAAGGAGGGAGGCAGTATGGTCTATCCTGGGAACCTCCCGACCACTGTCCATCAGCGTGGCTGGAGCATGGGGTGGGGGTGGGTGGGGGGCGTGCTTTGGGGTGAGGCCGCAGGCCCAAGGAAGCAAAGCCCAGAACCTCAGGACTTTGATGGCCCTTCAGAGGGGCTGGACTGTGTTGGAGTCCCTTCCAACGCAGTGGGGAGCCACAGAAGGGGCCCAGGAGGAGAGTGACAGGGTCAGGTTTGCATGTTAGAGAGCCGAGAATGGGGGAAGGGTCCACGTGAAGAGAGTGGAGCCGCTGGACTGGGCTGACTGCGTGAGGAGATGCTTAGGAGAGGCAGTGGGGTTCTTGGCAACCGAAGAGAGAGAGGGCAGCAGGGGGCTGGACCTCTTGGCTTCAGGGGGTGGGGGTGGGGGGTGCCGCCTGTGTCTGAGACAAGTTCCTGAAATGGCCCTTGGGGAGGGCGAACCCCAGTGCCCGGCACACTCTGGGGGTCGGGAACCCTGTGCAGACATGGGGTGGGGGGCAGAGTGTGCCCAGGGGTGTGGGCTCTTCTGCTGGGGGTCAGCTCCTGTCCTCATCGCCTCCTCTAGGTGTGAACCTCCAGCCCCAGCTGGCCAGTGTGACCTTTGCCACCAACAACCCGACCCTCACCACGGTGGCCTTGGAAAAGCCTCTCTGCGTGTTTGACAGCTCAGCGGCCCTCGATGGCACTTTTGAGGTCTACCTCTATGTCCTGGTCGACTCAGGTAAAGGCCTTCTTCCCGCGGGCCGCACTGAAAGGGGCTTTGACCTGTCTGCAGGGGGGAGGAAAGGACACGGGTCGTGGGGTGCTTTAGCACCGGAACGCGACTACCCCCGTGTACCTCACTGGCAGGCAGCCCTGGGGGCTCCGTGCCAGCCCTGGGCGGGGAGCTGAGGCCACACGTATGGACTCGTCCCCGAGAAGCGTCCAGTCTAGCGGAGAAATAAAGGCAGCACCAGTCACTGAGCACCTGCATCGTGCTCAGTGCTTCCCACACCTTAGAGCTAATATTGACAACCGGCCGGCAGGACAGCTGCTAGGATGCCCATCACAGAGCAAGGAATCAAGGCTCACAGAGGCGGAGTCACTCGTGGGGGCCCCCAGGCTGGAAAGTGAACCCAGATCACTGTGGTGTCTCAAGCCCCGGCCCTTCCCCAGGCTCCCCGAGGTGGTGCCTGATTGGGGTTTGCGAGGGAAAGCATGCACTTGGACCCACGAGCTCTGGCCCGGCCTCGCCTGCTCACTGGGGCGATCCTGGGCTTCTGAGAGAAAGAACACAGCGACGACCTCTTACATTTCTGGCAGCCCGTTCAGGGCCATCATTTCATTCTTTCAGCCGACACTTCCCGCCTGCCTACCTGCGCCCGATCTGTGCCCACTGCAGGGGGGGTTCTCTCCCATTTTACAGACCAGGGCCCAGAGAGGTACAAGGGGTCGTCCGAAATCACCCAGCAAGTAAGGAAGGGACCTAGGACCCAACGCAGGTCTGTCTGTTTCCCCTGTACCGTAGCACCCTCCTTTCTCAGTTTACGGAAGATCCGGGGCTCTCAGGGGAAAATGGTGGAAGTCTGTTGGGGCGGGAGGGTCCGTAGGAAGAGGAGGTGGGTGAGAGCCGGGAGCCGGGCACGGCGCCCGAAGCCGAGAGGTGATCCCGTCTGCCCCCTCCGTTGCACAGGGGGCCCTCGAAGCAGGGCCGAACCTGCCTCAGCCTGGGACGCGGGGCCCAGCATAGCGCTGGCTCAGGGAGGGTGTCCGCGGGTATTGGGTGGATGGCTGAGTGAGTGCCTTTGAGCTGAGGTGGCCAGGAATCTCACTCCCGACCCTGTCTCTGCAGCCAGCTCCAGGAACGCCTCCGTGCAGGATGCCAAGACCCCGCTGAGCTCCACCTTCCAGCAGACAGAGGGGGGAAGGACAGGCCCCTATAAGGCAGCGGCCTTTGACCTGATCCCCTGTGGTGACCTACCCAGCTTGGATGCCATCGGGGATGTGGCCCGGGCCTCGGAAATCCTGGACGCCTACCTCGTCAAGGTGGGCGCCAACGGCACCTGCCTTTCAGACCCCAACTTCCACGGCCTCTGCAACCCGCCCCTGTCGGCGGCCACGGAGTACAGGTGGGTGTGGGCAGCTGTGGGTGAGTGACCGTCATGCCCCAGCCCTGACGCAGGAAGGCCCAGAAGGGCCGCGTTTCTTGTACCAGGACTGGCCCAGGGCTCATGAAGGGGCCTGCTTCAGGGCGTGTGACCATGCCAGGGCCCCAAGCACTCAGAAGGACCCCTGCTTGGCTTAATTCTCTGCCTTTGTCATCTTGAAATTCTTTTATTATTTTTTAAATCTTTTTTTTTTTTCACATTTGTTTATTTTTGAGAGAGAGACACACAGAGACAGTGTGGGAGGGGGAGGGGCAGAGAGAGAGGGAGACCAGAATCCGAAACAGGCTCCAGGCTCTGAGCGGTCAGTACAGAGTCCGACGCGGGGCTAGACCTCACAGACCGCGGGATCGTGACCTGAGCCGAAGTCGGATGCTTAACCCACTGAGCCCCCCAGGCGCCCCCCCCCTTTTTTTTTAAGTGTTAAACTAGAGGCTGTTGATTTCTTGGTTCTCAGAACATCCGCTGTTTTAAACTGACCATGTACGAGACCGTCAGCGGGCTCTTGGTATTTTGTGCTGATCCTCCTTTATGATTAGAAACACTTGATTGGGGCTTTCTACATAAAAATATAGCCCTGTCCCAGGAAAGTTGGGTTGGGGATGAATATTATTCCTTTTTTTTTTTTTTTAAGTCCCTTTTGTGTGCCAAGGACCAAGCTGGGAATAGTGGAAGGTAAAAATACCACCAGGACAAATGGGTTAATACTCAGCCAGTATGCTACAGGCCTCGTATAGATACTAGAGAAATGGTGGGGGCGGGGCTCCCAGAGGGAGAGCTGACAGGAGGGCCATTGGTCCCTTCCTGGAGGCTTCCTGGAAAGAGTCCAGGGGCAGGAAGATGGGGCAACGGTGCCGATGCCAAATCCAGCACTGTCCTGTCGCCCAGAGCCCACCCTGTGGCCGCCTAGATTTCCATCTCCTAGAAGTACCCCGTCTGTCCCCCAAACCAGTCCTCCCAACCCCTCCCACCTGCCGGTGGCCCGGGGCGCACAGGATGGATAGAAGTCGCCCTTTGCTCCGTCTCCTTGCAGGTTCAAGTACCTCCTCGTCAACATGTCCGCGGGCTTAGTACAGGACCAGACCCTATGGTCCGACCCCATCCGCACCAACCGTCGTAAGTTGGGGGGGGGGGGGGGAGGGCTGCGGGGCAACCCTCAGGGGAACCCGGGAAAGCAGACTCAGCCTGTCATGGGGAAAAGTCTCCCCAGATGCAGGGCAGGCTGTTGGGTTGATGAGGAAAGTGCATCTTTAAAAAAATGTTTTTTAATATTTATTTTTTTGAGAGAGAGAGAGAGAGAGAGAGAGTGTGCGTGCAGGGAGGGAGGGGCAGAGAGAGAGGGAGACAGAGTCCGAAGCAGGCTCCAGGCTCCGAGCTGTCAGCACAGAGCCGGGGCTCGAACTCACGAAGCATGAGATCATGACCTGAGCTAAAGTCGGACGCTTAACCGACCGAGCCACCCAGGGGCCCCAGAGGATGCATCTTTACCTGACACTTGCCCCCTCCCTTGTCTGAGGTGTTGTAGCAGGTGACGGGTTTGCTGGCATAACTGAGGTGGGTGTGGCGTTTGTCCTGCATTCCATCCTGACCCCCCCACCCCATGTGGAGCCCGCCCCCACGGTAAGCTGACGGGCCATGCAGTAGCTCTGAAAGGTAGCTTGAAGTCACATGGCTAGTGATGGGTGTGGACAGGGCGTGTGTGCATGTGGCTGGGGTGCCCCCCCCCCACCCCGTAACAGTGCTGCCTTGGGACCAAGCGTCCCGAGTTCAAGCCCAGCCTCTGCCCCTCACTGCTGTGTGAACCCTTCAGAACCTCAGTTCCCCCATCTCAGAAATGGGAGGAAAAACCCTTGGTCTGCCTCCCCAGCCGGATTCCTTTGAATTATCCAGGCAAAAGCACCAGGCGCGGTTCTTTTTGGGCAGGGCCCGAGGTCAGTTTGTGGGAAGACCGTGCCCTTTGGGACTAGACAGACCGGCACGTAAACTCGAGTCTGGAGTCCGAGTGCCCTGGGACAGGAACTCAATCTCCCTGAGCTGCAGAAAGTGATCTGTAGAATGGGGCAATGACCAGAAAGCAGCTAGTTCACCGTAGGACCTGTAAGTTGTTCACTGAGTTCTAAAGGTGACTTTGGTAGAGGGGTGGAGGGGTTCTGTTAGACCAGGGCCCTTTGCCTCATCTTTAAAAAATTTTTTTAAATTTATTTTTGAGAGGGTTTTGAGAGAAAGAGAGAGTGAGCAGAGGAGAGGCAGGCACAGAATCCAAAGCGGACTCCAGGCTCTGAGCTGTCGGCACAGAGCCCGACGCGGGGCTGGAACCCACCGACCGCGAGCTCATGACCTGGGCCGAAGTCAGATGCTTAACCCACTGAGCCACCCGGGTGCCCCAGGCCTCGTCTTTAACTGCGGATAATCCGTATCCCATCCATTTCACCAGACGAGTTGAGTTAGGTTGTAATTTAAAATTATGCAAAAGGCCAGGGACACCTGGGTGGCTCAGTCAGTTAAGCCTCGGACTTTGGCTCAGGCCATGATCTCACAGTTCGTGAGTTCAAGCCCTGCATCGGGCTCTGTGCTGACAGCCTGGAGCCTGCTTGGGATCCTCTGGCTCTCTCTCCCTTTCTCTCTCTCTCTCTCAAAATTAAGTAAACATTTTTTAAAAATGAAATTATGCGGAAAGACCCTTAAGAGAGGAAGGGAAGAGACACACGAGGCAGTTGGGACGTGGGTGTGGAACAAGCAAGATAATTGCGCCTCAGACCTGGGGGGGGACAGACACCGACCCGGGTCCCTGCTTCATCCTGAGATCTGCGGCTGCCGGGCCTGGGGGGAGGGGGGGTCCCCTGTGTGTCCCTGGGAGAAGGCTGAGGGGTGCAGTGTCTGGGGAGTAAGTGGGCCCGTGTCCCGTTAGCCACCCCCTACTCCGCGATCGACACGTGGCCGGGCCGGCGGAGCGGGGGCATGATCGTCATCACGTCCATCCTGGGCTCCCTGCCCTTCTTCCTGCTCGTCGCCTTTGCTGGTGCCATCGTCCTCAGCCTCCTGTGAGTAGCCGCCGGCTGGAGGGTGCGACTCGGGGTGCACACCAGGCACGCTCCTCCTCGAGGGTCCCCCCCCACTGCCAGGCAGGGGAGAGCCCAGAAGGCCATGGAGCTGCCTTCCACCCTGGGGTGGGGGCGGGGCCGGGGGCTGGTGAGAGGGGAGCAGGGTCCTGGGGTGTCCGAGGTCAAATCATTCAGCTGGGTAGGGAGGGGCTCGGTACCAGGGCTTTGCGGGCAGGTCCCGGCTCTGACACCTCTCCTTCTGTGCCTCAATTTCCTCATCTGGGCGACGGGGATACGAACAAATACTATCCTCTTTGTGGAGTCTTGAAGGTTAAGTGACATAATCCCTAGAGTTTTCAGGGCAGCAGCTGGACACTCAGTAAATATTAGCTTTGTTGTCGTAGTTCAGTTCACCTACTTGCTGCAAGATGGGGAAACTGAGGCCCAAGGTCACAACAGCCAGTTAAAACAGAGTTGAGCTCAGAGCCCTGGGCTTCTGAAGCTACCAACAGCTCTGATGTTGGACGAGGACTTGAGGTCTCCCGTGGGGGGTCCGTCGCAGCTCACAGGGCTGCCTGGAGGGAAGTCAGGTGTGCCCACAATCCACTCGTCCTGGGACGATGGCGCAGGGGGGGGGAATCAAGGCACCGGCAGGTGCCGTGGGAATCTAGAGGAAGGGGAGGAAGGTCCTGGCTGGATCCCTGCCAGGGAGGGCTTCCTGGAGGAAGGAGCAGGAGGAGCCGAGCCTGTGGGGGGGGGGGGGGGGGGATGAGTCGCCAGGTCCTATGCAGAGTGCTGCTCAGAGAGAGGGAGGCTCTGAAGGGGGAGAGGGTGCCTGCCCCAGTGCTGGTGGGAGGACAGATGGGAAGTCCCCTTGGAGCAGGTGAAATTAAGGGGACACAGAGACCAGCCAGGCGGGAAAAGCCCTGTGGGCTGGGTGGGGGATGGGGAAGGGGACAATGAACTTGCAACTCAGGTCGCCCTCTGCCATTTAAGTCCTTAAAAACACAAATAACAGATGAGATTAGTCACTAGGAGACTGGTCTGTCTGGCCAGACTTGGGAGCCCTGGGGACACGGGTATGTCCCTCCCTCCTTGTGGGCAGCACGTTAATCTGGCACCAAAGGTCCTGTTCTCTGACGTTGGCCTGGCTCTGCCATTTATCACTCCTCTACCCCCACCCCAGCCCCAGCGACACCAGACTGCCCACTGTTACCCCAGCCCTTCCTGCCGCGTGCCTGGAATGCCTTTCTCAGCCCCCTCCTTCGGGATCTATGACCTGTCCCCTCCTCCAGGAAGCCTTCCTGTCCGTTCTGTCTGGTCATTCTTTCCTGTGGCCTGTCTTCCCCAATCTTAGCTCTTTGGGGATTTGGGACGGCGGCCTCCAAGTGTCCAGCTCATGGCAAGATCTGTAAATCGCCTGTTCCCGCAGTTCCAAACGGGGTGCCCCTTCCCTTATCCCGGGGCCCTGGCACGCAGTGAGGGCTCTGGAAAGACTGGTCTCTGGCCGAGGGCAGCGTCTAAGTAGAAAGGTCCCTGAGCAGCTGCAGGGGTTTAGGCTTGCTCTGTGCCCCTAACCCTTACTCTCTTCGTCTGCTTGGTCAGGGACACGGGCGGTTCTGACAGGGAAACGACACACGACTCCCAGATCACGCAGGAGGCCGTCCCCAAGTCCCTGGGGACCTCGGAGCCCGCGTACACGTCTGGGAACCGGGGGCCGCCGCTGGACAGGGCTGAGGCGTATTCCAGCTAGCTGCAGGACTGAGCCCGGGCCCGCTCCTGGGCGGGAGGCCTTCTCCCCACTGGCCTTGCCCAGGGGGTGTGCGGGCAGCCGGTGCCCTGACCCCACCCACGGCGGAACAGGGCGTGTTGGCCCAACCTGCGGGAAAACTGTTAATAAAATCTGCCCAAGGTTTTGAGTTCCAAGTGAATGAGGGACAAGACAGATGAATGAATGCTTGAGTCCGTGTTGGGCGGAGGCGCCGGATTGTTTCTCTAGAGGGTGGGGGCAGGGGACTGATTTTCCATCAGAGTGGAGGGGGTGAGGGTTAGGAAAAACGGGTGTCAGGACCCCTGGAACATCCGGAAGATGGGGGAAGCAGCACCCCCCTGATCGCCTCCCGTGAGCTGGAGGGGTCCCGAGAGACGGGCCAGGCGTGCAGTCACTAGATGGTGTTTGGGGTTCGCTGACTCCGAGGTGCTTGAAGCTGAACTGGGCCCCACAGGGGCAGCGGCCATCAACTCCTGTGTCCCCCAGCAGCCATCTCCTTCTCTCCGGGGCTCAGCTTCCTCATCTGTAAAATGGGCTGATGTGTAAATGGCTCCTTTCAAGGCTCCTTCCCTGCTTTCCCTGAGGGCACCGCGGTGGGCGGGCCGAAGAGGCTTCCGGAAACAGAAGAGGGGCACCGAGTCCACTTGTGGGGGTGCCGCAGGGACCCTCCTACTCCCGCCTCCCGGCTCAGATGACTCAGTTCTCTCTTCTGAGCCAGGTAGCAAGACCACTTCCCTCTGGGGAATGTGCAAAACAAGTCATGGTTTTCCCATCACGGAAAGGAGAAATTTCTCCGAGCAGGGCTGGGCTAAAGCAGGCACGCTAACCTGTCAGCTGTGAGGGAGACAACGCTCCTGAGAGGCGGCGGTCTCCCCGCTGGCCTTCATCAGCAGTGGCTGATGGGGTCCACTGAGACCACCAGATCTTCCTCTGGGGGTACGGATGCTGAGACCAGCACGGGTCCACCAGCGGGTTCCAAAGCCGGGAAGGCAGCAGGCAGAAGCTGTGAGAAGAAGCCTAAAGTCAGGCAAGGGTCAGGAGAAGCCAAAGCGGCCGAGGGTCCATCAGGGTGGCCGCGGCCACGGGAGCTGAGAGGAATCCAGTCCCTGGGCCGTGGGGAGGAGGGAGAGACGGCACAGACTGGGTAGGCTCCGGCCAGCTCTGGATCCCTCGACACTGTATTCCAAGCCCAGGAGCACTAGCCTGGGCGGCCACTGTGCTCCTGTGCTAATTCGTCCTCCCCGAGCCCTGCCTCCAGTAGGGCTATGCTTCCAGAGCTCCTCCAGGAGAAACCCCAGGGGCGGCAGAGGGGAGGCAAGGCTTCCGGAAGTCTGCCCTTGTTAAAAATTCCTGCAAATGTGCATTTTTTTTTTCCGTTTTTTCACAAGTAATCTCTACGCCCAGTGTGGGGCTCGAACTCACAACCCTGAGATCAAAAGTCGCACCCTGCCTTCTGTTTTGTAACATGCCTGTATTTATTTTAATTGAGGTGGGCTTCACATAACACACAATTAACCGTTTTAAAGCAAACAGTTCAGTGGCATTTAGAACATTCTTGATGTTATGCAACCATCACCTCTGCCTGCTTCCAGAATGTTTCCATCACCCCAAAAGGAAACCCTGTACCTATCAAGCAGGGACTTCCTGTCCCCCCCCCCCCCCCCCCCCACCGCCAACCCGAGTCCCTGACAACCACCAGTGTCTCTGGACATTTTGTACCAACGGACTCATACAACGCGTGGGCTTTTGAGTCTGGCTTGTCATGTTTGAGTCTTGGGTCGTGTTTCTGAGGTCCAGCCACACCGTAGCAGGTGTCGGTGCCTTGTTCCCTTTTTACGGCCGCGTAGCAGTCGGCCGTCTGGCCCTGTCATTCTTCGGTGGACGGACACAGGGGTCGTCTCCACCGTTCGCTGTCGTGTCGCTGTTTGCGGGGGGCAGTGCTGCTCTGAACGGCCACCTTCACGTATTTGTTTGGACACCCGTTGTCGGGGGTCTTGGGTGCGTACCTCGGAGCGGATGGCCGGGTCATATGGCCGTTCTGTTTCACGCGTTGAGGACCCACCAAATTGTTTCCCACGTCGGGAGAGGCTGCTGGTCCCGCGAGTGAAGCACAGCCTTTCTGGCATCAGATCTGACTTACCTGTCAGCCGGGAGACCTTAGGTGAGCCGCTTCGTCTCGTGCAGCCTCGGTTTCCCCGTTTGTAAAAAAGCTTTGGGCCCTCGGTTTCCCTCTCTCTCTGCCCCTCCCCTGCTCATTCTCTCTCTCAAAAATAAGCATTAAAAAAAGAAGAAGAAGAAGAAGACAGGGCGCCTGGGTGGCTCCGTGGGTGGCTGGGTGGCTGAGCCGTCTTCGGCTCAGGTCATGATCTCACGGTTCGGGAGTTCGAGCCCCGCTCTCGTGGGCTCTGTGCTGACAGCTCGGAGTCAAAATCTTTGTGTCCCTCCCTCTCTCTCTGCCCCTCCCCTGCTCACGTTCTGCCTTCTGTCGTGCTCTCTCTCAAAAACAAATAAGCATAGGGGCGCCTGGGTGGCGCAGTCGGTTAAGCGTCCAACTTCAGCCAGGTCACGATCTCGCGGTCCGGGAGTTCGAGCCCCGCGTCAGGCTCTGGGCTGATGGCTCAGAGCCTGGAGCCTGTTTCCAATTCTGTGTCTCCCTCTCTCTCTGCCCCTCCCCCGTTCATGCTCTGTCTCTCTCTGTCCCAAAAATAAATAAAAAACGTTGAAAAAAAATTAAAAAAAAAAAGCATTAAAAAACAACAAAAAAAAGGCGACTCGTGGAGCAGCTCCCAGCCTGTGCCCAGAAGCCCCTGCACATACTCACATCGGCCGCGTAGGCAGGGCTTCCCCACGGCTGCTCCGAGCCTTGGCCACACGCCCTGTGACCTCCCAGGCCAGGCGAGCACAGGAGGCCCGGGGGGTCGGTGCCACGGAGCCGCAGCCAGCCTCCGCATCTTCCCTGGAGGCCGCCAGGGGCCGGGTTCCCATCCCGGGTTCTGATGAGGTTTAAGGCTTCCTGCCTTACGGTGCTGCTGGAGCAGGAAAGTTCAGTCCAGGAGTGTCCCCCTACTCATGAGGCAGTGGTCTGGCCCCTGGTGATTCAGGGTCAGCCTGCAGGATCGCAGGGGGCTGGGGTCTCGCCCGGCTTTCCTTGGCTGTCTGAGTCTAACAGGGAAATTTGTTTGTTCCCCCACCGAATCTGCCAGCCTGGCCTCGGCAGGCCTGTTACGGCATAACCCACAGACTTTCTTTTTTGTTTTCTTTTGACTTGTTTTTTTTTGGGGGGGGGGACGCGCAAGTGAGTGAGGGGCAGAGAGAGAGAAGCAGGGCTCACCTGACGCAGGGCTCGCACCCACGAACCGCGAGATCGTGACCTGAGCCAAAGCCGGACGCTTAACCGACTGAGCCGCCCAGGCGCCCACAGGGGCTGATGCGCGGAGCACACACGATGTGAGAGGCCCGGGGACTGGCTGAGATCACTTAAGGGGGATAGAGAGACTGCAGGGGACCAAGCGCGTCCCCAGTGGGGCCGGCATGGAGGGACGCCCAAGAGAACGGGAAGAGAACTCACCGGAAAGCTGCACCCTACCTTCTGCGGCCCCGACGCGGTCTCTGGCCTCTGTTCTCCCGCTCAGCCCCCGAACCTCCCCATCACTGAGATGGTGACGGCGTTGCTCCCATGTCTCCAAAACCTCCTCCCCAACACACACTTCTGTCCACAAAACAGCCTCTCTGGGGTCCTTCGGTTGGTCCCCCCCGTGCAACACGGGGGGAGAGAAGGGAAACTTGTTTTTTCTTTCAGACGGTGGGTTGAAGGGGGAGGCCAAGGCCCTGCTGACTCCCAGCCGGCTCTACCCCGTCTGAGCAGAAGAACCCAGGCAGCTGGGCGGGGAGGCGGGTGGAAGAAACCACGGGTGGTGCATGCGTTCTGGGCCGCGCTAAGAAGGCTCTCATTGTAAATACCCACGGGAGCGATTTTCCTGGCCCCTCCCCCGCCTGCCCCACGGCTGAGATGGCAGGACCTTCAAAATGCGCTTTCCACCTCCGCATAGACACGGCCTCACCTTCCCTCCTACCCCAGGCGTGGCTCGTCAATGAACTAATCGCATAGACGTGCTGTGTGACTCGGGGCAAGGAAGTAACCTCTCTGGGCGCCCTTGACCTCATGGGTACAGAGAGGGGCGGAACGCTTGGGAAGCCCGCTCAAAGATAAGTGATTTTGTTTTCCCCTCAGATCTGATCAATCACAAAGTGATGTCATTCAGTTCAACCCAATAGAGCCCTGAGCCCCAGGCTTGGGAAAGCTGGCCAGAAGGACAGAAATGCACAGAGGAATTGTCGGAGCAGAGCCTTGGACAGAGCACGGTCTGGCCTTAAACACACAGGTCGGGCTAGAAGTCCTGTCGGATTCGGAGGTATGATCCCCTCCCCACCAATCAGGGCCGGAATAGTCAGGAGGGCTTCCTGGAGGAGAAGGCACTTTTCTCAGATCCCATCTCTAACCCAGCTCCTGAGCCCAGAGGCTGTATTCCACGGCCCTGTCACAGGTAGATACATGCTGAAACAATAGGAACAAGGTCTCGGGACGTTGTGTTTCTTGTTCTCCCATTTTAAATTCAGGATTCTGAACTTTACAAGCGACACGGCACACTGGCTGCTTGAAGAGGACCGAGGAGGCTAGGGTGCTCCTTGGCGGGGCCTCAGACCCGTGCCCCGGTTACTGATCCCTTGAGCCTCCTTCCAGGCCCCTCCTCAGAGCCCTCTACCTGGCTGGAGAGGTGCCTACAGTCACTATCCCCCCTTCTTTGTGGGCCGTGTGACAATCTGGGGACGGACATGGAATTACTGTGGGACGTCTCTGCCCCTGGGAGCTCAGGAACACTCGCTGGGGGCCCCTTGGCACACAGGGCCCTGCTGCTCCTCGACCTCGCCCCCAAAGCTCACCCTCTCTTCCCACCTGCACCGAATGGCTGTGCCCTGTACGACAACCCCAGGCCTCAGAATGCGAAGGACGGTTAACCTTCCGTGGCAAGGGGCAAGGGGAGAGGTCTGTCCCAAGGCACGAGTCACACGCGCTCTCATCGCATCAAGAATGGCCCAGGGGAGGAAACTGTCTGGACGCGGATGTATCTGTCCCCGTCCTCCAACGCAGCTCCTGCTTCCTTCCTCCGTCTTCATCCGGCTCTCCATGCAGCAGTCAGGGATGCTGTGAAAATGTCCTGTCCGCACGTTGGCTGCTCCTCCCCCCACCTGCCGGGGTCCCCGTGTCCCCGGGTGTAGAAGCCAGAATCTCCCCACGACTGGGAGAGACGTCCTACCCTGAATGCTACCGGCTGCTCTCACTTCTCTCCGGCCACGGCATTCGCCCAAGGAGGGGCTCTCGGGCGTTTCCAATTTGGGGCTATTCTGAACACAGCTGCTGTGAACCTTTATGTGAGGTTTGCCACCAACACAGTTTTCATTTTTTTCCCCCCCTGGGATGAACACCCGAGGGTGTAATTGTTGGTCTGCACGGTCACTTTTGAAAGAAGCTGCCACGCTGTTTTCCACAGTGCTTGGAAACCATTTACGGTTCCCCCAGCACTGGATGGATCATCCAGTTTTTCTGCATCCTTCCCAGCATTTGGTGTTACCACTATTTTTTATTTTAGCCTTTCTGATAGGTGGGCACACCTCACCTGCCCAGCAGCAGAGCGTGAGTTCTGGTTCCTTCACACCCTAACAACACTCAGTACGGTTAGTCTTCTTAATTTGGGCCACTTAATTTTCCATCCGTATGTAAGGCTATCTCTTTATGGTTTCAAGTCGCATTTCGCCAGCGGCTAAAAAGGTTGAGCATCTTTTCAGGTCCTTATTTGCCGTCCCTGTATCTATACCGATGAAGCATGTGTTCAAGTTTTTGTTTGTTTGTTTTTTAATTGGGTTGTTTGTCTTCTTACTATAAGAGTTCTTTCTATATTCTAGATTGGGTCCTTAGAGAAATGTTTTGCAAATGTCTCCCCGGTCTGTGTATTGCCCCTTCATTTTCATTCTCCGGTCCGCCCCTCACCCAACTTCCTTTTTCTTTATAGCCTCGTCACGCCCTGACAGGTATGTTTATTGCTTGTGTTCCCTTCTACACAGACAGCTCCAGGGGTTCAGGGGATGTTTTTCCTGCTCTGTCCTTGGCTCCTAGCACAGTGCGTACTCAGGACATATTTGTTCAGTGGCCATGCCGGGCTCCCTGGCCATATCACAGCGGCTAAGGGGCTGGAGGGGCACATGAGCTGGTGTGTGGAGACCTTAGAGTGGGCTGTTGCAAACTTCCAGGTCAGCAGTGAGGAGTCCTCAAGCTGGGGCATGGGCACGGGCGGGGGTGGGGCAGAAAAGGGCTGGAGAGACTTTCCCAAGGGGCACAAGGTGCCAAGCTCCCTTCCTCCCTTCTCCTGCCGGCAAAGCCATCCCCTCCACACACGCCCCACCTCTGCCCGGTGCTGGATCACAGCCCTCCCTGCCTGTTGGCCTGCCCAATGGCAGGGGCAACACAAGTTTCTACAGGAAATTGATGGGGGGTGGTGTCCAAAAGGTATAATTAGTGTCTACAGTGTGCATGTGTAATTGAGGGGGTGTATACACAGAGGGTGAGGGTGTGTATGTGCCCTGCCTGCTATCTATGGAGGGTGTGGTCCAGGGTGTATGATGTGTAGACATCCGGCCTCTCACACCAGCGCGGGGCATCCGTGCGTTACGTGGGTCCTTCCATGCAATAAAGTGACAGGTTCCTCTCCAGGATGGAAGGATTGTTGGCTGGTCTCTGACGTCTTTTCTGGTCACCCCTCCTGGGACCCTGTCTGTGACTCTGGGCCTTCTCTCCCTTCTGACAGTGCAAAGCTCCCTGTGTGGCCAGACAGCCCCTGGCAGCAGTCCCAAGCAGATGCTTGCTCGCCAGCTTGGCTTAGATACTCTGAGTCCCCTGGGTCTGGTTTTCAGTCTGTTCAAGGGGAACAATAATACCGCCTGCATTTGGTGACTGTGTGGATGAAGCAGGATGTGCGTGAGAGTTTAGAAGGTGGCCCTTAGCAGGTGCTCAATAAACGGGAGTGAACACACGCGCACACAAGCACGCCTGGTCCCTGGGCTCCGGGAGCTGAGTCTTGCTGCTTCACCCACAACCATATTTACTCGTTTGCTCAAGGCACACTAGGACACGCTCAAGCCGGCTGGGTGGAGGCTAGGATGCAGACAATTACAGCCCGCAGCGCCCAGCGCGCTGTGACACACACACACACACACACACACCAGCCCACCAGCGCCATGCCAGTCCCTTATCTGCCCTGACAATGCTCCAGGCAGCCAGGTGGCACTACCTCTCAGTAATTTTCCACAACCTGAGAGAAGACGAGCCTCTCGCACACTCTCCTCTTAGGGGTTGCTCTGAGGACTGAACGAAGGCACGCATACAGCATGCTCAGGTGAGTGCCTGGCACCACCCAGGAAGCCCACCTCTGCCTTGTTTATTACGAAGCCACGGTTCCCCACAGTGCTCTGGGCACCCCCCCCCCCCCCAAAGTTCACAGGCTGCTGAAACGCATGAGCTTCGCCGGGTGGGCTGGGGGGATGTTAACAAGCAATTAACGCCAGGCAGGGACAAAGATGCCAAGGAGGGAAGGAAGAATCATCAGCTCTGGCTGGCTTGGGCAGGGCAGGGAGAGCGGAGCTGGACAGGCTGCGCAGAGGAAGTGGTTTTTGGTCCAGTTGGGTCTTGTTCGCGGAAGGAGATTTCCAGGGGCAGAGAAAGGGGGGAGGGAGCCACTCGAATAACAGGATGACCAGGCGACGAGTCCAGCTGCGTGTTCCCGTGCCAAGTGCAACCACGCGTGATCATGAGTTCGCCGAAGCACCCCGTTTTACGGACGCAGACCCTGGGGCACGAAGGGGACCCGAACCCAACTGTCAGACCCTGGGGAAGGGCATTTCTTGATGAGGGGAGAGCGCGGGGGTGAGGGTGCACTCGCGCATTCACAAACGCCTGGCACCGACCGCCCCGGCTCCGTGCTAGCTGCTGGGGACCCAGGGGGGTCCTGCAGGCAGGGTCCCGGTTCTCTCGGGCAGGGAGGCAGCAAACAACAGGCGTGCGCGGTTTCAGAGACGGAGGAGGGCTCTGCAAGAGCAGAGCGCGGGGCTGGGGCCGGGGGCCGACTGCTTCAGGTGGGCAGGGGGCTCCGGCCAGGAGGCGCATTTGGGACCCGCAGCGCACACGTCGGGGATCTGCAGCGCCCAAGCCGCGCGGCGCTTCCGGGCTCACAGAGACGCTCGCCGCGTCCCGGCAAAGTGCGCCTGCGCCCATTTTGCAGATGCGAGAAGCGAGGACGCGCAGCCAGCCCCGACAGGGCGGCGGCGCGGACGCCGGGTCGCGGGCGCGAGCTCCGTGCGCGCCCTCCTCTGCGCCTGCGCGGGAGAGCTCGAGGAGGGGGGGCGTGGCTCCGGGGGCGGGGCCGGCGGTTTCGGGGCGGAACCTCCGCGCGGCTACGGCGGGCGTGCCGGGGAAGGCTTGGCGGCCGAGCGGCGGCCGGCCCCCGGGAGCCGCGCGGCGTCCGCTCGGGCTCCGGCTCGGGCGCCGGCTCCCGCCCCGGCTGCGCGCGCAGCCCTCGGGCCGCGGGCCGCCCTCCTCCGGCCCCGCCCAGCGCGGGGAGCGCGCGGCCGCCGCGAGAGCCGGAGACGAGGGCGACCGCTGAGCGGGAGGCGGCGGCGGGAGCGCGAGCTCCGGCCAGCGGCGCGGCGGCCCGGCAGGTGAGGGGACCGGGCGGGCGGGCAGGCCCCGGGGGGTCCGGGCCGAGAACCCCTTCGGGAACTCCGACCGACCTCGGTCCCCGAGACCCCTCCCAGCCTTCTCCTGGGGACCCCAGCCTCCCGAGACACCCTGGGGGCCAGCCCGCGCCCCTCCGGACCCCTGGTCCCCGAGACCCTGTCGCAGTCCCTGGGCCACCTCTGGCCCCCGCCACTTGGAGGACCCCGCAACCCGAGACCCTTCAGGGTTTCCCCTAGACTTCCAGACACCCCGAGGACTCTCGGTTCCGGAAACCGCCCCCCCACATCGCCTGAGGACCCCCTGAGCCCGCCCCAGGTTACCGTCCCGGGGCGCGGGGCTCCTGAGAAGCCCCCTGGGCCGCGCAGGCCCTCGGTGCCCTCTCTCCCCACCCCGGGGCTGCTCCCCTGCCCTTCTCTCTTACCACCTGCCCCGAGCGTCCACTCCCCCTTTGGGTGGTCTCCAGGCTGGGTTTCTCAAACCTGAGGTCCGTGGACCCCGAGGGGCACCCGTGAGTCTTCGCCTGGGGTTTGTGAATTCACGAGTACCCGAGAAGTGGGGGCCTGTAACAGGTCAGCCGATGAGCCTCTGTAACAGAGCAGGGGGTGCGACCTCAGCCCCCGCAGGATCATTTGTGTTTGCTGTTGCATTGAGGCCAGGGCAGGGACAGTGTTTAACTTTTAATGCTCTTTGATGAGACTCATATGGCCTCACAGAAGAGTCTAGAGAACAGCGCTGATGTGGTGGAGGGAGGGAGAGCTGCGTCGGTGAGGGAGTTAGGGCAAGTCAGCCTTTGAGGTTGTCTCCTTGGCTTAATCTTTTCACTGGTGGGACGCGCCTTTTTTCTCTTGAAGGCCTGATCGTTAGGAGGAATTGACACTGGAGCTGGAGATGACAGAGTCCTTGCTCTCGGGGCCCCTCGCTGGAGGGGTGGGGGTGGGGGTTAGGAGGCTGAGCAAGTGGGTAGTTTTTCCAGTGTAGTGGCATTGAGCCCGGCTGGGGTGGGAGCCGGATTCTCAGGAAGTGGCGTTCCAGAGGGCTCGTTGAAGGGGAGGAAGGCTGATGGGTAACAGGTGAGCGGATTCTTGAAGGTTTGGGGTTGCGGAGAAGCTTGCCAGAGCAGTTCCAGGGAAGGGGACAGTGTGTGAAAAGGCACAGAGGTGTTGCCACGAGGCACAGCCGATCTTGGAAATGAGAAGTGTGGCTGGAGCCGAGATCCATCCTGGGGTGGCTGGAGACGCGTTGCCTCCCTTAATGACGATGTTCTCGGGGTGGTGTTGGAGAATCCAGCTTCGTTCCCTGAGGCTCATGCCCTTGGCCCTGTGCTGATTTACTGCCTCTGCCGTCACCCCAGGCAAGTGGTGATGCAGCGCAGGGCTGAAGGAAGGGAGGACTTACTTGGTGGGTGGAGAGGAGGGAGGGGGATTCTGGGGAGACCAGAAGGGGGGAACCCGGCAAGTTTGGCCGAGGGCGGGGTTTGAGGCAAAGGAAGGGGCGGGCGAGGGGGGTCAGGGTGAAAGTCCGGAGTCAGAGTCGAGGCCCGCTGAGGGGTTTAAGGAGGGAAGTGAGATGGTTTCTGTGTTTATGAACAGCCACTGGCTGCAGGGGGGGAGTGGGGGGGGTGGGAGTGGGTGTTGTCTGGAGGAAGCCGGGTCATGGGAGCGCGTGAGAGAGGGGTCCTGGACCGGGGTGGTGACAATGGGCACCGTGGCTTGCTTCCTCAAGTCCAGAGCCCCGGGACTGCCCTTCAGCTCTTTCCTGTCTGAGCCTACAGTTTTCTGCCCGGGAACTGACTTTGGAACTTACTAGTTCCTGGAGGAGAGGTTTTGTCCTTTTTTTAACTTTAACTTTATTTATTTATTTGGAAAGAGACAGCGTGTGAGTGGAGGGGGGGCAGAAGGAGAGAGAGAGAGTCCCAAGCAGGTCCCATGCTGTCAGCACAGAGCCCGAGAGGGGCTCCCTCCCACAAAACTGTGAGATCAGGACCTGAGTCGCAGTCAGCCGCTTAACCGGCTGAGCCACCCAGGCGGCCCTAGGCTGTGTTCTTTTAAGTGTTACCGCTTTTAATGTTTCCAGCAACGCTAGGAGACGGGAGATATTATTCCTCTTCTTACAGATGGCGGAGATAGAGACTCAGAGCGAGTAACTTAGCGTTAAGAAGGACCACCAGCACCTGGTTGCTTAACTTGGAAGGCTGGGCTCTCCCTGCTACACCCTGCTTCCTCCCTGCCAGGAGCCTGGAGCATCCCCTGGCCCGGAGAGGGAGGTCCTGGGAGGCGGTGTTGGATCCCCAGTCCGCCCTCCTTGTCCGTCCCTGCGGAGGTCGGCGGCGTAGACCAAACAAAACTGTTGCGAACTGCTCGTTTTGCCTGCCGCTGCCTCTGCCGCCTCTTAGATCTTCCTCGTAGTGGCCTCTTCTCTTAGCATTTCTGGAAAATGAGTCACGTAAGCAAGTGAAACTAGCGGTCAGTGAAACACCGTGGCTTGTTATTTGTGGAGATTTGGCGGTAAGAAGAGGTACGTCGGATGCAGTGAGTGCCTTAGATGGGGGGTTGGGGTCACGGTGGAGCAGGCGGTGCCCAGGGTAGTGCAGAGTTATGGGCCATGAGCCAGCGGTGAGTGTAGAGCGGGCCCCTGACTCCTTGGGGGGCCTTCACCAGGTCACTCCCTCTGAGTCTCCATTTCCGCTTCTCTGAGACGAGGGCATCTGGCATCCAGTACCTTTCGGATCCCTCCGTAATGTTGCATTTCACTAGAGGTGGACTTTCTAGAACGTCTCTTCTTTTTGTTGGGTTGGAGACATGCTGGGGGTTCGGCCTGCCCTTGGCCTTGGCACTGGTGTGTCTTCACCATTATTGGCTTATCATGAAGTAGCACATCTGTTTGAGTTAATTCGACGTGTCCCATCTGATGATGGACAAACTCAAACAGCCAACACGTGATTAGTCGGCGGGGTGCCCAGCAAAATGTCAGGTATATTTGCTGTTCTGGACCACACTCGTGTTAGGAGAAAACATCATGGTGACTGGCCTCTTCGAAGGGTTTAATGTCAGCCTTGGCCGGATGAGATGTAAGAGAAATAGCTACTTCAAGGGGTTATTGGGAGGATGAAGTGAGAAAATGCATGCAAAGTGCTTGGTACTTTCCCCTGAATCTCATACGGGAACAAAAAGTGTCAGTAACAAACGTGGTTTTTGGACTGAACGGTGACTTTTATGGTTTTTATTGGTGGGGGGTTTTGTTGTTTTCTTGGTTTGGGAAGTTTTGCCCAGTTTATGCCCAAGCAACTCCGGAGGCGTGGTTCATTTATAACTGGTAAAAATAAGCATTTTTTTTTTCCCCCTGTCGTAATTGATTTTGACTGAACTTTAGAAAGTGATGGGTTAAGTGTCATGTGTTCCAATTAAGGTTCAAATTAAGTGTCATGTGTTCTGTAAAGGGAAGAAAAACAGTTCGTCCTGGAGATCCCCTCTTAGGGGTGGCTGGGACGAAGTTTAAGCTGCACTGTGGGCAAATTAGGGTGTGGTTGTGCTCCCGCCCTGGCACAGTGGTGTCGCGGAAATAAGCTGCCCGAGGCTGGGGGAGGTGAGCCGGCCGGTAGCGGCGCCCCCTTTCCGGTTGAGTGAGAACCTTTTCGGATGTTTGACTCACCTGGAGTTTTCACAGCCACCCAACCGCTGGTGTGGCTGGTGGATTCCCAGGTGACAGACTTGGAAACCGAGGCGCAGAGAGCTCTCCCGGCCGGGACGCGGCGGTGTTTTCTCGACTCTGGGTCTTGTGTTTTCTCCGTGGTGCCTCCAGCGCTGCCTTCTGTCGGGAGTCGTAGTTTCGGGTCCGGGCCTCTCTCTGCGGTTCCGGAAGCTCGGTTGTTACCCGTTTGCACCTTGTTTCCGGATCAGGTGACCTCGTCGGCTCATCCGACTCTCTGGCAGTTTGTGTCTCACCCCCGGGTGACTCATTTGTGGTTAGAAGCGTGGCTGTCAGCAGTACTTGAAAGCTTGGGCTCTTCTTACCCGGTGATTTGTGCTTCTGTGGCCCCCGCCCCCGGGTCTGCGTGGGAAGCCGGGCTGCCCTGAAGAAGGCGGTTTGTGGGAGTCCCGTCGGAGTGGGAGAGGACAGCGGTGACCACGGGTGTCCGTGCCGGGAGCTGTGGGAACTGCCGTGGGACGCTGCTAGGTGGGAAGTGCTCGCTTCGGGGCTCCCGGGCTCTCAGACCCGCCTTGGTGCGGCCAGAGTGCAACAGGTGGCTCTTGGCCTCCTTGTAGGACGTCCCGGTCTTCAGGAACCACGCTGGCTCCACGGATAGGACTTATCCTTGCACAGTGGACCCCTGAACCACACGCGTTTGGACTCTGCGGGCCCATTCGCCTGCAGCCTGTTTTCAGTAAACATATCGGAACATCTTTTTTTCGAGTTGTGAGTCTGTGAGTTGAAAGAACACAGGCAAGCCGCTGAGCCTAGAACTGTCACAAGAACTCAGAACAAGGTAGGTATGTCGGAATGCATAAAGGATTTGTAGATACCAGTTTATTTGATCAGTTAACTACCATAAAGCACACACACATCCATTAAAGAGTTAAAATTCATCAAAACTGGCAGACTGTGTGTGACTTCATTCTCCGTGGAGAGAAATGTCGACAGACGTAGAAATGCACTCTTAAAGCTGCATACAATTACCTGTAGTCCTACTGTACTGTCAGTATTTTGTAGCCCCCTCTGGTCGCTGTTGTGGTGAGTTCAAGTCCTGCTAGTATCTGCTTAAAATGCCACGGGCACCGATCTCCCCGTGAGCATTTCATCTCTTTGTGCATTTTGTGTCTCGGTAAAAAGTGCTCTCCTGTGGCTCTTGCTGTTGGTAGTTAAGTTTTGGGGGAGTCAAAAGTTCTACGCAGATTTTCAACCACATGGGGTGCTGGTGCCCCACCTGTTCAAGGGTGAGCTCCGTCCGAGTCTGTCTCCTGTGAGCAGCACATTGACACATCTCTCCGTGTGGGTTGCTTCTGTAACAGTGGTGGCTGTACCGTTGATAGAATGTTGTACAGAGGGCCGCCCTGTTGCCGGGCCTTTGTGGGAATCCAGTCATCTGTAGTCACGATGGCCGGTGTCACCCTTGGGCACACCTTCTGGGAGCATCTCATTCCGTCGCTCCCTGGATGGACTAGAGGTGAGGTGAAAGCCAACACGTGCAAACTTCGGCGGATGTTTGCAGTACCCCCTCCCCTGCTGTGTGAAGGGAATACGTTTTGAGTACCTGTCTCTTGCCTGTGATCAAGGGCTGTACGACTTGAGAGCTCTCCCCACTCCCCTGGGTCGCTCAAAACCCGAATAATTCACTTACAGAAAGAAACGAAGGGGTTTGTCTAAGGACGTTTGTTGATCCCACAGACTAATTCGTGGTTCGTGCTGTAATTTGCAATAGAAGGTAATTCGTTTCGGTTTAAGGTTTTTGTTGGGCTAACGCAATAAAGACCATTCTTGACAAACGTTTTCTCCCTCCGCCTCAGCACTCCAGATCCAAGCACTCATTGATCCGCTCTCTTGACGCTTTGGTCTCCTTCCTTTCCCGTCTCTGTGCTCTTCGCGGTGGTGGAAAACAGTGGTGGTGATGGGCGCTCCAAACTAGGGTCGGTTCTGCAGCTCAGCGTCTGGGCCTGCTCCGGCAGGTCGTTGGCTGGCCTCCCGGGCGTCACCCCTGCCCTTGTGCTGATCTGGCTGCTTGACTGGCACTGAGTGGCCCCGGGTAGCCTCTTCTGTGTTGGGTCGGGGGTGGTGCTGGGTTGTCACATGGTGTACCTCAGCTCTCCCCTGGGGGCTGTTCACCCTCCCAGAAGGCTGGACTGCACTCGACAAGGCCCGAGTTCCAAGAGGGCTGGTTCCAGCGTCAAAGTGCCCCTCAAGCTTTTGCTCGCTGCCCGTATCTCATTGGTCAAAGAAGTCACATGATGATGAGGTCCAGAGTTAGTGAGTGAGGGGACCGTCCAAGGGCGGGGTTATCAGGAAGCAGGATGGTAGGGGAAGGTCCTTAACAGTCTGGCACAGTGGGGTTAGGGAGTTGGGAGGGGGCCTTGTTTCGTGAGCCGTAATCACAAAGACCGTGGTTGTAGTCTATTCTTTTTTGCGTTGGACTCCGTTTGATGAACATTTATTTCGTGCTGGATGCTGGGGGTTCAAAGAACAGGACAGTCTCTGGTTACTCTAAAGCTAGTTCATAAACTATGCATGATCTCAAAAAAAATTTTTTTTAATGTTTTTATTCATTTTTGAGACAGAGACAGAGCATGAGCAGGGGAGGGGCAGAGAGAGAGGGAGACACAGAATCCGAAGCGGCTCCAGGCTCCGAGCTGTCAGCACAGAGCCCGACGCGGGGCTCGAACTCATGGACCGCGAGATCATGACCTGAGCCGAAGTCGGACAGTTAACCGACTGAGCCACCCAGGCGCCCCTCATGATCTCAAATTTTAAGCAGAAAACATCCTGTTAAGACTTTCATTCGTGGTTTTAGAGAAAAAGGACGAGAACTGCTTATACAGATCTGTGTTGGGGCCTGATTCCACTTTCAGAAAATGCTGATAGGTCCTTGAAGAAAAAAAAAAAAAACGGGTTGCTCTGGGCCTGCACACTGGTGACGACATGGTCACCAAGGAAACCAAAAGATGCAGCTTCTAAAAGGTCTCCAAAGGCTTTTGTTACTGTTGTCTAGAATCTGATTGGCTTAGCAGAATGGTGTCGGGCATGGGAACAGACTGCCAGCGGCCTGCCCTGCGTCCTGCTGAAACTTCTAGGATGTGGCGCTAATGGCCTTGGAAATCTCCTACTCGGCCCTTGGATTAAGAAGGAGCGCTTTGGGGGTACTTTCTGGGTTATGGTGAGACTTGGCTCTGCTGAAGATTCTGCTGAAAGGACAGGAAATGAGGTAGTGTCTGTAGCCTGCAGTGTTCGAACGAACCGTAGATGTCTAAATATGGGCAGCTGTGCGGTTCATCTTCACGGTTCTTGGGTTGAGTTTTAATATAATTGAGTGCTTCCCCTGCTGGCTCCTTGGATTCTTAAAGGTGCACAGCAGTGTCTGTGTCTCAAGACACATCTGGCCATTGCAGTTGGAGCCCGTGACTCGGTCTGAAGTGCCGTCTAAGGAGCTGGCTTCTGACCTTCATCGAGCTCAGGCAGAGAGAGGTTTGAGCGCTTAATCCAGCAACAAACCGCACGGCAGGGCAGGCTCTCATCTGTTACGTAAGCGTTCAGTACTTGCCGGATGAGTTCCTTTGGCAAACTTTGAAATCACATAATTTCGGAGTTCCGTCGAGCCTGCCAAAGTTTAAGTCGTTCATACTTTTTGACAGGTGTGTCAATGCAGTTTTTAGATTTCCAGTTTGTAACTAAGGTCCTGCCTGTGTGGCGAATCACAAGCAGTTGAACAGAAGTTGGGAGAACGGCAGACAGGTGGAAGGAAGGTTTTTACCATGGAAACAGTTTGAGGCATTTCTGAAGTCTTTGGTTGACCAGTGACTGTTTAAGAAATATTCTAAAATGTTGCATAGAGAAGGCCGAGGTGAAAGGCTCCTCCCCAGGAGTAACGATTTCAAAGCGATGTGTGTTATTTTGGGGGGGAGGGTGGGAGGCAGCTGGATTGGTCAACCGATAAGCATCTCACGTTAACTTTTCTTTTCTTTTCTTTTTTTTTTTTTAATTTTTTTTAACGTTTATTTGAGACCGAGAGAGACAGAATATGAACGGGGGAGGGGCAGAGAGAGAGGGAGACACAGAGTCTGAAGCAGGCTCCAGGCTCTGAGCTGTCAGCACAGAGCCCGACGCGGGGCTTGTACTCACCGACTGTGAGATCGTGACCTGAGCCGAAGTCGGACGCTTAACCGACTGAGCCACCCAGGCACCCCTCACGTTAACTTTTCAAATATGATTGAGTAGGACCGAGCCTCAAGTTCCTTCCTGAAGCAGGAGGTTGAAGAGCTGCCTCACTGGCAGGTTGGAGCCCGTGCTGTTTGACTCCACAGTTTGAACGTCCAAGCACGTTTCACGGGAGACAGCCTCGAACTTTCAAAACTTGGTTGGCAAGAATTCACGTTTTATAGTTGTTAAAACTGACGGTTGGTGAATAGTTATTGATATCTCAGGGCTGGGGTCCAGGGTTACTTAATATGGTGGAAAGCCCCAACATTTGTTACCTTCCTTAGAAAATATCTAGTAGGTTAAAAAAAAAAAAAAAAAAGATTTGACTTGATGGCTCTGATCGGAACTTTCTAGTGGGGAGGATGGAGGGAGGGGACGAGAGCCAGCCCGAACTTTGCCAGCCTTCCCCTTTGGGTAGATCTCAGGCCTCTGTGCAGGATTCCTCTTGCCTGTGGGCTGTGCTTTCTTAACATTCGAGCGAAGGTCACAGACACCATCCGGAGGTCGATGGAAGCCTTGAACCCCTTCCCTGGGGCGGAGCGGGGCTGAGAGATGCATCCACGCCTGCACACGGGTGTATCTACGTTGTCAGGGCATTTTCTTAGGATGCCATTTAGCTCTACAATCTAATGCTTATAGACCTATTAAGCCTTGTTTACTTACCCTGGGAAATTATTTTTGGTGACCTGATTCTAATTGAGATTAAAAGAAAAAAAGACTACACATGTAAAAAGGTGGTTTCCAGTCAGTGCAGGTTAGGATATGACAAACCAGGCTTTTCCATATTTGCTGACCACTTTTCTGAAAGGTAGTTTGTCAGTGCATGCTGAGATGTTTTACGGTGTTTATATTCTTTAACTCAGCAATTGTACTTCTCAGGAATCTCTCCTAAATAAATAATTCCAAAATAGATAAAAATCTTTGTGCACAAAGATGGTTGTCCAAGTGCTATAGTAATGTCCTGCCTTGGGATTTTAGAGAAAATAAATGATGGCATATTAATAAGGTAGAATTTTGTGTATGTAGCTGTTACACTTCTAGTTCTGAATTAAAAAAAATTTTTTTTTAACGTTTATTTATTTTTGAGAGATAGAGACAGAGTGTGAGCAGGGGAGAGGCAGAGGGAGAGGGAGACACAGAATCGAAGCAGGCTCCAGGCTCCGAGCCGTCAGCACAGAGCCCGACGCGGGGCTCAAACTCACGAACTGTGAGATCGTGACCTGAGCCAAAGTCAGACGCTTAACCGACTGAGCCACCCAGGCGCCCCTAGTTCTGAATCTTTTTAATAAGGAAAGGAAAATGCTTTTATTAAAACGCATGGAAAAAAAGTAGGGTGTGACCTTTGGACTCAAATGATGGGAAAAATGTAAACCACCTTGAGGGAAATGTACAGATGTTCCTAATAGTTCTTGCCCATAGGTAGCAGAGTAATGGGCTTTATAAACTTGATTTTTCTGTGTATTTCCTTATTTACAGAAGTATTAGTTCTGGAATTGGGGGAAAGCGATTCTGTAAAATTCGCAGGCTATGGAGATAGTTTGGCTGTAGAGACCTAGCCGGCTTAAGATGCTTGTTTTACGGAAGCTAAGAATTGACCTTTTCCTTAGTTTGTATCTTTGGACTAGATTTCAGCCTGGCTGCAGGAGGGCTCCGCGCCCTGGAGATGTCGTCCCCCTGGCTTTGCTCTGGTGGGCAACTTGCCATCCTTCCTCCCGTGACCAGTCGTTTGTGCGCGTGCCCACGGGAAGCCCTCTGGAGTGGAGTCCTCTCACGGACCCGCCGTGCCGTCTGCGCTGGGCACGCGTTCCTTTCCCTTCCCTTTCTGCCCAGAGTAGAGCTTGGGAGAGTCTGAGTCTGAGCCTCCGCCTGGCCTGGTTGGTCACATAGGCGTGGGAACAGTGGCTTGGGAAGCATGCTGGATGTATGTTTTTGGTATATGGCATTTTTTAGGTATTGTGATTTAACAAAGATCCAGGACCTTTGATTTGAATTCTAGCTTTCACTCTTCCAGAGTCTTAATGAGAGAACTTTGATCTGGGAGATAGAAGGCACGGCTGACTTATTTTTCTCTCTAGGATTTACAGATGGATCCAGTGGAAAAGACCACAAACAGAAGTGAACAAAAATCCAGGTAAATAAAGTCAGCTACGCCTGCATGCAGGTGTAGAGCACCTGTCACGGGTCTCATGAGCTGGTGTTTAGCCCCCGCACAGGGAAAGTGGAAGGAGAACGTTGTGTCAGGAGGGATGCTCGGGCTGTGTAGCCGCCCTTTGCTTCAACATAAGAACTGTTCCAGAGAGCACTTCTCTCTTTGCCCGAGGAAGCGACCGTAACCTGGTCTCCAGACCAAGCAACAAGGGAACCCAGAGTCCCGTCGGAGACCGGGAGGAGACTGGGAGTGCCATGCTTCTCTGGCTCAGGGGACCGCGGGTTACGGGCGTTAAGTGGTGTCGGGTTAAGGAGGTGTCAGCCCGGGGTGGGTCGCGATGGACAAGCGGCAGAAACCCGGTTTGGGCCGGGGACTTTCTTACCTGTCGCCGCCAGCAGGATCATTCTGTCATCGCGGTTGGTCTTTCCGAGCTCCCAGCGGCGTCAAAAGAGTTAAAATTATCGGCGTGTTGTCCCCGAGTGTAGATGACTTAAATACGCGCTGCCCTCCAGGGGGACTCGTGATGACCAAGGCGCAGCCGGCCCCAGCTCCTTTGTGGACGGAGGGCAGAGCGCGTGAGATAAACCCACAGCACAGCATGATGGGCGGGGCCTCTCTTCCGGCAGTGGCAAGTAGGGAGGTGACCGTGTTTGACCTGAGCCCCGCAGGTGTTCCTGGATGTCATGTTCCCTCTGACTGTGGTCCTTCCAGGGTGACTTTCGCGCTCTCTTTCCCTTGTTTTCAAGCAGAAAGTTTTTAAAAAGCCTCATCCGGAAGCAGCCCCAGGAGCTGCTCCTGGTCATCGGGACGGGCGTCAGCGCCGCGGTGGCCCCGGGAATCCGCGCCCTCTGCTCGTGGCGGAGCTGCATCGAGGCCGTCATCGAGGCCGCCGAGCAGCTCGAGGTGCTTCACCCCGGGGACGTCGCGGAGTTCCGCAGGAAGGTGATGAAGGACCGGGACCTGCTGGTCGTCGCCCACGACCTGATCCGGAAGATGTCGCCTGTAAGTCTGTTTCAGAGGGCCGCTTCGGGTCTCCCTGGGTCGCTTGCTTCCGGTCGGGGCTGCAGAGGGCGGAGCTGATGCGAACGCTTGCACGAGCCCGCGTCGCGTTCCGTTCTCGGCCGGGCCGGGCTGACGAGCCACCGTGTTCGTGTCCTTTAGAACCTGAACCGTCCCTTCCGACAGCGGTGATGCGGGCGCACCGCGGGGCTCCTGAAAGAGCCCGTGCTGAGTGGAGCCGGGATACGAGACGTGGTGACTGGGGTGTCATGCCACACTGGGGACGAACCTTGGTTTCACGCCCATTTCGCAGACGGGTATCCTGGAGGTGTGGTTTTGGTTTAAGCAGGCCAGCCGCGTAGCTTCGGAGGACAGGTGGTTCCCGAAAACATTTTAAGATGGGGGAAGCTAGAGCGTCTTTGTCCGCAGGGGGACGTGATCTGGTGGAGAGGAAGAGCGGTCCCCTCGAGTCGGGGCTGCCGGCCCAGGGGTGGGGGTCCGCTGTGAGGCAGCCGCCGTGGACAGGCAGGGGCGCTGGGAAGCTACACGATGTGGAAGAGGCCAGGGGCGGGTTTCTTCTGGTTACTTCTGGGTTTATTAGAGCACAGCCATCATCTGAGCGTTGGTGGGGGGGGGGGGGGGGGGGGAGGGTGTTGGAGGCGCTGCACAGAAAGCATGAGAGGGTGTCTGCAGGGTCATCGGGGAGACCTGGAGAGTTTAGGCCGCTGTGCCCCCAACAACTGACTTAATGTGGTCACATTTGTGTCCCCCACGTGGAAGTCCGCCCCGGGACAGCATGCTGGTTTGCCAGGGCCGGGGCCCCCGGGCCTTGTTTTGTTCCTCTGCCAACATGTGCCCGTCCGGCAGGGCAGGAGGGGAGCAGGGAGGGCTCCTGCCTCACCCCTGCCTGACGTGGGAGCCGCATCTACCGCCTGTGTTCTCGTCGCGCCGGCCTGGGGTCTCCAGCGTCTGGGAAGTGTTTCGGCTGGGCGGCTGTCCCGGGGGACGTGTTCCGTTGGCTCGGGGCAGCTGGGACGTGGGGCCAGGCCTGGCCCGCTGCCCGTTTTGTAAATGAAGTGGCCGGTGCCCAGCCACGCCGATCATTTGCGTATTGTCCACGGCTGCTCTCACGCTCAGGCGCAAGGGTCGGGTAGTTGTCACAGAGAATGAGGCCCACAGAGCCTGAAGCAGTTGCTGTCTGGGCCTTTGCAGACGGGGTTGCTGAGATGGACGGGGACGAGTCAGTGGACAGAGTGGTGTCGCGGGGCGGGTGGTGCGGGGCCGCGTGCGGTGAGAGGTGGTTCATCTGTTGAGAGGCCACGAGGCAGACACTTGGAGCTCCCGCCCAGATGGAGCCTTAATCTACTCTTCTCTCTACTTCTGTGCGCCTTTTTAAACTTCGTAAGACAGGAGTTAAGGTGAGGCCAGCCGGAACGGTTGTGTTTCCCCAGCCACGGTCAGCAGGTTGAGAACAGGTATGGGGTGAGTGGCGAGTTTTTCCAAATTGCCAGGAAATCCTGGCAAAGGACGGGAGGGGCAGCGAGGTTGAAAGCTTGGTCAGGGGAGTAGTTGTGGTGATAGATCACGGAATGTGAGCTGCCTCCTGGGAGAAGGGGGGGGGGGGGGGCGGGTCCGCGGGACCCGATTCGGTGGTGGGCGGGTCCTGCTGGCTTCGGGGTGGCCCTGGGCGCCGAGGTGCTGGCAGGGTGAGCAGGCGCGAGGGGAGGCCCGGCCAGAGGTTCTGAAAGGGCCAGGCTCTTGGTGGTGGTGAGGCTCGGGATGTGACAGCAGGCCGGTGGCGGAGATGGGACGCGGTGGGTGGAGGGGAGGGAGGGAGGTGCTTCGAGGGTCAGCTGAGTGGCCGAAGGAACCGGCAGGAACTGGCCCAGAAGTACAGCTGGAGAGACTTGATGGGGAGCTGGGTCCACCCCTGTGCTCCCAGGGCCGGGCCGGTTTCCAGTGGCACCAGGAGGTGGGCGCTCACAGAAGTAGGCGAACGTGTGGGAATTTGCCGATGACGGGCCCACGGGAACAGGGGAAGGGTTTTTGGGGTCGGGGAAGGAGTCGAGAATGTCAGAAAAAGGAGTCGAGCGCTGTCCTGGGGTCTTGGGACCTGGGACCTGCACCGGGACAGAGGTGGCTTCTGATGGACAGAACCGAGGGCGGGCCGGCGCATGTCGTGTCGTGTGCGGTGGGGGTGGCCGGGAGGCTCAGCCTTCCCGAGTGCATGCTGCCGCCTGACCCCCAGGCCCCCTGGCTGCCCCCCAGTCCCACTCCCCCGCGGCCCCTCTCAGCAGGGCTCTTCGGAAGCTCGTGTGTGTTTGCGGCTCCCCCGCCCTCCTCTTGAGCCCGGGCTTTGCCCCCGTCGCTGCACGGAAGTGGCTCCGGTCAAGGCCGCAGGTGACCTTTGGTGCTCCATCCAGAGGCCGGATCTCCTTCCCGTCCCATTGAATCACCCAGCAGCATGTGCCTTACTGTCCTCCGCCTAACTCTAAGATGCTGTGGCACCGAGAAAGAGAAAACCAGCACCTCTGCAGCTCCTCACGGGGAATCTGAAGTCCGCAAAGCCCCACGTGATCTGGTGCCCGGTCACCTCACCTGCCCGCCCTCACCCGCCAGGGCCCCGGATCACCCTCGGACCCACCTTTGCTGCTGCTACCTCAGTGCCTTTGCGTCCGCTCTTCCCTCTGCTTGGGCCACTCCCGGAGGGTGTGTGCTCCAGTGTCCCCATTCCTAGTGCCCTGTGCCCCCAGCAGCGCCGTGCCCCCTTTACTGCTTTGCTTTCCCGTAACGTTGGCCACCGCTGACGTACCACTTAGGTTTTGTACATTGTCTCCCTCCTCCAGGGTTTTAGGAAACTCTATCAGGTCGGGGTTTCCTTTCTTTCTGAAATCAGCAGCCAGAAAGAATGTTGCCGCCTAGGTGCTCAGTAGTCGCTGAGAGAGGATGTTTTGGTGACTCTGTTCCCCCTTTCTGTAGCGTACAGGTGACACCAAGCCCAACTTCTTCCAGGACTGCCTGATGGAGGTTTTCGACAACCTGGAACACCACATCCAGAACCCGCTGGTGTTGCAGTCCGTCCTCAGCCTGATGGACAGGGGCACGATGGTCCTCACCACCAACTACGACAACCTGCTGGAGATTTTCGGGCAGCAGCAGAGCAAGCCCATGGAGTCCCTGGACTTGAAGGACAAGACTAAGGTGCGGGCTGCGGGGTGGGGGGCGGGGGTGTCTCGCCCCCTCCGCGGGCCGACCGAGCCCTCCCTTTCACGGCGGCACAGGAGCGATCGCGACGCCGGGAGGGCGCCCACTGGTCTCACCTGCGCGTTTCCTCTGTGCCTTCGTCCCGCGCACGTGCGAGGGCTGCCCACGTGCGTGTGTGCGCGTGGCAGGCCCTGTGGGAAGGAGGGCCAGTGGTTTGGGTAGCCCCTCCCCCTCGTTCTGGATCGGGTGATGCTGCTCGTGACGTTGTTATCTTGATATTTTTCCCTTAGTACCGTACTTGGAATGTTTCCTGATCACGAAGCTGTTTCTAAAAGCACGCTTACAAACGGCAGGGCGATGGGAGAACCGAACCAGAGTTGCCATCCTTTCTCTGTTATTATTAGCGTCTTTGCACAAGTACAGATAACACTACCGTCAAGATGTTTACACTTGTGTGTCTTTCTGGTGACTTCTTTAGGGTAAAATCTCAGAGGAGCGGCAGGGTCAGAGGGCATGAGTATGTTAGACAGATGATGTGAATCACCAGGTTGCTTCCCGGAAGATAGCCGGTTCCTGCCCCCACCAGCCGCGTCAGAGAGCATGCGTGTCCCACATCTTGTCAACACGTGTCACCAAAAAACAAAACAAAACACATTTCTCCCGTTGAGGTGGAAATCGGTGAACAGTGTACGTTTCTGTTTCTCTTATCGCTAAGGTCGATCCTGGTTTCGTTTTGTCGACTGTATTTCTTTTGTGAAATGTTTGTGTCTTTGTGTGTTTGCTTCAAGATGTTGTGTCATTACTAACGCCGCTGCTGGGTTATCCAGCTCATCCGCCCAGGAAGCCGAAGCGCGTAGAGATCGCGCCTTGACGTTGAGGGCTGCTCCTTGCGCCCTCCCCCGCGGAATGTGGCGAAAGCGTGTGCCGGCACGGTCCGCATGGTGGGGTCACGCCCTCCCCTGAGCTCTTTGTGACACGTGACGGAGCGCCCGCTCGCCGCACCCCAGCCACGCGGTCCCATCTGCGAGGCTCTCTGGCTGCTGCTGTTGTAAATCGCGTCCCTGGAAATCCAGTGCAAAGGGCCTGTGGCAGAAGTGCCGGCCGGCCCACCTCCCGCCCGGTGCCCACAGAGCTGGGCTCCTGCGGCGTGTCTGGCGGTGCCAGGCCTGCCCGCTGATGTGACGGTGGCCCTGGTGTGAGGACAAAATGGAGTGTGTGTGATGTGCAGCTTTTCAAGGGCCTTGTTCTAGATCTTGAGGTGAAGTCAGTCCAGGGCTGTTTGATAAGTTATGGGTCCACACGTGTGTTTTTCTGGGCGTACAGACCACACGTCCACGGCAGTGACTAAATAGAACGTGTCACTCAGAAGCGAAAGTCCCCTTCGTCCCCCTCAAGGAACCGGTCTCGGCAGGTCGCTGGCATCTCACGTGCTGAAAGCCGTCTGTAAAGCAGTTGTTGGTCCGACGGGACTCAAGTGGCACAATAGCCCGGTTCCCCTTAGGCTTTAAAGGTGCGATTGTAAAGTGAAGCGTTTCTCGCTCTTTCCAAGGAACGGTTGAAACCCGCGAGTCCGGCGTAGATGTCTTCCTCCTCCGCCTCCTTTAAATAATAGCTTTCTCCCCTCTGTCCTGGCTTGCTGTCCCACAGGTCCTTCAGTGGGCGCGAGGGCACATCAAATACGGAGTTCTCCACATTCACGGCTTGTACACCGATCCCTGCGGGATGGTCCTGGATCCGTCGGGGTACAAAGATGTTACTCAAGACCCGGAAGTCATGGTACGGCCCCCCTTCCTCAGGCCCTGCTTGCGCCCCTTGGGACTTGGTGGCCGCTGGCTGCTTGCTGGCAGTCCGAGCGGGTTCCTGGCCTCCAGGCATATCCCTGCCCCTCTGTCCACACCGCTGGCGCTGTCCTCAGCTCTGTCTCCCGGGGCTGGCGCGTTGAACGGAGGCCCGGTCCTCGTGCGGTGCGGCGCGGCCGCTCGGGGACGCAGGTGAATCTCTTCGGCGTGATCCGCGCTGGTCTTCTCCGGCCTCGTCCCGACCTCACGCGGTGCTTTTTTGCGTTCTTTCCGGCCTCCCCTCTCCTTTCTCTGCTTGGCGTTCTCTCTAGCTCTCAAAACCTTGTTTTACACTTCGTTCCTTCCCTGTGAGGCTTTTTTGATATCCTGGACAGAATGAAGTGTGGGAAAGCTGCTTTTCAGCTTTCTATAAACTTTTTTTTTTTTTTAATTTTTTTTTCAACGTTTTATTTATTTTTGGGACAGAGAGAGACAGAGCATGAACGGGGGAGGGGCAGAGAGAGAGGGAGACACAGAATTGGAAACAGGCTCCAGGCTCCGAGCCGTCAGCCCAGAGCCCGACGCGGGGCTCGAACTCACGGACCGTGAGATCATGACCTGGCTGAAGTCGGACGCTTAACCGACTGTGCCACCCAGGCGCCCCTCTGTAAACTTTTTTAATTAGAGCGCTTACAAACCACGGTATTCTCACGGAGTCACCGGCAAGCTCGGGGTCGGGCACCGTGGTCCTCATGCCGATCCCGGCCCGGGGCCCAGGTGTGGCCAGACGGGTGGCCGGGCTGATGCCCCTCAGCTGCGTCGGTAATGCTGTGAGGATGTCTGGGTGGACACCGGACCTCCCCCTGGGGTGTCGGGCGTCTGAAGGGGCAACTTCCTGCCTCACTCCCGAGTGACCACGCAGAGTCCTGGCGGCCCCCTCTGGCCCGCTCCCTGGGGTCCCTGTCCTTGGTCTCCCCCCTCCTCAGCTCTCTGCTCTCACTCCCAGAAACCCAGTTCTGACCGCGGCACTCCGTTACCGTCTGTGAGCCATGGAGACACGTTAATTCCAGACCGTCATACATAACAGTTCTGGACAGAAACGAATAGAACGTCCTTAGTTCCCGTTTCGAGAATTTAAAATTGTACTTAATTCCAGGAGATTTGACTGGAGGGACTACACCACAAGGTGGGTGGTGGGTGGGCGTCAGACTCTCCTTACTTTAAGGCACGTCTACGCCGGACGTCGACTGGGACCTGGATCCGTGACCCCGGCTTGGAGAGGAAGGGGCTCCCGCGGGTGCCGAGCAGGGAGTGTGTGCGCGGCTCGGGCCTGTTTGCTCACGCGCCACACCGCGTTGACGCGAACGGCTTTGCCTCTCACACTGGGGACGGTGTGGCTGGTGGGGACGGCCTGTTGCCGAGCGACATTCTAAAGGCGCAGGCGCGCGGCCGGGCTGGGACCTCGCCGTCTTTCAGACGAGCATCCCTGTCTCTCGGCTGGCTTCTCCGCAGGAGGTGCTCCAGAACCTGTACCGCACCAAGTCCTTCCTGTTCGTGGGCTGCGGAGAGACCCTGCGGGACCAGATATTCCAGGCTCTCTTCCTCTACTCGGTGCCCAACAAGGTGGAGCTGGAGCACTACATGCTGGTGCTCAAGGAGGACGAGGACCACTTCTTCAAGCATCAAGCGGACATGCTTCTGCACGGGATCAAGGTCGTGTCGTACGGGGACTGTTTTGACTATTTTCCCGGATACGTGCAGGACCTCGCCTCTCAGATCTGCAGGCAGCGCAGCCCAGGTACGGGCCGTTCCCCCTTCCGGGCGTAAAGCGATGGGGTTCTTTCTGATTTTCCTTTCTTGGGGATAGAACGTACGTACCGCGAGACGAAGCGGAGATGTAGTTTTACACACCCTTACGTTGACCGGCCCTCCAGCCACGTTTTAAAAGGGTCCGTGTGTCCGTTACAAATCGGAGGCTGGGGCGAGTGGTCTGATGGTAACGTCTGCGAGCGGAGCCTTAGCGTTTAGCGCTGTGCGTGCAGGAGCCCCCGTGTAGTCCTGTTTCCGATGGCCGGCTATGTCCCCGCCGAGGCCCTTAACCAGGAGAGCAAACTGCCCAGCCGGCCGCAGCCGTTGAGATGCTGAAACCCCAAAGAGTGCAGAGACCTCATTTATTCTCACCGTGTCGCTGCAGCTCACGACTTAGAACCGTAGAGACACGAGACGATTTCACAAAGACTTTTCTTTTGGCAAATAACATCTTTTCCCCGTTCTGCCGCGTGCAGCACACCCTCGTAGGTGATTCCTGGCCCGGCTGGGGGGGAGTTGTTGACCTGCCCAGGAAGGACCAGGGTAACTGAGCAGCTTTTAAGTGGGTCAGCCTGTCAGAAGGGCAGTTGATGGGTTGGAGGTCGGGGACGTCAAACACGGATGATGGTGGGCATGGAGCGGTCTTTACTGGCTGCCATTTAATTGCAGCCAGAACCTCCCCCCACTCCCCCCGGGCAGGGGACTTGGGTCAACCACGTGGACAGCTGCACGTGGCCGCTGTGACCTGGAAGGCCACGATTGCGGCCGACCGGATGCGTACATGGTCCCGACAGCTCCGTCTTTCCCCGCTTGTCCTACGGACAGTTGGCTTTACGTCGAGGGCAGTGGTCCGTGTCGTAGCCCGAGGAGCAGCGGGGACGGACCCTCACGGGGCCCCACCCGCCGTGAGCTTTACCTTCTCCACCTTCGTGTTCGGTCACAGTACCCGGGGCCACGAAACAGATGATTCGATAGATGGCGAGGCCAGCTCAGAGGCGAATCACTTGCCCGGTGAACGCCCAGAGATTTCGGAGCCGGAGCGGGATCCGGTGTGTCCCAGGCAGGCCCGCGCGGCCTCGTCCTGCCCCTCCCCACAGCCTCCCCCGCCTCCACACGCACGGCTGCCCCGAGGACCGGGGCTCACGAAACCCGAGTGCCTTCCTGTCCCCGCTAGACCCCCTTCCATGACCCCGGGTGCATCCGACGAGCTGTCAGGGCCAAAAGCTCTTTTGGACCCGGAATCTGTGACCGTGTCCTTCAGGACGTTTGCGCTTACCTTCGCGAATTCTCTCTCTTGACCGGAGAGGGTGGTGTCCTGGCGAGGACAGTCGTGACAGTGACCGCGGGTACCGTACCTTCCTCCCCGTGTGCCAGGCTGGCCCAGACGTGCCACACGTGGAGCCCCTCGGTCCTCACGGTAACCCAGGGAGGAGGCAAGGAGGGGCGCTCCCGGCCCGGGGCCCCACGGCACACCGGAGCTGGCGTTCAGGTCCCCTTGTCGCGCTGCCTCTGCGAGCAGCCCTTGCCGCCGTCCCTGCCGCTGCCCTGAGGATGAGGACGAAGGGCACGTGACGTCTCGGTTCTGCTGACTCTTCTTCTTTCTTCTCCAGATGCTGACCGAGTGGACAGCACCACGCTGTTGGGTAAACAGATCTTGATTTCTGCCAGCCCGTTCTTTGCCTACATGTGCTGCTAGCTCGCTGCCACTGTTGCAGAATCACCAAGTGTTTCTCGTAGTAAATACTTAGCCTGTATTGAAACGGCCCCCCCGGAGGTGATGGCCAGCCCCGCCCTCGCGAGGGTCCCTGCCACAGCGCGAGGGTTAAAAACGCGTCCCCCCAGCAGGGAGGTGCAGCTCAAACACGGGTCATGTGCTGGCACCCGAGAATAATTTCCCGTCTTACAAGTGAGAGTTGCAGGGCGACCAGACAAGACTCCGTCTAAGGTGTAGCAGGCCTGGCCCGGCCCCCTCAGAAGTGTCCATCGGCAAGGTTCTGAGCTTTCAGATCAGTTTTTCTGCTTGCTGCTTGTTGGAAAGGTGCAGCTTCTCGCTGCCAGGCCCTCTCTGGCCGGTTACGAATTTGCAAGACAGAGCCGGGCCGGGTGGCGGCCAGTGTCCTCCTGTGGGCCGAATGGGCACCGGGCTGTGCACAGAGGTGGGCTGGTGGGGGAGAAGGGGCCGGTCTGTGCGGCCCTGGTGCCCCTGCCCGCCTGGCTCGGCCCCTCCGCTTTCCATTCCTGCCTCGTTTCCCTGTGAAAGGACGCCTTCGTTAGACCCTTTCCCACTTAAACGTGACTTTCAGATCCGTCCCTTTCTTTGGAAGAAAGCGCAGCCCGTGGGGCATGGCAGGGGTTATTTGGCTATTGTTTCAGCAAAATCCGATTTATTAGCCCTTGAAGGGTGGATTCTAAAACAGATGAAAACTTTTCACCTCATAGGTAACGCGTGTCAGGACTGCGCGAAGAGAAAGCTGGAAGAGAACGGGATTGAAGATTCCAAGAGGCCCCGACGGTCCGATGCAGGTACGTGTGCTTTCCGTGCAGCGGCCGCTTGGCCACACACAGCTGTTGGCGGCCCCTGTGTTTTGTCCGGTCATGAGGCCCCTTGCCGTGGGCGGGAGGGGTGAGGACACGTGTGTCCACTGAAGGCGGCACGCGCTTGAGGAAGCACACGGGAGGTCAGCCCAGGCTTCTCGCAGTGAGCGCTCTGTGCCGTCACACCCGCTTCGAGAAGCAGCATCGCTGCGAGCCTGGCTCCCACCCGCCGCACCCCGGCTGGCCACCGTCCTGCCTTCTGTCCCTCGGTCCGCAGGGAAAACCACTTCAGGTCATCTGTCTTTTGTTCCCCATGTCACCGACAGGGAGTTACAGAAACTGTTGATTTAAGCGGACAACGTCCGTGGCTCCGGGAGAGGAGACGTGGCGCCCTCACGCCTGCCTCCAGGCGTCGGCGCATCACCTCTAGTTGCCCACGTGCCGGCTCTGACTCCCGAACCGGCCCCTGCTGGTTGCCAAGGTCATAGCACGGATTGTGCCCTTCGGTCTGTCTATAGGCGGTAGAGTTTAAAAGGTGGAAAACAAAAGCGATTACTTTATTAAAACGACGCAAACGTTTTTTTCCTGGCTGAGCAGCCATCCCCGTTGCTGTGTTAACGGGACCAGTGTCAGCGGCGGGATGTTGTCAGTATCGAGGGCAAATGTGCTCTTTTGCTTGTTGCGTGTCGGTGCTTTTTATTTTTGAGGAATTTTTAATTTCTCTTTGCCCTTGTCCAAAAAATAATGTTTTGCAGTATTTTTTTTTTAAGTTTATTTATTTATTTTGAGAGAGAGACAGCCAGCGCCGGGGAAGGACAGAAAGACAGGGGGAGAGAGAGAATCCCAAGCAGGCTCCACAGTCAGCACAGAACCCGACGTGGGCCTCGAACTCACAAACCATGAGATCATGACCTGAGCTGAAATCGAGAGTCAGACGCTTAAGCGACGGAGCCACCCGGGCGGCCCACGTTATTTTCCAATGGATCATCGTCTGTCATAGGGCCCCTCCCTTCCCGTGACATTCGGCCTTCTGCTCGGCTCTGGACTGTGCACACTTGCCGTGTGGGAGCTCTCTCGCTTCCTAGGCCACTGTTGCAAAGACCTGTCTTCCTGCCCCGGCCATCTGGCCGGGACCTCCTCAGGGGGCGCTCACAGCCCTGTGGGGTAGGGGGGGACACCCCGGCCCTCGGGTGTCCTCATACTCCACTCACGGCCGGGGTGTGGGATTCTGCTGGGAAACCCGCCATCTCAAGGGTCCGTGTTTCCTGTTGGAGACGGTCTGTTGCCAACCCAGTTCTCAGTGGTTTGTAGGTGATCTGTTGCCTGCCTTTCTGGAAACTTTCAGGATCTTCTTTTTCCTCTTGTTCAGAAATCTCACGAATTTAGGTGGAGCTCTTTTTTTATATACGTTGCTCAATTTTTTTCCTGTGTCTCCAGCCCCAGGGATAATCTCTGGTTTCCCTGATTATGTCTTTCTGCTGTGTCCCCTTGTCCTCAAATTCATGCTGGCCGGGCCTCCTGGATTGCGTTCCGAGGTCCTGCATTTTCTCCGATGTCTTCCTGTTCATTTTGTGTTCAGCTCTTCAGAAACTTTCTGGGAGATTCTCAAAATCGTGTCCTAGTCTCTGGGTTCCGTTTTTATTTTGAGAGTATTACTGTTGATTTCTGGGAGCTCTTCTGTGTTCTGATTTACTCTTTCGTGGCATCTTTCCTCCCCTCCCCCCAAGACCGTGATCTTTTCAAATCTTGAGGGATACCAGAGGCTTCCCTGGTTGTCTGACTCCATTCCTGACAACATTGGGATTGAAGATTTTCAAATAACAGTTTATTTTTTTTGCTTTACATAAGAAAACCGAAGCAAAGTGCTCCTAAACGTAATAATCCACTAAGAATTTCTAGACCTATGAAGCAAGTAACTCGTCAGTTTACCTATTTATCAGGCACCTAGAAGTTACCCCTCAGTGGGGCTGCCGTTAGAGTATCTTCCTCTTCTACATCGTGGGGAGCTTGTGCTGTCGAAGCGGCCTGGCACAGGTGCAAAGATTCACGGTGAATGCGGAGAACGCTCAGTGAAAGGAAGAGTTTTATTTGATTTATTTATGTAATGTTTTTATTTATTTTGGAGACAGAGATAGAGCATGAGCAGGGGTGGGGTGGAAAGAAAGAGGGACACAGAATCCCAAGCAGGCTCCAGGCTCTGAGCCGTCAGCACAGAGCCCGACGCGGGGCTGGAACTCACAAGCTGTGAGATCATGACCTGAGCTGAAGTTGGATGCTTAACCGACTGAGCCACCCAGGCGCCCCAAAATGAGGTAGTTTTAAAAGTGGGGCTCCGTGCAGAGCGTCATCACCGGAGTAGGGCTGGTGACAAGGGGAGACGGGAGGCTGTGGCCTCGTTCATACCGGTTGGATGGACACCGAAGGGGCGGGCGTCCGGGTCCTTCGGCCGATTTTCTATAGCTTCAACACACTTCCCTGTAGAGAGAGGATGCCATTCCAGGAGCAGTTCCTCTGAAGTCTTTTGGCAAGTATTTGGGTTGTGAATTTCGCTAGTGGGGACATTTGTAACCAGACAGCGAGGGAAACGACGAAATTAGCGTTGACCTGTTTCCTCCAGGACAGGTGGTGGTTTCCGCTGGTCTGTCTCCTCCGTTTTCCTCCTGTCTGTCTGGGGCTCCTCCGTCGCCTGTGATACTTAAGAAGGCAGATCTTCTGGTCATTCTCTGCCGGTAGTGTTTCTGCTGCCACTGCCGCGTGTGTGCGCTTCTCCCGTCCAGGGCCTCCCCTGGGTGGCAGGCCGTGTGCCCGGTGGCCGGGCTCACTGCCCGGCAGACTTCACGGGATCAGCGGACGGGCCCCGCGTGCCGGCACCCGCTGCTCCCCAGGCGGCCGTGAGTGATGCTCAGAGGAAGCCCTCTGGGTCCGCGCTGAGTGCGGTGGCCGTTCCCATAGGCAGGCGGCGCGGACCTGCTGTTCCTCCGGGAAGGGAAAGGCGCCCGTTTCCACGGGTGGAGATTCCCGTCGGTCTTTGAAAACCTAGCACGGTGATTTCCTTTGTTCCCGATGGCGCGTACGGGTCACAATGCCGTTTCTAGACAGTGGCCACTGTGTCAAAGTCTTCAGTGTGTGCGGAAAACCGAACGGTGTGGGACGCCGACGTCCCGTCGTGGAGGCTCCTCCGAGCTGAATCTTAACGTCTGGGTCTTTCTTTGTTTTGTCGCAACAGACGATGCCGGAGGGTCTTGAAATCTTTAAAACCGCCAAAACCTGCCACTTGAAGACCAGCCTTGTGTAACCGCAGTGCCGTAACCTAAGCAACGAGGAATGTTCAGAGAACTCCGCGTGGCATCTCTCGCTCCAAAACCATCCTACACCCCGGGAAAGCCGCGCGGGCGCCTCGGAGGCCGGCTGCAAGTTCCACCCTGTGGTTTGCGCGTTCGGGAGGTAGAGCCTCACACGGGCCCCGACGGACGGCTACCTCAGGGACCGGCGTGGTGGGAGGGAGACCGGACTCCTGGCTTCTGCCCGACGGGCCCCCTTCATCAAGGTGGTTTTTCTGGTAAAAAGGGGAGGGTGAGGACTGTCCAAGCAACAGTAGTTGCCAAAGAGGAAAAAAAAAAAAAAAAAAGACACTTACGATTTTTACGTGGAAACGTGTTACTGTAGAAAAAAATTCAAAGTACGGTGGTTGCGTTGTTCGCTAGGAAAGAACCAGCAGGTGCTTGTTTGAGGCACCGAGCCTGCTGCTGTGAGAGTGGTCGGTGTTGAAGAGGAAAGGCCAGCTGAGTGGGGTCGCTTTGGAATGCCCTAATTTTGGTGACTTCGGCTCCAAGGAGCGGCAGGGCCCAACTGGCCGCGGAGCCCCAGGGCCTTTGCACGAGCGCAGCTCGGCGCCACACAAGTCGGTGTTGCGACAGGCGCCTGAGAAATGACCAGTGGAGCGCGAGACCAAGTTTGCAGCTTTTAGTTAGAATAGAAATCCCACGTTTTCGGAGTCTTTATTCTATGGGGGAAGGTCCAGCCTTTCTGTTCTTATCTCTTATAAGTGTCTCCCCAGGGCCCATTTGGGGTTTGCCTGGAATGAGGTGGGCAGACCTTGTCAGGGGTGTTGGGGTTCACGCAGGCAGGAGAGCACCACGCTGGGGGCAGGGCTCACGCCCGACGGTGGCCATGGCGGTGACCCTGGGACCCTGCTTGGTTTCCTCCCAGAGGCTGCCTATTTTGGATATGCTGTCCTTGCCAAATTCCATGACGCTCCCCATTGATGGCGCTGGCCCCCTACCCTCCCCCCCCCCCCCGGTACAGAGAAAGTTAAGAACAAGAAACATAAGGTTGGAACATGTTGCAAGTGAGAGATAAGCCAGAGACCTGCTTGAGACACTTTTTTTTCTCTTTTTGAAGCATGAAAAATCTTTTATGTTACTCTGGTCATAAATAAAATTTTAACCTCGACTACGTGTGCTCGGCTTTAGTTACGACAAAGCTGGGGGTAGTGGATTTAATGAGAACTTTGGCCTTGACTTCTCACTCAGCTGAGAAGTGACTGCTTGTGTTTAAATCTTCTAAAAAGCAGAGATTATAATTTGTTGGTTTTTAAAGACACATTTCCCAAGTGCAACCAGAGGCGAATGTCTGCGTCTGAAAGTTGGACGCGGGGCAGGCGAGAACGACCGGTGTGGAAAGGGACGCGGAAGAGGAGAGGTTGGGCCAGCTGTGCGCCACGCTCCAGGCCGTGAGGCCTCGTCGCCGTGACGGGCGGCCTCTGCAGTCAGGTCGGCTGTCCACTGAGCGAATTCAAACGCACGCTGGTTCCAACGTCATTGGTCTGCTAGAGGCACCTGGAGCATGACTCGCTTGTTGGTGGCTCGCCGGCTGGCTCCCTGGGCCCGTGGTGGCGCCCCAAGCACGAGTTTCCCGCCGGCCTGTGGTTTTCAGGAACGGGGTAGCCGGTGCCGTGACAAACCGTGCCGTGAAGGATCACCGACGGCGTGGGTCCCGGTGAGAGAGTGAGAGCGGCCCAAGGTGCGACCGGGGTCGACTCTGAGCTCACGTGGCAACGGGGACGTCTCGGCGCAAAGCTGATGTTGTGTAAAGCGGAGGAGGTCCGCGAGGCAGAGGTGTTGCCGGTGGTTTCTTAGGAACAGGAGACAAATAGAGTGGCCTCTGCTCTCTACACTCGATAAGAGATTGATTGGCTGGGTGAGGGCAGGAAGCAGGTCTTCTGTGACTTTGGTCTAGGTGGGCACACGGGGCACTTCGTTTACGTGAAGCAGTGGGTGTTCAAAAGTGGCCGCGTCACTGCTTCGGGAGGCTGCTCCCTCGTTAGCACTTGGGTCCAGCCCGTCTTAAGCGGAAGACCACCAGCATCTTGGAATTCTTTCTGTAAAGTTTGAGAGCGCACACGCGAGCGTGCGTGTGTGTGTGTGCGCGCGCGCGCGCGCATGCATGAGCATGGGAGGGGCAGGGGGAGAGAGAGAGAGTGCCTGGTGTTCAGGCTTTGCACTGGCCACCAGGAGCCTGCTCAGGATATTCTATCTCGTGAACTGCAAGATCACAACCTGAGCAGACGTTGGACATTTAGCCGACCCAGCCGCCCAGGCGCCGCTGGTCCTCACATGTCCACAGACCCCGTGTGGACGGGTAACTGTCAGTAGACTGCAGTGAGGGAGCTGCTCTGCTGTGTGCAAAACTCTAATCCATTCTGAAAGGGAAATGAAGCATTATTGAAAATGCCGCACCTTTCCTCCCCAGAACCACGTGTTTAAGCGGAGGAGTCAGTTGCTACTTAGGAAAGCCTGTGTACGACGTTTTCCCGACAGATTTATACTTAGAAAAATTCAGATTGCATTGAAGCAGACATAATTGTTTAACCTTAAAAGAATTTTTGTTTCTAAAATGATAGATCAGAGACATCTGCAGTTAGAATAGTCTTTACTGAGATTTCCTGTATTGACATCAGTTCCCCTGAAATAACTTCCCCTAAAACCCAGGTTCAACGTTCTATAACTAACAATATTTGAGAACCAAGAGTTTCCCTGAAAGATCACTTAAACATACTAGGCAAGACCTAAGTGAAAATAATGCAGAATCCAAAATTATTCTGACTGGCTTTCAGAATGACACAAAATTACATTTTTTTTTTTTTAATAATTCGCTCAACACTAACTCAGGAAACCTTACCCACGGGAAGGGGGCCCGAATGATGGACGCGAGCTACAGCGGCCCAGGCTGTCCCGACTGCTCCAGCAGTCTGTTATTCAAGAGCAACAACTAGGCAGCCGTGACCGTGACCCAGGTCACGGACACCCCCAGGTGGCTCAGGGGGCACTCGCGGTCCTAACGCGACTCTTGGTTTCTTTTGCTGCTTTCTTGGCCTTCAGTGTCTGGATACTGAGAAAGATCCAGGGTCAGAACTCTGCTGAACATGCAGTCGTCGAACTGAAATGAGAAAAGACCGCTCAAGTCACCTGTCAGACTTGGGGGAGAAACGTGTTATTAAACATAAAAGGAGGCCACTAGCGAATCTGGATTTGCACTTAAAAAGGAATCTCCTTATAACCATGGGTCTCCATTTACATCAGCTTTATGTTTTGTATTATCTGGTAAAAGGTCCCAGCGCGTGCCATCGCGGCGCACGGACCGCTCTGAGCTAAAGGCTGCCGCGAACCAGCTGACACAGGAGCAGCTCTAAGGACCGGGCTCCGGGGCTCCGTATTCACAAAGGAAACGTGCTCGACGTAGGAGGCCCCGCTCCGCTCTCACCAGCTCTCACCGGCGGAGAAAGCGCCCGCTTCCACACACACCACAGGACTTGCTAAGCGATCCGTGCTTACCACGGCTCCCCTCGCCTGACCCCCCAGCCCCCACCCCTCGTGTTAGCGTGGAATGGTGTGTAAGCGCGGGGCCTAGCCGGCAGCCCTTGGGGTTGCTCTTCACCAGGGCGTCTACGTGTACATGTGTGATGCACGTGTGAAGCCGTTTTCCTCCTGTTAATCTGCCTTTTGCCAGTCGGATAACAGGGCCCCAGCCAGAGAACCTAAGTGCGTAGAGGAAAAAGGCATTTTTTGTTCCCCTACGCTGGTGTGAGAATTTCCGGTGCTCCCTTGCATCTTGTAGGCACAGGAAGGGAAATTTTTATCTTCGTTTAAATGAAAACTCAGGAAGTAAAGCCTTACTGTCCCCAAACTGAGTAATCTGAATTAGCTGCTCTACTCCATCAGCTCAGGTAAGTATTTTCAACAGCTGTAGGTGTGTTTGAATTCTAAGTTACTGTACAACTTGGAACGTCTGGTGAATTTGTTTTGTTCCCCCTCTGGTCCTTTCTGAAAGATAAATGGGCCCTTTAGTGCTACCCACCCCACAGTGCATTTGTTTGGTCTAAAACATGTAGACATTACAGAAATATGAAACACAGTATTAACAGTTTAGTGTGTACCTTACAGCTCTGTAATTTTGTTTGCTTTTTCACTTCAAGTCCATCTTAAAAATTCTGTCTACTGTCGTAGGAAAATAAGTCGTTTTAAAAAATCTTATTTGATTCAAAAAAAATCACTTAATCCTAATAGTTATCAACTGCAGAAATCAAACAGCATGTGCAGACCCCACTGGTACTTGTAATTTCACTTCAGGACACAACAGGGAGACTCCTGGGGCTGCCTTTTACCTCTGGGTAGATGCCTATCAGCGCATCGGCCTGGGAATAGAACTCCTCTTTTAGGGAAATGATTATCATCTGAAACTGCTCCTGAGTCTGCTCTTTGATGTAACTTGAGACCTGGGGAGGGGGACAAAAAGCACACATTTCACCAGCAAGGAAAGGCTTCCTTTCTAAGGGCCCCGGGAGGGTGACTGTGCCCATCTCTGCCCATTGTAGGGGACAAAGCACTTACTTGCCTTTCTGGTAACTCAGTAAACCCAGTATAAGTGCAGAAATGGAAACCGCTCAGATTAAAAGGTGAAAAAAATTGCAAATCTTATAAAATCTGCCATCTAAACTTTAAGAATATTTTAAAGAACAAAGCTCTAACTTAAGATATCAAGTGAACATGCAATCAGTTTTCATAACAAGGTAAAAACGACCACTCAGACATTGAGGAAGGACCAGTCTTTAAATTTCCATCTTCCTATTTTGCTAATAACTCAGAGCCAGAAGATGGGAAAAGTGGCAATTATATATATTCAGGAACCATCCTCAAATCCAAGGAATGGGAGGGAGGAAGATAGAAAGGGGTCTTGTTGAGCGAAATCTGCTGAGAACCCAGAGGGAGATGGAGAAGGACTGGGCACAGCCTCCCAGGATATTTGCCCACCCCCCGCACGTCTCTGAGGGGCTGGATGGCTCTGGGCCGCGCCTACGGGTCCCGACTGTGTGGGACTATGGCCCAGTGCTGGGCGAAGAGTCACTGGCGGAGGTGAGGGACCAGGAGGGGAAACTGCTTCTGGTGAAGGGGTTGAATTCACAGGCAGAAGGAACTCGGTTCAGCATCAGAGGCAGCGGTAGCCACTGTGGAGCGGCTGTGAGCGGCTGCGAGCGGGAGGGGGGCGGGACGCACTCTGTTTGCCGAGGTGCACGGCGGGCACCAGAGGGGGTGGCCGTCACTTGGGAGCCGCTCACACGTCCGCCCGCGCTCAGCATGGCAGCGGAGCGGTGGGCAGGGTGGATCCTGGGGGAGACTGAAAGGTGACAGGTCTTTAATACACAGGCTGGATGCCACAGAACAGTCTTAAGTAAGACCTCGTCCCTGGAGAGGCCAGTAATACAGCTCCATCTTGCTGGAAGGCACGGATACCTTAAAAGCTAATGAGAAAACAGCCCACAAAAATAGACCCACCCCCCCCCCCACCCCAACATACAGAAGATGGGCTACAAAGCGCCAAAATTCACCTCTTCGGGGGAAGAGGTCTCCTAAATGAGGCCGTTGAGTCCAATCAGCCGATGCACGCTGGCCGGCGTTCAGGAGACAAACAGATTGTCTTTTGTTCCTGTTTTCTTTCCCTTCCCCAGTTAACCTGATGCCTGGCAGGTCACAGAAGGTGGCTCTTTCCTGTCCTCTACAAAGTTCAAAGGGATCGGGGATCTGGTTTTTAAACCTCTGACTACGGAGCGGACGTGTTCAGAACGCGGGGATGAGAAACCTGGGCTGGAAGAACACAGCTCGGGCAGCGCTGAGTGAGGCCACGTGGGCCGCCAGAAGGGCCTCAGCTGCAGCTCCCGAAACCCCCCCCGACTCTGGCATCTCCTGGCGGGCTCCAGGGAGCCCAGCGTCAGGGACCCAGGACGGAGTCTCTCTCAGAGGTGGACTCCTCAGCCAAGCTCACGAGACTAAGGTATATACGCCACGATGCCAGTTTACAAAGAGCCCGGTCGTCTCTGGAAGATGAACGTGCCTGGAAGCGGAACCAGGAGTCCAATTCGCCCAACTCCAGAATGGACGGCTCTGGCAGCGGGACCGTGACGCCAGGAGTCTGCAGGCAGAACCGCCCCTCCTCTTTGGTCACGCTTCCTCGGCTGACCCCGTTCTCCCGTCAGACTCACAGTGGGGAGCTGTGGCCTCACAGTCCGTCTCTTTCAGGTGGCTTTACACTGACGTCTAGAACCGGGGAGAAGCCACCCGCCAGCAGTGCTGTGGATTCAGCACAGCGATCCTGACCTGACTCCCTGTTTTGATTCCCCAGCAATTGACTGAGGATCCCCTGCCCCTCGAATGAAAACTGCTCCCCCACAGCATCTCCTGCTTAGATCTTTAACTTAGATTTGATTTTTAATCAGCCGTTCTCCAACCAACTGGGTGTTCCAAGGTAGGCGGCCTTCTGACCAGCACATGATCCCTGGACCACAGGTGTTCTTTTGGAAATTAAAAGCAGGGAGACACTCACTTTGCCAATGTTCGTGTTGTCCAGGGCTGCGTCCACTTCATCTAAGACAAAGAACGGAGCGGGCCGAAAACTAGGAAGAAATTACAAGTAACAGCTTTGGTTTTCGAGAGACCTGGCGAAGATTAACACAAGGTCCATCCCCTTGGATGCTTCCGCCTCAGTCACCAAGTCACCAGTGACCCCGACGGTGCCGGATCCAACGGGCAGTGCTCAGTCGGTGTCCCCCGTGACCTTTGCGGGTGGCATTGGGGGCTGCCCCCACCTGGCGGTCTGATGTCACAGATGACCGTCTACTCCCCCACCCCCCCCCCCACCGCTCCTTCCAGGTCTCTTCCGCCAGCTCCTCTCCGTGCGGTGCTCGAACGTTTTCACACCGTGGTGCCCTGGGGTACGGTCCACGGTCCTTCCACGCTAATTGGCTCGCGCGTGGTTTCATCTCATCTCTGGGATTTAAACGCCATCCGTATACCGATGGCTCCCACACCCTACCTGCCTCATGTGCCCAACAGCTTGCCCGACGGTTTCTGGCGGGTGTCTGATAAACAGCTAAAGCTCATCCCAAATCTCACTCCTCAGCTGCCCCTCCAGACCTGTTCCCTCCCACGGTCTTTTCACTCGAGCTGGTATGTGTCACCCCTGCCGCCTCCCTCTCACCCCACACCTTGTCTGCTCAGCCGACACTCACCCTGGTCCAGCCCCTCTTCCCCTTTCTCCCTGACGGCTACCACAGTTCCTATCCCTGTGTCCACCACTGTTGCATACGGCCCATTCACTACGGATGCTGGCTGTCTCTGGCCTCAGGGCCTTTGCACATGCTGTTCCTCATGTCTAGAACAATCTTCCCTTAGCTACATCCACATGACTTGCTCCCTTCATTCCTTCAAACTTTGTTCAAATGTTGCCTTCTCAAATAGGCCTTCCAGGGTGACTCTAATATTGCAAATCCCTCCTTGCTACTTACTGTCTCCAATTCCCAACTTTATTTTCTTCTCTATAGCATCTGCTATCTCCTGATAGTCTCTCTGTCAGAGAGTTAGTTTATTAAAATACCTTCTCCTCTGTCTTCCCCAACAAAAATAACATATCTTTGAGGCAAAGATTTTGTTTTGTTCCCTGCCGACTCTCTGGTGCCTGCACCACCACCCGACACACAGCAGATCTCTAATCAATATCTGTCGAATAAATGGATGGTAACAGTAATTACTAGTAAGGGACACCTAGTAATAGCCTTATTCTGCTGCGATTTGCTCAACACAGGCTCACGTTTCGATTCCTGCTGCCTGCTTTCCCCAAAGTCTCCTGCATGAATGGTGGTATTTTCTTTTCCTTTCCTGTACGGGCCTCCTCTTATGAACATCAGCTGATGCTAATCCTTCTGGTCATGAAAGTAGAGAGGGAGCACCATGCACACCTGGGCCTTCATCTAATGACTGGAATGTTGAACACTAGCCGTCCTGACCTTAGCCGACATCTTCTCCATTTTCCTCACAGATTGCCACCACCGTTAGTGGAGAGGAGGAGGTTAAACGTTTTTGCAGAAGAAATACTCTGTGTAACATTCTTTACCTAAACACGGCTCTCTGAATATATACTAGGAAAACAGCACACGGGTTGGATGTTTTGTTCTGTTTGTTGGCAATCCTGATGTCACATCCGTCCATCCCAGGATTTCCTTTTCTTTCCTTTCTATAAACTTGGAATATTAGTAGCCTCTGGTAGTTGCAGAAATTTAGTGAAAATCTGTCAAGGACTGAATTATGTATTAGATTTTCAGTCTAAATTACTATAGGCCTAAAACAACCTGAATTGTCTGGCTGAAGAAAACAGTTTTGTAGCACATATGCTGAAAGACACTTCACTGTGGCCTTTACCTGTGCACCGCGAACAGGAGGGCCAAAGCCGCCACACACTTTTCTCCCCCCGACAGATTGTCCATTGGCATGAACCGTTTGCCTGGAGCCACGCAGTTATAGCTGATTCCCTCTAGGTAAGGCTCTTCTGGGTTTTCTGGGCTAAGAAATGCCTGAAACACAGGTTATTTATTAGCAGTATCACAGAAGCAATTAGTAAAATTTCGACTTTGGAAATTGAGAGAGGTTGTGAAATATTCTATTGGTGAGGTTTTCCTCCGTTTTGATGGGAAAATACCAATGCCTGTAAACAATGTGTATGGCTGTTCATGCAGTCACAGGAAATAGGGTTGCGTGGGTGGTAGGAGAGGGAAAACATTCTAACACACACAAAGGAGTAGGCCTTCCCATAGGACTGCCATTCAAACGTCAGCAGCACATGTCGCAGTCTGACAAACACAGTCTTTGTTCGGCTCACCCGTTGGCCCGTCATCAACCATTTATTGAATAGCCGTTGCGGGTCAGGTACTGTAGATACAGGCAGGAATCCTGCCTTCAAGAAGTTAATGGGTTTATTTTAGTCTTACCTTATTGAAGATAAGTAAATTATTTTCAGCTAAAACCCTAAGTGTCTGATCCAGGATCAACTTTCAGCCGTAAAAGAACACCAGCAGAAAGGTAAAGCAGGTGTAGAAGTCCCCATGCACCCCTTGATTCCACGTTCAGTGCCACGGGGTCTGCTGTGGGTACTGACCGCGTCACGGGCAAAGGTTATAGCAAACGGACTGTCGACACAGTCCTGCCTTTGGTTCCTTCCTCTCCTTTGTACTCCGCCCAACTTGTCACAGACCCCAGGTCAGCCATTCCCAAGACCCTCTACAGAACGTGACCTGTACTACAGAGACCACTGACTGTTCCATGAAACCAAATCAGCACCAGGCAACAGAACTCAGAACTGAAGAGAATCTGGAAACAAATGACCGAACCCCCTCATTTTTCAGATGAAGAAATAGAACCAGAGAGGTTCTGCCTTGTCCAGGCTGACCAGTGGGACAGTGAGTGGGATCTAGAACACAGTTACTATGGCAACCAGTCTTCTGGAATCGACTGGAAGTGGGTCACTCAGATAACACGGTGGATATTTATTTCCCACCAGAAAAAAACGACCAGCAACACGGTTTCCAGCAGCATTTGGGGTGGAAATACCTACTTGGGCGCTGACGTTTCTGCAGAGCTTCTTGTAGATTTGATCAATGGAGACTGAGACGTGCTCAAAACACTGGCTGAAAAGGTCGTATCTCCTTTTTTTCACCTGTTCAAACTCTTGCCTACACATTCTGGCTTCCTTTCTGCTGGCCTCAAAAGCTGAGAGAGAAGCAACGTTCTTTACTTTGAAGACCACTGGGGGGAGGGCTTCTCTTATTGCAACTTTAAAACATAGAGTATCTTGGGGCACCTGGGTGGCGCAGTCGGTTAAGCGTCCGACTTCAGCCAGGTCACGATCTCGCGGTCCGTGAGTTCGAGCCCCGCGTCGGGCTCTGGGCTGATGGCTCAGAGCCTGGAGCCTGTTTCCGATTCTGTGTCTCCCTCTCTCTCTGCCCCTCCCCTGTTCATGCTCTGTCTCTCTCTGTCCCCAAAATAAATAAATGTTGAAAAAAAAAAAATTAAAGCATAGAGTATCTTAAAAACTGGATTTTGAATTTGGTTGTCTTGAGTAAAATCTACCTTTAAAATACCCCAATTGTTATTAATTCTAAGAACATGGCTCTTAAAATTGATGGGCCCTTTTTCTAATAGGGCTAATTTTTAAATAATAGCGACAAATTCTGTGAAAGAGACTCTAAGACGGCCATCATACTGGTATAGAAAATTATGTTCTAAAATAACCAGTATACTTTTTTTTTTTTTTAATTAAAGCAGAGCACTTTTTACAAAGGCAGCAACTAGTGACTCAGTACTAAAAGTACACATTAATATGGGATGACAGAGAAAGATCTAAGTTAAAAATAAAGAGACAGAACCCACAACCCCCAGGAGTGCGGCCTTGCTGACAAGTGCCGCCCAGCTCACCGTCTGTGGACTCCTGGAACTTGTCCCTGACGGTCTTCAGGTTCTCCAGGGCTCTCAGGTTTGGGGCCGCCGTCTTCAACAGGACCTCCTCCTGGGACGCCACCTGCTGCAGCAGGAGTCTGAGGCTGGCCTCCACTTCTTTATCCGTTTGTAGAGCCTATTGACAGAGAACAGCGGTGACCAAGGTGACCGCTTGCCTTTCAGATCCTAGCTGCTGAGTAATTAGGCACAGGGCCCTTCAGGACCAGGTCCCTGCCTCCCTTTCTCCGCAGCCACCCCTTCCCTCCCTTGGCGCCTCGGAGTCTGAAACACAGTTGGGCCGCGCTGTCCGCAGCTCCCTTAGCCAGCTGTGCTGTGCCGTGGCTCCAGTGTTCTAGATACTGCTCTCCCGGGACATGCTTCACCTCCACACTTCCTAATGTGGGCAAAAAGCAGCAACTCATAGATCGCATTTTCTCATTCGTTAAAAAATACTGATCGTTTACTTATGGATTAGACCCTGAGGATTCAGTGATGAAAACTGTTCTGTCCTTGCTCTTAAAGAGCTCACTGGGAAGTCGGACACCCAGGCTGGCATTTACAACAGTGTGGAAACCCTCTAACGGTAAGCGGAGGTGCTGCGGGGCAGGGAGAAGGCATGCAACCAGTCTGGAGGGGGAGACACTTCAGCTGAAACCACCAGGATGAAGAGACCTTAAGCGAGGAGGGAAAGGAGGAAGGGGTGCAGGCGTGACCTTCCAGGAAAGCGTTCTTGGCCTCCCAGGGTGGTTCATTAACATGAGGAATGTGACGGTTTTAAGGCATTGAGAAGAGAATTATTTGAAAAATGTTGGGTACACTGGCTAATTTAGGTAACTTCTTAAAAACAGATACTTAACCTCATGCCACCTACCAAAATAAACTTCAGATGAATTAAATAGGTAATGAAAACAAAACACGAACAATATTTATAAATATTTACTCAGTAATAAGGTGGGTAAGGATTTTCTAAATATGAAAGCACTAAATAGACTGCAGAGAAGACAAAAGCTGTTTTGTGACTGCCTAAAAATAGAACTGCGATCCAAGAGCCCAGCAAATCTCACAGCACCTGTAAGAACATGTGAAACTGAAAGGTGGACATTGCTACCTGGCATCTAGTCTCCACCCCTGTCTCACAGAGCCCATGTTTGAGCTTTCCTCCCTCACGGGTCCCTTGTAGCAGGGGGCGGGGGTCCCTGCTCGATCTGAGGCTCGCCAACCCCGTCCCCCCGACGGTGACTGGTCACCAGTTCTGGCCACTGTGATGCCAGCACAGCTCCTGGGGCTCTGTCAGAAAAGCCCTTCTTCGCCCTTGACACGCCACTACGAAGGCGGCCTGTCTCTTGCCTGAAGGTTGCGGGGCTGTGTGGCTGGAACGCTAGGACCGGCTAGTCGCCGTGCCCTCAACGGGAGACGCGGCCTCAGGAAGGAGGCAAAACGCAAATGCAGTATCGGAGCGCGGCTCACAGGGACGACGGAGCAGCAGAGCCAGAGATGCTGGTTAGAGACCCTGAAACCGGACCCCAGGTCTGTGCTCTGCAGCTGTGACGGATGTGTCTGTCCCCTACTGTGGGGGCCACACCGGGACGGTGACAGGCCGACCCAGGCTCCTGGAGTACGGTGGTCACTTGTGTCTGCTGCGGGACTTCTCAGAGACTAATGGTCACTGTGAATCTCCAAGGAGACAGCCTTTCAAAAAACTGGCTGCCCACAGAAGACTTCATTTGGGAAGCATTTCCATGATACTCATGTTCTGTGAACACACAGTGAGAAAGGCTGGCGGAAACATTTTTAAGAAGTTGTCTGTTTATACCATTTCTTCAAACACCATTAGCAAATCTACTTTTTCCCCTGAACCGATGGTCAAAAAACTCTTCTGTATTATATGTAAATATCCACTGTCACCATGAACTAGCCCTAACGGAAATCCTCCATTTACCTTCAAATCCTCTCGTAGGGAGCTGTAGTCTACCTCAATGGCTGCTTCTTTTTCATAGATGTCACTTGTTGCCTGGGTACTTTCTGCTTCAGTGCCCAACTGAAAAACAGATGAAGCCCCTCCTTTGTTATGTGAAACGGGGAGCTCTACTCCTCCACCTGTCCCGAGCCCTTCAGTCGATCGCCACCTCACTCGGGTAAAAAGTTAAAATCCTCGCGTGGCCTGCAAGGCTGTGATGACCCGGCAGCAAGACCCCCAGATGCTCCATGTGCACAGAATGATTTTGGAACTAATGATCCGACACAGTCTCTCCCACCATAGAAGAGTCTTCTGGGAGAATCCTGGAGACCTAGGGAACATACCCTGTCTCCACACCTCCAGTGGAAGGGAAATCTCAGGTTCAGCCTCAAAACAGTGATAAGACAGTTACTCCTATGACAACTGTTGAAATGATTTCTACCTGGTGTTCCTTGTTCAGCCCTCTGGAGAGAGACAATTTCTACCTAGTGCCTTTTCTATTTCAGCCTTTATAGAAGATCTTATATTGTATCCCCATTATGTGGCCACTACCAGACGTGCTTACCAAATTCCAATCCGGGAACTCACCACTCAAGTAGTGGTAAAAGTGTTCCCTAGGAGAGGAAAGCTGTTTCTGTGGCCTCTCCTTCCCAACCCTGTATCCACCTTGGGACCAGAAAGAACCAATGTGATCTTTTCTCTGGGACAGGCCATCCTCTATTGGAGGAAAATGATCGTATTCCCCAAGACTTCTCTTCCCGGGACAATATGGTTGGGACCTTTTCACTCTCCTCACCTCAACACTTTATTCTTTTTTTTTTTTTTAATTTTTTTTTCAACGTTTATTTATTTTTGGGACAGAGAGAGACAGAGCATGAACGGGGGAGGGGCAGAGAGAGAGGGAGACACAGAATCGAAACAGGCTCCAGGCTCTGAGCCATCAGCCCAGAGCCTGATGCGGGGCTCGAACTCTCAGACCGCGAGATCGTGACCTGGCCGAAGTCAGACGCTCAACCGACTGCGCCACCCAGGCGCCCCTCAACACTTTATTCTTAAGAAGCATCATGCTTTAGGGGCGCCTGGGTGGCGCAGTTGGTTGAGCGTCCGACTTCGGCCAGGTCACGATCTCACGGTCCGTGAGTTCGAGCCCCGCGTCAGGCTCTGGGCTGATGGCTCAGAGCCTGGAGCCTGTTTCCGATTCTGTGTCTCCCTCTCTCTCTGCCCCTCCCCCGTTCATGCTCTGTCTCTCTCTGTCCCAAAAATAAATAAACGTTGAAAAAAAAAAAAACTTAAAAAAAAAAAAAAAAAAAAAGAAGCATCATGCTTTAAAAAGTGAATGCAGGGGCTCCTGGGTGGCTCAGTCAGTTGAGCATCGGACTTTTGATTTTGGCTCAGGTTATGATTCCAGGGTCGTGAGATTGAGCCTCATGTCAGGCTGCTGCTTAAGATTTTCTCTCCCTCTCTCTCTCTCTCTCTCTCTGCCCCTCTCCCCTGCTGGAGCGCTTGCTCTAAAAAATAAATTAAAAAAAAATACTATTTTTCTTTCTAGAGTATAATGACTATTGTTTTTCTGCTCCCGTGTACTTCTGCTGTTAACAGACCCCCTCCCTTCTCTCTCTGCATCTACACAAGTGGACCTGTGACCCAGAACGAGCCAGAGTTCTTCCCCAGGATTTTCCCAGCAGAGAGTAGGGGAGAGTTCTCTTTCCCCTCTGGTCAGAACTAGTGGTTACAGCTGTAGCCTTGTGGGGAAGGCCCATTTGGGAGAATAAAGCCAATATATACTGAGCCAGAAAGAGTTCTTGATGGTGTTCAAATTCCTGGACTGAGTCTGGCATGAGATCGCCTCCACTCCAGTCCTGTCCCTTTACCCCCTTTAAAGCCTCTGAACTGGGTTTATGTCATTTGTGGCCTGGAAAGGGCTTTCTCCTTTCCTTACCTCCTGTCTGGAATGTGATCTCTGCTAAAATAGAGAAAAAAGACAAAGACTTGGAGTATAAGGTCGTGAGAAGTAGTCATGTTAGCAAGGACGAAGGACTTCTGGAGTGGAGGGTGGACGGAACAGAGTAGGTGTCTGACTGCCGGGCAGAGCAGGGCGGGGAGGAGGGAGGTAGGGGGGAGACCCCAGGGAAGAAAGGGCTCAGAGAGGAATGACCTGAAAGGCAGGACCAGCCGTTTCTGTTGCATCCTGTGGCGAGCTAACCGGAAGATACTCTGTCTGAAGGCACCCCCAGAGGTCGCTAACTCCAGCGGCTCTCACTCCACTCTCGGGTATCTGACGTGTGGGAAAGAAACTGGCCCGTCCCGCGGGGGCTCAAAGGACGTGGATGGGCAAGAGATGGAAGAGACGGCACAAGACGCCCAGTCCTCTGTAACGACCATCCTTTTGCCCCTTTTGCCTCCCAGGAGAGGTCTCCTCCTCTCCTAACGGGGCTCTGGGTGGGGCCAGGGGAACCGTCTGCAGCGCTGGGACGTGGCTAAGCAGCCACCGGGCGTGACACAAGTTCCCCACAGCTGCGTGCATTTTGAAGTCACGTGGTACAATACCTCCACTTCAACGATGTCGTCCAGCGATCCCAACGAAAGAATTATTTCAAGGTCTTGAACTTTGCAGTCGAGCAGCATATTGTGCTTCTCCAGCCGTTTCTGTTCCAAAGAGGTCTGAATGACGACCACTTCTTTCTGCCATCTTCCCACTTCCCTGTAAATGCACAGATCTGAGAAGTGATTATATTTTACCCATTCGAGCTGCACCAGAGAAGAGACACGAATGTGTTGCAAATAAAACTGCATGGAAAAGATTTTTTCCTAGGAGTGCTGTAAGTTCTAGAGTTATCGCACTGATGCTGTTATGTAAACTTTAACGCTCTTGAGAAAGGCCATGAATGTAATTAATTTATCCAATGGAGCATTTTCAAATAATAAACATAATTGCTTTCATCGGGCTAGTTTGGCTTTAAAATCTATGTAATTTTTCAAGCTGCATTTCTCCCTCAATATAAGCTCTACACTTTAGAGCCTCAAACCAAGAGAGACAATCTTTTAACAAGAGAAATGTCTTACCAGGTAAGTCATGACATACCTATTTCCTACAGCCCCTATTAATGTAATGCCTTCTGTCTTAAATGAGGGTTTGGGGGTTTTACCAAGTAAAACAACGTGGTATTTTTAAGAGGTCCCAGAAACAGGACCAAAAAATAAAATAAATGAAGAATTATGTGGTTTTCAAGAATATGATGATAAACAGAGATGTGGTTCTGTTTAAACCAAATACAACCATGAAAACAACTCAAGAGGAGATGAACTTTAACTCCACTCGGAAACCTTAGACAAAGAACTTTCTGCTCTATCTCGAAATGCCGAAGGGCTTTGAACAGTGAGGAAGACTACGCAGTGCCAAGAGTGGAGCAAAAACAGAGCGCACGTTTCATCTGACCACCTACGGTCGAAAAGCAGAGGTCGCTGGGGTGCAACAAGCCACCTGACTCCAAGTGTCCTTGTCACCATCACGACAGACACACATGCTCATCATGTGCCAGGTTCTAAGTGTCCTATGAACAACCCCTCACTGAATCCCCGACAACCGTCCGGAGAGGCAGGCACTATGAGATCCCCACGTTAGTATTTCCTTCTGAGGAAAGGCAGGCACAGCGTGTAAGCGGCAGAACCGGGGTACCAACCACACGGGCTGGCTCCAGATCCCCCCCCGGCCCGCCGTGCGTCCTCACCCAGACGCACTGCAGGAAGACCCTGTACACCAGTGTCAGAGGGACTCAGGGTAAGGGACTCTCTGTTCAGGGCCACGTCTGCATCTGCCAAAAAGAACTATGCATTCTCAACAACTGACCGCCTCTTTTGGTTTTCCCCTAAATGAGAATGTCTGAAAGGTGTGATGTGGGACACATACTCAAATAACAAACTGCCTCTAACAGATTTTAAATTGGTAGTAAATGTCTTTAAAACTCTGGTTATGGTCCTTTAAGCTGACAAACTTCTTCATTACCTATCAACAGCCAGAACTTTCTTCCGTTCTTCTTCAAGCTGAGCTTGGACCTTCTCCGTGTTGGCATTCTGAGTGACAAATACGTCCTTAAGTTGCTGCCGCTTCGCCATGAGTTCATCCACAATTTGCAGACAAGTTTCTTCAGCCTGAATGAAGATGATTTGCATTGTAGACTTAATTATCTTTTACGTTAATAAGGTCAACAGATCATCTCGTCAATAAAGCAAAGCAGTGATCCTGTGTGCTGCTTGAACTTCTATTCCCGAATGTGACCCACTCTTGTTCTACACTTCTTGGAGATTGATAATTACTACCTGCCTTTGTCCTTCACTTTGGATTCATTCCTCGGCTTGCTACCCTCTGACTCTGTTCCATTGGACGTTGTCCAATGAAAATGTTTGTGCAACAATGACCTCTTAATTGGCAATCAAGCAGACATCTCCCAGACTTTACCTTTTTGACAACTGTCCTCACTTCCTCCTTCCCGAGCTCCCCCCTCGCTTCACTGTTCCTCAGCATCTACTGCTCTGTCTGGGCGGCGGGGCGGGGTTGGGGGGTTGGGGGGGGGGTGAGGTCTCAACCATGCGCATATGGCTTCAATCTACTCCCATTAACCAGCCCGGGCTTCTCCTGTTCTCCACGTGCCCTTCACCTGCTAGAGTTTGCTATCTAGATCTCACACAGGCAACTCAAGCTCCGTGGGTCCAGACTTTCCTCTCTTTAACTTGCCCCTCTATCCACGAATTGCCCAAATTAGAACTCAGGAGTCCTCAGCAGCACCTACCCCCCACACGCCTCTCCCACTTCAACACCTAATAATTTGTGAACCTGCTGGTTTTACTTCCAGTATTTCTCAAACCTGCCCCCTACCCTTCCCGTCACTATGAGAACGCTTCAGGAGTCCAACAGTGTTTACGCAATGAAAGAGATCATTTCAATGGCAACGCACTTCGGCCACCTATAATTAGTTACCTTCTTTAGGCTATCGATGTCTTCTCCGCCTTTTCCGATGGTTTCTTCTAACGTACGGATCTTATTCAGCTTCTTCTTCAGCTGATTGCGACTATATTCAAGTTGAACGTTAAGCCGAGTTTTCTGTTTCTCGAATTCTAATCTAGCATAACAGAGTCAAGTGTTACAAGTGGTCAAGAGCCTTTAGTTCTTTATTTTTAATTGTTATCGCGGAAAATTTTTTAAAAACTACAAAAGTAGAAGGAATACTATAATGAATCCTGTTTCATCTAGAACTCTACTGGGCACTGCTCTCCAGCACTGGGTTATTTGAAGCACATTTCAGACATTGTATCATTTCATTTGTCAACATTTTAGTATGTGTCTCTGAAAGTGAAGTGACCATTAGAACAAAACCACAAACGACTATAGATAGAACTGATGACAATTCCTTAATATTAAATTGTGATCACTGCCAGATTTCCTGAGTCTCGTTAAAAAAAACAACTGGTTTGTTTGAATCAGAATTCATACACTGCATATGATACATGTTTCTTCAATCTTTTATTATCTCCCTCCCTCCCTTCCTCTTTAAGTTACAATTTATGTGCTTATTCTTGTTTATTTCGTCAGTCTTTGCAAATGGCTAGTCGTCCACAAACTCCAAACTTGGGAACTAAAGAACATGTTCCTTCCCAAAGCACTTCCTACTTTGCCAGCTTCACAGACTCCTCGTAAAGAATTCCAAGACCAACTGTAGCTCATTCTTCCCATCCTGTCTCCCTCACATACCCTAACAGCAACATTCAATCCAGAAACATTTTACAGCACTGTCATCAGAGATGGTGCTAGATCCTGCTGATACACAGACCACAACAAGAACAGGAATGATAAAAACCGAGTGCTATTCCGTGAGAGGTTACTGCATGCCAGCCGCTGTTACAAACACCTTTATGTGATTTAACTCACTTAAGTCCTATGACTCTCTGAGGTGGGTGGTAGTACTATCCCTGTTTACGATGAGGACGAGCAGACCCAGGCAGAGCCAAGTTTCCTGCCCAAGGCCACCCAGTCAGGACATGGTGGAACCAGGTGTGACACCCTCGGAGGCTCTGCTCTTAGCCGCTGACAATAGCACCTGTGGTGGTGGTTAAGAACAAACCCCCGAAGGACCTATTTCTGCTGCAGACTCGTATGCAGACCACCTATGAGTGAGACACTTCTTCACTGGCTCTGGACACCACACTACTCCAGCTTTCCTCTCCCCTCACTGGCTGCTCCTTTAATAGTTTCTGGTGATCTCACCCAGGCACGTGGCTTTCAGTGCCATCTGCATACAGACCCAGACTTTATATCTCTCCCTGCACCTCTCCCATGAACTCCTAGCCTGTACATTCAACTGCCTACTCCACAGTTTCAGTCGGATGTCAGAGGCATCCCAGGTACATAATAGATAAGCTACTGGAGAGATTTTAGCAAACTTATCATATGTTACATCGGTCTAAACGTCGATAGCATGTTTCTTTTTTCTTTTTCTTTTTTAAAAAAATTTTTTTTTTCAACGTTTATTTATTTTTGGGACAGAGAGAGACAGAGCATGAACGGGGGAGGGGCAGAGAGAGAGGGAGACACAGAATCAGAAACAGGCTCCAGGCTCTGAGCCATCTGCCCAGAGCCCGACGCGGGGCTCGAACTCACGGACCGCGAGATCGTGACCTGGCTGAAGTCGGACGCTTAACCGACTGCGCCACCCAGGCGCCCCTAGATAGCATGTTTCTACACCAGTAGAAACCAACTAGAAATACAGCATAAAAAGAAATACTATTCATAAGAGAAAAAAAAAAAAACACCTCTAAAATATCTAGGAAGTAACTTATGATAACACAAGATCTCAATGGAAAAGAAAACTTTAAAATTCTAATAAAGAATATAGATGATTAGAATAAATGAAGAGTCATAGTATGTTGTTAGATGAGAGGACTTGATATTTTGAAGATGTTCTCCCCAAATAAATATATAATCAGAACCAGAATCTCAATCAGAATTCCAGTTGGATTTTTATGAGAAATTCAATAAACAGTAGTAGACATAATCCTTTAGAAAGATAATCTACTGAAGTTCAGGCAGACTTCAGAAAAAAAGAATATGACAGGGATAAAGAGGGGGGCATTTTACAAGAATAAAGGGGTTAATTCAGCAAAAAGACCTAATGATCCCAAATATGTATAGACCTAATCACAAGGCTTTAAAATACATAAAGTTGGAGCGCCTGGATGGCTCAGTCGGTTAAGCGTCCGACTTTGGCTCAGGTCACGATCTCGCAGTTTGTGAGTTCGAGCCCTGCACTGAGCTTTCTGCTGACAGCTCAGAGCCCGGAGCCTGCTTTGGATTCTGTGTCTCGCTCGCTCTCTGCCCCTCCCCTGCTCACGCTCTGCCTCTGTCTCAAAAATAAATAAGACATTAAAAAAATTTAAATTAAAATAAAGTAAACTCACACCACCAGAAGAAGAAATGGACAGATCCAAAAGTACACTTGGAAATTTCAACACCCCTCTCAGTGTTTGCTGAACAACCAGGCAGAGGACCAGTAAGTTACAGAGAGGATTCGAGTGACTAGATTTAACTGCCACTGAAAGAATACTCCACCCACCCCCCAGCAGGTGTCTATTAAACAACACACTTCTGAACCCCAGAAGGGTCTTTGGAAGAAATCACATGGGACGTTCGAAAATATTTTGAATGGGATGAGACTGAAAACACAACATACCAGAAGTAGTGGGATACAGTATAAGCAATAGTTGCAAGGAAAGATACAGTTAGAAATACTTATATTAGAAAATAATGCTTATGTACCAAAATAAGTAGAAGGAAGAAAACAAGGTGAGAACAGAAATCAACAACATAGACAAACCACAGAGAAAACCAACGAAGCCAAGAGCTGCTCTTAGAAAGGATCAATAAAACTAATACACCTCTAGCTAGGAATCAAGAAGAAAAGAAAGACAATAAATCACCAATATCAGAAATAAAAGAGATGATATCAGTACAGATCCTACAGGCATTAAAAAGGATAAAAAGTGATTATTATTAATAACTTTATGTTAATAAATTTGACAACCTGGGTGAAACACATAAATTCCTTGAAAGAAATAAACTACTAGAACACATTCAAGGAAAAAAATACCCCGACTAGCCCTACATCTATTAGGAAAACTGAATTTGTAACTAAAAACTTTCCCACGAAGAAAGGTAGGTGGCCTCAGTGGCTTCACTGGCAAATTTTACCAAACTTTTAGGAGAGAGAGAAGTAATCTAATTCTACCAAAACGCTTCCAGAAAAAACAAGAGGAGAGAACAATTCTTGATTCATTTTATGGGTTTGGCATTAGGCATTACCCTGATACAAAAACATGACAAAGATATTCCAAGAAAAAAATATGTATACCAATACACTCATGAATGTAGATGCAAAAATCCTTAACAAAATTTTAGCAAATCAGATCCAAAAATATTTGAAAAGGATACAATACAGTACGACTGAATCGGGTTTATCCTAGGTATATCAAGTTGGTTTAACATTCTAAAATCAATCAGTATAATTTACTACATTAATAAACAACAAAAAACCCCAACCATGTAATCATCTCAAAAGACGACAGAAAAAGTATCCATTCATGATGAAACATTTAAGCAAACTACAAATAGAAAGGAACTATCTCAATCTGCTAAAGGGCACCTTAAAATTAAAACCATATCTAACTGTGAAAGACTGAATGCTCTGCCCCTAAGACTGGGAATAAGGCAGGATGTCCGCTCTCAACACTTCTACTTACTCGACATCGTACTGGAGGTTCTAGCTAGTGCAGTAAGACAAGAGAAAGAAATAAAAGCCACACTCCTTGGAAAAGAAGAAATAGAATTATTTTTACTGAAATATGATCGTTTATATAAATAATCCCAAGGAATCTATAAAAAGAGCTCCTAGAACTAATGAGTTTAGCAAAGTTGTAGCATACAAGGTCAATTTATAAAAACCAATCTTATTTCAATATATTACCAACAATCTATTTGAAATTGATAATTAAAAACAGTTCTATTTATAATAGCATAAAAATATAAGGTACTTAAAATTGAACAAAATGTGAATAAAATTTGTACACTGAACACTAAAGAACATTAATGAGAGAAGTTAAGGAAAATCTACATAAGTGAAGACGGTTACTATTCATGCATTAGCATTAAAACATGTCAATTCTTCCCAAATTGATTTATAGATTTATACAGTCCCAATCAAAATCCCAGCAGACTTTTATGAGCAACTGAAAAGCTCATCCTAAAATGTACATGGAAATGCAAAGGACACAGAATAGGCAGGGGCTTGACCTGCTTTGTCCACTGTTGTAGTGTCAGTGCCTAGAAGAGTGCCTAACTCATGGGAGGCTTACATTAAATAGGTGTTGAATAAATAAATGGACTATGAATTATAGAGAATAAAATTAAAGGAATGGGCCAAAATATTGATAGTTTTTTATTTGTAGACAATGGGATAATGACTGATATTTTTTAAAAGTCTTTTCTATGTTCTCTAAGAGGTACATATTACCTTTGTATTTAAAAATTATATTTGATTATAAGAAAAACCCACAACTAACATTATACTCAATGGGAATAAACTGAGAGCTTTTCCCCTAAGGTCAGGAACAAGACAAGATGTCCATTCTCACCACTTTTATTCAACATAATATTGGAAGTCCTAGCTACAGCAACCAGACAAGAAAAAGGCATAAAAGACATCCAGGCACCTGGTTAAGTGTCCAACTCTTGATATTGGTTCAAGTCATGATCAGCTCATGGTTCGTGGGATCAAGCCCTGCATCAGGCTCTGTGCTGACAGCACAGGGCCTGCCTGGGATTCTCTCTCTCCCTCCCTCTCTGTGCCCCTCCCCCACTTCTCACATGCATGTGCATGTTCTCTCTCAAAATAAATAAACATTTAAAAAATTAAAAAAAAAAAAAGTGGGGCACCTGGGTGGATCAATCAGTTGAGCATCTGACGTGGGCTCAGGTCATGATCTTACAGTTCGTGGCTTGGAGTCCCTCATCAGGCTCCATTGCTGACAGCTCAGAGCCTGGAGCCTGCTTTGGATTCTGTGTCTCCCTCTATGTCCCTCCCCTGCTTGTGCACTCTTTCTCTCTCAAAAATAAACAAACATTTAAAAACATTTTTAAAGAAATAAAACGCACCCAAATTGGTACTGAAGAAATAATACTTTCATTATTTACAGATGACATGCTAGCATATATAGAAAACCCTGAAGACTCCACCAAACAACTACTAGAACTGATAAATAAATTCAGTAAGGTTGCAGGACACAAAACCAATATACAGAAATCCATTGCATTTCTATACACTAATAATGAAGCATCAGAAAGAGAAATTATGAAAACAATCCCATTTACAATTGCATCAAAAATAACAAAATGCCTAGGAATAAACTAGGAATTAACCAAAGGGGTGAAAGACCTATACTCTGAAAACTATGAAACACTGAAGACAATACAAAGAAATGGAAAGACATCCCATGTTCATGGACTGGAAGAACAAATATTGTTAAAACGTCTGTACTACCCTAAGCAATCTACATATTCAATGCAATTGCTACCAAAATACCAATAGCATTTTTCACAGAACTAGAACAAACAATCCTAAAATTTGTCTGGAACCACAAAAGACCCTGAATAGCCAAAGCAATCTTAAAAACATAAAACTGCAGATATCACAACTCCATATTTCAAATTATTCTACAAAGTAGTAATCGAAACAGTATGGTACAAGCACAAAAATAGACACACAGATCAAAGGAATGGAATAGAAAACCCAGAAAAAACCCACGATATGGTCAATTAATCTTTGACAAAGGAGGCAAGGCTATACAATGGGAAAAGGACAGTCTCTTCAACAAATGGCGCTGGGAGAACGGGACGGCTCCATGCAAAAGAAGGAAACTGGGCCACTTTCTTTCACCATACACAAAAATAACCTCAAAATGGATTAAAGACCTAGATATGAGACCGGAAACCATAAAAATCCTAGAATAGAGGACAGGCAATAATGTCTCTGACATTGGCCAGAACAACTTTTTTCTAGATATGTCTCCTGAGGCAAGAAAAATAAAAGCAAAAATAAACTATTGGGACTACATCAAAATAAAAAGCTTCTGCACAGCAAAGGAAACAACCAACATAACTAAAAGGCAACCTACAGAATAAGATACTTGCAAATGACATATTTGACAAAGGGTAGTATCTAAAATATATAAAGAACTTATACCACTCACCCAAGAAACAAAACACCCAAAAAACAAATAATCCATTTAAAAATGAACAGAAGACATGAACAGACATTTCCCCAAAGGAGACATAGATGGCCAACAGACACTTGAAAAGACGCTCCACATCACTCATCATCAGGGAAATACAAATCACAGCGAGTTATCACCTCACACCTATCACAATGGCTAAAATAAAAAAAAAAAAATGCAAGAAAAAACAGGTGCGGGTGAGGGTGTGTAGAAAAAGGAACCTTCATGCACTGTTCGTGGGAATGCAAACTGGTACAGCCACTGTGGAAAACACAATAGAGGTTCATTTTTAAAAAGTTAAAAACAGAACTACCCTACAGTCCAGTAATCACACTACTGGGTATTTACCCTAAGAGTATGCAAACACTAATTCAAAAGAATATATGCATCCCTATGTTTACAGCAGATTTACAATAGCTAAACTTTGGAAGCAGCCCAAGTGTCCCTCAACAGAGGAATGGATAGAGAAGATGCAGTATGTATATACAATGGAATATTAGTCATAAAAAAGGATGAAATCTTGCCATTTGCAATGACCTGAATGGAGCTACTTACAGAGTATTATGCTAAGCAAAATAAGTCAGTCAGAGAAAGACAAATACAAAACAAATGAACAAAGGAAAAGAGGCAAATCAAAAAACAGACTCTTAACTAGAGAACAAGTACATGGTTACCATAGGGGAGGTGGGTGGGAGATATGTGGAATAGGTAAAGAGGATTAAGGGTAAGTACCCTTATCTTGATGAGCATACGGTGTAACACATAGAGCTGCTGAATCACTATATTGTATACGTGGAACTGCTATAACACTGCATGTCAACTACACAGGAAGTAAAAAACTTTTACAAGTAAAAATAAAAATTATATTTGATTTTTGGTCTATGTGAGATGATGGATGTTACCTAAACTTATTGCGGTAACAATTTTACAATGCATGTAACTCCGACCATTATGCTATACACCTTAAACTTAACACAGTGATGCAGGTCAATTTTATCTCAATAAAACTGAAAAAAAGAGAAGTACCTCATACAAAATAAACCAATCATCTAGATGAGTATAAGTCTAGACCTTAAATAATCTGCAATCATAAATGCTTTGTGGGGGCGCCTGGGTGGCACAGTCGGTTAAGCGGCCGACTTCAGCCAGGTCACGATCTCGAGGTCCGTGAGTTCGAGCCCCGCGTCGGGCTCTTGGGCTGACGGCTCGGAGCCTGGAGCCTGTTTCTGATTCTGTGTCTCCCTCTCTCTCTGCCCCTCCCCCGTTCATGCTCTGTCTCTCTCTGTTGCAAAAATAAATAAACGTTGAAAAAAAAAAAAAAAAATAAATGCTTTGTGTTTCCTGTTTCTGCATGACTTTGACTACTTTTAAACATAAAATGATTACACCCCTTGGGCAAAGGGACTGTCCTTTGACTTACGGTACAACCTTGTCATTGTCACTATTGTATCCTTAAATTTAGAATTTATAGTCCTATTACCAAAACAATCACATTTGAATAGATAATACATGGATGTGGTACAAAATTAAAAAGGTGCAAGAATACACAAAAAATATCTCTTTCCCACCTTGTCAGTCTTCTCAGAGGCAACCACTCTTTACGATTTCTAAACATATATGTGTACATATGTTCTCCCCCGGATTGTCATTTGTCTTGATTTTCTTCTCGGTACTGTTGCCATGCAAAACATCTTTATTTCTTTACCTTTGCATTTTATCCTTTCCTTTATGGTTCCCGGTGTTTAAGTCATACTGAAAGACCTTCTCTAATCTAAGATTATTTTTGAAAATTCCCTTATGGCTTATCCTAGTATTTTTATGCCTTCATTTTATTTACTAGAATGTTTGGCATTGATCTGAGTCTGAAGAATGAGACAGGGACCCAAGTACATTTTTCCAGGTTGGAAACACACGTATCCCAACATGATTTACTGGTAAAGTATATTTTTTCTCTACTTATATGAAATGCCAGCTTTATATTGAATTTCCCTTATAGATCTGGACTCTATTTGTGAGCAAGTACCTCAAGATTTTAATTAATCCAACTTTATACATGTTTTCAAATCTGGGAGTCCTAGTCCTTTCTCATTACCCTTTTCAGATTTTTTCTTAGCTAGTTCTGAATGTGAACTCTAGAATCAGCTTACCCAGTTTTTTTTTTTTTTTTTTTAAACCTTGTCCATACATGTGTTGAGATGAAATTATGGCTTAAATTAGGGAGAACCAACTTCTTTATAATACTGAGTCTTCCTATGAAAGAACTAGTATGCCTTTTCTTTCTTTTCTTTCTTTCCTTTGTTTCCATTTATTTATTTTTGAGAGACAGAGACAGAGCACCAGTGGGGGAGGGGCAGAGATAGAAGGAGTCAGAATCCGAAGCAGGTTCCAGGCTCCTAGCTGTCAGCACAGAGCCCAGTGCGGGGCTCGAACTCACAAACTGTGATATCATGACCTGAGCTGAAGTCGGACGCTTAACTGACTGAGCCACCCAGGTGCCCCTGCCTTTTCTTTTTATTCAACTTTATTATTTCTCTGTCTTGTTTAAATTTCTTTTTTAAAAAAAAAACTTATTTAGTTTTCAGAGGGGTGAGGGGCAGGGAGAGAGAGAGTGGAGAGAGAGAGGGAGAGGGGGAGAGAAAATCCTAAGCAGGCTCCACACTGCCAGCACAGAGCCCAATGGCTCAAACCCACGAATTGGGAGATCATGACCTGAGCCGAAATCAAGATTTGGACACTGACTGAGCCACCCAGGTGCCCCTAAAAGTTTCCTTATATACTTTCACATTTAGTAGCTTTATTCCCAAGTACCAAGTATTTTACACCTTTTTTCCTAACATAATTGAGATATTTTCTCCCTACACATTGTCTCCCTGGTAGTTTCTATATAGAAAGGCTACTAATTTTAAAATTAATTTTTATATTTTTAATCTAAAATTCTCATATTAATATTTGTATTCAGCCACATTACTGAATGCTTTTTTGTTTCTAACAGTTTTCTAGGAATTTCAATTTCTAATTTGTTTTCTAGGAATTTCTAGATATGTATCATATAACCTGCCAATAGTGGAAGTTTTGTTTCCTCCTTTGCAAATGTTTATGCCTTATTTATATTTCTTGTCTAACTCTATTGACTATTATTTCTAGGAGCACATTAGGTAACGGTGATACTGAATATTCTTCTCATTTCTGATTTTACTAGGAATACTTCTAGTGTTTTCCAACGTTACTCATGAAAACATAATGCTGATTTAGGATAAGGTATATTTTCTCATATTATAGATACCTACTCACATTTTAAGAATTTCAAATCAAGAATGGATGCTGAGGGGCGCCTGGGTGGCGCAGTCGGTTAAGCGTCCGACTTCAGCCAGGTCACGATCTCGCGGTCCGGGAGTTCGAGCCCCGCGTCAGGCTCTGGGCTGACGGCTCGGAGCCTGGAGCCTGTTTCCGATTCTGTGTCTCCCTCTCTCTCTGCCCCTCCCCCGTTCATGCTCTGCCTCTCTCTGTCCCAAAAATAAATAAACGTTGAAAAAAAAAAAAAAAATTAAAAAAAAAAAAAAAAAAAGAATGGATGCTGAATTCTGTCTAGTTCTCTTAATCATTTCTAGACTTGATTGATTTTTTTCCCCTTTGATCATTAATATGGCAAATTATAGCAATAATCCCTGATACGGAACCATCCTTTTATTTCCAGAATGAAATCCACACTGATAATGGTGGAATATTTTGCTGTTGTTGTTGCACTGCCTGTTTCCTTTTAAAACTTATTTGGTTATTTACAGGTAGGAATGATTTAGATGTATATGTACATACCTTTTTTGGATTTTTTGCATCAATATTACTCAATATTATATATATATTTTTTTAATTTTTTTTCAACGTTTATTTTTGGGACAGAGAGAGACAGAGCATGAACGGGGGAGGGGCAGAGAGAGAGGGAGACACAGAATCAGAAACTGGCTCCAGGCTCTGAACCATCAGCCCAGAGCCCGACGCGGGGCTCGAACTCACAGACCGCGAGATCGTGACCTGGCTGAAGTCGGACGCTTAACCGACTGCGCCACCCAGGCGCCCCATATATATGTTCATTTAATAAAAAGATGTTCATTTAATAAAACTTCCTCTTCTATACCATGAAGAAGTTTAAATATTGAACATTCGTTTAAATGTTAAATGTTGAAGTTCCTTATGCCTTTAAAGTTTGCTGGGATGATTCATTTGTGAAACCATACATGCCTGGTGAATTTGGGGAAGGGTGTGGTGGGCAGAAAGCTTTTTTACTTTCCTTTCTTATGGTAACTGACTTCCTCAGATTTTTCTATCCTGGTAATATGTTATTTCTTAAAAATTACAAATGGTATCCATATACATGGATATTTATAGAGAAGTAAATTACTGCCTTATTATTCTTTTAATAACTACTATGTTTGTGTAAGTATATCCTCATTCTCTTATTTCGTATATTTATGCTTTCTCTCTTTAAAAAGTTACTGAATAGGGGCGCCTGGGTGGCTCAGTCAGTTGAGCTAGCGACTTAGGCTCAGGTCCTGATCTCACCGTTCGTGGGTTCGAGCCTCGCGTCGGGCTCTGTGCTGACGGCTCGGAGCCTGGAGCCTGCATCGGATTCTGTGTCTCCCTCTCTCTCTGCCCCTCCCCCACTCATGCTCTGTCTCTCTCTGTCAGAAATAAACATTAAAAAAAAAGTTACTGAATAAAAGAATTCTATCTCTATAAGAATATGAATGTTTACTAGATATTTCTTGATGAACTGAAATAAAGATTCGTTCAGCCACAATTCCCTTAAATTAAGAAATAATAGTTACGTTTATATATGTGTAAGTTGCTTACTAACACCTTCTGATAAAAATACCTTTTTTGATCAATTTCTTGTTGCTGTTTAACATGTTTCTTCTCAAATTCACGAATATTTTCCACACCAATTTCTTCACAGAAGTGTTGGAAAATATCATCTTCAACCTTTTAAATTATTTCAAAACAACTGGTTTACTAATTAATTTTTAGAAAGTATACAGACAATGCTTAAATCTAAATTCTTCCCACCAAGAACTTCCTGTATTAGGCTAAATACGAATCTGAAAAGCATTATTGTACTCTGAGGAGCCAGTGATTTCTTTCTCTTTAACGCCACAAACGACACCCATCTATTTTCAAATTTCTTACTCTAAAAACTAAATAAGAAAGCTCATAATTGGCCTTATTAACGGTTTTGGCTTTATGAGGTGTTTAACAAAATCAGAAATATTTCCTTTACGTTAGCTACACCATAATATAACATTCTACATACATAAATAAAATATTCTTTCTATGTAAGTAATGCTATAGAGTCTTCGGCAATAGAAGCCATGAAGACTGGAACATTGAATTAAGACTCAGAAAGATCTGGAAAAACTAGAATGAGCCAAATCCCAACAAAATAACATTTAACCTCAATATCTTTAAAGCCCTGCATTTACTTATATACAATTACAGGATAAGAGAAACTTGTTGTTTTAAACAGCAGGACATGTTAAAAACTTTCAGGTTTTAGTTGAATATAAATTAAGCATGAATGTGGTATCATTCATGCAGTGGTAAGTCATAATTTACATAACTAGATAATCAAAACTATGGAGAGTTATAGTTCTATGTGTTGAGTCCCATGGTACTCTGTAGAGGTCAGACGATATTTTGGCCTTAAACTTTGTTCTGGGCGTTGATAAACAACAGAGAGCCCAGGGGATGGCTGCCAGAGCTGGTCTTAAATCCACGGTCAACATACATGATTAAAGCATTAGGGGCACTTAACCTGGAAAAAAGATAATTAAAGTAACAGAAGTGTGGTTTCAAAACCTGTGACACGAGGCAGAGCTAAAGCAATGAGTGGAAGTTACTCAGCGATGGTGTGACAGACAACTTCCTCAGGATTGGACAGGATCAACAGCGGCGTGAATTGAGCCACAAAGTTCCTGTCATGTTACCAGCAGAGGCTAGATGACCAGATCTTTGTTGCCCCAGAGGCAAGCACTGTGCCTGGTATATACAATAAACGTTCAAGAAACAATTACTGAGGGAAGAAGCAACTTTAAAAACTAATCCGAATGAAAAGTTCTTTCTTTCTCGCCGTTAAGGGCAGTGGGAGAGGAAAAAGGCCCTCATTCTTACAATGGCAAGGAGAAGAGAGCAGGAGTAAGTGTGCACTGGTCATGACCCCTCGAGAGGTGCTGCAGGGGTTCTCCAAAGCCACAAACTCATTTGGCAGACCAATAAAACCAGGCACTTATCGAACTGCTTTAGTGTATGTGCAAGAAGCCCTAAATCCGCTATCTGGTTGAGAACTCTACTCGACATGCCAATCGGTCATAAATACACGACGCGTGACCTTGTCTATCTCCTCTTGAAATTCTTCGATTCGTTGTTGCCGTTCTTTCACACCTTCACTCAACATAGTACATTGAGACTCGATGTTCAGCAGCTCACTCTGTAGCTGAGATTGCTCCTAATTACGAAAGAGAAAATTTTCTTTGTAAAATAGCTGTTTTAGCTTTGGATGGTGAAGCAAAAAAAGGTGACAGGAATCTTTTGGAATAAAAAGGGAATCCATGAGATAAGGTAACTGCAGGCACACCTGTGTATCCAGATTAACAACCATAAAAATATAATCTCAATCATGGGATAAAGTGCCGAAATCACATGGTGTTATAGATATAGAATTCCTGAAATTCTCTGTCCTGGTTCTAATCTCCACCAAGTTTTATGTAAGCCCATATTACCCGGTAAAAAGCAGCAAGTTGCTTCTTTTTAATCATCTCTAGTTCACTCTGGGAATATTTGAGTCGTGTATGAGTTCCTTGTACTAGAGTCTGTATTTGTTTCAAGTCAGCTTCCTTGCGAAGTATCTTCATGAGATCCTAACAAGGGAGAGAAACATCAGAACATTTTATAAGAGAACAGCACTTTCATTTACCAGTGATCTCATAATTCACTAATTTTTATATATAACCACACCCACGCCCCACCTTCCCTTCTTTCCTTTTTAAAATTTATTTGAGAGAGAGGGAGAAAGAGAGAGAAAGAGCCGGCAGAGGGGAGCAGAGAGAGACAGAGAGAAAGAGAGGGAGAGAGAGAGAATCCCAAGCAGGCTCCACACCAGCAGGGCTGAGCCCGATGCAGGGCTCAAACTCACGAACAGTGAGACTGTGACCTGAGCCAAAATCAAGAGTCAGACGCTTAACCGATGGGGCCCCCCAGGCACTCCCTTCTTACTCATCTTCCCTTCTTCTGATAAGAGACTGGCAACTAAGTACACAAGCCATCCGGAGTGCCCACAATGCCCTACGACAAGCACCCTAAAAAACTAACACACTTCCGAACAGGAAACAGGAATGAAAAACGAGGAATGGGAAGCGTGTGTTCCATACAAGGCACGTTAAGCGGCTGAAATGGAATCGGCCTTGCTTTTAGCGCATCCCCTTCCTCCTTCGCCCGCCCTATTTCTCAACCAGATTAACTTCCTAGTATATGTCCTTCTGTATTTTCCTCCTAGTCTTTACATGAATATATGCGTACACAGAGTCACTTGTTTTACAAGTTTAGGATCATGTTGCATATGTGTTTCTGCCTCCTGTTTTTCTCAGTTACTCACAAAAGTCAGTTGATAAAGCTCTAGATCAATTCTTTCAATGGCTGTGTGTTATTCCAGAGTGTACCTGTACCAAAATTATCCAACTGTTCTCTTAATGATGGGCTGGGTTTCTGCCACTGCCAGCAGCTGCAACAACATACTTGTATGCACACCATTAAGTGTTCACGTTTTCATTTCCATGCAATAGATCCTCAGGGTGCGATCAAGAGGTCAAATGTATTCACGTGTTTAACAGCAGCTACCGCTGCTTTCCCTAAGGCTAGAACTCTCCTTTCCATAAATAACGGAGGAGTACATGTTTCTTTACTTCTCCTCCAGCATTTATATATATTTCCAAGCCTTTACGGATAGGTATGAAGTAATCTGAATTTGCTTTGTATTCCCTTGAGTGCTATATTCTATACTGAGCATTTTTTCATGTTTATTGGCCAATGGACTTCTTTCCACAAACTGTCTAATCTTATCCTGTCCCCAGATGTTCTATCATGTCTTTTTCATGTCAACTTGGAAAGAACTCTTTGATAAGCAGAGAACCTAGTCTTCATTTTAAACTTAAAAAACTGTATACGATGGGTTTTATCCTCATTTACCTTTTTTACATTCAGGCGTTTAATCTGGAATTTATTTTTGTGTTATAACACGGGGCATAGCATTACTTTCTCTAGATATGCCAATGCCATTTACTAAACCATCTGTCCTTTTCCCACCAAACTGAAACATCATCTTTGTTGTACACTAAGTTCTCAGTATACTGGGAGTATTTCTGGAACTCCTCTTCTGTTTCATTAGTCTGTCCATCCCTATGTCAATAATGCATCAGCTTGACTGCAATGGCTTCTCATGGTATATTCTGTGCACCAGCAAGAGAAGGTCTACCTTCCCCACTTTTGTCACATATTTTCTTTTACTAATCTTAGGGAATTCTTCATTTGTAAAAATTAGAACGTCATTTTATCAAGTTAAAAAGTCCTCAGTAAGGGGCACCTGGGTGGTTCAGATAGTTAAGCGTCGGACTTCAGCTCACGTCATGATCTTGTGGTTTGTGGATTTGAGCCCCGCATTGGGCTCTGGGCTGACAGCTCAGAGCCTGGAGCCTGCTTCGAATTGTGTGTGTGTCTCTCTCTCTGCCCCTCTCCTTCTCACCTCTGCCCCGCTCTCTCTAAGATAAGTAACATTTCAAAAAGTTTAAAAAGAGATTCTGTGTTTAAAAAAATCCTCAATAACATGAAAATTTCTTTTTCAATGTTTATTTTTGAGAGCGAGCAAGCAAGCATGAATGGGGGAGGGGCAGAGAGAAAGGGAGGCACAGAATCCAAAGCAGGCTCCAGGCTCCTAGCTGTCAGCACAGAGCCCGATGCGGGGCTCGAACTCACAAACCTGTGAGATCGTGACCTGAGCTGAAGTCGGATGCTTAACCAACTGAGCCACCCAGGCACCCCTCCTCAATATTTTAATTAAAATTGTATTTAGTTTTATATTAATTAGAAGATTTCTAACCCAAGAATATAGTATGCCTTTCCTCTTTGTGTTTTTCATTAAGATTTATTTTCTAGAAAAATTTTTTAATCTTTATTTGAGAGAGAGAGAGAGAGAGAGCACAAGTTGGGAAGGGGCAGAGACAGAGAGGGAGAGAGAACTCCAAGCAGGCTCTGTGCTGTTCACGCAGAGACCAACATGGAACTTGAACCCATGAACCCTGAGATCATAGCCTGAGCTAAGATGGAGAGTAGGACGCTTAACCGACTGAGCCACCCAGGTGCCCCAGTTACTGTGTCTTTAGGTTTACAGTTATTCCTATTGTGAGAATCTTTTCCCACTTTTAGATGTTTTTTGATAATCCAGAGAAAAACTAGAGTTTTGTTTATCTACATAGCCCTCCCATTAGCTTATTAAATCTAGTAGTTTCAAAACTATAATCCTATTATCAGAAAAAAGTTAGTTTTTTTCTTTTCAAAGATTTATACAAATTTCATTTGTGCCTAACTATATTTACCATAATTTCCAAGACATTATGTAATAATGTTGATAATAGATATCTCAGTCTACTTCCTAATTTTAACACGGCTTTAATGTTTCACCATTTAAGCAATTACACCTGTTAGGTTTGGGTAAAAGCTATTTATTTAAATCATTTCCACCATTTACTCTTTTAGTCAGCACTTTAATTAGAGCTACCTGCTGAACTTTACCAAATACATTTTTACATATAATGATAGGATTTTTCTCCTGCCTTCGATTTGTTATTATAATGGATTATGTTGATTGATCACTTAATATTGAAATGCCCATGTTTTCCTGGAACAAATGCTATTCAGGCAGATGTATTTTTCTGTTACTACATCACTGAATTCTCTATATTGATATTTGATTTGAGAATTATGCATTTATATTCACAGCAGAAGTCATTTCCCAGTTTTATTTTTTGTATTATCTTCATAATATTTGAAATTTAAGTTATACTAACTTTATAAAATAAGCTGGCAAGTTCCATCCTTTTCTATAATCTAGGATGCCTTAGTGAAGATTAGAATTATATTAGAAGTCACCTGGAAACCCACGAGGCCCAGAATCCTTGTCTCAATTGTGGTGAAACACATAGAACATTCACCATCTTTACCATTTTCAAGTGTGCAGTTCAGTGGTGTCTAAGTTGCATGTCTGTTGTTGTGTGGCCCTTCTCCAGAAGTCTTTTCATCTTGTAAAACTAAAACTTTTGCCCACTGAAGAACTTTATGCTCAGTGAACAACAACAGTCCGTTCTCCGCACTCCCGAGCCCCGGCACCTGGCAGTCTACTTTCTGTCTCTATGAATCTGACTACTCTAGGGGCCTCACGTACGTGGAATCCTACAGTATTCGTCTTTTTGCGACTGGCTTATTTCATGTAGCATCACGTCCTCAGGTTTCCACCGTGTAGCAGGTGTTGGAATTTCCTCCCTTTTTAAGGATGAGTATTTCAGTGCATGTACAGAACACATTTGTTTGTCCATTCATCCAGCGATGAACACTTGGGTTGCTTCTACTTTTTGTCTGTTGTGAATAATACCGTTAGGAACATGGGTGTACAACTATCTCTTCTAGACCCTGCTTTCAATTCCTTGGAGTATATACCCAGAAGCAGAATTACTGGATCATACAATGATTCTAGTTTGAATGTTTAAAGGAGCCACCATACTGTCTTCCACAGCTGCTATTTTACATTCTGGGCGTGTTTATTCAATGGTGGGTCACCCAGCTAGCAGTGGCTTAAAAAAAATGTGGGTTTATTTTTCTCACACAAAAGCAGTGCGATGCAGGCTGATGCAGTTCCTCGACAACGGCATCTAACTTTTAGTTTCCTAGTACAGTGGCTTTATCCTCATGCTTGCTGCCTCTTGGTGCAAGATGGCTGCTGCCTCCCCAGGCCTCTTGACTGAATTCCGGTAAGGAAGAAGAAAACGCAAGTGACTACCAACAATTCCATCTGTATCTCTAAAACGGTCACGTGGCCACTGGTAGCTACAATGAAATTTAGGAAATCAAGTTGTCTTAGTTTTTTTATGATTCTGTAATAGAGCCAAGCAAGAAAGGAAGATGTTATGGATGGGGCCTGGCCAGCAGACTGCACCACTGCCTAACTTTTCAAATGTCCCACTTCTTTTCTAGTTGGTCGGTCTCTCTGTCTATCTATCTATCTATCTATCTATCTATCTATCTATCTATCTATCTATCTATCTATCTATGTGTGTGTATGTATGTATGTATGTATGTATGTATCTACCTATCTTCTTTTAAGTAGGCTTCATACCCAGAACAGAGCTCAGTGTGGAGTTTGAACTCATGACCGTGAGATCAAGATTTGAACTGAGATCAAGAGTTGGACACTTAACTGAGCCACCCAGGCGTCCCTATATTTATTTTTATATTCTTAATTATATTTTTCTGAAAATATCCCATTTCTTTCAGATTTTTTATTTTGTTATTACATAGTTATTTGCTTTTAAGATTCTCTTTAAATGATTTTAATTTTCTCATTTGCAGGCTGTATATTTTTGCTTCTAATTTTTCCTCCCTTTATTAAAATTGCAATTTCTTAGCCTTTCAAAAGAACAGCTTTTAGATTCACTAGTCTTTTTTCTATTTTGACTTGTTCTCTAATTAATTTTAGCTTAAAAAATTGCATTATAAGTTTTTTCTGTTTATTTTGTTGCTGTTGTTCTAATTTCTTAAAGTAATAAATGCCCTTATATTGAATCTTTCTTCTGAAGGTATTTCCTCTTGATGTAGCTTTTATATGTCTCACAGACTTCCCATTTACCACTTTAGAGACATGTTGTGATTTGCCTTTTCATTACTTCTTTGATCCCAAAACTACCTATAAGTACATTTCTTAATTTCTATGCAAACGAAAATTTTTTTAGTTGTTACTTCTAACTTAATTTAATTATAATCAAGGTGACCTTTTAAAAACCTATTGAGATTTCTATTATGGACAAGTATATGATCAGTTTTTATAATTATTTCATGGATATTTTAAATAATATCTCACATTTATTGAGTACTTTGATCAGTGTTCTATAAAGTTTACATTTATTCACCCACTTAATCCTCTTAACAGTGCTATGAAGGTGCTTTGTTACCCCCAGTCTCAGTTCAGGGTCCAGGGGAGGAGGCCAACCATAAGGAAATCTGGAAGGTGATAGAAATGTTCTAAATATGATTGTGGGGGCAATTACATGACTACATACAACCGTCAAAACATACTGAATCACACACTTAAAATTGGTGCCTATTACTGTATATAAATTACACCTCATTAAAGCCAACAAAAAGTCACACAATATATTTACAACATATATGACTAAGAATTAATTTACTTATACAAATAATTCTTTTTTTTTAATGTTTTCTATTATTATTTTTTTTTTAATTTTTTTTTTCAACGTTTATTTATTTTTGGGACAGAGAGAGACAGAGCATGAACGGGGGAGGGGCAGAGAGAGAGGGAGACACAGAATCGGAAACAGGCTCCAGGCTCCGAGCCATCAGCCCAGAGCCTGACGCGGGGCTCGAACTCACGGAGTGCGAGATCGTGACCTGGCTGAAGTCGGACGCTTAACCGACTGCGCCACCCAGGCGCCCCTCTATTATTTATTTTTGAGAGCGAGCGAGCGAGCGAGCGAGCCAGGGCACACACAAGTGTGGGAGGGGCAGAGAGCAAAAGAGACACACACACAGAATCCGAGGCAGGCTCCAGGCTCCAAGCTGTCAGCGCAGAGCCCTACACAGGGCTCAAACCCACGAACCATGAGATCATGACCTAAGCCGAAGCCGGATGCTTAACCGACTGAGCCACCCAGGTGCCCCCAAAATAATTCTTAAAGTAGGTAATAAAATAACAAGCAGCCTAATAGAAAAATGTGCACAAGAAATAAGTACTTTATAGCAGAAATTACAAAGAACCAATGAATATATGAGGAAATGCTCAACCTCAGTTATAATTTAAGAAATGCATATTCAAACAATCAGATATTTTTTTTAACCAATCAGATTGGCAAAGATTAAAAATCTGTTAATATCCAATGTAGCCCTCTAGGGATATACACATTCTACTATAGGTTTTCTTTTGATGGGAATTTAGTAACATACATACCCTTAGACCTGGAAATTCCACTTACAGGAATTCATCTTAGAGATGTATTTATACAAAGATATTTTATTTATTTATCTACTGTTTATTTTTGAGAGAGACAGAGCGTGAGCGGGGGAGGGGCAGAGAGTGAGGGAGACCCAGAATCCAAAGCAGGCTCCAGGCTCTGAGCTGTCAGCACAGAGCCTGATGTGGGGTTTGAACTCACGAACCGTGAGATCATGCCCTGAGCTGAAGTCGGACGCTTAACTGTATGAGCCACCCAGGCGCCCCCAAATAAAGGTATTTTAAAGAATATCAACAAACATGTATACAGTACTCACACATGCCAGATACCATTTTAAGTATTTTAACTGGATTATCTGATTGAATCCTTAAAATAACCCTAAAGGGAAGGTACTTTTATTCTCCCCATTTTACAGGCAGGAAAACTAAGATACAATGGGGTTAGGTATCTGGCCCAAGGTCATACTGCCAGCAAGTGGCAGAGCCAGGATTCAAACTCAGGCAGTGTGGCTACAGAATTTATCCTCCTAGGTACTTTGTTTTTCATCCTCTAAAGAACATGTAATGAGGGGCACCTGGGTAGCTCAGTTGGTTAAGCGTCCAACTCTTGACTTTGTCTCAGGTCACGATCTCCCAGTTTGTGAGTTCGAGCCTTGCATCAGGCTCTGTGCTGACAGTGCGGAACCTGCTTGGGATTCTGTCTCCCTCCCTCTCAGCCCCTCCTCCACTTGCTCGCTCTCTCTCTCTCTCTCTCTCAAAGTAAATAAAAATAAACTTAAAAAAAATTTTTTTTAATGTATAATGATGCATCATTTGTAATAGCAAAAACCAACACATCCATTATTGGAGACTGGTGCAATAAACACAATCTATATAATGAAATACCAGGCAGGATTCATTAAAAATAAGTGGTTCTCCGGGAGCCTGGGTGGCTCAGTCGGTTAAGCGTCCGACTTCCGGCTCGGGTCATGATCTCGTGAGTTCGAGCCCCATGTCAGGCTCTGTGCTGACAGCTTGGAGCCTGGAGCCTGCTTCGGATCCTGTGTCTCCCTCTCTCTCTGCCCCTCCCCCGCTCGCATTCTTTCTCTCCGCCAAAATAAATAATAAACATTTAAAATAAAAAAGTCATTCTCTGTATGCTAAGATGAAAACGTGTCCATGTCATAACATTAAATGAAAAAGCTTGTTGCCAACATTATTTGTAGCAAAAGTCTATCATAAAACAAGTAGAAAAAATAATATATTTACTTACATATACAGAGAAAATTTCCAGAGGCTATATATCAGACTGTGTTTAGCAAATATCATGGAGATGTAAGGATAGGTAAGAGAAAGATTTTTATATTTTAATTTATTCTATTTTGCTTTACTTGAATTTTTTTAAACAGGCATAGTCCTTGTATTAGTCCAAAAATTTGTGTAAAAACACAATTACTCTCCTTAGTATGCCACAATGTCTACAGCATGGGCTTACCTTTAATTCCTGGATCAGCTGGGTTCTTCTGTCTCTTAAGTTCTTTATCTCCTTCTCATCCCAGCATCTAGCCTTGTATTTTAAGTCACTTGATCCTCCAGAGATCACCCCAGATTTTAAAAATAATGTTCCATCAAGAGCTACTGTCTGTAAAATTAAAAACATTTTATCCTGGAGAGATGTACATAAGGAAGATAAAGATTGGACATAATATGGAAATTTTTCCAGCTGAGAATTTATAGATGAGAAAAACCACTTAATGAAATTTATGAATAAAATACCCAACTTATGAAGGGACAGACACTAGCCAATAAATGAACCACAAATACAAGTCCTGTTTTGCTAAGGCCCAAAGCAATTCTAGGCAACAGATTAGCAGCCATTAAAAAGTTTCAAAGTAAACTGTACGTTAGTTCCAAACATATTCAATAATGAGAGGCAAATTTGGTATCAAATAGTTTGCATTATATATTCCTGTGTTTTGAAGAATTTCTTACCACATGCCAGTGGCATATTATGAAAACAGCCTTAGATACCAAGCATATCACATTCTCCCCGATGCAAAGGAAACCGGGAGGAAGAAAAAAATTTAAACAGAGTCAGAGGTACAAAATAGCTTCAAGTTTATAGTCCAGTGAGTAATCATATGCTTTATGCAGTAAATGATTCTCAGTGTTTTGCAAATGTTTCTAATTACTTGGTGAAAGCAGGTGCAGACCAACTGTGTAAGACTAAAACCATGCAATGTGAGCTAAAAAAAAAAAAAAAAAAGTCAACAAATAGGAATCTCATTCATTCCTTCATTCAGACAAACATTCCCTGCGTGCTACTGTGTTTGAGACGTTCCATACCGGGGACCGGAGTGACCAAAGAAGTGACATATGGTACTGACCCTCAGCAAATCACTCTCGTGGGGAAAAGAAACATATCATTACAACATAAAGCGATGAGAAGCTAGAATCATACTCAGAATAATCTGGAAGCATAAAACTGGAGGATTCCAACCCAGCTGCTCTGCAGAAGGCTTCTTGAAGAGGCGAAGGCTTCCACTGTATCTTATCAGAGGAACTAGTTAGACGTTAACTAGCTATATTTACCAGAAAACTCAGTTTATTTCTGTCTCACAATTACAGAGGTACGCGTTCCAGGGTTTTTACGGTGACGCCAGAGTTAACAAAAACCCAGACTCCTGACAGAATATTGCTGTACCATCCTTAGTATTTGGATCACTCTTCAAGGGAGACAGCCTTGTTATCTTCTGGAAGGCTTCAGGGGCTCCTTTCCTTCCCAACTGTCGGCTTGGCGATCAGTTTGCTCATGGTCTGAAATGGCTCTGGGGAAAACGTCACATCTTCACTGGATAGCAACAGCAGTGGCATGGAGACTGAGCTCCTAACGGGAGGCTCTCTCTGAGCGGGAGGGCAGTTTGGGAAGCCCACTGGTACACACCTTGCTGACTCCTCTGACTTCTTCACAATGTGCAGTGATATGGAGGCAGCATCCCTCTCTGGGAACACTTGCAGCTCGGGCTATGTCTGCCTGGCCAAACCGTGTTTCACTCACACTGAAGGAAAGGTGAAGAACCACATAGGCTCCTCTCCTTTTCTGCTTTTAAGTTCTCCACAAAGCTTACTTTACGTTTCCACTATGTGTCACTAGTGATGTGCATGTCTGAATCTCTTACGTGACCGTTTCAAAGTCATTTGGTAGTCCAGGAGAATCCTACAGCTCCAGCTACGGTGTCTACGTTTCACAAAAGGAGGTAAAAGTTCTATTAAGAAACTTTCCTGGCAGGACTCCTGATGACTGCCATTTACTTCCAATTGTCCCTCCTAGACTGTCACGCAGGAAGATCAGGCTTCTGTTAGTAAGGAAAACAGGGAAAGGGATACTAAGCAGGCAACTGCAGTCTCTGACACACACAGGTAGGAGGTAGCCCAGAAAAGGGCGGTGGTGGAATGCAGGCAGCGGGGCACGGACACACAGACTGTGCGTACGTGCGTGTGTCACAGGGGTGGGATGGAGACAGAGGCAACGTGAGTTTGGAATTCCTAGAGAGTAACGCGACAGTGAAGGAATAGCACAGAGGTACGGCTAGCAGGCAGGGCAGATCGTGGAGCTCTTTGTGTGCCCTCACGGGAAAGTGGGGACTGAACACCACTAAGGACCAGGGAGTCTATGGAGGGCGCGGAGGGGATTAACACGGAATGGGATGGTAGCACATAGGAGACAGAAGTGATCAGACATGAGCTTTAAACAGACCATTCTGGCAATTATGTGAAAAACAGACTGGTCCAATAGACTGGGATTGTAGAGGTTATGAGGAAATCCTTGGGGAAAAACCAGAACTTCATTTAGCTAGAATAGTGGTACCAAGAATTAAATACAGGAGATCAAGATTTAGAAAGAACATTAATTTAGTTTCAGACATACTGATTTTACAGTGCTTGTAGGCTAGTATTTTATTTACTTATTTATAACGCATATTTTGATTACTTTCTAAAAGAAATTAATTTTATAAATCATAATAAAGATTATAATAAATATAAATATGCAGTAAGATAGCCCCAAATAATAACTAGAGATAAGAAATTATACTAGGTGGAAAAAGAACCAAATATAATAATCCATAATGAGAAATCACTGAAAAAGAGAAAATGAGAAATCACTGAATTCAGTTAAGCAAGCAGAAAAACAAAAATTATTCAATATATGATATTGGGATAGGTAATTAACCATTTAGGGGAAAAAGCTAATACCTATACCTAATAATACACATCAAAATAAATTTCAGATTAAGATTAAAATTCAGAACCAAAAAACATGAGAAAAATTAAGTAAATATCTATTTGATTTTATAGTAAAGACCCCATTAAACATGTAAAAACAATACTTACAAAAGTTAAGAATGATAGAACTGCTTCCTAAACATATGGCTTATATACCACAGGACGCACTAGAGCTTGCTAGGGTATGGTTGCCAGGTTTAGCAAAGAGAGAAGCAGCACACCCAGTTACATGTGAATCTCAGATAAACAATGAAAAAAATTTTAACATAGGTGGTATGTCCGAACATTTTCTCTGGTAACTCTAGGAGACAAGTTAGGGATGGCTTTCATTTTCCTTTTTGAGCTCTATTTTCCCAAATCTCTGAATTGCACATTTATTAACTTGTATATCTGATATACAAAAGCCAAACATAACAGTGAGGAAAAACCTCACCGGGGCTGGCGTGGAGAGGGGCACAAAGAGCTCTGCGCTAACGAGAATCTGCCATATCGTGCATGGGAGTACAACGCCAGCGCCCTCTTCCCAGCTACAAGTCAACTTCTCCTCTTTGAGCAGGGGTAGTTTTCTGAGGCTCTTTTTACTTCATTGCTTGGTTGGCTGCTGCTGTTGTTACTACAACGGTTTACTACTGCATAGAACGTGCTCGGCACAGTACAGAGATGCTGTTTAGTTCTATGTTCACAACCCCATTAAGTAGATACTATTTCCATTGTACAGATAGGGACCAAAAGATATTAGGTAACTTGCCTAAGGCCATACACAGGGACCAAAGCCCAAGTCGGTCGAACATCTATCCCCGTGTTCTCACCCACCATGTTATACACTTCCTTGAATTCCAAAAACATTGTGAGCACCAATCACAGAATTATGAATCTTACTTGTTTTAATAGTTTCTAGGTTTATTAAAATAACTTATTTCTTCACAAGGTAAACGTTATCTCCAACAACCTATTTTCATTTGATCTACAGTCAAATTCCTATTCCAGAGGACTATAATTATAACTTCCAGCCGGCAATTTCCTTAACTTAAATCTTACATTAGTTGGTCAGGGTAGTAATCCTAGTCAGGGGTCACATTCCTGAAAAATACCTTGGCTGGCACAGTTGGAATTTCATGACAGAAGAGTGGGAGGAATTTTTAAATAACACTAAATGAAACTTCTAGAGAGTATGTGCTAGAAAAAAATTCTTAGGCATTAAACACTTATTCTGCAGGATTACCAACCAATCCACCGAATCAGCTTCAACTGTTTCAAGAATAGCGTTTCAGTCTTATAAACTGCTAAGGTAGATTCTCCCATAAATCTTTGTGTTATGCAGATTCTACATATTTTTAACGTTCCCTTTCAGTGGTATGAAAAATAATATACTTTAACATTTTATTTCTGAATGGAAAAGACATTCACTGAATTCAAAATCCAAAAGATACAAGACTGTAGAGTGAAAAATTTCCCTGGCCCCTACCACCCACATGCCCTCCCCAGAGGTTATCAGTGATGTGATTTTCTTACGCATTCTCCCAGAATGTTCTTGCATAAACAGATGCATGCAAACATCTCTTATTTCCCCCAGTGTTTTACACACATGGTAACACACTACACACTAGTCTACATATGACTTTTTTAAAAAACTGAATAGATCTTGGAGGTGGTCTCATACTTGTACATAAAGGACTTCATTCTTATTTAAGGTTGCACATTATCAGTATTCCATTCTATGAACACACTACTTTCATTGAATTAGTCTTGTCTGGAATGTTTCCCATTTTTCCTGTTACACAGAATGGTTCAATAAATAAATCATTTCATGTACATGTGAGTTCATCTGTGTGTGAAGTTCCTAACAAGTACAACTGGTAGAACGGCCCTTCGCGGAGCTGATAGGACTTTTATACTCTCAGAGCAGGGGATGGAAGCGTTTCTCTCCTCACACGGTGTTAGCAAACCTTCCAATGTTTATCAACCCGACAGGTGAAAAAGCATTGAGTGTAGTTTTAGTTGGCATTTCCCATATAAAGGGAGAATGAGTTTTCACATATAAGAGCAATTATATTTCCTTTCACGACAATACGCTTGTTCAAATCCTTCATCCATTTTTCTGCTTTGTGTTCTTTTTTTCCATCGATTTATAGGAAAATTTGCTCTTTACTCTGAGCTGCAAATATTATCCCTGGTTTGCCATGTCTTTTGATTTTGCTTGTGGTTTGTGCCATGCAGAAATTTTTATGTGAATTTACCCATCTTTTATGGCTTTGGGTTTTTTTTTGTCATAGTGAAAAGGTCTTACTATCTCTGACATTAAGAATAAAGCCCCGGGGCGCCTGGGTGGCTCAGCGGGTTGATCGACTGACTTCGGCTCAGGTCATGATCTCGTGGTTCGTGGGTTTGAGCCCCGTGTCAGGCTCTGTGCTGACAGCTCAGAGCCTAGAGCCTGCTTCTGATTCCGTGTCTCCCTCTTTCTCTGCCCCTCCCGCACTTATGCTCTGTCTGTCTCTCAGAAATAAACATTAAAAAAAATTAAAGGGGCGCCTGGGTGGCGCAGTCGGTTAAGCGTCCAACTTCAGCCAGGTCACGATCTCACGGTCCGTGAGTTTGAGCCCCGCGTCGGGCTCTGGGCTGATGGCTCGGAGCCTGGATCCTGTTTCCGATTCTGTGTCTCCCTCTCTCTCTGCCCCTCCCCCGTTCATGCTCTGTCTCTCTCTGTCCCAAAAATAAATAAAAAACATTGAAAAAAAAATTAAAAAAAAAAAAAAAGCCCCCATGCTTTCTCTTAGTAGACTTACAGTTTCATTTCTCGCATTTATATTTTGAATCCATCTGAAATATATTCTGATATAAGGTATGAAATTTAGATTCAATTATGTTCTGTTCTAGATGGTGCCCAGTTTTTAAATTTTTTTTTTTAATGTTTATTATTTATTTTTGAGAGAGAGACAGAGAGTGGGGAGTGGCACAGAGACAGAGGAAGACACAGGATCCGAAGGAGCTCCAGGCTCTGAGTGGTCAGCCACAGAGCCCGATGCAGGGCTCGAACTCACGAACCGTGAGATCGTGACCTGAGTTGAAGTTGGACACTTAACCGACTGAGCCACCCAGGCGCCCTGGTACCCAGTTTTTTCAATTTACTGTAGCCTGCATTTTATTTTGTTTAATGTGCATAATTTTTGGAAAAATGATCTTTTCACAAATTACTAGCTAGCTAATGACAGTTTTCTGGGTCTGTTTTTGCTAACCATGTTAAAAACATAAATATATCTTTCCATATACTTTTTAAAGTAAGTCACCCAACTTATGGGAAAGGAAACAAATTATTATTGTTTCTCTGGTTAAGGGGAATGGATGGAATAATCGCATGCATTTAAAGAGAGTCCAGATTTTAAAATGTTGTTATATAAATTTAAAAATATTTAGAAATTGAGTTATCATAAAAATCTTGATGACCAAACTATAGCTAGCAGAACTGCTATAACTTATATGATGTAGTTCATATATACTGTGTAGATTATAAACTAGCCCAAATATCATTTTGTGACGTCACTTGCAGTATTTGAATTGAAAAACATTTTAAACCCAATATCAAGTCTGTAGAAAGATATCAAGTCCACGGAAAACCAAAAGCACACATTGAAGACATTTTCTGTGAAATGTGACGTCTACACAGAAAATTCTTTAAGTGGAACAGGAAGAAGACAAAGTCCCTGAAATATACTTAAGATACAAGTAAGACAAATGAAGCTAATTAAAATTTTGAAATAATGAAAAGAATGAGAGACAGCCTAGAGGAGTAAGGCGTGAACAAGATACAGGGCCGCGAAAGTTCGTTGAATGAAAGAATAAACAGTCTTATCTTCATGTGACCTCTTTAAATTGACCATACAAATCTTCAAAATCAATTTTACAAACATACAAAAATCAACTGTAGTATAAATAGGTAGCAAAATATCTTAGTAGCTCACTCATGATACCTCCTTAAATTTAATGTGTAGAAGTCAATGACAGTGATCAAATTACGATTACTGAAAGAAGTACTAAAATGTATGAGACATTAATCATGTTAGGTAAGTTAATAAACTCAATACTGGAAATTCCTACTTCTCGTAACAATAGCCTATTTTGTATTAATTTGCAATTCTGGACATTCCAGATCTGATGTGTAAATTAGCTTAGTACTAAATAAACAAGTAACTGGCACTTTTTGAGAGCTATTTGCTAGGCACTGAAATGGCATTTTGCATGTTATTACTTAATTTGACCCTCTAGCCCTACGAAATGGGTACTATTATTTCTCCAATTTTAAATGATAAAATTAGATGTGTAGAAACTCTCTGGAAGGTGTATCATTAAATACTAAGTAGCATCACTGGTCTTACCTCATAGCTTATGCTCTCAGACTCTATGTTATAATTCATAACAAATGTAGTTCAAAAAAACCCTATGTCAGATAATTTGAGGAATTTAACACTGCTTAACTAAATATAAATTATTCAACTGAGTAAAACGGTATTTTTTAAATAAAAATCATCCTCTTGAGATTAGCATTCAGTAAGCTCATTTCAATTGTGCTATCCTTAGAACTTCAAGTGTGCCAAAACCGTGAATGTGTAAAAGGACAATGTCTGCGTTGAGCTACAGAAGAATTAATATAAAATATAAGCCCCTAAAACCTTTTTCCCGGTATCCAGAAACACATGTATGATATATGAAACGCCAGGAAAGTCAGAGATGCACCAAGGACATTTACTGCATGTCAGGTAAAAAAAAAAAAAAAAAAAAAATTAACTGCGTTAGGCTATGATTACAATAGATCTAATTTCTAAAATATAATTTATGATAACAGGGAATACTACAGAAATTAATTCTTTGAAAATTCAACGAGACATTTTAACAATCACCGAAGCCGTAACTGTCCTAGGTTCTGTTAGTTTTCCTTCTAAAAGAGAGCATATGAGCATATATATATATATATTTGTGTGTATAGTATGTTATTAGTCTTATAAATACTGCTTCAAATTATCCCAAGGTGTGATCTAAGCCTCTTACTTTCCGTCTTTCAGGTCCACCGAATGCAATATGCCTTGCTTCCTCCACAGTCTCACAGACAAGGCCATTTCCACACACGAACTGAATTACTTTCTTCAGCTGAGGAAACTGAGTCTTTATGACATCAATCATCATTTTACAGCCTTTAATCTCCCTCAGTCTTTCATTGATTGGCTTGATCTGAAAGGTTAAAAAATACTTGTTATATTAGATACACTAAAATAAAAATGCAATATTTAGTACATGCTCAAAAAGCATACATAAGCATGACAGCAAAAAATTAACAGAATGAACTTATATGCAATAAAATTTGACAAGAACCTGATGAACTACATCCCACTGACTGGCCCACGTAACATTTAAAGAAAACACACTTGAGCAAAAGCCAGAAGATACAATTTCTAGATTCAACTCTGCCACCAGCCAGCTGGGCCAAAGCAATGGCTGACCAGGGTTCCAGGCTCTCAAAATGAGAAAATCTAATGGGAGATAACACCCATTTACGTATGTGTCAAGAGAGTGGCACATCATGGAACTCTGAAAATCATTTTAGGCTTAAATGACCATGAAAGACTCCAGACCTTTTTCGACATGACTTTTAGGCTGGGTGTGTAAACAGATTTTTAAAAAGTGTCTGCGATGATTACTGGAAAACAGCAGGTAGGTATGACCTCACGGTTATAACAAGCCGGTGAGAACTAATGACAGACAAGGCGGAGAGTCAAGTGCAGGGCAGTCCAAATCTAGGGCACAAGCTCTAACCGCTACACACACTGCCTGCAGCTCAGGGTCTTGAAAGCTGGACCAAGCAGAGCATTTTCTCTAGGAGGCAAAAAACCAGTAAAGGACGTCAATTATGATAATGACAAGCCTCCTGCTATAGGAATTTACTCTGGATACTCTAAGGCCTCTCAATACATAAGGCCCCAAATTTTGTCTGCTCTACCAAAGACGGATATGTGTTTCCTGCGATGTATGTAAATACGTGATTGCATATTTAACAACTGAGACCCGGGGTTGGCATTTCAAGGACAGACTGATATGTCTTAACTGTTCCTACCGTTTGCTACAGAGCAAAATACATTGCTGGCTAGCAGGCAGAGTGGTGTACCACTAGAGTCATGCCCTCAAAATCATCAAGGTACACTTACAGCAAAACTAAATTAGAAAGAAATGATATTAAGTCAAGAACTACTATGCTTTGCCTACCAATACTCTAACACCAGCCATTTGAGTGACTAACAGGCATTCAAGCTATGACTTTTTTCCTATCGCTGCCTAGTTTTAGGCAATAAAGACATGCTTTAAAGACAAGATTTTGTCACCACTAAGTAATAAACATTACAAGTCTCTTACATCAAGGTAATCTAGAGCAAGGAATGTCTCCGGTTCAGCTCTTTCCTCCTTCAGAAATCGAATACAATCTTTTGCCACCTTTTCGGAGGCTACGACAATGGCAACCATGTAGCGACCAAAAAGTTTAGTAACAGCCAGTTGGTATTTCTTATGAATAGGGTGGCAGAGGTCAAGCAGTCTTCCAAACTTAGCAGGTTTCAAAACAGGAGAAAACAAACACATTACTGAGGGACAAATAATTCACTGTTTTTCAATGTCACAGAGCATAATGGACCATAAACTAATTTTACAGAACTATAAATATCATATTTGAACACTGTCTCATTCAAATGGACATAGGTTTAATTAGGAAGTATCCATTTAGGTGTGCCACACTTCATTTAAGAGTAATGAGGAGGGGCGCCTGGGTGGCGCAGTCGGTTAAGTGTCCGACTTCAGCCAGGTCACGATCTCGCGGTCCGTGAGTTTGAGCCCCGCGTCGGGCTCTGGGCTGACGGCTCAGAGCCTGGAGCCTGTTTCCAATTCTGTGTCTCCCTCTCTCTCTGCCCCTCCCCTGTTCATGCTCTGTCTCTCTCTGTCCCCAAAATAAATAAACGTTGAAAAAAAAAATTAAAAAAAAAAAAAAAAAGAGTAATGAGGAGAGACTAGCCTTACCAAGGTATTGAAATGCTTCACAAAGCCACGGTAACTCATCCACTCTCTGAGTATTAAATAAGAATCTATGAGGTGCCTGCTACATGCAGTTTACTGAGCTAGAAATTGTGTGACCATCACTGAACAAGTGACCTTACAAGGCTTTCAGTCCAGTAGAGAAGATATAAATGAGAATTACAAGCATGCACAGAATAGAGGAATAATATACACTGTGATAACACAAAGTATTCTGAGCGCGTGTAACAGGGACCAGGTTGACTGGAGAAGCCAGGGAAGTCTTCCTATGAAGAAGTGTTATATGAGATCTGATGAATGGCCAAGAAGTAATTAGACTGAAAATCAAAAACTTTACTAGAAAGTGTCAGCATATCAACCGTCCCGTATCATCACTGCTCCCTAGAAAATCTGAAGATTCAATTTTACATCTTTCTACTCTTTCTTCATTTAATAGGTTCTATTTCAGGAACACCAATTGCTTTATGATAGGGCATCGTTGTCTTTAATATTCATTATCTTGCTGTTTGTATTTTTCTTCTCCACTCAACCTGTGATTAACTCAAACCTTACTTCCAGGTCAGTCATTTGACTTTCAGCTACATAACCCATTCCTTGCTACTTGCAATTTACTTATTGGTTCAGCAATAATATTTGTTCTTGATTTGTTTTCTTGGCTCTATGTTTTACTTTTTATTTTGTTTTAGCTCAGATGTGAATCTGGTTTTATGAATTCAAGCTCTTACTAAATTATCCACAGCACACCATACTTAAGGGGGATTTTGTTCAGTAACCTTCTTCCAGACTAGCCTCTTTGACTCCTAAATGCTTTTTTAAAAATTTTATTTAAAATTTTTTTCAGAGACAGAGCGTGAACAGGGGAGGGGCAGAGAGAGAGGGAGACACAGAATCTGAAGCAGGGCCCAGCTCCAAGATATCAGCACAGAGGCCGACATGGGGCTTGAACCCACGAACTGTGAGATCACGACCTGAGCCAAAGTTGGACGCTTAACCAACTGAGCCACCCAGGTGCCCCATTCTAAATGCTTTTTAAATTACTCTTTCTTTTTATTATTGCATGTACCTACAGCTGTTGTATTGATTCTTTTCAACTTGCTTACGTGGGCAGCTCTGTTCAGACCTTTAAGTTGCTGTGGTGGATAACTTTCCTGATTGCCTCACCTACAACTGAGAGCACCAAGTGGTGGACTAAATTAGGTATTTTCTGTTTTATCTCCTCAGTATTTTCTGGGCTGTTTTCTATCACCTAATGGCATGGAGGATAGGGGCAAGTGAGAGCGGAGTTGAGGCTGTGTAGATCTTTTGTCTGAATACTTGAGCTTTGCTCTTTCTTCTGAGTTTTTAATTAATATCCAATACCAAGGTTCCTCTGCCTCGGGGGAGGAGGGAAAATTCCATATTTTGGGTACAGGGTTTTGAACTGGCCTTTACTTCCATCTAAGAACATCAGAGGTTTATGTTTCCTGACCCACTAGTTTTGAATCAGAAGGAAACAAATATATATAATATATATATACACACAGACACACACACGTATATACTTGTGTTTACTTGTTGCTAGATTAAGGGATGCTAGGTGAGAATCCTCAGGAATTTGTCAGTTTTCCTTCTGCAGAGTTAAGAACAAGAAATGTTCAATTTTTTTTCTTTTTTTTTTTTTAAATCATGGACTATCACCATTTTCTGAAGTTTACAGCATTAGATGTAATAGCCCTGTTCCTTTTTCGGTTGTTAAACTACTTTTTAAAACTAGTTTCGTCATTTTGTTTGGTACTGGGGGAAAGGATTGTGTGACCCAGCCTTATTCCTCCCCCATCACTACCTAGAAGTCAAGACCAGTTTCAAAACAGTTCAAGAGGTTGCCAGGGCCAAAAGCTAAGAACAGGCCCTCCTAAGAGAAGGACTGCACGGTGTCCCCTGGTGTTAATGACAAGAGAGTGAGACACCACAACCCCGACAGCAGAGGAAGTCATTCTGTGAAGCTGATGCCCCAACAACCGGAGCTGTCCTGCAGCTAATGAAATGTATCAGCAGAAGTGGATACACAGATTTAGAGAATAAAACATCATTATTTCAAAAGTATGCCATTGAGGTTAACTGAAAATATTAAAAACAAAAGAAAACAAAACAAAACCAAGAAGAACATGAGGCTTGAGGCGATCTGTTGTGACCTACATAGGGGGATAGTGGTCTTAGTTAACTCAGACTTTCTGGGTCATACTGTTAATGTCCAGGTTTCTCTCAGATAATTACTTATCTTTAGACACTGTTGGAAGTTAAATTTTGTCACAATTATCTACTATTATATTTTAAATACAAATAATTAAACACAAAACTAAAAGACTTCTGAAATAATTCTGCTTCCTAATAATGGTAACTTTTTAAATCCCAAATAAGAAAGCTTAGCCCTTTTGTTTCAATTAACTGTTCACTTCTAATTACCACAGAATCTGGGTAAAGTCTTTTAAGGTGTTCTAGAACTTCTGCTCTCTTCTGCTGACGTTTTCCCTCATGGTTATCAATTCCAGCAGTCTGCAATTCACTTCTAATAAGGTTCAATTCTTCATTAACTTCAGACATTCTTGATTTTGTGTTTTCAATTTCAACCACTAGGGTTTCCTCTTGCTGTTTTTTCTCTTTCAAGCAATCCCTACATAACAATAACAATAAGTTACTAGCAAAAAGAAAAAAAAATTAATTGCAAGATACAACATACTGTGGTCTGGCACTGTAGGGGAATGGAATAGTGCTTATCAATTTTAAATGATGAAAACGACAATAAAATAAGCTTAGCACCAGACATGGGCAAAGAGATTTTGATCATTCTTTGTTGATTCAGAAGATACACATTTCTGAAGACTGAGAAAGTGAAAGTAAGGATAGATCACTATAATCGGAGGAGTCGTTGTGGGCTTAATAATAAGTAAATGCCAATGAAAAACAAAAATCTTAGTGGGAGGATAATCAGGTCATGCCAGCTATCGTGACATAACTTATTATAAAACATCAATACCAACATTTCAAGTTTCATCACTTGAAAGTTTATATTTTAAAACTTAAATAGTGTATTTACTTATGTGGTTAAGTCTAATTTTTAATTATCTACAATGAAATGAAAAAAATGGAGGAGTAAGGGGCCCATGGATGGCTCAGTTGGTTAAATGTCCAACTCTTGATTTCAGTTCAGGTGGTGATCTTGCAGTCATGGGATCGAGCCCCGCATTGGGCTCCATGCTGAGTATGGAGCCTGCTTGGGATTCTCTCTCTCTCCTTCTCTCTCTGCCCCTTCCCCCCTCAAAACAAATAAACATTTTTTTAAAAAAGAAAAAAACCGCAGGAGAACATTATGATACAGTGGAAGCTTTCATTTCACAGATATAACCCAAATATACCAGACCCTCGAGACATAAGAAAGCCACAAGAATTTCCCCTGTACCCACATGCATGCTTTTGTATATTCTTCCAACTTCTCTATTCGTTTTTTATGATCTTCTATCTGCTCTTTTATTTGCTTTAGATTTTCCTAAAACAGGAAGAAAACTTAAAATCAATTACAGCAACTCCAAATAAAGTTATTTTTCACTATCCTCCTAGAAGTTACTAGAGAATTGTAAGATGTTCTAAACTTGAAATATATCAAATATAACCTCATATGGTTATATGTTTTCATATAAACACCTATAAGCGCAAGGTTTAACTCTGAAAAGGCAGTAAAGCATAGAGCTTTGAGTTTGTAAGGGTCAAGGTTCAAATCCTGGCTCCACCATTCACTAGATATTTGGCAACTCCAAACTCTAAGGGTTGATCTTCAAATGTCTACACATTTCTTATCTGTCCCTCAAACTAATTCATTCAATAAATATTTATTCCCTGGCTGCCATGTACTGGGAACTAGAGATATAATAATGAACAGGATAGAGTCTCTGCTCTCAAGGACTGAGGGCTGGTGGGAGACACACAAGTAGACAGTAATTCTAGGGCAGCTACTTGGTGTTACAAACAGCATAGGCACCTGGAAGGCAACCATGGGCTTGCGAGACTAGGACTTTGCACAAGTCTTGCTCCATTCACTGTATCACTAAATACAAGTGCTGTACTAGCCTTCAAGATTTCACATCTAACCTTTCCCGTATTCACCCCGTGCACTACAGCCAGATTAACCTTTCTTACTCCATTACTAAGTGATCTAAAACCAGGAGCGTACCAAAGTAAAAACAATTCCTTTTCAGTATATAATAGCAGATGAAATGACAAAATTTTCATCTGGAAAAGGAAAAATATATTCTATGAAGATAATTATGTCATTTTACTCATTTGTAATACAAATTCACTGAATAAACATCTACTGTGCTAGGTGCCGGAGTTATAAAAATAAGCAAGACATAGTTCCTTTTCTCTAGAACTCACACATTTCACAATTAGAGTGGTTATACTGAAATTCTATTATCACAAACTTAAGAATTCCATTCAAAGAGGGGCGCCTGGGTGGCTCAGTCAGTTAAGCGTCCCACTTAGGCTCAGGTCATGATCCCACAGTTCATGGGTTCGAGCCCTGCGTCAGGCTCTGTGCTGACAGCTCAGAGCCTGGAGCTTGCTTCCGATTCTGTGTCTCCCTCTCTCTCTCTGCCCCTCTCCTGCTCATAGTTGGTGTGTCTCTCTCAAAAATAAACATTAAAAAAATAAAACTTCCAACAACAAAAAAGAATTCCATTCAAAGAAGCAAAAACAAGATGAACGAGGCATACCAAATTAAGTCAACTGGAAACACCTGCCTCTGCCTTTGGTCTGGCCACTCCCAGGGCTTGTATCACGCCAGCTGGGCTCCTTTGTGGTCAATACTTATCAAGGTCACCATCTGTTATGCCAGGAGCTCAGAACAAACTTCAGATATGGCTTAGTTTAAAGAATGGGCTTTAATGAAGAAAATGGAAAAGGCCAGGGTCTTCCCATGGAGAAGTGGTTAAGGCCTGGGTGTTCTGCTCGACACACAATAGAGGATAATCAGACAGTTATGGTACCAGGTCTTCTGGATTTGAGATGCCGGCTGATCACGCAGTTGTCTGGGAGAAGCAAGCACCGCCCAGAACCTTGTGATCTCAGGATCTGTGGGAAGTTGAAGCTCCTCCTGTCCTGTGGGAAACTGAGTCTGGGTACAGACGTCTCCTTCTGTCTCCAACCTGACATGGTCTTCTTCTACTACCGATGTGTTTGTATTCAAAAGACAGCCACAGGGCGCCTGACACTCGATTTCACTTCCGGTCATGATCTCACGGCTCGTGAGATCAAGCACCGTGTCAGGGTCTGTGCTGACAGCATGGAGGCTGCTTGGGATCCTCTCCCTGCCTTCCCCTCTCCCACTCACGTGTATGCATGTGTGCTCTCTGTCACGTAAAATAAACGTTAAAAAAAAAAAGCTGCAATTAACCACCACTGACATCTAAGTACATGGTTTACAACGAACACTGTTACAAACCCTGCCTTTAAAAGCTTCCAGTCTAGGGGCGCCTGGGTGGCGCAGTCGGTTAAGCGCCCGCCTTCAGCCAGGTCACGATCTCACGGTCCGTGAGTTCGAGCCCCGCGTCGGGCTCTGGGCTGATGGCTCAGAGCCTGGAGCCTGTTTCCGATTCTGTGTCTCCCTCTCTCTCTGCCCCTCCCCCGTTCATGCTCGCCTCTCTCTGTCCCAAAAATAAATAAACGTTGAAAAAAAATTAAAAAAAAAAAAAAAAAAAGCTTCCAGTCTAGTAGAACTGGTACCAAATGAACTGTACTTCTTATTCAATCTGATAAAAGCCCTCAGATGCAGATTAAGCCCAATGAGTAATTAGATGAGGAATAAATTATTTTCAGGTTTTTGGTGGGAAGAAAAAGTGGGCCCGAGAAGGCTTTGCAGTGTAACTACAGAATTTAATATGTAAAGATGAGGAGGTTTTCCCAAAACTAGCATGTACAAAGGCAAACATGTACAAAGAGTATTTACTGAAATCAGTGTACAATTTCATAATGTGATGCAAATGATACAAGTGTTTTAAAGTAGTTACTGCTTTGGTACTGCATCTGTTTTTCTCCTTCCACAAAACGTTCCCTCTTCCACTCATGATTATCAAATAGTTCGCCTTTCATTCTTGGTCGTCTTTTCACCTGCCAATTCACAACACGCCTAACGTGAGAGGCAGTGCAGTGTATGGTGAAGAAGACGGACTGTGGAGACAAAGCGCCTGGAAGCAAATCCCAGTTCCTCCACTTACTCGTTTAGTCAAGTTAACCATGTTGTGCCTGGATTCCTTCATCCGTGAAATTCGTCCATCGAATATTTACTGATTATCCCTTCTGGATAAGGAACTATTCTAGACATTTGGGTTGTATCGGTGAACAAAACAGACAAACATCTCCCCACTTTTGTGGAGTTAACTTTCTAGAGGGGGAAGGCAGACAAATAGTGTATGGAAATTAAATCATGTGTTAGGAGAGAAACACTTTGGGAGAGCAGAGCTGGGGCAAGGCCAGCAGAAGTGTGGTGGGTACTATAATTTTAGATAGGGAGGTCAGGGTAGGCTTCAATGAGAAAGCAACATCTGAGCAAAGACTTGCAGGAAGTGAGGGAGTGGCAAATGAAGAAATGTAGGGCAAGCTTGTTCCTAGCAGAGGAATAACCGGTGCAAAGGCCTGAAGGCAGAAATATGTCCAACATGTTCCAGGAGGCCAGTACAGCCAGATCACAGGGAGTAAGAGGGAGAACAGATAAAGCGGAAATTTGAAAGGTAAACTGGAGGGGGAGGGCGAGCGACCAGGTAGCTCTTTGGAGGGCACTCGAGGACCCTGACTTTGTGTGTGATGGCGAGCTACTGGAGGAAGTAAAAGAGAGCAAGTGTCATGATCTGACTTAGATATTAAAACCATTTCTTGGGGCGCCTGGGTGGCGCAGTCGGTTAAGCGTCCGACTTCAGCCAGGTCACGATCTCGCGGTCCGGGAGTTCGAGCCCCGCGTCGGGCTCTGGGCTGATGGCTCAGAGCCTGGAGCCTGTTTCTGATTCTGTGTCTCCCTCTCTCTCTGCCCCTCCCCCGTTCATGCTCTGTCTCTCTCTGTCCCAAAAATAAATAAACGTTGAAAAAAAAATTAAACAAAACAAAACAAAACAAAACAAAACAAAACAAAAAAAACCATTTCTTTGGCTGCTGTGCTGAGGCTGTTGTAGAGGAGACGACAGCGGAAACAGGAAAACCTGGCAGGCTATCAGAGTGGTACAAACAAACAAACAAACAAACAAGAAGATGGTGATCGGGACCAGCAGGGCAGTGGAGGAGCCATACGAGACTTGGTACACGTACAAAGTGGAGCCGGCACAATTCCCTAAAGGAGTCAAAGATGGAACCCAAGTTTTCTGGTCGGAGCAACCAGTAAGAGTGAATCTCATCACCTAAAATGGGAAAGATTACGTGTGGGAAGCATGTGGGGGTGAAGATCAGAAGCTCGGCTTGGATTAAGTTTGAGAGATCTATTCAACATCCACAAAGGAGGTGCTGACAAAGCAGCTGGATATATGAGGTTGTGAGGAAGAGATACGAATTGGGGAGTCATCAGCGGATGACATTCAAATCTATGGGAATATAAGTCACCAAGGCAGAAAACTTAGAAAAGAGGAAAATCCAGGATGAGAACATAATAATACTAGTATCTACTTCATAAATTTGTCTGAATATTAAATAAATAAATCAGGTTCAGAGCAGTGCCGTAAAATGCTATATATGTGGTATGTACAAATAAACACTACACTATAATATTATTGCTGTTTTCTCTGGAAAACGTCAGACCCATTTCCACAGACATATTTCATTTTGAAATCCCAATCCTCAGTTTCCTCATCTGTACCTAGAGTAAATACCTACTCTTTGTTATTATTGTGAGATGTACAGGAGCCAACGAATGCAACGTGCCTGGCAAAGTAATCAATCAACGTTTTCCTCTAAATTCCAAATATTTACTTATAAGTCAAACGTATATATAATTCAGAACCATTTACCCTTTACAATTCTTATCAGAAATGGTCATATTTTTAGGATGGCCCACCGACTGTATAAAACATCACAATCTGTGATCTGTTGAATTGCCATAATAATTTTGGAGTCCAATTCTCACTCTTTGGAAAACGAGGTCATGAGGCATAGAGGAAAAGACCAGACCCTTCGTGTATTATCACATGCTTTCATCTTATTCAACCTTCCCGTCTCTATGAGGTAGACTCATTGGTCCCTCTTGCACAAATGAAGAAATCAAAGCCCAGCCCAGACAAGTTAAATAATTTAGTTACTTCTCAAGACTACACAGACCCGTGACAGGAGGAGACTGGCTGGAAGCCAGGTCTGCCTAACCGGAGGGCAGAGCACTATCATGCGGCCTTGATGGTCACTTCCCATGCAGTGCAGTAAGCTCCCAGGCTCCTCCTGGGCTGTGTCCTTGATGTTTCCACAGGGCCTTGCATTCACCTCTGTTAAGATACTTGTCTGTTTTTTCTCTTTATTTATCCTCCTCCTCACCTCACTGAACTAAAACACATGAAGGAAAAAAAACTGTGTGATCTGCTCATGCCCATCACCACATAGGTGTGTAGAAAACACTTCCTGATTACATGAAAGAAGGTGCTTTCTGCTTCTATCTTAGACCATGATGAAGGAGCACCTAAAGGACACTAAGTGGCAAAACAAGGAGCCCAGAATTTTTAAATTAATGGCTTATGCCTAATGTAAATCCATTAATATACTGAGAAGCTGACACAAAAAGAGAATACCATTTCATTGATGGTAACTCCCCGTCATGACTGCACAAACAGAGGTACCTGAACTTCTCCGTGCCTCCTCTTCTCGAATGCCAGTCTTTCTTTATCAGCCCTCTGTTCCCACTGCAGCTTTTCCAGTTGTTGGGTCATTATAGCCACTTTCTTTCTTACTTGTTCCTTAAGTTCTTTATAACGATCCAGCTGTATAAGGAGTATTAAAATATTACTAACTCACAGAAGGAACACGAGAGGAAATTTTTATGTGATATCCTTTGACTAGAAGATAATCTTATCAGTTTTAAATAAATCGGATCATAATTGGTTATCTTTTCCAGGTAAGATAATGTGAACGTAAAATGAACCTCTTCTTATTTAAAACTGCCTAGGGGCGCCTGGGTGGCGCAGTCGGTTAGGCGTCCGACTTCAGCCAGGTCACGATCTCGCGGTCTGTGAGTTCGAGCCCCGCGTCGGGCTCTGGGCTGATGGCTCGGAGCCTGGAGCCTGTTTCCGATTCTGTGTCTCCCTCTCTCTCTGTCCCTCCCCCATTCATGCTCTGTCTCTCTCTGTCCCAAAAATAAATAAAAAACGTTGAAAAAAAAAATTAAAAAAAAAAACTGCCTAGATAGACAATAAGGATTCAAAACCAACTCTATAAAGTCTCTGCAAGAAAAACTTAAAGAGAAAGGGGATTAAAAAATAAAACAAGAAGGGGATTAAATTCATTAATAGTCCACATGCAAGGAGTTCAGATAAAATCAAATATTTTATTTATATAGTTATTTTGGTATATATTTTATGATGTAAAATTATCATAACATTAATGAAAGATAAATGATAAAAAGTCAGTTGAGAGAATGTTTGAAAACTCTGAATTAAAAATTATGGGAGCTCTACTACCAATTTATCACAATTATTTTTTTCCCATTTGTTATAATTAAATCTTACATACCAAATTGCATATTAATTCACCACCACATTTAAACCACCTCAAACAATCAACTTCCCTCCTGCCAATTAAGTGGCCATGTTTCTTCAAAGCCACGCATATCTGATTTTTAAGTTTTTATAATATCCGTAAGTAAAAAACGATTACCTCAAAAACGTAAGAATATCAGTTACCTAATTTTATTACAAAATGATACCATGTGGTCTTGTTGAAGTATTTTCTATGACTTCAATGAACTCACAAAGGTTATAATACCATCGAATCTTATAAAACAAAAATACCCTAAAGATACATTCTGCATATAGGCTGAAAAATTTCAATCCCCATCACTGAGATGAGGATTGTCTGAGGTCAATCTCTTAAAATATCAGAGAGGACATCCTTTAAGTTATTTCTAAGAAGCTGAAATAATAGAAAGTTTTCTCTTATGTTGACTTGTTCACCTGACTGGCTTCTAGTTCAATGTCTCGCCTTTTGTATAAGATTTCTTCCTCAACCTGCTTCTCAAAACTTCTCCATGCACCATCTAAATCAACCAGCTCTGTCTCCAGGGCCTTTATGTCATCTTCCTGTTTAGAACATTGTTTTTTACTGTCCTTTATTGATTTCTTAGCCACATCTAATTTCTTGAGGTGGTGAGAAGTATTTTCTTTGGCTTTAATGTATTGAGGCCTTTTCTGATTTAAAAGTGCTTCAAGAGATCTAAAAAGAAAATAAAGTTTGCTTTAAAGTAAATTAAATCTATACCATATAAGGGAAGGAAGTTCTTTTGATCAAATCATACATTTAAAAATAAACTTTAAAAATTGACTTTCAGAGACTATAAGCGGATCAGTGATTTCCAGAGGTTGGGGGGGAGGTACCGAACAGGTGGAGCACAGGGAAATTTTTTGAGTGGTAAACCACTCTGTATGATACCATAATGGTGGATATAGGACGTCGTACATTGGTGAAAACCTATAGAACTTCATGGCACCAAGAGTGAACCTTAATGTAATGTATACAAATTAAAAAAATCACTTAGGAGGCTAAGGGATCCAGATGGAATACAAAATGTGACCAAAGAATCTACTGTATTACCAGTGTATGAAATCACCTTCCTGAAGGGGATTGGGAGGAAAGGTGCTAACCTAAGTAACTCTGAAAATGAGTCAAGTCTATAAAACTAAAAGCAAGAGGACCTGTGCACAGGCACTGTACTCTCATTGCCAAAGTTGCTCCCCATGAGGGTATGGGTTAACATCAGCAGTACCGCCACAGATGACTACTAGAACTGAAAATGACCGGCTGACCGTGGAAGCCAGGTTGCTCGCTATTGCCATGGAGGTTACGGACAGGCGAGAGAAGGTCAACATCAACAATGATGGCAACTCATATTATGATGTATTAGACAAATGCTAGGTCATATAACATATTATATGTAGATATTCCCGATGTGATGAGAAGGACATTTTACCCCCTGCAGCCTTCCCCTTCAAAATCCATAAACCTTGACTAATGATGAGAAACTATCGGGCGAATCCAAATTAAGAGACATTCTACAAAAAAACCTGACCAATATGGCTCAAAATTATCTAGGTCATCGAAAACAAGGAAAGGCTGAGAAACTGTCACGGCCAAGAGGAGCCCACAAAAACAGGATAACAAATGTAACATAGTGTCCTGGACCAGAGACAAAAGACACTGGGGAAAAGAGAGAAAATATTAGTCAACCATGGACTTCAGTTAACAGTAGTGCATGAACACTGGTTCACTAATTCTGACACATGTATCATATTAATAATGTTATTAAGTAGGAGAAACTGAATGTGGGGAATATGGGAACTCTTACTATCTTTGTAATTTTTCTGTATATCTAAAAGTATTCCAAAGTAAAAAGTTTATCTAAAAAATCAACTTTCAAAATGTCACTTATATTTTTATTTTTTCATCAATGTACATAAAACCTAACTGTTAATAACTATGTTTTAAAACTCACTTTAACTCTTTTTCTGTTTGTTGTAGTTTTCTAGTTAGCATTCCATGTTCCTTTTTCTTGGCTTTAACTATGTTTTCATGATCAGAAAGAGACTCTTTTGTGACACTCAAATTCCTGTTCACACGCTCTAACTCGGTGTTCAGAAAATGAATTTTCCTTTCATTATGATATAGTTGGAAAAGCTGTAATTGTATTTTGTTTATTTTCAGTTCTTCAAGGAGACTCTGGTAACGTTCTGCCTATAAAACAGTACAATTCAGTAACAGTTAAAAGGGAATATACTGAAGTTGACCTTTCATAAACTCAGCGAGAGTACCAACAAATGATCTCTAAGGAATCAAATTATTTATTATTTAAGTATCCTTCACAAGTTATCAAATTTATGAAGTTAATTCTTGTCAAAAGTAGCATTATTTGGAGGTTTCTGGGTACACATACACAACAAACCAGTAAACCAGATTTTATTCTCATATACTCAGTGATATGGTGGTAAGAACAATGAAGTGGCACCTGCTAACCTGGGTCCTCATCGCATTTCTGTTTGGACCTTGGACCTCAGAGTATGGCAAGTCCATTAATGTTTCTTTTTTTTAAAGTTTCTAGTTATTTATTTTGAGAGCCCGCACACGCATGTGGGAGGGGCAGAGAGAGAGAGAAGGAGAGGGTGACAGAGAGAGAGAGAATCCCAAGAAGGTGCCGCACTGTCAGCACTTAGCCCAATGTAGGGCTCAGTCTCACAAACTGTTAGATCATGACCTGAGCCAAAATAAAGAGCTGGACACTTAACCAACTGAGCCACCCAGGTGCCTCATCATTAACATTTCTGCTATCAGTTTCCTCATTTGTAAACTGAATAAAGTTGAATGACTTATAGGGTCCCTAGCAACATTAAATCCAAGAATTCCGGGTAAAATTCCTGCTATAAGATATAATTTTTCTATTAATAGAACAGGAATATGAAAATTCTAAAGTATATGGACAATGGAAGAATTTCTTTACCATTTGTACTCTTTTTTTTTTTTTAATTTTTTTTTCAACGTTTATTTATTTTTGGGACAGAGAGAGACAGAGCATGAACGGGGGAGGGGCAGAGAGAGAGGGAGACACAGAATCGGAAACAGGCTCCAGGCTCTGAGCCATCAGCCCAGAGCCTGACGCGGGGCTCGAACTCACGGACCGCGAGATCGTGACCTGGCTGAAGTCGGACGCTTAACCGACTGCGCCACCCAGGCGCCCCCCATTTGTACTCTTAATAAAGGAATAAAGGAATGGGCTGCCTTGAGAGAAAAGCTCCTAATCAATGACGTATTCCAAGTAACAGGTAAAAAGCCATCTGCCATGACACCGTAACAAATAGGAATTTCAACGATTCGAACTGTCCTCATAATGTTTAATGTTCTGCAACTCTACTTTCTGAAAGCTGTTTCAGTATATTATGAAAAACATAGTCTGACTCTCACCAATACCACCCCTTACCACTAACAAACCCAAGGACACATACGCACACGTAAAAATATGAAGAAACAAACATCACAGTGAGAAACACAACACTTTTATTTCTTCAAATATTATTGACTGCCTACTATGTGCCAGGCCTTTGTTGCTGGGAATATAGGAAGGAAGAAGACAGAAAAAGTCCCTGCTCTTACAAGCTTATAATCTAGTTGTTCTAATGGGGGGGGGGGTTTTAGAGATTAAACAAGCAAACAAATAATAAACAAGATAATTTCATGCAGCAATAGATGTTACAAAAGAAACAATAGGGTAATACAACCGTACCAGGGAGGGGAATGCCAATTTAGATTGGTGGTGTGGATAGCAAATGCCTACCTGAGAAAATGGCAATGAAACCTTGAATGAGAGAGTATTGGCCATGAAAAAAATCAGGCATACAGCTATCCAAGCAGAGGAAATAGCAAAAGCTTCAAGCTAGAAGTGAGGACGGCATGTTCAATAAATAGTAAAGGCCAGTGTGGTGGGAGAGTAGAGGAAACCAAAGCTTGAGAGGTGGGTGATGGTCTAGGTCAGTAGGCTGGACAGGGACACTAGTGGGAAGCACTGCACTGATGGAGGTTTTGGGCAAGAGAAAGACAAAATTTGGGGCGTCTTGGTGGCTCAGTCCATTGAGCGTCCAACCCTCGGTTTTGGCTCAGGTCATGATCTCATGGTTCGTGGGTCCGAGCCCCACTTTGGGCTCTGCACTGACAGTGAGGAGCCTGCTTGGGATTCTCTCTCTCCCTCCCTCTCTGCCCCTCCCCCACTCACACTTGCTAGCTCTCTCTCTCAAAAATAAACATTTAAAAATTAAAAAAAAGAGAACAGAGTCTGATTTGCATTTGACAAAGATCTAAATTTTTTTTAATGTTTATTTTTGAGGGAGACAGACACACACACACAGAGTGTGAGCAGGGGAGGGGCAGAAAGAGAGGGAGACACAGAATCCGAAGGAGGCTCCAAGGTGTCAGCACAGAGCCCAACATGGGGCTCAAACCCACGAACCACGAGATCATGACCTGAGCCAAAATTGAATGCTTAACCGACTGAGCCACCCAGGTACGCTGACAAAGATCACTCTAAACGCAAAGAACTATCAACCATAAATGAGGTACTCTACTAGGCATTGTAAAGGGCACCAAGAAATACCACAGAACAGCATATGCAAAGCATGCCTCTGGCCTCCTAGAGGTTCCCAATACCCTTTTAGGGAGTCCCTGAAGTCAAAACTCTTTCCATAATAATAGTAAGACTTCATTTGCCTTTTTCATTGTGTTGACATTTACACTGATGGTGCAAAAGCCAACGGTGGGTAAAGCTGCCAGGCCTTAACATAAATAAGATTTAATACAGAAGGAGATAGGAGCATTCAGCTGTCTTCCTTTAAGCCATATATTAAGGAGATTATAAATATGTAAAACAATGTCACCCTTCTGATTAGTTTTACAAAATGCAATTATTTTTCATAAAAGTATGTTATTTATATTAATGTGTAATGTTTCTTATTGCTGTTTTTACACTGATCATTATAATATATTTCTTAAATTTCTCAGTTTTAATTTCAAACACAATAAATATCGGTCAGAAACTCCTTGGGGACCTCAATAATTTATAAGAGTGTAAAGGGACAAGATCCAAAAGTTGAAAGCCCATGCCATGTGAGATATACACCCCTCAAGCTTATTTTTAGGTGGGAAAACCAGACATTTTTGTACTTCAGGTAGCAATGCCTATTTAGGAAACAAAACAGTAGAGACTACGTCAAAAAGCTTATTTTTAATGAATAGTGGGCCTTATTTGTCTTACATTATAAAAAAAAAAAAAAAATCTTTTTAGTAACCCAAAGCCAATACCTAGCAATGCTGACAGACAAAAGACTTTGTATCCATACCTCTTCTTTCTCTAACTTTGCATGTTTGCGCTCTGCAGCCACATTTTTTTTCTTATTAAAATTAAACTGTGCATCCTCTTCAGCTTTCAGTAACTTTCTTTTCTTTTCCTCATACTCTCCTATGAGCTCTCCTGAAGTGCTGATTTCCTCAAAAAACTGGGTTCTTTCTTTGGGTTTTTTCATTGAAATCGACTCTACAGTTCCCTTTCAAAAACAGTAAAGCACATCAACATAAAATATGTGGATGCATTTTCAAAATCATGAGCCGACTAAACGAGTACAGCTCCTTACCTGAAAAACGAGACAGTTCCGTGCTTTGACCATTACGCCTATCTTTTCCAACTGGGCTATGTAAGCAGCACGACTCACTGGATTATCATCAAAATGAAATTCTGAGCATCCCCCTAAGAGAATAAAATTGTTATTGGAACTATAAATACCAGACATGTAACAACTATTCAAAGGTTAGTAAAATTATTTTTCTTATTGAAGTGGCCAGTTATGTAACAACATAGGTGTTATTAATAAACGCATTTAATCAGTCAACAATTATTGAATGTCTACTCTATGCCAAGGAGAATTCTATAGCAGTGAACAAAACGGAGGACAGTCTGGATCTCAAGGAGCTTATATATCCCACAGTGCAGACAAAAATGAGATATGTAAGTACAATAAAGATGTGAGAAAATGTTAAGTGCTAAGAAGTAAAAGAGAGCTGGGAAGGGGATATGGAAGTTTCTGTGACAGGGAATAGACATTACAATTTTAAACAGGATAGTGTTGCAGGATGAATGCTTATGTCTCCTCCCCCCCCCCCCCAATTCATATGTAGAAATCCTAATGGTATTAGAAGGTGGGGCCTTTGGGAGGTCATTAAGTTGTGACTGTGGAGCCCTCATGAATGGGATTAGTGGGCTTATAAAAGAGACCCCACAGAGCTCCCTAGTTCCTTCCACCATGTGAGAACACAATGAGCTGTATGCAACCCAGAAGAGAGCCCCTCATCTGACCGTACTGGCAACCTGAGCTTGGACTCCCAGCCTTCAGAACTGTGAGAAATAAGTTTTTATTATTTATAAGCTATCTAGTCTGTGGTGTTTTGTTATAGCAGCCCAAACAAACTAAGACAGATGGGCTAAGAGCAAAAACAAAGCTGAGGCATTGCACTTCTGGTCTGAACATATATCACAAAGCCACAGTAATCCAAACAGTATGGCACTGGCATAAAAACAGACACAGAAACCAATGGCACAGAATAGAGAGCCCAGAAATACTGCATGAATGCACCTATATGTGGAATCTAAAATAGTCAAACTCATACAAACAGAATAGAATGGTGGATGCCAGTGGCCAAGGGGAGAAAAAATGGGGGGAGATGTTGGTCAAGTATTATAAAGTTTCCATTATGCAAGATGCTAAGTTCTGGGGATCTAATATATAGCAATGTGACTACAGTTAACAATTTGTATTATAAACTTCAAATCTGCTAAGAGGGTAGATCTTAAGTATTCTCACCACAAACACACACAACAATAGTGCCTGCATGCAAAGAAAATGGTAACTATGTAAGGTGATACATGTTAATTAGCTCAACTGTGGTACTGACTTCACAGTGTATATTAAAACATACATGTTTTAAATACATGCAATTTTGTGAAATTAACATTTTTTCTTTTTCTTTTTCTTTTAAAGTAAGCTCCAGGCCCAACCTGGGGCTCAAACCCACAACCTCAAGCTCAGGAGTCACATGTTCCGCCAACCGTGCCAGCCAGGTGCCCCTAGATACATGCAGTTTTTTACCTGTCAATTATACCTCAATAAAGATGGGAAAAATAAATTTATGACGATTTAGTAAATAAAGAGTAGGCTAGAGAATCCTTACTGAAACAGAGACTTTTGAGTAAAAACCCAAAAGTGAGAAAGAAAATTCACCAATAAAGACACCTAGGTGATAAAGTGGTAAAAATACTTAAATTACACATTAAGGTATAGGTATACAAGTATTTATTAATAAAATAGTATTTATACATTAGAAAATTAAGTCCATGTTCTAGTGGACCAGAATGAAATATCAAAAACAAAAAACCAAAACCAAGACATGCCTATATTATGGAGGCTCTGTAAACTCTGAACATATAGAAAAGATATTCATAAACAACTCTCAATCTTGCTTCTTCAGGAAATAGGAATTATAGGATTTAAATCACAAAATACAAATTCATATATTTCACTCAAATTGCTACTCAGTGGTAGAAAAACTTTCTACACAAACCAAAAATAGAGGGGCATCTGGGTAGCTCTGTTGGTTAAGCATATGACTCTTGTTTCAGCTCAGGTCATGATCTCATGACTTGTAAGACTGAGCCCTGTGCCAGGCTCCTTGCTGACAGTGTGGAGCCTGCTTGGGATTCTCTCTCTGCCCCTCCCCTGCTCACACACGCATGCATGGTCTCTCTTTCTCTAAACTTTAGTAAGTATGTATGTGTATGTGTGTGTGTATATATATATATGTATATATATACGTCTGTATATATACATATACTCAGTTCATCACTAAGAAAAAGTTAAACATACGTAAAGAACCTCCATCATTTTAAACTAATAACCAGTAGAAAAATGCTATTTGACAGTAGAGAAATTTGAACAAATATGTCTGCTTTAAAAAGAGTCTTAGTGGAGACTCATACAGGTTCTATAATTTACTTCTGAGATTTGCAATCCAAGAGAGGAAAACAAAAAAAACTCCAAATCTCTAGTTTACTATGCCAGTGAAATAATAAATCACACCCTTCAAATAAATAAAAAACAGGTCATCTGACTTAACTTTTGAAAAATCAAAGGACTCATAAGCAAGTATCTACAAAAAAAATACCTCGGATAATCCTTGTAAATGTTTTCTCCTCTCCACTTTCCTCCACGTACACAATTTTTACACTCGCACAAGAAGAGACAGGTTTTCCAATATGTGCTCCATAAATGAGTTCTTGAATATTTTTCACTCTTAAATTAGCTGTTTTCTCTCCCATTACAAAACTAAGTGCATCCATTACATTAGATTTTCCTGGGAAAGAAAAGACAGAGAGAAAAGTTATCCCTTGTTAACAATAAAAAACCTTGCCCAGAGACAAAGAAGCCAACAATGGAAGTGAAATATAGCCAATACACATGTCTAAAGAGTAGTACTGTCTTGTCTATGTTTAAAATGCATGTGACCAATTTTATATAGATCACCGTGTTCTTCCATGCAGCTATGGCAGAGTATTAAGTGGCCTAAATTTAAGGATCTAAGCAAGTGGATCTAAACCCAACTCTCTTCCGTTATTAAATATTGTACTATCAGTCATTCCATTTTATGATTAACTATCACCTATTTTAAAAAATGGCTAAGTATGTCCAAGATATCCCAAGGACTAGAATAAGGTTGCCGGAATACTTATGATTGTAGGAGGTGGCGGTACAGAAAAGTTATAGAGCAGGTCTGAGCCTGCAATCCTTTGAAAGGCCTGCTCACAAGATTGGATGTCATCTGGGGATTTGTATTTTGGGAGAGTTTCCACCACTTTCTGGTAAGAATGTCTCACTGTGCCGAAAGCGTTTATACGACATGATTGATGCTGGACACCTCGCCTGTTTTCTTTTTAGGAGTCTGGAATTTTGGTAGATTTTGGTTTGTGCTAGACAGAGGGTGCCTAGCTGACCATTCCCCAATAAAAATCCTGGGCACTGAGTCTTTGCTTGAGGTTCTTTGGTAGACAACATTTCATGTATATTGCCACTACATGTTGCTGGAGGAGTTGCCTGTCCTGTGTGACCCCACTGGGGGAGGATTCTTAGAACCTCGTGCCTGGTTTCTTCAGTTTGTCCCATGTGCCTTCCCTCTTGCAGAGTTTGCTCTGTTCCCTTTCGCTGTAACACATAACAATCCTGAGTACAACTACACGCTGAGTTCTGTGAATCCTCCTAGCAAATCACTGAAACGGGGGGGGGGGGGGAGGGGGGTGTAGTCTTGGGCATTCCTGATCCAAAGGCCTAATTGTTATATAATCATGAGCCCACAGTTTGCTCTAAGACAATTTCCAAGGTGCTGTGTCATTGCTACTACCATCTGTATCTACCTACCTATCAATCAATCAATCAATCAATCAATCAATCACATTCCTTCCCCCATATCCACAAGGAACTTAAATTTCCAATGCCAGAACAGGAGGAAGATAATACAAAGAAAATACTGCCAGCCAGTGGAAATATGGCTTAGTTTTAGAAGTTTACGATCTTGGCTTGAACTCACAACCCTGAGATCAAGACTCGCATGCTCTACCAACTGAACCAGCCAGGCGCCCCAGTTTGTAATCTTTCTAAAAAGAATCAGAAGTGGTTAAAATGCTATAAATTTATTTAGCTAAGTTTCAATTAATGATTGGGTATGAAACATGGCTTTTTGGGTTGACTGAAAGCTATTATAAGCCAGATAGGACAAAGTGAATACTAATCGAGTTGAATTAAATCTCACTGTAACAGAATTAAAGAGAAACCAGTTTTGGTCAATCCTTATTTAAAATCTGCCTAAAATAAACACTTGCTTACCCAAATTAATTTATTCCATTAATATCTTTTGAATAGCTATTATGTTAATAGCTATTAAGGATATAGCAAAAGAAGACAAAAAACCTCCCAGCCTAATGAAGGTTATGTTCTGTTAAGAGAGACAAAAGACAAAAAAAGACAATTCCATACTAGAGTTAAGTATCGTAAGTAAGGAAATAAACTGGGTGATGGAATAGAGGGTAACTGGGAGACATAACTTCAGATAGGATGGTCAGGAAACATTTTAAGAGCCTACTGACCAGCCAGTGTTAGCTTAAGACTCATCTGCTGAAAAGAATGAATGAATGAACAAACGAACCAACAAACCAAGTTTGGTAATGGTCAGATAGGGGACCTCTGCTGTAAAAACTCAAAATCAACATAAGGAAAATAATAATTCTGGAAGAATTATCTTTTAGGTCATCATCACTCAAAGATATAAAAATTACACTATCACTCTCCAGTCTCCAAACCTCAATATTTCCATTCATTTGCTTTCTTAACTAACATGCTAAGTCCCTTTTCATTCCAATTCTGCACATCCTCCTCCCATTTCCTCCTTCTTTCCCATCCTTCTGCCCATTCAAGTCCTTGTTACTTCAGGTGTCTCCTAGCTGTACTCCTACATCTGTTATCCAGTCTTTGCAACAATCCTATGAAGTAGGTTTTAATTTGTGTTTCATAAATTAAAAAGTAGAGACTCAAAGTCAAACAAATTGTATGTTTTGGAGGTGTCTGAATCCAAAATCTATATACTCTTCCAACAAAAAGCAGAGAATTATAATCCACTATACTAAGTTCTAAAATAAAATTAACACACCTAGACACACTTAAGAGAAGCACTAGCTACTGGAGGCTCTGAGTAGACTTTAGCAGGAGATGATTCGGGGCTAAGTTTTAAAGGGTAATTAAGAAGTTTGGGGAGGGGGTAAACATACCATTCCAGGAAAAGACAACAGCTTGGTCATAGGTACCGAGAAGTAAGAGAGCATGGTACCATTTCAGTAAAAAATGGCAAACAATTTTATATAGGTGGAGCAGAGCTTATAAGAGAGAAATTAAACTTTATGCTGAAGATGATGTGAAACCATTGGAGGATTTTAGGAATAGCAGTGAATTTTTCAGACATGTTTTATCAAGATTTCTCAGACAATAACCCACCAGAAAAATGAGCAAAGGATATAAAAAGGCAATTCAGAGAAAAATATAAAAGGCGCCTGAACATATGAAAAGATACTTAAGCTCAGTCATAATAAGAAAAATATAAATTAAAACTGTATTGACTACCAGTTCTATCGTACTGGCAAAAATCCAAAACTTTGAAAACACCTGCCTTTGGTGAGGCAGAAGGGAAACATACCCTTTCATATATTGTTGTTGGAGTTACAAAATGATACAACTCCTATAGAGGGGAAATTCGGCAATAGCTAATGAAATTATAAATCCATTCATCTTTATTTTTTATTTGAATTCCAGTATAGTGAACATATATTAACTTCAGGTATACAATACTGTGATTCAATAGTTTCATATATTACACCATGCTCATCATGATAAGCATGCTCTTAATCCCCTTTACCTATTTTTTCAATCCTCCTACACACCTCCCTTTTGGTAACCATCTGTTTATTCTCTATAGTTAAGAATATGTTTCTTGGTTTGTCTCTTTTTTGCTTTGTTCATTTGTTGTTTCTTAAATTCCACATATGAAATCATATGGCATTTGTCTTTCTGACTTATTTCACTTAGCATTATATTCTCTTGCTCCATGTATGTCTTTGCAAATGGCAAGATTTCATTCACTTTTTATGGCTGAATAATATTCCACTGTGTGTATGTATACATGTATGTATGTATGTATGTGGTATATATATGTATGTGTGTGTGGATATATAAATGTAAATATATATATACATATATATCACTTCTTTATTCATCACTTGATGGACACCTGGGTTGCTTACATATCTTGGCCAATGTAAGTAATGCATCTATAAATATAGGGGTGCAATACCCCTTCGAATTTGTGGGTTTTTTAAAATTTTTATTTATTTTTGAGAGAAATAGAGAGAGACACAGTGGGCAGGGGAGGGGCAGAGAGAGAGGGAGACACAGAATCTGAAGCAGGCTCCAAGCTCTGAGCTGTCGGCACAGAGCCTGATGCAGGGCTCAAACTCACAACCGTGCGATCATGACCTGAGCTGAAGTTGGACGCTTAACTGACTGAGCCACTCAGGTGCCCCCAAATTAGTGGTTTTGTATTCTTTGGGTAAATACCCAGTAGTGCGATTGCTGGATCATAGGCTAGTTCTGTTTTTAACTTTCTGAGGAATTTCTATACTGTTTTCCACAGTGGCTGCACCAGTTTGCATTCCCACCAACAGCGCACAAGGGTTTTTCTCCACATCCTGGCCAACACCTGTTGTTTCTTGTGCTTTTGATTTTAGCCACTGTGGCAGGTGTGAGGTGATACCTCATTGTAGTTTTGATTTGCATCTCCCCGATGATGAGTGATGTGGAGCATCTTTTCATGTGTCTGTTGGACCATCTAGATGTGTTTGGAGAAATGTCTGTTCATGCTGTCTGCCCATTTTTAATTGGACTATTTGATTTTTGGGTGTTGAGTTGTTTAGCTTCTGTATATATTTTGGATACTAACACTTCATCTAAATCCATTCATCTTTTGAGCCAGCAATTCCACTTCTAAAAATCTATCTCCCTGATTTATGTGCACAACTGTACAATGGCAAATACACAATTATGCAATTCATTACAGGTTGTTTCTAACAGAAAAAGACTGGAAACAACTCAAGTGTCCAAAAATTAAGGGAACGCTTGAAATAGCTGTATAACAGCTACACAATGGAGAATTACACAGCAGAAAGAGAACAGAAGAGGATATAGTAAGTAAAAAAAGTGCATAACAGCATATATAGTAAAAAACTAACTATGAACTTTGATGTAATGAGAAGTGAGGAGTTAGAGATAGCAATACATACATATTTGCTTGCATCTGCAAAAAGAAAACACTGAAAGACGATCAAGAAATGAATGGTCATCTATACAAGGTGAAGAGCAGGACATGGAAACTGAGTTGGATACCTGTCTGCCTCTCCTGGTCCATTTTCTTTTCTTTTCTCTCTCTCTTTTTTTTAATTTTAAGTTTATTTATTTATCATTTATTTATTTTGAGAAAGACAGAGTCAGCACAAGTAGGGGAGGGACAGAGAGAGAGGGAGACAGAGAATCCCAAGCAGGCTCCACACCATCAGCACGGAGTCTGACACAGGGCTGGAACCCACTAAACTATGAGATCATGACCTGAGCCAAAATCAAGAGTTGGACACTTAACCAACTAAGCCACCCAGGAGCTCCTCCTGGTCCATTTTCTACCCTGCTTTCTGCCCTGTATCAATAGGTTCTCATGCCTTTTGGCTTCTACTTGGATTGGGCCAATGGGGAGCTCTGGCAGGAGGGAAGGAAAAGAATAGGGTCAGGGTATTTATTCCCTTCCCTCTCTGTGAGGTGGCTTCTAGTTAGCTGTGTCTTTCGACAGGTCACCACCCTTTCAAATTTCCTTCTGGGTTCCTTCCTCTCTGGGCCTTGGGTGGTGACAGATCCATCATGCTAACCCTGCAATTCCTCTAGTCCTTCCAATTCCTTTATAGCCTTACACACATTTGTAATTACTCCCTTTGTAAACAAATCTTCCACAAATTGTCCTCATCTGAGTGTGCCACCTGCTTCCTGTTGGGACCCTACCTGATAGGGGAACAGTACAGAAGCAAGATCTCTTGGTGTATACCTTTATATAGAGTTTTGAGCGTTGAAATATGTGTATGTATTGTCATTTAAAAAAAAAAAACTAAAATTTAAAAATTCTATAAATGAAGGGCGCCTGGGTGGCTCAGTCGGTTAAGCGTCCGACTCAAGCCATGATCTCAGGATCATGATTTGAGCCCCACATCGGTATCTTAAGTCTGCTTAAGATTCTCTCTAAAAAAATTAAAAATAAAAATTCAAAAACAGAAACAAGTAAACTTAAGTGAATATTAAATTGGTGATAGCCATATGGAGAAATGGTTTATTTCAAGGGACCTCAGATCACAAAATTCTGACTGTACATTCTTAGTGGGATGTATTTCAAGCACCAAAAAGAAGTATAAAAGAACTTTAAATTTCCTTTAGTATCTTTATTGTTTGTAATGATACTGGCATTGGTAGTTTTAAGATCATTTTCTCTGTATTATAGATTTAAGCAAATAAGTATATTAGTGATGTTAGGAATTATTTTCAAAGTAAGAAAAAATATTTGCAATGACAAGAATCAGGGCACAGTGAAAACATAGTTATGTTAAAACTGAATGGGGGGCACCTGGGTAGCTCAGTGGGTTAAACGTCTGACTCTTGATTTCAGCTCAGGTCGTAATCTCATCGTTTGTGGGATTAAACCCCACATTGGGCTCTGCGCTGTGAGCATAGAGATTCTCTGCTTAGGATTCTCTGTCCCCCCACCCCCGTCCCTACCCTGCTCACACACAAGTATGCACATGCATGTTCTCTCTCAAAATAAATAAGCTTAAAAAAAAAAAGCCTCAGTTTTATAAACCTTAATGAAATGCTGATTCAGTCATAAATATTATTTGGCATTAAAACCATCTGGGTAGCACACAGGGTAATGTCTCTGACATCAGCTGTAGCAATAGTTTCTAGATAGGTCCCCTGAAGCAAGGGAAATAAAAGCAAAAATAAACTATTGGAACTACATCAAAAAAAAAAAAAAAAGCTTCTGCACAGCAAACAATTAATGAAACTAAAAGACAACCTGTGGAATGGGAGAAGATCTTTGCAAATGACATAGTAAATGATTACTATTTAAAGTATATATAGAAGTTATACAACTCAACACGCAAAATACAAATAATCCAATTGAAAATGCGCAGACAGCATGAACAGACATTTCTCCAAAGAACACATCCAGATGGTCAACAGACACATGGAAAGATGTTCCACATCACTCATCATCGGGGAGATGCAAATCAAAACTACAATGAGGTATCACCTCACACCTGCCACAGTGGCTAAAATCAAAAGCACAAGAAACAACAGGTGTTGGCCAGATGTGGAGAAAAAGAAACCCTTGTCCACTGTTGGTGGGAATGCAGACTGGTGTAGCACTCTGAAAACCAGTATAGAGGTTCCTCAAAAAATTAAAAATAGATCTACCGTATAATCCAGCAATCGCACTACTGGGTATTTACCCAAAGAATACAAAAACACTAACTCAAAATGATATATGTACCCCTATGTTTATAGATGCGCTATTTACATTGGTCAAGGTATGTAAGCAGCCCAGGTGTCCATCAACTGATGAATGGATGAAGGAGATGTGGCATGTACATACAATGGAGTAGCACCCAGTCATAAAAAGGAATGAAATCTTGCCATTTGCAACAACATGGATGGAGCTAGAGAGTACAATGTTAAGTGGAATAAATCGGAGAATGACAAATACCATATGATTTCACTCACGTGGCATTTAAGGAACAAAGGAAGAGAGAGAGAGAGAGACAAACCAAGAAACACTAAGTATAGAGAACAAACATAGTTACCAGAGGATAGTTGGTAGAGGGATGGGTGAAATAGGTTATGGGGAGTAAAGGGGATTAAAGAGTATACTTATCATGATGAATGCTGAGCAATGTATAGAATTTTTCAAACACTGTATCATATTAAAATTTAAAACTTAATAAAATTTAAAAAACTTGGGTAAATGCTTGATAAAGAACATCTGTATAATGTCAAAGCAACACTAGGAGACCAGACTAGTTAGAAGGGAAAAACTAATTGTACAATGTAGTGATCGCTGTCACCACCCTAATCCAGGGGTCAATCTTAGCATCACTAGTGGTAAAACAAATAGGTGTTATGTGATGTAATACCATGAGAAATACACAACATCACCTATGATGGAATCTAGCCAAAACTGCTTAATTTGAACCCATCAGCCTTTTAGGTATTGAATGTTTTCAAATGTCTTTTCCTCATCTATCAAGAAATAAAATGGATCTTCTTTCTTGTGGAAACAAATGAAGATTACCGAGGGAACAGAGTGGCACATAGATTAAAGTAGGGTAAGACCAAAGATTGGGAACTCAGCTAAAAGATTACTGCATTAATCCAAGGAAGAAATGATGAGAGCCTGAAACCCTGAGAGTAGTGGCAAAAGAGGGAAGAGCACAGGTTAGTGTTCTGGGTGTGACAGGGAGAATTTATTTAAAGATGAAGGAGAATTCATTTAGGTGGCAGCCATATGAAACTCCGGGAGTAAAGCACTCTAAGTCCAAGGAACAGCATATGCTAAGACCCTGAAATGGAAATAAGCTTGGTCTGTGTTAAGGAAGGCAAAAAAGAAAAGCAATTCTGACCAAAGCATAGTAAATACAGCGAAAAAGAATATTAAAGAAGAGAAATACACAGAGGCTAGATCATAAAGGCCTTTGGGGATCATGGTAGAAACACCGGATTTCATTCCAAGTGTGGGGGAAAGCCATTCGAGAGTTTTAAACTAGGCAGTGCTCTGATTTATAGATTTCCTTTGTTTGTTAACCACTCACTCTGGGTGCTGTGAAAATGAATTGTAGGGAGACAAGAAAGCAAGCAGAGGGATGTGTTAGGAGGTTATAGCAATAGTCCAAATGAGAGCTCTAGCATCTTCGATTGTGATAGTGGCGAAAAATGGCAAGAAACAACTGGATTCAGGATGTATTTCAGAGGTAGAGTTATTAGGATTTATAGAAGATTAAATGAGGGAAGTGGGGCGTAGAAGGAGGAATAAAGAATGACTCTGGGTTTCTGGTCTGAATAAATGAGTAAACTGCATCCCTTACCAAGCAGGTAAGACCTAGGAAGGAATAAGTTTGTCTCGTGGAAGTGGGGGAGACGAAATTTGCTACTCTTTCTGATTATAGTACTTTATTTTTTTTAGATTTTATTTTCTATGCCCAATGTGGGGTCTGAGCTTGACTGAGCCAGCTAGGCGACTTCTAGGTCTACTAGAAGTAGCAAAAAATGAAAATATGCTGAATATTATAGGCTAGATATATAATTTTGGAAGTCAGTAGCATAAAGATGGCATTTGAAGCCATGAAACTGTATAAGATCCTGTGGGAAAAGAACACAGGGAAGAGAAAGACAAAGGACCTATTTCCAGGGGGTGGGAGGATTCTAGTGCTTAAGAGACCCAGGGGAGAAGCAGCCAATTACTGAGGGCTTACCAGTGAAACAGGAGAAAACCTAGTCGGTACACAAAGTCAAAAAGAGCCAAGTGACCCAAGGGAGGGATGAAATGTGATCTATCATGCCACCTAGACAGCAAGACCTTCCCTTGACCAACTTCTTTAAAAACACCCCCAGTACTTCCTATCTCTGTTTCTATTTTTCTCCTTATTACTTAACACTTTAATATTAAATATACTTTTCATATTTAGTGTGTTGTCTGTCTCTCCACCTTTGAATGTAAGTTCTATATGGAAAGGGATTTTTATGTTTGTTCACTGATGAGAATGGTACATGGCATATAGTAGGCACTCAATCATTTTTAAATGAATGAAATACCACTGATGTATCAAAGGGAATGAGGATAGGAAATTGGCCACTGACTCTTACAAGATGTAGGTCAACAGTGACATAGAGAAATTTCAGTGGAGCTTGAAAACTTGAAATCACACTTGAAAACTGAATCAAGAGCACTGAGAATGGCTCAAAGAGTTTCACTGTATTGATAAATTGGGGCAATAGCCTAAAGAGACAGTGAAGTTCAAGGGATTTTCCCCCAGGCATTTCATAAAATTTTTTTCAACTTATTTATTTTGAGAGAGGCAGAGAGAGCGAGCGCAAGTGGGGGAGAAGGGCAGAGAGAGAATACCAAGCAGGCTCCACACTCCACGCTGTGCCCAAAGTGCAATCCTATGATATAGTAAGATCATGACCTGAGCCAAAATCAACAGTCAGATGCTTAACCAACTGAGTCACCCAGGCGCCCCTATAAAATTTTCAAACATACAAGAAAGTTGAAAGAATTTCATAGTAAACACCCATACATTTACCACTAAATTCTACAATTAACATTGTACTATACTTTCTTTTCATACAGCTATATCCCCTCTATGTTATAAGAGTGATAATAAGACATGTATTAATGCCAATGAAAACTACCCAATAAGGGAGAAAGATAAAATCCAGAGAAAGAAATACAAAATAAAAGGGGGAAGGATTTAAAACAGAGGTGGAGAGGACTCAGGTACACTTGTAGTACTTCTCTGCTAAATATGCTTCTAAGTCTACCATTTTCTTCCATAAAGTTAAATATATCACCCTGGCAAGGACTGACCCAAAAGGATTTCAACGTTATATCCTGCCGCTCCTCTACACATTCTCGCCAATTTGGACTATTAGCTGTCCCACCGACAGACCTTCCCAGACCCCTGGAAAAACACTCTTTACTCTTTGAGCCAGTTCAAATGATGATTCCTCTAGAAAACCTTCCCTAATCTTGACCTCTTCTTGTCCATACCTCCCCAAATCAGATCTAGTATTTTCCTTGCTTAAAGTTCCATAAACAATGTTACTGGGTCTTCTATTTCAATTAGTGTATTTTCTTATACTCCCTAAACCCTGAGAGCAGAAGCTGTCTTATAATACATACCTTCTTCTGCTTCTAACACTATGTATATGCAAAAACTATTTGCTAAATTCAAGTGGAGAACACTAAGGTTAAAATCAAAATGACATTTTTCCCAGTACCACAAGCAATCAACATTAGATTTACTAAAAACAAATGAGAACATGTCAAATTTTGACAGGTGGTGACAATAGGAAATTATTACAAAAAGTATGACTAACTAGCTAAATTGAAGCTTAAGAGAAAATGAATGTAACAGGTAATTATCAATTTGTTTAATAAAATCTACCTAAATGTGCCAGTAATTCCGTAAGATTATTTATTAAAAGATGACTTATTAACAAGTGTTCAAATGAATATAAATGAAATACCACCCATTAAATTAGTCTTGGATGAGTATTATACTGAATTTTAGCCTTTGTATAGAAGGAGAATGTGAATAGCTCACGCAAAATTCAGCAAGAAGTAAACCAGAAATTTTTGTTGTAGAGAGATTATATTAAAGGCAATGCTAAAAGAATCCATGGCTGGCTTTCTATGGTTCTAAGCAAAGTCTCTGGGTTACCACAAATTCTCAAGAGGGAAGTGCAGCTTCCAGGGCACCGGGACAAGAGGAATTTATGAAGGCATTTTCACAATAACCTTAAGATTTGTTGTTAATCACAATATGTATTGTTGAATTAAGATAAGAGATAAGAATATTTTGAAACTTACAGTTTGGCACTAGTTTTAAAAAGTTCAAAACATCACTTCAACACAATCTTGAGTGGTAATGGGCAAGTATTTTAGGCTGACTGTAGTATAAGATTTCATGTAAACACACATTCAAAATATTACACTGTTGTAAGTACAAAACACAATTGAGCAACCCTTCACATAATCACCAGTTAAAAGGTGAAGAAAATCAACTGATGGTGGGTCTGGTAACCTGATACATGAGTGAAGGTTAGGGTAAGAACATAAGGAATGTTTATAATAATTATCTTTTCAGTGTCTTTTTGACAACAGAATCAAGCGTGAATGAGGAAGTATATTACACAGAAGATGCATGAAAATCCTCAATTATGTGCATATTTCCAAGCTTACCTATTCTTTCACATACACTAACTGCAAAGAAAGCATTAAACAGTAGTTATCTTTATAAAGCAACAGAAGTTTCACAACAGTTTCATAATAATTATACGTCAGGTTGGAGTGCCAGGAAAACACAAATTTCAGTTTCCTACTCAAGGTCTGTCAAATAAGTTAATTTATTCAGGCAAACATTATCTTTCAACCCAAGAATGGTTTCCGGGCTCAGAAAGGAAATCTGGACTGAGAGCCAAAAGAAGACTCGAGAGTTAGGAAAAATCTCAAAGTAACTATCATTTCAGGCTCTCCAGCAGCCGGGGTCATTACATCTCTTGTTTCTTATCACAGAGCAGTGGGGAGCCTGGCCAGGCCCGAACTCGAACTCAAGTCCAGGCTCTGCCCCTTACTGGGCAACCTTGGAAAGTCATCTGGCCCCTCTGAACCTGTTTCCTAAACCATAAAATGGGTTAATACCCATTTATGAGGGTTAAACAGAAATAGGGGTGCCAGGAACTTGGTGAGACTCCATGCATGCCATTATTATTACAATATTCCTGTGTAGAAAGTTCCTTGAATCCAAAATGTTGTTCAGGCTCCTTAGAACCAATTATTTCCTTCACATCTCACTCTCCATCTTTGGAGGAGGAAGGGAAGGGGATGGCGAGGAGAAGTGTAGAGAGTAAGACAGAGCCACTGACGTCAAGCAGGGGCCTGTGTCAACGACAGAGCAGCTCAGGGCACTGCAGCTGAGACCGGATATCACCCAGACCAGTATCAGCTGGTGACACAGTCAGAACTGATAACCAGCAGAAGGAAAGAGAGAGGACGGCAAAGGCCAGGCCTGATCAAACCCCTTTAAAAAGAGAGGATGGGGGGGACACCTGGGAGGCTCGGTCAGGTAAGCCTCTGACTCTTGATTTCTGCTCAGATCGTGATCTCACCATCAGGAGGGTAATAAGCCTTGTGGGGGCTCCAAGCTGAGTGTGGAGCTCGCTTAAGAGTCTCTCCCTCCCTCTCCCCCTGCCCTCCCCCATTTGGGCACGTGAGCCTGCACGCTCTCTCCATCTCTCTCGCTCATTTAAGAAAAAAAAAAAAGAGGGTGGGGGGGCGCCTGGGTGGCTCAGTTGGTTGAGCTTCCGACTTCGGCTCAGGTCATGATCTCACGGTTCGTGGGTTCAAGCCCCGGGTCGGGCTCTGTGCTGATGGCTCAGAGCCTGGAGCCTGCTTCGGATTCTGTGTCTCCCTCTCTCTCTGCCTCTCCGCTGCTTACGCTCTGTCTCAGAACAAACGTTTTTTAGAAAAGAGGATTTCTGCAGCCAGGTGTCAGACTCCCCAGACACTGACCCCTCTATGTCTGACCACTTCCAAACGGCAGCTGGTGGAAGGCTCTGCAGGGTTGATCTCAGGAAAGAACAGAGGTCCTTCCCCGCTTGGACTTAGAAAGCGAGAAGTACTGAGCAGAGACCCCGACCGACCGAGGCCTCCTCTCAACAGGGCGCTCAGACGGACTCCAGGGTGGGCTGGTTAGCTTCCTACCTCCTGTTCATCTCGCTTTTTTGTGCCTTGCGCTTTGCGGGACGCGTAAGAAGCTAAGCTACACGGCTGGCGAAAGGTGGCTGAGTCTGGAATCCCGAACCTGCTGTATGGTAACCTCGCTTTATAACTGAAACGAGCGGACGCTGTGGGAACAGACACCACCCGCACGTGCGCCGTCACAGCGCGCTGGTGACAAGAGGGAACTAACTAGGAGGGCGGGAGAAGCCACCGCGAAGCTCGCGGAGCCAGCGCAAAGGAGAGGAGGGGCCTGGCCAAACCCGGGGTTGGTGTGCAGGAGGGGTCGTGGCGCAGCTGCAGAGGGCGCGGGGGCCAAGGGGTGGAGGGTCTGGGTCCGGACGCCAGAGGGCGGGGGCCGGCGGCAGAGAGCGAGCGGCAGGGGCTGGGAGTAGAGGGTCTGGCGACGGAGGGGTGGGGGCGGAGGGCAGGGGTGGGCACCCGGCGGCGGGGTCTGGGGGCACAGGGCAGGCGTGGGCGGAGGGCCGGGTGCTGGGGGTGGAGAGTGGGGGGTCTCAGCGGCGTTGGGCCGGGAGCGCAGGGTGGGAGTCTGCGCCCCGCGCGGTTGTTGGAGGGTCTGGGACTGGGGCGGAGGGATCACGGTTCAGGAGGGGGAAGGGCCAAGAGCGCTGGGTGGGAGTTGGGGGGGGGGGGGTTGGTGGCGGAGGGCCGGGGGTGGTGGACGAGGCCCTGGGGCGGAAGGCACCTGGTGGCTGGGGGCACAGAGCGGGGGTGGCCCCCCTGGGGGGTGTTGGCGGAGGGCTGGGGGGTGGAGGGCCAGGGGCTGGGGGCGACGGTGGGCACCTAGCGGCGGGGGTGGGCGCTCGGGAGGTTTGTGGAGGACTGGGGGTGGAGGCTGCGGGTCCCAGCCGGCGGGGGGGGCCGGGAGCGCTGGGCGGGGGTCGGCGCCCGGGGCGCGGGGGGTTGGCGGAGGGCCGGGGGCACCGGGCGGGGGTGGGGGTCGGGGTGGAGGACGAGAGCCAAGGTGGGCACCTGGCGGGGGGGGACGCAGGGCGGGGGTTGGCGCCCGCGGGGTTGGCGGAGGGCCGGGGGCTGCGGGCGGGCACCTGGCGGCGGGGGCCGGGGGCACCGTGTGGGGGTGGGGCGGGGGGCTGGGGGTGGAGGACGAGGGTGAAGGTGGGCACCCGGGGGCTCAGGGCCGGGGGTGGGCGCCCGGGGGGTTGGCGGAGGCCCACGGCCGTAACCCGCCCGCGTCCAGCCCGCTGGGCCGCCCTCACGTCACGTCCCCTCGGGCAAAATGGGTTCTGGGTGACCCGGAAGGGCAGAGGCGTTCAGGGTCCCAGTTACCGGAGCCGTTGGGGCCGATGATGCAGGTGAACCTCCTGAAGGGGCCGATGACCTGGCGGCCCCGCCACGACTTAAAGTTCTCCACGAGCAACACCTCCAAACGGCCCATGGCTGCGCCCTCCGCGCCTCAAGCGGCGTCCGCACACGCCGGCGGGAAAGCGCGGGAAGTGCTTGCGGCATCTCGCGAGAGGAGAGCGAGACTCCGGCGAGCGCCGCGCGGTTCCCAAGCAACCGGGTTGTTTACGTGTCCGAGGAGAGCGGGGCTTGGAGAGGTCGCAGAAGGACTGAAAGCTTGCGGAGCCGGCTCGATTCGCACCCGCCCGGCCTCCTAGGGAGCCAGCCTGGCTTAGGCTGCAGCTTGTTTTATTTTGGTTGTCTTTCCTTTTTCATCTCGTTTGTCTTAAAACCCCCTCAGGGTTTCTTCGCGATTTTCAGCCATGGAGATAGCGCAGCCCAGAGACCTGGAGCGGTACTTAAGCCTGGCCAAGAGGAGGCACGGGGAGCTGTGCCGGCAGAAACGGATCTTCAACGCCAGGAACAGGATCATCGGGGTGAGGCCCTCTACCCGGTGGGAATGTGGGGGGGGGGGGGCGGGCAGCCAGGGGCGGGCGGCGGAGACCAGGGATGAGCCCTTGCAGCGAAACTGCTGATCCAAGCACGGCCGCAAAGGGCACCGGCTCGTCGTGTTAACTGCCGAAGAGGGGGAAGACCTTCGCAGACACCTACCCTCCTCCCACTTGCAGGACAGGCAAACTGAGTCCTGCAGCAGGGAGGGAGCTTGCCTGCAGTGAGTGGCTAGTCAGAGACCGGAAGGCGGGTCTCGTTTCTCTGAACCGGATTTTCTGCACCACCAGGGGTTCCTTCCAGTCTATTCATTTGACACATGCCAGCGAGTTACTATTTTGTGGCACGCCTCAGCTGGGCACAGGAAATGAGGAATATGGCAATCCCTGCCTGACCTTGCAGAGTTCATGGCCCGATGGACTCTAGCATTAAAACGGTCACGTTAGCAAACCGTAAGAGACTCTTAAATACAGAAGACAGGGCCGCCTAGGTGGCTCGTCGGTTGAGCCTCGCACTTCGGCTCAGGTCATGATCTCACAGTTTGTGGGTTCGAGCCCCGCATTGGGCTCTGTGCTGACAGCTCAGAGCCTGGAGCCTGCTTCAGATTCTGTGTCTCCCTCGCTCTCTGCCCCTCCCCCACTCACGCTCTGTCTGTCTGTCTCTCTCTCAAAAATAAACACTAAAAAATTATAAATACAGAAAACAAACCAGAGGTTGGGGGGGGGGGGGCGGAGCTGGGCTACATGGGTGATGAGCATTCAGGAGTGAGTGCACTTGGGATCCGCACTGGGTGTTGTATGTAAGTAATAAATTACTGGGTTCTATTCCTGAAACCAATACTGCACTGTACGTTAACTAACTTGAATTTACATAAATAAATAAATAACATACTCTAAAAAAAAAAAATTAACTATATTACAAAAAACAAAAATGGCCCACTGCTCACAGCAGTGGAATCAGGGCTGTGAGGGAGGGGAGCATGGGGTGTCAGGGGTGCACAGACTGAGACTGGGAGAGGACATCAGTGCTTCCTAGAGGAGGAGTTGCCCTGTTCTGCAGATATCTATCCACGAAGAGAAAGGGAGAAGGAGGCTCTGGGGACAGGCTGAAAAGGTGTGAAAAGAACTGATGTGTCCCTAAGTCAACTAGTTAACAGTGGAACAAGGCTTAAAAAAAGATCAGTGGGATTGTTATCAACCGACTAAAATTATCTGGCTGTAACTCCACTCCCTTTGTTTTCCATTTCCAGGGAGACCCAGACGCCTGGGATGCTCAGGTTCATGACCAGAAGATAAAAGAAGCAACCGAAAAAGCCAGACATGAAACTTTTGGTGAGCATCTCTCGAAGCCTAGCTAGCAGTCTGGGGCTGTATAACTCTAGACTCCGGTCCTCATTGCTTCAAAAGTGTAAAAGCTTGTCATTTTCACACTCTTCGTCCTTTTAAAATTTCACCATTGCTTGTGCTCAGTTAACTTAATGTGCTGATTCTTTCTCTCTTGAAAGGAAAACAGCTATTGAATTCTATGGGGGGTGTAGGAAATACATTGTGAGGGTAGGTGTGCCTTGTTCTCGGGAACATAAACCCGAGAACATAACCCCGAGAACATAAAATTTCATGTTTATTTTTGAGAGAAAGAGAGAGTGTGCGCGAGCCGGGGGGACACAGAGAGAGAGACACGCACGCAGAATCCCAAGCAGGCTCCACTCTCTGAGCCGTCAGCACAGAGCCCGATGCGGGGCTGGAACTCACAAACTGTGAGATCATGACCAGAGCCGAAGTTCGGACGCTTAACCGACTGATGCGCCCAGGCATCCCTGTTCTCAGTTTTCTTTAAAAACCGGACATGAAAACCCTTAAACACACACACCATTCTCTGCCAAAAAGTTTCAGACCTTCTCCTGGGGACAGCTGCTTGCACTAGAGGACATAGGGACACCCTTGGTTCACACTGGCTGTGGTGACTCAGAGCAAGATAAGATACTGTCGGAGCTCTGAGATAATTCCAAACAGGGGCGCCTGGGTGGCTCAGTAGGTTAAGTGTCTGATTCTTGATTTTGACTCAGGTCACGATCTCATGGTTCACGGGATAGAGCCCTGAGTGGGGCTCCTTGCTGAGTGTGGGGCCTGCTTAAGATGATCTCTCCCTCTCTGCCCCTGCCCCACCTGTGCGCGAGCTCTCTCTCTTACAAAATAATAAACATTATTTTAAAAATTCCAAATAGAATTCACTTTCCCACATCAGGTGCAACAAGTCGAGCTTATTTCTTCTTAAAGCACTATAAGGATTTTTTAAATAGAAAGAAGCAGGATGCAAAATTGTATATACCATGGGCTATCCATTAAATGTTAAAATATATAAAAAGAAATAAGCTTAGAAAAAGACAGAAAGGAAATAGACCAAAATGTCAGCAGTGGTGATGTTGGAATGATGGAATACAAGGGAAATTTATTTTTTTCTTTGTACCATTCTCTAGTTCCTAAGCAGTTTACCTTTGTCATGTTTAAAAATAATTCAAACCTGGGGCACCTAGGTGGCTCAGTCGGTTAAGCATGGGACTCTTGATTTTGGCTCAGGTCATGATCTCACAGTTTGTGGGATCGAGCCCCACATTGGGCTCCTCACTGGGCGTGGGGCCTGCTTGAGATTCTCTCTCTCTCTCTCTCTCTCTCTCTCTCTCTCTCTCTTTCTCCCCCCCCCCGCCCTTTTCTCGCTCGCACACTCTAAATAAATAAATAAACTTGAACAAAATAATTCTTACAAGATAAATAAAACTTACAACAATGATAGGACAGACACATATGTACCCACTACCAGATTAAATGTTAACATTTTGCCAGTAGGCTTTAGATCTCTTATTTTAAGAATGCTTTTTGAGAATTAAGTCCTATATATGTATGTGTGTATATATAGCTATATATATAAGTACTATAACGTATATATAAAAATGTGTGTTTATATGTGAATATATATAAACCCTACCTATGTAAATGTGTGTGTATAGTTATAGATGGATAGATAGAGCCCTCCCCCACCTCCCCTTCCCTCTTCCTCCCTCCTCACAGGGGTGCGACATTTCCATGCATGTTTCTTGTAATGCTGTACTATTTATGGACATATTCATGAGGATATAAAATTGTGTGTGTGTGTTTTTAAAATTTTACGCAAACTTTACGTGACATTTTGCATAAATACATGGAATGGATCCTTTTGCACCTTTGTGTCCGCAACGTATTTTTAAAATTAATCGTTGATCTACATACAGAGTGCTCACTTTAAGTATTTTGTGATATTTATATGAATTAACTGCAATTTTTTTATTCATTCCCCTATGGGCAGATTTTTTTCCAAACCCTGCTGCATGCCTATCCAGGCATTGTGTCCCTAGCGTATGCAGGTGAGAGATACCAAAGAAGAGGAACTAATACGTATTGGGTTTGCAGGTTTTCAGGGTTATGGGATATTGGCAGGTTGCTTTCCAAAGTTATAAGTGCACCAAGTTACATTCCCACAAGCAGTGAATGAGAAATCTTGCTTCCTTACTGCCCTTACTAATGTTCTTACTAATACACTCTATTATTAGCGTTGTAAATATTTTGCCAACTTATTAGATGTTTCCCATCTTGTAAGGTCAACCATCTTTTCACAACTTCTTGATCATTTGGGTTTCTTTCTTTTTTAATTTCTTTTTAATGTTTATTTATTTTTGAGAGAGAGAGAGAGAGATCACCAATGGAGGGAGAGGGGCAGAGAGAGAGGGAGACACAGAATCCAAAGCAGGCTCCAGGCTGTGAGCTGCAGCACAGAGCCTGACGTAGGGCTTGAACCCACGAGCGGGGAGATCATGAGCTGAGCCGATGTTGGTCGCCCAACTGACCCAGGCACCCCCATTCAGGTTTCTTTATAGTGATTTTCCTGTTCCTATTCTTGGCCCATTATTTTCTTTGGTTGTTTGGTTTTTTAAACTGATTTGTAGGTACTCTTTGTATATTCAGAATACTAATTTTGGGGTGCCTGGGTGGCTCAGTCAGTTAAGTGTCCAACTTCAGCTCAGATCATGATCTTGTGGTTTGTGAGTTCGAGCCCCACGTTGAGCTCTGTGCTGACAGCTCGGAGCCTGGAACCTTCTTCAGATTCTGTGTCTCCCTCTCTCTCTGCCCCTCCCCCGCTTGCTCGCTCACTTGCTCTCTCTTTCAAAAATAAACATTAAAAAAATTTTTTTAAATATTAATTCTTTAATGGTTGTGTTACTCTTTTGAAGGCTTATATTACTTTTAGAATCACTAGAAATTATTTTTTAAGGTGGATTCAAATTTATTTTTTCTCTGAACCTTAATCTTATGGGTATGCTGTGTCTCTTCTAGCTGCTGAAATGAGGCAAAATGACAAAATCACATGCATATTAGAAGGCCGAGAAAGGAGAGATAGGAAAAGCCTCTGTAAAGCCATCAATGATTTCCAGCAGACCTTCCAGAAGCCAGAAACTCGCCGTGAATTTGACCTATCTGACCCCCTAGCCCTTAGGAAAGATCTCCCAGCCAGGCAGTCGGATAACGATATTCGGAATACAGTATCGGGAATGCAGAAATTCATGGGAGAGGATTTAAACTTCCACGAGAGGAAGAAATTCCAGGAGGAACAAAACCGAGAATGGTCCTTACGACAGCAGCGGGAACGGGAGAGTGCCCGTGCCCACCAAAGATGTGCAGGTAATGAAGCCCAAAGGGACAAACCGGTCCCAATACTTTTTCCGACCAATCAAACCCGTGGGTTTCCCCCTGCTTTGTTTGGTGTTTCATGTCCTACCCCTGTGCTGTGTTGGCCGCCGGGGAAAGAGCCCGTGTTCCAGGATGTAAACGTCTTCATTTCTGAGCTTGCAACTCTGTGCTCCCCCTGGGCTGCAGCCAGGTGCAGGTGCAAAACCCACCCTGCCCAAAGGAGGTGCCCAGTCTGCTGAGAAGACAGTGGGAAATACACAGGTCCAGTTGGGTCTTCTGGGGGCTGTGTTAGAAGTTCTCGCAGGGAACGGGGGGGGGGGGGGGGGGGGGGGGGGGGGGGGGGGGGGGGGCGGGGTGAGGCCTAGGGCTCAGGGGTCACGTGTCCTCACCAGGACCCTCCAGGCCCAGGGAGCCCCTCTGGCAAAGCCTCCAAGACCTGGAACAACCTCCATCCCTGAGGCAGTTGCGACAAGTCCCGTAAACTCTGCCTGCACTAAGGTGACCGGTGTTTTCTCTTTTTTGTTTTAAAAAAAAAATTTTTTTTTTTTGGTAATTTTTATTTAGTTTTGAGAGAAAGAGCGCGAGTGGGGGAGGAACGGAGAGAGAGGGAGACACAGAACCTGAAAGGGGCTCCAGGCTCCCAACTGGCAGCAACAAAGCCTGACACGGGGCTCAAGCTCACGAACGGCGAGATCATGACCTGAGCCGAAGGCGGACGCCTAACCAACGGAGCCACCCGGGCGCCCCAAGGTGGCCGCCAAGCTGCTGCATCCGAGCTCCGTTTTCAGGCGGCTCCTTCATCCGCGGCCTGTGCCATAGCTGGTCATCTCTTCCTCCTGGAAATACTTCCTCCGCCAGCTTCCAGGACCCGCTCTCATCCCGGCTCCCCTCCCCCGGCCCCCTGGTTGGTTTCTCCTCCCCTTCCGAACCAACCTCCTGGTGTTACTGCTTACCAGTGCCCTCTGCGCCCTGCCTGCCTCAACCACACTCGGTCCCTTGGCGCTCTCAACTAGTCTCGTGGGTTTAGATACCACCGATAGGCCATCTTTCCCCCAGACGTACCCTTCCAGCCTGGATTCTTCCCCGATTCTCAGCCCACACGTCCTGTCACCTCTGGACGTTTATCTGCTCTTGGGTGTCTAACGAACTTATCAGAATCAACACAAGACACCCTGGCCTGCCCCCCGTGAACCGCCACCCCCGTCAATGGGAACTCCATTGTTCCAGTTGCGCAAGCCCCAACCCCAAGGCGTCTTGACTCCTTCCTTTGTCTCAAATGCCACGTCCAGTCCGGCAGCAAATCACCCCGAATCACAACCGCCTCTCTCCACCTCCACTCTTACCCCTCTGGGCAGTAATAATCTCTCAGTGTGATTATTGCAGTCGCCTGCAGGTGGTCTCCGTGCTCCTGCCCTTGGCCCTCTATAGTTGCTTCTCAACCCAGTGACCAGGATGATCCTGCTAAAAATTAAGCTAGATCTTTTGCGCACACCCTTCCAATAGCTTCTCATTTTACTCAGAATAAGCACCAGATTCATCTCAAGGACCGGGAAGGTTTTCGTAGTCTGGAATGATCCCCTACCACGCTGCCTTTCATGCATTTCATCCTCGCCACACTGGCTTCCTCACTCAGAATGTTAAGTGTGTCAGGCTCACTCCTGCCTCAGGCCCTTTGCACCTACTGTTTCCTCTGCCTGGAAACATGTCCCCGTATATCTGCATGGCCTGCCCCTTATCCTTCTTTGGGTCTTTGATGAAATGCCATCTTACCAGAGAGGTCTCTCCCCTGACCACTATTTTAAATTGCAACCCCGTACCCTCCCCATGCCCATACTCTGTATCCCTTTCCTTGCTGTATTTTTCTGCAAAGCCCCATCACTGACATACTGTATGATTATGTATTTGTCATCCCTCTCCCCAGCATCCTATCCCAGGCTCGTTGAAGGCAGGAGATCTGCTCTGTCTTATTCACTTGTCTGTCTTTCGTTCTCGGCACATAGATATCTGTTGAACAATGCATCCGTAGGGCTTTCGAGATCTCCGCCACCTCCCAGGCTCTCCACATGTCCATCTCTGGCTAAAAGACTTTGTCTCAGCCTTGGACTTAGTCCTTGAACTGCCCCCTGGACATCTCCCTGGACTTGGTCCTTGAACCGCCCCCTGGACATCTCCCTGGACTTGGTCCTTGAACTGCCCCCTGGACATCTCCCTGGACTTGGTCCTTGAACTGCCCCCTGGACATCTCCCCAGGCACTTCAGAACATCCTGGAGAGTAACCCTGAACTTCCCTCTGGCTCTGCTCCTCCTCCCCGCCATCCTCCCCTCCACCAATGACACCTCCTTCCCTAGTCAAGTCACAAACCCAGGAGTCCTCCTTGAGCCACCCTTGTTCTCAGGCCATCCTCAATTCCTGTCCTTCCACGTCCTGCATGTATCTTGAATGGCCCGCTTCTCCCATCCCTGTTGTCACCACAGTGATACGAGTCACCACCTTTTTTTTTTTTTTTTTTTTTTTAATCACCTGGAGGGACCACACCAAGGGCTTTCTAATAGTCCTTCATGTTCTTTCTTGTCCTTTCTGGTCTCTTCTCAACATAGCAGTCAGAGTGCTGATTTTTAAACATTGTCACCCCTACTCCCTCCGTCCCAGCTTAAAACCCTCCAATGGCTTCCCTCTTACATCTGGAACAAAATGCAAAATCCTCTGTAGCCTACAGGGCCCTGCGTGCTGGGCCACCGCTCAGCCCCTGTGTCACCTTATGCCCCCTACCCCGCTCACTGTGTTCCAGCCACTTGGCTTCCTTTCACTTCTGGGTGCCAACAGATCCTTGTTCACGTCAGACCCGTTGCACCTGCTCTCCACCCAGCTTCTTGTCCTTCCAGACCTCAGCTCCAAGGTCACTTCCTCCCAGAGAAGCACTCTTCCTCTCTTCCTCCCCATCCCCGTCTGCCTGAGCCAGGTATTCCCAGCGTGTCCCCTCCCAGGACCCTTTCCCCCTACAGCACTTCCGCAATGTGCATTCATAGATCTCTTTCGGGGTTCATCTGTTTACGACCTGGCTCATCGCCCAGACAGTAAGTTCGCCAAAGGCAGGAAGAACCCTTTCTGTCTTGCCCGTCACTGCACACTTTGTGCCCTGCAAAGGGCACAGTCCTGTGTGTACCTCCTCGTGGCGCTGTGTCAACCGAAAGGATGAATGAAGGAGGGGAAGACAGATGAAGCTCAAGTGGAACGGAGGCCCCTGCCTCACGGCTGGAGTTTGCTCTTGTGTTTGGACATCAGGAGGATGCCATGGGGCGCAAACACCACGTGAAGGACCTTTGGATCGGTGGCTTTTTTGTTTGTTTAAAGTAACAACCCTGCAATGTAGGAGTTGTCCTGCTTCCCAGATGAGGGCTGGAGGCTCGGAAGGGTTGGGTAATAGTTCAGGTTTGCAGAGCTAGGGAGTGTCTGGGCTGGGATAGGAGCCTGCTCTTATCTGAGTCCAGATCTTTACCTTTTGTTGTTTGCATGTTCCACGTTAACCTCTTCTGATGCTGCTGCTGCTCATTGGCCTGGAAAAGTCCTAGTGTCACTGCATGAATATCTCCCCACTCTGACACCCCTCCTCTGCAGAGCCCCATCTGGTCCCCACAGCAGAGCTCCCTTGTCCATTGTAAGAAGATGGATGAGGGCCCCAGCCCAGGAGCACAGCAGACATCACCAATCCCCAGCAGAATTTACCCATCCCCAGCAGACATCACCAATCGCCAGCAGACCTTACTGATCCCCGGTAGTGATGCTGACCCTTGGGGCCTGCACCCAACAGCTCTACCTGAATCACCTCATCTAAGTGTCCCAGCAGCCTTGAGCATCCCCTCTCTCTGGGTGAGGGCAGGATAAGAAGAGACGCGTGGCTGGACACTCCACAGGGTGCTCTGCACACCTGGGAAGGAGCTCTGGGTGGGCAAGCCAGGTGTGACTGCGTTTCGCTTCCTTTCAGAGGACCTCTACTTCAAGACAAGGCTGCAGTTTGATGAAACGGCCAAGCATTTACAGAGTCTGGAAAGTGCCACCAGAAAGGCGGTTTGTGCAGCTGTGAAAGAATTCAACAGGAACCAGGTAGCTCCTGGGACGCCCCAGTCTCCCCGTCCCAAGTCCCAAGCTCAGCCCTTCACCGGCTCACACCACACAATCCACATGGCCCTCCCGGGGGCTGCCCTGGTACAGATTGAGTGCGCCCCCGCCCCTGCTCCTGAGCTTGGGAGCCTGGGGATGGGGGTGGGGGGGGCGCGGTGGGCTTGTCTAAACTCTGCAAACCTCAGATTCTTCTCTAACACCGAGGACAGTGACATCTACCTAAACGGCCATCCAGCACTACTCTGGCATCCGGTCTTGGTCTCACTTCTTTGTCACCTCTCAGAGCTCATCCTCATCAAGACCAGGTCCTGGCACTCACTAAGGGCAACAATCATCACGTTGATGATCGGGGCTCCTGACACCTCCCTCCTCTCTAAACTCTGTGGGACCTCCTCCCAAACTCTCCACCTCTGGCCTTTTGCTCCGCCCGTTCCCTCACTGGCCTTGCTTCAAGCTCTCTATTCCTTAATCAGACCCTGATTAATCAGGGTTAATCAGACCCTGGCTCCAGACTTCTTTACAAATGCAGTTCTACTTCCTGGGTGGGATGGGGGCCGCCCTGGATTCATTTATCCGGTGAACTGGTTGCCCAGAACTGTGGTCTGTGGAGTAGGGCAGGCGGGACGATGAGCTGGAGAGCAGGAAGGGATAGGAGAACTCTGCTCCAGTGTTTGTGCAGCCTCGCCGTGTTTAACTCCCATGTGTGCATGTGTATTATGAAGCACTGTTCATGTGTGGTCTAATGGTGTCACGCTGTGAGATATATTGGAGACACAAGCTCAAAAATGTCCTGCTGGTGAGACATTTATGTAATCAAAACCTCCGGGAGAGGCGGGACCAGAGACCAGAGACCAGAGGGAATGTTGGTTTTCAGCGGGGCAGGGGGTGGGGGGTGGGGCTGTGGGGTGGGGACCGAGGAGGACAAACTGCCAGGGATGGGGGGAGACCAAGGGCAGACCGAGGCACCAGCCGGGAGACCGAAGGCCATCTTAGACATCCTCTGGTCCTTGCCTTGTGTGCAGATGATGCCCAAGAGGAGAGGTCACCTGCTCCAGGGCCCACAGAGAATTCATGGTAGATAGGGCTTTTGTGTACTGTGTGCTGGGTACTCTGTACCGTGAGCTGGGTGCTGTGAGCTGGGTGGTGGATGCTGTGAGCTGGGTGCTGGGTGCTAGATTCTGTGTACTGTGTGCTGTGAGCTGGGTGCTGTGTACTGGGTGCTGGGGGCTGGGTGCCGTGTGCTGGGTGCTTGGTGCTGGATGCTGTGTACTGTGTGCCGGGTGCTATATGCCATGTACTGTGTGCTGCGTACTGGGTGCCGGGCGCCGGGTGCTGTGCATTGTGGCCGCTCTTCCGGCCATTCATTTAGTCGCTCGCTCATTGGCTCAGCGGATCATTTAGCGAGCCCTCCCGCTGGGGGACCGCCCTTGGCCTTCTCGGAAACCGTGTCGCCGCACTCGCCCACGCTCTCACTCGGTAACCTCCGCGGCGAGCGCCTGCACCGCGCCAGCCCCCTCGGGTCCCCCAGCTCCGCTCGTGCCTGCTGCCAGGCCACGCCCCAGGCCACGCCCCCAGGCCACGCCCCCCGCGCCCGGGGAAGCCGCCGTCGGCTTTTGAGGCTCTGCTCCTGAGTGGAAACAGGCCGGAGCATCCAGGCAGAGGCCCAGGTAACCGTCCTCCGGAGCCGCTTGCGGGCGGGCCGGTCCGGCTCCGCAGAGGAGGCCCGCACTGGAGGGTGTCCCCCTGGGAGAAGAGGGCTGCTCCCCCAGGAGAACGTGTCCGGTCCCTCCCCCCATCCCCCCCCAACGCCACCTCATCCTGCCACGACAGTCACCTCTGCTCACACTTCACGGGCCCGAGGAAGCCACGTGGCCACGAGCGCTCTAAGCAGGTGGGGAGGTACGGCCGCGCCACCTTGCAGGAGGAGCTCGGGAGATAGTTTGTGACCAGCGGCAACGACTGTCACACGTGCTCGTGAGGTCGTCGTGGGATTAAACGAGTGAATACACGCAGCGTGTTGGCCCGTTTAGCGCACTGTCGTCCAACTACCTTCCCCGGCCAGAGGGGTATGATTAGTCGATAAACAAACAACGAATTAATGGTTTAGTTAATTAACTCAGTGCGTGAGTCCGGGCTCGTCCCACCGCAAAGCCTGTGCTGCCGTGACGCCGCCGAGCTGGCCTTTTGTGAGCGCGCGTGGCGTGCGGGAGCCGAGAACCGGCTGCAGCCCAGAGAGGGGGCGTGACTTGCTCCGGTCACATGGCCAGAGCCCTGTCCCTCCACTCCTCACCCTCCCCGGAGCAGGGATCTGACCCGGAATCTGTCTGTCCCCGGGGCCCATGGCCCACGTGCATCGAGAGCATTTTCACCTTTGAGGGGTCGCCGCCGTTGTGAATCACTCTGGCGGGTGTTCTCTGTGGCCTGCGGCCACCCAAGGGGACCAGGGCCACTGGGAGGGGCACGCAGCCCTGCCCTGGGGGAGATGGCGGCCTAACCTGGGGAGGCCGCTCCCCGCTTCGACAAATCAGTGCAGAGGGGGGCTCTCTCAGCCCAGCCCTCGCGCCCCCCATCACCCAGGCAGCCAGGGTCCAAGGGCCTCCCCACGACCGCGCCTGCCGACTCTCCGCCCCCGCCCCACCTGTCCCAGGCGCACTTTACCATTGTCTTCCTTCAAGAGACCCCAGTGAGATGCGCCAGCCTTGCCTCAGTCCCCACGGGGTCACCCAGGGCATCTTCCTCACTGTCCGTCCTCCCCTGTGCAGGCCACCGAGTCAGCGGAAAGGAAGACTCGGGAGAAAAAACAAGAACAAGAAGACGACTTGGCCGAGATCTCCAACCTGCTGCGTGGGGACCTGCTCTCCGAGAACCCGCAGCAGGCAGCCAGCTCCTTCGGGCCCCACCGCGTGGTCCCCGACCGCTGGAAGGGCATGACCCGGGAGCAGCTGGAGCAGATCCGTCTGGTTCAGAAGCAGCAAATCCAGGAGAAGCTGGTACCTGCCCGCCCATCCCCCACCCCGGCCCCCAGCCGCAGACCTGTACACCCGCTGCCTTCCTGCAGCCGTCTAGTTCTCACCGCTGCTGTACTTGTCCCTAGAAGCAGCTCTCAAGGGGTTTACGTTTGGGGAGGTAGGGAGATATGTACTGGGGTGGAAGTCAGGCTGGGCCAAGGGGATGGAAGGTGCCGAGTTTGAGAAGGGTCCCCAGGGGACTGGGAAGTGACATTGGAACAAAGACCTGAAGGAGGGGAGGGAGTGCACCACGCGAGTATTGCAAATATTGCAAACATCGGAGGAAGGACCACCAGGGGATGAACTGCAAGGACAAGGCATTGAGGCTGGAGTAGAGAAGAGCAGGGAGCCTGGTGGGCTGTGGAGGAACGAGGGGGGAGGGAGAGGAAGAGGTCTGGGAGGGGGAAGGTCAAGGTCCTGGCAGCCCATGGGGAAGAGCTTTTCTGTGATGGAGATGAGGAGCACTGGAGGGTTTTGAGAGGAGTGACGCGTGTGGCAGGATCCCTCTTGCTGCTGTTTTGAGAAAAGGCTCTGTTGGGGTGGGGGGGGGTGGGGGGGAGGAGAGGGCCTGTTACGGAGGCTGTTGCAGCGGTCAAGGTGAGAGATGATGTTGGCTGGTCCAGGGCCCTGGCAGCCAGGGTGCTGAGAAATGGTCAGATTCTGGGTCTACTTTGAAAGTAGAGTGAGCGGGATTGGTTGAAGGGTTGGGTGGGGCATATGAGACCCAGAGGACTTAAGGATTACTCCAGGCCTTGCGGCCTGGGCAATGAGAAGGATGGAGTTGGTATTTACAGAGACAGGAAGAGGGCAAGAGGAGCAGGTTGATAGGGGAATGGAAGTCACAAGCGCAATTTTGGAAATGATATGTGTGCAGTGTGCGTCACACATCTATATCTGTGAGGATTCCATGCCTGAGCATGGCAGAAGACCCTAACTAACAGCATCTTAAATAAAACAGAACTTTATCTCTGGCATATAGACATCACATGGCAACTCCAGGGTCACTGACTAACATTCTGCCATCCTTGGCGACTGGCTCCCTCCTCCTAGTACATGATGGCTGCTTGAGCCCCAGCCCTCACATGCATATTCCATCTAGCAGGAAAAGGAATGAGGAAGAACACTCTAAGGACATTGCTCGGAAGTTTCACAGGACACTTCCGCTTAAATTCCACTGGATAACACTTAGTCACAAGGTTGCCCCTAAATGGGAAACGTAGTGTTTATTTCAGGCGGCAAGGTAGCCGGCCATGGTTTTATTGAGGAAGACCAAAAAATGGCTACCGGGAGGCAAGTGACATTTTCTGCCACAACCCAAAGCCAGTGGGCAGTTGGATACATAGTCGGGAGTTCAGAACAAGGTCTGGAGACATAAGCATAGAGGCATGGCCACACAGAGAGTATTTAAAGCAGCGAAGCTGGCTAAGGTCACGCAGGGAATGAGTGAAGACAGGGAGAAGGGGACTAAGGACTGAATCATGGGACAACCCCCACCCCCACCTTCATTTATAGAGAGCGAGGGGGGCTGAGAAGGAGCAGCCAAAGAGGGAGGAGGGACCCAGCAAGGGGAGCCCCCAGGTCAAACCCTGTGGCTGGGCTGCTGGCTGAACCCAGGATCCAGGGGGCAGTCGCTGGGGACTCTGTCAGGAGCATCTTTGGAGGAGGTGTGGGGGGACAGAAAGGTAACAGGCAGGAAGGAAGTGGAGACCCACCGATGCAGACACCGCTTTCAAAGTGTTCTGCTGAAAAAGGTGCAGAGAAATGGGGTGGTAGCTGGTGGGGACAGTCGTTTGTTTTTTCTGATTATGGGAATAACAGCATACTTGTTATGCCACGAGGGCGACGCAGTAGAGAGGGGGAAATTGATGTCGGAGGGGACTTGCTGGAGCCCGTGTCCCCAGCAGGAGAACAAGGCCCTGGGAGCACTAGTTGAAGCTTGGGGTGGGTGGGAACTCAGGCTGATCGTCCTTGGCCGTGGGGGTGGGCTTCACTTGTGGAACCCCTATTTTCTGGGGAAACAGGAAGGGAGGTCAGCAGCCGAGGGTGAGGGGGTCAGGTTGGGGGTCCGAGGGCTGAGAGTGGTCATTAGGAGAGCTGGAAAAGAATGGCCTAGGAGAAAGGGGAGGGATGGCCAGGCAGAGCCAGGGCTGGAGGTCATGCACTTGAAGTGTCCTCAGTGAGTGCAATCAGATGACGTTCCCCGGCCACGCTTAGCTGTGCAGACCTGCCCGGCATGTCTGACCCAAGTGAGAGTTTCGAGGGCACCGAGGGCATCTGCACCAGGGCGTGTCAGCCGTGGATGCCGGGCCGAACAAGGAGGGAAGTGAAGTCACAGGAGAGCCGGGACAGTAGGAAGCGCGCGGTCAGTGGATGGCAGGTCCCGGGGTGGGGCGAGGACTCGAAAAACCGGGCTGCTGGAGAGAGGGTGGAAGAGGCAGATCAGAATGGTGGTGGGCGGGACACTTGAGGGTGACACTAGGGAGGCTGACATTCTTGGTAATGACAAGGTGGGCGCAGATGTTCTCAAAGGGGGGGGGGTCTCTGGACCGGCAACATCGGCATTGCCTAGGAACTTGGGAGAAATGCAGATTCTCAGGCCCCACCCCAGACCTTCTGAACCAGAAATCCTGGGGCAGACCCACAGTCTGGGGCCAGGAAAGCCCCCCAGGGGTTCTTCTGATGGCCACTGGAGTTCGAGGATCACTGGTAGGCTGGGCCCAGGGGGTGAGAGCTGATAGGCTGGCACTAGGTCTTTGGAGAGGAGGGGGGATCACGGAGAAGCCAGGAAGAAGGAAGTTCTCAGGGCTGCAAGGGTGGACGGGGCTGCCCCAGGGTCAGCAGATGACCACCCCAGGTGGGGTGCTGGCAGGTGCCACGGTCAGTGTGAGCTTCTGAGCAGGCAGGTACTGGGGGAGGGGCAGCGGCCTGGCTCAGGAAAGGGGGAGCAGGTAGAAGAGCTCCCCGGCTGGCTCTGGTCCAGGCGCACAGGGTCAGCAGTGTGGGAGGGAAAACAGCCCCTGCGTGAGAGGGGACAGCCGGGGGCAGGCAGGGAAGTAGCCCAAGGTGGGAAGAGCCCCGACGTTGGCAGGGAATGTGGGTCGCCCTTGCCAGGCCCTGCTCTGTCCTTCACTCCTACAATTCAGCCCAACTGCCTGGCAAGGAGGGACGGCCACCTGTCCTGAGAGCAGCATTTTTATCTGATTTTCAATCTTCGTAGAAAATTAAGACCGAAAAGCGCAAAGGGGAAAAAAGCCTAGACCAGGCCTCACCGCTCAGAAATCCGCCTGCCCCCTTCCGCACCCCTGTATGCCCTCCGGAGCACTTCCCCCCTCTGCACGGAGACAGTTTGGAAAATTGAGGTCAGACAAAGAATAGGTAGGCTGTCGGTCTCTTAGTCCAGGGCAAGCAGGTCTCCCTATGGTACTCCATATTCTTTTTTTCCCCAAGTTTATTTATCTTGAGAGAGAGAGAAAGAGAGAGAAAGTGAGCGAGCAGGGGCAGAGAGGGGGAGAGAGAGAATCCCAAGCAGGCTCCGTACTGTCAGCTCGGAGCCCAACTCTGGGCTCGAACCCACAAACCCTGAGACCATGACCTGAGCTGAAATCAAGAGTCAAACATTTAACCGACTGAGCCCCCCTGGGTGCTCCAGCATCCTGTATTCTTTTAAAAATTTTTTTAAACATTTATTCATTTTTGAGAGAGTGTGAGCAGGGGAGGGGCAGAGAGAGAGGGAGACACAGAATCCCAAGCAGGCTCCAGGCTCCCAGCTGTCAGCACAGAGCCCGACGTGGGGCTCGAACCCATGAACCGTGAGATCATGACCTGAGCTGAAGTTGGACGCTCAACTGACTGAGCCCCCCAGGCGCCCCAGCATCCTGTATTTCTTGACGAAAACACCTTGTGTTATGACTCAGGGCAGCTGTGAGTAGCCTCACTTTACAGGTGAGGAAACTGAGGCTCAGACAGGCAAAATGACTTGCCCTGTAGGCGGCAGAACCGGGCACCAGCTTCCTCTCGGTCCTGGGTTGGGGGCCGGGCCCTGTGCCAGCCCGTCTGCACCCGGTGGCTGGCAGGCCCAGGTGGGGGCGGGGGGGGGAGCCCCGCTGAACACTCTACTTCTGCTCATTGGGTGAGCAGAAGCCCCGCCCTAAAACCCAAGGAAGGGAAGGAGGTGTGTTCATCTTCAGACCCCGGTGCCACCTGCTTTTGCTTCCTTTTGCAGGAGAAGGCTGAGCTGACCAATCATTCAGACTCAGGACGGCCGGTAGAATGGCTCACGTCTCTGGGAGCGACCCCTTCCCTCCGCATTGATGGGGTTTCCTCTTCTAGGGCTCAGTGGTTTTTATAGAGGGGGCTGGAAGCCAATGAGGAGCTAGCTGAGATGCAGAAATTCACCCCCAAGGCCTTGAGCCCGCTGGCCTTGGGTGGGGCTGCCTCTTCAGTAGGTTCTAGAAGCCACCAGGTGATCCCCGTGTTCAGCAGTGCGCCCCACTGGCAGCGTCCGGGTAGGAGGGCGGGAGGCACGCAGGCCCTGCCCACGGAGCCCTGGGCTGGCAGGTGGCGCTGGTCTCCTCTGATGCCCTGCATGATGTTGCTCACCTGCCTGCCCCCTCTCTGAGCCTCAGTTTCCCCATCTGTGAAATGAGAGGCCGATTCTCCCCGGGCGATCCCCTGGATCTCTTCCTGGGGGAGGGGGGGCGGTGGTGGTGAGTCGCCTCTCCCCCCTCCAGCGGCTTCGGGAAGAAGAGTGGCAGCGAGACAGGGACTGGGACCGGCAGAGGGTGCAGAGGGCTCGCTCCACTCTGCTCATAGAGCGGCAGCAGAAACGCCAGCAGCGGGACCTACGCCGGGCACTGGACTGCGCCAACCTCAGCCTGGCCAAGGAGCAGCGCTCGCAGTGAGGGCCTGGGCCAAGGGGCAGGGGGAGGGGGAGGGGTGACGGCAGCGCAGGTGGGGCCGGCGGGGGGCACCAGAGCCGAGATCCCCGCCCCGCCGCCGAGTCGTGGAGACGGTCGGGCAGGCAGCGCGGGCCCACCTCCCCGAGTCTTTCCCACGCAAGGGCCCCAGGCCCCGGCTGTGTATCCCACCAAAGCCCCCTCGCAGCAGTGACTTGGGCTCGGGCACAGCCTCCTGGTAGAGAATTCAAGCAGAAGGGAGAGAGGGGCTGAAAGCTACAAGCCGGAAATTAAGTGCTTGGAAACCGCTGGTGCCGGCACAGGCCGGGAGACCCTCCGTGGGAGGCGCGCATGTGGGCATAGCGCCCCCCAGCGGCTCAGACATGGGTACGGGTCGTGGGGTACACCGAGGGCCCTGGGAGCCCCAGGGGAGGGCTCTGAGTGGGCCTGGGGGAGTCAGAAGGCTTTTCTGAGAGGTTTGTTGGCATAGACATCGGGAGGGGGCGGGAGGCGGGGGGGGGGGGGGGGGGGCGGGACCGTGCCAGCCGCTGCAGCTGCCAAGGGCAAGCTGGAGGCTCTTCCTCACACTAACAGACTCCACGCATAGTTCGGAGTGCCAGCGACAGAAAACGTCTAATGCAGATCCGTGGGTGAACTTGGTAAAAAACAAAACAAAACAAAACAAAACACACAGTATTGGGGCACCTGGGTGGCTCAGTCGGTTAAGCATCTGACTCTTAACTTCAGCTCAGGTCATGATCCCATAGTCATGAGATCGAGCCCTGGGTTGGGCTCTGTGCTGGGCATGAAGCCTGCTTAAGACTCTCTTCCTGTCCTTCTGCCCCTCACCACCCTCTCTGAAATCCCCCCAACCCCACCCCAAACCCCACATTACTTATTGACTTAGTTATTTGTGTATCCATCAAGCTCTTGGCTTGAACTCAGAAGAGACCCACCAGTATTTTCTCTAATCAGGTGTCTATTTCCTGGCGGGTCCATTGCTGGCTGGTCACTTCCGCTGGGGGCCCCAGAGGAGCAGTAGAGATGATCCCACAGAATGGAATGAACAGATGTCTTTATAGCCACGTCCACAGAGATTTAATTCTAAGACCTCTGCAGACTATGCCGGTGCCAGTGCCCAGTGTAACCGCAGGGCGATGATAAAACACATCCCTCCCTCACCCTTGAGCTCCTCGGGCTGGAATGTATTCCGTATCCCGGGGCTAACACACGGGTAAAAAGTCTGTGGCCTTCTTCCTACATATTAAAAAAAATAGATTCCTTAGGAAACCAGGCATTTGCTGATTTTTTTTTTCTCCTTGTTTTATTTTCAGGAAAAAATGTATGGAAGAAGTCTGTACAAATCAACCCACTGAAGGTTATTTCACGCAATTTAATACAGGAAGTCGATAGTGAAAAAGACACGGTCCTTGTCTTCCGAATTGTTCATGCATAAAACGCAGCAGCCTTTTGAAGAGCCGCATTTATTACAAAGAAATACACCCCGTGTTTCAGGAGTGACTTTCGACTCTGCTTTTTCATGGCGGGCAAACCGTGTTAATCCCCTCCCCTGTGTGCATACGAGGTTTCTGTTCAGCTCTGCCCCGGAAGTGTGTTCTCGGAGCAGCCGTGGGGGCCGTACAGGGAAGGCATAGACGTGGCCCTGCCAGGACCGTCCCAGAGAGGGTGGCATCCGAGGGGGCCTGTGTGTCACCGGCACCCCGGGTCCAGCTGCCGTGAAAGCTAACTCACTATATGCAAGGCATTTAGAACAATTTGACCCTCGGGGCGGCTAGTGGCGGGTGGGTATCTTTATTACTCATCTGCTCTGGGAGAGGAGCCTGAGATACAGACACGTTAAGTGTCTTGCTCAAGGTCACGTGGACAGGCAGTGATGGGCCTGGGGTTGAAGCCAGGGCGTCCGGCTCTCCTGGTTCTGGTAACAGAGACCCCAAAACAAGAGTGGCTTCAGCAAAGCAGTTTACGTCTCGCTCCCGGAGCAGCCCTCCGTCACTTCTCTGCCAGCTCCCGTCCTGTGGTCCAGGGATGCTGCTCCGTGTCATTGGGCCACAAGGGAGCAAAGGGGGCAGTCCTGGCCCTCGAGGACGAGCCACGGACAATGTACACTTCACCTCCGTTCACATCGTATCGGCCAGAAACCGGCTCACGAACTGTGAGATCATGACCCGGGCTGAAATCAAGAGTCTGACGCTTAACTGACTGAGCCAGCCAGGTGCCCCAAATTTCCCCTTTTTGTAAGGGTACCGGTTGTATTGGATTAGGTCCCACCCCAGTGACCTTATCTTCACTAATTACATCTACAATAACCTTATTTCCAAATAAGGTCACGACTGAAATACTGGAGGTGAGGACTCTAACACATCTTTCTGAGGGTGGGGGGCGGGGCACACAATTCAACCCATAACAGGAGGAACGCAGGGGACACCTGGTCCCATTGCCTCCCAGGATGATCCAATTCGGAACGTTGCTGGCCAGGCTGAACAAGCCACACTTTGAGGGAGGGTACGGGTGATGGAGGAGAGACGCCCCATCCAGATGGTCAGTCCTGCCGCGTTTGGGCCGGGAGATAAAGTGAGAAATGGGAGGTAATGTCTGTCCATCCGCTGCACACTGAGTGCTCTCCGAGGCCCTGTGCCAGGGTCCCCCACAGCCCGGCAGGGGTGCTGCTGATGGAGATCCTTGCAAAGGAGTACAGGGTGAGTCGTACGGGGGCCGGCAGGCACAGGCGAGTAAGGGAGAGAGAGAGCTCTTGGAGCCCACTGCAGCCATCAATAACACGTCGGTATGACTGGGATCATGGCCCTAGTGTGGAGAAGCTTGCTTTAAACGCTGAATTTTGCATCATTTTATGGAAAATATTCCAAGGCCAAGACCCGGTTTGGAAACCTTGGGCGCTTGTTTGCTTTACGTGCACCCTCTGCTGGTGACCGGAAGTATGACACGTTCCCCGTGGTTCTCAAGTGGGCAAATGACCCCAGTGATTGAAGGACCAGCCAGGCCGGGCGCCGGACAGGTTCCTGCCACAGCCCTGACACCTCCGGGTGTGGCGATCGACCTCCCGCCAGGAGAAAGCAGGAGAAGGGAGCTCAAGACTTGGCTCTGGCTGGAAGGCGGAGCCAGGGTCCAGGCGCCGGGCGTCTCCATCACTCTGCTCTGAACGGCCCCTTACGGTTTTACGCACACAGACACACACCCTCCGGAGGGTTTGGCTTTGCTTTGTCTCACTTTTCCTCAACATCTTATTATAAAAAATTTTCAAACCTACGGAAGAAAACCAGAATTGTACAGTATACACCCAGGCACCACTACCTAGACCCTGCAGTTAAGATTTTCCTCTACTTGCTTCCTTTATTATCTCCTCACAGACTGGCTTTAAAAATTCCAGTTAGAGGCGCCTGGGGGGCTCAGTCGGTTAAGCGTCTGACTTCTGCTCAGGTCATAAGCTCACGGTTCGTGAGTTCGAGCCCCGCGTCGGGCTCTGTGCTGACAGCTCGGAGCCTGGATGGAGCCCGCTTCGGGTTCTGTGTCTCCCTCTCTCTCTCTCTCTCTCTCTGCTGTAGAGTGTCATCAGTGATCAAAAGAAACGAGCTATCAAGCCACCACAAGACGTGGAGGAAACTTTGGTGCACATTACCGGGTGAAAGAAGCCAATCCGAAAAGGCTACATAATGAGTGATCGTAACTATATGACATTCTGGAGAAGACAAAACCGGTAAGATGATCAGTGGTTGCCAGGGAGTCGCGGGGAGGGAGGAATGGGCGGGAGGAGCGCAGAGGATTTTGAGGGCAGTGAAACTACTCTGCATCATACCGTAATGCTGGATACAGGTCGTCATATGTTTGTTCAGACCCATATAATGTACAGCTGTGGCCTAAATGAGCAACATACGTTTTTGGAAGGAGTAAAGAGTGGGCCGTGCTCCAGTTCGTGGCTTCCCCCCACTTCCTGTATCATTAGCGATGCCGCGTGCCCACGCCACCTGTTGCCAAGCACTCTACCAAGTGCGTTCCTTCCGCACACCTCAGTTCTTCGCGACGGTTCTCACCAGTGAGGATTATTGCTCCCATTTGCCGCAGATGAAGTCACCGAGGTGGCGAATTTCCGCTTCCGACGCAATGATCCATATGGCGGGTCGAGCGTCCCGAAAATATTTGTCCGCCACAACTCCACTAGATCTTGGATTAATTACAGCAGGGATTTTTGTCTGCATTGCTGAACTCACAAGGGAGTAAATGAAACCGTGAAAGTCATTCATACGCATAAGAATGAACGGTGGATTGAGACCAAAACAGTGAACGTTAATAAGGAATAGAAACGGGGGCTGCCCTGGTGGCAAAGGATGATAACAGGAATCCAGAGTTTGGGGGGTTAATAATTAGGAGAAAAATAAGAGGCCCCCATGAAGGGGGAGCATCAAAAACTGAGACCTCTGCACTAATCTGGGACCTTGGAAGGTGGCTGTGCTCTTGATAAAAGGGAGGGATAGAAAGAGACTGTGGAAAGCAATGAGTCTTCACCCTGGTTATGGGATAATGATGATGGTGGTGGTTATGCTGATGGTGCTGGCAATGATGGTGACGTGGATGGGGATGGGGATGGGGATGATGGTGATGACGATATGACGGTGGTGATGACGATGGGGATGATGGTGATGATGGCGGTGATGAGGTTGATGATTGCAGTCCTTGAGAATTCACACTCATATGCCCAGTCTTGTATAGCTCCAGAGTTTCCGTTTTTCAAAGAGGTGAGAGAAATCCCCAGCAGAAAAATTAAACCTAAGTGTTCTCAGATTAATTTTACCTCCATGGGACCCAGTAGGGGATAACATAAATAATCTCAAGACAAAAGCAGTCCCAATTTAGACTCCTCAGGGTTCTCCCGGATTAAATTCAACCAAAGACAAGCTCTCACAAACACAAAACATGCAAGCAAGGAAGTCACCATGAGTAACTATCTGTAGAAACCACCATTCAGATTTGGATCTCCCTAGGACTTTAGACAATGAAATTATCGAATATAGGTATTTTTATTTATTTATTTTAACATTTATTCATTTTTGAGAGAGAGAGAGTGCGATTTGCAGGGGGAGGGGGGGAGGGTAGAGAGAGACAGAAACACAGAATCCGAAGCAGGCTCCAGGCTCCGAGCTGTCAGCACAGAGCCCGACTTGGGGCTCAAACCCGTGAACCGCGAGATCATGAGCCAAGCCAAAGTCGGACACTTAACCAACTGAGCCACCCAGGCGCCCCCCGAGTACCGGTATTTTTAAAAGTGTTATTGGTCTTCTGCTTCCAGCCTTGATGGAGTTATGAGTACTGGACTATCTCTCCTGCTTTTAAACCACAGAAAGCTGGACAAAATAAACAGGACAACTATTTTCAGGTGCTGGACGACAGGCAGTGCAGGACTGTGGTCTCTGAGAGAAGGGGGGCAAGGTGAACTGTATGCTCACCCAGCGCTTCTTCCGGAAGGCATCACTATGCTTGGCGGAAAGGAGGACCCCAGGCAGAATACACTAATGTCACTGAGCCGAGGCAGAGCCCAGAGCCCGAGAAGCGGAGGCATCAGTAATTTATAGATCAGAGTGACTGTGTGACCCAGCAAGTCCCCTCCTCGTGGTGGTATGCCCAAGAGAATTAAAAACGTGTGTCCACACAAAAATTTGTGCACGAATGTCCAGGGCAGTCAGTGTTCACCAATGACAGGGTGATGGGGATGATCACAAAAGTCCATGAGACAACTTTTTTGGAGCGGAGGAATGTATAGAAAAAAGAAACAAGGCTCTATTCCCCACCCCCATCAAATAAGGGAAGGAAGAAGCCCTAACACACCTGCTACCAGATTCCTGTGGAATGAACTTGGTGGCTGTCTGCAGTGCCCACGACCACCAGCAGGTGGCACTCTGTCTTGCACGCATCTGCCCTTTGCAGGGCCATCTTGCCTCCATGTATGCCTCTGATCTCTCTAGGCAGATAGACGAGGCTGGTGGGGAGGCTGTGAGTATAATCCCCTGTGACAGTCACCTTGGAGTGACGCTGCAGAGAGGAGACGACCGGTCCCCATGCTTCTTGCCTGGTCACGGGCCAGAGCACGGCGGCTGAAATATGGCGAGAGGACTTTTGAGTACATTTTCCATAAGAGGCGTCTTCTTGACCTGTGACGTGTCCACATGGTGTTAAAACAATGACAAGAGGGGGCTGGGAGAAGCTGAGAGAGGGCAAGACCCTGGGCCCCGTGGACCCACACGGCCTTCCTCTGTGCTTACCCCCCATTCGGCAAAGGCCCAGGTGGTACCCTACAGCCTTGTGCGATCACCCCCGGGCTCATGCTGCCCTGTCTTGGAACCTAGCCACCCGTCTGCCAAGCCCTGGCAAAGTCAGTTTTGCCTATCCTGTGCCGGGTAGGTCTGCTTCCCTTCTTTTCCTTTGCCAAACGAGTGATGAATCCAAGGCCCCAAGGGCCAATCCCCAGCTAGCACTGCTTATGGCCCCAGTGTGGAGAGATGGAATGTCTGGGATTTAGTGGGTCTTTTCTTCTTACCAGATGTTCTAGAAAGCTCTCCAAACACTCTTGTTCTGACAGTGCCAGAAGGGACTTCAACCCTATTGTCCATAATTGTTGGAGATGGAACATTCCAACACCCATTGGAGAAAGAGGCAGCTCGGGACATCACACCAGGCTGAGCTGTGAGCTAGTCACCTCCTAGGGTTCCCATCTTGGGCTCAACAAATGTGCCTTTGTTGACTGGACGTCCAGTGGGAACTCGCGGAGCCTTAGGACGGGGCTGACACTTCCCCAGGGTGAGAACTGGTGCAAGCCAACCATCATCAAAGTGACTCTGTCCTTGGCTGGCTCATGCGGTAAGTGGCCCAGAATGGCCTTTTGGCTCCAGGGCCACCACTGGTGAGGCTGGTCTCCTCATTCCCAACTCTGATTCGTGACTGGGGAGTCTGATTAGACCCGGTGGTCCTTTAAAATGGACAGCCTTGAGGCTCCTGGGTGGCTCAGTCGGTTAAGCGTCCAACGTCGGCTCAGGTCATGATCTCGCGGTTCGTGAGTTCGAGCCCTGCGTTGGGCTCTGTGCTGACAGCTAGGAGCCGGGAGCCTGCTTCGGATTCTGTGTGTGTGTGTGTGTCTCTCTCTCTCTGCCCCATCCCTGCTCGTGCTCTTTCTCTCTCCTTCAAAAATAAATAAACATTTAAAAAAAAAAAATGGTTAAATAAATAAATAAATAAAACGGGCAGCCCACAGGTTAAGGTTTCATCCCTGTTCCCGTCTCCGTGGCCAGGGGGATGTGGCTCAGAGTGTAAGCAGAGGCAAAAGGGGGGTTGGGGGGCTTGCAGCCACCTTAGCACTTCCAGCAAAACATAATCGTGTCCACAGCGGAAGCTCGCGGAGCCTAGAGCCACACCGACAGGATACACGCGTCATGGGGTGAAAACCTTCATGAATCTGGAACACGTTTTGGCCAGTTTTATTTCCCAGACGACGAACCGAGACGTAAAGACTAGAATTAACTTCCCCAAAGTGGAGCTAGGCTTCCGGAAGTCCCAGGAGGAATGGTGGGCAGAGCCCCAGGTCACCGGGACGGGCGAGAGCTTCTCCGATGCACGTCGCTAGCCAGACCTTCGCCCTGGGATGCCAGGCTCAGCATCGAATGCCCCCTTGCTATCTAAACAGAGTGAATGTGTCCAAACGGAATTCTGTCCCCAAACCCATTCCTGCAAATCTCCACCATCTCCGTCAAGGGCGGTCCCATTCTCCCAATCGCTGAGGCCAAAAAGTTTGGATGCACCCCTGGGTTTTCTCCCTCTCACATCCCACATCCACTCCGTCAGCAAATTCTATTGCCTAGATTTCAAACTATTGTATAAATCTGACCACTTCTTAACTGCCTTCATGGCTAACTCTTCGTGCAGCCTGTTCTCTCCGGCCTGGATGACTGCATTAACCTCCTCTCTGCTGTCCCTGCTGTTCTCCCTTTGGCCACACACAGCCCTTTCCCACAAAGAAGCCACAGAAACCAAGTTAAAATGCATGCCAGGCTGTCATTTTGCTCAAGCCCTCCAGGGACTCCCCGTTCACCCAGAGTGAAGCCAGTGGCCTTCAAAGCCCATGTGACCTCACTCCCTGCCATGCGTCTCTCTGACCTCCTCTCCTACCGCCCTCCTCCTCCCTCCCTCCGCTCCGACCGCACTTGCCTCATTACTATGCACTCAGCGTGCCAACCTAGCTCTGGCCACCGCGGCTTCGTGCCGGGTGTGTTCTCCTAGCTCAAAATGCTCTTTCTCTGGATATCCAGGTGGCCGACTCTATCCTCTCCTTGAGGCCTCAGCTCAAAGTTCATTTTCTCAGTGAGGCCCTTTCCTGGGTCCTGCATCCGATGAAAACACTCCTCCCCCAGAACACCCTTTCTGCCCTGCTTTAGTTTTTTTCTCCACGGCATCCATCACCTGGGATGTGTGTTTCGTCGGCCCTCGCCTACCACTAGACGCTGAGCCCCGCGAGGGAAGAGACTTTGCTTTAATTCCTGCCATTCCCAGAACCCAGAACAATGCCTGACATATATTTGTTGCACCGATTAATGAAGTTTTAGAGCTTAAGCCTGAGCCAGTCCGCTCGGCATTCGGGCTCACTTGGGGCAGGTCCAGAGAGCGAGTGGTATGCATCCACTGGGGACCCATTTGTATGATGATGGAGATGCTGCCAGGGAGCAATCCCCCAGGGGGGAAAGGGCAGTCTTGGCACACAGTGTGCCCTAATTGTAATGGCTTTGCCGACAATGGAGAGAGACGTGGCTCAGCTCTGCAGGACTCTTGTCGGAGATACAGGGGACGGCACCAGGAGTCCACGGGCCAGTGTTCCTTGGGGCGTGTGAAACACCAGGCAGCGTGACCCTGAGTCGTACCAGAGAGGTGTCTCGAGATGTCAGAGAGCACGACCAGCCAGCCTTGGCGGGGGGAACATGTCACCCAGCCGCCAGGGGCGATGAGGCAACTAGGAGAGACGCACATGTGCCAGGCGCAGTCGTAGGTCCTGGGCCGCGGCAATTAACAAGACACGCCCACTAACGGGGGTGGGGGGGCAGAAATACACATGCGAATGGGTACCTGGACAAGATCAGCTCCAGGAGACATAAACACCATCAAGAAAATGGCTATGAGGGGCACTTGGTTCTAGCCAACATTTTCAATGGTGATGTGGATGAAGCTCTAAAAAACATACAGTCCTCAGGTGGTCAGGTGAGTAGAGCCAGAATCAGGACCGCGTCATCTGGAGCACAGCCAAACGGAATTTGGTGGGGGTGAGTTGTCGAGATCTGGAATCAGGTTCCCCGAACCACTTACAGTAACTCAGGATGTCAGAGTCCACAGAGCGTGTAAAAGGGATTTGGGGCTACAAGTCAAGGATGGCATGCTCGTTCTGCCACTCATTCATCGCACTTTGGGTGGGTGCTGACAGCCCTAGGTACTCTTCTGCACGATGCGGATAAAACAAAGCAAGGCAGGGGCGCCTGGGTGGCTCAATCGGGCGAACGTCTGACTGGCTCAGGTCGTGATCGCACAGTTCGTGGGTTCGAGCCCCGCGTCGGGCTCTGTGCTGACGGCTCGGAGCCCGGAGCCTGCTTCGGATTCTGCGTCTCCCTCTCTCTCTGCCCCTCCCCCTCTTGTGCTCTGTCTCTCTCTCTCTCTCTCTAATGTAAATAAATACTTAAAAAAATTAAAAACAAACAAAATAAACAAAGCAAGACATACTCCTGTCCTTATGAGGCTTACATTCCAGCGGGAGGACGCTCAACGAACAAGATACGCAGGTAAACCTGTGCGCGAAGAGAGGGAGGGACCCTAACGAGTGGAGAGGAAAGGGGTTAGCGTGTGCTTGAGGAGGCATTGTGCACTTGTAGGTAGGGTGACTCACGTCAACGGGTTCCCTGGGAAGCAGACTGATTTGGAGATTCGTGCACAGGACGTTTGTTCGGGAGGACAGCTGGGATCAGCATGTGTGGGGGGAGGGGGGGAAAGGCAGGATGGGGCTGAGGCGGAACTGAGCTGTGACAGGGCCCAGCAGAGACAGCAGCTGGCCCCACACGGAGCTCTGGAGATGGACGGGCCTTCAGAATTGCCGAAAATCAGGCCTTCACAGCCCGTGTTGATCAGTCCGTGGGCCAGGCTGCTCCTGGAAGGAGATGTGGCCGAGGGTGGGCTGGTGGCAATCCTCAAAGGGACAAGAGGAATCCGGGCCGCGCATCCCAGTGTCCACCACGCCGAGGAAGTCATCAGCGAGAAGGGGATGTGGAACTAAGACCCTGAAGGCGACGAGGGTCAAAGCCTTTCCGGACAGGAGGGGACAGCAAGTGCAAAGGCCCCGGGGAGGAATGACGCTTTGGGTGTTCAAGGAGGCGGGTGTGGCTGGAGCTGAGTCGGTGCGGGGCCGGGGAGGGGAGAAGGGAAGACCCCACAGGCCTTTGCAAGGACTTTGACATTTCCTGGGAGTCCGATTGGTGCCTTTGGAGGGTTTTGAGCAAGGGGCGAGCAGGCTTGCATGTGGAGACAGCTCCTCCAGCTCCTGGGGTTAAGGCTGCAGTGCGCAAACGAACACAGCAGGGATGAAACCGGGCCCAGAGGGGAGCCCACGGGAATTATCCGGCTGGGAGTGATGGCGCCTCGGGACCAGCTGCAGAAGTGGGGGCGTGACGCGCTTCTGGACAGATCTGAAGACGGAGTGAACAGGAAGACCGACACGCGGGTGCACAGTGTGAAGGGGCGTGAGGGTGACCCCCGGTTTGGAGACTGAGCGTGCGTTTGAATGGAGTTTCTGTTACAAAAACGGATGCCTTCTCCCAGAGCACGCCGTGTCGGGTCCCAGCCTGCCACGCAGGGCCTGCCCCGGGCAGTTAAGAGTCAGCCTTTCTCCAAACCCTTTGGTTCGTTCTCCGAGTGGGAGTCGCCGAGTGATGGTGGGTGGTTTCACCGGGGGGGGGGGGGGTCGGGTGAGCAGGGTGTCATGTACGGAGGGACCTCACACAGTGGAGGGGTGTAGACAGACCCCACCATCCAGCTGGCTCTCCTCTCCTCTTCGGGGACGCTTGTACAACAATACTGAGAAATTAATGCTCTGAGTGGCAAGACCCGGTACGGATCTCGTAACTACTGTAATTTTGAAGTAGGGGTGGCCATTGATCGGTGACAGGTCACGGTGCCACTGATGCTCCTCTCGAAGAACGTTCCATACCTTTGGGATGGAAGGAAATGCTACATTTCAGTTGTAAGTTGGTTGAAATAAGGGCGTAATTTCTCCCCATCCTATTTCACGGAACTTCCCCTCGGGTCTCTCAGGATCCCATGGACCCAGGTGAAAAAGGCCTGTATTGCACCAGCTTTGCTGTTGGGGTGCATAAGCTGAGGCTCAGAGAGGTGAAGCGATTTGCTTGAAGCCACACAGCACTGAGCCGGGATGGGGGCCCGTGCCGTGTGGCCCCAAAGCACTTTGGATCTGCTTTCCGTCTTCATTCGGAGGTAAGCCCGCTTGCTCGGCTGGGCCGATGGGAAGACGAGCACTGCATGTACATGAGGCAGCACGGTCCACGCGGGGGCTCCATGACGTGCCCCTCCCGGATCCACAGACCACCAGGCAAGAATGGGCCCCGAGAGCCTGCCCCACAGCTGGCAACATCCTGGATGACTCGGGCTGTTTCGGGGAGAGCCCAGTTCTCTCTCCTGGGCTCCAAGTTGGCAAAGATGAGCGGTAGGTCCTGGGGGGGGGGGGGGATGGGCAGGGAGCCGTCCGGTCACGGAAGCACCACGAGGGGTAGGAGAGGTTTTCCTGACCTTGACTCCAACCTGCTAGGCAAGCAAGCCCCAGAAGAGGGACAGAATTGAATCTGTCTCCCAATTCCTTCCACACGGTATGCACAGGCAGAGGGGTCGGGGGAGACGTCCTCTGGAAGGTGTTGCTGTTTGGATCTGGGGTCCCTTCGTGCCAAATTAGCTGCACGTAGTCTATTCTCTTTTGCTTCCTCTCCGGGGCCCCCTGAGTCATGCCCAGCTCATCCACAACTGCACCAAGGCCCCAGAGGGTTCTGGGGGTTCCCGGGGCTGATGCCCTCCCCTGGCAGCCTGGGTGCCCCGGGGAAGCTGGATGGAGACCTGTTGTCTGATGGGACCCGTGTAGTCCCTGTGCAGCGATGGGGCCCAGGGGCTGAAAGGGAAGAGTAGAGTCCTGGGGCTCAGTAGGTTAAGCCTCTGACTCTTGATTTCTCACACTTTGTGAGTTCGAGCCCCACACTGGGCTCTGGGCTAACAGTGCCGGAGCCTGCTTGGGATTCTCTCTCTCCCTCTCTCTCTAAACTCCCCCCACCCCGCACCATCTCTCTCTCTGTCGCTCAAAAAAAAGGGGGGGGGCACCTGGGTGGCTCAGTCAGTTAAGCATCTGACTTCAGCTCAGGTCGTGATCTTGTAGTTCAAGAGTTTGAGCCCCGCGTCGGGCTGTGTGCTGACGGCTCGGAGCCTGGAGCCTGCTTCGGGTTCTGTGTCTCCCTCTCTCTCTGCCCCTCTTCCACTCATGCTCTGCCTCTGTCTCTCTCTCTCAAAAATAAACATTAAAAAACAAAGAACAAAAAACAAAAAAAGGAAGCAAGTGGGAAGAGTGGGTAAATGGGCGATGGAGTCACACCCCCTAGGTTCAAATAGCATCCCTGCCTCTTGCCAGCCACGCACCTTTGGAAAAATGACCTTCCCGGGCAGGTTCCCACATCTACAAAATGGGGATGATGAGCGTATCATCATACCAGACTAGTGGGGATAAAAGGGCATGGCTCACTGAAGTGCTCGGCACATAGGAGAAATGTCATAAATGTTAGTGACTATGCTGTAAAAATACACTTGGGGGTGTCCCGGGCTCGCTCGTGAGTGCTGTCCCAGGAATGGCACTGACGGGACCCAAACCGTGAGCGCGGAATTTGGCAAAGGCCAGGATAAAGTTCTCCATCCAAATTCAACGCGTTGGTTCTCTGTAAGTGTTTTTCCATCTGTGTCTCGGAGAAGAGTCACCTCTCCCTGTATAAGCCCTTGCAACCTTTGGAAGGAACTGCCGAGCGAGAAAACCTAGCTTGTCCCGACTGGTGGGACTTAAGCCGTTCCTTTTCTCGGTCAACAAACCCCGCGTGAGCAGCGTCCGTGTGCCTGGCTGGCGACACCAGGGGACGATGGCCAGGCCTTTGTCCCGAAAGGGTTCACCATCCAGGGCTCTAGGGGCCTCCCCGGTGCAAGTTCAGATGAACAGCCTGAAATTTACCGAGAGGCTGGCTTTCTTCCACCCAGAAACTCACGGAAGACGGCGATTCTGGAGGAGCGATCCAACAACCGTTTCTTGGAATCATAAATGTCTGAGCGTTGCTGCAATCCTTTCTATTATCTTGTTTTCTTTTTCCATCGGAGCCAAGATTTTAATGCTACATCTGTGTGAGTATCTTTTGGTAATAAGAACCAAATGTTGTCGGTGGAAATGACTGGAAATTACACTGAGGATCAGAATGTGGGGTTTTAGATTCCCTCTTGGAAGGCAGTGCTGAGAAACAAACACACAAGACATTTTGCCTCTAAATCACCTCGGGTCGTTGCGACACTCAGGTCTCCCGCCTCCTCCCAGGCATCGGGAAGACGGGGGTGGGGGGAGGTGGGGGTGAAATGTCTTGGGTGCGGGCGTCCCCCAGCTGGCAGGAAGTGTCCCAGGGTGCAACTGAAACCTCTACTAGAAGTCTCCACCCAGATGTCCCACATGCACCTCAGACTCAACGTGTCCAAACTGGATTCATCATTCCCCCCAGACCGGCTCTTCTGTCTGCGAATCCCCCACTGGGGAGAGGCACCACCTGGTCCTGGGCGAGAAATCTGGGACTTGCCCTCCGTCACCCGTGCTGCCCCACATCAGTCAAGGGCTGGTCCCCCCCCTTCCTATCGCCCTGGCCGCTGTCCTGGCATGGGGGCCTCCTCCGAAGTCTGGACCACTGCAGACCACAGCCTCCTCTTGCCCACCTCCGACAAGCCCACTCCTCACCCTTCCAGCCAAAGTGACCTCTGGAAAAATCCAGATTCCACTTGGTCATGGCTCTTTTGGGGACCCGAACTAGAATCGGAATCCTTTGGTGTCTCCCCTTGGATTCCACCTTCGGAGTAAAATGTAAATAACAATACAAACTCATATGTGGGGAGCTGAGACCAGGATGCTCCGGGTGGGTCCACGCCCCTTCCTCCTGTCCACTATGTTAGACAGATATTGCAGAGCACAACTCCTTTTCCAAATATTAGTAGCCTTCCACTTGGGCTTTGCACTTGAGAGTCACGAGGGGGGACAGAGACCACCCTGGGCCCCATCACCCCTCACCTGGGACCGGCCGCTCGGGCCTGGGCCAGCGTCTCCACAGCGCTGTGCGGCCCACTTGGGGCAGCCTCAGGGGCTCTGATGAATAACAGATTTGTATCGTTTGCTTTGTTTTGCTTTGTTCCTAGAAGGCAGCCAGGGAGCAAATATTTGCTAGGTGAATGCATAAACCCTGCTTCCCTGGGATAGCTCCCCGGCCAGTCTGCCCTGAGACGCCCAAAAGGCAACCCAGAAGACGCCCAGCGAGAGCTCAGTGTGGGTTTTGTCAAGCTGGTGGTGTCTCCCGGAGAATCCTAACAATGGCCAATGGCTGCCCGAATTATTTCATGTGATCCTGACCACAACCTGTGAGCTACACACGTCGATCACACCCGTCTCCGGATGAGAAATTGAGGCCCTGGTCAGCTAAGTCACGGGCCCAAGGTTTGCGTGGAGCACGCTCTCTCTCTCTCTCTCTCTCTCTCTGTCTCTTTCTCTCTCTCTCCTCCCTGCCTTGGCAAATTCCCCGGCTGGCCGCCCCGGCTGCACCTATGGAGTCGTGGGTGGAGAGCCCTGAACAAAGTCGGGTCAACCCTTTCACCCAACAGACTTTGGCTGAGAAGAGTGTATGGATGCATCGGTTAATCCGATGCCAAACAGCCTCCTCCTCCCACAGCGCCCACCCCCTGCCAACCCTGCCCTCCCCTCCCCGCACCTCTTTTGGATTCAGTACTAAAGGCCCCCCCACCCCCACTCCCGACAGCTGTAAACTGATATCTGGGAGAGGAAGTCCTCACTCTCCATTCATTTAACATAAACAGCTCAGACGCCGGCCGCTCCCAGGAGTCAACAGCTCCGCGGTCACCAATTTGTTGAACATCCGCGAAACGGTCACCCGTTTCAGCGAACTCATGACAAACGACGTGTGGTTTTCCTGCGGGGAGGCGGGCGTGGGCTCCGGGCACCGGCGGATGGCAGAACGGACAGGGGGGTGGCCTCCCAAGGCGCCCGCTGCCAGCGGCCTCTAGCCGAGGCCTCCTTCCCGGAGCGCGTAATTGGTTGTGCATGCTGTTGTTACGGCCTGTGTGGAAATCGGGACGAAAAGAATTCGGTGGGAAGGTTGTTGTCCGAGACCGCATGGCTGACTCCCCGCAGACGCCTCCTCTAACCTGCTCCCAATTAGGGGTTTGGCGGGAGGGTGCGGGGTGTGGGCCCAGGGCCTGGCTGTTGTTTGCACAGCTCCTTGACCAAATTCTGCCTCTCAGGGCCCTTTGTGGGGCCGTGCGCATCTTCTCGTTTGAAATGCAGCCTGGGAAAAGCCCCGGGGAGGCGAGAAAGCACCAGATCTCATGGGCCAGGCCGCTCTATTGGATTTCATGCGGAGGGCTGCAAAGTCGTTGAGCCCCGTCCCTCCCTCCCTCCTCCGGCCTGGGCCTAGCATCCAGGTTAACCGGGCTGACGCTCAGATTCTGGATGCTTCCAGAAGTGGCTGCCACCTCGATTCGAGAAAAGAGCCGGACGGAAAATTGGGAAGACGCGGTATTTTCTTCCAAGGCTTGGGCATCGTTCCCGCCATCTACGAAAATACTCTTGGCTATATTTAGGCAGTGCCATTAACAGGACTCTCTCTCTCTCTCTTTTCTCTCAAGAAAGTCTGTCAGTTTGTTTTTGTCATTTAATATTTTTTCCTGCCACCTGGGGAAGTCATCAAGCACTCACATTCCAGAATCAACTTTTCCTGCTGTTGGCTAATTAAAATAAACCTCTGGCCAAATTACGACCTTCGTGCCAGTGGAAAGTGTTGGTGGATGTTTTCCCCGCCTCGGGTGGAGAGGTGTTGCTAGAATTTCTGGGGCGCCGGCTCTGGGCCAGGCACCGTCCGCATTGCTGTTCATCTCGGGCCCTTGTCTACCGTGTGTTGTGAGAGCTGTGCCATCATCTCATCAGGTCCTAGGCGAGGACACCAAGCCCTAGGGGGTCAAGCCACAGTCGCGGGGGGTGTGGGGACACTGAGATTTGGATCCAGGTTTACTTGACTCTTAAATTCTGTGTTGAACACGGCGTTCAGGTAGAGGTGGAAGAGACAGACATTGGGGACACTCACTTCCGAAGTTCTGTGGGCTTCACTTTAAATATATATATATTTTTAACATGTATTCACTTTTTGAGAGACAGAGACGGAGTGCAAGCAGGGCAGGGGCCGAGAGAGAAGGAGACACAGAATCTGAAACAGGCTCCAGGCTCCGGGCCGTCAGCACAGAGCCCAACGCGGGGCTTGAACCCACGAGCTGCAAGATCACGGCCTGAGCCGAAGTCGGATGCTCAACCAACTGAGCCACCCAGGCGCCCCTCTGTGGACTTCATTTTAATGTGGAAATTCCACAGGGCATCTAATAGCTCCCGGAAGTGTCCTCCACGGAAGGGGCCCTGACCTGGGGCTCAAGGGGACGGACCTCTCTCCTGGTCGCCCCCCCACCCCATCAACACTACATTGAGAAGTCTGCCTGGCTTCCAGCCCTCACCCCCCAATGGAAGCAACAGTGAAGTCCCCATCACTGTTCCCAGGGGCCCCAGGACGTCAGGTGTGAATTTAAAGCAGTCCCCCAGGCTTCTCTCCGAATGCAGAGCTTGGCACATTGGAAAAAAGCGCCTGCTTTCTGGATGGGCGTAGTCCCTTGCCAGCTTGCAGCGGGTGGCATCTGGGCCGCCATTCACCTCTTGGCCTTGCCACTGTGGGCGGCGAAAGGTTCGCACTGTGCAGCCCTGACTTCCCTCGGCAAGGAGGCTGTCAGTCACAAGTGCACAGCCACATTTTCCAGAACCTTCCTTCTAGCGTCAGGGCCCGACAGACGGCAACAGAGACATAAGGAAATAGGTCATATTGTTCCGTGCCTACAGTGTGCCAGGCACTGTTCAGAGCATGTCTAGTTGTATTTTTTTTTTTAATTTTTTTTTTTAACGTTTATTTATTTTTGAGACAGAGAGAGACAGAGCATGAACGGGGGAGGGTCAGAGAGAGAGAGGGAGACACAGAATCTGAAACAGGCTCCAGGCTCTGAGCGGTCAGCACAGAGCCCGACGCGGGGTTCAAACTCACAGACCGCGAGATCGTGACCTGAGCTGAAGTCGGACGCTTAACCGACTGAGCCCCCCAGGCACCCCAAGTTGTATTAACTGGTTAATCCGCACCACCACCCTATGAGGTAGGTTCTGTTATTATCCCCATTTAACAGATGGGGGAACTGAGGCTGTCATTTGAGAATACAGGGACCGTGGGGCCAGGCTTCTTTTGAAAACGCAGATCCGTGGGGCCAGGATCTTGTCAACCAAGTCTCCTGGCTTTCCCCCGACACCGACTCTGCTCCAGCAGCACCCGGAAAACCCTATCATGCCTCTGGATCTCTGCACAGGCCATTTGTCCCCCAGGCTGCCCCTCCCCGCTTGGTCTGCCTGGCAAACACCTCTTTTCATCTTTCAGTAACTATGTGAGCAGCACTGGTTTGATCTCTTTCCAAGAACAGCTCCCTGCTTGCTTCCTCTGGGCCCCCGCTGCTCTGGCCACACACAGCTGTCAAGGGACACCTTGCAGATTCCCCGTGTTCACCGTCCACTTCCTGGAGTCGATGGTGAGTCTGAGATCCCAGAGATATCCCAGAGGCGGGGTCGGATGTGTGCGATAGGGTCAGAGGGAAGGGCTTGGCGGGAGCTGTGCATTTGGGAGCCAGTGACGAAGAGATGGTAACCAGAGCCACAGGGGAGGAAGAAAGGGCTCAGGAGAAAGCGGGGGGAGAAAAGAGGAGATCCAGGACCCAACACGATGGGAAGGGCAGGTGGACGCTGTGGCCGGTGGGACCGAAGACCCAGGGGCGGGTGGAGTCACAGAAGGGACTCCAAGGAAGGGATTGCTTTCAGGAAGGGGGATGGCGGCCATGTTGAATGGCCTCCTCGTAGGAGCAGACGCTTCGTTTCCACCTGCACTCAGGCCCTTCCATGTCTTCCACAAGATGGCGGACAGCGTGGGGCAGGGGCTTAGTTTTTGCTTGTATCCACATCCCCAGCATTTCACCACCACCCCCGTCCCGGGCTGCCTCAGGAATGGAGACATGGAAATATCCACTTCCGGTTTCCCTGAAGCAGGTGTGAATTTGTTTTTGGGAACCTTTCTGGGCTACTTTCTGGGAGTTAAAGACGGGTAAATGTGTCCTTGATGGCAAGAGGCTCATGCTCTCCCCAAGGAATCCGTGGCAGCAGACAACTGTGGAGTAAAATGAAACACCCAGATGTGCTGTTCTACTTGGAAGGGGGAAAAAACCCCGGCTGTGCTCACTGTGGCTTTGTTTGGCTTTTAAACACTGATTGGTCAAAGTGAATGATGTTTTCCAGATGCTCCCATCTCCTCCAGTCTGGAGTCCGGCTGGCCAGCTGGGCCCCCGCCGTGGGCCTCTCCTTCAGTCCCCTCTCCGGGGCAGCCAGACGGTCTCCCTCAGGCCCAGCTTCCACCCGCCTCGCTGTGGCTGTGGCTGTGACCTCGCTTCCTGCCGCAGAGGAGGGCTGGGCAGGTGGTACCCGTGGGCCCTTCCTGTTCTCACACTCTGTAGTTGGGTGCCTCCTGGGCTGGCGACTACCGGGCATTTAAGGACCCCCAGGGGGTTAGCAGTAGTGATGCCTTTTATTTGAAAAGTGCTTCGTTCTCTTCGTAGACACGGCTCTACAGGTCTGTCCTGAGCTGCCTGCCCGGCACCACGTCCTATCGGGAAACCCGCCCCTGCCAACGTCAGCCCCACGCCGACTCCTTCCTCTGAGCTGCTGTCCTTTGGAATTTATCACACCCCGCCTGGACTCGATGGATAGTTTTCTTCTCTCGGGGTAACAGACTTTCTTAGATTCTGATACTTGCAAAAAACTGGCGAGACACCTAGGTTGACATTTCTTTTCTCACCTTTTATTTTGAAATAACGATAGAGTCACAGAAGGTTGCAGGAATAGGACAGAGGCTTTTCAGTCCCGGGTAATGGAGGCGATCCCTCCCACGAGGCACAGCTAAAAACTCTGGACGTTTTGTATGAAACGAGTAAGGGGAAGATTCTGCAAGGTGGAGAGAGGCAGGAAGGCCGACGAGGGGCCTCAGGACCCCAGCAACAACACGACGGTGAGCTCCCGGGGTTCTCTTTGGCCGTATGCACCCTAGACCTGGGGCTGAGGCGGCTGCCATCTGGAAATGCCAGCAGGCACAGACAACCAGAAGCCCGACAAAAGCTCGTTCTCTCTAGCCACAGGACCGGGAAGGGGCAGCCCAGCAAGACAGAAAACTTTGAGACAAAAACTGCCCTACTTTAGCTAAACACACAGAAGAAAACAGGGCTTTGCCCAGGCCCACCCCAGGCTGTAACGAGGGCCCGACTTCCCTACTGGGGTGGTGTCAGGGATGGCTGAGCGGGGAGCCAAGACTTTCGTCCCTGCCAGCTGGGAATGAGGCCCCTCTCCCGTGGCGGTGTCAGTAAAGACACGTGGGAGTCTCGACCTCTCCCCCAGCTCGGCAGTAACAAGGCATTTCTCCCCCTCCCCATGGGGGTTTGGTCAGAGGAGGCCAAGTAGGGTCGGGACCTTTACCGTGGCCCAGTGGTAACAAGGTCACCCTCCCCCCCAGTCCTCCCGACCCGGGACTCCAGGTGGGGAGAGTTAACAAAGCACCCGTATCCCTCCCAGCCGGGGAGATTTCGGCGCAGGCTCGGTGGGGAGCCAGAACTCCCACCCACCCCCCAGTGGGAATGGGAAGCACCCACCTCGGGTGTCAAGAAAGGCTGAGTGGAAAACCAGCATTTCCATCTCCACCTGGCAACAGTAAGGCAGCCCCCCACTCCCCCTGCCAGAGTGGTGTGAGAGAAAGCCAGCTGAAACAGAAGGTTTAAATAAGATCCAAAATCGCACACGTAACATGAGAACGTCCAGGTTTCGGCTGGAAATCACTCATCAGACCAAGAACCAGAAAGACCTCAAACAGAATGGAAAAAGGCAATAAATAGATACCAACCCCGAGATGACAAGAGATGTTAGCTTATCTGGCAAAGATCACCAAGCACCCATGAGAGAAAGGCTTTGGCAAGCAGTTATGAATGTGCTCAGAGCAAATGAAAAAATAGAAAGTCTCAGCAAAGAACTAGGAGATAGAAGAGGGAAAGAATCTGTAAACTGGAAGACAGAACGATACCAATCGCCTGATCTGGACACCTGAGGGACGACAGGCTGGGGGCGGGGCACGAACAGAGCCCCAGTGACCCGCGGGAAATAATAACCAAAAGCTTCCCAAATCTGGCAAGAAACATAAACTATAGCTTCAAGAAGGTGAGCACGTTCCAAATACGATCAGTCTGAATAAATGCACAGCAGGACACGTCATAGTCAGGATTCTGGACACTAAAGACAAAGAGAAACTTCTCAAAAGCAGCAGGAGGTAAAGGGACATCCTACCTACAGGGGAAAAAATAGGAAGAATAGCACAGAGGCTATTATATTATAGCAGACTCCTCACTAGAAATCACAAAGGCCTGGGGCTCCTGGGGGACTCAGTCAGCTAAGCATTCAACTCTTGATTTTGGCTCCGATTATGATCTCATGGCTCGTGAGTTTGAGCCCTGTGTTGGGTTCTGCACTGAGCGTGGAGTCTGCTTGGGATTCTCTCTCACTCTGTCTGCCTCTCTCCCATTCTCTCTCTCTAAAAAGGAAAGAAAGGAAGAAAGAAAGAAAGAAAGAAAGAAAGAAAGAAAGAAGAAAGAAAAGAAGAAAAAAAAAGAAAGAAATCACAAAGGCCAGAAGGAAGTGGCAGGATATTTAACAAGGGCTGAAAGGAAAAATTCAGAATTCTATGTGCAGAGAAAATATTCCCGAAATGAAAGGAAACCAACACGTTATCAGACAACGGAAAGCTAAGAGGAAGTTTTGTCAGTCGACCTGTCCTAAAATAATTGCTAGAGGAAATTTTCTAGACAGAAAGGAAGCAATGAAATGAGAAGCCTTGGAATATTGGGGAAGCAAGCAAAAGTATGGGAAAATACAATGGGTTTTTCTTCTCCTCTTTAGTTTTCTAAATTATGTTTGACATTGGCTGATGTGTTTCCAAATATACGTAGAAGAAATATTTAAGACAACGATAAATGGGAGAGTAAAGGAACCTGAAGGGAGGTATGATGTCTACATTTCACTCTGACTGGTAAAATGATCTCGATAGACTGTGATAAGCTTTGTATCTATAACGCAATAATATCTAAAGCAACTTCTAAAATAGTTCTACAGAGCAATATCTTAAAAAACATGACAGACAAATGAAAATGGAAGTCTAAAGACTACTCAAGTAACTCACGGGATGACACGGGGGAAAATGGAAACAAACAAAAAGGGAATAAATATAATACACAAGCCAAAGGCAGACTGAAGCCCTAACATGTCTGTCAATAATGAAATGTAAATGGTCATTTACCACGTGAAGACAACTAAATGACAGAAGTTGGCAATTAAGAGACGGGAGTTAGCATAGTGGATTTTTACACTGACCCAACTGTATTCTGTCCACAAGAAACTCACTTACAATGGTGTAGGCAGGTTAGAATCAAAAGAATAGAGAAAGATACATCACGTAAATATCAATCAAAGGAAAGCAGTGGCTACGTTAATGTCAGACGGCGTAGATTTCACAGCGGAGCAAATTACCGGAGATACAGATTGTATGATGATGAATGGACAGATCTACCAACAAGACGCACCAATTCTGAATGTGCATCAAAGAACGAAGCTGCAAATTTTGTGGAAGAAAAGTGGGTAGGCGTGAGAGGAGAAATAGATCACTCTACATTTGTACTTGGAGACTTCAACGTGCCTGTCTCCATGTTTGAAAGAATAGCTAGACAGAATATCACCAAAGACACAGATCTCAACAACACTGCTGACCAACAGGACCTACACAACACTTGTAGAACTCCCTACCCCACAATAGCAGGACACATATTCTTTTAACTTCCAGGAAATCTACACCAAGATAGACCATATCCTGGGCCATAACACAGACCTCAAAATAATTAAAAGAATTGAAACCATACAGTATGTTCCCTAACCACAACAGAAGCCAACTAGAAATTAATGACAAAAAGCTAACAGGAAAATCTCCAGACGCTGGGAAATGAGACAACATGCTTCCAAATAATCCATGGGTCAAAGAAGAAGTCTCAAGGAAAGTAAAAAAAAAAATACACGGAGCTGAATTAAAGTAAACATATGACATATCAAAATGTGTGAGACACAGATAAAGCAGTACCGAGAAGGGAATTTATAGCATGGGATGCATACGTTAGCAAAGAGGAAACACCTCAAATCAACAATCCAGGGTTCCACCTCAAGATGCTGTAAGAGGAAGAGAAAAATAAACCCAAAGGAAATAGAGATAAGGAAATAATAAAGAGTAGAAATCAGAAGATAGGAGAAAAAAAAAATAGAAGCAGAGAAAAATCCACAACACAAAGAGTTGGTTCTTTGAAAGATAAAACCAACAAATGCAGCAAGACTGACAAACGACAGAGAGAAATATACAAATTGCCATGTCACTCCAGATCCTTCCTCTAAGGGTTAATGAGGGAAATCTATGAGCAACCGTGTACACATAACATTTGGCACATTAGATGAAGTGGGTCACCTCGGAAAACTCACACTAATCACAAATCACTCAATATGAAACAGATCATTGGAACAGCCCTACAACTATTAAGAAAACTGAATTCATTATTTTATAACTCCTAGAAAAAGAAGTCTCCAGGTCGGGATGGTTTTACTGACACATTCTGCCAAATGCTTAAAGAAGAATTAACATTAATTCTACACTGTCTCTTCCAGAAAATAGAAGGAGAACACTTTCCAAATTCATTTTATGAAGTTAGTATTATCCTGATATCAAAACAAGATAATGACAGGACAATAAAAAAACATTTTACAGACCAATATCCCTCATGAATTTAGATACAAACATCCTTAACAAAATAGTAATAAGTAGAATTTAGCAATGCACAGAAATAATTCTATACCATGACCACACGGGGTTTATTCCAGGAATGAAATCTGGTTCAATATTTCAAAATCAATCGATGTACTTATTAATGAACTAAAGAAGAAAAAAATGATATGATCATATCAGCTGAAAGGTCAGGTTCAGGGCCAAATCTGTTCTGACCATTTTTATTCAACATTGTGCTGGAGGGTCTAGTCAGTAATAAAAAGCAAGAAAAGGAAATAAAGGTCATTACAGATCAGAAAGGAAGAAACGATACTGTCGCTAATCACAGATGACATAATTTTCTACGTAGAAAATTCCAAGGAATCTGCAAAAAACTCCTGGCACTAATAAGTGCGTTGAGCAGTACCTCAGGATATAGGATGAATATACAGAAATCAAATTTTTCTAGATACTAGCAATGAACATGTGGACACCAAAATTAAAAATACAGTGCCATTTATCATCACTCAAACATGCAGTACTTAGGTATAAACCTAATGGAGCATGTACAGGATGAAATTTAGACAATGCTGATGAGAGAAAGTAAAGAAGAGCTAAGTAAATGGAGAGACATACACTGTTCCTGGATCGGAAGATACAACGAGGTAATGATGTGTTGATGTGTCCAAACAGGTATACGTGTTTAATGCAATTTCTATTAAAGTCCCAGCAAGATATAGACAATATAGAGCTATAAAGATTATTCCAAAATCGATATGGGAAGGCAAAGAAACGAGACTAGCTAAAACAATTTTGAAAAGGAAGAATAAAGGGGGGAGAATCAACATACCCAGTTTGATTTCTTCTACAGCTACAGTAACCAAAACTGTTCTATTGACAAAGGAAGAGACACGTAGACCGATGGAATGGAATAAAAAGCCTAGAGGTAGAACCACATGAATACGCCCAACTGACTTTTGATAAAGGTGCAAAAGTAATTCAATAGAGGAGAGATAGGGGCGCCTGGGTGGCGCAGTCGGTTAAGCGTCCGACTTCAGCCAGGTCACGATCTCGCGGTCCGTGAGTTCGAGCCCCGCGTCGGGCTCTGGGCTGATGGCTCGGAGCCTGGAGCCTGTTTCCGATTCTGTGTCTCCCTCTCTCTCTGCCCCTCCCCCGTTCATGCTGTGTCTCTCGCTGTCCCCAAAATAAATAAACGTTGAAAAAAAAATTAAAAAAAAAAAAAAATAGAGGAGAGATAGCCATGTCTACAAATGGCGCTGAAGCAATCGAACATCCATCGCCTAAAAAGTAAATACATAAGTAAATCTCAACCTCAGTTCCACACCCATCAAGAAATTCAGTCAAAATGGATCACAAACTTAAGCGTAAAACGTAAAACTTTTCGGAAAAAGAAAGCCTGGGAGAAAATCTGTGGGAACGAGGTAAAATCTGGGACTAGGTGAGGTGTTTTCAGAGGTGATGTCCCCGGCATTATTCAGGAAAGGAGACATTCGTGAATTTGAGTCATTAATATTTAAAAATTTTGCTCTGAGAAAAATCCTGTTAAAAACATGGAAATACAAGCTACAAACTGGGAAGAAATATTTGCAAACCCCATATCCAACAAAGGACCAGTATCTGGAATACATCAAGAGCTCTCAAAGAACAAAACTCAACAGCAAAAAAAGCCTCCCATTTAAAGATTTTTTTTTTAATTTGTTTTTTCAACGTTTATTTATTTTTGGGACAGAGAGAGACAGAGCATGAACGGGGGAGGGGCAGAGAGAGAGGGAGACACAGAATCAGAAACAGGCTCCAGGCTCCGAGTCATCAGCCCAGAGCCCGACGCGGGGCTCGAACTCACGGACCGTGAGATCGTGACCTGGCTAAAGTCGGACGCTTAACCGACTGCGCCACCCAGGCGCCCCAAAAGCCTCCCGTTTAAATAGAAAATGGACAAAAGACAAGAAGAGACATTTCATCAAGGAAAATATACAGAAAACAAATAGGCACATGAGAAAGATAGTCAACACCCTTAGCCATTAGGGAAATGCAAATGAAAGCCATAGTGGGAGGGGCTCCTAGGTGGCTCAGTCGATTAAGCATCCAACTTTGGCTCGGGTCATGATCTCACGGTTTGTGAGTTCGAGCCCTGCCCATGGGGCTCTGTGCTGTCAGCACAGAGCCTGCTTTGGATGTTTCTCTCTCTCTCTCTCTCTCTCTGCCCCTCCTCTGCTCATGCTCTTTCTGTCTCAAAAACAAGTAAACATTTAAAAATAAATAAATAAATAAATAAATAAAACCACAGTGGGATGGCTCCGTACACGCCTATCAAAATGGCTAAAATAAAAAACAGCGACAACACCAAATGCTGGTGAGGATGTGCAGAAACTAGGCAATGTAAAATGGTACCGCCATCTGGAAAATAATTCGGCAGTTTTTAAAAAAATTAAGTGTTCAGCCACTATATGTGCCCCCCCCCCCCCAGCAATTGTCTTCCTGGGTACGTATCCCAGAGAAATGAAGATTCCTGTTCACACAACAACCCATACACTAATGTTTATAGCACCTTTATTCTTAATGGCCCAAATCGGAATAACCCAGATGTTCTGGAGTATTCACTGAGCATGGTCACGGTCGGTCTGTGTGGAGGACCTTTATCAGACTGGGGGGGCTCCTTTCTGTTCCTAGTTTGCTACACTTTTTGTTTTTTTTTTATCACGAATAGATATTGAATTTGTCAAATGCTTCTTCTGTATCTATTGAGATGATTATATATAATTTGCGTCCTGTGGTGAATTGCATCGATTAATTTGTAAATGTTAAACTTGCATTTCATTTCCACGATCACTCCAACTTGGCCATGATGTATTATCCTTTTGATACATGGCTGGGTTTGATCAGACAGTATCTTGTTAACGATTTTTGTGTCTATATTCGTGAGGGCTATTAAGCCGCAATTTCCTTTTCTCCTAGCGTCTCTGTCTGGTTTGGGCACAAGAGCAATGCTGGCCTTTGAAAACGGCTTGAGAAGCATTCCCTTCTCCTCGGCTTTCTGAAAGAGTCTGTGCAAAATCAGTATCCCTTTTATCTTAGGTGTTTGATCTGATTCGCTTATTAATCTTCCGATCTTCCCTTTAACTAACCGTCAATCCCGCTACCAGTGCAGTAGGTCCTTAGCACACGTGGGATGAACGGGTGCGCTGCTTCTGGATCAACGGTCGCACATTCGAATGGCTTCGAGGCTGAACCAGTAAAGTAAGCAGGTGAATCGGCTGAGTCCGTAATAGGGAGCGGTGGGGCCTGTGGCTAAAGGGTAAAGCCTTCAGATTCAAACTGTTGAAAAAACTTACTTGTGGATCTCGCCTGCAGACCTGTGGTTTGCAACCCCTATCGGCAGTTCTAATTCCCGTTTTGCGAAGACCCGGAGAAGATGAGAGAGAGCGTTCTGGGAGCCCTCTCTTACTCAGAGATGAAAACTGTGTACACGCGGCTGTTTGTTGCTTTCTTCGCGCTGGGCCCCCTGTTTTTCCGCCTCCCTGCTCCCGTGTCTCTCATGCTTACGACCCTGAGGTTGCGAGCTCCTGGTAAAGCCTTAGCTTTCAAACGGAAGGCAGGGGGCATGGTGGCATTATGCAGCCAGGCAAAGTGGCAGCTGCCTCTGCAAAGGTCGGGCAGGTGGGAAATGCCACCGTTTGCCCTTTCCAGCCCAGGCCCAGGTGGGAGCCTTGCCGGCAACACACGGTATTCGGTATTCGGGCAGCGTTTTGTGGCTAGTGGGCCAGAAGCGCGCAGGAGTTGAAATTCTCTCTCTGGGTTGTCCTGGAACTTTTGTTATATCCGGGGAGCGGATTCACTGAGCCAAGCTCCCGGAACGTGCAATCGCGTGTCCCAGACTTCTCAAGCCACTCTCCCTTGCCTCTCCTTCTTCTGAGTTGCGTTCACGGGCAGGGTCACTCGGCAAAACTTCGGACAGTGCGTGTCCGTGCTGGGTGTGCAGGGAATAAGCTGGACACAGCCCGGTCCCTGAAGTCCCAGGACCGTGTCCCGTCACCGTAATGGCTGGAAACCTTCAAAGAAAGACACAACAGGCTCCCACTGTGCTTCCCGAGGCAAGGCCATGTATTGAACATTTAAAAAATCTTTCCGTTCAAAATTGTCAAAATAAAAAGCAAAGGCTTGTCTTCTGAAGGGTTAAGCGTCCACCCGGGAGAAAATTGCTCATGTGGAACTAATTCTTTTCCAAACAGGCTTCGTCCCTGAGGGGTTGCCGGGTGGTATTTTTAGGGAGTTGAAATGTTCTGTTACAGCACAGGGGGGGGTCGCGCTGGCGGTATGGACCCTCACTTGGGTCTCGGTGGTGACTTCAGGGTTTAAAACAATTGTTTTGAGGGGCGCCTGGGTGGCGCAGTCAGTTAAGCGTCCGACTTCGGCTCAGGTCACAATCTCGCGGTCCGTGAGTTCGGGCCCCGCATCAGGCTCTGGGCTGACGGCTCGGAGCCTGGAGCCTGTTTCCAATTCTGTGTCTCCCTCTCTCTCTGCCCCTCCCCCGTTCATGCTCTGTCTCTCTCTGTCCCCAAAATAAATAAACGTTAAAAAAAAAAATTAAAAAAAAAAACACAGTTGTTTTGATCAGCTCTGAAGTCTTACGAATTCTGAACAACTCCGAACGACGAATAAATTCTCACTTGTGCCTCTAAAGTAGGGGTCATCTCTTTACGGGCTGTTTTATTTTTCTATTAAAGTTTCAGAAATGTATTTTGAATTTTCCCTGGCTCAGAATGAAGTCATAAGACCTCCGAATTGCCAACAGACGGTCTCTTGCTAGAACGTGAGCGTGTGGGGAAGTTTTATTCAAGTGATTTTCGTGTGCGGAAGAAGATGAGGCACGTATAAAAGCTGCCACGAAAAATCTCGGGGGGAATGTCTCAGATTCGATTTCGGGGTTCGGTCTCGCGTAGATAATGACGGTCTTTAACGTACACACATATTTGCCCTCTTTTTCCGCTTGGGCTCAGTTTTTGTTTGTTTGGCCTGTGTCCCCGCTGTGACTCTAATATTGCCGAAACTTGAACCTGGAAAACTGGCGCTTGAGATTAGGCGTAAAATTATAAGACTGTATACCTCCAAATGTTTTTCATGCACTTTGGATGGAACTGAGTCTTCAGCTCCAATGTTCCCTTGTGCCAGTAATGAGCATGTGCTGGGACTAATGCAGGTTGTTGAGGGTGCTTGCCAAACGTACTTCTAAAGCTAACCCCATCAGGGGAAAAAAAAGAAATAGCATCACGGCACGTTGGCTCGAAAGCAGTTTACCCAATGGTTGGCCCCCAAATGTTTCTCATTAAGGATCTTCCCCAAGGACAGGCCTGGGACTTGTTTATTCCTTAAATCTTCAGTCCCTAGCTCAGGGTCCGACGGTGTTAGGTGCTCAGTGGATTCTTTGAAAACGTTTGACACCAACAAGTGTGTGAAGAGGATGGGTCCCCAGGAGCACGATCCACGCCTCAAGGTAAAGGATGCTGTTCCGCCTTTCGTCTCCAACACGAACTATTAGAACTCTGAGTGGATGGTGCCCTGACATCTTGGAGGGAGGGAGTCCGGAGAGGGGAGGAAGAGAGTTTAATGCTGCCAAGTTCCTGGGTAGGGCCTGTCCCTCCCGCAGAACTTGTTGGGGGTGATTGACTCCCAGGAGAAATTTTGGGGAATGCTGAGGAACAGGGAACTTGCCCTTTGGGGGGCCTGGGCTGTGGGGTGGAGGCCATCTTGGAGGTCGGCGCAGAGAGGTTTTGCTGGTGGCCTCTGTCTGGACCGTCCTCCGTCTTTCCTCGGTGCTCCCTCTCTGGGAAGACTATGCTGCCCCCGTCTGGGTTACCTGTCTCCTCTCTTCCGTGCCTCCATCTGCCGTGAACAAATCACGTGGTATTCGAATCCTGTTTCCTTCCTGGCCCGTGAGCTCCGTTGAGAGGGACCATGTCTTTGCGCCTCTGTGATCAACGCAGTGTTCTTAGGTTCCCCACTGCTCTTTCAAGGTTCTTGCAAAGATATTGTATTTTCTCTCCCCCGATGCCTACTTCCAGCTGCTTTTGAGATTTTTCTTTGTTACCGTTGGCCATTCTGACAGGTGTGAGGTGGTATCTCATTGTGGTTTTGGCTTGTATTTCCCTGATGATGAACGATGTTGAGCATCTTTTCACGTGTCTGTTGGCCATCTGGATGTATTCTTTGGAAAAGTGTCTATTCATGTCTTTTGCCCATTTCTTAACCAGATTATATGTTTTTTGGGTGTTGAGTTTGACAAGTTCTTTATAGATTTGGAAACTAACCCTTTATCCAATATGTCATTTGTAAATATCTTCTCCCATTCTGTCGGTTGCCTTTTAGTTTTGGTGGATTATTTCCTTCACGGTGCAAAAGCATTTTATCTTGATGAGGTCCCAGTAGTTCATTTTTGCTTTTATTTCCCTTGCCCCTGGAGACGTGTCAAGTAAGAAGTTGTTGCAGCCAAGGTCAAAGAGGTTGCTGCCTGTTTTCTCCTCTAAGGAGGGCACTTCTTGGGATAAGCACTGGGTGTTTTATGTAAGAGATGAATCACTGGGTTCTACTCCTGAAACCAACACTACACTGTGTATTAACTCACTTGAATTTAAATAAATTAATTAAAAGAAAAGATTTGTCTTTGTGTTTGTTTTTCAACAGTTTGACTATTCTGTGCTTAGAATATGGTTTTCTTAGTGTTTATCCTGTTGGGGGTAAATTGAACTTCTCAAAAACATGGGTTGACATCTTTTCTTGTTTGGGGCAAATTCTTGGCCACAATCTGAGTACTGTTTTTTCTCCTCCCTTTTTTTCTGGAGCTACAATTACATGTATGTTAGAACTTTCCTAAAAAAAATACTTTATTTGAGAGAGAGAGAGGTGGGGGGCAAGCAGGGGAGAGGCAGAGAGAGAGGGAGAAAGAGAATCTCAAGCAGGCTCCACACTCAGTGCAGAGCCCAGCGTGGGGCTTGATCCTAAGACCCCGGGATCATGACCTGAGCCAAGATCAAGACTCGAATGCTCAACCCACTGAGCCACCCAGGCACCTCTGTATGTTAGACCTTTTGACTACATCACATAGGTCTTTTATTCTTTGTATTTTTAAAAATCTATTCTTTTTCTTTCTACATTTTAGTTTACATATTTTTTTACTGACTTGATTTCCACTCATTTTTCTTATGTCATGCATGCTGTGCCTAATCTGTTGTTAAAACTTTCCATTGAGTACTTAATTTCTCACTTTGAGAAGGTCAGTTTGGTTCTTTGGTTCTTTCTCTTTAAAGATTCCAATTTTTTAACTGTTTATTTATCTCTGAGAGAGAGAGAAAGACAGAGTATGAGCAGAGGAGGGGCAGAGAGAGACAGAGACACAGAATCCGAAGCAGGCTCTAGGATCTGAGCTGTCAGCACAGAGCCTGACAAGGGGCCCAAACCCCCAAACTGAAAGATCATGACTTGAGCTTAAGTGGGACACTTAACCGACTGAGCCACCCAGCTGCCCCAGATTCCAACTTATTTTTATTATTATTATTACTATTATTATTATCTTGCTGTTGAAAATCTACCTTTCATTATTTTGCATGCAGGTTTCTTTTTTTATTAATTTTTAAAAAATTATTTATTATTTATTTTTGAGAAAGAGAGGGAGAGAGAGAGAGTGCGAGCAAGGGAGGGGCAGAGAGAGAGGGAGACACAGAGTCTGAAGCAGGCTCCGGGCTCCGAGCTGTCAGCACAGAGCCCGACGCGGGGCTTGAACTCTCAAACCATGAGGTTGTGACCTTAGCCGAATTCGGCTGCTTAACTGACTGAGCTACCCGGGGACCCCTCATACATGTTTCTTTATTTCCTTTGACATTGTTATTGCAAAGCCCTGTTGGCTAAGTTCAAGGTCTGCATCAAGTGTGGCTATACATCCTTTGCCTGTGTTTTCTCTCCATTATTTGTCATGTTTTCTTCACTTATCTCATGTCTTGTAATTTCAACTGAATGCTGGACATCGTGCATGGAAAGCGAGGGGGCTCCCTTCCCAAAAATATTCCTGCTTAACTGGAAGCAAAACTGTCCTTGTTAGACAAATAGTATGAGGGACTTTGCACCCAAATGCAACCAGAAATTGAGCAGGGAAGGGGCTGGGTTGTAGTTTTAGTCATGGCCAGTGTGTCTCTGGGTGTCCCCGTTCCCAGAGCATATCCTCCTGAGCTTTTGATCGAGAACCTGGTGAGACCTTGTCTCTGTGGCCCTGAAAGCCTTTGGGAGAGTCAGCTCTGCCCTGCAGGGGCTCCAGCCCAGCTCTCCCACTTCCTGCCAGGTGGCTTTGACATCTGGCAAATGTGTGGAGCAGGGGGTCAGAGAGTGTGTTTGAGGCAGGCTTCTCCCCGGCTCGTCTGTTGTGCCCTAAGCCCTGCTCTGCCTTCCAGCTTTCCCCTTGGCTCTCTAGATCCCTGCACAGCATGAGAACTCAGCAAACGCACCACTAGGAGGAATGATCGGTGCACCTGAACTCTCTCAAGCTTCCTCACCCGGCTTTCCACGTGACCACTGGAATATTTGCTGGTTTCTCTTCTCCCCTGGCAGAAGCTCCTGGCCAGAAACAGCTCGATCCTTGGTCCTCAAGAAAAAAACAGTGGCTGGAGACTGTCAGCTCTCCTCAACATCTCATTTCTTCTGCAGCTCTACCATGCCCTTTAAAAAGATGATTTCTGGCACAAAAACAGACACATAGACCAATGGAATAGAATAGAAACTCCAGAACTAGACCCACAAACGTATGGCCAACTCATCTTTGACAAAGCAGGAAAGAACATCCAATGGAAAAAAGACAGCCTCTTTAACAAATGGTGCTGGGAGAACTGGACAGCAACATGCAGAAGGTTGAAACTAGACCACTTTCTCACACCATTCACAAAAACAAACTCAAAATGGATAAAGGACCTAAATGTGAGACAGGAAACCATCAAAACCTTAGAGGAGAAAGCAGGAAAAGACCTCTCTGACCTCAGCCGTAGCAATCTCTTACTCGACACATCCCCAAAGGCAAGGGAATTAAAAGCAAAAGTGAATTCCTGGGACCTTATGAAGATAAAAAGCTTCTGCACAGCCAAGGAAACAACCAACAAAACTAAAAGGCAACCAATGGAATGGGAAAAGATATTCGCAAATGACATATCGGACAAAGGGCTAGTATCCAAAATCTATAAAGAGCTCACCAAACTCCACACCCGAAAAACAAATAACCCAGTGAAGAAATGGGCAGAAAACATGAATAGACACTTCTCTAAAGAAGACATCCGGATGGCCAACAGGCACATGAAAAGATGTTCAGCGTCGCTCCTTATCAGGGAAATACAAATCAAAACCACACTCAGGTATCACCTCACGCCGGTCAGAGTGGCCAAAATGAACAAATCAGGAGACTATAGATGCTGGAGAGGATGTGGAGAAACGGGAACCCTCTTGCACTGTTGGTGGGAATGCAAATTGGTGCAGCCGCTCTGGAAAGCAGTGTGGAGGTTCCTCAGAAAATTAAAAATAGACCTACCCTATGACCCAGCAATAGCACTGCTAGGAATTTATCCAAGGGATACAGGAGTGCTGATGCATAGGGGCACTTGTACCCCAATGTTCATAGCAGCACTCTCAACAATAGCCAAATTATGGAAAGAGCCTAAATGTCCATCAACTGATGGATGGATAAAGAAATTGTGGTTTATATACACAATGGAATATTACGTGGCAATGAGAAAAAATGAAATATGGCCTTTTGTAGCAACGTGGATGGAACTGGAGAGTGTGATGCTAAGTGAAATAAGCCATACAGAGAAAGACAGATACCATATGGTTTCACTCTTATGTGGATCCTGAGAAACTTAACAGGAACCCATGGGGGAGGGGAAGGAAAAAAAAAAAAAGAGGTTAGAGTGGGAGAGAGCCAAAGCATAAGAGACTGTTAAAAACTGAGAACAAACTGAGGGTTGATGGGGGGTGGGAGGGAGGAGAGGGTGGGTGATGGGTATTGAGGAGGGCACCTTTTGGGATGAGCACTGGGTGTTGTATGGAAACCAATTTGTCAATAAATTTCATATAAAAATAAAAAAAATAAAATAAAATAAAAAGATGATTTCTTTCTCTCAAAATAAATAAATAAACTTAAAAAAGGGGGGTGCCTGTGGGGTGCCTGGGTGGCTCAGTCGGTTAAGCGTCCGACTTCAGCTCAGGTCACGATCTCGCGGTCCGTGAGTTCGAGCCCCGCGTCGGGCTCTGTGCTGACGGCTCGGAGCCTGGAGCCTGCTTCGGATTCTGTGTCTCCCTTTCTCTGACCCTCCCGCACTTGTGCTCTGTCTCTCTCTGTCTCTCAAAAATAAAAATAAATATATAAAAAAATTAATAAAAAAATAATAAAAAGGGGCGAGGGTGTGTGCCTGGATGGCTCAGTTGGTCGAACGTCTGACTCTTGATTTCATTGGGATCAAGCCCAGCCTGCTTGGGAGTCTCTCTCTCTCTCTCTTGCTCAAAATAAATAAATAAAGTTTCAAAAAAAGATGATTTTTGCCATTTATCCGGGTTTTTCTAATTGATGCTATAGGAACATTGGCCTGTGATGATCTACCACTTACTCCAATTTTTTTTAAGTTTATTTATTTTGAGAAAGAGGGAGCATGCAAGAGTGTGGGGGAGGGGCAGAGAGAGAGGGAGAGAGAGAGAGAATCCCAAGCAGGCTCCGTATCCTCACTGCAGAGCCTGACGTAGGGCCTGAACCCACAAACTGTGAGATCATGACCTGAGCTGAAACCAAGAACCAGACGCTTAACTGACCGAGCCACCCAGGTGTCCCGTAACTTACTCCAATTTTTAAAAAGCAGAAAAAGAATGTCTCCTATATAGTTTAATCCACATATTTGCTTCAAAAAATCATGCTTAAGTGAAAAAAAAACGTAAATATATAGTTGTATCTTTGCCATGATTCCAACTGCAAGAATCCCCCACACGAATGAACAGAAACTGGAAAGGAACACGTGAAAAATGAGCCTAATGGGTTGGGGTGGGGGGGGTGTCCGTTTTCCTCGGCGCTTTTGATTTCCTTTCATAGAATTAACGTGTGGTTTATCGAAAAATTTTTAAAATATTGTTTTAGGGGCGCCTGGGTGGCTCAGTCGGTTGAGCGTCCGACTTCGGCTCAGGTCATGATCTCACGGTCCGTGAGTTCGAGCCCTGCGTCGGGCTCTGTGCTGACCGCTCAGAGCCTGGAGCCTGTTTCCGATTCTGTGTCTCCCTCTCTCTCTGACCCTCCCCCGTTCATGCTCTGTCTCTCTCTGTCTCAAAAGTAAATAAACATTAAAAAAAAAAAAAGCTGGGGAGAATTGACCACACTGACCCATCGGAGTCTCCTGTCCATTCTCTGGTGTTTTCGTGGCTGGAGCTCTGGACTTGGAGCCAGGAAAGCCACAGAGGGGGAGCACCTGGCGTGGCCCCTTGCTGGTGGCATGACACCTCGTAAGCCCCTGGTCCTCCTGAGCCTCTGTTTCTCTACCTAGACATTGGGCACAGTGTTCCTATCTCACGGGAGTGTTTGAGGACTCAGGGCTGTGCTGTGTGCCGCTTGCCAGAGCTCGGCCAACTCTGCCTTTGAGCCATGGGGTTGGCAGGCGTGCGCGGATGGCAGCTACGGAGGCTCGGGTCACCGGTAGAGGGACACGTGCTCGACCAGGGCACGGCGGGGGGCTGATCTGATTAGATGCATTCGCCGGTTAGGGCCATCCGTTCATTCTCCACGTTTCCACGGGACACTAAATGTGGGTGAACACAAGCCTGAGCTGGAGTCTGAGAAGGACGAGAGGCAGTTCTGCCCCGTGGTCAGAGAGATGGGGGAATGGTCGATGCCAGCACGGCTGTGAGACTCAGGGGAGCAGGACCACGGGGACCCAGAAGAGGGCCGGTGGGAGAGGACACGTGCATCCCAACCTGCCCCCCCAGACCACCCGACTGTGCCCGGCATCAACCCCGAGATCCCAGAGGGAGTGAAAGGTGTTTGGTGGTCTGAAACACGAGGGCACGTAAAACGTGGCCATAAACGAAGTCAGCCTCGTAAACCGAGAAATCCCAAGCGCAGGCCGACTCTCTCCACGTCAGAGTAAACACTGCACATTTTCTAGGAAGACCGAAGCTAAAACCACACAAAAGGTCGGAGCCCGTTCTGTGGCGAGATACAAGCCCCTGTGTCCGATGTGCCTCCCAGATCGAGAAGCTTCTGTTCGTGGTCAGGGCAGGTGGGCAGGGGCGGTGCTGGGGTGCCCCACCCCAGTCATCAGACGGCTCCTGAGGAGTCTGGGAACACTTGGGGGGGGGTGCGGGGAATGGAGTTGCCAGGAGGGAAAGGGTTTCCCAGGGGAGGGAAACACAGCCACAGGTGAAGGAAGGATATTTCAGGTCCGAATGGAAGTCCCATCCGCCCCCTCGCCGTGTCAGCTCCAGGGAGGCAGGGTTTTTTTGTCTGTTTGGTTCCTTCTGTGCCTAAAACAGTGCCTGGACATAGTGGTCGTTCAAGAAAATGCTTGTTGCACGAATGGGTGAACAATCGATTCGCTGAGGACGCAGACAGAAGAGGTTAAAGAGAACGGGCAGGGCAGAGCGTCCCAGGGGCCTCATGTGACAGTCTGAGGCCTGGACATAGTCCCGCAGACAGCAGGGAGCCAGCAGGGATGCTCTCGGTATTGCCCAACTGCCCCAGGCGCCTGGGGCGGGGGTGGGGGCGGCCGTGGGGCTGCTGCACCCTGAGCACTGCCACGGCCACGGCCACGGCCACGGCCACAGCCACAAACACGGCAGCCCTCCAGGACAGCCCAGGGGCTCGGCCGATACCTTGTGTGCGTGCGGGGCTCCTCCTGGCCACACCACCACATGGCCACGCGGCAAGAAGGAGCGGGAAACGAACGGCAACAAAGCCAAGCGGCCGGAACAAAGGTGAAGGGCAAGCCAGGCTCCGCAGACAAATGCAAACCTAGGAGAGGAGGCTGCCCTGGGCAGAGAGCGCACCGGGGTGCAGAGGGACAACGGCGCCCCCGTGCCTACCTCTGCAAAATGGCAGCTTCCCAGCCCGCGGGGTTCTAGGTGATGAGCCAAAGTGTGGCACAGCGCTGGCCCTTGGTCAGGGCTCACACCAGGATACGAGGCGCCTGAGCGGCTCAGTCGGTTAAGCATGTGACCCTCTCTTTTTTTTTTTTTAAGAGAGAGAGAATGTGGACACATGAGTGGGGAGGGGCAGAGAGAGAGAGAGAGAGAGAGAGAGAGAGAATCTCAAGCGGGCTCCGTGCTCAGCACAAGCCCGACTCAGGGCTCAATCCCATGACCCTGGGATCCTGACCTCAGCTGAAATCAAGAGTTGGACGCTCAACCAACTGAGCCACCCAGGGGCCCCAGGCATCTGACTCCCGATTTCAGCTCAGGTCATGATCTCATAGTCGTGGGACTGAGCCCCGTGTCAGAGCGTGGAGCCTGCTTAAATTCTCTCTCTCCCAGATATTTGCAAATGATCTATCGGACAAAGGGGTAATATCAAAAATCCATAAAGAACTCACCAAACCGAACACCTAAAAAACAAATAATCCGGTGAAGAAACGGGCAGAAGACATGAATAGACACTTCTCCCAAGAAGACATCCAGATGGCCAACAGACACATGAAAAGATGCTCAACGTCACTCATCAGCAGGGAAATGCAAATCAAAACCACAATGAGATACCGCCTCACTCCTATGGAATGGCTGAAATGAACGACTCAGGCAACAACAGATGTCGCGAGGATGCGGAGAAAGGGGGACCCTCTTGCGCTGTTGGTGGGAATGCAAGCTGGTGCAGCCACTCTGGAAAACAGCATGGAGATTCCTCAAAAAATTAAAAATAGAACTACCCTACGACCCAGCAATTGCACTACTGGGAATGTATCCAAAGGATACAGGAGTGCTGATTCATAGGGCCACATATGACCCCGATGTTTATATCGGCGCTATCAACAATAGCCAAAGGATGGAAAGAGCCCAAATGTCCATCGACTGACGAACGGGCAAAGGAGATGTGGTTTCTATATACAGTGGAATACTACTCGGTGATGAAAAAGAATGAAGTCTTACCATTTGCAACCACGTGGATGGAACCGGAGTGTATTATGCTAAGCGAAACAAGTCAGAGAAAGACAGTTATCGCGTGATTTCACTCACACGTGGAACTTGAGAAACATAACAGATGATCGTAGGCGGAGGGAAGGAAAAAAAGATAAAAACAGGGAGGGGCCCAAACCGTAAGAGACTCTCAGATACAGAGAGCAAACTGAGGGTCGATGGGGGCGGGGGGTTGGGAGGGGGGGGACAATGGGTGACGGGCATGAAGGAGGGCACTTGTTGGGATGAGCACCGGGTGTCGTGCGTAAGAGATGATTCGCTGGGTTCCGCTCCTGAGGCCAAGACTATGCTGTGTGTTAGCTAAGTCGAGACGAAAAAGAAATTCTTACTTTATATCCCCTCCCTCGCCCCCCCCAAAAAGATTCTCTCTCTCTGTCTCCCTCTGCCCCACTCCTCTCTCTCTCTCTCTCTAAAAAAAAAAGAAAGAAAGAGAAAAAAGAAGACACTCCAGGATACAACTGAAAATGACCCTCCTGGGGTGGCCGAGGCATCTCTGCAAACCGTTGCCGTGTTTCCCGCCGCAGGTGCCCTGCGTCCTCCTCCCAGCTCTGGTTTCGGGACCTCCACGAGGCCCTTCAAGATCAGCTGTCCCCACACATCCTTTCCTCCCCTACTTCTCCATCCCAGCCAACACTTAGCAGACAGGTCCCTGTGCTAAGCTCAGGTCTAGAAGCCTCCCACACGTTGGTTACCCTATTTAACCCTCCCAACATCGGTAGGGAGTGTGATGTCATTCCCTTTATTATAAAGAAGCCGCTGCAGCTCAGAGCCGGGGAGTGACCTGCCTAAAGTCATCTAGCCAGTGACGGGGAGGGGCAGCGTCCAAACAGAGGCCTGTGAAGACAGAGCATGCTCTTGGCCATCAGGAGACCTTGCCGGGTGTGAGACCTGTGACTGTGGTCTCTAACGTTGTCCCTCTGTGGACAGGGGAATCCTGATTATTCTCCACCGGGGTTAGCTTTCCATGTTCACCTCCACCCAGGAGACGAGGAGCTGAGGTTTTTGAGAGCCAGGCCCATGCCGCACTTGCCCAAATCCACCACACTCTCCTCCTGTGTTTCCTCCTTCCCTCGCCCGCCTGGCACGCTTCTGTGAGCAACGTCCGGCCCCGTGCTGGGGCTGCCACGTCTCTCCCTGGTACTGAAATGGCCGGGGGTAGGTCTCCCCCAGACCACGAGCTCCTCGAGGGAGGTCCTGGCACAGGGCTGTGCTCAGCGTCTGCGGCGTGAATGAATCTGGTCCAGCGTGGCTTGAGAGTGAAGCGGCCCCGGGGACTCGACCGAGTGTTGCTTTTGCTGTTGAGTCACTGCGGGATCCCAGGCAAGTCCCTTCGCCCATCGGAACCTCGGTTTTCTCATCTGCAGAATGGGGACAAGTTGCGGTAAAGAGAGATGAAGAGCCTTGCCACGCTGAGTTGCGGGGTGGCCTGATGGGGGTCGGGAGGGACGATGGTGGGTCCCCAGCCAGCTCCGGTGTGCACTTGCTCCTTGCTAAGCAAAGCGGACGCTTTGCAAGGCTCACAGCTGCACAGACTTAATCATGAGTCAATACAAAAGATCGTTGAGTTCCTTTTAGAAACACACTACCTACGGAGACTTTTGGCACTGAGCCTTTAGTTTGGCAAGTTTGCCCGGGTGGCAGAGACCCCAGTGGCTCCCCCCACCTCCCCCCCTACACGCAGCTGGAGCCTGTGGGGAAACTTTGGGCCTTTAATTGGAACCATTTGTCCTTCCAGCAAATGGCAGGTGACTCGGCCAGCTTAGGGAGAGACGCTCATTGGAGCAGCATGTGCCCTTTGACTCATTCATCTGACTTCTGGGAATCCGTCCTAAAGAAATAACCCCAAAAATGAAAAGCCTCATGAGCAAATAAACGGTCTTTGCAGTATTTCTTATATCAGCAAAGAAACTGGAATTAACTCAAACATCCAATAGGGGAATGAGTTGATGTCTCCCCCACTTGATGGCGTCTTGTTGCCCATCGAGAAGGAATGGCTAAGGAGGCTTCGTGGCCACCCGGGGCACGTTTATGATAGACTGTAAATTAAAGACACCGGCTTCCAAGACTCTGTGCCCTGAGATGAGCTACGTAAACTGTGCGTGTAAAATCCTGGCAACAGGCTCGGGGCACGTCTGCTTGTGTCAGGGCGTGGGATTATAGGAGATTTTTTTCCCCCTCCATCTTCCTGATTTTCTGCAATGTGGTTGTTGTGAAAAGTATATTATAAACCTGAAAAGTCAAAGCAAAGAAACAATGGCTGGTCTTCCTGGGGTGGAGACCGAACTCCTGACTTTGTGAAAACAAGTTCTGCAGAACCACTGGTGTGGCTTATTTTAGATTTTTAAAAATGTGTATTATTTATTTTCAAGAGAGAGAGACAGAGAGACAGAGTGTGAGTGGGGAGGGGCAGAGAGAGAGGGAGACACAGGATCCGAAACAGGCTCCAGGCTCCGAGCTGTCAGCACAGAGCCCGCCGTGGGCCTTGAACCCGTGAACTGTGAGATCATGACCTGAGCCGAAGTCGGACGCTTAACCGGCTGAGCCACCCGGGCACCCCTAGATTTTATTTTTCTTCAGTGAAAAAGTCATACGTGTAGAGAGTAAAAAAGTCATCAGTGCAGAAAGATCTAGGAATGCCACTGCCCTAATGAAATAGCATTTTTCTTCCAAAATGTTCTCCATATTCATATATATTATATAAAATATATACATTTTAGCAAAGCCTAGCGTGTATATACATAATAGTATATATATAGTGTATGTGTATATATAGCATATGTATAGTATACGGTATATAAAATAAACACTTTAACAAAGCCTACTGTATATATATTATATATATTCAATTTTAACTTATGCCTTCATTTGCATTTTATTAAAAAACAACCACCTCTGTTGTCGCGGTCTTCGTACAGAATTTTAAAAAGTTACGTGAGGGGCGCCTGGGTGGTGCAGTCGGTTAAGCGTCCGACTTCAGCCAGGTCATGGTCTCGCTGTCCGTGAGTTCGAGCCCCGCGTCGGGCTCTGGGCTGATGGCTCGGAGCCTGGAGCCTGTTTCCGATTCTGTGTCTCCCTCTCTCTCTGCCCCTCCCCCGTTCATGCTCTGTCTCTCTCTGTCCCCAAAACAAATAAACGTTGAAAAAAAAAATTAAAAAAAAAAAAGTTATGTGAGGCGCCTGGGTGGCTCAGTTGGTTAAGCGGCCGACTTCGGCTCAGGTCATGATCTCACAGTCTGTGAGTTCGAGCCCCGCGTCGGGCTCTGTGCTGACGGCTCAGAGCCTGGAGCCTGTTTCAGATTCTGTGTCTCCCTCTCTCTCTGACCCTCCCCCATTCATACTCTGTCTCTCCCTGTCTCAAAAATAAATAAAACGTTAAAAAAAAATTAAAAAAAAAAAGTTACGTGATATTCCATAGCAGGGATATGTCACGTCCTTACTTAACTATTCTCTCTCCTACACACTGGTGGTTATGTTTCCTTTTATGCTCGTATTCCTATTATAAATCTCATAGCAATAAAAAAATTGCACGTGACTCACATATAGCTGTACGTATTGGATACGTAAAATCTTACAACTTTCCTTTATACGAGTGGCCACCACGTAGAAACCACGGTAGAAAACACACGCCATTCAGAATGTCAATAAAATATAGAAAGCACTGAGAGGTCTGCCCTTGTAAAAAATGCAAAATTTTAAATTTTTTTTTTTAACGTTTTTTTATTTATTTTTGGGACAGAGAGAGACAGAGCATGAACGAGGGAGGGGCAGAGAGAGAGGGAGACACAGAATCGGAAACAGGCTCCAGGCTCCGAGCCATCAGCCCGGAGCCTGACTCGGGGCTCGAACTCACGGACTGCGAGATCGTGACCTGGCTGAAGTCGGACGCTTAACCGACTGCGCCACCCAGGCGCCCCAAAAAATGCAAAATTTTAATAAGGGGTTCAGCTGTCAAGAGGGAGCCATGGCAGGCTAGGATCCCCCAACGGTGCCCCCGACCTTCTGCCCATGGGCTGTTCTCAGCACACTAATATACCTCTCTGTCTCTCTGTCTCTTTGTCTCTCTCTGTCTCTGTCTCTCTTCAAGCTTGTCTGTGCCGAACTCAACCCAACAATCTCACGTACAAAGTTGTACGTTCCTCCCACCGGTGGCAACCAAAGTCATGTTCAGATACCCCATCCAGACGCCCACTGGAAATGAGAACCACTCTTCTCACTGCCCACCATCCGTAAGGGAATGCCCGTTCCTCCTCTAATTCCGTAAACAATCCCAAGTATCAAGCAGGATTCTCGGTTGCCACCGACTCTGGTCGATGTAAATGGAGAGAAGTTCATTGGAAGGGTCCTGGGCAGCCCGTAGAACCATCAGCAATACCGCAGACCAAGCCTAGAAGCTGGGCTAGACCAGGCACATCTGGAGTAAAGCCGGGGCCACAGCCAAATTCAGGCCCGGAAATTTCACGTTTCTGCTGCTGCTGCTGCTTCTAGCTTCCCACCAAAGGGATTTGCCCCCAGGCCTGCCTCTTTCCATTACCAGCTCCCACTACAAAGTCTGGGGTGGTTGTGTGTGGTCAGCTCCCCTCGGTCACAGGCCAGCACCCTGGTTTCGAGGGAGGCCGGTGTGGGAAAAGTACAAGTTTAGACTCTGTAGTGGGAAGAAATCAGGGCTCCCTCAAGAGCTCTTCAGTGGAGAATCCCTCAAGCAAGGGGAGAAAAGGAGGGGTGCCCGTCAGAATCCCCACTCTGCAACTCAGACTAACAGGAAGTTTCAAGATCGCCATTCCACGGCAGTATCTCTGGCAAACAGCGAAAGGACCTGCAGGTCTACCCTGAAGCAAACAAAAACCCAAACAAAAGGCAGTCCGAGTTTCCCCCACTGTCCTCAAGGCATCGGGGCAGTTTTTCCAGAATTTGTTCAGTTAGATTCTCTCTCTCTCTCTCTCTTTTTAAAGTAGGCGTCACCCTCAAAGTGAAGCCTTGAAGACGGGCCTTTAAAAAAGGGAATTAAGGGGCTCAGTCGGTTAAGCTTATGACTTCGGCTCAGGTCATGATCTCACGGAGACAAACATGGCTCCCAACGCGGGGCTCGAACTCACCACCCTGAGCTCAAGACCTGAGTTGAGATGAAGAGTCGGATGCTCAACCGAGTCCCCCAGGCGCCCCCAGCTTCTCTCATTTTTGTCAACACAATTACATTTGCTTCAGCGTGTAGCAGCTTTCCTGTCCCTTTAACCACATGAGCTCCGTGCTTTTAATCTCTTTGATTATCATCTGTCCCACTTGTGCTTAACTACTCTTGGGACGGCCCAAGCGTCATGCCCGGTCTCCCAAAGACACAATCCCGTTGGCTTTTCTGTTTTCCAGGCTTCAAAGCAGAGGGCAGCACTCCTAGAACTCTGTTTCACATAACGATAAATGAGGGTGGTTTTATTTGCATTTGCCCTGACAGTTCTTCCTTGCATCCATAGAGTCCCAGGACAGCTGAGGTTCTAGAATGCCCTGGAATGTTGTACGCTCCCTCTCCTCCTTCCCTCCCTGGTTCTGATGCCCTTTACAATGTCCCAGACCACGACGCATAACACCTCTTCCTCACCCTTGTCTTTGTACCCGTTGTAGTCTGCTAAAGCTGTGTAACAAAGTACCATAGACCGTGTGGCTTGCAAGACAGAAACTTATTCTCTGACCGTTCCGGAGACTGGAAGCCTCGGATTCAGATGTCAGCATGGTTGCTTTCTCCCGAGGCCTCTCTCCTTGGCTTGTAGACGGCTGTCCCCTTGTGTCTGCACATGGCCATCCCTAAGTGTGTGCCCGTGCATGCAAACGTATGCTGATCTCTTTAAAAAAAATTTTTTTTTTTTTTTTTTGAGATAGAGCATGAGCAAAGGAGAGGGGCAGAGAGAGAATCTCAAGCAGGCGCCACACTCAGCCAGAGCCCGACGTGGGGCTCGATCCCACAACCGGGAGATCATGACCTGAGCTGAAATCGAGAGTCAGACGCTCAACTAACTGAGCCACCCAGGCACCCCACCTTACTTCCTTTTTTAAAATCTTTTTTTTTTTTTAATGTTTATTTATCTTGAGGGAAGGAGAGAGAGAGAGAGGGTGAGTGGGGAAGGGGCCAGATAGAGGGGGAGACAGAATCCCAAGCAGGCTCCAGGCTCCGAGCTGTCAGCACAGAGCCCGATGCAGGGGTTTGAACTCATGAACCGTGAGATCACGACCTGAGCCGAAGTCGTAAGCTTAACTGACTGAGCCACCCAGGCGCCCCTTAATTCCCTTTTTTTAAAGGCCTGTCTCCAGATACAGTCACAATCTGGGGGACTTCCACAGGTGGAGTTTGGAGAAGCCTAATTCGGCACCCAGCTCCCACCAACCACCTCGCACTGTGCTGGATGGGCACCTTGGGGTGATAAGACACGCCCAAACTGCATCCCAGCCCAGCTGCTGGTCCGTATGAAGCCGGCAGCTTCCTCCAGGATCCTGTTTCATTCGCTGTGAAACAGGAGTCACAGAATTGGGGGCACGCCTTCCTTACGGCTGGCCGTGTAAGTGAAATTAGATAGAAGGCCCGAGACATGTGTGGGTGCTGGACACTGGAAATCTGCAACTTTAGGGTCACAAGGGAGACAGAACTGCCGGGGATTTCCGTGGTCGTGGCCTTCCCTGATGACAGGAAGTTGTCGCTAGATGTGGGGCACCCAGCGTAGGCCTTTCACTGATGGCCGCTCCCCTGAGGACAAACATGTCCTTCTGGAGGGCCTTGATTCGGTGCCCTGCTGCGGGGGTGGGGTGGGGGGAGGCGGGGAGGGGTTAGGAGACAGATGTCTGCTAGGGGATCGGGGGAGCCCGGGGCTATACGGTTTTGTGTATAATTGTATATATCTGGCACAATTTGGAATCTCTAAATTTCTGCGGCCCCCTCGAGGGGACCCGTGCGTCACTCTAGTCAGGCCACTGCCCCAGGACCTTCCTAGTGAGGAAGCGACCCTAGGATAGAGCGGGAAAGGGCCCCAGAGGGGCCGGGAGGGGATCTAGGGGTAGAGGAGGTGGTTGGGCCACAGCACAGGTCGGCTCCTGAGCCGCCGGAGGACAGCACCCAGGGAGCCACGCTGGGTGTCGGGGACTCAGCCACCTCCCGAGCTGCTGTCTCCTTGGCCGCGATATGCAAGGACAGTGTCCGTCCCAGGGGGCGTTGCGAGGCCGTGCGACTCTGACGCTCACCCCGCGCCACTGCCAGCTGCTGGCGGCCACCCTCCCCGCGGGTGCCCGGCAAGGGTTTTGTGCGCACCGAGGATGTGCACAGTCCCTGCCCTCAGGGAGCGCATGGGCCTGTGGCGGGAGCGAAAATCAACACGTTGACAAGGACGTCAAGGAGGACCAAGAGGGAAAAGGGTCGGGAAGGGGTTGGAACTGCAGGGTGGGGAGCACCCAGGCCCCCCTGGGCGCTTGGGTTAGCACCACGGGCAGGAAGAGCCCTGGGCCAAGTAGCATCTTGGCAGATTCCTGGAGGACAGAAGGAGCCGGTGGAGCACTGAGGCAGGAAGGCAGGGGTGCCTGGGTGTTGCAGGAGCCCGGAGCTAGGGGTGCAGGGCCGGGTTGTGCCGGGAGGGGTGGGGGGGGCAGGGCAGCCACAGCCTTCAGGGTGGGGAGCACAGGCAGGAACCCCAGGAGGCTTGTCCTCCAGAGTTTGGGCGGGCGTCAAAGCCATTTGTTTTCTGACTTGGAGAAAAACAGCCCACATGTGCCAACAATGAGCTTTCAAACAAATGGAGAGCTGTTTGTTTGGGGGGGCGGGGCGGGGAGCAAGGAGCCTGTGCTGCTCCTCTGAGATCCGAGAAAGCTGGGCTGTCACAGTGGGACATGACAAGTGGCTTCCTGCTTGGAGCACAATCCAAGGAGGGGGGCTGTTGTCTTGCCCCAGCGCCCTCCCTCCCAACCCCCGCCGGGGGTTAGGTGGTGGGACCCTCCCTGGTCCCTAATCCCCCCCGTGGAACCTCGCAGAAGACCAGTCCCATCTTTTGCAAACTACACACTGCGTGCTATTCATCAAGCGTCTTGACTCTTACATAGACACCCAGAACTTTGGGTTCTGGTTAGAACTTTGTTCTGGAAGAACCACGTCTCCCCTGGTGAAATGGTGCACGTTCTTTGGTCAGAAAACAGGAGCTGTATCAGTGATCATAACTCGGTCAAGTTTAGGTATAGGGATTATACCACTCCAGGTTTCTGGCACAATTATTCCTTTGTGTCGCAACTATTCCTGAAAAAAAAAAAATTAACAAAATTTTCACTAGTAAACACCATCTCCGATTTCTTTTCGTTCCCTTTAGATCTTTGAGCTACATGAATACAGGTTTTCAGCATATAATTGCAGTGTGGACCTCTACGTTCACACTCAATTTTGCGTTTTGAGGTGTGTGTGTGTGTGTGTTTTACATAATATTAGTCCACAAAGATCGTATTTCTTTTTTTTTTAATTTTTTTTAACATTTATTTATTTTTGAGAGACAGAGCACAAAGGGGGGAAAGGCAGAGAGAGAACGAGACAGAACCGAAAGCAGGCTCCAGGCTCTGAGCTGTCAGCACAGAGCCCGACGCGGGGCTCGAACTCACAGACCGTGAGTGAGATCATGACCTGAGCCGAAGTCGGACGCTCAGCCGACTGAGCCACCCAGGTGCCCCACAAAGATTGTATTTCTACTCAGGAATCCAATTCAGCCCTTTCAACAGCGGCACAATATTCCACTGAATCGCGGACTGTTGGTAGAATTGATTCTAATCATACCCACCATAAAAAATAGCCTATTGTTGGACACTGTATTTGTTTCTAGATTGTCCCCTGTAATAAACAATTGGGTCATTACAAAAATAAATGAGTCAAGGTTATGAAAGAAGTTACAAGAAAAGAAATACACATGGCTCCTAAGCCTCTGAAACGTGTTCAAACTCTGTGGTGATACATCAGATGGTGATCGATGATACGGGACGCCCTTTCCTCTTGCCTGTGGAAGTAGCCCAAATTAAACAAAGATGTTACTCAATGCCGGAGGGTGGCGGACAGACCCGGGGCTTGGCCGCGTCTCTCTCTGGGGATGTGAATCAGTCCATTCCCGGGTGCGGCAATCACTCTTCAAGGGCATCCAGTTCTCTGCCGGGAGCCGAGCCTCGAACATGCGGGTTTCACCCCTCAACCCCCACTACCACCCCCCCCTTTTGGAAGGACCTCCATGTCCAATCCCAGGGGCGTGGGGAAGCAAACGTGTGTGCAATGTTCATACTAGTCACTCACTAGATGTGGAATGAAGATTTCTAATAAGACAGGGAAGACAGGGAAATGTTTGTTACAGCGTTCGGTGAAAAACAGAGCCTTGGTACGAGTCGCTCTCAGACGAGCCCGGGACTGGGACTCAGACTCCAAATCCTCCCATCTTGGCCAGTGACCTCACGTCTCTGAGCCTTGGTGTTCTCATCTGCAGAATGGGGGCGCTAACGACTATGGCTGTTGTATTAACAAAATAACGTGCAGGCGTGTGATACGCGGTGCTCCTCTGAACTGTAAACTCTCCCCAGGGACCCCTTACTGTCTCGTGGCTTAAAAAAAAAAAAACAAAACAGCAAAGCACAAACCTGTCTCCAGCTCAGATCTCCCCACCTACCCCTGTCCAACTGCTTGCCGCTTGCACGCGCGTACCTCAGACACCCCCACCGTCCGGTTAAGCGGACCAGATAACCTTCGAGAGCTGCCCAGGGCAGGAATCACTTAGCCCCAACCCACGGCTCATCTTTCGGGGGCCAATCCCAAGCCACCCTTTTGGGGAAGCTCGATTTCTCAAGCGAGCCCCCTCATGAGCGTTCTTACACTCTCTGCAAACCTCCCACTTACCAGGCATCTGGTGAGGGCACGAGGGTTTTTGGTTTTTCTTCGTTTTAACTGTTTTAAATCTAACATCCATTTATTTTTTTTATTTTTTTTTAATTTTTTTTTTTTTTAACGTTTATTTGAGACAGAGAGAGACAGAGCATGAACGGGGGAGGGTCAGAGAGAGGGAGACACAGAATCTGAAACAGGCTCAGGGCTCTGAGCTGTCAGCACAGAGCCCGACGCGGGGCTCAAACTGACGGACCGCGAGATCGACCTGAGCCGAAGTCGGACGCTTAACCGACTGAGCCACCCAGGCGCCCGTCTAACATCCATTTAGAAAAGGGCACATAGCGTAAGTGAACAGCTTGATGAAATTTTCATAAACGGAACCCAACTGTGTAACCAATGTCCAGATTTAAAAATCAGATCCAGCTCCCCAGAGGGCCCCCCCCGTGCTCCCCAAGGGCCATCACTCTCCCGACTTCTAAACTGTACACGTGCTTCACATAGACCGAGTCACACGGCATCCTTAGCACGTGGCTCCACGGCCCCGTGGTGTCTCTGAGAGCCATTCTTGGGCTCCATGAAGGGTGCAGCACCCACTTTTCACCCACCTGGGAGGTGCCACCGCCCCACGATGTGTTTTCATTCTATTGCTGGTGATGTCGGGAAGTTCCTAACGAGAAGCTAGTATGTGTGAATAGTGGTTATGAACACCCTAGTACCCAGCTTTTGGTGCACACTCACACGTGTGTGAAATTTTCATAAACACGTGTACACGTGGGGGTGGGATTGCTGGGTGAGGGGGTCGGTGCATTCAACTGAATGGTGCTCCTATGGGTCTCCTCTGCGTCTTCACCTGCACCAGTTGGGGGTTTTGTCCTTTTTTTTTTTTTTTTTTAATTTTTTTTAACGTTTATTTATTTTTGAGACAGAGAGAGACAGAGCATGAACGGGGGAGGGTCAGAGAGAGGGAGACACAGAATCTGAAACAGGCTCCAGGTTCTGAGCTGTCAGCACAGAGCCCGACGCGGGGCTCGAACTCACGGACAGCGAGATCGTGACCTGAGTCGAAGTCAGCCACTTAACCGACTGAGCCACCCAGGCGCCCCTTAAAACAAATTTATTTGGGCCCCTGGGTGGCTCAGTTAAACATCGGACTTCGGCTCAGGTCATGATCTCAGGGTTTGTGAGTTCGAGCCGCCATTGGGCTCTGTGCTGACAGCTCGGAGCCTGGAGCCCGCTTCCGATTCTGTGTCTCCCTCTCTCTCTGCTCTCCTCCGCTCATGCTCTCTGTCTCTGTCTCAAGAGAAACAAAACATTAAAACACAAAACAAATTTACTTATGGCTCCGACAGACTAATTTACCCTCAGTGACCACTGGCCTGCTTGCAGCCGTGAATTCTGCACGGGGAAGTAGCTGGCGCAGGCCCAGCGTTCCAAGGCTGCTTCCTCTCCCGCAAACCGAATCTTTTCCTCTGTGCTCCGGGACCCTGGGTTCGTCACATGCCACTGGTGTTGGGAATGTCGCTTGAATTCGTCTCGCCTGAGCGGCAGTCCCCTGAGGGCAGAGCCGGGTCCCAGGACGCGACGGACTTGCAGGCCCCGGGATGATCCGTGAGTGCCGGGCGGCGGGAAACGAGCAGACCCGCGGGCCACGTCCCGCGGGGAGCCCCCGCCTCGAAGGGACACCGCCCTTCCACCCCCCCCCCACCCCCCCGCCGAAAGCGCCTCCGACCCTCTGGGACCCCTGGCTCCCGCGGTCCCCGTCCCCCCGCCCTTTCTGCGGAGTCGGGCGGAGCTAACCTTTGCTACCCGGCCCGCCCCTCGGGTCGGCGGGTGGGGAAGGGATCGGGTTTCTCCGGCGCACGGGGGGGAGGGGGAGGGCGGCAGCGGAGGGGGTGCGTCCCGCCCGGAGGCGCCCCCTCCTCGGCCCCCCCGCCGGGGAGACGTTTGGGGGGGAGGCCCCCGCTCCCGCCCCTCGGGGCCGGAGTGCGCGCGCCCCGGGCGGGGGGCGGCCCGGGAGGGAGGGCCCCGTGCGCCCTGCGGCCCCGCCTCCGCCGCGCCCTCCTCCGGGGCGGGATAATTGAACCGCGCCGCCGGGGCCCAGCGTTGGCTGCGGAGGCTCGGCCGGAGCGTGGAGCCCAGGAGCCGCGCCCCGCGCCCCGCGCCTTTGTCCGCCCGCCGCCCGCCGCCCGCCGGCCCCATGGAGCGCGCCGCGCCGAGGAGGGTCCCGCTGCCGCTGCTGCTGCTCGGCGGCCTCTCGCTGCTGGCCGCCCGAGGTAGGGGCGCCCCGAGTCCACGGCCCCCGCTCTAGGGGCTCCCCTCCCGGCCCCGCACCTCCGTGAAGTCCCGGAGCTGCAGCAGCCGTCGGCGTCTCGGCGCTGCGCCCCCGCGGCGCTCCTGACAGTGCCCTCCCCGCACCCCACTCCTGGCCCCCCGGCCGAATCATCTCGGTGACCTGGGGCACTTGTTTCAAAGACCGTAGGTCCTCCTCCCCACCCCCACCCGCACCCCCGCCCGCCTTCCCGCGCTGCCCACGCTCGCGCCCACCCGTCTTCCCACCGCGGCCAAGGTTGGGAGGCGGGCAGGAAGCCCCAGCCGACGCTCGCGGCGCCCCTCGGGCCGCGCTCTGCCTCCAGAGGCCCTGGCGAATCGGTTCTCACTGCCCCCGCCTCCACCTCTTGGTAGGGGCTGTCGTACCCAGCCTGTTGGCGAGAAGACTGAGACGGGACAGTACTTTGCCCAGGAGACCAAGCCAGTCGTGGGTTAGGGGTGGACGTGGGAGAGCAGAAAGGAAGGGAGCAGTCTGGGGATAGCCGTGCGTCGGAAACCTCTGCCCTCCTGGGACATAGAGGGCCCCGAGGGAGGTCCTGCCAGGCTACATGCTCAGCCGGGGCTGGGATCAGGCCACTTCCAAACCCACCCACCCTGTGGCGGCCAGGGGGCTGAGTCTCCCCCGGTAGACCTCTGGCCAGGCCCCCTCGGCCCAGGACGGACAGCCCTGGGATGGCTCCTGTTTCTCCCCTCACCCTCAAGGCCTAGCTCCTGGGAGGCGACCACCAGGCCCTGAGGATTAAGTGCAGCGGCGGGTGAGGGTGAGCAGAGCCGCGGCCTCTGACCTCGCCGCTGACCCGTGACTCATCAGTCATTAGACAGGCCTGCCTGCCCAGAGGCTTTGTTCTTCCTGGGGCCTGGACCACCCTTGGAATCCTAGATCCTTTATCTCCGGCTTAGCTTGGTTTCACCTCTCCCGTGACCACCCTCCGTCTTGATCAAAAGGTCGCCCCTGGGAGGTTGGGGGCGGGGGGCAGAGCTCTGCAGAGGGTCCCGGGCTCACTCACTGGCTGCAGCAGATCCCGGAGCTCCGGCTGTGTCCTGGGTGTGTGCTGGGGGGGGTATCCAGCATGTGCGGGGTGGGGGAGAGGGCATGGGAGGCGCAGGACTCAGGGTTGGCAGCAAGAGCCGCCCCCCCCCTCGCCCCTCCCCGCCCCGGGGATCAGAGGCTTGGAGGGGATGGTGCCTGGGCGGGAGCTGGCCAGGTGGGCAGAGGGAAGAAGGGCATTCATCGGAAGATGAGAGCAAGCCCAGAGGGGGGCCCTGATCGGAGGCCACCCGAGGCTCCTGTTCAAACAGAAAGGACCCCAGGGCCCCCGTGTACTGTGCAGACAAGGCAACTGCGACAGGCCCGGGCGAACTCTTCCGAGGCTAAGTGCCCGGTCCTCCTCCACTGTTCTGTTCTGCCTCGTGTGTGAGGAAGCCGCCCTGCCATCTGACTCCGAAAAAACACGGAGACTCGGTCAGGCTGGAGGGGCGCACGTCGTCTTTACGGAGAAGGCCCGGACTTCAGGGGCGCGTGATAGAGCAAACCCGCTCATCGCGCACGGTGGCGTGGCCTTCCGGCGTGGCCTTCCGTGTCTTTGGGGGCGGCCCCTCTTTCGAGTTGCGGCGACTTCCATTTAGTTTGGGTTTTCTTCCCCGGTTTCTTTCCGCGGCTGCGAGCTTGGAAGCCTGAAGGTTCCCCGAAGTGACACGGCCCCACGCTGCAGGCCTGCGGGGTCCACGGGGAAACCTAACTGAAAAGTGATCATGGAAAAGGCCATGGAGTGGGGAGCCCTTTAGCCGAGCTGCTGAAACTCGGCCCGGCCACTGCGGTGCAGAAGGGCGCTGATCTCCCCTGCCAAGGGACAGAGCTGAGCCACACTCTGTCCTGTGTCCGTCTGCCCTGTTGGGCTTTCCTGAGAGCGGGGCAGGAGGGAGGGAGTGGAGAGGAGGAGGGCATTTGGGAAAGACAACTGTGTTTTCTCCAAGACTTTCTTGGCCTCCGGCTGGCTCCGGCAGGGCAGTGTTTCCGACTGATTACAGAGCAAGTCGCTGGGAGGGAGAACAAAGACGGGAGAGGGCTTGGCTTGGCAACACGTGGCCCGCACCGCTGCTGGAACTTTCCCAGGCTGGCAGGGGGCGGGGGGAAGGGCACCGCGAGCTTTGGTGGGACGGGAAACGAGGTTGCCCGTATCCTGCTGGAAAAGTCCATGCGAAGGTTGGTGGTTTTCTCATCTGTAAAACAGAACAGAAACCCACTTCTTAGGTTGTCTTGAGGACTGAGGGACAGATGGGGGGGGGGGGGGGAGCGAGGCCTGCCAAGGTAGCTGGATTACTATGACCTATCGTTTGTGTTGCCCCCTCCCCAGGGTAAGCCGGTGTCCTTGTCCCCAAGAATGCTCTGAAAGTCCTACTCATTTTCCCAGAAGGGCCTCTGAACCGGCAGCTGTCGAGGGCCAGAGCCGTGTCGGGGAAGGTCAGGCAGAGCGGCGTCAGCTGAGCTCCCCGGGCAACCAGTCGTCGGGGCACTAGGTGTCGGCTCTCTGCCAGACGCTGTTCTGAATCTTGGCGACACGGTGAGGGAGAAGAGAGGCCTGGCCTTTCTGCCCATGGGGTCCCCACCCCCCAGGAGAGCCAGAAGAGCCAACAGTCCATTTCAAACCAACCCCGACAGGCAGAGAGTCAGGGAGGACGCCCCCCCCCCCCCCGACCCGAGGATGCAGCATGCAAGGTGGGGTGTGGGAGGAGCTGGCTGGGTTTCTGGAAAGGTCGGGGAGGGTGGTGTTCAGGCAGAGGGAGCAGCATGGGCAGAGGCCTGGGAGGCGAGAGAGGACGTGGACACGTCCCCTCTTCCCTCCAGTTAGTTCCTTTGATGGCAGGGCCCTGAGCCGTGGGTGCGTCGGGTGGGGCAGCCGTGCAGACGAAGCTTTACGGAGCCAGTGCTAATGGCGCGCACAATCCCCCCACCGGTGTATTTTATCTGTAATAAAAGACCCTACTTTGCAAAACATCCGATTATAACAGTTTGACTAATAAATGCCTTTGCAGGCGCTGCATGGTTCCAGTCTCCTTGTAATGATCCCAGATGTGACCACATAACCAAATGGGGACAGCCATTATGTCAGCTTCCCTGGGATCGGAGACGCTTCAGCCTGGAGGGAGCTTGGAGATGAGAGGGTGTGGCTGGGAGCCTTGGGAAGGCAGGACCGGGGGCTGGGTCGGTGCCCGCTGGGCCTGCCCCCTTGGCCCTCAGGCTGGTCCTCACCTGACTCTGGGTCAGGAGGGAGCCAGGTGCCTGCGTGTTATCACGAGGTCCTACGTGGTGGGAGCCAGCCCTCGAAGGAGGCTGGGAGACCGGTCCCGATTCTGAAAGTGACCAATCCCATGCCCTCTGTAAATCTGTTTCCGTAAGTCTGGAAAGAGTACACGCTCTGCTCTAGGAAATTATAAGTGGCATAGTTTACATTTAGCCACTAATTTAATCCTCTCAACAACCCTATGAAGAGGGTACTATTATTGTTTTCATTTTACAGACATATATACCAAGGCCCAGAGCAGTTAAGTAACTTGCCTGGGAAGCACAGCAGTAAACAGAAGGCCAGGTCACAGCACAACATGCTCCTGACCGCTCGGCTGTCTCGCCTTAGATTTAACGAGGGGAAGAGCAGGTGGGACAGCGCTCGAGTCCCATTAACAATTACTGCACACGTGTCCTGAGGAGGAACATGCGTTTGGCATGCATGGGGGACCACAGGGCCCTCGAGGGGCTCGTGGCTGGCTTGGCAGGAACTGATCCCCAAGGTGATGGCATCTGTCTTGTTTCAGATCCGTGGACAGGCCTGTCGTGTACTGGGGAGGCCATGGCCGTGGTGCCGGAGGGCTGTTTGCTCGGGTACCCAGCCCAGGGCCTGGCCTTGGCCCTGCCTCTCGCTTGGGTGTGGCCCAAGTCAGGCCCTCCCTGCTGCCATCTAGGGGTGGGTTTCAGGGACCCCTCAAGGAACCTGCCATAGGCAGTGCTGTGGGGGTGGGGGGGGGAGACGGTGCACGCAGGGGCAGATGCCTCTGACCACAGGACCCTGGGTGAGGTCTAGAACTGTCCACAGGGTATGAAGTCGCCCCTTTCCTGGCACCTTTATAAAGGAAAATGTCCTTGGCTGGACCTGGGTTCCAGACACAACAGGGCGGGCCCGGCATCTGGAGAAGACGGCCCTGGAAATTGTTTAGGTCATGTTCCTGCTTAATCTGCCCCCAGCCTTGCCAAGTGATCCTGCCAGAGGGCCGTGCTGACGTGGCCAACGCTGGGAGCGGGGACACTGGATTCCTGCCCACCCTGTTGCTGGCTTCCTGGGGGACCCAACCACCAAGCCCCCCTCCCCTACTGCTCCTGAGCGCGGGGGCCCCAGAGCCTTTCTTTCTCCAAGTGGAGGGTCTGTGATGTGTGTTCTTAGCTGCACCGACGCCACACGGATGGGGGTCCGGGCCCTCCAGGATCCCTACACCTGGGGTCCGATGGGGCCCAGGTTTTATGATGGGCACTTGAGAATTTGGGAAGGAGTGGTTTGTCTGTCAGGACACGGAAACCACAGATCAGCTGGCCCGCTCTTTGTATAGGTGGGGGAAACTGAGGCCCAGAGAGAGGAAGCAGGTGGAAAGGGTCATTCACAGGCTGCTTCTCAGTTCTATTGAGCAAACGTTTCCCAAGCATCCCTTATGGGCCTGGCTGGAGCCCTGAGGAGCTATTTGTCATGAGCCCATCATTTGTCAGTTTGTCACGTACTCAGCAAGCACGAGGCTCTGGGGACGCGGAGCTGCGTGCCCTAGGAGTCTTCTGCGGCCCGGGACCAAATTGCTGCAAACTGAGCAGCTTCAGACAACAGAGATGTGTCCTCGCACCGTCCTGGCAGCCAGAAGTCAGGTATCGCGGGGTCTGTAGAACTTCAGTCCCCTCAGAGGCTCTGGGAAAGGGTCCACCCTTGCGGCTACCAGCTCCCGGGGGCTCTTGGTGCTCCTGGGCTCGTGGCTGCCTCTGTCTTCACACTGCCTTTTCCTTCTGTGTTTCTCTTCCAAGGACACTTGTCTTGGGATTTAGAGCTCACCTGGGTGATCCAAGAGGATCTCACCTTGAGATCCTTAATTGTACCTGCAAAGACCCTGATTCCAAATAAGGTCGCATTCCAGGGTCAGGACGTGGATGTATCTTTTCGGGGGCCACTGCACCTGCTAACAGCAAACACAGGAATAGGTGCTCTGACAAAGATGTGTCGGTAGGAATCAGTGCCATAGTGACCATGACGTGTCATGACGGTGACAGCAGCCCCGGGTGGCTCTCAAGTGGGCGGAGAGGGGAGGGGATACCTAGCTGAGGCGTGAGTGGCGAGGAGCCGTCTGTGGAAAGATCTGGGGAGAGTTTTGGGTAAAAGGAACAGCTGGTCCCAGGCCCCAGGTGGGACCAGGTATATTGGAGGGACAAGAAGGGAGTGTGTGCCTCTGGGGAAGAGGCAGAGGGCAGCTGAGACGGGAGGGCTTTAAAAATCGGGGCGCGGACTGGGTTTTATCCAACGTTCACTGGGAAGCCGCCAGAGGACTTTAAGCAGAGGAGTGAGGTTATTTGGCTCAGGTTTCCAGAAGTCACTCTGGACTGCTGCGTGACATCTGGGGAGAGGCGGCACGAGCCAGTGTGGAGGCTTGTGCAGGGTCCAGGGCTAGAGGTACCCTGGGCAGAGTGGCAGTCGGGGGGCCGCTGGGAAGTGGATAGAGGTAGAGCTGGAGTGGACAGGACTTGCCATGCGACGGGAGGTAGAGGGTGAGGGACAAGGGATGATTCAGGCTGACCCCGTCTGACATCTGGGGGAGCCTGGGTTTGGGGGCGAGATCAAGCTACAGGCAGACATGTGGGGGTCTCGGCCCATAGGATGAGGCGACAGGAGACCGCCCAGGGGGATGGCCGGGGCGGGGGCGCGAGGGGTCACGGGACTGAGCTCTGCCCGGCATGTTGAGGGGGGAGTGTACCTGCTTGGGGGCTTCCAGAAACCTGGGTGGTGGCTGAGAGCTTGCCAGGACCGGTTTTGAGATGGGAGCATTTTTATGCTAATGGGGTGAGCCAGTATTTTCTTTCTATTTATTTATTTGCTTATTTATATATATAGAGAGAGGAGAGAGAGCGTGAGCAGGGGAGGGGCAGAGAGAGAGGGAGAGAGAGAATCCCAAGCAAGCTCTGAGCTCGGGGCTCGATCCCCACAAACCATGAGATCATGACCTGAGCTGAAATCAAGAGTCGGACGCTTAACCGACTGAGCCACCCAGACGCCCTGAGCCGGTATTTTTCTTGAACCTGTTTTTCCTTTTGGATCGTGTCACCTGCTGGAGTAAAACGTACCAGGAGCTTTGCTGCCTACATACGCCTCCTGTTTTGACATCAGACTTCTCTCTGCAACCACTCCTGTTTTTATCCCCCATTCTCCGTGAGTGCGGGTGAGGCCACCAAGGCTCAGAGAGGTCAAGCAGCGCGCCTGCGGGCACACAGCGGCCCCACCAGGATTGAAACCTGGGAGCACGGCCCTCAACTCGCGTTCGTAAGCGGGACGCGGAACCCCCTCATGTATCTTTCTGGTTGAGAAGTCTGGATTTTGCTAAGTCCGGCTTTGGGAGGAAGCCAGTTTCCTTCAGCGTGTTATGGGGTGGGGGTGGGGGTCAGCTTTAGAGTCCGAGCCAGGCTCCAAGGCCACCTCCGTGTTTGCTCTGTGGCCTCGGGCCACTTGCTTAATCTCTCCCTGACCCCCTGCTTCCTAGAGTGGCTAGGATCACATGAGATCATTCTTTCACCGGAATGTATTGAGTGCTCTGAGGCCGCGTGGGGCAAGGTGCAGGGACCCAGCCCTCATGACACTAAGTACACAGTGCAGTTAATTATTTGTGCAAAGTGCCGGGAAGCTCAGGGTGCAAAGAGGCCGTGGAACTGCTGTGTGCGTGTGCGTGCGTGCGTGTGTGTGTGTGTGTGTGTGTGGAGGGGGTCAGTGACGGAAGACTTCTGGAGGAAAGGGCCTCTGGACTGGCGTGGGTGTGGATGAACTGGCTGTCGGAAGGGAGTGCGCCCGGCACCACCCGGCTTCCAGCTTCCAAAGGCCAGGTGCAGATGACACATGACAGGTGGCCGGAGAGTTCAGAGCAGAAGCGGGAGAGAGGGGTCCCCGCAGGGTGGGATGCTGCAGAGATGTCGGGAGGTGAGGCTAGCCCACGTGTCCGCTGGCCTTGGCGGGAGGAGGCTCCTGCCCAGAGGGAGAGATCTGGGAGATGCTTCGTGGCAGGTGCTGGTGGAGGGTTGGGGTGGGGGGGGGGAGGTTGAGGCACGGGCGGCTCTTGTGTGGAGCCCTGAAAGCAGACCCGGGCACGCCCTGCTTCCTCCTGGGAGGCCGGGTGCCCTTGAAGGGGGGATGGTTCTGTCCCTATCCCAGACCTGCAAGGGTCTGTACACCAGACCCCAGTGACAATTGCCTGGTGCCTCCCTGGGCCACCCCCTTGAGGACGGGGTCCTGTCTTTTCACCTCCGGAATCCCCTGCCCCAAGCCAGAAGCCTGCACGTGGAAGGGTCATGAGAGGGGCTTTTTAAACACGATTTTTTTTTTAAGTCCTCTCTACCCCCAGCGTGGGGCTCGGGCTCCCAGCCCACGTCGAGCGTCGCACGGTCCGCAGACTGAGTGGGCCACAGAGGGGCTCTTTTGAATGTGTGCGGGGCTTCGGACAGCTCACAGGCCAGTCAGGCATCGGCCGGAGCCCCTGCGAGGATGACAGGTGGCAGGCTGACATTCTGGAAGCTTCCATCCAAGGAGCACCCCGGAACCCCTCTGACTGCCGGCCGGCATCTGCCGTGTTGGAGAGAACGTGTGTCTGTCTCTCTACCCCTCGACAAGAACGCGTACTCCTCTGGACCACGGGTTCAGAACCGCCACGTTTCACAGTCCACACTGCAGCCTTCACGAAGGCGTAATTCGCCTGGAAGGGGTTTGGTTTTAGCGGCTGTCTCCGCGGACAGATGGCATCCGCTGCCCGTGAGCCAGGCGGTCTCTGTCCACCTGCTCACCAGGGACTTCCGGCGGGGGTGTCTCTTTCCCGAGGGCAGGGGGCGGGGTGGCGGTCCTCTGGTGACGTGTCAGTCTCGGGGAGCGTGTGATTCCCGTCAAGAAGGATGCCCTCTCCCTAGCGGTGCGGTGCCTTCTGTGGCTGCCCGATTGGGAGGGTTCTTTCTGTGGACGGGCACCGACGTAAGCATTTTGCCCGAATTAGCACATTGTTCTTCCCAGCCCTACACAGTTACCGCCCCGTTTGATGGATGGAGATAAGGGGGCTCAGTGAGGTGGAGGGCAGATTTGGGGCCAGGCGGTTTAGTTTTGAGAGCCAGAGAGCCAGCAGGGCGGGGGGCAGAGGGAATCCCAGACACCGCCAGCGCAGAGCCCGACGTGGGGTCGAGCTCGCAAAACCGTGAGATCAGGGCCTGAGCCCAAACCGAGACCGGGCACCTAATCGACCGAGCCTCCCCGGGCGCCCCCGGGGCTGGGCGGTTTTAACCCACAACGTCTCTCGCCTTCCCCTGGGATGCCCGAGTCCAAAGCCAAGAAGATTTTGCAAGAGAGGTTTTGCTTGGTTTATGTTATGCTTTGTGGATCCACTTCACGCAGTCAGAGTACAGGAACCGGAGGTTGTGCTCTATCGAAGCTTCCTCTCCGAAGGGAGGGAAGCGATCGGAGCGAGAAGACTGCAGGCTGCCCGAGGCCCCGCTTCTCTCCTAAGAGCCCCTCCAGCCGGGCAGCGGGCATGGGCGGGCATCGATAACTGGCATCGCTCCCAGAAGTTAGGGATGGAAGGCAGAAGTGTCCTCATTTGCTCCAGGTTGCTGAGGGCCGTTCGGGCGTGGTGGGGTCTCCATGTGGGATTTCTGTGACCTGATGCCCAGCTGTGCGTCCTGTGTCAGCTCGGAGCTGGGGATCCACTGACGCCCCCTCCACTGACGATGCTGAATTCTTCCCTGTGTGGTTGGGGAAGCGATGATGGAAGGACGGCCTCCTTGTCACCTCCAGAAGCCTTCCCTTGGCCCTTGCCTGGGCCGGGGAGTGAGTGCCACCCTCCTTCGTTACTTAACATTTCACTTGTTCCGTTGGAGGTCACCTGGCTTGCTGCCTGCTATGAGAGGATGTTCTAAGACACGGTTTACCGAATTAATCCTTGCTACGGTTTACACATTCATGCAGTAAAACAACACCGATTGTTGGGGGCATCTGGGTGGCTGAGTCGGTTGAGCGTCCGACTTGGGCTCCGGTCACGATCTCGCGGTTCGTGGGTTCGAGCCCCGCGTCGGGCTCTGTGCTGACAGCTCGGAGCCTGGAGCCTGTCTTCGGATTCTGTGGCCGCCCCCTCTCTCTCTGCCCCTCCCCCGCTCCTACTCTGTCTCCCTCTCTCTCTCTCTCTAAAGTAAATAAACATTAAAAAAAACCAAACCACAACATCAATTGAAAGAGGCAAGTGAGTTAATCAGCAGAACACCCAACTCCTCTTCTGTTGAAGGGTGATACAAAATGCCACACAAACACTCAATTAAAATTTTTTTTTAATGTTTATTTATTTTTGAGAGAGAGAGAGTGTGCGCCTGAGTGGGGAAAGGGCAGAGAGAGAGACAGACAGACAGACACAGAGGGTCCGGAGCAGGCTCCACGCTGACAGCAGGGAGCCCGATGTGGGGCTCGAACTCAAGAACCGTGAGATCAGGACCTGAGTCGAAGTTGGAGGCTTAACCTACTGAGCCTCCCCAGGCACCCCTCCACTCAGTTTTTTTTAATGTGTTTTTTCCATTGTGATGAAATACACATAACGTTAACCATTGGAACCGTTTCTAAGTGCACAGTCGGGAGTTAAGAACCTTCACCCTGTTGTGCCACCAGCTATCTCCAGAGCTCTTTCCTTTCCCCAAACCGAGGCCCTGTCCCCGAGAAGCACGAACTCCCCACCTACTTTCCGTCTGTGTGAATGCGGCTCCTCTCGGGACCTCTTAAGTGAAATGAGGCAGCGTTTATTTATCCTTTTGCGACTGGGTTGTTTCACTGAGGATGTCATCTTCGACCACAGCGTTTTCAATGAAGCATTTAGTTCACTCTTAGATGGTCAGCTTTTTTTTTTAAAAGACAACAGTCGTACGGGGTGTTCAAGTTCATTTTAACCCAAGGATGCATGCACGGCCATTGTTCTATAGGAACGAGGAAGGGCAAGGTTGGGGGGCGCCCGGGTGGTTCTGTGGTTAAGCGTCTGACTTTGGCTCAGGTCATGATCTCACGGTTCGTGAGTTCGAGCCCCGCGTTGAGCTCTCCGCTGTCAGTGAGGAGCCTGCTTTGGATTCTCTGTCTCCCTCTCTCTCTGCCCCTCCCCGCTCAAGCTCTCTCTCTCTCTCTCAAAAATAAATAAATAAACATTAAAAAAAAAAAGGCAATGAGGGAGAGTGAGTGATGGTCCAGACTGTCCTATTCCACATGGTTTTAGTGGAACAGCACGTTGGGGTCTTTAGGATGGAAGCACCATAGGCAATGGTTTTCCGTACTCTCTGTCCGGGTTACGGCAAACATTTGTAGTGACTGTAATTCCCCTCGTGAACACCAGGGACAAAGCAGGGACACCAGCCCGGGCTCCCTGCCTGGTACTCTTTCCCTGGGCCGCCTCTCTTTCTGACCCAAAGTGATTTTTCACCACCAGAGTAACGTTTGTTCACTACAAAGGGGACACGTATGAAAACAGCAAAGACCATGCGTCCCTTTCCAGTTGGGACGTTTCTTGGAAGACGTGTGTCCGGGGGTGGGAGTGGTATTGGCTTTTGTGCTTTGGAGAGCCTGGCCCTGCCCCATCGAAAGGAGATGCTTGGGAGGAGCCAGGAGGCTTTATTTGTTTCAGAACATAAGTTCACAACAGACCTTTTCTTGGACAGGATACACCTGTCTTTTAGAGACAGACCTACTGCAGACGGTATCTTTGTTGACATCTTGAGCCGTGACGCCGGAACATTCTTCAGGGTGTCCCCCTCGCTCCACCTCCTTTTCCCGCAGCTCCGCTTTCCTCCGACGGGTTGGGGGTAACCGTCTCTAAGGCCAAGAGAGTGGCAGTTCTGAGTCTCAGACCGATGCCCCAGCAGGTCCCGGGCTCTTGCTTAAATTCTCAGCAGCCTGGCACTTTGCGGAAGTCGGCTCCAATCAAGCGTTGTCCTTTGGGATCATTCCCTCCCCCTGAAGAGGCATGTTTGCAGCAAACCCTATACTTCAAGGTCGTCTTGCCCATCAGGCCCCCGGTGAAGATGCCTGTGGCCATTGCGTCCTGCTCAACTTCCTGAGTCTCGCTCGCTGTTTGTGCCGGGCATGGGCGGGTGGTTCAGGGTCACTGAGAGGAGAAGAATGTGATCCTTGCCCCAGAGGAGTTTTTAATTCACCAGGAGGCAGACGAGCCTAGCTGTGGAGGCTGTCAAAACCAAACCTGGTGCCTGACTTGGTCCGTCTGGCTGTGTGGCCTCGAGCTGGTCACTTGACCTCTCTGAGCTGGAATTTTCTGATCTGCAAAACGGGGACCCTAATGAACTGGCCTCCCTGGGTCCTTGGGGGAATCAAGGAAGCGCCCGTGTTGTACCTGGCACATAGTAGGTGCCCAGTGAGTGTGCGGCACCAGTGGTAATGGCAGTGATGGGGGAGGGGGCACGGTGTTGAGGGACATCCCAACAGAACTGGGTGATGTCTGGAGGCGAGCAGGTGACAGGGCGAAACAGAGAAGGGCCAGAGCCTAGAGGGGTCAGAGCCCAGACCAAGGAGCAGTGAAATGAGAGGTTGGCAGGGAGACATCAGGGATTTTGAGTGACACTCATTCAAAGTGCAGAGCTGGCCACCCACTGGTGTTGGGAGAGTGAGGTGTGTTCCAGGTGGGGACGAGGACACCTTAGCATTTATGTCCACGTCACTGTTAGGTGACCTAACTCCATTTGGCTCCTTCCGTGTGTAATTATGTTTGGAATCTGTGTTCCATACCTGCAGCCGCTGATGTGACAGTTCGGTGGCAGAGTACCCACGGCAAACGGTTTTAAAGACAGTGGTGAATGGGGATGGTTGAGGAACAGAAGTAGGGAATTCCCTGGCTGCCTTCCGTCGCCAGGCGCCCACAAGAACCCTGTGATTCAGTGGTCCGTGCCCCATTTCACAGTTTGGGACACAGACCTGGGTGCAGATGGCTTCAAGAATTTGCCCAGGGATGGTGAGCTGCAGAGTGAGGCCCGGGGCTCAAACCCAGCTCTGCCTGATGCTGAACCCTTCCTTCCCTCTGCACTGCCCCACCCCAAAGGAGCATGATAAATACAGCGACCGGCATTCTTCCGCAGGTCCCTCCGACTTTAAGCTGCAGCTCTCAGCTCATCCCCAGCTCACTACCTCAGCCTTCACCAGAAGCCCATGAACTTTGGCCAGTTGGCTCAGCTCTACAGGCCACCCATCGGCCACAGGTGCTGGCTGCAAACATGTCCCTGGTCACCGTACTCCAGCCACATGGTTGGTGGGGCTGGGTGTTTCTTGGGACGGCAACCCGCTGTGATTGCCCAAGAATGCCTTCCCCCTGGTCCAGCTCCTCTCCTTTGGCTGTTCTGGCCTACGCCAATGCTCAGGACTTGAGGAATGAACGTTTATGAACAAAGATGTTCAACCCAGAGCTGTTGGTTCCTGAGTGTAAAATACCGGAAGTGAAGAGAGGGGGAACGGGTTGGGAAAGTTGCCTTTTCTGCTCTACAGCGTGATGCCGTGTGGCCTGTATGATGGCATAGAAAGAGGGCTTGAGGGGTCGAGGGGGAGAGAGATGCTGAATGCAAAGAGGCTTACTTGGTGTCAGGCTGGTTATTACGATGGGGGCCGTGATGCCCTGCCCTGGTCTGTTCCCCGTGCCTCTGCCTCATCACTGTCCGGCTGGCTGTGGACCGTGGCGGGCTCTCCACGGCTAATCTGATGGGGCCGTGCGGGAGGCTGATGGGGTGCCTCACGCCCAAGGGGGATGAGCTGACCCCAGATGGCCGTGGGGCTCCCACCTGGCTGCCTGCTCATTCCCCACCCCCCAAACCCGGGACCCAGCCCCCAGACGGCTCTGCTTTGCACAAGTCCCAGCCTTGTGGCTGCTTCAAGCATTCCAGGGACATTCCAGATTTCTGAACTGAGCGGAGGACTTAACATTTTATTGTCCTGCTGAGAATAAGGTTCAAAGTGCTCAGGTTCCCCAGGGAGAATCATTTCCAAATGTTTCCACAGCCCCGGACACAAAGTTCTTGCCCTGCTGAGCTGGCTGTGCCTTTCTCAGAGTCCGAGGGAGGCCTTGGGGCCACTGCTCATCCCTGGGGGCTTCCACACACCCACACAGGGCCGTGGTGCCCCATTTCTCATGGGCCATGGCAAGCATACCCCTTTGTTTCTTTAACACATACTCAAGTGGCGTCTGGGTGACTCGGTCGGTTAAGTTTCTGACTTCAGTTCAGGTCATGATCTCACAGCTTATGGATTCGAGCCCCATGTCAGGCTCTGTGCTGACAGCTCAGGGCCTGGAGCCTGCTTTGGATTCTGTCTCTCTCTGCCCCTCCCCGGCTCGTGCTCTGTCTCTCTCTCTCTCTCTCTCTCTCAAAAATAAATGTTAAAAAAAATGAAAACACATAATCAAGCGCTGTTTTCTGAGAGCTCACTGTGTGCTCAGACCTTTATAAGCGCACTCGCTCAGCATCTCTGCAAAGGTTATTTCGAGCCCCGTTTTCACCGTTGGAGCTTTGGCTCAGAGAGGGGAGGCCACCTGCCTGGGGTCGCAGAGCACGAAAGCGCTGGAGCCGGGTTTGGAGCTGTGACCCCAGAGCGCATGCTTTTTCCGCTCGGCCCTGTAGCTGCTGCTTGCCAGCTTTGTGCCGAGGAACGTGAGGAAAAGGGATGGCCCAGCTTGTAAGACCTCTGCGGCTGGGAGGGCAAGGCCATTGGAAATGTTGGAACAGTGAGGTGTGCTCCCCGGACAGGGGGTGGGCTGTGAGCAGGGGGGCACCCAGGCCAGGCTGGGTGGATTGTCACTCTCACCCAAACCACCTTGGACTCCCCCCGCCCCGCGGCCCCGTGGGGGTGGGGCCGGGACGGGGTACCTCCCTCATTGTGGAGAGCAGCCCAGGGGTCCCCGGAAGCCCCGGCGGAGGGGTAGCCCTGACTCGGTTCCAGGCGACACCCCTTGTCCTCCTGGCCACAGGAAAGGGCCAGCCGTGCACTAACTCTCCCGGGATCTTTCTGGACTACTCTTGGTGCTCGACGGCAGTTTCTCTGCCGGCCTGGAGGGCCTTCAAGGGCAGCGTGTGCCCTGCCCGGTCTGACTGCACAGGTGTTTGTGCTGGTTGACAGCCGGTTGTCAAAACTGGTGTTTTAGGAACTCTCGGCCTCGTGCGAAGCCCAAGAGTGAGCCTCCCTTCTGGGGCCGCCCCGAGGACCCGGCCTTGGAAGAATAATGAACTCCAACAGGACACCCATGGCTGCTGGCGCCTCAAAACGCTGCCAGGCTTGGTGGGATTTACCCCGTTGGGTGCTGGAAAGCCATCAGTGAGAAAACGTGGGGTTTCGTAAAGCCAGTTTCGCAACGTCCTGCACAGCGTGATCCTGCACTCGGGCCGCAGAGGCTTTTGGTGCTAATGCTCCCGGCCACGCGAGTCCTCTAGGCTGAGGGCATCTCGGTACCAAGCTGCTCCTGCCTTGGGGGGGGGGGCCTCTCCTTCCCCCGAGGCACGAGGCTCACTGGGGCAGCCGTCTGGGGTGAGGCCGAGAGCCAGGCTGGGGACCGGAGGGCCGTCGTCCAGCTGTGGGGGCACGCGTGGGCCGGCTGCTGAACCTTCTGTCCTTGGGGAGCCCTCCTCCTGTCCTTCGGGTGAGCGGAGACGCCCGTCTCGTGCAGATCAAGGGCAGGAGCAGTCAGCCGCTGTATCACGAGGACTGCCACCCCGGCAACAAGTTGCTGCAGAAATTAACCGAGAGTGCCCGGACGTGGCTCCCAGAAGCTGGCCCGGGTGGGCTCGTGGCGTGGGGGGCCCCCTGTTTCCGTTCTGCCCTCCGGGTCTGTATATGCCACAGTCCTCCCTGGAGTCTGCCCTCCGCTCAGCAGGGGAGGCTCCCTGGGTTGCCTCATCAGCGCTGCCGGGAGCCTCCAGGCCGCCCCCATTTCTGACCCTCTAAGAGTCCGGTTTCCGGTGCCTGGACACCCTCTCTGCCGGGCTGCACGGCGCGTGCTCGCGTCCCTGCCTTGGTTGCCCTCCCGACCCGTCTGGGCAGGGTCCCCATCCGAGTTTCTGTTGTGTGGCCGGAGCAGGGATTCAGCCCAAGTGGGCGTGGATCCCGGGTGCTGAGCCGCAGCCCCATCAGAACTGGATGCGGAAGATACCGGTTAAGGTACTGGTTAAGGCGTTAGGCTTTCCCAGGAAGGAGCCAGCGTGGATTCCAGCCCAGGACCCAGTGGGTTCAAAGTTCACGCTGTGGAGCGTCCGAGGATGTGTGTGGGCCCGTCCGGTCCGGCCTCACCTGCCGTGGATGCCTGAGGAAGTGGGGTAGGGGGCGCCTGTCCAAGGGGACCTCGCGTGGGTGAGTGGTGAGCCGGCCCCCTCACCAGGCGCCCTGCTCTCTTCCCGCACAGTGGCCGCAGACACCCTCATGGAGGCTTGCTGTGCAGACGGACATCAAATGGCCACACAGCACAGGGACTGCTCACTGCCTTATGCCTCGGAATCCAAGGAATGCAGGTACGTTTGCCAGTGACGGCCGTTTTGCCAGAACGGTGTTCCTCTAGCAGGAAGCCGGGTATGCCGGGACCCCTGGCAGAGTCTGGCGTGCAGGCCCAGATCCGCCCAGGCTGTGGGGGGCGTGGTGGATGACCCCCGCCTCCTTCCTCTGTGCTCCCACGTCCCCCCACGGGACGGGGCTCCCCCTTCCTGGGGCGGCCCGGGCGTCTCTCCCCTTCGCTGGGCTGCAGAGCAAAGAGAGCTTCGCTGGGGTGGCTGTTCTCTCTGCCACCGCTGGGCACTGTGGCCAAGTCAGTCTCCTCCTAACAAAAAGGGGTCTGTTTGGGGGGGGGGGAGGGGCGGTCGGATGAGATCACGTGACTGGCGAGTCACAGCGTGGCCTGCCTTCAGACCCCGACAGCGCGCGTGAGCCGGTCCAGAGCGGAGCGTTCCCGCAGACGGTTGTTCCCCTACGCAGTAGCCAAAACCTGGACGAACTGTGCTTTTTTTCCCTAAATTAACCCAAGCTCCCTCGAAGGTTTGGCAGGCGTTAAGCGTCGAGTAAACCATGAAGGTCTGGAATGTCGATCGTCACCGGAAAGGTAACAGTAAGAGTCGGGGCCAGCCTGTACAGAGCTGCTCCCTGCTGTGTGCGATGAACGTTTTCCTCACGTAACCCCGCTGTTAATCCCGGCTTACAGCCCAGGAACCTGAGCTCTGCCCCCTGCGCACAGCCGGTGGGTGACGGCGTTGGGATTCGAACCCCGATCGGCTCGCCCGGGGAGCAGATGTCAGGGAGGCGAGGCCCCGAGAGCGTTCCCTCCTTGTGACAGCCGTGCGTTTCCTCCGTGCGGCCCTCGGAGCCGTGGGGGGCTGGGTGGAGAGCGGTCAAGGAGGGTGCAGTGAAGTTTCCTTCCCTCGTTCTGGACTTCTGCATCTCAGCTGGCAGCGGGCATAACGCGATCGGCCAGCGTCCCCAGGCGACGTAAATCTCGATTTGGGAAAATGCTTGAAAGGTCCACTGTGGACCGAACAGAGGGAGAGAAAACAGGACGGTCGGTTGTTTGAATTGACGGGGAGGGGGGAGGCCACGCACTCAGGATTTGCAGGGCGTCTGATGGGCGAGAGCTGGGAGTTTGGCTCCCGAGCGTGGCTCGGAGGGGCCGAGGCAGAGCCGGGCAGTCAGCACCGAGCGCTGTGTTTGGGGACCGAGCCAGCGAGGAGCAGCCTGGCCCTGGGAAGCTGGGTGGACTGGGCTGGATTTCTGGCTGTGTAACCTGAGCCAGCGCAGAGCCTCGGTTTCCCCAAGTGCAAAAGGAGGGTTGTGACACCATGCTTTTGGGGCTGGGACGATGACAGGAGGAGGAGGGAAGACGCCAGCCCCACAAAGCCAGGCAGTGTGAGTGTTGCAGTCTGCCCGGGCCGCCGTGACGAACACCACACGCTGTGGGGCTTGAACAACCCACATTTATGGTCTCACAGCTCCGGAGGCCGGAAGGCCGGGATCACGGCGTGGGCGGGGCGGTCTCCTCCCGAGGCCTCTCTCCTGGGCCTGCAGACGGCCGTCCTCCTCTGCGTCCCCACACGGTCGTCCCTCTGTGCATGTCGGCGTCCTGACCTCCCCTTCTTAGCAGGACCTAAGTCATAGTGGATCAGGGCCACCCGGATCACCTAACTTTACCTTTCTCACCTCCGTAAAGGCCCTGTCTCCAAATACAATATCACGTTTGAGATACTGGGGGTGAGGACGTCATTGTGGAATTTGGGGGGACACAGTTCCGCTCGTAACAGGGAGCCTCTCTGTGTACAGATGGAGAGACTGAGGTCAGAGAAACTCAGAAGCTGGGGGCCCCTACTTGTGAATTTGGATCTCAGTCACTGCTCTGTTTATGAGTGACGTCTAGCCACCAAAGTCTTTAACAAGTTCTGGAGTTATCTTTAATCCCCAGACTACGTGGAAAATACCTTCTTCGCTATGCAGCACGCGTTTGTTCTGTGACATCTTGGTCAAGGGTAAATTTCGAACGTGCATGTAGAGATAATCCTAAAATGCAGAGAATGTCACCTGAATGGCCGAGCGGGAGTTTCTTCTCTCTGTGGGGAATGTGGCTACACGTCTGGGCTCCCTTGACCCCCGACTGCCTGCTGGTGGCACTCACTTCGTATCACAGGGGCCTACGGAAATTCCGGCCGGGTGGCGAGCGTTCGCAGATTACGACATCCTCCCCGGCCACCGCTTACCGGTCACGGCCGGTTGCACGGAAGCTCCAGGAGGCTAATTGGCTTGTCCCAGTGGACTCACGGGCCGGGCTGTGTGTGTGTCCATAGCCTCTTGGAGAGTACTTAGCTGTCGAGCTGACCGGTTCTAACCGCGTCACTGTCCGCCGTCCCTCCAAGCCTCTCCTGAACGTTTTCCGCTTTGCTCAGTTACCTTTGGGGTTCAAACCCCACGTAGTCTGCGGAGATCAGAGGCTGAGCCTGGGCTGGTGGCTCAAAGAGAGATGTCGCTCATCTAAGAACACAATTGGGTTTTTATTCAAGAAGCAGGCACTGAGGGGCGCCTGGGTGGCTCCGTCGATTAAAGCGTCCAACTTCTGCTCAGGTCATGATCTCACGGTCCTGGGTTTGAGCCCCGCGTCGGGCTCTGTGCTGATAACTCTGTGCTTTGGATCCTCTGTCCCCCCCACCCCCCTCTGCCTCTCCCCTGCTCACTCTCTGTCTCTCTCTCAAAAATAAATTAACATGAAAAACTTTTTTTTTTTTTAAAAGAAGCAGGCATTGAGTGCCACTGTGAGGGATACTCAGGAGAACGCGACCCCTCCCCTCCCCAGCCCTCCATGCTTTCTGTTCCAGGGGGCGAGGACAGCAGACGACAGATAATTGTGAGCCCAAAGTCAGGTGTTCGGTGCCGGGACGGGCGTGGGCTCTGAGTGCCGGGCCTGACCAGCAGCCCATCGAGGCCTGATAGCAGGGATTTTCTCACAAACTCAATATTATCACTGACGGCGAAGGCAGGGGAGGGGGAGAGAGCAGGTCATAAATCAAATCTGGTCTAAGAGGTTCTTCTTGTTAGTAATAGTTAAAGGATGCAGGAACCCAAGATCACCGGCCACTCGGTAACTTAGGCCTCGTATCATTTTTCTTCTTCGGGAGTGGCATTCGACCTTTCCGGTTTTAAGTAAAATCCTCAGTTTTCATTCATCCAGCGCCTCCTCGTTGCCCCTCACTGCTGCTCTGAGCTCAGGATGAGGTGGGATGTTGTAACGGGATGTTTGAGCCGGGGCTTGATGGAGGGAAGTGAGCAAGCCGGGCGGGATGTCAGATTGCTGGTCCAAGTCTAGGGCAGGGAGAGTGCAGGGCGGGGATCGGGGGGATCTGGACGCGGGTCTCCAGACGCCCAGCTCCGGGCCCCACCAGGGCAGAGCTTTGTAACCGTGGCCGCGGGAGCCTTTTCGGTGCGGAAGGCTGTTCTAGTCCGCCAGGCCACCCCTCCCCGCGTCCCTGAAGCCTCGGCGTGGTCCTGGCACACAGTAGGGACGCAGCCAGATTTCTTTTACTTGCGGTGACATACACGTAGCATAACTTTTACCGTCTTTTTTTTTTAAGTTTTATTTTATTTATTTTGAGGGAGAGAGAGAGAGCACGAGTGAGGGAGGGGCAGAGAGAGAGGGAGAGAGAGAATCCCAAGCAGGCAGGCTCCACGCCGTCAGCACAGAGCCCGACACGGGGCTCGAACCCACGAGCTGCGAGATCGTGACCTGACCTGAAATCAAGAGTCGGACGCTTAACGGAGCGCGCCGCCTGGGTGCCCCCTTTGACCGTCTTAACGAATTTTAGGTGCCTGGCTCCACGTACTCGCCATCCCCGAATGTTCTCGTCTTTCCAGATCGAAACTCCGTCCCCGCGCCTGGTGTATTTTCTGTCTGATTTTTGACGACTCCAGGTTCTTCGTAGAAGTGGGAACAAACAGTATTTGTCCTCTTGTGCCTGGCTCATTTCCCCGAGGATCCTGTCCCCGAGGCCCGTCCGTGTCGTAGCAGGGGACAGGATCTCCTTCCCCGTTGGGGCGGAATCCCGTGTCGCTGTGCGGATGGGCCACGTTTCGTTCACCCGTCCCTCGGCGGACGCTCGGGCTGCTTCCTTCTTTGGACTGTTGTGAATGATGCTGTCGTGGACGTGACTGTGCAAACATCTCTCTGAGTGCCTGCTTTCAATTTTGGGAGGGGTGTATCCTGCTGGATCACGGGAGAGTCCTGTTTTTAATTTTTCGAGGAACTACCCTCCCGCTCTGTACAGCAGCTTTGACACCCCCCCCCCCCCCCCCACAGTCCCCGAGGCCTCCAGTCCTCATCCTGAGGCTCTCAGGCTGTTTTCTGTCCAGCCAGTATCTTTGAGTGAATGGACGGACGGGTGCCTGTCTGGTTGCTGTTCCTGACAATTTAGCGAAATGCCCAGTATTTGTAAACTCACCCAAAGCACGAATGAAACATGTAGTATCGCCAGCTTAGACAAACCCCTCCTGGAGCCCCAGATGGTTCTGGAAGCACATGGGAAGCCGGGTGCGGAGCCCCAGCCCCGCAGGTGGAGGTGGGGGGAAGGGCGGGCGGGGCGCTGCCGCTCATGGGCAGAGGAAGCCCGGCTGGCCGGCCGCAGGAGGAGGCCGGGCTGGGCCCATTCTCTCTGGACACGCGCAGGGTGGGTGGCTCCTCCTGTCCTGGCTGGCGTTGGCTGAAGCCGGGGTTATTTCGGGTCTGGTGGGAGCCGTACCTGTGACTCACACACACCTCCTGCTCACTTACCCGCCTCCGGGCCAGGCCCCACTGCCCTGAGCCCATTGTGGCAGGTGAGGGTTCTTCTGCCCACCCAAGCCTTCTATGCGGGGCCTCTTCCATCTTCTTCCTGGGGCCCCCCGCGGGGACGGGAGACGGGGACGCCGCAGCGTGGTGTCGCTGTTGCCATCGTCTTCCCTCTGTGGCCTGCGGCCAGCTACTGCACCTGTCTGGAGCTGTCTCCTCTGAGCCTGGAAAACGGGGACGAGGGCTGGGGTCTGGTGAAGGATAAGGGTGCCCGTGTTTGGGTGTTGTCACTAGGTGGGAGCTTTGTGCAGGGCGAGGCTCGGAGCCGGGAGATGAACCGGGACTCCAGCGGCACATGGGGGTCTCCTGCCGCCGCCCCCAGACCCCACCCTGCATCCAGCCTGTCTCATTCTGCACTTAGTGAGCACCGGCCGTCTGCTGGCTAGTGTGCGTGTGTGTGTGCGTGTGTGTGTGAGGGTGGGTGGGGCTGGGTTGGGAAACGGGAGGCACCCGAAGGTGACAGAGCTCCCGTCCCCGAGGGGCTGCTGCTCCCAGGCCCTGTGGACCCCCCGGCGGGCCCCTCTCCCACCGAGCCCTGGCCTCTGCCCGCAGGATGGTCCGGGAACAGTGCTGTCACAGCCAGCTGGAGGAGCTCCACTGTGCCACAGGCATCAACCTGGCCAACGAGCAGGACAGCTGCGCCATGCAGCACAGCGACAACGCCAGCCTCGAGGCTACGTTCGTGAAGGTGAGGACCCGTCCCCCGCCGGCCAGCAGCCGCTGTCCCCCCAGCCGGAGGCCTGGGTGCTCTCCTGCCTGCGGCATCTGCCCAGGCCTCCCGCCCTCGCGAGCGGCAGGGTGGGAGGAGGGAGGAGCCCAGGAGGGGGGAGGGGCCTCTCAGGGCCCTCCCCCATCCCCCACCCCCTTCAGTTTAGTCCTGAACCCTGGACAACACTGAGGAGACCGGGATGAAGGGACCCAGGCTTGCCCTGAGGACCTCCCATCCCAGGGCCTCTGTCAGGAGTGCAGAGATCAGAGCAGAGGCTGCCTGGGCTCAGGGCCTTCAGAGCCCTCTTTGCAGCTCACGGCAGGCCCCCTACCCTGCCCAGGACGCCCCCTCAAGCTTTCCTGCCCACCAGGGAAGTAGAGCTTAGAGCTCAGAACGGGACCCCGGGGTCTCTGAAAACACATGACATCCCTAACTGCCCTAGAAGAGGAAAGTGAGGTTCAGAGTGGCCCACACCCCAAAGTGGCCTGGCAGGGGAGGAGTCTGTGGAGGTGGAATGGGGCGTGGGGTCCACTGGGCTCTAGGGGGGGCTGAGTTCTGAGCAGGTGACTTCACCCAGGTCGGGCCCAGTCCCTGAGGGCCTCTGTCCCTGTGAAAGATCTGCCTCTTCCCACGGGGGTGGGGCAGTTCCTGAGAGCTTTCTGGTCGGGCCTGGAAACTGTAAATGAACTAAGCTGTCCCTCCCTCACCACGCACTGAGAGAGAAAAACAACCACAGGGAGCTTTGGACCCGGTCAGCGGGGTCCTGGGTCCTGGTCGGGGGACAGCCCCAGGAGGAAAGGGTTCCCATTCCCAGTCAGGAAGGCCAGGAAGTAACTCCGAGGAGCGTGAATCGGAACGGAATCTGGATTCTGGGCGGGAGGGTGGGGGCTCCTTTCTGAGGGTTCTGTCTTCATACAGATTGGGGCGTGGAGTAGTTGGGAGCTCCAGAGCCCCTCCGCCCACCTTCAGCCTTCGTGGGCCTTCATGGCGGAAGCTTCTGGCGCGAGGGAGCTGGGAGGGGTGAGGGTGGGGCGGTCTGGTCGAGGGGTCCCGGGAGCCAGGAGCTCGGGCGTCCAGTGACCGCCTCCCGAGGCAGGGCAGGGGCTCTGCAGACACCGTCTGCTCAGCAGACAGCTCTGCCCTTGTCCCCAGACTGGAGAGAAGGCGGGGGGGCGGTGTGTGTGGAAAAGCCACAGAACATCCTAACGGGAGTGGGAACAGGCCACTTTGGCAGACGAGTGATTTGTGTTCCCGGGGAGGATTCGTCATGCCCTGGAAGGTGGAGGGGGTAGCCGAAGCCTCCCTCTTTCTGGCGGGGGGCGGGGGGGTTGTAGAAATGCCCCATCAACCTCCGCAGAAACTCGAGCCAAGCCCCACCTCCGGGCTCCTGCTGTGGACCTGTTGGAAAGTTCTGTGCCTTTCTGAGGATAATAAGGCCTGGAACGGGGCTCTTTGTACATCAAGGGCCGAACGAACCCCCCGGATTCAGGTGTGACTTTCAGGAACACCGCGGTCCGGGTGACAGGCAGTGACTCTGTCCCTCACTTGACGACTTGTCTTCAGGTGCCCGTGCTTCTCGAATGCACAGCGTGCTTCCTGCCGGGTTCTGGAGGGAAGAGACGCGTGCAGATGCATTTTCCTGGGCATCACAGAGAAACCTTCGACCGCACACGAGGAGTGGAGCCTCAGGGCGCCTTGTGTGACCCTTAGCGGATCCCTGTCCTCGCTAATTCCTCCCGGAGGTGTAGGAGCCGGGCAGGAGGGGGGACATCTGGTGCTGGGGGACACGTGCTGGGTGCAACCCCTTTAAGGCTGCTTTCAGAGCCAGGACCTGTGAGGTTGGGTTGGCAACGTGCTCCGGGCTTGGCTTGCTGAGCTCTACACAGTGCCAGCGTTTAGAGGAGACAGCTACGTCAGCCGGCGTCCTCGCCGCCTGGGGACACGGGGATCAGCGAGGCCGGGGGTCCTGCTCTGTTGTGTGGCTTCTCCACCTGGAGTCTCTGTGTTTGCAGAGGTGCTGCCATTGCTGCCTGCTGGGGAGGGCGGCCCAGGCCCAGGGCCAGAGCTGCGAGTACACCCTCATGGTCGGCTACCAGTGTGGGCTGGTCTTCCGGGCATGCTGTGTCAAGGGCCAGGAGACCGCAGACTTTGCCCCCGGGGACCTTGGGGACCTCCAAGAAGCAGGTAATTTCCTCCGTCTTTTCCCTTTCGGGCGGCGCACCAGTCAGGGTCATCCGAAGAAATAAAGCCAACAGAATATGCGTGCATGCGTATGCAGAGAAAGAAATGTATTTTTTTTTTTAAGATTTTTTTTTTTTAACGTTTATTTATTTTTGAGACAGAGAGAGACAGAGCATGGACAGGGGAGGGGCAGAGAGAGAGGGAGACACAGAACCCAAAGCAGGTTCCAGGCTCTGAGCCATCAGTTCAGAGCCCGACGCGGGGCTCGAACTCACAGACCGCGAGATGCTGACCTGAGCTGAAGTCGGACGCTTAACCAACTGAGCCACCCAGGCGCCCCAAGAAATGTATTTTGAGGAATTGGCTCACTCGGGTCTGAAATCCGCAGGGTGGGCCAGCAGGCCAGAGACCCAAGGGAGAGTTTATATTGCAGCTTCAGTCCAAATGCCGTCTGCTAGCAGAATGCCTTCTCGCTTGGAGGAGGTCAGTCTTCACCTGATTAGACGAGGCCCACCCACGTTACAGAGGGCGATCTGTTTTACTCAAAGTCCGTTGATGTAAATGGTAATCTCCTCTAAATGATACCGTCACAGCAAATAGAGACCCGTGTTGGACCAAATCTCTGGGTACCGTGGCCCAACCGAGTCAACACAGAAAATTAACAATCACAGGCAGAGTAAGCACACACGTTTGCTGTCGCCTGAACTCGGCACAGACTGACTGTCAGAGCACTGTTGGCGTTTGTCAGCTCCTCTGAGAGGCCACTGCCCTGGAGTTGGGACCGAAGGCGTGGGATCTGGGATCTGACAAGTCTGGGTTCGCGTCCCTGTCCTAACGTGTATTTTAGGTAAACTGATTTATCCAGACCTCAGTTCGCTCATCGGTGCCATGGGGACAATTGCGGTGTCTGGGAGGACGAGGTGTGTGGTGTGGGACCTGGCTCCACAAACGTTTAGCGCCACGGTTCTTCCCTGCGTTTCTAACAGCCCAGGCAGCATGGCGGGTGGCTTGCTCTCAGTTCACAGACGAGGGCCTGATGCTCAAGGCCACAAGGCCGACACACAGGGGAGGGAGAACGCCGGCCTCCCGCGCCCCGGCCAGTGCCCTTTCTCTCTCCATCTGGTGCCAGTGATGTGCAGACAAGAGGCGGGCGGGGGTACCACTCACGGCTGCCTGCCTGGGCTCTTTCGGCTAATAGATACTTTTTCAGCAAAGAGGCGAGTGACCCCCCGCCCCCAAAGCAGCTTCCAGGGAGCTCCCGGCTGTTCATTCGCCACCCTCCGTTTGTCCCAGGCCGGATGAATCCAAGCCTTGGGGCACGGCTCAGTTACACGGTTCAGGAAACTTCTTGTTTATCTAATAATCTCTTCCACTGATGCAGGGCTTCCTGGGCCATAATGGAAATAAGCCTGGAAACTTTCAGGAGTCTGCTGGGCCCCAGGCTTGCTGTCTGACTTTGGGCTCCTTTCTTCCTGACTCGGATGCCCTACCCCCTCCCCACTGTGGCGGGTGAGGGGCGGGAAGGCCTTCGGTGAGAGGAGCTCGCACACCTGTACCTGTGGTCCCTTAGTCAGGCTGCCCGTCCCGTGGCCGTGTGACCTTGGTGGCTTCATGCTCCTGCGTCAGATGGCCCAGTCTCTCTTTGTGATTGCTCATGGATGCCCTGGGGCTGATTTCAGATTCTCGTAAAGGAGGGTTGGAACCCCATTCTGGCTCCCTCCGTGACTCTTGGAACCAGAGATGACATTTTCACTTTAAACAGACCCAAGCTATTCGTGCTGGCGGAGCATTTCTCCCCTGTCTCTGGGAAGGATTTTTGTCGATTTACGTCTTGTTTCCATCACGCTATCTGGGCTTTTCTGCTGCTCCAGATGTTTTCTCTCCTGTCTTTTATCCGCTTCCAACCTTGCCCCAGACTTTCCCCAGAGTCTCTGTGAGGACCCCCTGCCCTTCCTCCTCGCGGACACAGACGTACCTTCCTCCCGTCCACTAACGCTGATCGCGGGCCTACTGTGTCCTGTCATGGGGCCACACACGTGACACACCACTGTCGGCCTCTGACAAAAATAAGTACAGAAGTTGAGAGGAAGCTTTTAGAAACTTGAAAGCATTCGATAGCGTCACTTATGTCCATTTAATTTCTAAATGGGGGCTTCTGTGTCTGTATTCTTGAGTTCTTTCTGGCAATGCGTTTATATTCCATGTTATCAAAGGATTGGCTCAAAACAAAGGAAAGAGCCCTGTCCCTTTACCACGGAGGGTTTGGGTGGAACACTACTAGGACATATATTGATTATCCCTGTTCTACAGACTGGGAGATTGAGGCTGGCGATGCCTGGGTTCTGGATTCGTTTGGGGGCAGAAATGGTGGTCCGTTAGGGCCGGGCTTGTTCCCACAGAACACCACGCAGACCTTGACGGTGAAGAAATCGCTCTCCACGGGTCCTCCCAGCAGATGTCCCGGCCTGTGCCTTGGCCTGGACTGAATGCCCCCCGTGAGCAGAGAGGCCCCCAGATTGCAGAGGTTCCCAGCCCCCTCACCTAGGAGAGATGATTCGCACTCGTGAGGTCTTTTGCGCAGTTCCTCGCCGAGCAAAAAGGTTGCTTAGGGACCCTTACCGTATTTTAACAGCGCCGAGAAAAGACCGCCTTTGTGCAGTTAGTGTAGGTAAGTTATGCCGTATTGGATTTCATAGCGGAATTACTAAACCGTTTGGTCGTAATGATGTTTATTTTTCTGCCGTGCGTGGATTACGCACTCACTGGGGGCGGTTTAGAAGACACAGAAAGCAGAAGAAAGAGGAAATTGACATAGAGGGAAATGCGGTTTCCATTAGGTCCGTTTCCTTTCCTGGTTTTTTCTGCGGTCTCTTTCGGTGTCTCTTGATGTGGGAAACAATGGCAGATAGAACTCAATTTCCTTCTAGGCTGCAGCCCCTTGGCAGATACTGGGGCAGCAGAGTAACACGTTTCTGCGGGATTCCCTGCTGTCTCAGCCCTGATGCTTTGCTGGAGGGAAAAACCATCCTGGCTTGACAACAGCTAGGCCTCCGGTGCCCTGGGAATCTTTAGCAGGTGAAAACGTCCCTGGAAACTTCCCCCGGACTTTACCTCCCCCGACCCCACAGTATATAACCAGCCTCTCCTCATGGTCCCCGGACAGCTCTTTCTGCCCACGGGTCCTGTCCCCGGGCTTTGATAAAATCGCCTTTTGCACCAAGGACGTCTTCAAGAATTCCTTCTTGGTCGTCGGCTCCGGACCCCACACCCCACTATCACCCCAAAAACATCATCTCTCACACGGATGCGCTTTGATTTTTGCTCCCCGCCCAGCGCTGTAACATAATGCTGTCGACTTGTGATTGAGTTGGGTTCCCTGTCACCCAGTCTTGAGGAAGGGTCCTCGACTTCGGAGGCCTTGGTTTTCGAGGATTTTTAGGGATCCTCCCCGCCCTTGGCTGTACGCAAGCTAAAAGGACTAACCCCACAACTTTCTTCTCTTACCCCACAACTACCAGTGGAAAACCACCCCATTCGATTAAATTAGGGTACCCCGCCGTCTCCCGTGGCCGTGCTGAATTTTCTGTTGAGTGCAGGGGCCTTGTCTAAGCCGAGTGCTCAACAGCACAGATGCTCACACCCGTCTGCGGAATGAACCCAGTGAGTGGCTATGGATGACCGGCGGCAAACTGAGTCGAGACGCCCCAGAGCAGGGTGTTGGCGGAGGGCTCCTTCCTTCTGAGGCTTCGGGGCAGAATCTGCTCCAGGGCGGGCCTCTCTCCCGGCCGCCCCGGTGCTCCTTGGCCAGTGCACGGATGGCTCTCTCCTGCCTGGGTCTTCACATCCTTTTTCCTCGGTGCGTGTCTGTCTCTGTGTCCAGGTTCCTCTTTTTATAAGGACACAGACCACCCTAATCCACCTTAACTCGATCCTCTGCAAAGACTCTCCTCTAAAGTAAGGTCACGTTCACAGGTACTGGAGGTTAGAGCTATAATATCTTCTGGGCGAGGTGAGTGTGGGGGGAGACACAATTCACGCCCTAACAAGAAGCCTTCCCCAGGTGCACCGTTTGGGGGCCGTGACTGCGTTTGCTGACATAGGGCAAGTGCTTCGGATGGCCTCAGCACCCACAGCACTCGGTTGAAACGCTGAGCTAATGAAACGGGTGCGATTGCCCGATGCTTATAGGGAGGTAGAGAATTCAGAGTTGCTGCCGAGATAAGACGGGACGCTGTGTTTGGATAAATGTCCAATTTGCCTCTCTTTCTCCCACAGCCAAGATTTCGGAGATTGAGGAGGAGCAGGAGGACCCGTACCTGAATGACCGCTGCAGAGGTGAGGCCCTGCTCCCTCCAGCGGGCCGTGAATCCAGCCTGCGGGGGAGTCCGCGCTCATGTCCTTGGGAGTCTGACGTCCTGGGAAGAGCGCTTGGGCTGAGTCAGCTGAAGTCGCTCTGTCCTCCCTGCACTCCTGGGTCCCCTTCCTCCTTCCCTGCAGGCTGGGGCCTGATGGGCCAGGGGGAGACAGGGTGAGCTCACAGGAAGGGGCCGTGTGGGCCCTTAAAAGCTCCCAGCACGGCGCCCCCCACTCCCCCCCAACACAGGCTCTGTGAAGGGTGAATGCCACCGGAGGGAGGGCCGAGTGTTACTTGCCTTGTGTCCCGGAGCCCCAGCTGTGCCACTGGTGGCATCATTCGCAAATTTAAAGTGACTAGGGCCTGGCAGGTTTGATTTTCACATGATAAAACTAGATTTGTCTTTCGTGGACCGTTCCGCATGTCTAGACGGGCAAGTCTGCTCCAGAGGTTCATTAGGAAGCTTGCCCTGTGGTCGGGGCGTTAATTGGGAGCCAGCGAAATCACAGAATGATGTGGCCCGGGTACAGTGACAGGCCGCACAGAGGTGGGGTGGGAGGTGGGGGTGGGGTGGGGAGGGCACAGAGCCCAGAAAGCTCTCTGGGGGGGTGTGGGAGGCCTTCCTGGGGGGGGGGGAAGGCTGATTTGCAGCGGGTGAGGGGGGGCTGGCCAAGGAAGTAACACTGGGCACGCGGTGTTGGGACACGCAGACTCGCGTGGCTCACGGGGAGGGGTGGGCCCGGGGCTAGAGGGAGAGGCTGGAGAAGCCGGCAGGGGGCTCGCAGGGCCTGGGGAGCGGCCAGAACTGTGACAGAACGTTTAGCCAGCTGGTAGAGGTCTGTCCCCGTGAGATTGGCTCTCTGAGCACCCGTCGGCTGCCCTGCAGGACAGCTGGTTGGAGGGGAGGTCCCGGGGTCGTGCAGGGGCCAGATCCCGGGGGTCTCCCTTGGGAAGGGAGGGGTGCCACGCTGGAGAGGGTGGGCTCCAACCTGGGGAGGCTGTGTCCCGTGTGTCGTCCACCCTGAGGGCGTTTGCCTGGCCCACAGGGAGCCGGAAACGCCAGAGGCTTGTGGTGGGTGTTTGGCCCCCGGTTGCCCTGATTTGCTCTGATTCCAGGTGGCGGCCCCTGCAAACAGCAGTGCCGAGACACGGGGGAGGGGGTCGTCTGCTCCTGCTTCGTGGGCTACCAGCTGCTGCCCGACAGCGTCTCCTGTGAAGGTAACCGTCACGGAGCTCCGGCCACAGCAGGGCGGCGGGGGGCCTCTGCCCCCATCTCTGCTTGACGCTCTGCACACGTCGGGGCCCCGTTCGTAGGCAGGTGGAGTCCACGGCGCCTGGCCACGGCTCTCCTCCCGGGGCATTTACACACCGTGCTGGGAAACGGGGCTGGGTTTGGCGTCTGACCGGGCTCTGAATCCAGGATCTGAGTGGCCCTGGGCACATCCCTTAGCCTCTCTCTCCCCTCCCATTTGGGGTGGGGGAGATAGAGGACAGTGACAGCCTCTGAGAGGGGTCCTAAGGGTCATGTGACTCCAGTGCAGTCTGCTGCTTAGTGTGTTCTCAAAATGAGCGGTAGGGGGCGCCTGGGTGGCTCAGTCGGTTGAGCGTCTGATTTCCGCTCAGGGCGTGATCTCGCGGTTCGTGAGTTCGAGCCCCGCGTCGGGCTCTGTGCCGACAGCTCGGAGCCTGGAGCCTGCTTCGGATTCTGTGTCTCCCACTCTGTCTCTGCCCCTCCCCTGCTCATTCTCTCTCTCTCTCTCTTTCGAAAATCAAGAACACATTAAAAAAAAAACAAAAAAAAAAAAACAAACCGAGCAGTCGCTCTGAAACTTAGCCGGGGAAGGAAACCATTGCTTTTGATTGGGTGGTGAGTGCCCGAGACCCCTTCAGGTGCACAGCCCGAATACACACGGGTGGGGGACTGGAGAGATGCTGGGAACCCATTTACGGTGCCTTCCGGTACATTCCTTGTGGTGAAGCGCCGGGGTCCTTTGTTCTTGCTGGTTACTCCCTCGTTACCTCCGTCTGTCCTAGATATCAACGAATGCATCACGGGCAGCCACAATTGCCGGCTTGGGGAGTCCTGTGTCAATACAGTGGGCTCTTTCCGCTGCCAGAGAGACAGCAGCTGTGGGACTGGCTATGAGCTCACAGAGGACAATGATTGCAAAGGTATAACACTCTCCAGTCTACACACCTCAGCTCTCCAGGAATAGATAGAATGAGATAGTAAAGGCAGCACTGGACCCCACCTGTGACTGCCCGGGGCACCGACCCGTTGTGTTGTTAGTAAAGATTTACCTTCTTATCTTAATGCTGAGTTAATGACAATGGTGAGTTTGGACTTCTGAAAAGGCTCAGAGCAGGATCATTTCAAACCAAGATGAGAAGTGAATGAACCTCAGGTGCTCACATGTGCCTTCTACAAAAAAAAAAAAAAAAAATCTGTACAACAGCTGCCTTCCATCTGATTCCAGACTTCCTTGAAGTTCAAAGCTTATTCTCTTCCGCTGCCTAAAAACACGACATTTCTGGCTGCTGGCCTTTCCCCGCCAAGCCATAGATGTTATTTGGCAGATAGGCTTTGATGAGGATCTATGAGAACATAGTTTTCTTCTGAGGGTTTCCAGCCCTTCAGAATGAAAAGCACCACTTGTATAAAAGTTTTGGTCGAGTTATGAGGGTAACTCAAAAGCCAGGCACACCCTCCTGACGTCGCAGGGCCTTTGGGCAGAGCTCTGTTCAGTCTATCCTCGCAGCCTCGCTGGGCGGTTTGGACCCTGAGATCCCAGGGGCCCAGCCAGCTGAGTATACACTTTTGAACATTTGACAGCCACGAACTTCAAAGGAAGGGCAGCCAAAATGTCCGATCATGGCAATCACCACTGTTCGTATTTGGAATATTGTGACAACGTCAGAATGAATGAGTTTGTAGGCACAGTTTTTATTGCCACTAAGATCATTGCTTTATTGTCTAAACCAAACGTGCACTTAGCCTAGAGGTAAAAAAAAAAAAAATCCCACATACTGCCAGGAAAATGCCTGGGTTATTTAGTATATAACAGAAAGTTTGCCTCATAAGAGCCTTGGGGGGGTGGTGGGGGGTAGAAAAAAAAAAGAACTTTAAATCTTTAGCAACGCGAGCACTATTTGGCTAACTAAGGCTCTTTTTTTTATGTGACTTCTCGATTGGAATGTTTCGGGTTGTAGCCTGAGTAATGAGCATTAGGAAAAAAAACTTTCTTGTGATTTTTTTGTGAATGTTGTAAGATGCCCCTGGCAGGACTCTTGCTAACAATTTCCTTTTTTTATGATGTACCAGATATTGACGAGTGTGAGAGTGGTATTCATAACTGCCTCCCCGATTTTATCTGTCAGAATACTCTGGGATCCTTCCGCTGCAGACCCAAGCTACAATGCAAGAGTGGCTTTATACAAGATGCTCTAGGCAACTGTATTGGTAAGACATTGCCGCCAGGGTCCCCCAGGCAGGGCGAGCGCTCGAGCGGCGGGCCACAGCTCTAGAGCGCGCTGGGCCTGCCGAGCAGAGGTCGGCAAGCACATCCTCAGAAGGGCTGGGAAGCCAATACGTTAGCCATCCGGTCTCCGTTGCAAAAACTCGGCTCTGTGGACCAAGCTAGGGAGCAGCCACAGATTTGTGAACAAACGCACGGTACCGTGTCCCCGTAAAACTTGATTGGCAAAAACAGGTGCGGGCCGGGTGTGGCCGCAGGGCTGTAGTTGACCGACCCCTGGTTCGGCTGCAGTTTTGGAGTTCGAGACACGTGGTTTAGAATGAATGCGTTAAGGTGGTTTATGTCCCTCCTTTGGCTCTGAATTTCGTCCTCTAGAAAATGGGAATAATACGGGGCGCCTGGGTGGCGCAGTCGGTTAAGCGTCCGACTTCAGCCAGGTCACGATCTCGCGGTCCGTGAGTTCGAGCCCCGCGTCGGGCTCTGGGCTGACGGCTCGGAGCCTGGAGCCTGTTTCCGATTCTGTGTCTCCCTCTCTCTCTGCCCCTCCCCCGTTCATGCTCTGTCTCTCTCTGTCCCAAAAATAAATAAATATTGAAAAAAAAATTTAAAAAATAAAAAAAAAAAATGGGAATAATCCTACTACCTGGTTTGGCGGCTTGAGGCAAGGATGGAACAAGATGATTGGGAAATGCCTTGTGTGTTAAAGTTTAGTTGTAGAAAATACTTTATATCAGTGGATTTCATCAAGATGGAAGGGAGAATGGGGTGCCAGGGACCTGGGGCGGGAATGTGGGGAGTTAGCGTCTACCCCGCAGAGTTTCAGTTGGGGCAAATTAAAAAGTTGTGTGGATGGAAGGCGGTGATGGCTGCACGGCCCTGTGAACGTATTTAATGCCACCTGTCTATACGCTTAAAGATCGTTAAAATGGCAAATTTTATGTCACATCCATTTCACCGCAAAACAAATCTACTGTATTGCCTGACGTCAGAGCAAGACTGCTGTGGAATTACAGGAAATCCCGTGTGAATGGTCACACTCTCGGGATGGAGAAGCAGCCTGGGGAGGGGGCAGGGAGCTGAGGGACGAGTCATGAGCTCTGCAAACGGAAGGTGACACCCCTTTCTCCCGGAGTCACCCAGGCTATAACCACTTGGCTCGGCCGGTGTTTGCTGTTGGCATTTGTGTCCAGATCTGCCGGCCTGGCCTTGGTCTCTGCCCAGCAGAAGCTTCTGGGTCCTGCCTTTGAGGACGGGAACACTCCTCCCCCCACCCCCCCACCCCTGCCGGAGAGCTGCAAACACCACCAATTAGAACCCTCCTTCACTGAGGCTGTCCCGTTTCCCTCCTTAAAGGGCGCTTCTGGAAGCTGGTTTCTGTCTTAGGTTTGCCTCGCCCCTCTCTCAGATAAATCTGTATTGATCTTTGATTTGAAATGGCAGTTTGGACAGAAAGCTCTCTCGCCTTTTTTTTTTTTTTTTAAACCATCCCAGAGTATTTAAAGACAAATAGACCAGTAACCCCCTGGGACAGAGGCCTCCTTGGAACCCTACCCCAGACTTCTGCTTTTAAAGCTCCCCAGTCATCCGGTGCGGGGAGGGTGGGGAGGCATTGGAGCTGTGGGGGCCTCCGCTTGGCTGGGGTTGGCCCCCCGCCAGCCTCCCGCCAGCCGGGCTGTCGTCACCCAGCACAGGGGGCCTGTGAGCAGGGGGCTGACGGCTCTCCCAGGGCCAGCAGGGAGGAGGGTCCTGCCCAGACTTGCAGGGCGCTTGGAGGGGGCTCTGCAGAGGAGGCTGGCATCTGTTTGGGGTGGAAACCCTGACTCATGACAAAATCAGCCGCGATTTCCACACGGAAGAAGGATTTGCGAGTCTGTGTAGCCCTGTTACCCCTCTGCGGGGTGCAAAGTGTGTAGGGGACAAGGTGTGAGAATAGGGGTGGGGACAGTCCCCTCTGCATCCTTCCCTAGATGCAGGGAGAGCCTGGGTGAGCAGAGCAAAGCCCCGAAGGAGCCCCACCCGCCAGTCCCTGGGTGTTTGGAGGGTCTACAGAGCAGCCACGAGGCGTCCCGCAACTCGGGCTCGGGCAGGTGCCCCTTCTCGTGCCCACAGTGCTCTTTAGTGCTCCTAAAGAAACTCAGGATCCTTTCTTTAAAATGTTTTTTCTTTAATATATATTTTTTACTTTATTCAGTTTGAGAGAGTGAGCGTGGGGATAGAGGGAGGAAGAGAGTGCGAGACAGAGAGAGAGAGAGAGAGAGAGGGGAAAAGCAGGGGGCAGAGAGAGAGAGAATCCCAAGTCGATGCCACACTGTTGGCACAGAGCCCGCTGTGGGGCTCGATCCCACAACCCGTGAGACCATGACCTGAACTGAAATCAAGAGTGGACGCTCTGCCAACGGAGCCCCCCAGGAGCCCCGAGACAATCCTGTCTTTGTTGGTTTTCTTTTTCCTGCTTCCTCTGATTCCCTGTCGGGGTTCTCACCGTCTACCTTTTGGCTTCAGTGAGGATGACGGAATGGGCCAGAGCAGGGCTTCCCGCGCACTGCATCTTGGGGTGTTCCGAGGCGTTCCATCGGGGCAATCAAGGGTCCCGTCGTCATTGGGTTAAAGTTAGCGAGGTGCTTTTCAGCCGGGATCGTCCGGGCTTTTCCCGTGTGAGCCCGTAAGAGACAGAGGTCGTATGACGCGTTCCCAAACGGCTTGGACCTTTTTCTATTTATTTGTTCTTTATTTTTCCCGGTGTCCCATTCATGCATTGATTGCCTGGTCCTTCCTTACCTTGTGGTGCTCACAGGTGGGGGGACTCCCCTGCCCGGGGAGCACACCATATCTCAAGGGGTACTCGTGTTCCACGGAACACAGTTTGGGAACTGTAGATCTGCTTGGCGAGCACAAAACCTCCGGGGGAGGCAGCGATATCGTTGCTAGACGTTGTATTTCTTCTTGATACGGGGCAGGGGACAAATTTCTTTCTGTAAAGGGCTGCCTAGTAAGTACCAGCTTCGTGTGCTATAGGGTCTATGTTGCAGCTCGGGTGTTCCAATAAAGCTTTATTGACAAAAACAGGCAGTGAGCTGGATTTGCCTGGCGGACTCTAGCCTGTCAACCCTGATTTTCGGGCTGGGAGGCAGGACACCCTGCTTCTAGAGCCGGCTAGCTTTTGTAAACTGTTAAGTGCTGTGTGAAGGCTGACTCCGGGGGCGGCCCCGGGTCCTACCCCTGACTGTCCTGGCCCCTGACGGTTCAAGGAGCGTGAGGCTTGGCCGGGAGGGGAGAATGACAGCTGATCCCTCTTTTTGACTTTGGCTCAGGGGCCTTCTACCATAACTCCCTTCTCTCTGTCCCCTGGGTGCTTTGCAAGTGTCTGAACAAGGGTATTCTTGAAAACCTAGGTGCCTGGTGAAGTCTCCCCCTAGTAAGAAGTTTAGCCTCTGTGGTTTTACACCAAATTCGAGCTGGGGGAATGAAGGGTCCTCCTTGTCCGATCACTGGTTCGCGCTTGCCAGGCGTGTGTGCAGAGGTGAAGGCCCCACGCAGGCACGTGCAGTCAAGGAGGGAGACCACAGTGCGGTGAACTTGGAGCCAGCAGCCCCTCCCCGCTGGGCACAAGTCAGCTGGGGCCTGAGGAGCCCAGGTGGGGGCCGGACAGGAAGGGGCCTCCAGGAGGTGACACGCAAGCTGTGAAAGTGTTTCCCAGGCAGACAGGGGAGGTGACTTCCCAGCCAGGGGCTGTGTGAATAAAGGCACAGAGGTGGGACCCAAGCGGCCTGTCCAGGAGCCATCAGTGTGCTGTAAGGGCTCAAGCCTGGTTGCGGGGGCCGCTGGCCAGAGTGAGGCCGAGGCCAGGCGGGCCGGGCCCATCATCGGGGGAGCCCAGAGCCTCGCGGGGGCAAGAGTTTCGGCGCCGAGGGCACTTAGCCCCGCACCCCGTGTGGAGCGAGTGAACACGAGATGGCCCCTGAATTGCCAGCCCCGTGGTGGGGACTGCGAGTCCTGTAGGATTCAGAAGGGACATAGCCACGTGACCGTGGGCAGACCTGGGAGCCAGGCACGCGGCTTCAGATTCGGTGCAGGGAAGGATGGCGGGCTTGAAGCTCTAGGGGCAGGGAGATGCCATGGAGGTGGTATTTCAGGTGGCATGTGTTGGCAAAACCCGGGAAGCCTGCCGCGTGGTCCAGGGTGAGGGCATCGTAGTACTTCTGTTTGTGGTTTTGCAATAAGGAGGGAAGTGGGGGGGGGGCGGGTTTCGGAGACCTAGCTGTTGGGTTTTGGGAAGCCCTCCACGTTTAACCTCGCTGTCTCCGTCTTTCCTGCTGCAGATATCAATGAATGTTTAAGTATCAGTGCCCCATGCCCTGTTGGGCAGACATGCATCAACACGGAGGGCTCCTACACATGCCTGAAGAACGTGCCCAATTGTGGCCGTGGCTACCATCTCAACGAGGAGGGAACCCGCTGTATTGGTTGGTATCGGAAAAGAGAACCAATCTGAAATCCACTTTTCTGTCTGCGCCTGGCCCCCCCCCCCTCCCTTCTCTGGAAGGGGAGGAGGAGATCCCCCAAGTGAACCTGTCCATCCATCCCGTTGCTCATTTCCAAGCTTAGACCTTCGTCATCTATTGCCTGGACCGTGGCAGTAGCCTGCCAGCCTACCACTGCCCCCAGTTTTACCCCTTTCAGTCTGTCCAGGGTCTCTTGAGCTGGAAGCGCCCTCATTCCTCCCTGCTCACAGCCCCCGTTGGTGACAGACAAGGACAGATGCCCCTGCTTACAACCGAGTCCTCCTGAGGTGGCCCCACCTTCACGAGCTTTATAATTCAGATGAACTAGGCCTTGCAGCTCCCTAAAGAAGCCCTGCCCTTGCCTCTCTGTGTAGTATTTTGCTCTTACGTTATTCCCTCTGCCTACCCGCTGCTACGTTCCTTTGGATCCAGACCCCTGCCAGCCAGAGAGAAGCTCTCTACAACTCCCAGAATACTTCCTTAACGTCTCCCCGGGTCACTGGGCCCTTTCCGCCTCAGCTAGGGTCATTGCTGGCTGGCCAGAGCAGGAGGCCCCGAGGGTAGGGGCTGCATCTGGGTCCGCTGTGTCCCCAGCATGGGGCCCAGCACGTAGCAGGTGCTCTGGGACATCGTGTTGAAGAGCCAATGATCCTGCTTTGTGAACGTACAGTTTAGTTTGCTGCTCTCCCGGCTTCCTTTCTGACCATCTCAGGGAAGAGCCCCCGCTTAACGTTTTTCAACGTGTCCTTCTCTTTTGCAAGATGTGGATGAGTGCGCGGCGCCCTCTGAGCCCTGTGGGCCGGGGCACCTGTGTGTCAACTCGCCTGGAAGTTTCCGCTGTGAGTGCAAAGCCGGGTACTATTTCGACGGCATCAGCAGGACGTGCGTGGGTACGTGGGTATCCCTGAAGGCCTGGGGGGGGGGGGGGGGGCCGGCCAGGTGGCACCCTGGCGTGGCCACAGTCTACGCCTCACCTCGGAGAGCCCTAGTGCAGCAGTCCCCGAGAAGAGACCCTGAGTCAAGAGACCCCCGTCCGGTCCCAGCCCTGGTGCTGCACTCCCGGGTGTCACCCGCCCGCAGAACAGGCGTTCTGCTTGACTCAAGACCTCCAGGGGTCTATGAGACCCCAGCCCACTCTGCAAATGCCCGAGAGCATTCGTGATTTTCTCCCAGAGTCGCTGCCCTCGTGCAGGGCTGCGGGGCTGCGTGCCCGAGGCACGGTGGCCTCAGCGCCGGGAACGGGGACAGACCCCGCTGGCCGAGCGCCTGCCGTCCGCAGACCAGGGTGCTCGGGGGAGGCCGGCCCCTGGTCAGACCCCAGTGGACCCTCGTTCAGGGCTCTGGGGTGGGGAACTGATGGGTGGGCACGTCCTCAGGTGTGCGTCACAGAAGGGACACGCGACTGGCCCGGTGAGCAGATGGGCGGGCGTGGCCCCGGCTCCCTCGCCCGCTCGTGCCGTGGGTTTGACTCGTGGGACGAGTCACTTTGCGCCTCTCATCTGAGCAGAGGGGCTGCGGGAGGTGGGGTCGCCAGCAGAGGCTTGGGTGGCACTGAGGGGGCCCACCTGCTCCGTTTCAGACATCAACGAGTGTCGGCGCTATCCCGGGCGCCTGTGCGGCCACAAGTGCGAGAACACGCCGGGCTCCTACTACTGCAGCTGCTCCGTGGGCTTCCGGCTCTCTGCCGACGGCCGCTCGTGTGAAGGTGAGGCGGCCTGGGCGCCGGGCAGGCTGATCGACTCCCTTCTCTCGGAGAAGCCACGGCTCCACCCGCAGACGCCGTCCGTCCGTTGGGACAGACTCGAGTTTGTTTCCCAAGCGCAGATTAAGTGAGGCATCAGTGGGGGAAACACCTGTGACAGGTGACGTGTCAGAGATGCCTGGGCCTCCTGGGTCCCGGAGCGCCCAGTGGCATCTGCCCAGGGCCACACACGTGGGGAACGGATAAGCCGGTTTAGGAACAAGGGACGTGGCTAAGAGTGCGGGATGGGGAGGCGTCCCACCCACCCTGTGTTCACGTGACCTCCGGGAGTGGCTGGCCTCGCCTGCCTCAGTGTCCTACCAGGAGACAGGGCTTGGTAGGTCAGATTTTCGAGGAAACGGGTAAGACAGAGTTTACCCAGACTGTTGCATCCGCGGAGAGGGGCTTGGGTGTAAAACGATCTCAGTTTGGGAAAAGCAGAAGGCAGGAGGCTTTTTAAATTTTCCTTTATTAAAACATTTTAAAAAATGTTTTATTTATTTTTGAGAGAGAGACACAGAGTGTGAGCGGGGGGGAAGGGGCAGAGAGAGAGAGACACACACACACATACAGAATCCGAAGCAGGCTCCAGGCTCCGAGCTGTCAGCACAGAGCCCGATGTGGGGCTCGAACCCACAAACCGTGAGATCGTGACCTGAGCCGACGCTGGACGCTTAACTGACTGAGCCACCCAAGTGGCCCAAAGGGCAGAAGTCTTTTTAAATGCTGGGGTGTGCTAAAGACAAGTGCTTCAGGACATTAAGTGGGGGATCAGCGTGTTTAGGCTGGCTGCACCTGCTAACTGGCTCCTGCCCTCCCACAGAGACTGGGAGGGCAGGGGCGGAGGTGGGGGGCCGGGACCTGCCCTTCCCAGTGATCGCACTTCAAAGGCGTGGTTTGCAGGTCCTGGGTTGTAGGGGGTACATCTCAAAGGGACAGAGCAAGGATTGACATTTGCAAGTTTGCTAAAGTCAACACTTCTAAGAAAAAGGGAGGTCAGGACCGAGTATCTTCTTTGGGCTGCTCTGAGCTTTCTCAGGCAGGCACTTTAAGGGTCTGGGGTCATCATCCTGGGCACCCCGTCTTGGGCCGGTAAAAGCCATGCTAAAGTGTGCTCAGGGCCCTTAGTCTGCCAGGTGGAGGCTGGAGGGAGTTGTTAGTGCTGAGCCTGTCGGTTCTCAGATAACATCCACCTCCTCTGGGGCTGGACCGAGATGGCGTGAAGTGTGTTCAGCACAGGGCCTGGCACCCCGTAGGCGCTCAGCAGACGTCACATCTTCTCTGAGGACTAGGCTCTGACATCAGCAAAGTCCAGAGCTCTCATAGCCCTCGGCGCTCCCCTCCCGTCGCCCGGCAAGCCCTGTTCTGTGCAGCGCGGCGCCTGGGTACAGCTTCTGGACGCTCGGCAGGACGATCACAAAAGTCACATATGCCCAGACGCACCCAGTACGCACAGGTCTCCCACTGGAGGGTGGACGGTGTGACGGGATCCTGGGCCCTCGGGTCCCCCCAAGATTCTAGGATCTGTCCCCAGGAACCAGACTCAATGCACGTGTTTTGGCAAGGAAAAAAAGATTGAGGCACAGGGGTCCCTCGAGCTTGGGTTCAAATCCCAGCTTGACCATGTTATGGCCTTGAAGAAGTAACTCGGCACTTCCGGGCCCCATTGTCCTCATCTACAAAAGTGGGGGGAGCAGGACCCACCTTACCGGGGGCCGTGAGGATGATGCACGTGGAGAGCGTATCCCAGTGTCCTGTGTGAGACCAAGTGCCAGCTATGGGGACCGTGGGTGTCACTGCTGTTAGCACTCATGGCTTACGCTGTTCTTCATCAGTCCCCAGTGACTGGAAAGGAGGTAGTCGCGTCTACGTGAGTAGCAACATTGGGGACACAAAACCGGGGCATGGCCCGCTTTGCCCTATCCTTCCGCTATGCATTTGTAAAGCAACCCCGATAAGGTGCGTAGCAAGAACGTGGTTCCTGCCTTCGAGGAGTGTCTCTAGGATTTGATGAGAAACCACACTGGGCAGCAGGGACGGCCAGGCAGGGTGTTGGGGGTGCTGCAGGGACGAAACACGGGCCGAGAGGCTAATGGACATTCTTAGCTGCTCACCCCGTCTGCCCTGCTAGGAATTAGCAGTAAATAAATGTGAGGAGGGACTTCTAGGCCAGAGGTTGGCACAAATCTTTTCCTAAAAGCCGCGTAGTAAATATTTTAGGCTCTGCCCACCACAATCTATGTTGCGGGTACCCACTTCTTTGCAGGGCAAAGGCGGCCCTATGCCAGGGTAAATGAGTGAGCGTGGCTGTGTGCCAATAGAGCTTCCTTTACAAAAGCAAGTGGTGGGCCAGAATTGCGCTGATCCCTGCTCTCAGCAAAGGGAACAGACGAGCGGGAGCTCAGAGTCGCTGAGCGGGCTGGTGGTGAGCTTTACGCACTGGGGTATCCGGGATGTGGGCACATCAACGGTTCGCTCGGGCCTCCGTCTCTGCAGAGGGCATCGTCTTGGAGGTGAACTGGGGAGGGCTGTGATCACGGCTCCGGTTGAGGACTAGAACTGACCCTGGGAGCCTGAGGCGGGACCCACCGGACGGAGCCGAGACCGGAGGCTTTATGTCGTCCTGATGAGAGATTCCGGAGGGAATCTCTGTCCCTCGGGGCGACCGCAGGCGGCAGACGGCGGGACTTCGGGCCCTCCATATGTGTTCCCTTGAGGGGGACCAGGGGCGTGCGGGGTGGCTCCAGGCGGGGTGACCCCCGGGGACCCTCTCTTTCAGACGTGAATGAGTGTCACAGCAGTCCCTGCAGCCAGGAATGCGCCAACGTGTACGGCTCCTACCAGTGTTACTGTCGGCGAGGCCACCAGCTCAGCGATGTGGACGGCGTCACCTGCGAAGGTGAGGGGGGCGCCCCGCCCGGCTGAGGGGAGAGCACCCCCGCCCCTTTCTCCCGAACGCCCTTGCAGGCTGGCGGCCGGTGTAGGTGTTTTCTCCCTGCAGCTGAGGCTTGTTTGGATACAAATGAGTCCTCGAGAGTGAGGTTTAGAAAGCAGCACACCCACTCCCCGGATTTTTCTTTCCGAAATGCGTAGCTGGTGAGCGCCACGTCGTGTGGGGGCCTTGGACCACACGTGGCGGGGACCGCAGGTGCCAGGGCTTGGCAGTGTGCGACCCTGGGGCGAGGAGGGGCCTCAGGGGGCCCCCCCGCATGCCCGATTCGAAGCTCTGCCTCTCCCTGGTGGGGGACCATCCATCACCTGCAGCCTGAGGGCCGACCCCAGCCCCACCGGGCTGTCAGAGGGTTGAAGACGACCCAGAAGCGCTTAGTACAGTGCCTGGCGCACCGTAGGTGCTGAAAGGTGCTGTTGGGATTCCTACCGTTTCCACGGAAGGCGTGTTTCTTATTAGCACGTGGATAACCGTTAGCGTCAGGGTGTGCCTGCAGCCCGCGGGCCATCTGTGCTACGCGTACTGTTCTGAAGCCCTTGGCCTTTCCCCCTCCACTTGGCCCCCGTACTGCCTCCTTCCTCCACGTGTACGTACTTTGCACCGTGGACTTGCTGTGTGACGCTGGGCTAAGCTCTTCCCCTCTCTGGGCCTCACGTTCCCCTCTGATGTAAAGGTTCCTGAGCCCCACCCCAGTACTTTGCGGCTTCCTGTGTCCAGATGGCCCCATGTGGCCGTCCTCCCAGGCCCCTTCCTGGCCCACTGTTGGGAATGGAGCTCGGCCGCGGGATGCTGAGGGTGGGCTTTGCCGTCACAGACATTGACGAGTGCGCCCTGCCCACCGGGGGCCACATCTGCTCCTATCGCTGCATCAACATCCCTGGAAGCTTCCAGTGCACCTGCCCTCCGTCCGGATACAGGCTGGCCCCCAACGGCCGCAACTGCCAAGGTGAGCGCTGGGGACGGCCTGGGGCTCTGTGGTGCCGGGGAGCTGAGGCCAGGCAGCCTCCCTGACCCACTGGGGGGGGGGTGCATCTGGGAAGGGGAGGGGAGGCCTCTGCATCCACGGAGTGTCTCGGGGTCCACACGCACCCTGGTCTCTCACTCCTGGCACGCTGTCTCCGGGGGGTTCTGACCCTCCCACCCTGCCCTCAGCAGCTCTGAGGGGGCCAGAACAGGGGCTGACAGCCTTTAGGAAGTGGGACCCCATCCCACAGCAGGGGGGCTACTCGGTCAGCCTTTCATCCACTGATTCGACAGGCCCTTGATGTAAGCCAGGCCCTGCTGAGAGTTACGGGCAGAGCAGTGAGCAGGTGGGGGAGGCCTCTGTCCCAAGGTGCCGATGACTGCCCTGCTGAGGGCGGGCGTGGTCCGCAGTGGGACAGCCCTGAGGTCTCTGTATTCATGAGGGTGTCCCGTTGGGGCCAAGGGGTCAGCTCCCGCATGGACTAAATGAGGGGGTCCGATGGCCCCCATCTGCACTCAGCTCCCATATCTAAGAACACCCTAGGAGTCACCATGAGCCCCGTAACTGAGCCATTTGGTGACCGAGAGAGGGGTGCCAAGGAGATATTTGTGAACGAACAATCCCCGAGTGGATCGAGGGACGGCCCCAAGAAGCTGAGCCACAGAGGTCGGGTCTGTCCGGCCCCTTCCTCGTGAGCCCCCACACAGGACTGTCGACCCAGAGGCTCAGAGGCCCCGGGTTCTGCACACGTGATTTCTGGTCGTGAGGAAGGACTTTGATCAAAGGCGGGCAGGAGCGGTGGCCTTTCCTGGGAGGCACCCACTCGGTGCGTCCGCAGCTCTGGGTGGAAGTCACTTTGTTTTCACCTCTCCGGCGGAGCAGATGACTTTCTTGCTCCTGGCCGGCCTCCCTTGCCGCAACCTGGGGTCCTGCCAGACACAGCAAAACACATTCCTGAGCCTCGGCCTTTGAGATTAGGAGTGTTGTTTTTACCGCCGAGATCAGGCGTTTGGCACCTCTCACAGACGCCTCTCAGGCTCGCCAGACCCCACCATTCTGCTGCTCCTGAGACCTGTGGGAAAGAGGACAGCTCCCCGTGTCCGGGGACCTCTCAGGACAGTGCCCCGGGCCTCACCGACCCCGGGCCCTGGGCACAACGTAGAACTCCTTGAAGCCTTGGTGTCCTCATCCGTCACATGCAGCTGCTAGCTTCTGCCATTTCCTTCTGGCATGTCGCGAGTCCCCCGTGAGGTGACGGTACTGACCCTCAGGAGCCTCGGACAGGTGCTGGCTGCTTAGAACCTTGGCTCTGGCCCGTGTGGGTTCAAAGCTCAACTCTGCCGCGCGCAAAATGTGCGGCCTTGGGTGAGCCCCGGAGCCTGTGCGAGCTCCTGCCTACACTGAGGATAATAACAGTTCTTGCCCAGTGAGCCGTCGGGAGAACGGAACTCTCCAAAGCTCATCCCAGAACTGTGAACGATGAGTAAAACCTCCATAAATACCGGTTATCCTCTAAGTAAGAAAGCTGGCAAGGGCACTGCCACAGAGCGCAGGGGAGGGAGGGGAGCAGGGGAGCAGCCAGGGGAGGGCAAGGGCGGCCCCATCTCCCCCCTCAGTCCTGCCTGGTGGGAGGCCCCAGCGCCACCATCTGGGGATGGGGTCGGCTCGGGCGGCCTCAGCCTTCACCGGGCTGCCTTGGGGTCTCTCACAGACATCGATGAGTGTGTGACCGGCATCCACAACTGCTCCATCAACGAGACCTGCTTCAACATCCAGGGTGGCTTCCGCTGCCTGGCCTTCGAGTGCCCCAAGAACTACCGCCGCTCCGCAGACACGTAAGTCCCTCGGGCCCCGCCATTGTCTGTCTGCGTCGGCCTTCCTGGGGGCCTGGCTCCCGGCCTGGGTGGGCGGCTCACGAACTGTGCCCTCCCACCGGGGCCCTGGGAAACTTGAGGACCCCGATTCTCAAGCCCCTAAACGCCGGGAGGCTGGTTGCAGAGAGCCTAGGTAGTGACTTCAAGGAGGGCAGGCCTGGCCTCAGGGAGCCTGTGCGAGGAGCCAGACAGAAACACCAGGCCTGAGACCTTGGGCCCGAGGCAGCTCGCCGGGCCCCAGCTTCGTCATCTGCGAGATGCAGAGGTCAGAACATACTCTGACCCAGACGAAGGTAGTGATGCTTCTGGGTGAGCGGATGTGGTTGCTGGGGCATCGTCATTAGGCGACCCCCCCTCCTGAAAGCCAGATTCCATTCAGCCCGGTGACTGCGTGGGAACGGCACGGAATTTTCTGTGTCCCAAACTTGAGGCTGTATGTTCCTATGTTATTGGAAGCTCCGTCCTTCCCAGGCCACTAGGGTGTCTGTTGGGATGTCCAGAAACCCCCTTCCTCAGGGCGTAGGGAGGACCTCTGGCCTCACTGCATACCACCCTACCCCTAATTTTATTCAGCGAGGTTTGTTTCATGGCACTGTCAGTAATTTCAGGAGGAGCTCTTTAGTGGGGCCAGATTCGGGAGCACGGGTGCATGACCCCTTCCAACCCCCGGAAACGCTCAAAGCCAGTGCACAGCTAGGCTGACCGCAACTCAGCCTTTTGACCGTGAGCCTGCTCCTCCCGCTGGAGGGTCAGGGCCTCCTTGGCTGGTGCACCCGGCCCCAGTGTCCACTCGCTCAAGCCCAAAGGGCGGCTGCCCTGGCTTGCGGTTCTGGCCTGGCCTCCGGCTTGCTGAATGCCAGATGCTCAGACCTCCGTCTCCCCAGCGGCACTCTGGGCTCTTCCCAGGTGCTCGTCCTCCGGCCTCGCCACCTCCGCGGGCTTGCTCTGTTCCCCCAGCCCACGTAGGCTCGTCCGCCTGGAGACCCGATAGCTCGTGTCCTCCCTGTGCCCCGGTTAGGGAAGAGGCACCCCAGAACTGAGCCCTGGAGGGCAGCGAGGGCGTACCTCGGACCCCTAAGAAAGTTCCGTTTCCTCAATTTGAGGCTGGGCTGCTATTTGTGGTATTAAGTTCCTGCTCCCCCAGTTCTTTGTCTGTGTCTGGGCTCGAGGACTCTGGAAGACTGGCTGGCGCTGGGCATGGAATTCTAACGCAGGCAGCCACGAAGCCCAGACCGGAGGCAGCCTCCCTGTGGGGGTCTGCGTGCTTCCCGAGCCCAAGGGTGGACAGGTGGGCGCCGTGAGCTGAGGTTGTGACTGAAATCAGCAGACCCGGCCCCTTCATGCGTGTTGGCGTTTGCTGTGGAAGCCTTGGCCATGCCTCGGTGCTGGAGAAAGTCATTTACTTGTTTGGGGACCACGGGCATACTGTGTGCAGGCACCCGGGCAGACAGTGGGCCCACAAAGGCCCCCGTGCCCAGCACCGTGCCTACTGAGAGCACATTCCAGAGCAGCAGTGGCCACAGAGTGCAGCAGAGTCCCCATGTGGCTTGGGTGGGGGGTGCCTGGAGTAGGCGTTGGTGGAATGAATGGGGAGGGGGACACCGAGTTAGGCAAAGAGGGAGGGCGTGGCGGGCAGGACTGGAGTAGGGCTGGGGACAGGGGATCGAAGGGCGTCCGGCCATGAAATGGGGTGCTCAGTGGGGAGCCTGGGCTGGCATTCTGCTCACTGTGGGGGTTGATGCTTCAGGGCTCGGTCTGTCCCATCCCACGGCTTCATCAGCATGTACCGGGGGCTGATAAAGAGGGGGCTTGTCATTTTCTGTGAGTAGGAAGAGGGAGCAGGGCCCCACCCACAGTACAAGCAAGAGAGGGAAGATGGGGCTCCAAGCTGCCCCTCTGGGGAGGACGGCCCAGATTAACACCCATGCCTGCTCGCCAGCGCCCCCCCCCCCCCCCCAGTGGCGGGCACAGAGGGGGAGGAGAAAGAAACTGGGGGTAGTGGCCAGGCCAAGCCCTCCAGGACTGAGTTCTCCAGCTTCTTGGGGAAGCTGTGGCATTCCAGAAAGGTGCCAGCTTGGAGTTACTCCATTCCAGGTCGCTTGGGCTCCTTGGAGCCTCTATACCCTCAGCTGTGAAGCGGGTGGTCAGGCCACCCTGCCAGGTTCCTGCGGGGTGAGCCTTGATGGTGGAGCAGGGCCCCCTCATAAAGCTCACGCTGGGTTCAGCCCCCATGGGGGAGTGGGTAGGCGCCCCAAAGGTCTGTCTCACTGCCAGTTTTTAGGGGGGTGCTCCCTGGTGTCCAGGGCAGGGCCTGAAAGGAAAGGGGAAGAGCCAGGGCCGGGATTCCAGACTTCCAGACTCACTCTCCTGTTCCTTGGGGCTGTGGCCTCAGGTCAGTCTCTTGGCCACCCGGGGGCCCTTTCTGTGTCTGCAACACCTGCTTGGCAAGGCCTTGGGGATTAGCAGGGATTAGTGGTAACGAGCTCCAGGCAGCCAGCCCGGTGCTGGGACAAGAGTGGTAGGGAGTGAGGACGGTGATGACCAGCCATCCCGTTTCTCTCCCTCGGGGCACTTCAGCTTAGCCACGGAGGTTCCTCGGGGCACCTCTGCTGTTCCCCGCCTGCTGCTTGCCGCCCGTGTGACTGGTTGAGCTCCCGGCCCTCCGATGGGAGACGAGACACGGGCGTCTGAGGGGCTGTGTGGTTGGGGCCATCATGCTACGGAATCACGGGCTAGCCGGGAGCCCGGTGTAGGAAGGGGGGTTGGGGCTGGAACCCCAAGTTGAGTGGCCATTGGAGGCTTGTATCCTGGTTGTCCCCTCCTAGAGAGAGGAGTTACCGTAGGACCACGGGGGCTCGGAGCTTAGTGTCAGCATAGTGACAAGCCTCTGACAAATGGTAGACCGACCCAGGCAGGATACAGGCCGGAGCTCCAAGCGAGGAGTGGCCCGTCTTCTCGGCACTGTTAACGCCTCAGGCTGAAGTTTTCTTGCTTTGTAGCTTCTTTTCCTCATCCTCCAAAATCCTCTTAAAGAATTTATTATCTGGCCTGCAGAAAGCAATTTACAAAATTTAAAAGAGCTGTATCAGGAAAGACCCACTAGCCAGCATTTCTGTAGGTAACATTTAGGGAGTCTTGATAGGGAAGATTTAAGGTGTGTGCCCTCTCTCTGCCTCTCTGTCTCTCTCTGGGCCTCAGCCTTCTCTTTCTGTCCACACAGTCTCCTTCTGGGCAGTGTCCCTGGCGGCCAAGGGGCGGTAACTGGAGCATGACCCAGCAGGCTGGGCCACAAACCACAGGGCTGGGCCTCATGGATCGTCCAGGCTGTTAAGATCCTGACCACACGATTCCCTCCTACCCACAGGAGGAATGTCAAAGCGTTCCAGAGCCTGGGATGGGACTGAAAACATCCTCTTTATCCCCTCAGCAGGACGGACCCCTGAGACATGCGGTCTTAGAAGCCAGAGGAAGGCCGCACAGCCTCGGTTGGCACAGCTGTGGGCCTGAGGGTACAGTGCGGGTGGACAGGGGTGAGGGGAGTGGAGCCCTGCCTTGGCCTGTTCCCAGGGCTTCTGTCCAGAATGACAAGAGCGTGAAAGCCAGGGAGGTGCCGGCAGGGAAGGCTATAAGCGTGAGACAGCCTGGGGGGTGGCCAGAATGGCCGTGCCTCCCAGGAGAAGGGACTGGGCCTGGGGGACCTTCTCTCTCTAGTGTGTGGCGACTTCCAGCATTGCATTTTCACAGAAAATAGAGTGTTCCGATCAAATCCGTTGCACTGAAAAATTGGGGCGCGTTGTTCTCTTGTACATGACGAGATGGAAACCGAGGCGTGTGGTCCCAGGGACCTGGCCCTTCTCTGTGCGACGACAGCCCTCCAGACATGCTGGCGAACAAAGACTTTTGTGTGGGTGCCCAGGGTGGCGGGCAGTTTGCCGGATGCGGTAGTCGAGGTTTCTGTGATGTTTCCATAAGCTCAGGGTAGAGCAGGACAGGAGCGTTGAAGTTGGAGCTGACCGGGAAAACCGGGGCCGTACGTGTTTGTGCACATTTACTGGGGTGCATAGCATGTGTCAAGTTCACACCGGGTCCTGGAGATGAAGCCGGGGAGCCATCGCCCGGCCCTTGGGAAGTGAATGGTCCACACAGAGCCAGGCCGAGAAATGCCTCGTGTGAGAAATGCCCGCGGCTCTGCGGTTAATGCCTCTTCGGGGTTCGTGGTGGGGGTGTGGGGACCATGGAGGAGGGAGCGTCCGGTTCTCCGGTGTGGTGGCTGCGGGAGCTCGAACGTCACGCACACGTCACGTCCCCTCTGGCCACACGTGCTGGGTTAATGCGTCCATCTGACAAATCAAAACCCCGTCCTTGGACCGGGTACAGGCCACACAGAAGTGGGACAAGCTTAAGTCACATGAAGGCGACTCTAGTGCCACCTGCTGGCCAGACCACCAGGCCTTTCCTGAAGCAGCTGGTGCGTGTGTGCGCGCACACGTGCGCGTGTGCGTGTGTGTGTGTGTGTATGCGCGCGTGTGGATGAAGGCTTTGAAGTGACACAGGCCAACTTCGTTTCTGCCACTTAATACAGACTGTGGCGTCACAGACAAGTTACGTGTCCTCACTGAGCTCTGACCTTCCCGTCAGTAGAGCGGGAGAAACCCTGATTCACCCAGCACGCGGCCAGGCATCTTCCCTCAGGGTCTCCCGAACCCCCCGGAACCTTACCGTTTGGCCTGGAGCTAGGTGTCTCGGGGGGTAGGCCGCCCCTCGGCAGCCCCCTTCTTCTGCTTTCCTTCTCTCCTCTCTGTCCCCTCTGCCTCTGGGCCCCTCCCATGCATGACTCCCCCGCAGTGCTCCTGGTCCTCACCTACCGTGGAGGATCATCCCCAGGGAGTACCCTGGAGCTCGCTCCCGGGGCTGGCCTAGCGAAGCCTGCTCAGAATGGTAAGCGGCCAAATAAATGAGATGATTCCCCTCATCCCGATAAAGAGCCGGAAATCGGATGGAAAAAAGAGACCCCGCTCACAAGAAACGCCAAATGTGAAATAAGTCCGAGTAACCCAACACAAGGCACAGAAACGTAAAGAGCTGAAAGGGAGACGTGATGGAAGGCTAGGACGGGACTTGCTCCTGGCCAGAGAATCCAAACACCGTCAACATGGCAGAACTTCCTGGGGCATGCTCTGCCAGCTCCCATGGGGCTCTGCACTTGGGCTCCGCTTCCAAAGGCAGCTGCCATCAGAGTGTGATGGCCTGGTGTTCAGGAGGCAGAAGATCGTCCCTGTCCCCAACCTCTCACAGGAAGTTAGAACCGGTCTCCGTCTCCATCAGGGGAAGTGAGGAGCTCTCACCATCCTGTCACAGAAAGTTGGAGCCTGTAGCAGGAAGTCGGAACCTCTTTCCATCCTGTCACAGGACGTTAGGAGCTCTCTCTAATCCTATCACAGGAATCAGGAGCTATCACCAACCTGTCACAGGAAGTTAGAACCCCTTTCCGTTCTGTCTCAGGAATTAGGAGCTCTCAGCATCCTGTCACAGGAAGTTAGACACTATCAACATCCTGTCACTGGAAGTTAGGAGCTCTCACCATTCTGTTACAGGAAGTCAGAACTTCTTTCCATCCTGTTATAGGAAGTTAGGAGCTGTCACCGTCCTGTCACAGGAAGTTAGAACCTGTAACAGAAGTTAGACCTCTTTCCATTCTGCCTCAGAAATTAGGAGCTCACCATCCTGTCACAGGAAGTTAGAGTGTGCCGCAGGAAGTCAGAACTTCTTCCCATCCTGTCACAGGAAGTTAGGAGCGATCACCATCCTGTCACAGGAAGTTAGAACCTATAACAGGAAGTTAGAACCTCTTTCCATCCTGTGGCTGGAAGTTAGGAGCTATCACCATTCTGTCACAGGAAGTCAGAACTTCATTCCATCCTGTCTTGGAAGTTTGGAGCTATCACCATCCTGCCATTGGAAATTAGAACGTGTAACAGGAACTTGGAACCTCTTTCCATCCTGCCACAGGAAGTTAGGAGCTATCGCCATTCTGTCACGGGAAGTTAGGAACTATCACCATCCTGTCACAGGAAGTCAGAGAATGTCACAGGAAGTTAGAACCTCTTTCCATCCTGTCACAGGAAGTTAGGAACTATCACCGTCCTGTCACAGGAAGTCAGAGAATGTCACAGGAAGTTAGAACCTCGTTCCATCCGGTCACAGGAAGTTAGGAGCTATCACCGTCCTGTCACAGGAAGTCAGAGAATGTCATAGGAAGTTAGAACCTCTTTCCATCCTGTCACAGGAAGTTAGAACCTCTTTCCATCCGGTCACAGGAAGTTAGAACCTCTTTCCATCCTGCCACAGGAAGTTAGGAGCTATCGCCATTCTGTCACGGGAAGTTAGGAACTATCACCATCCTGTCACAGGGAGTCAAAGAATGTCATAGGAAGTTAGAACCTCTTTCCATCCGGTCACAGGAAGTTAGAACCTCTTTCCATCCTGCCACAGGAAGTTAGGGGCTATCACCATCCTGCCATTGGAAATTAGAACGTGTAACAGGAACTTGGAACCTCTTTCCATCCTGCCACAGGAAGTTAGGAGCTATTGCCATTCTGTCACAGGAAGTTAGAACCTCTTTGCATCTGGTCACAGGAAGTTAGAACCTCTTTCCATCCGGTCACAGGAAGTTAGAACCTCTTTCCATCCGGTCACAGGAAGTTAGAACCTCTTTCCATCCGGTCACAGGAAGTTAGAACCTCTTTCCATCCGGTCACAGGAAGTTAGAACCTCTTTCCATCCGGTCACAGGAAGTTAGAACCTCTTTCCATCCGGTCACAGGAAGTTAGAACCTCTTTCCATCCGGTCACAGGAAGTTAGAACCTCTTTCCATCCTGTCACAGGAAGTTAGAACCTCTTTCCATCCGGTCACAGGAAGTTAGAACCTCTTTCCATCCGGTCACAGGAAGTTAGAACCTCTTTCCATCCGGTCACAGGAAGTTAGAACCTCTTTCCATCCGGTCACAGGAAGTTAGAACCTCTTTCCATCCGGTCACAGGAAGTTAGAACCTCTTTCCATCCTGCCACAGGAAGTTAGGAACTATCACCATCCTGTCACAGGGAGTCAGAGAATGTCACAGGAAGTTAGAACCTCGTTCCATCCGGTCACAGGAAGTTAGAACCTCTTTCCATCCGGTCACAGGAAGTTAGAACCTCTTTCCATCCGGTCACAGGAAGTTAGAACCTCTTTCCATCCTGCCACAGGAAGTTAGGAACTATCACCGTCCTGTCACAGGGAGTCAGAGAATGTCACAGGAAGTTAGAACCTCGTTCCATCCGGTCACAGGAAGTTAGAACCTCTTTCCATCCGGTCACAGGAAGTTAGAACCTCTTTCCATCCTGCCACAGGAAGTTAGGAACTATCACCGTTCCGTCATAGGAAGTGGGCGCTCTCCCCGTTCTGTCACAGGAACTTAGAACCTCTTTCCATGCTGTCACAGGAAATTAGGGGCTACCGTCCTCCTGTTACAGGAAGTTAGAACCCACCCCCATCTCCATTCCAGGCCCTGGCTGTCCCTGTGGACACACAGGAAACTGGGCCTGGGGCACAAGACCCAGCGAGGCGGGTGGGGATCAGACCTCACTGCCTGAGCACACATCTGGCTTCCTCACTCCGTGACCTTGGGAAGGCCTCCCGACTCTTCCAGGCTCAGTTTCCGCATCTGACGAATGGCACTCGGGCCACTCTCACGGTGCAGTTACGGTGCTCGCGCTAGAGAACGCTTGGTGACGAGTGGCCGAGCGCTTGATAGGTGGCAGCGGCCGTGACCGCTAGCGGTGGAGATGACCGCCCCCGGGGTCATCTCCGTGCCCCGCCAAGAGCCCCGTGTAGCCGTGACCACGGCCTGGGTGAGGGGCCGGGCGCCCGGACGACACTCAGAGGGCGGGGGTGCGCCCGGGGAGTGTGGCCCGGCGGGGGGTGCTCTGCCGGCGAGAGGGGACACACCTCACTCCCGGCACGGCCCTAGACCCCGGCCACCCAGCGCCCCCTGAGGGTGTTGGAAGAGGCTAGTGCCTGAGCCAGCGGCCCGGAGGTCCACGGCACCTCCCGCAGGTGAGTGAGGGGTGCTCTTCCTTTAGCCGAATCGGCCAGAGGGGTGGCGGGGGTCCCCGCCCGGCGAGCCCTCGCTTTCCCTCGCGCTCTGTTGTGCCTCCGCTTGCTGAATTTGCTCTAATCCTCTTCTTGTCTCTCTGTCCACTTTTCTTGCAGCCGCTGCGAGCGCTTGCCTTGCCATGAGAATCAGGAGTGCCCCAAGCTGCCTCTGAGAATAACCTACTACCATCTCTCTTTCCCCACCAACATCCAAGTGCCCGCCGTGGTTTTCCGCATGGGCCCCTCCAGTGCCGTCCCCGGGGACAGCATGCAGCTGGCTATCACCAGCGGCAACGAGGAGGGCTTTTTCAGCACCCGGAAGGTGAGCCACCACAGCGGGGTGGTGGCCCTCACCAAGCCCGTCCCTGAGCCCAGGGACTTGCTCCTGACCGTCAAGATGGACCTCTCTCGCCATGGCACCGTCAGCTCCTTTGTGGCCAAGCTTTTCATCTTTGTGTCCGCAGAGCTCTGAGCACTTGCTTTGGGCCGCCGGGGGCTCCCTCTTGTTGCTTTCCTCACCCTCCCCTCCGGGATCTTAATAAAGTTTCAGCAGGCGATCCGACCCAGCATGCCTCACGTGCCTTGGTTTTATTTCGCCCGGGCGGGAGGCCGTGCTGCTCGTCACCCTGGGGCGAAGCAGGCACCTGCCACGGCCTGGTGCTCCCGCGCGGTGACGGAGGAGTGGTTTTCATATGCTCGTGTGCATCTGGGAGTCCCTGTTGCCGGAGGTCACCGTCTACACCGCCAGGGGGCCCGGGGACGGGGTTCAGGAGGCGCGCGTGTATCGCCTCAGAGGAGTGAGCTCTCCTCCATCTTGTGTTGAGCCCGAAGGCTGAGGCCGTCATTGAAAAGAGGGTATCGGGCTCCTTCCGCTCTCGTTCTCTAGATGTGGAGACTGAGGCCCAGAGAAGGGGCAAGGCTCGGCCAGGGTTTTGTGGCCTATTTGTAGCAGAGCCGGGCCGCGGGACCAAGTCTCTGGCTGCGCTTGGTGTCCTGGCTGTGTTGCGTGGAGCTGACCCTTTAACGGAGTCCAGAAAACTCGATCCTGAGCCTCTCGTTCTGTTTGTCTTGATGACAAGCCCGAACCGGTGGGAGAAAGACCCAGAACACAGTTGCAGAATCTTGGCTGCCGCTCTTGCCTGAATACGGTTAGTTGCCTCGGCCGGGGATCCTGCCCCCCCTGCCGGGAGGAGGAGGCAGAGGATAAGACGATAGATGTGCCACTGGTGCTTCGGGTCCTTCGTGTGCATGGCCCCAGTGCCGCAAGGCAGGTGTCTCATCCCCGTGGAGACCCAGAGACAGCAAGTGATTTGCCCAGGTTCGCACAGCTGGTGTTTGAACCCTAGCTTGCTGACTCCATAACCCCAACTATTCCATTCTCACAACACCGTCAGCATGGGCCTCGAGCCACCCGCCTCTCTCCATTCCCTCCACCATGATTCCAGCCAAACCGTGGTCACCAGTCCCCAGAGTGCCCTTCGAGGCCCTGTATGATTTTGTCCTTGCACGCGTCCCCAGCCCGACTACAAATTGCTCCCCCCTTGCTCCCTTCCCTTGAGCCACACCGCTGAGTTCTTTGCTGCCTCAGGCCCTTTGCACACGCTTTGCTCCCTTGGCTCCGATGCTGGCTAAAGCTCAGCTTAAGTGCTCCTTTCTCAGTGAGGCCTTCCTCTTGGCTCAGCTCCTCTGTCAAGTCTTTCTGCTACCTCGCGCTTCCTTTGTTATGCTTATCACGGTTTGCATTTCCCATTTATCTGTGTCTCGCGTGTCTGTCTTCACCACCCGGAGGGCTCTGGGCCGGCAGAGACCAGCTCTGTCCCCTTCAGCGATGTGTCCCTAGCTCCTGGCGAGGTGCCTAACACACAGGAGATGCTCTGTCCGTGCCCGTTGAGGGAACGGATAACTTTCTACCAACACTGGCTTATGTCTCTAGCATTTCTGTGACTGCCGATGCTGTTTCCCAGCAGAAACCCGAGGGGAAGGCAGAACATCACAGGGGAACCAGGATATTGCGGGGTCCTAAGATCCTTCCTATAGTTCCGTGTAAGTTGGTGGGGGGAGGGTGTGCTGGCCTTGCCGTCTGGCAGGGAAGACAGATGCCTTGTGCCTGTTGACAGAGTGGCAGTTGAACTACCGTGGAAGCCAGTCACCTCAAGCCTTCCACGCTGTCTCCCATAGCTCTCTCTGAGCATGTCTGGTCTGTACCGGCTCCCAGTCTCCCATCTTCTAGAGCATTCTCCAAGCTGCAGCCGGAGGACCCCTCTGAAGGACCAGCCTGGTCTCGTTAGGACCTTCTGTGATTCATTTACCAGCGGGTCAAGTCCAGCTCTCTTGGAATGGTATCCAAGGCCATGCTCGATCTAGCCTCTGCCCACATTTTCAGCTCTAGCCTAGCTCATCCCCTCGTTCTAGTCCTGCAGGGGTGCCTGTCCTCCCCTGAATGTGCCTTCTCTTGGCTTTAGCGTGTGCCCTGCCACCCTCCTACAAACTGCTGTGTTTCTTGAAGGCTTAACTCAAAAGTCATCTCCTCAGTGAAGCCTTTCCTTAACCTGAGCTCCAGTAGCCCTGAACATCTGCACATTTTTCCCTGTTATCTTGTGATTATTACTTTTTATTATCCCTACTGCACTGGGACCTTTCGGAGGACACGGATTATGTCTCTATTCTCGACACCTGCAGTGTTTGGCCTATAGAAAGAGTTCAGTAAACAACTGAATAAATAGATGGATGGACAGATGGATGAATGGATGGATGATGAATGGATGATGGGCAGGTGGATGAATGGATGGATGGGTAGATGGATGGATGGATAGATGATGGATGGATGGATGGATGGATGGATGGATGAATGATCGATGGATGGTATTTTCAAGGCTAAGTTCAAATATCCCCTCTTCTGTGAAGTTAGCAAGGCACAGCAGGGATCCGGTTATCGTATTCAAGTATTCCTTCCCCATGCTCCAGATTATCCAGGTTGGAAGAAGCCCTTTTCCTTCATGTCTAGGAGTGTTGAGTTGGGGGGAAATGCTCAGGGGCTTTAGAGGCCCTGCAGTGACCTTACGGAGTTTGCCAGAGTCCCCTGTACGACATTCCCACCAACTGACCATCCAGCTTAGCTTGCGCTCTCCCTTGTTTGTAGAAGTCCCTACATCTTAAGGTGGCCCATTCCATTTCAGGACGCCTCTGCTGTCTCTGTGTGTGCGCCTGAGTGCATATGTGGGGCTGATATCTGCACTACCTGGAGGCTTCTCTCTGCCCTGCAGTTCCTTGGGGCTGTACGGTCATAGTCCTACATCGTGCTGCTGAGATCATACAGTGCAGAACAAAAATAATAACCAAGAGTTTGAATGTCCTCCTGGCCACTTACTAGTTCTGTGACCTTGGAGAAGTCATTTGCCTTTCAGAGCTTCAAGGCCCCCGTCATGGATTATGTTGAAAATTACATGTAATTGCAGATGAGGCCCTATCTGGTATATATAGTCGGCAGTCAATAAGTGTTGGTTTTTTCATTCATCGGAGGGAATGTGAGTGTCCATTTGGATCTTGAGTTCAATGGGGAATGAAGGCTCAGAGGGTCTGGATGTGTCTAAGGTCACTGCCATCACCTCGGACTCCTAGGACTCTGCACTTCTGACTCCATCACTGTCCTAACCCAAGCTCCCCAGGGCAAGTGATAATAATCATGGCTATCATTATTGTAATGATAATAATCATGACTATGATAGCTAACACATGTACTGCTTGCTGAGGGCCAGGTACTGCTCCAAGCATTAAATTGAACTCTCACAACAGCCTTGTGAGGAAAATACGGTTATGATCCCCATTTCACATTGGAGACATGGAGGCATAGAGCAGATAAGTAACTTGCCCAGAGCCCCACAGCTGGTCTCAGGTGGAGCTGGGATTCACACCCAGGCAGCCTGGCTCTGCCTCCTGTCCTCCGAAACCCTGTCCCCTGCTGTCTTGAATGCTGTGAAGCAGATAGGATTGCTGGGATCAGTCAGTGCCGGTTGGATTGTTACTCCGGCCTCATCTCTGAAATCACTGGATACAAGCCCTATTCTATGGTTTCCAAGTATAAAGGAAGCAGTGTAGTGTAGAGGGAAGAGCTGTAAAGACTAAGTGAGATATAGTGACGAAAAGAATGAAATCTGGCCATTTTCAACAACGTGGATGGAACTGGAGGGTACGATGCTAAGTGAAATAAGTCAGAAAAAGACAGATGTCAAATGATTTCACTCATGTGTAGAATTTGAGAAACTTAACAGAAGACCCTAGGGGAAGGGAAGGAAAAATAAGGTACAAACAGAGAGGGAAGCAAACCACAAGAGACTCTTAAATACACAGAAAAAACTGAAGGTTGATGGTGGTGGAAGTTTGGGCGCTGGGGAAAATGGGTGATGGGCATTGAGGGCACTGGTTGGGATGAGCACTGGGTGTTGTAGAAGTGATGAATCACGGGTATCTATTTCTGAAGCCAAGACTACACTGTATGTTAGCTAACTTGACAATTAAAAAAAAAAAGCCATTTCAGCTATGAGATTTTGGGTAGAGAAACTTAAAATTTTATTATATTACATGGTCATTTGGTAGTAACCTTATCCTCACATAGCATCACTGTTTTCATTAAGTAAATAGAGTCCATGATGTACTGACCAAAAATAAATAAACCAAAAGACTAAGTGAGATAATGTGTGCAAACCCTCTAGCACAGAGAATCTGGAAAGATGCAGCAGCATAGTGTTTGAAGCTCTCTGGATTCCAACCCAAAACACACAAACAACAACAACAAAAAAAATTTAAATCTACAGAAAATATGCACAACTAAATGAGGTGACAGGATATCCCTACGAACGCCCAAATACAGTGTATGTCCATCGGCATGGTATCGGCACCTGTGCAGAAGAAAGCAGTGGGAGACTCCAGAATAGTCAACAGATATTCCCTAGAAAATACAGAGAACAAATTATGGAGCATCGGCTGAGACTGGGAGACATTTACTCAGTCCATTCCAGTGCGTGCAAGGAGCTCATGGAAGCGTTGAGGGAACGGAGCCATCTAGCCCCTAGGAACCCCTGAAACTGAGCCAGCGGGGCTTCCCTTAATGTCAGGATCTCACACTATGGAGAAATTGCTGGGTGGGAAATGCAGAGTTGAGTAGGAAAGAGACAACAGACTGGATAAAGAAGGTCCAGGTAAATGTAGAGGAATATCAGAAGGCCAGCTGCCCCAAATGACAGATAAGGGAGTTCTGTGAAGTCAGAAAAACTGTGAATGCGCCTTTTTCTAAAATTTCAGGAAAACTAATTCCACTTGAAAATGATCAACCAAAAAGTAGCAAGGTTGAGTCTCCTACAAAAATTATTGTAAGAAAGGAGATACTAAGGAACAGAATGGCATCCCTCCAGATAATGAAAATACATCAGTAACAGATGTTCACAGTCTAGATCAAAACTGTAACCTATATCAAAACAGAGTAAGAGCACTAAGAAAATGATCAAAAATGTAAGAAAACTGTGGGTCAGAATTAAGAAAAACTGAGACATGAAGTGACAGAACCCAGGAAATAATTTAAAACTAAAGCAAAAAACAATTTCAGAAATATTTCAGAGAAAGAGCGACCAAAGAGAAGACAAATTTTATAAGTCAAAAAAGAAGTAGAAGAGATGAAAAGGCTCGAAGAGAAAGTGACGGACATAGAAGACACACACAGAGACCCACCATACAGATAATAGAAATCTCTGAAGCACTAACCCAAAACAAAGGAAAGAGATAAGTATTAAAAATGGTAACTCAAGCAAGTTTCCAGAAACTTAAAAAAAAAAAAAAAGATTTGAAAATCCACATTGAAAGAACGCAGCATGCCTGAACGTATCTACTCAGAACAGCAAATATCAAGACATAGTCTAGCAAAATTATCGGACTTTGTTATTTTTTTTTTAATTTTAGAGAGCGTGTGAGCAGGGGAGGGGGCAGAGGGAAAGCGAGAATCTTAAGCAGGCTCCACGCTCAGAGTGAAGCCCCACGTGAGGCTCGATCTCACAGCCCTGGGATCATGACCTGAGCAGATATCAAGAGTCGGATGCTCAACTTAGTAAGTCACCTGGGGGCCTCAAATTATCGGACTTTAAAGGAAAGAGAAGACAGGGGCACCTGGGTGGCTCAGTCAGTTAAGCACCGACTTTGGCTCAGGTCATGATCTCGCAGTCCATGGGCTTGAGCCCCACATCAGGCTCTGTGCTGACAACTCAGCCTGCTTCGGATTCTGTGTCTCCCTCTCTCTCTGCTCCTTCCCCACTTGTGCTCTGTCTCTCTCTGTCTCTCAAAAATAAACAAACATTAAAAAAAAATGAAAGGAAAGAGAAGACAAACAGTGGGCATCTAGACAAAAACAGCAATGACTTATAAGGGGAAAAAGTATGTTGTCATCAGACTTTTTCACAGCAACACTTATGCTGGAAGAAGATGAATACTTAGGATCCTCAAGAAAACATAAGCCAAGGATTATATGCCCAATGAAACGACTCGTGTACAAAGGACACAAGCCATTATCAACATGCAAAAGTATCAGCCTACAAGCGTTAAGCATAGTTGCTTATCCAACCACAACTAAGTGAGTATTGTAAGGACAGCATATAGAATGAATTGCTATATGTCCAAACAATGTAGATAAATATGAATTGCTGTCTGTCCAAACAACGTAGATATAGCACGTCTATAAAACCTGCAGGAAGAATAGGGAGGATGTATCCAAAAATACATATATTATTTTAAGTAATTGTGTTCGTGGTGGTGGTGGTGGTGGTAATTTTAGTCTTGCTCTTCTGAGACTACTGTGTCAGAATATAGAATAACTAAATAAATAATTATGGGATCTTCTATCATCTCCTGTGTTCTTAAGAACCAGGATTCTGATACGGAAGAAAAGAGATTCCTCTGTAATACGGAAGAGATTAAAAGTCTGTGTGGTTCTCGTTTTGAATCAGAAATATCAGTAGGAACTCATGATATATTTTACCTTTAAAAATGTCCACTGAAGAGGCCCGGGAGAAATGGCCAACCCAGTAGCACCAAACATATCTGGTGTCTAGATTGTGGTCTTGCGATACCGTTTACCGCTAAAAAACCAAAACCAAAGCAAACCAAAGACTTCTCGGAGATGTAGCTGGGGCAGTAGAAGTACAAAATAAGGCTGGAGTCATGCCAGAGAGCAAGAGAGCTACTGGACATTACTGGGGCCAAGTCGAAAGGACACAGGAGCCACTCTGATCTTCCCTCTGGGCAAAGATGGGAAAACTTGAGCTCCAGCAAAGGATAATCATTGCAGTGGGTTGAAACCCATCAAACAGTTCACATCCATGAGTTCATACCGATACTTGAAAAAATCAACGGGTAACCTCTGGATGATGAGAGAGAGCTAGTTCATGGTCCTGAAAACTTATTAAACTGCATCTTTGTTCCGGGTAGGTGTTGCATTTATGTTTTATTTTACAATAAAGAGGATTTAAAATGTTTCTAGCCCACATATTTTAAACTCGCACTTGAAACAAGCCCCCGCCTCTTCTCCCTCCTCCCGATCTGTCGCAGGACACCGTGGGTTTGACTTCTCTGTGCCGGGCGCCGAGCTGGGCACCGCGTGCGCGTTCTCTCACTTGCCACCCCTGCGACCCACCTGACCCAGGGCTCCGGGAAGGCGGGACCGTGTCTCCCACGTTTGCTTGGGCATCCTTGGTGCCCGGCACCCAGCAGGCCCTGAAAACACACCTGTTGAGTGAGCGGATGAACAAATGTGTCTGCAGTTGTAGAAACGGCATTGGCAAATAGCCCAGCTTCGCTCACCCGCAGCCAGGGCCGCTGAAAACGGGAGTGTGGGTCCCGGTCCAGGTCGCAGGAAGGGCCACGAGGCATCCCCGCCGAGCAGCCGGGCCGCGGAGGCCACTGCGGTTCTCCGCGGGAGCCGCCTCTGGACGGGCGCTCCCCACCTGGCCACCTGCTGGTCCTCCTGGATCCTGGGTGTCTGTGGGAGTGGCGGTTGCGACATTCCCATCCGCCTCTTGTGCTGTGGTTCCCCCCAGGCTCCGCCAAGAGAAGACAGACACCGTCCGCTGCATCAAGTCCTGCCGTCCCAACGATGTCACCTGCGTGTTGGATCCTGTGCACACCATCTCGCATACTGTTGTCTCGCTGCCCACCTTCCGAGAGTTCACCCGCCCTGAAGGTGAGTGGCGACTCCCACGGCTGGAATCGGCGTGGGGGCCCCAAGGCAGGTCCCCGCAAGAGAGACGTCCCTGCGAGGCAGCCCCCTCAGGGGCCTCCCAGTGCTTGAGCCGAGAGCTTGGCCCCAAGGAGCTTCTCCTTGGTAAGATGCAGATTTGCCTCCGCATCTCCTCTGTGTCCCCCGAGCGCACAGCACCGTGCCGGCCCATTCCGGGCTCTCGGCTCAGGAGGGCGTGCTTCTTCTGGGTCACAGCTGTCCGGCAAATATCTTTTTGGGTGTTGGCTCTCTGCCGAGCGCTGGGGAGTCAGGGAGGGCCTCTGGGAGGAAGTGACTTCCCCACCGGGGTCTAAGTGGGTGGTTCGTAGTGAAAGTGGGGAGCAGGGACAGAGGGGGGTGCCAAGCGGAGCAGAACTCCTCTGGAAAGGTCTGGAGGTAAGCCTGGGGGACAGCGGGCATTTGAGGAACTAAGCCCAGGTTTCCTGGTTGGGAGGGGTAGAGGCTTGGCAAGAGACAGGCTGGAAAGGATAAGCCTTAACGTGGGTGGGGTTGGGGCTTCTAGTCCGAGGCTTTTGGGAGCCATTACGGGGCTGCACCCGATGCTGACCACAGAGGGGCTGGATCGGATCCAGGGAGCCCGGGAGTAGAACAGTGTTCCAACCCCCACCCCTGCTGCCGGCACCTGGTGGGAGGCTGTGTGTGGGTGCTGTTCTGCACGCCTTTTGCTGCTGGGTGTACATCCCCCATGCGGGGCTGCCGTGATCTCCTGCCCCCGCTTCCTCCGGGAGGGGAGGGGTTTCGTCTCTGGCCTTGGGAGGAGCTCCACCGTGATTGATTCCCGCAGTAAACGTTCACCGGGCCTCCCGGGTGCCAGGCTCAAGGCCGGGCTCTGGGGCACAGCGATAGGAAGAACACTGTGAGCCTCCGAGGGCAGATGTATAGCTGAGCCAGCGTGACCACACCCCGTGTTTACCCTGCGACGGGGTCCCGCGAGAGCACATGGCAGAACATAAAAGGGGGGAAGGGGGGAGAGAGGGGTGGCGAGGGCAGGAGAGGCTCCCCAGGGACGTGGTCGCCTGACGGAGCTCGTTCCTCTGGCAAAGGCGCGGCACAGGATCTCCGCGGGGAGGCACGGACTCGGAGAAAATCGCCGACTGGGGTCTGCCGCGTGCAAAATGACACGTTCCAGCCAACCACATACAAATCCTTCCCAAACCGCTAACGGCCGGTTTTGTGGCCTCTCGGGCAGCGCCGGTCTCTGAGTTGATTCTGCAGGGAGTGGAGCGTGGCTGGAGACGCCTGTTGGCGTCACGGGCCCAACAGACCTTGACCTTTAACGCTGAAAGGACCCTTAGTGGGCACCACCAGTCAGCCTCCTTCACTCCAAAGGCGAGGAAACCGAGGCCCCCGGTAGTCTGCCCCACTTCGTATCAGAAGGCCGCGGAGGTAGACACAGCCACCGATCTGCCCGGCGCTCCCGGAGAGGCAGCTTTGCTGACCCACATCACCGTGGGCAAGCGACCACCCACTGCCTTGCCCTTGTTGACCCCCCTCCCTTCGCCTCTCATCCACCTCCCTTCCCCTTCTTCCAGCTTCGGGAAGATTTATGACTAATTACTAATTGCTCCTCAGCTCTGGCACTGCTGATTACTCTATGACCTCAGAGAAGATCCAAGGTTTCTCCTCCAGGCCTCAGTTTCCCCGCTGATAACAAGGGGGATAGGCCGTGACCCGTGAGCCCTCGGGACCCCTCCGCCTTCTCCGTGCAGGGCTCCCGGGCACCCGGTGCCCGTGACCCAGGGGTGCATCTCTGGGCTCTCCATGCTGTGCTTCCTTCTCGCAGAGATCATCTTTCTCCGGGCCATCGTGCCCATGTATCCCGCCAACCACGCCGACATCATCTTCGACATCACGGAAGGGAACCCGCGAGACTCCTTCGATATCATCAAGCGCTACATGGACGGCATGACCGTGGGTGAGTTGCCGGAGGCGTTCAGGTCTGTCCAGACGCCTCCTTGTCCTCCCGGCCAGCGGCCTGGCAGAGGCCCGCTGTGCCGGTCTGCTGGGACGACCTCTCTGGACCACCCAGCTGCCGTCCGAGCCCCCCTCCTAGAGCCTTCCTTGTCCTGCAGGGCCAGCTGGGGACCCCCAGGGCAACCGCGGGCTTGGAGTGGGGTCCGCTCCCGGCTGGGCCAGTCTCCCACCCGCGAATGGGTGCATCAGCTGGGTCTCCGTGTCTCACAACCAGGAGCTTCTGGGCATACCTCACGGGCAAGGTGTTTGTCTCAGGACCCAATCCCCAGGTCAGTGGGACCTGTTAGGATTTTTATTCTGGTGGTGCAACGGAAGGAAAGCAAGTAAGGAGTCAGAGCCTGAGCTCCGGTCTCGGCCCCAGACGGCTGGCCTTGTGGTGTGTCCAGATGTTGTCCCTCCTGGCAGGTCCCGGGCACCGCCCCGCCCTGGGAGCGCAGAGCAGGGCTGGGGCCCTTCCGCTGGGGCAGAGAGGGAGGGGAAGGGCTCCATCAGAGGCCCAGGCGGGGAAGCAGGTGAGTCTGGGTAAGTGGTTCATAAACCTCTCCTGAACGGTCACGTTTTTATAGACCTTAAGTTCTCGGGGAGTGAAAACAATCCCGTCTACCATTCTGGACTTAGATGTAGCCCCAGGGTTTTCCGAGCAGCTGAGCCCCCGGGGTCCGGGCCCTTTGCTCACGTAGGCCTCAGTTTCTCCACGGCGAACGGGGGCCGGAGGGACTGGGCTTCGTGGTCTCCTAGGCCCTGGATTCTGTGAGGTGTCCGTCCACCGGGAGAAGCGGCAGAGTGGTCGGCCCTGGAGCAGAACGTTCTGGAAGGAGGTCTCTAGGTGGCGCTGTTGGATCTTAGAACCCTGTTCCCCGCGCCCCCGGCGCCGCCGACCGTTGTTAAACTGGCAGCTGGAGACAGGGAATCGTTATTCCCCTGTTGCCAAAGAGCCATTTATAGCGACTTTACAAGCTCTTAAATGGGTTTGCATGTTGTAAACATGACTGAGTCATTTAGGGGCTCCCCACCCCCAGCCGCCTCCTCCGCTACTTCGCAGCAGGAATAATTAGTTAATTACAATTAATGGTACATTAGTCCTCCCTGGGATTCCAAGGGGAGGGCATATGCAGCTTGGCTGTGAGCCGTCGTGAAACCTTCTGCACACCCTGGGCCTCAGTTTCCCCCATGTTAGATGAACAGGCCCTTCCGGGACCCCCGGGGCCTGGGGCTGAAGGCAGGCAGGAGGAGGCAGGGTCAGGGTTTGCTCCGCTCGGGTGGGGGGGTGGTGCCTCACCTGCAACAGCGGTGCCCGGGAGGCCCCCTCCTGCCACCCCTGTGGGCGTGGCTTCCACTCGGGGTAAATCACAGCCTTGGAACCGTACGAGCAGGACTGGAACCTTCGGATTTACTCGTTCATTCTTTCCATTCCTGCTCTTTTCCCCGAGCCCCCGTCTGTGCCAGGCCCGAGGCCGGGCAGTGTGGGTCCACAGGTGAATGTTTTGCATTCCAGCCGGGGAGACAGACGGCCCCACAAACCCATCGTGAAAATCTGACACTGAAGACACTGATAAGCCTCTGTGGCCTGCGAGGGCTCTCGGGGGGTGGCCCCTTCGGTTCCCCGCTAAATCCCTCCTGGGTGACCCCAGCCAGGGGGTTGGGCAGCGGCTGGGCCCCGATCCAGTGCCCACCGGCGCGTTTTTCTAGCCGCATCTGTCCTCCGGACAGAATCAACCTGGGAGTCTCCGTTTCTCGGCTTCCCATCCACTGGGGCAGAAAATCTTGGCGTGTCGGAGCCTGGAGGCTCCTGGAGACCATCTCTCCCGATTCCTCTTTGTAGAGGGGGAAACCGAGGCCCAGAGAGGCGTGCTGTCCTTCTCACGGCGCCCCAGGGCAGAGCGGGGAACAGAACGGAGCCCCTGGGAATGGAATGTGGATAAGGCCACAAAGACAAGAGCGGCTGTCCCTCCCTGCACTTGGTCACGCGTGCCCTGGTCTTTGGAATCCAGGCTGGTGCTTCGTGGAGGAGGGATGGGCTGGCCCCGGGGAATGCGTTCCGCTTCCGGGTGGGCCCGGCCACCTCCACTCCTCGGTGTGACTGCAGGAGGCCCATCTGGCCAGGGTCCTGGAGTTTGCCTGTGCCAGCGTCCTCTCCCGGGTAGAGGACTGAGGCCAGAGGAGTCTGGATGGCAAGGTCTCGCTGAGGCGGGACCCGGGCTGTGTTTTGGGTTGGCCTCTCGTCTGTATACCTACCCGATCGTTGCTGCCTTATTTCTCTGCTTAGGGTCTCTTCCCTGGACTTCCTTAACCCTGCCTCTGTCCCAAATAACTCCTGTGCACCCCGGGGGCCTCTGGGCCTCTTGGGGTAGCCGTGCTGGCACATGCTGGCCCTGGACACGGGCACAGCACGGCAGCTCCAGGCGTGTCCACCTGCACTGGATGGTTCGCTGCTGGCCCTGAGCCCAGGTGTGAGCAGCCTGCAAGCCACGTGTTCACCCGGCGTCCCTCCCGGCTCGGTTCTCACAAATACCTTCAGGGACGGGTGTGACTGTCTCCCTGGGGGCAAAGGAGGGAGCTGAGTTAAGTAAGCACCTGGGACCCGGCCTCAGAAACACCTCGGGGCCCGGGGAGGTGGGGGGCGGGGTTCGCAAACTTGTTTTTAGTGGTGCTGTTCTCTTTTCAAGCAATGTCTTAGGCAGAAACCCTTGATGTCCTTGGGAAAGGAGGAAAGTGTTTTCCAGAGGCACGCGAGCCTCCTGTCTGCCGTGCGCAGCAGGATCCGGGGGCTCTGGGCCCAGTGTGAACCGCTGCCTGTCGTACCCGGGAAAGGACCCCTACCTACTCACAGGTGTTGGCTGAACCCTTCCCCGCTTTAGGCCATGCGCTTTGCGGATACTGGACACTGGGGTCGGGAAGGCTTCCTGGAGGAGGTGTGGTCTGAGCTGAGTCTCCACACACTTGAAGGAGTGGCTTACAGCGAGTCCCAGGGGCAGGTGTTTCCTCCCTGGCCACAACCCCGTGACCTGGCGGGACTGTCGCCATTCATGGGTGAGGGGCGCTGGAGGCAGAGCAGGCCTGGAGCCCGGTGTTCCCTGAACACCTGGAGCTGGAGCCCACTGATGGCCCGGGCTGACTTGGGCAAAGTGACTGAGAATTTGGGTCCCAGAGAAATAACAAGGGTACAGACCGCCAGGACACTGAAGCCACTGAGCTCATTCTTCCCCCGAATAACAGAAGAAAGTGCCCTGAGTCCACCCAGAACCTAAAAGGGCCAGGCCTTCCCCTAACGTATCCCTTAAAAGCCCGTTCTTAGCGGGGATAAAGGCGGCTCCTGCTGTCTGTGGAAGCCCAAGCAGCCGTCCTGTGGCATTCCTCCTTAACCAGCTGTCAGTGAAAAATGAAAAATGCATTTTCTGCCTGTGCAAAAATGCCCTATTAATGCCTGAGGTATTCTCGGGCCACTACAAAAGCCTTCCTCATCCGGCCCCGGGTTCATGGTTCGCCGTGCAGGCTACTGGCTGCAGTCGGGGGCTGCGTGGGGAAGGGGTCCTTCAGGCGACGGCTCCGGAATGGGGGCTATGATGGGGGGAGGGACTCATGGAAGCCTCCCCAGAGCCAAGGGGGAGCTATAGACAGCACTAGGCTGGAGTTGCTTTTTAAACATTTTTAAATGTTTTTTTAAATTTATTTTTGAGAGAGAGAGAGAGAGAGAGAGAGAGAGAGAGCACGAACAGGGGAGGGTCAGAGAGAGAGGGAGACACAGGATTGGAAGCAGGCTCCGGGCTCCGAGCTGTCAGCGCAGAGCCCGACGCGGGGCTCGAACCCACGGACCGCGAGATCATGACCTGAGCCGAAGTCGGAAGCTTAACTGCCCGAGCCACCCAGGCGCCCCTTGAGTTGCCTTTTAGAGCTGCCTTTTAATTTTGCGTGCAGCTGGCCTGATCCTTGGCCAGTGGGTAAACTGACGGGGTCTTGGCAGCTTTTTGCTGCCACGTAGCCGTTTCGTGGACTTGAGGGTTCCCCACCAGGCAGTGACATACAGTGGGTGATCACGTATTTACCCGAGGCCACGCTGAGAAGACCACCCCAGCTCACACACAGGCTCCACGGGGAAACAGCTTCCTGAAACCCTCACCCCTCCCTGGCAAGAAAGGGCCCCCAGCCTGTGGTGGAGGTGTGATTCCACACGGTCCACTTTGGGTGGTACATCTCACGTTTCCTGGCGGCTTTTTTTTTTTTTTTAAGTTTATTTTGAGGGAGAGAGAGTAGGGCTGGGGCAGAGAGAGAGGGAGAGAGGTTCCCAAGCAGGTTCCACGCTGTCAGTACAGAGCCTGACACGGGGCTTGAACCCATGAACCGTGAGATCGTGACCTGAGCCTAAATCAAGTCAGATGCTTAACCCACTGAACCACCCAGGCGCCCCTCACGTTTCCTGATTTTAATGGGGTCCTCTACGCTGGCCCCTGGTGTGTGAGGTGGGATTCCTAAAATTTGACTGCATTCGTGGGCACCCTTTATAATTAATAATATTAATTAAAATAAGAACAGCCCTAAAACTACTGGGTAGTTAGCTCCAACCCCCCCCCCCAAAATAAACTGAAATACAAGAGGTGGGTTTGCTAACTGTCCTTCCCCGATGGAGTAGAGAGTTTTGTTTTTCAGTCTGTGCGTAATTAACGGGAAGGCTATAATTTTACTAAAACGAGCACGGACACAGAACAAATCAGTGCCCGCGGTACCCATGGCGTTGGGCCTCATGAGATTTCCACGACCCTTTTGGCTCGAACTGTGACCGCCCCTGTGTTATGGCCTCAGAGACCCTGGCCATAAACTACGTCTCAGATCAGTTTCACGCAGGTATGAACTGTCGCTTCAGATGCAGGCCGCTCCCATGGTTAAATGGTGGAGATCTGCAGGAATCTAATGTTGGTCGCCGTCACTTTGCTCCCCGCTGGCCGGGCTTGGGGAGGCCCGTGGGCGTGGAGGGCACCAGGACCGCTCAGTTAACCGGCTTGCCCGCTCTGCCATGCTTCTTGAGCACCTACTATGCGCTGAGCGGGGAACATGCAGTGTCTGCCTCTAGGGAGGCTGACTCCCCAGAGAGCGACAGGAGAGCACGGTGGGAGGTGCTGTGGGTGCAGAGCCCAGTCCCCCTGCCTGGGCACATCAGCCCATGCTGCCGGGAGGAGGTGGTGCCTGGGGTGGGCTTGGCCGTGACCGGGTGAGAAACACAAGAAGGGTAGCCCAGGCCCCGTTCCCTTACTCAGCATGCTGGTGTTTCGAACCTTTTTTTTTTTTTAATGTTTATTTCTTTTTTTTTTTTTTTTTTTTTTTTTTTAATTTTTTTTTCCAACGTTTATTTATTTTTGGGACAGAGAGAGACAGAGCATGAACGGGGGAGGGGCAGAGAGAGAGGGAGACACAGAATCGGAAGCAGGCTCCAGGCTCTGAGCCATCAGCCCAGAGCCCGACGCGGGGCTCGAACTCACAGACCGCGAGATCGTGACCTGGCTGAAGTCGGACGCTTAACCGACTGCGCCACCCAGGCGCCCCAATGTTTATTTCTTTTGAGAGAGAGAGCAGGGCGGGGGGGGCAGAGAGAGACAGAGAGAGAGAGAGAGAGAGAGAGAGAGAGAGAGAGAATCCCAAGCAGGCTCTGCACTGTCAGCCCAGGGACGCGGGGCTCCAACCCACGAACCGTGTGATCATGACCCGAGCTGAAGTCGAGTCGGATGCTTAACCTACTGAGCCACCCAGGTGCCCCGTGGACATCTTGACCACCTAAGTTTGAACGGTGGGGGGCGGTCTTTACTCATGAAGGGTGGCCTTGAGGCTTCAAGACAAGCACTACACGAATCCTGGAGTGTCTCCGCCCAAGCGTCGCTCAGCCCTTCGCCCTAACTTGCCTACAGGGCGGCAACTCTCAACGGTTACCTCCCTGAGTTCCGGGGTTTGGAATAACGACACTCTTCACTGACCCAGGGGCCTGCCACCACACGGCACCAAGCGCAGGTTTGGGCTCCAGTAACCGCACGCACATGCATCACATGCTTCCTACTGAGTGCTGTGTGTCTGGAGGTCCTGCCTACACTCCGTGGCCCCATCACCTCACCTTCCCCGTGGTTCCAGAAACATGCGGAGGCCTCCTGCGGCCAGACCCTGGGTCGGCTCTTGGAGGCTAAGATAGTTGAGAGGTGCTCTTCCTGCGCTCTCTGGGAGCTCCCAGCCCGGAGAGGGGGACGGACACCAAACTGGACCCTCCCGGGGCTGTGTGGAACGTGCTGGGCACACAGAGGAGAGGCCAAACCCACTGGCCTCACGGAGCAGTCAAGGGAAGCTTCCTGGAAGAGGTAACATAAGTGTCGGGTCTTGACAGCTGAGTAGGAGCAAGCCAGGCAGAGAGGCGTTCTTGGCCCCCGGGGGCAGCATGACAGGAGGCGGGGTGGGAAGCCACCACTCTGAGCTTGGTGCTCCCAGAGCATCGAGGATGCACAGCCAGGGCGAGAAGCGAGGCTGGGGGGGGGGGGGGGGGGGGCGGGCACGGAGCCCTTTTACAAGCTCCACGCCCTTGAGCGTCCTTCTCACTCGAGAACGCTCCCTGTGCCCCCTCGTGGGACGCCCCCCCCCCCCGGGTGGGCATCACTGTTCAGAGAAGAAATGACGGAAGGCCGCCCCGGGGTCCTGCAGCCAGCCAGTCAGAGCCGCAGCTGGTGAGCAGGTCCGCAAGGTGCCAGCTCTGTTCTTGGTTTGCCCCGAGCCCCCGAGCCCCGTGGGAGGCTCTGGCACCCCTGGGGCCCCCGAGAAACTGAAACGTGTTCCTGTTCCCGCCCCTGGCACCGCCGCTGCTTGGTAAAATCTGAATGAATGGAGGGTCACGTGACGGTCCCACTCACCCTAGAGATGGTTACCTAAGTCAGGTTTGGAAGGGATGTGCCCTAATTATAGACGCCCATTAATGCAATCAGATCAGACAATTATGTGAAAGCCCCCAGCAGTGCCTGGTGCACAATGGGTGTGCAGAAAGCCCATCCCAATGGCAGCGGATCCCTCTCCGTGGAAAGGAGTTGACAGTCCCCGCTTCCCACGTTGTCTGTGCTGAAGCGTGATGTGCGTTGACGGGGGTGCCGACACCCTCCTACGGTACCCCTCTTAAAGGAAACTAAGAACATTTTCATTCTGAAATAGCATTCTAAATTTCATTTGTGAGCGTATAAGGATTATTACTCTTATTTCAAGTTTACCATTTGAATGTTTTTTATGTTTATTTTTGAGAGAGAGAGAGACAGACAGAGAGACAGAGCGTAAGCAGGGGAGGGGCAGAGAGAGGGAGACACAGAATCTGAAGCAGGCTCCGGGCTCCGAGCTGTCAGCACAGAGCCGGACGCGGGGCCCGAACTCATGAACCGCGAGATCGTGACCTGAGCCCAAGTCAGACACTGAACCGACTGAGCCCCCCAGGCGCCCCTCAAGTTTGCCATTTGAAAAATACCAGTAGCTGGGGTGGCCCTTTTGGGGGCAAGACAGGATTGAGGCTCTGTGAGCACAGTCGGAGCACTGAGCTTGGGGTAAGGCATTCTGGGCTTGCTTCTCGGTTCTCTCTTTACAGCTGTGCGACCTCAGGCAGGTCACAGAACCTTTCTGAGCCTCAGTTTGCATCTCGGCGACATTGCCACAACACTTTCGTGGCCGGGTCAGCGACCGCCTTGTAGGAGCGGAGTTGAACACAGCGAGGTGGGCTGTTAGGGGATAAATGAGCCCCTGCGAGGCAGCCACCTAGAGCTGGAGCAGGAGAGAGCTTGTGCCCCCCGACGGGACGACAGTCCAGAGGGAGGCACTTGGGACAGGGCGAAGACTGTTCACCCCACAGCAGCTCCGGCTGCCCGGGGCTTATGGAATCAGCACACGTGGTGGCCTCCGCAGGCGAGGCAGGCCCGCCAGGAGCAGGATGGTGGAGGCCATGCCTTCCGGGTTCTGTCATCCCTCAATCATCTTGCTCGTTCAGCACAACATCCTGGGCCGGGCCCTGGGCTGGGTGCTGTGCTACAAATTTGCACCCAAGCTACAGAGCCTGCTTTCATGAAGCTGCCCCTTAGCTTCCCTAGCATCCTGCCGTCTGAGCTCCTGTAGGCTCCGTACCTGTTATTGTCTCAGAGGGAGACAGAAATGGGGTGTGGCCCGGCTGCCACGTCCAGCTGAATGTGTTGCGCACTGCAAAACCCTACGGGGGTACCGTTTGCAGCCTCTTTCGTGTGCAGTGCACGACATCAGCTGCCCTGATATAAGAGCTTGTGAGCAAAGATACCAACCTCATGGCACCCCTGCCCTCCCTTCCCCCAACCCCCCACTGCCAGGCCGGGCCTCTCTCAGAGCAAAGCGCTTGCTTACCCAGCCATCTGGCTTCAGGTCACCATCTCTTGTCCCAGCCAGCAAGGGCCCAGATCACCTCGTTAAAATCATTACCCCCTAAGGGGTTAAACATGTGCTGCTGACCCCGTCCGGCCGCCTGATTCAGAAAGCTTGGCCCGGGATCAGTACACATTACGGAGCAGATTCAGAAATTCCATCTGAAAACAACAGCGAGGCTGTCCCTGCCGGGTGACGAGTGATTGGCCGGGTCCCGGCTTTCACGGCAAATCCCAGGGATTAGGCGCTCTCTCTTCTCCCGGAGGCACAGCCCGCCCGTCACCCCAGGGCCACACCCTGGCTAGCAGCCAGCTTGTTTCCCAGGGTGATGGCCCAGCCGCCTCTGGGCCCGGGATGGGCTGCGGCCTGACTTCACCCTGAGGCTGGAGGCCTCACTGAGGGAAGTAGGAGGTGGAGGGGAGGTGGAGGGGAGGGGGTCCCTCGGAGGGGACTGGATGGAGTTGAGAGGCACAGACATTTCTTGTGTCCCCTGTGCTGGGATCCTGTGGAGCAGAGATGGGGTGAAGGCACCGGGCCCAGCGCTATGCCTGACCGCGTAACCATATGAAAGGGCAGCTGGATTGGGGGCTCTCGACCCCCAATTTCACAGGCACAGACTCTCAGAGGCGCCCCATCACACAGCTGATGATGCCCCCCGGAGCTCCCCCAGGCTCACGCCGGGCCCCCAGAGGGCTCACTGGGGCTCAGCGCTTTTAGTCCACCCGAGCGAGGCACGCAGGGGCCACGGGGAACAGCAGGACACCGCCCTGTTCCTGCCCGGGCTGCCTCAGTGGCCCCAAGTGGCATGCTGGGCATTTGTCCTGCACTCAGGGCCTCCGCCCCAGGAGGGACCTCCCCATTCCACCCCCCCAGCTCAGCTTTCTGGACCAAACTCAAGCCAGCAGCCCAGGACTCGGCCGGGGGAAGTCAAAGGTTGCCGCCCACACGAGCGGCCCCCTCCGCGGCCACCTCGGGGAGGGAGGGGACAGCGTGGTAGAGAGGACGACACAAGAGAAGCCACACGGAGCCTCGCGTCTGAGCCCCCGGACAGGCTTCGTGGTGGGTCTCAGCTGATGATGCGGCTTGAGAGCTTGGTGGGCCGGACAGCTCTGTGTTCCTGCGCGGTGGGGCCGCCGTGGGTGGGACTGTCCCGGCCCCGGCAGGAGGGTGGAAGGAGACAAAACTCAAGACACCGGCCCTGCTGGTGGGCCAAGGTGCCCGGAGACTCGCCGGCCTGGGGGCGTCTGTGAGTTCCCGCCCCCGCGCCTGCTTGGTCCCCACGGACCAAGGCCTCAGGTCACTGCTGTCCAGACACGCAGAGCAGGTGGAAGGCAGCAGGGTCACAGCGGTGTCACGGTGTCACAGAGGGTGCAGAGAGGGGCGAGAGGTGGGAAGTACGTTCGTCCGTGAACCCCGGGTCACCCAGAGGGCCCAGCCCGGCGCCTGGTGCAGGGCGGGATTCCAGCGATCGGCCAGGACTGGGGCTGGTGGACTGAGGGCAGGGACAGTGTGGGGACGGAGGACCCCCTTGTGACTTCCTGAGAAGGCCAGCTGTGGGTCCCAGGACCCCGAGATGCTGTCCTCGCGAGCCTCGTCCAGCCTCACGACCCCACCCGCACCCGGACTGTGTGTCACATGGGGCTGCTTGTGACAGACGGCCTCCACCTGTACCTGGCTGCACGGTCCCACGGGCACCCGCTGAGCCTGGTCAAGTGTCCTCTTCTCTCAGCAAAAGGTGCTCTAACCACTTGGCTCTGGGTAAACTCCTACCCATCCCTCAGAGCCCAGGGCAGGGTCATCGCCTCTTGCACGCCCTCCGCACCCCTGCAGGCGGAGTATTGAGCTACTCCACCCCGCACCCCCACAGCACCCTGGATGGGCCCTTTGGGACTGTTCTCATATCCCTTCTTCCAGCAAATAATGTCTGTGTCCTGCAGGGGTAGGTCCTAGTCCAGGGGACACGGCAGTGACCAAGAAAGACGGACAGACGTGAATCCTTGCGAGAAACTCATTTTATTCCAGAGGGGAGGCGCAGAGAGAAACAAGCAGAATACGTTCACAGTCAGCGGGTGGTGAGGGCTACACAGAGGGCTGGAGGGGAGGAGGGGCGAGTGGGGTGTGGAGGGGAGGAGCCACTTTAAATCTGGTGGAGACAGTCGTCTAACACCCCGAGGAGCTGAGGCAACGAGCCACACAGAGATGTGAGGAAGAGAGCATATGCAAAGTCCCTGAGGCGGAGGGAACAGCACGTGCAAAGTCCCTGGGGCAGAGGTGAGCCTGGTGTGTTTGAGCCGCAGCAAGGAGGCCAGTGTGGCTGAGCCGAGGCAGGAGCTGGTGGCTGGTGGGGCAGGGTCTTGAGGCTGTTGTGAGGCCTCTGGCTTTTGCACTGGGTGAGCTGGGAGCCACGTGAGGGTCTCAAGGTGAAGAGTGAGGTGACCTAACGCCTTAAAGTCTCCCTCTAGGTGTGGAGCCGGGACTCTCACAGCAGCCTGGACTGAGGCAGCAGTGGCTTCGGCCACGTGGGTCCAGCGGAAGGCGTGAGAGGGAGACAGATTCGGGGCGAAATTGGAAGGGAGTGCCACGTTTTGCTCATCCGTTGGGTGTGGGTGGATAACCCCACAGATTTTGGCCCCGAAGAGAGGAGATCGGTGTTGCCGTCTGCCGAGACGGGAAGGCCGTGACGTGGCAGCTTGGAAGAGGCCAGGAGTTCGCTCAGAACCTGGGGATCGAGGCGCCACAGCCCCGAGGCAGTGAGAAGTGGTAATCGATGAGCCTGGGAGACGTTAGCGTGTGGATGGTGGCCGGAGCCCCGAGACCCTGCGAGCTCGCCGTGGGAGCGAGTGTGGACACAGAAGCCGCCAGGACGGGGCGCCACAGCCCTCACGCTCAAGGTGGGGGACGGCAGGCGAGCCTGGAGCCCTGATGTCCCGGGAGAGGGAAGGGCGTTTGCAGAAGGACGGGTGCACCCACTGGATTTGGTGACACCCAGGCCCCTGGTGACCTCGGCCACGCCCTCCCCGTGGACACAGTGGAAGGGAGACACTCGGGGCAGGAGCGCCAGAGGCTCCTTCTAGGAAATCTAGAAGATCGTCTGCTGTGAATGGGAGCAGAGAAATGCCCGTGCTTGCGGCGGGCACGCGGCGGTCATGGCCTCGTGGGTTCTCGCCTGGCTGGACGTGAACTCCACGAGGCAGGGGCTCATCTGTGCAAGGCCCGCTCCATCACACGTGCGCGTGCGCACACCCCCGCATGCGCGAGGAGGCCCCCCGGGCCCGGCAGGCTGCAGGACCACACAGACCTGCCCGCTTCCAGCGTCACCACGGGGTTAGAGTGAGCCCAGAGCAGCCCCTTCGTGTCCCCCGAGGTTCTCCCGGGGACCGTCTGTGTCCAGCCAGGATGACTTGCGACTCTCTCCTACCGCTGCCGTCGTGCGCCTTTGGGGGGGGAAGTCTTTGATATCACCGGGCGTGTTCGTAAATATTCCCCGTTTTAAAGCAAAAGCAAGAACGAAGCCAAACAGCCACAGAGGCATGTTGTGCGACGTCCGAAGGAAAGTGTGGGGACGACCTGCATCTTCCGAAGCCTCGGCTGACAGCCATAAATACGCACAGGACGCAGACACCCCCCATCACCCGTGATCGCGAAGAGCGTTGCCTGCAGCCTTGATGTCGGGTGTTTCCAGAAGGGCCCTGCGAGGAACGTCCGCTCCGTGGCCGAGACCGGGGACCCCCAGGTGGCGTCCTGGTCATCGCTGCCGTCAGACCCATAGCTGTGACCCTCCCTCGTCCGGCACGTTCCAGATGCTACTTGCAGAACCTCTAGGAGACTTGCTGCATCTCCGGATGAGGAAACGGAGGCACGGACTCAGGGGGGCACGCGGGGTGTTGGGACTCCACGTGGGGCTCCTGGGCCGTGACCTTCCTGTGTGACCTCGGGCCGGGCAAAGCCCTGCTCTTTGAGGTCCAGCCCCAGCCCTGAAATTCCTCTGCCTCCACATGTCTGAGCACCCCCCACCCCCAGCTCTTCTGGGCGGGCCAGCCGGTCCTTCAACGTCCAGCCGAGACTGACTCCCTGGTGAAGCTTCCACGAGCTCCCGGGGCCCGGTCTGGGGTGAGCACTTCTCCCGGAGCCTCTTTGCTTCCTTTCCCAGCCTCGCCACCCCACCCTCTGTGTCTGACTTCGGCGGGGGGCCTGGAGCTCCACGAGGACCCACACCAGCGCCGGTCGGTGTTTGTAACCGCGGCACCGGGCGCGCTGCCTGCCCAGAGCCGGGGCTCCGTGCTTGCCGAAGGAATAAAGAAGAGAGGGCACGCGCCGCGGCCAGCTGCTGGGGCCTGGGGTTCTGTACCCAGCAGGTGCCCACCCGGCTGGCGTTCGAATTCCTCGGGGCCTTGGCTGCCTCTGAAGGAGGAGGGTGGTGCTGTATTGCCCTCTGGAAAGTGGAGGGCAGGACTTGTCTGTGTCTGGGGTCCCCGGGTCTTTAATGCTAAGTCACGTCGGCAAGACTTGTGTGCACCCTGCCCCTTCCGTAGCCTTTGGTCATCCTGGGGGGACTGCGAGGGGCTCGGCGTGGCCGGAGCAGAGAGCGCCAAGAAATCAGGCCGGACAGGGCGTGGGGGCCTGATCAAGGTGTATGCTCCACCCCCGCTGGGAGCCAGGGGCTGGGGTGGGTGGGATGTGATGTGTGCCAGGGGCTCACACGAGCCCAGAACTTGCGTTCTAGGAGGCCGGCTGTGGCTGCAGCTGGGGAGTGCATTGGGGGTGAGGAGGAAGGTGTTGGAAGGTCAGGCCCGGCCTGAGGTAGGGTGGGGCTGCGGCTGGAGCAGACAGGAGGGTCTGGAAACTCCCGTGGATGGGCTTTGTCCGCCTGCCTAGCGATGGCGCGTCAGGGTTGGAAGCCAGGCGCCTGTTGACCTCCAGTCTCGCGTTCTCTGGAGGCTGGAGGAGGCCGGTGGATTTGGGGGCGGGGGGGCATCTGGGGAGATCCGAGCGGCTGGCGAGCTTGGGTCTGGGGCAGCAGGACCCCAGCAGGCAGGTGGGAGGGGCAGGAAAGGATTGCCCATCCCTCCCTTCAAGGGCACACTTTTGGCCAAGTCGGTGCAAGTCAGTACATCAGATGGCCAATCCCTTCAAGAAAAGCACCAGGCCTTCTCTTCCTCCGGTGGGCCATGCAGCTCGGTGGAAGGGGCGGTGGCCCAGGGCTGGCTCCCTGATGCCCAGACCTGACTCACTTCACCGCGCTGAGCCCGTGTTCTCCTCCAGGACGAACGAGGCTGACACAGGAGGACGAGAGGGTAGATGGGAATGGGCTTCGCAAGCACATTGGCAAGCGCTGCAGAGACGTCAGCTTCCGCATCGAGGGGGAAGGCAGGTCTATGCAGAGCGGCATTTCTTTCCAGATCTCTGGGGAGCTGCCTTAGCTCACGGGAGGCCTGTGGCGGGGGCACATTTATAACGATCAAGAAATACGGACGGTGAGTTCTGCTGAGACATGTTGGGAGCCATTTGGTATTTTAATTTTTTTCAATGTTTATTTATTTTTGAGAGAGAGAGACAGAGGTAGAGAAAGAGGGAGACGCAGAAACTGAAGCAGGCTCCAGGCTCCGAGCTGTCAGCACAGAACCCGACGCGGGGCTCGAACTCACAAACCATGAGATCGTGACCTGCGCCGAAGTCAGGTGCTTAACCAACTGAGCCACCCAGGCTCCCTGCCATTTGGCATTTTAAATATGGAGCCCAGACACCTGTCCCCCTTCCTCGCAAGCACCTGCCTGGGTGTTTCTCGGGGCGAGAAGTCAGGGCCGCGGGAGCTCCGTTCCTTCCTTGCCGACTACTTATGTGACTGCTTCATGGTTCATTCCTTTCTGCCAGGTTTGCCCTATGTGTGTGGCTCAGCCAGGGAAAGCACATTCCGGAAGCTTCCTCCACATCATGCAGCACCGTGAGGGGGGAGGAGACACAGTGGGACGGGAAGGGCTGGGCTTTGGGGTCAGTCCCAGCTGGCGGGCATCCGGACCTGTGAGCCGTGTGACCTGGGGCATCTGGGCTCTCAGAGCCCACTCTCCTCCCCCTGGGGAAGGGAGGTGATGTCCGTTCGCGACAGCAGTATGATGAGGACCCAAGAAGCCACGGGCATGTGGGATCCCCCCATCTCCCTTCCCCTTGGCCGGCTCTGTTCCCTCTCCCAGCCCATCCATGCTCTAGTTTTGTTTTGTTTCTCCAAGTTGTCTCTACACCCAACGTGGGGACTCGAACTCGTAACCCTGAGATCAAGAGTCTCATGCTCCACTGACTGAGCCGGCCAGGCGCCCCACATGGTAGTTTTTTCTCTTTGTCTGTTCCAGCAGTATATCTTCATTTTCTCGAGTTTTCCTTTTTGCCCTTGGTCTGTGCTGTTAATCCCCGTCTGCGGGGATCATTATTTCCACCAAGGAAACTTCCCTGAGACGCGAGTGATGATGTGCTCCTTCCCCGTTGCCGTCGCGTTTGTGTTTGGCAAGACCTCGTGGCTCTCCTCTGAGCTCCTGGGTCGTGGCCCCGGCACCTCGTCCTCACGGGCCGGCGTTCTGCCTTCCTCCCTGCTTCTGGCTCCGCGTGGCAGCTGCCCAGGCCGGACAGTGAAGCCTGGCTCTCGCTTGTCCCCCTTTCCTGTGTGTTCCCCCCGACAGTCTCCTTTCTGGGTGATCATTTTCAACCTTACAGATTGTGCTTAATGCTTTGGTGTTCAGTTCGTTCGTTCATTCATTCATTCATTCATCCAGCAAGTGTTGGTTAAGCGCCACCTATGTGTCAGGTTCAAAGTGGGCCGAAGTGTCCCACAAACCAGAGATACGGGAACGGCCAAGAGAGACGTGCCATTGGCCTCCAGACTCACACGGCAGCGGGGAGACCGATAGTCACCAAGCAAGCAAATGACCATCACGTGGTTTCAAGCAGTGACAGCTTCTCACTCTTTGCTACGTCAACAGGTGACTCTTAACCTCTGTCTTTTCTAACCTGAATCTCTTTTAAAAAGCACAGTTAACTTCCACTGACGTGAGATAATCACGGAAGCCTCTTGATTCATCACCTTGCTTGTTAAAATCCTCTTCGACGTGCTGTTCACGCGATTACACTCGGTCAGTTAGAATCCCAGGGCTTCTGGGTTGAAGGCTGAGCTTCAGAAAGGATGGCGACTTACACAAGGTCACGCCGCTGGTCAGCGAGGAACCAGCAGGGGAACCCAAGGCTGCCGACGGCAGGTGTCTTTATAGACCGGCGTCTCGTGTCAGGGACACAGGACTCACCCAGAGAGCTGGTTTTCATCCTTCCCAACACCTGGTGGACAATCAAGTGCCAACTAAGCAGCAGAGGCTGAGGGGCGGTGGCTTCAAGGGCCAGGAATGCAGACCCCAGACCGCACGAGGTGACGAAGGTCCCCCATCGGACCCGTGTGCCTCACGTCGCCGGACTCCTGGATCCCAGCACATCAGCTGCAATTTACAAAGCAGAGACCAGACATGAAGGTGAAGTGCCCGAGGGGGCCTACATTTTTCAAAGGGGGGAAAAAAGGCTTAATTATATCTTTAGGAGGCACAGACACGCCAAGGAATACCAGCAACGTCTGACAGCCGAAGCAGAAATGCCAAGGACGAGGATTTGGAAGATTAACACAGTTGAACTCGGCACCGTGGCCTTTTTTTTTTTCTGGGGTTCTGGAAAGCTGAGGAGGTAAACACCCCAGCAGGTGAGGTGGACATACGAGGCAAGACGGAAACGTGCCTCTCCCTTTGGCCTGCCTTTTGCTGCCCGGGTGGTCATGAGCTACTGTCCCTCAGAGTTTTCTGTGGCCCCTCTTCCCTTCAGGACGGAGTTTCGTCTTCCTTGCTAGATTGTGGGGGACCTCAGGGACTGATGTCTCATCTTCCTCTGCCTTTATCACTCAGTAATCGTGACGGAGCTCCTGCTCTGTCCTGCCCCAGGCCCTGTGCTGGGGACAGCGGGGACAGAGAAGAACAAAGTGCAGATGTGCCCCAGAAAGGGGAGCTGGCTGTGACTGCGGTGGGCAGATGTGGCGTTACGGCCGAGGGAGAGCGGGTACCGGGTACTCCCAGGGCTAGGGAGGCTTCATGAAAGAGGACGTAAGCAGTCCAGCTGGTCCCCAGGGCCTGGCACATGACAGATGCCAATATCATACCTGCAGAATCAGGTTCTCTGTTCTCTGTGTCTCTAGTCCCTCCCTGGTTTCTCTGCAGTAGGAGGGCTGGTGGTGGCTCTGAATGCACACTCCTCTGGAACAGTGGTGGGGAGGAAGCCAGGAGACGGATGCACCCCAGATTCCTGGTTCTGCAAGACTGACGGGGTGGGAGGTCCCAGGAACAGCCTTGACCACCTCCTCAGCCTCGTCTGCCTGTCTCTCCCCAGGACTGACACTGTTCCCAGAACTGGCCTGAACCGTCATACTTTTGGGGTTTGCACATGTCCTTCGTGCTTCCTAGGCTCGTAATTATTTCTCAAAATCCAATGTAATGTCTGTGGAATCTTCCTTAAACCTGCCCTGTGCAGAATGCCCTCTGTTGGGTGGATGAGCAGATGGATGGTGGGTGGATGGATGAGTGTGTGGATGGATGGATAGATGGATGGATGGATGGATGGATGGATGGATGGAGGATGGGTGGATGGATGCGTGGGTGGATGGATGGATGGGTGGGTGGATGGATGGATGAGTGTGTGGATGGATGGATGGATGGATGGATGGATGGATGGATGGAGGATGGGTGGATGGATGGGTGGATGGATGGATGGATGGATGGAGGATGGGTGGATGGATGGGTGGGTGGATGGATGGATGGATGGATGAATGGATGGAGGATGGGTGGATGGATGGTGGGTGGATGGATGGATGGATGGATGGAGGATGGGTGGATGGATGGGTGGGTGGATGGGTGGGTGGGTGGATGGATGGGTGGGTGGATGGATGGATGAGTGTGTGGATGGATGGATGGATGGATGGATGGATGGATGGATGGAGGATGGGTGGATGGATGGGTGGGTGGGTGGATGGATGGGTGGGTGGATGGATGGATGAGTGTGTGGATGGATGGATGGATGGATGGATGGATGGATGCCCTCTTTTCCCATCCTGCAAGAGTTCAGCCGTCCTTTGAAAATCAGATCACATTTAAATTGGAAATGGGATGCGTTTTGCCGCCGCGGGTCATTTCTGAGAAGGTAGAGGGTTTGCTCGTGCTTGTTCTGTTTCTGATTTTGAAGGTTGCTATTTTTATGTTTGAGTTTATTTATTTATTTTGAGAGAGACAGACAGCGTGAGTGTTGGAGGGGCTGAGAGAGAGGGAGAGAGAGAATCTCGAGCAGGCTCTGCACCGTCAGCGTGGTGCCCGATGCGGGGCTCAAACCCATGAAACTGTGAGACTGTGACCTGATCAAACCAAGAGTCAGCCGCTTAACTGACCGAGCCGCTCACACAGCCCCGAAGGTTGCTATTTTTAATCCGTGTTTCACAGAAGAGGAAATTAAGACCCAGGAAAGTTAACAAACCCTTCTGGGGCCGTAACTGCTGTTCTCTGTGCCCGCACTGAGCCACAGGACAGCCCATCATGTTCTCTCCAGATTTGCGTAGCCCAACGCTTGGCACACACAGGCACACCGGACACTTCTGTGGGTCTGAACTGTTAATGCTGTTCAAATGTGTGTGCGTCATTATTTGATAATGTTTATAGTTTACATATAAATTTGTGATAAGCACATTTTATATGTTTTATGTAACATTCATAAACATATCTACATAACATAAGATATACAGATATGTATAAGTTTATATAAATTTAAGATATATGACTATATATTTATACATAATATTTATATGTTAGATTTTAACATATTTTAAATAAGTATATTTACATATTTCCTATTATGTAGTTATATATTTGGCATTATATAATACCTATGTAATATAGGACGCCTGGGTGGCTCAGTTGGTTAAGCACCAACTCCGGCTCAGGTCATGATCTCATGCTTTGTGGGTTTGAGCCCCGCGTCGGGCTCTGTGCTGACAACTCAGAACCTGGAGCCTGCTTTGGATTTTCTGTCTCCTTCGCTCTCTGCCCCTCCCCCACTCACACACTGTCTTTCTCTCAAAAATAAATGAACATTAAAAAAAAAAATAGTTCTCAGGCTCCCCCAGCCTCTCACTTCTTCCTTGAAGATCTGGAAACTCTGAGTACTGGGAACGTAGTCTTAACCTCAGCCCCAAGGACGGGTGACGTCCGCAGGTAACCCAGGCCCCTGAGGCTGGTGGGCACCACTGTGGGGCTGAGGCCAGGAGGGAAGAGAAGGTGACACTGATCAGGGCACAGCGGGTGCTGGACTGCCTGGGGGGGGACAGGGAAGCATGCTTGACTCAGCACCTGTGAGCCCCCACTGAGCTGGCCCAGACTCTGTACCCCGGGAGGGGTGGGTGGGAGTGGCCGGGTCATCAGGGGCCGCTGGCACACGGAAGGTGGTGACAAGCCCACGTCTTCAGCAGCGAGCTGAAGATGTTCGTGGGCGTTCACCCAGGACAAAGCTACAATGTCACCACCCGGCAGGGGCAGAGAAAGGGTGCTGACAGCCTGCAGAATATCTCTCCATCAGAGCTGAAGCCCTTGTTTACTTAGAATAGCCTGGAATCCCACGCCGGCCGCCGGGCATTTCATTTTTGAAACACAAGCCCAGAGAGTGAAAGGGGGGATGGCACTCCCAAATTCCCCTTCTGAGCATGAACTTGGTGTTCCTGACCGGGAGCCAGCGCTGGTGCGGGAGGCCTTCTCCAGCCTTCTATGTGGGCCCCAGGGGCCTCACCGCGCTGCCTCGTGCGTGCTTCCTAAGTCGGCGGCAGGGATGTTTGTAGAAACCAGCCTGGAATCAGCAGTCGATGCCGCAAACAATCCGTGGCGAATTCTCAGCATGTGGTTGTGGAACTTCAGGCTCCAAGCTTGCTCTGGGTCACGTGACTGGCAGGTGCTAGCCCACGCTTCCCACCCCGGCCTTCAGCTGCAGATCAGCCACAGAAGTGGCCGTAGAGTACTTCCAGGGAGCTGCCACCCCCCCCCCCCTTATCACATGACCTTGGACAAGTCCTAGCATCAGAACAGGTGGGATGGAGAAAGTCCCCTGCAGGGACTGAGGCTCAACGAGCCTGCAGACTTTGCTTGCGTTGCTTCGTCTGTCGGGAGGAACGCCTCCTCCAAGAAGCCCTCCCTGACTCCCCCAGACTTCACCTCCTCCATTCTCCCCTGCTGGACTTCTCTCAGCCCTGCACTTACTTAGATCCTCCACCGGCTTTGAAGCCAGGATTCTATTATTTTCTCTGTCTCACTGAGAACAGCTCCTGGTGCCTACGGGAGAAGGCATGAATGCGTGGGGAGCCCTCGGTCTGGCGGGGAGGTCGCCCTGCGCATCTCGGGCAGACGCTGTGCTGGGTCGCCCGGATCACGCGGTGCAGAAGCACGGGGTCACATGGTATCATTTGCTCCCTGAGGAATCGGAGGCCCAGAGAGGGCTGCAGTCTTTCCGCAGCCCAGCGAGGCTAACGCCCACCCTAGCCTCGTGTGTCTCGTCCCAGAGTGCGGGAGAGTTCTCTCCGGGCCTTTGGCCGTCCCGCAGAGGCGAGGAGGTGCAGGCAGGGCCCGGAGACAGGGAGGTGGCCAGGCGCAGGGGAGGAGGCCTCCAGTCATGGCCTTCGTGTGGTCCCTCCCCTGGTCCAGGGAGGGACAGTCGTGTCCTGGGCGCCCGCTCCACGACAGGCCCTCTTCTGGGCTCTTTCGAATCCCCCGTCAGGAAAATGACTGTGGTGAGCTCACCGTCCTATGCCACGCAGGGGACTCCAGCGTCCGGCTCAGAGTGGGGCTCGACGCGGTCTAAGACGCCTTCCGTTCTCTCCCCAGGTGTCGTGCGCCAAGTACGGCCCATCGTGGGCCCGTTCCATGCCGTCCTGAAGCTGGAGATGAACTACGTGGTCGGGGGGGTGGTGTCCCACCGAAACGTCGTCAACGTGCACATCTTCGTCTCCGAGTACTGGTTCTGAGGGCCCGTCCTGGCGCCGCCACGCCTCCGGGCCAAGTCCTTGCTCCGGCCACCGTGCCCGCCCTGCCGAGCTCTCTTACGTTTTTGTTTGTAATGTCAGGCCCGCACGTATTAAGCTGCGGCCAGATGAACAAGTTCATCTCCTGTGTTTCGGTATTTAAATAGCGAGCCCAATTACTCAACTGTTTGTTGAAAACCTTGCTTGTTAGTATTATTTTCTTCATGCAGAGGTCAACGTTTGCTCCTTTCTGTGCCTGTGGGCTGGGCCTTGCGAAGGACCCAGGAAGGAAGGGCGTTTTTCGGGGGGCAGCCAGTCCAGATGCCAAGAGAAAACCAGTTCTTGCACTGACTGTACGAAATTTGACGTTTGGTACTTTTTTTTTTTTTTTTTTTTTTTTTTGTCAATCGGGTGTTTTACGCCCAACGATGGGGCTGTGGTAGAGTAGCAGATATGACCAGTTCTGCCCAGAAGCTGCATAACACGATGCCCCGGGGAGCACTCAGAAGGTGCCCTACGGTTCTGTTGAAACAGAAAAGGGAGAGGCACAGCCTGTTAGGTTTGTGTGCGAGCCGTGCGTGTTCACCAGGGGAATGGCTGGACTTTCTCGGCACCTGCATCCGTCCTTTCTTATCATAGGGGGGGGAAATAAACAGTTTTGCGAGCCTCCCCATGGCCTGTGCCTGACAGTCTTTCAAGAAGAGGGCTCTCCAAGTACCTGGGAATGTCCCCTCAGGCCTTCTCAGAGACCCCGCCTCCTGGGGAGGTTCTGGGGGTGGGGCCCAGCACGTATTGAAACAGCTTCCCACCCGTGTCCCTTCCGATACCACGCCCACCTCTGAGAAGTGTGGCTCGAGCCCACCCTGTGCCCCACGACCAGGCCTGCTAGGCAAGACACGGAGCCCCAGCGTCTGATAGAATTGCTTGAGGGATTCTGGTCCCTTCTTGAAATCACTGCGGAGAAATAACAATTCTCTTCAGCAGGAAAGAGGGGCCACCAGTGTGCACTGAGTCCCCCCCGCCCCCGCCGCCCCCATGCACTTGGCACGTGGTGCCTCATCCACGGCTCCCAGAGCCCAGTGAGGTGGGCACTATCGTACGCAATTTCGAGATGAGTGAACAGAGCTCAATTGCCTAAGTCACACAGCTTTTTAGGGACAAGGGATTCAAATTCAGTTTATCGGATGCCAAGCTCTGCAAAGCTCTGGGTCAGAAGAATCGTGGACAGACTGGGTTTCTAGGGTGTCCCGTTACTGCCAGCATTGACGGTGGAGTCAAGGTGCAGCCTGTGCCCTGAGGCGCACTGGGACGCGCGGGGATGTGGCAGCGGGGTCCCTGGCTTCCACACATGCCTCTCCTCCAGCCCCTGCCCAGATGTATCCCATCTTCTTAGGTATGGATGCCCCTTGTGGCTCAGAGCCTCTCTCCTCCTGTATCCCAGCTCATCTCGGCAGCCCGGACCCTGGCACTGGTTGAGATCTCAGCCCCACGTGGGACTTCGCCCTCGTTGGGATTTCAACGTGGTCCCAGTTCTGCAGAATGTGGTCTCTAGCCACCTTCGGGAACTCCCCGCGTTTCTGAGGTCGCTCATTTGGGGGGCACTGGTCTGTGAACGTCAGGCCCGGGCCAGCCAGGCACAAGAGCTGCTGGGGCCTGGCCGTCTCGAAGTGATGGGGCGGGGGACAACAGGTGTGGGACTGGACAATCCAGGGAGCCATCTGAGCGGCTCTGGAGACCAGTGATTTGGGGTCTTGGCAGAGAAGCGGGGGCGGGGAACCTGGGGTCTGATCACGGGAATGGAAGCCTGGGGGTGAAGGGGAGGAAATGAGAGGCCGCTTGGGGCTCTGGTTTCCTGCCTGGAATTTGGGGGCGGGACGGAGGCGGGTTGGGGGTGGGGGGCAAGTCTGCAGGAGCCAGGCAGCTCTGGGCCCAGGCCCTTGGAGGGGGAGGTATCTCCTGCTCCCTGAGGCCTGGGGTGGGAGTTGGGGGGGAGGTACTGCAGGGCCGAATGGGAAGGGAGAAACGAGGACCCCTGGAACAGGGGCCTTCCCACTCTCTTTATAGGAGTTAGAGTGGAGCTGCCATTGGTGGGCAGGGCCAAGCCCCCTGCCACCGATTGGCTCTCGGGAGAGCACGTGACTCAAGCTGGCCAATCAGCCCTTCCCGAGAGTGCGCTCTGGGGCGTGGGAGCCAGCCGAGGGGAGGCAGAGAGGGGACAAGGACCTGCCAGGTGGAGATGCGGAGGGGAGGAGAGGGAGCCGGGCGCCTGTCCCGCCTGACTCGGGGAGCCAGAGAGGCCGGCTCGGGCCTCCTCACCTTGGGAGGGCCCAGCAGCGTGACTTACTGGCATCTGCCCAGCCTCAGTTTCTGCATCTGGAAAGCGGAGGCGATAATCGCTGCCCGGCCGCCCTGCCCTAGACGGCAGTGAGCAGCGCCGGCTGGAGACGCAGGGCACGAAAGTGCTGCCTACCTGTGTGTAATCTTAATTCACTCATCGTCCAGAGTGGTGACGAGGAGGGCGAGGATCGCGATGGCCACTGTCAATCAAGCCACACCAATTCCCTGCGCAAGTACGGCGTCTTTCTGCTTCTGCATTTTCTTAACCATCCGTGAGAGCACAACTTCTATTGCATATCGTGCTCCGGGCTGGGCACCTGGTGGACCACTAAGGATCCCATTGGTCTTGCAAAGTAATGGCTGCCGGGGCCCAGCTTCGGCTGCATCAGGGGACCAGCTAATGTGAACCCGCAGTGCCTCCGGGCCCCAGACAACAGGGGTCCCTTAGAACAAAATAATTGAGGGGAATCGCTAAAGGGAAAGCAAGTTCAGGAGAGGGCAAACGCACACCGACACCAGACCGAATCATTTTTGCTGACTTGGTAGAGAAGAAACTTGGAGGGAAGGTTCCAGAAGGTCTTGTGCTGTACTATTCTACCAGAAAGCTGCGTCCGTTTTGAATGAAGGGAACTTATGCTAACGTTCAGAGGAGCACGGCAGCGTTGTGCCTGGGTCGCCTGGTGTCCTGGAGGGGCCGGTGTAGATGGGGGCAGGGCCACCCGTCACCTGGAACCCAAGGAGGTAAGCCGGCTTTCCTAAGTCCCCACAAGGTTCTCAGGTTTGTTCAGGTGAAAACACCTGGAAACCATGCTGCGTTCTTTCATTCCCAGTATTTTGTCGTGACAATTTTCAAACATACAGCAAAGTTGAACAAATTTTACAGTGAGTGCCGGGATTCTATTGGTAACATTTTACAAGATCAATTTGCACTTTGGTTTTAATGTTTATTTTTGAGAGAGAGAGAGAGAGAGAGAGAGAGAGAAAGAAAGAGAGCATGAGCAGGGGAGGGGCAGAGAGAGGGGGGACAGAGGATCCAAGCAGTCACTGAGAGCAGAGAGCCCGGTGCAGGGCTCAAACTCACGAACCGCGAGATCATGACCTGAGCCTAAGTTGGACGCTTAACCGATTGAGCCACCCAGGTGCCCCAATTAGATGCCACATTTTGTTAGAGTCTAGTGTGGACGAGCAGTGGAGACAGAGACGCCAGAGGAGTCTGAACTGGTTTTGTGGGACGTGGCTTCGGCAGCAGGCTCCTTGCTCCCTCCTCTGTCAGGGACACCCAGTCTGCTTGTCCTGAGGCCACTTCCTGGACTGCAGCGGGACCGTCACCCTGAGCCGATTCAGATTCATATCCAGGACACTTCGCGTATTGTGTCCCCTTCCCTGGCTGTGCTGTGCTCGCCTGGGTGGCATCGGGGTCCCGGCAACAATTCTTCTCCTAGCGTGCTTCCCAGCGCCATTCACAGCGAAGGGGTGGGCTTCTAGGCGCTGCTCACCACCCTCCTGGAGGTGGAATAAGATGGAAAGTGACTCTTGAGTGACTGTTGAGGTCTCAAGGGAGAAACAGAGCACAGCAGAGCTTGCAGAATGTGGCCTTTAGGGAGTATGGTGACCGTCACCGTGACCCCGATGATAATCACGTTCCATTTCGTACAACTCCCGTTTGGTGCCAGGAACACCTCTAACCGTCCCCCAGCACGCATGCGCGAACACACTTCCTCCTTAGCTCCTCAGCCAGGCCAGCTCGGGGCCATCTTCTCATAAGGAGACACCTGTCTCATCCCCTGGATGACCCTCTGCGCCCATCACTACAGAACTCACAGTGTGACCACCCGTCCTGTGACCCCCATCATGTCTCCCCAATGCCAGGATCCCCAAGATACTGGATCTGTGACTTTACTTTTTAAAACTTTGTATTGGGACGCCTGGGTGGCTCCGTTGGTTGAGCATCTGACTCTTGATTTCAGCTCATGTCATGATCCCAGAATTGTGGGATTGAGCCCCGAGTCAGGCTCTGCACTAAGCATGGAGCCTGCTTAAGATTCTCTCCTCTCTCTCTCTCTCTCTCTCTCTCTCTCTCTCTCTCTCTCTCCCTCTGCCTCCTGCCCCACTCAAAAAAAAAAACCCTTGTTATTTTTGATCTCTTTTTAATGCATTAAAGTATAGAGTGTATGAAAGCTTTCATACCCATCACCTGACTTCAACAATTACCAATTAACCACCTTTTTACTATTCCTCCTGGTCTCTCCCTTCTCTCGACTCCTTTTGTTTTTCCAGGAGTATTTTTTTTTCAATAGACTTTCTTTTTTAGCACAGTTTTAGATTCACAGAAAAGGGGTGAAGATAGCACACGGTTCGCATACACCGGGCCCCCAGTCTCTCCACTGTAAATAGTTTCCATTAGTCTCGTACGTCTGTTATAATCAATGAACCCCTATTAATGCATTATTGTTAACTAAAATACGTACTTTAGTTTGGTCCCCTTGCCTTGGACTTAATATCCTTTTGGTGTCCCAGGACCCCATCTAGGACACCACGTTACATGTCATTGTCATGTCCCCTGAGCTCCTCTGGGCCGTGACAGTTTCTCACACTTTCCTTGTTGTTAATGACCTTGGCAGTCTTGAGGAGTACTGGACAGGCATTTTGTAGGACGCCCCTCAGCTGGGCTTTGTCTGATGGTTAGACTGGGTTATGGGTCTGGGGGAGGAAGACCATGGAGGGGAAGTGTCCTTCTAACCCATCATAGCAGGGCACCTGCCATCAACATGACTGATAACGGTCAACGCTGACTTTCGTCATCCGGGTGAGGTGCGTCCGTCAGCCTTCTCTGCTATGAGGCCGCTCTGTCCTCCTGTCCGTTCTGTCCTCTTTGGGAGGAAGTCACTACACACAGCCCAGCCTTAAGGAATGAGGGATTACTCTCCAACATCTTGAGGGCAGAGTGCAGGGAGTATTTTAAAGCAAAGCCCAGGCATCGTGTCGCTTCGTGTTTAAATACTTTAAATACTGTGTTAATATACATTTCTAATGATAAGGGCTTTTATTTTTCTAAGTTTATTTATCTTGAGAGAGAGAGAGAGAGAGAGAGAGAGAGAGCAGGAGGGGCAGAGAGAGAGGGAGAGAGAGAATCCCAAGCAGGCCCCGTGCTGTTAGTGTCACTCACACACACTTTTGTATAAACGTGTTCAGAGCAGCTGCGTCCATGACAAGCCAAAGGTTGCCTGCAGCCACCAGAAGCTGGGAGAATCCTGGGAAGAATCGTCTCTCAGAGCCTCCAGAAGGAGTTAACCTTGCCGACACCTTGATTTCTGGCCGCGGACCCCCCAGAACTGGGAGAGCGCGGATGGCTGCTTTTTTAAGCCATTGAGATTGTGGTGATTTGTTACAGCAGGAAACCTGGGAAACTGATACTCTGTGTGTGTGTGTGTGTGTGTGTGTGTGTGTGTACATATATGTGTACGTAAATTTTCCAAATTCCTGCTCAACAATACATCTCTTGGTGTATACATTTTTTGGAGAGCATAGATAGTGAATTAATACTGCTATTTTCTCATATTTTGCAAAAACGAGGCATCCCGACTGTGGGTACACGTACCTCGCGTGTCCCTTTGGTCTCAGCCTTGAGGACAGCGGCTTCATCGGGGGCCCCTGTGGCCCTGGGATTTGCTACCAGAAGGGGGGGCACGGGGCACAGGGGATCGCCCACCTCAACACGACTGGTGCAGTGAAACCAAGCATCCTAGCGACAGCAAGGAGCCCAGAAGGAGAAGGTGCAGCCGAAATTCCATTTGGAGAATTCAACCGCGATTCGCCGTGTCCGCGGCCCAAGGTGGCGCAATTTAATTATTAAGCATTACGGGGCATTAGAAAGGTGATCCATTTTAAACACGGCCTGCTTTATTAATATCTGTGGCAGCTCCTGCATGAATCGGTGTCATTTGAGTAAGCAATGGTGCTAGAATTAGGCACGAAATTATGTACGGGAAAGGGTCAGCAGTCAAGTCAGAGAGAAGCGATTACTTTGAATCATTGAAACCTCCCGCATTGGGTCCCCCAGCAGATAAATGTCACCCTGGCTGGTTCCTGTTGGTTTTCTGCGGGCACTTAGCTACCACCCCATGAGCTGGCTGTCTTCCGGATGGTGTCTTTGGTGCCCCGTGAAATAAGCACACGTCTCTTCCTGGATGGGCCCCCTCGCTGAGCCACCCTAGACCCGCTCACGTCAACTGCCCTGGCCTCCGGGTCCTGCTCCTTCCCAGTAACTTGCTCCTTTAGAGCAAAGCACCCCGGAGCCAGCCCCTCTGCTTTGTTTGTGAGACCCTGCATCTCGTCCCTCCATCCGCTCCCTTCAGTTCGTTCATTCATTCATTCATTCAGTCCGTCAGTCAGTCAATCACCTCACTTCACCCCCTCCCACTGGTGAGTCATTTCACCTGCGTCTCCCCCCAGCTGCCGGGCTGGCCCTCCAAAACCCAGACCGGAAGGAGCTCCTCCTGGTCCTGGATCCTTCAGAGGCTCCCACACCAACCTCACGGTGCGGCTACGGGACCCTTCCCATGGGGCACCACCCTTACTTCCCCCCACCGCCCACCCACTCTACACGAGGTCCAGACGCACAGAACGTGTTCGCACACACAGATCCTTCCACTTGGGGTAGCAATGCTTCCACCTTCTCTGCCTGGTGAACTTCTCCTGACCCTCCGAGTCCCAGCATAAAACGCCCACTGTTTTAGGTACACACCCAAAGGAATCGAAAGCAGGGACTCGCACAGATATTTTTACATACGTGTTCAGAGCAGTGTTCACAACCACTAAGAGATGGAAACAACCCAAGAGTCCATCAACAGATGAACGGATAAACAACATGTGGTCTATACATACGGTGGAATATTATTCACCCATAAAAAAGAAGGAAATAAGCGAGACACAGAAGGGCAACTGTTGTATGGATGGTTTTAATTAAAAGAAGTAGATACCTAGAATAGGAAAATTATCTCGAACTAGAAAGTAGAGTAGAGGTCTCCAGGGGCTGAGCAGATGTCTTAGGGAGTCAGTGTTCCATGGGCACAGAGTTTTTGTTGGGGGTGGATGGAAAACTCTTAGGTATGGAAGGTCTATGTTCAACAATACCGTAAATGTATCTGATGTCACTGGTGTCCACTTATGAATGGCTGACCCCATAACTACCATGCCATGCGTATTTTATCATAATTTTTAAAGATTAAAAAAAAGTTTTTTAATGTTTATTTTTGAGAGAGAGAGAGAAAGAGAGACAGAGTGCAAGCAGGGGAGGGGCAGAGAGAGAGGGAGACACAGAAGCCGAAGCAGGCTTCTGGCTCTGAGCTGTCAGCACAGAGCCTGACACGGGGCTCAACCCCACGAACTGGGAGGTCATGACCTGAGCCAAAGTTGGATGTTTAACCGACTGAGCCACCCAGGCACCGCTTAAGAATTTTTTTAAAGCAACCTCTATACCCAGCGTGGGGCTCAAACTCACAACCCCGAGATCAAGAGTCACACACTCCATTGATTGAGCCAGCCAGGTGCCCCTGATTTAAAAAAAAAAAACTTTAAAAGAGAAATTCCAGATGCTCTGAGACACCTCCCTCAGTTTCCCAAATGTGACCAGTGCTTCCCTTCTCTGTGTATTTGGAGTCTTCCTGTGGTAGGCATTTGCTGAATCACACCTTAAATGTCCATTCATGGGTCGGGGCGCCTGGCTGGCTCAGTCGGTTAAGTGTCGGACTTTGGCCTAGGTCATGATCTCGGGTTCGAGCCCCGTGTGGGGCTCTGTGCTGACCGCTCGGAGTGTGGAGCCTGCTTCGGATTCTGTGTCTCCCTCGTTCTCTGCCCCTCCCCCGCCCACGCTCTCTCTCCCTCTTTCTCTCAAAAATAAACATTAAAAAAAATTTTTTTTAAATGTCCATTCATGGGGCACCTGGCTGGCTCAGTGACTTAAGGATCCGACTCTTGGTTTCAGCTCAGGTCCTGGTCTCACAGTTCATGAGTTCAAGCCCTGCATCGGGAGCCTGATTGGGATTCTCTCTCTCTCCCTCTCTCTCTGCCCCTCCCCTGCTCGCTCTCTCTGTCTCTCTCTCAAAATAAATAAATAGACTTTTAAAAAACCTATAAAAAATAAATAAATGTCTATTCGTGTGCCTGTCCCTTCCCGGAGAGCAAGTACCCCGAGAGCAGAGGCTCATCTTTGTTCTGACGTCCCCTGGCACAGTGTCGGGCACAGAATAGGAGCTCAGGAAGTGTTTTTTGGATGGAGAATGGAAAACCACCGTGCTGTGCACTGAATTGTGCCCCCATCCTGCCCCAAATCCGTATGTTGAAACCCTAACCTCCAGAGTGACTCTTTGGAGACGAGGCCTTTGTAGAAGTGATTCAGGGTCATCAGGGAGGGGCCCTGACCAGATAGGGTTCGTGTCCTTAGAAGAAGAAGAAAAGACACCAGAGATCTCATACGAACGTCATGCATACACGATGCGAAGGTGGCCATCTACAAGCCAGAAGGGAGCGTCACCAGAAACCAGTTTTTCGGCAGCCAGATCTTGAACTTCAGCCTCCAGCACAGCGAGGTACGAATGTTAAAGCCTCTGTCTGCAGTATCTGTTACGGAAGACTGTGACACACTGCCACCAGACAGGAATGGAGGTGACGCTCACACGTGCGGGCCCATCAAGCCACGTGATGACCCATGACCGCACCGTGACCAGTGAGAGCCGCTGGCAGTGGGAGCAGAAGAAGGGGCAGCTTCTGGGAGGCTTCCTGGTCTCCCAAGATTCAGGACTTTCTAGGGGCGCCTGGGGGTTCCGTTGGTTAAGTGTCCGACTTCGGCTCAGTTCATGATCTCATGGTTCGTGAGTTCGAGCCCCGAGTCAGGCTCTGTGCTGATGGCGTAGAGCCTACTTAGAATTCTCTTTCTCTCTCTCTCTCTCTCTCTCTCTGCCCCTCCCCAACTTGCACTCTTTCTCTGTCTCAAAATAAATAAATAGACTTAAAAATAAATACATCAAGGTTCGAGGTTAAGCGTCCGACTTGGGCTCAGGTCACGATCTCACGGTCCGTGAGTTCAAGCCCCGCGTCGAGCTCTGTGCTGACAGCTCGGAGCCCCAAGCCTGCTTCGGATTCTGTGTCTCCCTCTCTCTCTGCCCCTCCCCTGCTCACGCTCTGTCTGTCGCTCTCTCTCTCTGAGAAGTAAGTAAACGTTAAAAAAATTTAAAAACGCGTTTCGCATGAAAAACTCAACCGATGGTCCTCTCCGAAGTGACGTCTGTGAGTTCGCGGGTCAGGGCTGGCAAAGACCGGAAGCCAAGTCAGCTTCCCCCGCCTGCCCCACCCCCCGGCCTCCGACCTCCAGCCTCTGCCCTGAACCGAGGACCATCTGGTCCCCTTCAAATCCCATATTTGCTGGATTGTGTTAATAGTCCAGCCCTGGGTGGGGGGAAGTGGTAAGAATGATAAAAAGCACGCGTGTGTGGGATACCTCCGGAAACACGTTCAGGGTTTAAAAGTGATGAATACACACCCGAGTGGGGCTAACTCCAAAGGACGAGAGGTGGCTTTACCTGCGGCCAGCCACAGGGGACTTGGAAATTAGAAAGGAATGTTTTCCACTCGGCAGAGAGAAACACTCTTATCCCAGGGCCTATCTTGACAACTTGATGGTGACTCTTCTCAACCCAGCCTAGATAATTGCATAATTAATTGCGTGCAGGTAACTCGCCGGGAGAAGGTGCTTATTAGGAGCGGGGAGCCCGACGCCCACTCTCCCCTGGAAAGCCGTCAGGCTCGCCTCTGCGCCAGGCGCCCGTGTGGAGGGGCCGCCCGCCAGCGTGCAGGACCTTCTGCTCACGGGACGGCTGGACCCGAGCGCCCAGGGGCCCCTGCCGCTGCCTGTTTGTTCCGCCGGGTCAAGTCTGAGGCTGTTCCCTGGCCCTGCCAGGGTCGGTGCGGCGAGGCTGAAGAGGCAGGAGTTTCCCTTGGGGCTTTGGTCATTCTCCCTTTGGGTTCCCTGAGATGCTTCTAGAAAGCCAGCCTCTGCTTCCTTCCCCCCGCAGCCCCCTCCACGGTCCACACAGCTGGGGGCCTGATGTGCCTGTGCCGGGGCCGGTTCCTTGAGTGCTGGCATAGTCCCGATGCTGGGGGACAAGTCAACCCCACCCTCAGGGCCCTCGGCCTTCAGGGAGCCAGGCCGTCCCTCAGTGGCCTGTCATCTGGAGCACGGCTGCCGTGGGCCCTGATATGGGCTGCTGGAGGCAGGGAAATGCTTCCCAAACCGGCCTCGGTTCTTTAACCCCCATCCCTACCACCGTCACCACGATTCTGGCCTCCGGTGTCCCATCCTGTGAGACACACATTCCCAAGGGCCTCTCCCCACTTGGCTGTTCTGCGGACGAGGCAGGGGCAGCCGGTGCTGGAGAGCCGGGAGTGGAGGGGACGGCCCAGGGCTGTTGTAGAGGAGGTGAGGCAATCATTCTGTCACAGGGTGGCCCCGCAGACTTCTGTCTCCCTCCCTTTGCAGGAAATCCAGAACAAAGAACGTGGTATCTGCGTATGGTCAGCTTGCAACCACTTGCCTGTGAGCCTGGGGTGACCTTAGCGTGCGTTACAGAAGCCACGCTGTAGGGAAGCCTGCACTCTGTCCCCCTGCCCCTGTCTCCCACCCTACACCTCTACAGGAACCTAGAATCTGCCCCGGAGCCTTGGCTTTGGGCAAGACTATTATGGAGAAGGATAGGCAGGGGTGGGAGGGGAGGGGAGACAGGAGACAGGCACGCAGAGCTCCGGGCATGGAATAGGGCCAAGGAAGAGGGGCGTCACCTGGAGGGTGGGACCCAGAAGCCATTGCAATGTCACAGAGCAAATGTGGCCATGAAACAGCCCTCTCGGGGCAGTGGCCAAGGGCCAACGTCCTCAACTGGAAATCTAAGCAGTTAGCAGACTAATTATAATGGCAACATCAGCCGACAGCTCTGACCCTGACATTGTATCATTGCATGAAATCCTCCCTCTCGGCAATGAGTCCCGCGCCCCGGCCACCCTGCCCCAGATCCTGCACCTGCACGGATGAATTATTCCAGTCCGTCTGTCAAGTCGCCAGTGACCTGGGATCCTTCCCAAGAGGTGAAGGCCTGCTTTGCATATTCCTTGTGCGCAAAGGCAGATAGATCCCAGAAGAAATCGTCGGTTTCCCAAGACAGCACCCTCCTGGGCATCGTTTGCTCTCTGACTCCTACACCGATGTGCGTGCAGTGGGTGCTTAATTCTTGCCTGCCCCAGCAGGAAGAGTGTGCATTTGTTCACAGAAACAGCCTCCACATGGTCTCCCTGGATGAGCCTTTACTGTCAGGAGCTGGCAGAGCGCCCCCCCCCCCCCGCCCCAGCAGCATCGCCCTGGAAACCCGAGCCCCCCACAGCCTCCCAAACCAAAATCACGGCCCAGAAAGCGCCAGGCATCCCAGGCCCGCGTGCTAATGGCACTGACGTCCCGGGAGAACCCACTCCGGCCTCTGCCGAGGCAGGCTTGTGTTGAGAACATTGGTGTTGCTGGTAAACAAGAAGAAATCGGGATCTCGCAGCACTTTGTCGTACGACAGGAAGATGGGTACAGCCGGAGGTGAGGCCTGGTGGGGCGGGTTCGTACCCGGGGCCTGGCTCCCTCCGGTGCTGAGGGAGAGGCGGCAGGAGACGGGCACGCGGGGCTCTGAGGTGGAAGCCGCTGGTGCTCACAGAGTCCGTTCCAACCAGAGACTGGAAACGAAAAGACGCTTCCGACTGGACCCGGATGGCTTTCTTTAGGGAATTATCACCAGCTTGGCACACGCCATCTCCGGGCAGCACTGGGAGGTCATTACCAATCACCACCCAGCAGACGACGAACCTGAACCTCAGAAGCCCAGGGACCTGCACCGCCCCCCCCACCCCCACCCCCAAGCCTAGCAGCTCCTCCTCTGGGGCCCTCCCAGGCTCCTTCCGCTGCAGACACAGAGGAGAGACCACCTTGCGTGTAAGCCCTGATGAGCACTGTAGGACGAGTCTCTCCTCCTTACCAACTACGTTCAGTTCAGTTGTGTGCAAATCCCCGCACCCAAATACGCCAGAGATAAAAACAACAGCACAATAACCGCCGAGGTGACGGCCGTGGACCCAGGACCCGGGCAGGCTCCCCCAGGACGGGTGCGTGAAGGCTTCCGGAGTAGGTGGGTCTGGAGCTGAACACGCTGGAAAGGGGTCCTTTCCTCCCTTCTCCCTGTAGGGGACCCACCCCAAGTCTAGTGCTTTTCTCCAGCTCAGGTCAAGAGCCTCCTTAGACTTTTCTTCAACTTGTCAGTTTTCTCATCTGAACAACGGGTCTGATAATTACTACCTCGCGGGGCTTTGGGGAGAAGGAAGCAAGGCGGCAAATGCAAAACACAGTGCACAGTGCCTGGCCCGGAAGAGGAGCTCGGAGATCTCTGTTCTGGTTTTTCTCCCTCCTGGAGACTTACCTTTGTGGGCTCTCCATAAGTGTCGCTTCATAATAATGCCATTAGTATTTTAAATTTTAAGCAAATCTCGATTGCACATCTTCAAAAGCACAGGTACAGAGCCAGGCCCAGAGACACAATGAACAACACGGTGGCCAGAGGATAATGGTGTAGGGGTCTTTCAGGCCCAGAAAAAGCCAATTTCTTTCTTTTTTTTAAAAAAAAAAAAATAACATTGATTTATTTTTGAGAGACAAGAGAGAAACAGAGCATGAGCAGGAGAGGGGCAGAGAAAGAGGGAGACACAGAATCCAAAGCGGGCTCCAGGCTCTGAGCTGTCAGCACAGAGCCCGACGCGGGGCTCGAACCCACAAACTGCGAGATCGTGACCTGAGCCAAAGTCAGACCCTTAACCTACTGAGCCACTCAGGCACCCCGAAGCCAATTTCTTTAATTACCTGTTGCAACTTACTGGACCAAGTTTTGTTTTCGTCATTTTTATTTTGTTAGTTTTCCCTCTATACACCAGGATACTTAAGACAAAACGCATTTCAATTTCACAAATATTTTGAGAAATAAATTCTCAGAAAAACCAGCCAGTGGATCCGTCATAGTACAACTCCACTAACTTTACTAATAATAGCATCATATGCTGTCAGAATCCTGAGGCTCAACATATCCCTTTTCACCTTGGCCACCGGGAGGCTCAAATCTAAATTTACTGTCCAATTGAGTAACACCCTAGCTGACATTGAAAATGTAATTTTACCTCCTGCCTTATTTCTGATCTCCTTTATCTTACTCTGTACTGTTCTAGAGCGTGCTCTTTAGGGGAAGTCATCTCATATCCTTTCTAAAAATGGGGCACAAAATTATTATATTGTAAAAGGCGAAGAGAGCGTCACGACAGAAATCACCTGATGCCAGAGCCAAAAGGTAGAAGAAACCTAAGTGTCCTTTGGTGGATGGATAGGTAAACAAAATGTGGTCTGTACGTACAGTGGACCATTGTAGGCAATATTCCTTTAAAAGGAAGGAGATTCTGACACCTGCTATGACGTGGATGAACCTGGAAGACACTTTGCTCAGTGAAACTAGCTGGACACAAAAGGACACGGACTGTATGACTCCACTCACCTGAAGGACCCGGAGGGGTCAGGTTCACGAGACAGGAGGTAGAGGGGCAGTTACTGGGAATGAGGAACTGTTTAACGGGGGCTGTTCCAGTTTGGGGAGAGGAGAAAGTTCTGCAGCTGGACGGCGGGGATGGGAAAGTGGTCAGTTTGGTAGTGAGTAGGTTTTACCACAATTTTTTTAAAAAACTTAACAAAAGAAAGGAATCGCCTGCAAATGAACCCTGCAAAACTTCTGTCTTCTAGAAATGCCCTAGGCTGGTCTCTGCCATTTTATTCTTAAATTTTTTTTTTTAACGTTTATTTATTTTTGAGACAGAGAGAGACAGAGCATGAACGGGGGAGGGGCAGAGAGAGAGGGAGACACAGAATCGGAAGCAGGCTCCAGGCTCTGAGCCATCAGCCCAGAGCCCGACGCGGGGCTCGAACTCACGGACCGCGAGATCGTGACCTGAGCCGAAGTCGGACGCCCAACCGACTGAGCTACCCAGGCACCCCTGCCATTTTATTCTTAGTAGAGGGATAATGTAGTGGCTTCCTCGCGGACGCATCTGCCCTCCTATCGAAGTTAGTTGTGTTCTAGAACTCTCCAAGGGGGCCTCGGAGCACAGAGGCTGGCTCTCCACCCCCACCGCCTGGCGCGGCTAACACAATCCCGCCGTAACGTGATGAGTGAGCAAAGCCCTGTCCCCAGAGCAGACCCGCGTCTGCCGAGCGGCAGAGCAGGGCGGCCGGCCCCGGACGGGAACGCCATAAATGGAGTCTTTCAGCCCCATGGCGACTGTCATCGCCGTGGCCCGCAGGTATTCACACCGTTTTCCCCGTCATTAGTCGTATTATATCATCATCCACAATTTTGCTTGTTATTCCCCCACCCCCATGGGGGGGTGGGGGGGGGAGGGCTGTGTCATCAGAATACAGGGCCTTGAGGAAGAAAGGCAGGAAAGGAGGGAGACCAGAGGGGACGACACACATGCCCGCTGCTTCACCTGCAGCCGATGACAGGCGGGGCCCACAGAGAGGCTTTGTTTGGCGGGGACCCGGTGGCACTGGCTGGCGACCGCAGGGGCCCTCGAGGTCAGTTGACGGAAGGTCGGCTGGTGCCCTCAGAAGCCTGGCGGGGTTTCTGCCCGACCCAGTGGCGCTTGTGGGCTGTCCCCTGAGCTGCAGGTGACGGTGCGCAGTCTGAGGCAGGGCAGGGATGCGGTTTCCACGGCAACCGGCTACCAACAGCCAGAGTACCACAGAGGGGGGCTCAGACTTTGCAGGCAGATGGCCTGGATTTGAGTCCTGGCTCTGTCACCGGCAAGCTCTGTGCTGTTGGCACGCAGCTAACCCTCTCTGAGATCGATGCGGGGACCACGATTCTACCCATGAACACCCCTAGCGCGGTACTTGGTACTTAGTCCCCTTCCCCCACCCTCTTCCCCATCAGCCTGTGGCGAAAAATTCAGTCCTGTCGGTTTAGGTAACAAGACTCCGGACCCCCTCCCATGTGCTCAGCTGGTCCCCGCCCTTCCCTCCAGCCGCCTCTAAGGGACAAAGCTCACCGTCCCCTTCTCAGAACCGCTCCGGCTGGTGCCCGGCGGATCAGCAGTGCTAATTCTTAAGGGCTTGGCCCAGATGCTCTGCAAACCTCGTCTCCGCTGGACGGCAGGCTGCCACCCAGAACACGGGCAGAAGTGATAACGATGCCAACAAAGTATTAGAAACACAGAGAGCGTCATCACGGTCCAACGTAGCCGAGGACAAATCTGCGACAAGGAAATTCGGTTACGCGCGTGATGCCGGGTGCGGTGTTCGGCACACAGTTCGCTTGTAGTAAATACCAGCTCCCTTTATAGCCCCTTCTTTTCGCCCAGAGTGTAAACGATCCGCTTTCCATATGTAAGAATTGGCAACCGCGAGGCGAGGCGAGGCCAAGGCCCCCGCGGAACCAGCAGCAGAGAACAATGAGCCTTTTGGATTTACACAGTTTGTTGCTCGTGTAGACAGAGAAAGGGAGAGACAGGTGACTGCCACATAAACGGGAGTTGTGGGGGAGGCGACGCTGGACGGCCGCGGAGTGGCTTCGTAGCCTGCACCCGCACCCTGAGGGGTCCAGGTGGAAAGCCTCATACCTCCTCAGAACCTGGGAGCTGGTGAGAAACTGGCTATCCCACTGTGTCACCGGCTGACTCAGGACAGCCTTCCGGGTGGACAGGGAGGACCGTGAGAAAGGATCTGGTAGCTACTCCCCCTGAACTCCCCATGCTCTTCTGGTCCGGGAGGACCCCAAGACCCAGACCCAGACCCAGACCAGCTGTGTTTCAAGCCTCGCCCACGTGACCCGCGTCGGGTGCAGGCAGGGGCCAGAACGGACCTGTTCCCCTACAAGAATATACGTAAGATTGCTCATAAAATGCTTAATAAGATAATCAGGCTCACAGAAGTTGGGTTTTTTTTTCCCCAACCACAATGATTTCTCTTAAAACGGTGATTTCTGAAACATTAAAAAAATTGTTTTTTAAAAAGGGGCGCCTGGGGGGCTCGGTCGGTTGAGCGTCCGACTTCGGCTCAGGTCATGATCTCACAGTAGGTGGGTTCGAGCCCGGCGTCGGGCTCTGTGCTGACAGCTCGGAGCCCGGAGCCCGCTTCGGATTCTGTGTCTTCCTCTCTCTCTGCCCTTCCCCTGCTCCTGCTCTGTCTCTCTCTCTCTGTCTCTCAAAAATAAATAACAGCTAAAAAATATATATACTTAAGAATCTTTATGTTTGTATACACCCACGTGATCACCACCAAAATACAGAACATCTCCAGTACCCAGAAGCCTCTCATGGCCCAGCCCCCAGAGGTGACCTCTGTCCTGACCTCTGCCACGATTTTGCTCATTCCATAAATGGAATGATGTAGGATGCACTCCTCTGTGTCTGGTCTTTTTGTAATTCGGTATCGTGCCTCAGACATTCTTTTTTTTTTATTTTTTATTTTTTATTTTTTTAACATTTTATTTATTTTTGAGATAGGGAGAGACAGAGCATGAACAGGGGAGGGTCAGAGAGAGGGAGACACAGAATCTGAAACAGGCTCCAGGCTCTGAGCTGGCAGCACAGAGCCTGACGCGGGGCTCGAACTCACGGACCGTGAGATCATGACCTGAGCCGAAGTCGGCCGCTTAACCCACTGAGCCACCCAGGCGCCCCTCAGACATTCTTTTTGATCATTGTGTGGTATTCCACTGTGTGAACAAACGACAGTTTATCACAAGTTGCCATGTGCTTCCTCGTCTGTGTCTTTTACTGGACACAGGCACCCGTTTCTGAAGGGTATAAACGTAGGAGGGGAATCACGGGTTCAGAATGTAGGCCGAAGGGTTGTCCAACGTGCGGCATCGCAGGAGAGGCTCCCCCGCCCCACAGCCTCGCAAACCCCAGGATGGTCAGGCACTTGCAGTCTAGCCCGGGTAGTCGGCTCTGTGACGTCGAGTACTTTCTTAACCAATCCATGGCTCGTTTTGTGGTTTTCACCTGACTTTTTGGTGTGATGGGTCACGACGCTGAGTCCCTTTAATTCCACTTTCTGCCATTTGGAGATCCTGTTTGGTGAGAGATCGCCTCCAGTTTTCCGCCCGGTTCTGAGCAAGTTGCTGGCCTCTCTCTTACTGATTTGTAAAGATTCGGTGTGCCTTCCAGACGTGAGTCCTTTTCTGAATACCTCTTCTCCCGGCCCGCAGCTCACATTCTCACCCGCTTACTGCTTTCTTCTAGTGAACAGACCTTCTTAATTTCCATGGCGCCCAATTTATCAATCAGCTCTTTTATGATTAACAGCTTTTAGGTCCCGTTTAAGAAATCTGTGCTTATCCGGGGGCGCCTGGGTGGCTCAGTCGGCTAAGCATCTGACTCTTGATTTCGGCTCAGGTCATGATCTCACAGTTTGTGAGTTCAAGCCCCACGTCGGGCTCTATGCTGATAGCATGGAGCCTGCTTGGGATTCTCTCTCCCTCTCTCTCTGCCCCTCCCCTGCTCTCTCCCTCTCTCTCAAAATAAATATATAAACATACAAAAAGAAATCTGTGCTTATCTGGAAGTCATGATGTTATTGTCTTCTGGAAACTTTATTGTTTTACCTTTCTTATTAGGAATATAATTCATCTTGAATTAATGTTTGTGCATGCTACGTGGTAGGGGTCAGGATCCACTTTTCTCCACATGGATATCCAACTCATTTATTGATAAGACTGTCCTTTCCTCTACTGTCTTGCTTACGTACTTTTATTGTAAAGTAAGCGGGCACGTATGTGTGAGTCTGTTTCTGAACTCTGAATTTGATCCCATGGGTCTATGTCTAGTCTAACAGCAATACCCCACTGTTTAATTGCTGTCGCTTAATTTTGGTTACTCATAGTAGATCTTGATATCTACTGGAGTAAGTCTTCCAATTTTGTTCTTTCTCTTCAACTCGCCCCAGTTATTCTAGGTTCTTTGCAATTCCATATAAAGCGGTTTGTCAATATGCCTTACAAAAACACTCCTGTCCTGGGATTGTGATTGAACTGACATTGAATCTATAGATCAGTCTGGGAGACTTGACATCATAATAATATTGAACTTCGCAATCCATGAATATGGTATGCCTCGCCACTTAGGTCCTTCCTTAATCTCTCTTTAGAAATGTCTTGTAGTTTTCAGTGTGAATCTTGCACATCTTTCAAAAGATTCATTCCTATTGTAAATTGTTTTTAATTTCATCATCTAGTCATTTGCTGCTAGTATGCAGAAGTAAACTAAATTTCATATGTTGACATTTTATCTAGTGATCTTTCTAAATTCATTTATTGATTCTAGTAGTTTGTAGATTCTTTGGGATTTTCTAGTACATAAGTATGCCATCTGAAAATAAAAACAGTTTTACTTTCTTTGTATCTTTTTCTTTTTCTCGCCTTATTGGACTAGCTAAGACTTCTGGTACCATGTTGCACAGAAATGGTGTAGTGGGCAAGAGGAAAGTGCTTGGTAGTTTCATTTACATTAACAGTAGAGTTTTTTAAAATGCTCTTTATCAGATTAAGGATATGTATTTTTACTATTAATTGATGGATGTTGCTATTACAAATTACACTGATATTCAAGTGTTAAACCAACCTTGCATTTCTGGAATAAACTCTACATGCTCAAGAAGTATTATCCTTTTAATACCTCTGGATGTGATTTACTAATGTTTTACTTAGGATTTTCATCTACATTCATGAGAGATAATTCTGTACATTTCTTTTATGATAATACCCTTGTCAACTTTTAATGTCAGGGTTTGGCTGGCCTTATAAAATGAATTAGAAGGTGTTCTCTATTTCCTTGTTCTCTACAAGAGCTTGTGTAACACTGGTATTATTTTTTCCTTAAAGGTTTAGAAAATGACTCGTGAAGCCATATGAGTCTGGATTTCGCTTTGTCAGGAGGTTTTTAATTTCAGATTTGATTATTTTAAACAGTATAGAATTCTTTGGATTTTCCATTTCTTCTTGAATTCGTTTTGGTGAACTGTGGTTTTTAAAGAATGTGTCCATTCGTCGAGGGTGTCCTTTTTGTTGGCGTAGAGCGTTTCATAATATCCTGTTATCCCACTTACAATGTCAGTAGGGTCTGTAGTGATGGCCCTCTTTCATTTCTGATATTGAGGTGAAAAACATTTGGGGTTATTTTTTCTGTTTTTTTTTTTTTTTTTTCCTCTAATTAGTCTTGACGGGATTACTGATTTTGTTAATCTTTCGAACACCTACTTTGGCTTTGCTATTGTTGTTGTTGTTATTGTGCCTCTCTTCTCTAGTTCACTGGTGTCAACTCTTCTCTTGATTATAGTTGTCCTTCCATTTTTAGATTTAATTTCTTGGGCTTTTCTAGTTTCATGAGACAGAAGCTTGTATCACTGACGTCCAGCCTCCTTATTTTCTTTTTTGTGAATAAAAAAAAAATGTTTAGTTTATTTGTTTTGAGAGAGAGGGTGGGGGAGGGGCAGAGAAAGCGGGAAAGAGAGAGAATCCCAAGGAAGTTCTTCACTGTTAGCGCAGAGCCCGACGCAGAGCTCGAGCCCATGAACTGTGAGACCATGACCCGAACTGAAACCAGGAGTCAGAAGCTTAACCCACCCAGGCGCCCCCGGCCGCCCTATTTTCTAGCTCATGCATTTAGCACTAAACATGCTCACTTAGGCGCTTCCTTAGCGGCCCCTCACAAGTTTCAGTACGTTTATTTTCATTATCATTCCGTTCAAAGTATTTGCCAACTTCCATTGTGATGTTTCCTCTGGCCTATGAGTTAGTTATTCAGAAGTACGTTGCTTCATTTCCAAACACTGGGGAATTCTCCAATTATCTTTCTGTTATTAATTTCTTGTTTAATTGCACTGTGGTCAGAGAACGCACAGAGAATGAAATGTGTGGTTTCAGCCCTTTGAAATCTGTTGAGACTTGCTCTGGGGCCCAGCGTACGGTCCGGTTTAGTACGTGGTCCGTGACTCCACTTACCTCTTTTCCAGCCCGGTGCCATGGATATCATGCGTTTTCGCATTTGGCCACTTATCATTGCTTTCATTAGTTAATATTACCCTATATTTACCCTTTTCTTCTTTCCTTCCTGCAGCTTGGTGCTTCCATCTGGGCTCTCTCTCCTTCGGCCTGAAGGACTTCCTATGAGATTTCGCGCATGTTGATTTCCTGGTGACTGATTCTCTTAGCTTTTGAAGACCTATTTGTTTTAGCCTTCATCTCTGAAAAATGTCGTCTTCGAAAAGATCGGCAGGGCTTTTTTTCTTTCTTTCATCAATTTAATATTTTTTAACGTTTTTATTTATTTTTGAGAGACAGAGACAGACAGAGCATGTGCAGGGGAGGGGCAGAGAGAGAGGGAGACGCAGAACCCGAAGCGGGCTCCAGGCTCCGAGCTGTCAGCACAGAGCCCGACGCGGGGCTCGAACCCACGGACCGTGAGATCGTGACCTGAGCCGAAGTCGGATGCTTAACCGACTGAGCCACCCAGGTGTCCCTTTCTTTCAGCAAGTGCACGATGTTATTCCATTGTCTCCTGGATGACAAAACTGTGAAGTGCTTCACAGATCTGCATATCACCCTTGGGGGCCATGCCACCTTCCACATATCATTCCAATTTTATTTTTTTTTTAATTTTTTTTAACATTTATTTATTTTTGAGACAGAGGGAGACAGAGCATGAACAGGGGAGGAGCAGAGAGAGAGGGAGACACAGAATCTGAAACAGGCTCCAGGCTCCGAGCTGTCAGCACAGAGCCTGACGCGGGGCTCGAACCCACGGACCGTGAGATCATGACCTGAGCCGAAGTCGGACGCTTAACCGACCAAGCCACCCAGGTGCCCCAATATCATTCCAATTTTAGTATGAGCACTGACAAAACAGGAGTATAATGTAGGTTTTAGTACATTTGTACTTGTCCTTTAAAAAAAAGAAAAACATAGGGTTCCTGGGTGGCTCAGTCCCTTAAGCATCTGACTTCGGCTCAGGTCATGATCTCGCGATTCGTGAGTTCAGGCCCCGCGTCGGGCTCTGCGCTGACAGCTCAGAGCCTGGAGCCCGCTTCGGATTCTGTGTCTCCTTCTCTCTCTGCTCCTGCTCTGTCTCTGTCTCTGTCTCCCTCTCTCTCAAAAATAATGGGCTCTGTCTCTGCCTCTCTCAAAAATAAACATTAAAATTGTTTTTAAAAGAAAGAAAGAAAAGAAAAACACCTTTCCTTCCAGCTTCTCTGTTAATTCCCTCCTTTAAATGAGGCTCAGATAGTCTCCCACATCCCCTGGTGGTTGGGTTTGGTTTTTGTTTTTCTGTGAGTTTCCAGAAGGGTCCCAATAAATAATGCCTCCTTCCGTTACTCAGATCCCAAAGAAGCTAAGAAGCAAAGCGGGGAAGAGCCATCGCAGCACCAAACCCCTTTTATTTTGGACACGGAGGTCCCCGGTTGCCGATGGAGGTGGCTGTTTGGAGTGGGGACCGTAGCTCCTAACACCACACTGGGCACATCCCACACCTTTTCCCAACCAACTCAGAGCCCCATCCTCTGGGCCAAGTGCCAGCCAGGAGACCCAGCTTCTCAGAATTAAGCCAAGGTCCTACCAGCTTGTGAGTCGGGATTCAAATCCCAGCCGGTCACAACAGCACAAGGTTTTAAAGGTGGACCGGGTTCTCAGTCCCCAAGGCAGGCTTGCTAAACGGAGGAGAGTATATCATGTGGGCTCAGAACAGCAAGCCACCCTCTCCCTTGGTCACGTCACTCCGGGTACGGTGGCCTCTTTTCCGTTCGTCAGATGGTCTGATGGTCACCACGTTCCCAGCGTGGCGTCCTTTGTGCTGTTCCCTCAGTTATCACGCTTGTCCCGGCCTCTTCACCCGGCTCACTCCACCTTCACAGATCTCCCTCAAATGTCCCATTTCCAAGTGTCCATTCTGACCCCTCTCCCAACGCAAACCCGTTCCCCTTTATAACCGTCCATCCTGTCTTCTCATCCTGTCTTCTCCTTTTCTTTCTAGAACTTACCATACCTTGCCATCACATGATGAGTCTTCTTGTGATTTGTGTCCTCTTGTAATGTATATGTGTTGCCTCTTTTAGACCGCAAGCTCCCCAAAGGCGTGGGCACATCTGTTTTGTTCCTGGCCGTCCTCCCAGCCTCCGGCCGAGAACTTGGCACGGCGTTGCTTGTGTCTCCTGCTCACTGAGTCTCCTCCTCCCCCTCTGTCCCCCCTCCACACTCCCCTCTCGCTTCTCCCCGGGGTGAAGGGGGTGAGGGGGTCGGCCAGCTTCTTCTCTTCTTCCCCAGCACCCCCCCGGTTCTAGTGCGGACAAGCCGGGGAATGTTCTGGGAGCCGCGCAGGTGAGTAGCAGCGGCTGCCCAGCGTGACCGCACTGGCTGGATCCTAGCCGGATAACACGTTTGCCTGAGTCATCTCTGGCAGAGCTTTGCCAGGCTCCAGGACGGAGCATGCGCGTGAGAAAGAGGAAGGAGCCGTGGGGTGGCACGCCCACCCCTCTTTCAGGGTAGACGAGGGAGCGGGTGTGGACGCCAGCGGTGGGGGGGGGGCCTGGAGGACGCCGAGTGAGGGGCCTCCCGTGCCAAGCGCAAACCCTGTTTAGGTGAGGACCCTCGTGCCCCGTGGGGTCCCCCCTTTTGTGTGTATTGAACCACATCTTCACAACTGGTTTGGGCTCCTCGGAGTAAGGATTCTGTCGCCTCTTTCTTTTACGTCCCACCCCAGCGGACGGCCCTTTGTGCCATCCTGAGCAGCACTGAGCCCAGCACCGCAGGCACCCGCACGTCCTCAGCCAGCGCGGCCCGGGCCTCTTGATTCAGAGCGGAGGGGGTGTAAATAGAAGCCAAACAAAACAAAAAAGCAAACAACGTCCAAGGGCAGTGAAAGCAATTGCTGAAGACACTGAAATGCGCAGAGCCCCCCCTCCCCCCCTCCTGCCAGCTTCCTGGCGGGACGGGGTGGAGGCCGGGTTTGCGCTGTGTTTTTCCACCCCGCGCCCTCCCCTGGCACCGCGAGCTTCTCTGCAAGTGCATCGGCCACACACGTTTCGTGGCAAAGGGAGTGGCCTCCGCGGCTTTGCTCATCTGGGTAGGTCTCACCCTGGATTCCTTCTCTGGGACTGTAGGAAGCAACACAAAGCCCCAAACCACTAAGGAAACGGGATCCAAGAAATCGATGAAAATGCTGCAGGGGGGCATGCTGGCTTCTGGAAAACATCTCCAGAAACCCGGGCGGTTCCTGATCCCGACGACGGGTGCACGGCTGCCGTGGTGGGGATTGCTCTGCTTTGGTCCCCCTGCCAGAGCTAACCTGAAAACGACTCAGAAACCCTGGAGAAAGATTGAAAGGCAAAGTCGCTCACTTCAGCAAAAAGGAGTTGTGGCAGTGGCTGTGGTGGCTGCCCCCAAGTTCAGCGATCGTACTTCACGGTGGAACAGTAGATGCACTTAGCACACAAAACGGAGATAAAAATAGCGTGACGCGTGGGGGCACCAGTTGCTACAGAGCAAGCCCTCCGACACAGCCTGCATCCTTTTGTTTTATTTTAATATTTATTTATTTTTGAGAGAGAGAGAGACAGAGAGACCGAGCATGAGCAGGGGAGGGGCAGAGCGAGAGGGAGACACAGAATCCGTAGCAGGCTCCAGGCTCCGAGCCGTCCGCACAGAGCCCGACGCGGGGCTCGAACCCACGGACCGCGAGATCGTGACCTGAGCCAAAGTCGGACGCTTAACTGACTGAGCCACCCGGGCGCCCCCATACCCTGCATCCATCCTTAAAAGATGCCTTTCTTTTGATTTTCCTTTCTTGTTTTTGGTTTTTGGTTTTGCTGACGCCGGTACAGCTGTTAGAGGCACATCCAGTCGAAGGCACCACATCCCTTGAGGGGGGTCCAGCATATGTCATTTGAAAATGGCTCCAAGCGAGTAACCTACCACAGTAAACGCACAGAGACCTGCAGACGCTTACCTGGCAGCTGCTGGGTCTGGACAAGTCCTCTCGGGGCTCCGAGTCTACCTCCTGGTGGATAACGTGGGCATAGTAACTCACGCCTTGTGCTGGGGTTGTGGTGTGAACAGGACCCAGCTGAGCACCGGGTCCTACCCGTGAGCTGGCCGTGTTCACGAGCAATCAAGGCCGTGGTTGTCATTTATCGTACGCTCTTTCCATTCAGACTATGGATGTGGATCCGAATCACACTTTTTCCTGAGACCCCTGGAGACGTGAGGAAAGGACACATAAGTGACTGGACCAAGGTCACAAAGCTGGTCAGAGGCTGAGCTGGGTTTAAAAGGCGGAGTTTCTTTTTTTTTTGTCCCTTTGTTCCTTAACACCCCCAGCCTGCCCCCCAAAAAAGTGTGAATGAGTTCAGCTTTTAGAAATGCGACCTTTGGGCGCCTGGGTGGCGCAGTCGGTTAAGCGTCTGACTTCAGCCAGGTCACGATCTCGCGGTCCGTGAGTTCGAGCCCCGCGTCAGGCTCTGGGCTGATGGCTCGGAGCCTGGAGCCTGTTTCCAATTCTGTGTCTCCCTCTCTCTCTGCCCCTCCCCCGTTCATGCTCTGTGTCTCTCTGTCCCAAAAATAAATAAACGTTGAAAAAAAAATTTTTAAAGAGAGGACTCGGAGGGACAGAGAGGAGGACAGCATCTGCCGCCCCGGCACAGATGCTGAGAGCCGGTAGCTGGAGGGAGAGCAGACGGAGGGGCTGGGGGGGCCAGCTCTGGGCAGGAAGGGGCACGGCAGAGCTTGGTTGAGTTCCTGGTGTGGCGTGGGGGCCCCGCTGGAGCGTGACAACAGGTGACCGTTGTCACGGGTCCTGGCGATCCCGTGTGCCCTGTGCTTCATGCACGTTGCCTCGCTGGGCGTCACAAGAGCCCAGCTGGCCCTGGTGGGAACAGGGGTCCCCGAGTCGGAGGAGGGGTGCACGACTCCGAGCTGGCCCGGAGAGGACCAGGGGATCCGGGCGCGCAGAAAGGTCACGGAGACCCTGCGGCAAGACAGACACAACAAGCAGGAGACAGCTGCAGGCTGTGCCTTCTCAGGGGGGCCCAGGGCACAGCTGGAGCCGGGCCAGGGGTCTCCCCGACAGCAGGGAGCACGCTGGGAAGCTCTCTCCGTTGCCCTGGCAACACGGCAGCCCAGGTTCAGGGAATTATAATGAAAAAGCCACATGCAAATGAGGCAAATTACAATTAGGAGGAAGCACAGAGGGTCTGTCCTTGAGGAAGTGCTGGGGGGGTGGGGGGGTTGTGCAGCCGACAAAGGCTGGAAGAAGGAAGGGCTCATTGCGTGCGTGCTGCACACGGGCCTGGGCACCGGGGCCCCTGCGTCCTGCAGACCTGCAGACCTGCTGGGACTCTCCCGAATCTGCGGGGGTCGGATGAACAGTGCGCGTCATGGCTACGGGGCCTGTGCAATGCCCTCACTACACAGAGCAGAGGGAGCACGGGGCCGGCGACTCAGTACCTGGAATGGTCTCCTTTCGAATAAGAGAATACAGGCGGCAAGAGCTTTAGTGACTCGCCCAAGCTGTGCGTGGTGGAGGCAGGTTTGGGCGCGGGTCTCCCCAAGATAAACTCAAAGCCCGGCCACTTGCTGAGAACCCCGGGTGGTTAGGCACCTGCCCCACTACCTTCCCTGTACCCCCCCCCCCCAGGTCTTCCCTAAAGACCAGCTTTCCATAGTCTGACACCTGGGAGCTGCTCCCACCTGAAACCCACCGCTCAGGCCTGCCCCGGGCCGTGGGGTCCCCGCCGGCCTGGTGCCTCGGCGCGGAGCGGGAGACGCGGCCGAGGAGGCTGGCTAGGAGGACAGCCGCTGCCGTGGGGACCGAAGCAAACAAACGGAGAAGCAGAATCCCTGCGTCACAGAGAAGTAAGGAAATAGGCAAGAGCTAAAGCAAGACCCCCGGAAATCGCCAAGGAAGACGCTTCGCGAGGTGGGTGAAGATACCGCGTTTGTAAACCAAGAACAGAATTTGCTGAAAAGGAGGGTTCCCAGAGCGAGAGAGAGATCCTGAGCGAGAAATAAAGGAATCCATCGGAGTGCTCTATGGGGAGGCGGAAGAGGAAGAGGAAGACAAAAGTGTGGGGAGAACAGAGCTCCAGGCGCCGGGAGACCCCGGAGCCTCCTGGAGGTGGGCGTCACCTATAGGGGCCCGTGCGCCCCAGACCCGGATCTGGTGTCCTCCATCCAGCAGACCAGACCAGACCAGACAGAGTCCTGCCTCAGCTGCTCACTGTCCTGGCCCCCACCCCCCACCACCACCGCAGATGAGAGAAGTGCCCAGCCTGCCCTTTGCCCCAGGGGTCAAGGGGCAAGTTGTTTAATTTTCCTCTGGCTGACCCCATCTTGAAAGTGATTCTTTATCCCCCGGAGTGCTGGAAACAGAAAGGCATTGTGTTCAGGTTTGCGGCCTGCGGGGGTGGGGGGCTTCCCTGGGGGCAGGGGTGGGTGGGCGGGGGCGCTAGTGTTTGTCTTCCTAACCCACCGGTGGTAGCCCCGGATGGTGACCTAACTTCCAAACACCCAGGCCAGAATGTGCGGCCATTGTTTTGTCTCAAGAAGCCCCCGACCTTCGCGTGGAGTTCAGGGTCGACCCTGGAAAATATTAGTCATGGAAATGAGGACCCCGTGAGGGCCTGGGCTCATAGATGCCTCGGACCCGAGAAGGAGCCAGCTGATTGCTACTTCCCGGGAGCAGCGACTCTGACCCCCGGAGATGCTGACAGTGGGACCACCCTGGCCCGACACGTGGACACCGGGTCACAGGCACCGAGATGGGGAGCGCCGGGCAGCAAGCCAAAACCCTACGACACAGATAGCTGCGGGGGAAACTGAGGCAAAGAGCGGTCAGCAGCGGCAGCACCAGCATTTGCTGGGCCAGACTCTTTGTCCTTCACCCTTATGCTGTACAGCCTCTCAATACTTTGAGAAACGTATGTTCTCGGATGGGGGTTAATCAAGAGACTATATTCTAAAACCACCTGCTCTGATTACATTGGATCGTTCTTTTTTGAAACGTCCAGTCGAAGGTCCCATAACTGGGTCTTTAAAAAAGAGAGAGAGAGAGGGTTCCCAGGGAAAACCAGAGGCGGATGGCTGGCTCTCAGCCTGGGTGGCAGGAGCTGGGCAGAGATCTACAAGCCAGACTCCCGTGCGGCCGGAGGAAAGTCCTGTAGCTGGGCCCCAAGAAGGCACTGGTTGATGGCAGAGGACCGGGGACCCCTCGTGTGGCCATCCCGATATGTACAGAAATGTTCAAGGCCTCCTCTTTGCGTGAACTTAACCCAACCAGACGGACGGCGGTGAGACAAGGAATATTCCATTTGCCGAGTGATCTTAAGCAGCTGGTTTTGACCCTTCTTTCTAAACCCTTCAGAATACAATCAAGTTAACCGAGCTATTTCCTTTCTTTTCAGAGATAGCACAGAGACGTGACTCCAGGAATATCTGCAGCCTTCCAAGGCCTCGCTTCTTTGCTTAGTGGCCGAACGTCCGGGGCGGGGGAGAGGGAGGTAATGTTTGGCCAGGGTGGATGGCGGCAGCCCAGCTCCTTCTGCCTCTAGCCACCTCCCATTCCCGGCTCACTCCCCAGGCACCTTCGCTACAGGTAGGCTGACCTGTGGTGGAAACGGTTTACGAAAAGCGTTGGTCGTGTTTTTCCCGGAAAACTTGAGTGGGTAGGAGGCAGGACGGGACGGTCTCAGGTCCCCCTACGAACCTTCGAGCAAGCTGGGCTCGCTCCCTCAAAACCAGGGTCAGGTTGTCGACAAGTGAGGGCCGAGTTCGGTTTAAAAAAACAACAACAACAAAACAAAAACCGGGATATTTTTAGTGGTTTCTCACGGTTTGGGCCCTGGGCCAGCTCGATTCCACTCAGGAATGTCCTCACATTCTCTGCCTCAAACTTCAGACCCCCAGCCAGTGTCAGACAAGCAGGGCTTCTGGGATCGGGGAAACGGACCATTTCAGTTAGCCCTTCTTTCTCCCCCCACCCCCACCCGCCGTGGAATCCAACCAGCAGTGAAAGCTGGGGCTTCTAACCCTAGGTTAACATTCCCCATGCTCCGATACGTATCTGAGAAGCGAAATCCTCACTGGCTTTTTTTTTTTTTAATTTAAAAAAAAAAAATTTTTTTTTTTTCAACGTTTATTTATTTTTGGGACAGAGAGAGACAGAGCATGAACGGGGGAGGGGCAGAGAGAGAGAGGGAGACACAGAATCGGAAACAGGCTCCAGGCTCCTAGCCGTCAGCCCAGAGCCCGACGCGGGGCTCGAACTCCCAGACCGCAAGATCGTGACCTGGCTGAAGTCGGACGCTTCACCGACTGCGCCACCCAGGCGCCCCCCTCACTGGCTTTTATAGTTACCAGGAGGGGAGCCCACGGGGGTGACGGAGCCGCGTGGTTAACACTGGTGAGCTGTTCGCTTTTGGTGCGTTTTGCTAACACGGGAAGGTCAGTGATCGTTTTGGAAGCTGGAACCCGCCATAAAACAACGTCTTCTCCCCTGACTCGTATACGCCTGCCAAAGCCTTGCTCAACCTCTGTGTCCAGGTGACGCCTTTCCAAACCCTTTCAAGCCAAGGGAGCCCCACTCCTCTGTGCTCCCCTATTACTGCACCCCATTTAGTTGCCATCCCAATATCTAGCCAATTAGGCCAGGGGCTTTCCAGGGCCCAGGACGGTGTCTTGTCCCCTAGGGATGCCTTCCTTTGGGTGCAGGCAGATGGCTTCTTACCACTAAGCCTCGCCTGGCTGCGACCGGTGCATCTCAGACCCAAGATAGGGCCACGACTGCAGAAGAGTAGAAACCCCATAACACCAGAAGGCGTTCCGTGATGCGCGAAACGGTTCTGACGGCCCGGGTTTCCGCTTGTTAGAAAACATCGACCATCCCTTTTGGTCTTTCCCCAGCAAACGGATCCCCCCTTGCCCTCTCCTCCATTGCTTTTGTAACCTGTCCCCCAAAAGGCAAACGACAAAACCCTCAGCGGCAGTGGTAGATCGAAGAAAAAGTTAACCGAGCGAGTGCGGAGTCCAAATCTATACCCATTCTATGTTCGTCTGTCTGACCAGATTCCTCTGTGAGCACTCACGCCGAGGAAATTTGACTTGCTGCCATTTGGGCAGTTGTGGATAAGTGGGCTTTTACTCGGCACGTCCAGAAACGTCCATCCTCACGGACCTACCCTTTGCGACAACGCCTGCGCCACGGCCGCGTACGAGGCGCTGAGGGCGCGGACGCTGTTTAAGTCAACTGAGAGATCGAATCAACATTTTTGTTCGTCGGTAAGAAGCCGATGGAGTATGTCATATAAATGCGTGTGCCTGTGTGTGCGCATATGACATCTATAAATAAATGACACGCATTGGTGGGAGCGGTGTTATTTGGTTAAGACTGAAGGCATTGTTTGAGAGAGACGCGGTGGTGGGATTACCTGTGGATACAGTAGGTGTATCAGACGTCACATTTCAGTGGTAATGGGAAGGAAAGGAGAGAGGAGACATACCTCCTTTAGAATATGTCCATTCATCATTTTCTCCTTTGCAAACACCGAGAAAAAAAGCCCGAGAAGCTGTGTGCCTTTCCTTGAGAGGTGCCCTTCAGTTCCCAGAGAGATGAAGTTCAGTCTGATGTCAAGGTTACTAAGGCAACGATGTATGCTTATGAATAGCAAAGCAAATAGACACATAAAACGTGAGTAAATCATTAATTCATTGTGCTATTATTGATGGGATCTGGAGAGGCTTACATATTCCTTCTTCATTCCAAGTTCTCGAAAGTTTGCTTTCATCACAAAGCAAACACTCGGATGGCCACTTTATGGATAATTATTCCCTCTCTGCCTCACTCTAGAGGCCAAGGAAGACTGGCTCTCAGATTTTAATGGACCAAAGAAAATGATAAACCGGGCAAGAGACGTGTGCTTCGTGGTTTGGAGGCTCGGTTCTTTTTTTTTTTTTTTTTTTTTTTTTTTTCTTTTTCTAATTGGCGACTGTGGTTTCTGTCGAGAATGGAAAATGCATTAAGGGTACTTGGACTTAAACACAAAGCACCTTTCGGTTTGACAAACAGATTTGAGTAGAGGCGAAGTCCCTCTGTTCGACCCGCGAGGATGTCCACATTTCATGGCACACGGACAGGGCTGGGAGGAGGTGTGAGTCACCAGCTGGAGGGTGCTGCCCAGGGGCAGAGAGGTTAAAGGTCTCTGTGCGGTGATGCAAACCGGGCAAGGCCAGGACACCGGGAGGCTGGGGTTGCACCGAGGGAGTGTCCCAGCTTCCTATTCTTCCAGGTGGCTGGAGTGAGTCACCGCTTTCTCCTCGGTCGCCCACCCGGCCTGGGGGTCACCGCCAAGGTTCGGGAGAGGTAAACCGTCCCAGCTGGGCTTCGCCTCTGGCCCTCCTCATAGATCCAGACCACCTGCATAGAAGCCATGTCGGCGGTTGGGGGGGGGGGTTTCCTGGGTGACTCAGTGGCTAAGCGTCTGACTTCAGCTCAGGTCATGATCTTGCAGTTCATGAGTTCGAGCCCTGCACCGGGCTCTGTGCTGACAGCTCAGAGCCTGGAGCCTGCTTCGGAGTCTGTGTCTCCCTGTTTCTCTCTCCCCAACTCACACACTCTCTCTCTCTCTCTCTCTCAAAAATAAATAAACGTTAGGGGCGCCTGGGTGGCGCAGTCGGTTAAGCGTCCGACTTCAGCCAGGTCACGATCTCGCGGTCCGGGAGTTCGAGCCCCGCGTCGGGCTCTGGGCTGATGGCTCGGAGCCTGAAGCCTGTTTCCGATTCTGTGTCTCCCTCCCTCTCTCTCTGCCCCTCCCCCGTTCATGCTCTGTCTCTCTCTGTCCCACAAATAAATAAACGTTGAAAAAAAATTTTAAAATAAATAAATAAATAAACGTTAAACATTTTAGAAACCCTTTCTTCACGACTGCCTCCTCCTTCTCTCAGGATGGCTGGTGCCTCAAAGGAAATGTATCCACAATCATTGCCATCCAGGGAGTGTGAGGCTGGAGTCGGGCCCTGGGCCGTGCAGCCAAGCCTGGGTAGCCAGAGTGCTGACCAACAGCAGGGGACCCCTGCAGCATACCTTCTGCACGCTGTGTGACCCAGACAAGTTGCTTAACCTCTCTGTGCCTTGGCTTCCTCCTCTATAAGCCGGGAACGGTCATGGAACCTGCCTGGAAGGGCTGCTCAGAGCATTGTCTGGATGGATCTGCACACATCGCTGGTGTCTCGGCGGCCAGAGAAACAGAGGCCAACAGGATCGCGGCTCGGTTGGTAGCATATCCACGTTCTGGCCCCTGGTCTAGGTACTGGGTGCTTTCAGGCCCTTCTGCAGAACTTTAACCAAGGAGATGTCGCTGGCCTCACGCAGGCCACCCACCCCTTCTCTCGAGGCCACAGAGGAGAATCCCTTGTCTCCCGTCACCCCATGCATTTGGAGAGAAGTCTGCAGAGGCCGAGTCTCCAAGGTCGAGCTTGCACCGCAAGGTGAGACCCGCTTAGCAAAGCACCGGCCAGGAGAGGCGCTTCAAAAATGTCTCTAGATTGGATACACACAGTCCTCACAGGGAGGTGCTGTGTGAAGGGAGACAGGAAAGCCATAGCCAAGTTCATGTGTGAGCTAGAGGTGCCCAGAATGCCAGGTGGAAGCAAAGAGGCTCGGGTGGTTCGTGCATGTTCAAGGGGAGGGATCGGGGAAAGCTTCCTGGAGGAGGTGGCTTTTGAGGTGGGTCTGGAATGAAGAGAAGCTCGCAGAAGGCCAGGGAGCTGAGGGAGGAAAGCCATGGAGGTGTGAGAGCGCGGGGCGGTGGCTGTCCTTGGACAGCAGGGCACAGCGGGGTCAGCAGGGGGGAGCGAGGGAGTCTCTCTTGTCCTTTCCTCCCCCTGCGCATCAATACTCCTGGTCCTTGGAGATCTGGGTAGGCAAGCGAGGAGGAAACTTCACGGTCAGGTCCTAAGGTCTCTGAGGGCAAAACTGTCCTCACCCTCCTTAACCCAGGGGCCGGGGCAGGGCCTGACAAATGCTGTGAACTTTCTCTCCTCGGGGCCGGTGGGGGCAGCAGTGCCCTGGCCTCCGGGGTGGTCAGTAATGCACACTCTCAGCCCTTCTGGTCCCTGGTCAGCCCAGGGAGGGGTCTGTCCCGAGCTGCCGGCCAGCATCATTGGGGCAGATCCTGGCCTCCGGCGAGGGGGTCAAGGGGGCTTGGGGAAGAGTCCCTGCATCCCCGAGGAAGGGGGCTGTGGAGGTGCTGCTCGAAAGGAGTGCGTGAATGCCCCTTCTGGGCATGTCCACGCCTGCTCTGAGACCCGCTCATATCGAAGGCATAAGGCTCGCAGCCCCGGGAGAGAGTTCCAGAACGGGGAACTGCCGGTGGTCCAGGGGGGTCAGCTGGCGGCTTTGTGCATGTGGCGATTTGTGGCAGCCGCTTTCAGCTTTGAGGGCTCCCAGGCATTCACGTTACCAAGACCTTAGGACCAAGACCAGAGTAGTGTCTATGCTCTGCCCAGGCTCAAATTGGGAGGGGAGGGGAGGACGAAGAGAGCGGGGGCAGGACCACCCCTCGCCGCGGGCATGGTTAGAGCACTTTCACTCCTGAGAAGGGGCGGAGAGGGGCTCCCATTCCCTGCTTTGTAGATACAGCACTTGGGTTTCAGAGAGGTTAACCAAAAGACCCAAAGCAGCACGGCCAGGGAGATGCTCAGTGGGCCCAGAGCCAAGCTCCTCCGATGCCCTGGGCCCGTCTCGCTCCTGCTGGCTTAGCTCGCGGACAGGCCAGCTGTGCCCCCTGCAGAGCATGCTGTGTGACTCCAGATGGGACAGACCTGAGGGACGGTGGTCCTGGAACCCCCGGCTCCGACCCGGGCTTGAGCCTCTGCCCCACCCGCACGGTGCCTGGGGTTTACACAGGCTCCTCCCCTCTCCGTTGGGGAGGAGCACTCAGCGGTCAGAGGTGGGCGCAGAGCCCGGGGGGGGGGGGACCCGAGGCTCTGCAGGGACCCATCAGGGGCCGGAAGGGAGCTCAGCCCGAGGGACCATTTCAGATCCGACATTGCCACTGTCCTGTTCGTGAAAACAACGGATTCCAACCTGCGTCCCGGGTGTTCGCAGAGGTCACCGTGGAGCCCTCGGTGTGACGATGGCCGGGTTGCGTGTGCTACTGGACCAAGCCACCAAGGCCTGCTCCGTGGTTCCTGATTTGGTGAGCGGCTGAATCACCGGGCCACGGGGATCCTGACTCAGAAGACCTGGGGTGGGGTCTGAGAACGTGTGATTTTAGCCCCCCTGCAGGTGCCGGGCCCTGCAGCAGGGGCTCTGTGAGGCTCTGGAGGGCTGGCCGGAGCTGCTGGCCCCTCAGGGACAGAGCCGACGGAGTTGGGCTCCCCCTGGGTTTGGGCGGGGAGACCACACGTGTGGGGCACTGAGGGAACAAAGGATTTGGAGCTGTGGGCCTAGAGACCACATCCTCTTTGCCCCCCCGAGTAGTGTTGTTATTAAGAATCAAGTCCCCTTGCACGGCTCCCTGGGGGCCCCGGGGGGACCTGTCCCCAGGACACTCCCCGAACCACCAAACGATAGGGTTCAGCATCAACTCCTCTGCCTGCCATCCCAGAAGGGCCTGTTCTCGTCTAGACCCAAATGTGGACAGAAATGTGTGTCGTCACCCTCTCCTTTCAATGAAATGCTTTTTGCCTGGGTAATTGTTTTTGGATTCGGTGTTTCCATTGTTCTGTTCACGAAAGTAACAGATTCCCATCCGTGTCCTCGTATTTTGCAAGGCAGAAATTCCCCTGGATGTGAACCCGGTGTTTTCGGAGGCCCGTCCACCCACCGCTGTGGGCCCTGGGGGGATGGGGGATTGAGGGGCCGGGTGGTAAACTGAGGAAACACTGCCAAGCTTTCTGCGGAGGTTCCCACACTGCACCCTATGTGACTAGCGCTCTGTATCTTGCCCGCAGATCCCAAACAGATTCTTTCCGCGAGGAATCAGCCCTCACACAACATGAACGGGCTCGTTTTATATCAGAAGGCTAAATTTTAACTGACAAATTGGACAGGTTCCCTAAGGCGAGGGTTGCTAAGCTTTGTCAGTCTCACCAAAAATGTGATTTATAATATATTCCTATTCGCTAGACACTCCTGCTCCCAGGAACGACGGCCTAGTGCAGAAACAGGTCTACTTAATATCTTGACCCCGTATAAAAACACGCTCTGTCAGGGTGTCCACGAGCATACAAACAGATGTGCATAAATCAGGATTCAAGAGAGCCAAGCGAGTTTAATTGCATTAAGTTTTAATGACAATTTAAGCAGTCAAACCCTTAAGATTCAGGGCAGGGCGAGAGGAAGCCACGATTTACTTTAGAATTTTGTATTCTAAAGGAAAGAACTAAGGGTCTGGTGAAAGCAATCTTATTTCCCCTGCTTCCAGTTTACGAAAAGGAAAATGGTGTTTGTCGTTCCCTAATTACCCTGATGTTTATGAACACAGAATATGTCAGATATCAGAAGTCAAGCGGCCGATTTTTCCACAATGTCTGCATATCATGAAACTTCCTAAAAATCTTCCAGGGGGTAACCCGAGCTTATGAAAAATGATCCTGAATGTCAATAGGACAAAGCTTCCCTTCCAAGATGTGATTAGGGGAGCTGGGGGGCACGCCTTTCATATTTTACTTGACAAGCATCTTTTTTTCCCCCTTTGTTCTGTCTGCTCTGGAGAGCTTCAGCAGGGCTTTGCCATTGCTTTGTTAAGGGGAATGGTTTACAAAAAAACCCATAGTTATAGAGTAGTAATTATTTAAAACTGAATCGATCTGATAGGAATGTTCATTTTGCCCAGTATTTTTGTATGCGTGAAAACAAGACTAGTCATTCTAGGTAGTATATGGCTTGTATTTAATTGTACGCATGGTTGAGTTTGTAAGTTCTTTGTTCAAAAACATGAAGGACATACCGACCACGTGAGCAAAGGAAGGCTCAGAAGACTGATGTTGTCTTTGGGCTCCACTGAGAGATGCCGAGGCTGGTCAGAGCCGGCCTAGGGTTCTATCCTACATCATGGTGGAAATATCGACGACGGATGGAAAATGTCCGCCGAAGGGACATTACGTTACTGTGTCCCCAGGCAGGGTTCTGTGACCTCAGCACTAATGCACTTGGGGCTGGATGGTTCTTTGTGTATGCGGTGGGGGTGGGGCTGGCCTGAGCACCGCAAGAGGTTAGGCGCGTCTTGGCCTCTGTCCACTAGGTGTCAGTAGCGGCCTCCCTCTTCCAGGTGTGACAACCAAATGGTCTCCAGACAAACGTCCCCTGCGGGGCAAAATGCTTCTCCGTTGAGAACCACTGGTCTAAAGAATGAAGGAAACTGGGCACATTTAGCTCAGAATGACAATATTTACAGGGAAGGTGAAAGCTCTTTGCAGGTATGGAATTTTAAAAAAAATGAAAGTCATTCTGAGTTGCTTCGGCAGGCGGAACAAAAGACAAATGAGGTAAAATTGTAGACAGGCCGATTTTAACGAAGGAACGAAGGAGAACCTTCTAGAAGAACTGCTCAGCTCCCACCCCCAAGGTGCTGATGTTTACACTGGGCTAGAATCCTGACTCAGGATCCAGGACTCTTTCCTGTGATAGATCTTTCTTGGAGCACTGAGCACCAGCAAAGCACTGTGCCAACAGCCTGGCATCCGTGATCGGATTGAGTCTTCTGTTGGGGACAAAAATAAAAAGCTTAAAGGTGGACCTCATGCCCTGCGGGGGCGGGGGGGTCTGTCCTTCCTCCCCAGTCACCCCAGTTGCACAGAAAGGGTGGGCAGGACAGCCAGGGCAAGGGCTACGTGTGGTGGGGTTTCTGGCCTGGAGTCTCCCCGCTGGTGTCTGAGCCAGTACTGGAATCCAGAACCCTCCAAGTGCTCTTTCCAGATGTTCTCCAAGCACAGAGGGAGGCGAGCTCCAGGAGGTAAGCACCTGGCCGGATTCTCCTGTGCTCTTAGCATCCTGAGCCCTTAGGAGCCACCTGCCTGAGCCCGCCGTCTCGGCAGGGAGCACTTCCCCAAGTGCCCACTAGGTGTCACTCTGTGGCCTCGAATGACCGCTTGCCGAGGCCCCAGCGGTGGCTTTTTTCAGACTTAAGCGCTTTCCTCTTCTCTGCCTCTGGCACAAACATTCCAAAATCCGCCGTGACAGGTAGTTTTGCTTTTCTGCTAAATGGCCTCCCCTCGTTTCTCCCTGCCCCTGCCTCCAGGATGAACTCCCCCAGCCTTTTGTGGCGCGGCTCCCCGGGTTCAAGTGCCAAAGAGGGGCCATCCTGGCCCGCAGAACCTCCTGGAGTGAGTGTGGCCCAGCCTGCGTCCCCGAGCTGTGCTGCTTGTCCCCTGATGACTTCTTTCTCGCGGTTGCCTAGGAGCACCTGCCTCTTCCCATCTGTCTCACCTTCTAGATTGCAGACCCCCCCAAATCTCCCACCTTTCTGTGCCCCACGCCACAGAAGAAAACACACAGTAGGATGGACAGCGTTTGGGGTTGATGTCACTGAAGGAGAGGGAAAAAAAAAGGAAAGGAACATTGTAAGCGCAGATAACGGAGACAGGAAACAGGTTCAAAGCCGGGAACAATTCCAACGGTAAAAGCGAGGAGCACAGGGAGGGGCGTGTCCACACAGACACTCCTGGGTCTGGCGAGGAGCCGGCTTGGACAGCTTCGGCGGGGGGGGGGGGGGGGGGGTGTCCACCTGCATTGTAAGGGGGGCCTTGGCGGGGCGCCGGGGGACTGGCCAGCGTCCGGGGTGCAAGGGAAGGCGTGTGCTAGGACTTGGAGGCAGAGACGAGATGCCCGTACAGAGCAAACAGAGCCTTTTGGTGACAGAGAGGAAGCAGGGGCCTCCTGTAAGTTCTGAGAGCCGCTACGATCCCCTTCCCGCCCAGGGCCTCGCGTCCGGTCCCACGTCTCACGCAAAGGTCTGCGCTCCCAGAGGCCTAGGCGAAAAGTGACCAAACCGTCAGCCTTTAACAATGTTTTCTGGGCGGTTTCTGCCTGTGGTGGTGAGGTCTGTTACGTAGTGTAGAAATGACGGCACACAGTTGGGAACCACTGAGGAAGGGTCACTGTGGACAGGGGTCTGGCCTTCAGGCATTTGGCCCAGGACAGAGCAGAGGACAGGCACCTCCCTGCACTTGGAAGAATGTGTGGACAAGTTTTAGGTAGTGGGGCGAACCGGGACAGGTCTGATTATGATGAGAGTAGCTAGGGGCACCCGGGTGGCTCAGTCGGTTGAGCGTCCGACTTCGGCTCAGGTCATGATCTCCTGGTCGTGAGATCGAGCCCCGCGTTGGGCTCTGCGCTGGCCGCGTTGAGCCGGCTTAGGATTCTCTCTCCCTCTCTCTCTGCCCCTCCCCTGCTCTCTCTCTCAAAATAAAAAAATAAAAAAATTTAATTACATTTACTGAGCACTTGCCAGACGCTGTCCCAAGAGCCCCCCACGCCCTCTGGCTGAGTGCTCAGTAACCACGTGACGTGGTCCTATCCCCACTGTCCGTCCCCACCCTTCAGCTGTGGAAACTGAGTCACATCAAGGACGCAGGAGGCGTCCAGGGCACAAGGCTGGTGGCGCTGAAGACAGAGGTTTGGGCACGGCAGCTCAAGTCTCAACCGCGGTCTCCATGGACAAGCCTCCACGACGGGGGCTCAGAACGATATGAAGACAATAGCATTTCGGGGAGAGTTTTCTCCTCGGACCCAGACTGAAGGAGCACCTGTGGGTAAGAGTTTGCTGGCTTGCCTGAGACTGAAACGTCCTCATCTGGAATAGCGCCTTCAGGTACAGAACCCTAGTCGATTCTCCCAACAGCAGCCTCGCGCTGGGGGCAATGCAGATATTCGTGGGCCCATTTTGCAGAGGAGGAAACGGAGACTCAGAAGCGGGGTGGGTGGCCAGTCAGGGCTGCGGCAGGACTTAACTCGGGCCCAGAGGTGAGCGCCCCAGGCGTCGCATGGCGGGCGGTAAGGCGTTACAGCTGGAGCTGTTTTGCCAGAAAGGAGCTAGCACATAGCGGATGCTACTCGTTATCAGGCGTGCTAACAGCTAATTTCAACTAAAGTTCACAATATCCACTGAGGCTGAGTGGCAGGAGTTGTCTGCAGCCCTCCATGAAGCCGGCCGGGCCGGGCCCGAAAACCCACATCTGCCTGGCAACACGGCGTGCTATTTCTGCCCCATTCGAGGGGCTTCTCCTCTTTCTTCTGCCCACGGTGGATTCAGCCCGTTTCTCGACCCTCACTTTTTAGGTCTGGGATGCCAATTCACAGGCAGGATTTTAGCTTTGGGAATGGAGAGGGGGGGCTTAGCTTAGAGCTGTTGCGGGCCAAAGAATTCACGAGGATCCACGATAGACTGGATGGTGGGGACAAAAACCAGCGAAGGAGAAGAGGACACGAGAGTGGCATAAAAATTGGGGGATTGGGACGACGACGATCGGGCGCTTAAGCGGGGGAAGGACTCGGTAGCAAGAAAACAAGTTCCGTTTGAGAAACGTTTCGTCGCGAGTGGCGGAGAAAGCCGGCTCCCAGGTTAGGTGGAGGGCAAAACAGAAAAGGCAGAACTGAGGGTGAGAGGCGAGGGCCAGGGGTACCCATCTGCGAGTCACCTGGAGGTTGGGCCGAACCCCAGAATCCGGGCAGTGAGGCCCCAGGGAGGAGAGGAAGTGAGGGTGCAGAGGAGACGCGAGGGGGCCTCCAGCTCTGTGGATCCCTTCCCACACCTCCTCCTGGCCCGGTGACCTTCACCTCCGCTCCCCTCCGGCCGCCCACACCCTGGGCCTCGTCATCACCCTGACGGCTCCCACTGCCCTCCGGGATCGCGCTCTCCGACCACAGCTTCCGAAGCCGTCCCCTCCCTCCCCGCCCGGCTGACCTCATCCCCACCTCCGCTCCCTGGACTTTCCCACGTGGACCAGAGCCTCCTGGCTCCCGGTCTCCAGCCCTCCAGACCACACAGGACATCATCGCGGCCGATCTCTTCGCCAATACCCTCAACTGCCTCACCCCTCCGTCCTTCCGCCCGGCTCATCCGGCCAGCCTCGAGCCAGGGATTTGCGAGGCACCTGTCTTCTCCGCCCTACGCCAGCCTTGGCACTCCAGGGGAGGAAATCCCACACCAGGGATGTTTGGTGCCCACAAAGCCACGGTGCCCGGAGTCAGCTGCTCGCTCCCCACGGCTCCCCCCTCCTCCTCTTGGGCATCCGTTCCAAGCCTACGACGTCTCCCCCCAGCAGATGGCTCTGCCCCTGGTTCACGCAGGAGCTCTGCGCTCCCCTACCTGCATGTGCGTGTTTCTGTGCAGGCACCGCGCTCAGCGCTTTGTCCTCGGGTCGCCTCTTCGTCCTCGCAACAGCCCCTCCTTGATTCGCATGTTTGCAGGTGAGGAACCGCAGGCTCGTGGACGGCCCTGAGGTCAAAGGAGGTTGTGTGTCTTCCAACGTGTGCTCTTAACCCACAGGGCCAGGTGCCATGCTAGATGCTGAGGATATAATTATAAACAAGATAGATGAGGTTCCCACCCTCATGAAGCTTACGTTTTAGGAGGACAGTACGTAAGTAAATAAGGGACTACATCAAATAGTTATCGGCTGCATAAGAACCAGCAAAGGAAGACGCCGAACTCAGTGACATGGAAAAGACTGGCTTGGGTAGGGTGGTCAGCGGGGAGCCCTGACGGGAAGGTGTGCTGACGGCCCCCCGTCTTTCCTCACTCCCCACTTGTGCCGTCCAAGGGTGGTGCCCCACCCCCGCTCTGGATGCCATCATTTATTAGCAAGATGATGTCACTCGCACCGGGAGCAGGTGTCCCCTGTGTAGATGATGAGCTCAGAGGGCTGAGTGACTGAGGCCCCGAGATGGGAACGTAGTGGGGGTATTTCTGGGATCAATCAATCACCTAGGGAAGAAAGGGGTCCTTGGAGGCTTGGATCGTTGGCCGCAGCTGAATTCCTCCGCAGAGGACAGAAAGATGACCCCGAGGGCGACGGAGGCAGGTGAGTTCTGGTCCATCCAACCAGTGTTGAACATCGTGTCCCAGGTTGGGTTCCCCAGGGAGAGGGGGACGGAGACCTGGGTGCAGGAAGCTTATGGGCAAGTGCGCTCGGGATCGACACCTGCGGGGAGCGGAGGAAGCGGGACTAGGGAGGGAGAAGACACTGACGGAGGCGGCAGATAAATCGGCCTCGGTGCCGGCCGCCCGCGCGGCTGGGCCCACGCGTGGCGTCCGTCCCCGCCACTACGGTGAATCGGCTCACGAGAACCCTGCGTCGGTTCCCCAGCCAGCTGGTGGCCGAAGTCGTCCTGTCTGCTTGGTCGTTGAGTGCCGCGTTTGTGTTGGATGCTTCCTGGCGGGCATCTCATGCCTATGAAACATCTTTCTCTCGGCGCCCGGTCTCTCCAGTTCGTCCACATCCTCCTCCCAAATTCTCTTGTTCTAAATTTTCTCCTTTCTTCAGACCGTCTGCCCCGGCTCGTCAGTCTGCATATAGTCTAACCTTGGGCCGTTTCTCTTTCCACGTGAGATGGCTGTCAGGCTCACCGCTCTAAGCTCTGTCCTTTCGGATGTCAACTCACTGCTGTCTTTCAAAGCCACCCCGGGGCCGGTGCTACGCTACAGCCACGTCCCCCTTGTGGCTCGTACCCACAGACCAAAGACAGCGAGCCGAACAATGGTCCCGCGGAGACGGCCCTGCCCTACTCCCGGGAACCTGTGGGCATGTCAGACTGCATATTTGAATTGGCAAAGACACAGCCAAGGTGGCGGAGAACCCGAGGGACGGCGGCGTGGGAGGGACCCAGCCCTCCAGCTCTGTGCTGCTAAGGAAGAAGGGGCCACAAGCCAGGGAACACGGTGGCCCCTAGCACTGGAAACGGCAAGGAACCACATTCTCCCCTCGGGTCTCCAGAAGGAACGCACGCCTGTCCCCGTCCACACCTCGACGTTAGCCCCAGCGGGATCCGTTTCCGTCTTCTCCACTCCAGGCCCGTGAGACGCTGTTGATGAAAGGATTATCACAGCAAGCGATGGCATCTGTGAACCCAGCTGGCCACTTCCCTTCTCCTTCTGACCGCAAAGGCCTCCCATTCATGCGGCCAGAGGTGGTGACGGCTTAGGGACAGTACCAGGGCACTAGTGGTACGGGCCGTGAGTTTGGGCTCCTGGCTGGTGCTACCTTTGCCCTCTGGCCTTCGCTAGTACTGAAACCCAGATGGGCTACCTCCGCTTCGAGGAATGCTGTCGCTGCCTTGGAGGGTCTAGTAGAATTCAGGCCCCTGGCCACCCAGCCACCGGCAGTCATGGGGGGGTGCCCCCTATCTACCAGGATCCTGTCACATGCTGGGAGCTTTTCTGCTTCGAGAGTGTGATGAGCTTTGGTAAACTTATTCAGCTGGGCGATCGTCACAATATTCCAGTTTGGGGGTACTTCCGTGACTCCCCCAAGTTTCCCTGGGGCCCACCTGCGGCCTATCCCTCTTGCTACCCCCAACCCCGGGGCAAACGCAGATCCGCTTTCCGTCCCGATAGTGTTTGCCTTTTCTAGAGATCTCCCATAAATGGCATCGCGCGATTTGTAGTCTTCTTTTCTGTCTGACTTGTTTCGCCCACCGCGACGTCGTTGTTGTTCCCGTCCGTTGTGCGTCTCTCTCCAATCTGGCCCAAACTCCGACACCTCCCCACCCTGCGTGAGCTCTGGGGATTGGTAAGGTCGCAGCTCTGTGACAGCTGTTCTTTGGCTGGCTTCGCGGACCTCGCGCACGCACGATCTGATACGTAGTCAGAGACCCGAGCAGGTTCCTCTCTGGTTTCTGCGGTTTGTTCTCTGCAGAGCTCCACCTCCGCAAATTCCAGCCACTTTGGTCTGCAGCCTGCGAGCTCGGTCTCCCTTTGTCTTGCTACCCGGGGCCGCTGCTTTCTGCGTTGTGATGTGGAAAGTTAGTCCAGGCAGAGAGGCCGGGCAATCATGCATTTCTGTCCTCTCGAGGATCCCGGTGCCAAGTTGGCTGTTACTTAATGTCTTAAACACGTAGGTCTCGGGGCGCCTGGGTGGCGCAGTCGGTTAAGCGTCCGACTTCAGCCAGGTCACGATCTCGCGGTCTGCGGGTTCGAGCCCCGCGTCGGGCTCTGGGCTGATGGCTCAGAGCCTGGAGCCTGTTTCCGATTCTGTGTCTCCCTCTCTCTCTGCCCCTCCCCCATTCATGCTCTGTCTCTCTCTGTCCGAAAAATAAATAAACGTTGAAAAAAACATTAAAAAAAAAAACAAACACGTAGGTCTCTCCCCCATCTATTTTCTCTCCAGTTTCTACTTCTTGGTAGCAATCCGCTCTTGGTTATCCATCAAGGACAGCCATGCTTTTCTTGTTGAATTTCTTCACTAGCTATTATTATATTCAGTCAAATGCAGCTTTTTAACGTGTGTAGTTTAAACAATCTTGGTAACTGTATACAGTTGGTAACCATCATCACCATCGTGATGGGGGAGAGTTCCCTTCCCTAAAACGCTTGCTCGTGCCCCCTCACCCTCAATCCTCTCCCCTCCCGACGTGTAACTTCTTTCTGTAACTATAGCTTTCACCTTGGCCGTGATTCTTAAATTCTACAGTACACAGTGTTTGTGTATGTGGTCTTTCGCTTAGCGGGTTTGAGATTTTCCACATTATTGTGTGTGTTAATGTTTTGTTCCTTTCTATTGCTGAGTAGTATTGCATTGTGTGGGTAGATGTTTACCCCATTCACTGGGTGGTGGGCATTTGGGGTGCTTCCAGTTTGGGGCTGTTAATGGTTAATGTTACTATGCTACATCTTCGTGTGGAAAAACATATATATATATATATGTAACCTTTGCATGCATGGACATTCTGGGATATGTTGTAAGTATATGTTTAACTTTTAAAGATCTCACCCTACTGTTTTGCAAAGTAGCCATACCACTTTGCCCTCCTACCAGCAATGGATGATCTAGGATGCTCTAGATCATCAAGGACACCATTATCTCTCTCTCTCTCTCTCTCTCTTATTTTTATATATATATTTTTTAATGTTTTTTTTAACTTTTATTTATTTTTGAGACAGAGACAGAGCATGAACGGGGGAGGGGCAGAGAGAGAGGGAGACACAGAACCAGAAGCAGGCTCCAGGCTCTGAGCCATCAGCCCAGAGCCCGACGCGGGGCTCCAACTCACAGACTGTGAGATCATGACCTGAGCCGAAGTCGGCCGCTTAACCAACTGAGCCACCCAGGCGCCCCAGTATATTTTTTAATGTTTATTTTATTTTTGAGACATCAAGACAGAGTGCAAGTGGGGGAGGGGCAGAGAGAGAGAGGGAGACACAGACTCCGAAGCAGGCTCCAGGCTCTGAGCTGTCAGCACAGAGCCTGATGTGGGGCTTGAACTCATGAACTGTGAGATCATGACCTGAGCTGAAGTCAGATGTTTAACCAACTGAGCCACCCAGGTGCCCCTCCCTTTTTTTATTTGAGAGAGAGAGAGAGAGAGAGAGAGAGAGAGAGAGTGTGTGAGTGGGGTTGAGGGGCAGAGGGAGGGAGGGAGGGAGAGAGAAAGAGAGAGAGAGAGAGAGAGAGAGAGAGAGAGAATTTTAAGCAGGCTCCACATTCAGCACAGAGCCTGACGTGGGGCTTAATCCCACAACTGTGAGATCATGACCTGAGCCAAAGTCAAGAGTCAGATGCCTGACTGACTGAGCCACCCAGGCACCACTACCTTTCTTTTTTTAACATTTTATTTTTAAGTAATCTCAACACCCAACATGGGGCTCAAACTCACGCCCCCGAGACTGAGTCACACACTCTTCTGACTGTGCCACCCAGGTACCCCCATTATCTGTTTCTTTAAACTTTGGTCTTTTTAATGGTTGCACAGTGGTATCTCATTGATTTTCCCCTTTGAATTACCTCGGTGCTTTTGCCAAAAACTAATGGACCATGTACGTGTGGGTTTATTTCTTTATTTCTGGACTCTATTCTGTCCCATTGATTATGTGCCAATGGCACAGCGTCTTGGTCACTGTAGCTTTATAATCTTGAAATCTAAATAGTTTCTGTCCTTCAACTTTGTTCCTATTTTTCAAAACTCTTTTGGATATTGTATGCACTTTGTCTTTTCACGTAAGTTTTTAAATCTGCTTGTCAGTGTCTTTCCACAAAGTGTGTTAAAATTTTAATTGGAGGGGCGCCTGGGTGGTGCAGTCGGTTAAGCGTCCGACTTCAGCCAGGTCACGATGTCGCAGTCCGGGAGTTTGAGCCCTGCGTCAGGCTCGGGGCTGATGGCTCAGAGCCTGGAGCCTGTTTCTGATTCTGTGTCTCCCTCTCTCTCTGCCCCTCCCCCGTTCATGCTCTCTCTCTGTCCCAAAAATAAATAAATGTTGAAAAAAAAATTAAAAAAAATTTTTAATTGGAATTGCATTGAATCTATAGATGAATTTGAGGAGGACAGACATGTTAACAATATTAAGTGTCCCAATCCATGAACATGGTATATCTTCTTGTGTACTTAGGTCTTTTTCAATCTCCTATTGTAATATTTCGTAGCAGAACAGGTTTTGTACATCTTTCATTAAATTTATTCCTAAATATTCTTGATGTTATTGTAAGTGAAGCTGGTTTTTACATTGAATGTGTAATTGTTCATTGCTAGTATGTAGAAATACAACTGGCCTTCATGTTATTGACGTTCTATCTTGCAATGTTGGTATGTTCACCTATTAATTCTAGTAGTGTCTTTTATAGATTCATTAGGGCTTTCTAGATACATGAATAAGTAGTCTGCAAAAAAGACATTTTCATTTCTTTCCTAACTTGTATGTCTTTCATGTTCATTTATTTTTCTAGCCTTGGCTAGGACTTTTAGTAAAGTGTTAAATATAGACACAGTAAGAGCAGACATCCTTGACTTGTTGCTATTCTAAATAGAAAGCATTAAATCTTTCACTACTGAGTATGATGTTGGGTGTAAGGGTTTTTGTTTTTGTTTTGTTTTGGGGGGGTTGTGTTGTTTTGTAGATATCCTTAATCAGATTTTAAATTGAATTTTATCAAATATTTTTACTTGCACCTTTTGAAATGATCTTTTCTCTTTTATTCTATTAATACAGCAAATCATATTAATTGAGTTTTGGATGTTAAACCAATTTTACATTCCCAGAATATGCCCCACTTGGTACTGATGTATTATCGTTTTTATATATGGTTTGATTTGCTAATATCTTGTTACAGATTTTTGTGTCTGTGGTCGTGAGGGCTATTAGTCTGTATTTCTTTTTTTCTTGTGAAGTCTTTGCTTGGTTTTGGAATCAGGTTAATACGAGCCTTATAGAATACGTTGGGAAGTGTTAATTCTTCTGTTTTCTGAAAGAATTTGTGTAGGATTCATGTTGTTTCTTTCTTAAATTCATGATAGTATTTACCACTGAAGCTCTGAGTTCGCTTTATGGAAGGGTTTTTAATTATAACTTCGATTTATTTAATTGATATCAGGCTGTTCAAGTTTTGTAATGTTTTCTTGGATGAACTTTGGCAATTCATGTCTTTCCAGGAATTTGTCATTTCACATAGGTTGTCATTCTATTGCCATGAAATTGTTCATAACATATCCTTATTCTTTTAATGTCTATTGAATCTGTAGTAATGACTTCATTGCTCCTGATATTAGAAATTTGTGATTTCCTCTTTTCTTAGTCAGCCCAACTGAAAGTTTATCATTTTTATTACCGTTTTCAAAGAAGTAGCGTTTCCTTTCATTGGTACTCCCTATATTTTTCTATTATTTCCTTGATCTTTATCTTTATTATTTTCTTCCCTATGCCTGCCTTGGATTTAATTTGCCTTTCTTTTTCTAGGATCTTTTTTTAAGATGTTTATTTATTTTTGAGAGAGAGAGCATGTGAGCAGGGGAGAGGCATAAAGAGAAGGGGATGGGGGATCTGAAGTGGGCTCTGTGCTGATAGCAGAGAGCCTGATGTGGGGCTGGAACTCACAAACCATGAGATCATGACCTGAGTCGAAGTCACTTAACTGACCGAGCCACCCAGGCACCCTCTTTTTCTAGGATCTTAAAGTGAAAGCTTAGATGTATATTTGAGATATTCCTTCTTTTCCAATCCAGGCATTTAAAAGTATATTTCCCTCTAACCACTGGTTTAACTTTATCCCACAAAACTATTTAAAGGAAAACTTTTTTTAACTGTAGTTGACACACAATGTTACATGAGTTTCAGGTGAACAACATAGTGATTTAACAAGTCTATACACAATGCTATGCTTACCACAAGCGTAACAACCATATCCTACAAATTTTGATAGGGCATTTTCATTATCACTCAGTCCAAAACATTTTCTTACCTCTTCTATGATTCCTTTTTTTGATCCAATATTATTTAGAAGGGTTTTTTTTTAAGTTTTGGAGGTGTTTAGGTTATTTTATTATTACCGATTCCTAACATAAATTTGCTGTAGTCAGAAAACACACTCTGTAGGATTTTAATCTTCATATGCGTATTAAGACTTATGGCTCAGAATATGGTCTACCCACGTGCACTTGAGAAGAATGTACATTCTATCATTGCCGGGTGTTGCATCATATGTATGTTAAAAGAGGTTGAGAGTATTGTTCAGATATCCCATATCATTGCTAATTTTCATCTAGTTGTTCTAGCCATTGCTAAGGTAAGAGTGTTAAAATCTCCAGGTATGATTGTGGGATTGTCTGTTCCCCTTTAACTGTTGATTTTTGCTTCAGGTATTTGCAAACTTCTTATTGGGCAAATCCACATTTATGATGATTATGTCTTCATAATGAGTTTGTTCTTTCACCATCGTGAAGGGTCCTTCTTTGCCCGTGGTAAAACATTCCTTTTTGAAATCTATTTTATCCCATGTTAATATAGCCCCTCTGACCTTCTTGTGCTTGTGATTATCTATTTCCCATTAGTTAACTTTCAACCTGTGTCTTTATATAGTTGTCTTAAAAAAATCGTTTCTGGGGCGCCTGGGTGGCGCAGTCGGTTAAGCGTCCGACTTCAGCCAGGTCACGATCTCGCAGTCCGTGAGTTCGAGCCCCGCGTCGGGCTCTGGGCTGATGGCTCAGAGCCTGGAGCCTGTTTCCGATTCTGTGTCTCCCTCGATTCTGTGTCTCCCTCTCTCTCTGCCCCTCCCCTGTTCATGCTCTGTCTCTCTCTGTCCCAAAAATAAATAAATGTTGAAAAAAAAAATTAAAAAAAAAAAATCCTTTCTGATGATCTCTAACTTTTAGTTAGAGTGTTTCTTCTATTACCATTTACTGGTATTATTGATATGGTTAGGTTGGATTTTTCATTTTATTTTTGTTTTGTTTGTCTCCTCTGTATTTTTTCCCTCTGTTGTTCCTTTTAATATTTTTTAGAATGTTTCTTAGAATTCTGTTTCAATTTTCCTGTTGTTATCTTAGCTATACTTCTTTGTCTTTTTTAAAGTGGTTGCAGGGCGCCTGGGTGGCTCAGTCGGTTGAGCGTCCGACTTCAGCTCAGGTCACGGTCTCGCGGTCCGTGAGTTCGAGCCCCGCGTCAGGCTCTGGGCCGATGGCTCAGAGCCTGGAGCCTGTTTCCGATTCTGTGTCTCCCTCTCTCTCTGCCCCTCCCCCGTTCATGCTCTGTCTCTCTCTGTCCCCAAAATAAATAAACATTAAAAAAAAATTAAAAAAATAAATAAAGTGGTTGCTCTAGGAAATACGATACACACTGAATTTATGGGTCAGTATCTCCTCTGTCTTTTCTGTTCTTGTTGTTATATTTAATACATCTACTTATGTTTTAAACCTCACAAGAAAATTTGTCATTTTTGCTATAAACCGTGATGTGATATGATATTAGAAGGGAAATGGGAAATAGAAAAAAATGGTCATTTGATTTTACCTGGATATTCACCATTTCTAGTGCTATTCAATGCTTCTGAGGATTTGAGTTTCTGTCAGCCCATAGAAGTTTCTCTAGTGTTCCTCACGGTGCAGTTCCGTCAGTGAGGAATCCTCCTAGTTATATTTTATATTAAAATGCCTTTATTTTGTTTTCATTCTTGAATGATGTGGATATATCATATATCATTTCTGAATATAGAATTCCTGATGGACGGATTTTTTTCCTTCATCAGTTAAAAGATGTTGTCCCGCTGTTTCCTAGCCTCTCTGGTTTCTAGTAAGTCAGCCATTATTTGGATAATTGTTTTTTTGTATATAATATGTCTTTTCTTTCTCTTTGGCTTTCAATGGTGTGGTGCGCCTTGGCAGAGGCTTCTCTGTGTTTATTTTGCTTGGTGTTTACTGTAACATTTATATCTGCAAATTTCTATCTTGGAAATCGAGATGTGGACATTTTTGGCCATTTTTTTTTTTGGCCATTATTTTTCCATTTGGTCCTTTTTTATTGTTTTTCTCTGCTGAGATTTATTGTTTTTCTCCTGAGGTGCATATTCATTGAAGTCATGTTTTGTTTTAATTCAGCGAGTTTAGTTATATTTGCTTTAAAATCTGTTTCTGGGGGCGCCTGGGTGGCTCAGTTGGCTGAACATTGGACTCTTGGCTTCAGCTCAGCTCATGATCTCATGGTTCGTGGGTTCAAGCCCTGCATCGGGCTCTGTGCTGATGGCATGGAGGTTGCTTGGAAGACAGCTATGCTCACCACTATATCACCAATGCCCGCTTGGGGCTTGCTTGGGATTCTCTCTCTTTCTCTTTCTCTCTCTGCCCCTCTCCTGCTTGTGGTCTCTCTCTCTCTTCCTCAAAATAAATAAATAAACCTAACAAAATAAAATAAAATGAAATAAAGTCTTTTCTGTCCATTCCAACATCTAGCTCATCATATGGATGAATTCACTTAAGTTTCTTTCCTTGTGAGAATGCATTCCATTTTTTTTTGTTTGTTTCTAAAGTTAGGTTACTCGCTTTTCAAATTGTATAAAATAATTCATCCCTACAATCCAACTATGACTAGTAACATTGGAATTATTACCTCAAATACCAGTAGTCTATTGTTAATGCTATCAATTATACCTTGAGCCTACCTACAATTTTCCACCCACTCCCAGTGTTCCTAACTAGCCCAACTACCTAACAGCTTGCTATCTCCTTGCCCTCCTCACCCACCTTATCCCTCCTGTTTACTGCATTTTATTCCATACATAGTTCAATGTCATCATTTATTGAGCTAAGCTTAATAAATGTATGACACTGGATTGACCTAGACTATCTCATTGAATCCCCCCAGCCACCCAATTGAGTAGGCATTGTTAGTATTCCATTTTACAGGTGGGGAAAAAAAATGGCTTAAAGAGATGGTTACTTGTCCAAGGTCAGGTGCTAATGGATGAAAGCAGGATCGACATCGTGCAGGTTTGTTTGATTCTGGAGCTTGTGCTCTTTACCAGAGATTGGCCAACCTTTTTCATAAAGTACCAGATGGTTACCATTTGAGTCTTTGTAGGACGTACAGTCTCTGTCACAACTTCCCAAATCTGCCATTGTAGCATCAGAGGAGAAACAGACAACGTGTAAATGAATGTGACAGTTTCCAATAACATTTACGGAAACAGTGGGAAAGATGTGGCTCGCGGTCTGTAGTTTGCTGATCCCCGCTCTTAACAATGACCCCATTCTGTTATTTTTTTTTCCCCTTTAATCTGCAGAGTTATCCATTCAACAAATATCTACAGCACTGTTTCCGAGAACAGGGCACTGAACTTGGTCCTGGAAGGGGTGAGGAAGGCAAAGGCCCTGACTAGAGGGGCCGCAGATGAGAAGGACAGTACCCAAACACATCTCTACCACAAAGCTGACTGGTCAGTGCCAAAAGAGGGGTATAGACTGACTGGAGCTTTTCCCGACGGACACAGGGCGTTTCAGTGCAGTGGGTGGTGATGGCATAAGCTTTCTGGTGAGAGAACCACAGGCAGAGATGGCAAGGAGACAGTTTCAGAGGAGCCAACACAAGCAAGATTTTTTTCTTTAAAAAATTTTTTTTTAACGTTTTTATTTATTTTTGGGACAGAGAGAGACAGAGCATGAACGGGGGAGGGGCAGAGAGAGAGGGAGACACAGCATCGGAAACAGGCTCCAGGCTCCGAGCCGTCAGCCCAGAGCCCGACGCGGGGCTCGAACCCACAAACTGTGAGATCATGACCTGAGCTGAAGTGTGATGCTTAACTTAGACTGAGCCACCCAGGTGCCAACCCCCCCACCCCCGCTTCCTTCTTCTTAAAATTTATCTATTTTTGCTTCTTGACTACTGGTCCTGTTCTGCACTGGGCTCAAGGCACACATTTATATAGCACACTTCATTTGGAGTTTAATTCAGGTACTTCAGCATGGTTGACACATTATCTCAGGCAAAAAATATTTATGTAAAACTTAAAAATGTCATTTAGACTTAATGTAATACTTATCAACATACCAACGGCATTTTTTTCATAGAACTACAACACACAATCCTAAACTTTGTATGGAACCACAAAAGACCCCGAATAGCCAAAGCAATCTTGAAAAAGCAAAACAAAGCTGAAGGCATCACAATTCCAGACTTAAGTTTTATTACAAAGCTGGAGTCATCAAACCAGTATGGTACTGGCACAAAAATAGACACATAGATCAATGGAACAGAACAGAGAGCCCAGAGACAGACCCATAATTACATGGTTAATTAATCTTTGACAAAGGAGTCAAGACTATACAATGGGTTGTGTATTTCCCAACACATGGTGTTGGGAAAACTGGACGGCTACATGGAAAAGAATGAGACTGGACCGTTTTCTTACGTCGGACACAAAAATAAACTCAACATGGACTAAAGACCTAAATGTGAGACCTGAAACCATAACAAAATCCTAGAAGAGAACACAGGCAGTAGTGTCTCTGACATAGGCAAGAACCAGAACAACATTTTTCTAGATAGGTCTCCTGAAGCCAGGGAAATAAAAACAGAAACAAACTATTGGGATTACATCAAAATAAAGAGCTGCGGCACAGCAAACAACCAACAAAACTAAAAGACAACCTACCGAGTGGGGGAAGATATTTGCAAATGAGATATTTGATAAACGGTTAGTGTCCAAAATACATAAAGAACTTATACAACTCAACACCAAAAAACAATCCATTTTAAAAATAGGCAGAAGATATGAACAAACATTTTTCCAAAGGAGACATCTGGATGGCTAACAGACACATGAAAAGATGCTCCACATCACTCATCATCAGGGAAACACCAATCAAAACCACAGTGAGATATCACCTCATACCTGTCAGAATGGAAAAAATCAAAAATACAAGAAACAACAGGTGTTGGCAAGGCTGTGGGGGAAAGGAACCCTCATACACTCTTGTGGGAATACAGACTGGTGTAGACATTATGGAGGACAGTATGGAAGTTTTGCAAAAAAATTAAAAATAGGGGCACCTGAGTGGTTCAGTCGGTTAAGTGTCTGGCTCTTTTAAAAAATTTTTAAAATGTTTATTTTTCAGAGAGAGAGAGAGAGAGAGAGAGAGAGACAGAGTGTGAGTGGGGGAGGGACAGAGAGAGAGGAAGACACAGAATCCTAAGCAGGCTCCAGGCTCTGAGCTGTCAGCACAGAGCCCAATGCAAGGTTTGAACTCCCGAACCATGAGATCATGACCCGAGCCAAAGTCAGACGCTTAACCGACTGAGCCACCCAGGTGCCCCCTGTCTCTTTTTTTAATGTTTATTTATTTTGAGAGAGAGCAAAAGAGAGAGAGTGAGCGTGTGTGCACACGTAAGTGGGGGAGGGGCAGAAAGAGACTCCCAAGCAGGCTCCACGCTGTCAGCACAGAGCCCAACTCGGGGCTCAATCCCACAACCATGAGATCATGACCTAAGCCAAAACCAAGAGTCAGACGTCCAACCTACTGAGCCACCCCAGCGTGCCAAGCGTCTGTCTCTTGATTTCAGCTCAGGTCATGGTCTCACGGTTCATGGGATAGAGCCCGCATTGGACTCTGCACTGAGCATGGAACCTGCTTGAGAGTCTCTCTCATTCTCCCTCTGCCCCTCTCCCCTGCTCATGTTCTCTCTCTCTCAAATTAAAAAAAAAAATTAAAAATAGAACTACCCTGTGACCCTTGGTATTACCCCAAACATACAAAAACACTAATTCAAAGGGATCCATGCACCCCTATGTTTATTGGAGCATTATTTACAATAGCCAAATTATGGAAGCAGCCCAAGCAACCATTGATAGATGAATGGATAAAGAAGATGTGATATATCGTGGAATATTTTTCAGCCATAAAAAAAGAATGAAATCTTGCCATTTACAACAATATGGACAGAGCTAGAGAAATAGGTGATAAGGATTAAAGAGTACATTTATCATGATGAACACCGAGTAATGTATAAAATTGTTGAATCACCATATTGTATACCTGAAACTAAGATTACCCTGTATGTTAACTATACTGGAATTAAAATAAGAAGGCTTAATAAAAGAAAAAAAAGATGAAAAGAAAAAAAAGCTCAAAAAAACAAAAACAAAAACAAAAAATGCCACTTTGCCCAAGTGAAATATTAACTTACTTCTGTTAATTCAGTCAAGGTCGATATCTCTTGGTCGATTCTGGGCAGTCAATAACATCCACTGTTTGACCAATTTATTATTATTATTATTATTATTATTATTTTTACTTGCTCATACTACTAGTCTGTCCTGTTAATGTAGCTCTTTTAATCTTCTTATAATTTATTTCTTCCCCTGTTCCATCCTTTCTCTTTCCTGTACTTTTTGGATTGGTGTACACTTTTTTTTTTTTCTGGAGGCGTGTTACTTTCGTTCTCCTTTCTGAAAATATCTCTAAAAATATTCTTTGTTCATTAATTTAATGTTCATTGAGAAATTGCCACGTGGTAGGTCCTCTCCTGGGGACATTATGGCAGTAAACACAACGGATAAGTAGACCAGGATATAGAGAGTGTTAAGTGCTATGGAGAAAAGTTCCTTAGAATCAGGAATTTGGGTGGTGTATTACAACTTTAAAAACTGGTGAGATCACTTCGTCAGTGATCAGTTGAACAGTTGAAGGAAACTAACCATGCCAGCATCTGCTTGGAAGGGTGTGGAAAGCGTCCCACGCAAAAGGAATTGCATGTATGAAGTCCCGGGGCAGGAGTGTAACTCCTCTGGTGGAGGACAACAAGGAGGCCGGTGTGGCTGAAGCTCTGTGCGGGAGGAAGAGACTAGAAGTGTCGGGGCGGGCAGGAGGAGGGACACAGGCTATTTAGGGACTTCTCCAATGGAAGAATTTGAGCTTTTATCTTGAGTGAGATGGAAATCCTTCAGTGGGTTTTAAGCAAAGTGAAATGTTGACATGTATATTTTTTACATGTTCAATTTTGAGAGAGAGAGAGAGAGAGAGAGCGGGAGGGAGAGAGAGAATCCCAAGCTGATAGTGCAGAGCCCGACACAGTGCTCGAACTCACGAGCCGTGAGATCATGACCTGAGCGGAAATCAAGAGTTGGACGCTTAACTGACTGAGCCACCCAGGTTCTCCTTGGCCTATTTTTAGAAGATCCGGAATGTAGGGAGGCAAGAGAAGAAGCCAAGAAACCAGTTAGGACATTACAACTTTCCAGGCAATACATTTGAATATTATGGGGAATGTTTTCTGGAAGAATCAGGGTAGTTACTTTTGTTTTACGATTGAGGATAGAAAACTAAGGGGCGAAATCTTGATGCATGATGAAACATTTCACCATCCCCTGCTCCTCAGGGAAATATTGGGTGATTTTGCCTTGCTCATCCAAGGACTGCTAAACATTTTGAATTTTCTTTGGCACCGTTAGGCGATCTAATGCCTGGCACATAATTGGCTTACAGAAGTATTTCTGGAATGAATACGTAGGCAGTTGAATGGGTAAGACTGAGTTACGTTATCACGTAACTTGCAGATGCAAGAGGCGTTTCTCTGGTGGTGGTTATCGTCTTTAAGTTTTCTGTAGCAAAGATCATCAAAAGTGCCACATTAGAAACACAGTCCTACTTTTCAAGTCAAAATGTCAGGCACATGTATCTACAGATTTTATGTGGTCCCATAGCAATTCGTACAGTCCTCCGTCATAGTTACCAAGGCTCTTTTGTCTGGAGTCCCTTCAGGGTTGGGATCATTTCACCTAGCACAGGGCTTGGAGACAATGTTTAATGTATGCACAGTATGATAAAGGGTAGCGGAAAGAAAATAATGTGCATTACCAACACCAGCCACAGAATATTGTGATTCTTGAAAAATATGTTCATTTCCCTTCGGAAAAAGCAACTCTGGGGCACGCGAGTGGCTCAGTGGGTTGAGCATCGGACTTTTGATCTCGGCTCAGGTCATGATCCCAGGGTTGTGGGTTAGAGCCCCACATTGGGCTCTGCACTGAGTGTGGAGCCAGCTTGGGATTCTCTCTCTCTCTCTCTCTCTCTCTCTCTCTCTCTCTCTCTCTCCCTCTACCCCTCTCCCTCACTCTCATGTGTGCTTTCTCTCTCTCAAGAAAAAAAAGTCCTATTTAGGAAAAAACAATTCTCAAGTTACTGCTACAGAATTTAGCTACGTGACTTCTAATTATGTTTTAAGCCCTCCGTGAGCTGGATCCATGTATTCTCAACGTACCTAAAGTGCTTGGTAAATGATCTGGTATCACCAGTAAATGATCACTAAGTACTGGGAACTGGGCTTCAGGGGCTGAGATCCACTTGCCAGTGGGTCCATGTAGGGGCACGGATAAAGCCATTTCAACAGCTGGATGAGGTCTTCAACCTTCTCCTCACAGGGAGCTTCAGAACTTCTGTCCCTCCTGTGCACCCCCTCCCACGGGTCCCCCCTGCCCGCATCTCCCCCCCCCCGGGTGCACCTGTTCCTGTACCCCCTCCCGGCCAGGCCCCCCACGCCCGCATCTGCCCCTCCGGGTGCAACAGTCCCTGTACCCCCATCCGGCCAGGACCTCCCACGCCCGCATCTCCCCCCTCTTCCCGGGTGCACCTGTCCCTGTACCCCCATCCGGCCAGGGCCTCCCACGCCCGCATCTCCTCCCCCCTTCCCGGGTGCACCTGTCCCTGTCCCCCCTCCTGGCCAGGCGCCCACCCCCCCCTGCATCTCCCCCTCCGAGCCTGGGTCCTCGGCTCCACGCCTCAGACCCGACGCCCTCCCGGCGCCCCTCCCCCCCGAACTTCCGCCCGCGCCCCCTCCCCTCAGGCGGGACTTCCGCCCGCGCCCCCTCCCCGCGCCGCGTCGTCCCCGTCGCCGCCCGAGGGGAGCCTGGGAGCGCGTCGTCGCGCTCTCCCGCGGGGCCCGGGCTGCGGCGGCGCGGAGGCGGCGGCGGCGTCCGGCGGCTGCGGGGCGCGCTCCTCCCCGGCCTGCGCTCGCCCCGCGCCTCCTGCTCCTCCTCCTGCTCCTCGTCAGCGCCCGGCTCCGCGAGCTGCGAGCGGCAAGATGGCGGCGCCCAGGCCGCCGCCCGCCCGGCTGTCCGGCGTCATGGTGCCCGCGCCCATCCAGGACCTGGAGGCCCTCCGCGCGCTGACGGCGCTCTTCAAAGAGCAGCGGAACCGGTAACGGCCGGGCGGCGCGGGCGGCGCGGGCGGGCGGGGAGCGGGCGCCCCTCCCCCGGGAGGCGGGCGGCGGAGGCCTCGGCCGTGGGCCCGAGGGGCCCCGGGGGGCTGACACCTGCCCCCCACCCGCCGGCACGGGCGTGGAGCCGCGCGCGCGCGCGAAGGGGACCGCCCCACGCGAGCCCCGTGCCACCCGCCCCTGGGCTTGCTGGGCCCTGGCCCGGAGCGCCGGCGCGGCCCGCTGGCGGGGGGGGGGGGGGGTTGGTGGCAGGCGGGCGGCCGCGAGAGCGCGGTGGGGACAGTCCCCGTGGGGGGGGGGGTGGGGCGGGGGGGGTGGGCAGCGCGGTGTGCGGGGCGGTTGCGCCCTGGTCCCGAGCGAACCGGCCGTTTGGGTCGTGACTGCCGGGGGGGGGGGGGGGCAAGGTGGCCGGGTGGGAAGGGCCCGCGAGTCTGGCGCGCCTGGATTCGGTTCCTGGCCTTGCGAGTTGTGCGTTTCTGGGCGATTTCTCCGAGCCTTAGGTTTTCCTTGTCTAGAAGTGCGAATGCAGTAGGTACCCTCGTTGCTGGATTGTGCAGAGGGATGAATGGCATAAATAAAGCGCGTGAAAATGCAAAACGCATGACGTTGTAAGTCAGTGCTTGATTTTGTTCTGGTCTTCTCTGGGCCTCGGTGCCGGTGTTGCCCAGCACGTCCCTGGTGGGATTGCTGTAAGGGTGGTATGAGGTAATGCGTATTAAATCCGCAATTCGTGCCTGACACGTAGTACTAAATGCGTGTTAGCTGGTATTCTCATCCTTTAACCCATGTATCGATGGCCCTCCATGGGCCAGGTATTGTGCTGGGTGGTGAAGGTGAAAAATGAAGTCCTTTCGTGAGAAGTCCTGTTCTGGGGAGCCAGCAGAGGATTTTACAATGGGGGGGGGGTGCGTACAAAGAGTAGAGGGAACGTAGAACGAAGGGACAGCCAGATGTGGGCTGGTCCAGAGGGTGGGTCCCCAGAGGCCCTCTAGTCTTTGAATGGGACACCTGGGTCTGGGCACGGCTCCCTTAAATCACATTAGAAGCACTGAGCTGTGGCAGGAGTGGTAAAAGCTGAGGGCACTGTTCTGGGGGCTTCTTGGGACGCAGGTTACTCGATACGGTACTCCTAGGAGATATGTTGACTAATGCTTCAGTGCACCCATACCATGGTGGACCTTTCCTGTAGTCAGTTATCAGCCATCAGCCGTGTACTGAGTACCTACTCGGAAACAGGTTCTTTGTTAGGTGCGGAGGGTATAAAGGTGAATCTGACACGATCCCTTTTGTCGAGCATTGGCCGTGTGAACAAATTGCAGTGGGGTTGTTGACGAGCAGGCGGTCGCACGGAAGGGGTCTGTGGATCCGTTGGATGGATTGGTGGGCCGGGAAAGGCTTTGGATTACTTTGGGTGCAGAGGGACCGTATATGGTAGCATAGGTAAGGTGTCTGGTACAGAGGAGACATTCAAACATCAGATCCCTTTTGGGGCGGCTGCGTGGCCCAGTCGGTTGGGCGTCCAACTTCGGCTCAGGTCACGATCTCGCGGTGCGTGAGTTCGAGCCCCGCATCGGGCTCTGTGCTGACAGCTCGGAGCCTGGAGCCTGCTTCGGGTTCTGTGTCTCCCTGCTCTCTCTGTCCCTCCCCCACTCACCCTCTGTCTCTCTCTCTCAAAAATAAATAAACCTTAAAAAACTAAAAAAAAAAAAAAAAAAAAAAATCAGATCCCTTTTTGTAACCTGTAGGATGAAATCCAAGGCCCTGGGCCAGTTTACAAGGCCCTCTGCACTGTTGTGAGGGGAGTTGATGGGGAGCTATTAACGGTTCTTTTAAGGGAATGGCAAGCTAAGATCTGGGCATTAGACCGAACTCTCTGCTGTATGGGGAATAAATCAGAGAGGGTGAGGCTAGAGGCAAGGGACTTTTAAGAAGCTGATGTGGAACCCGAGTCAAAGAACAGCTAATCTGAATTAGGACCTTGTTTATGGGGATGGATGGGATGAGTGCTGAAAAATACCTACAAGGTTGAACGGACAGGTCTCGGGGTCCAACTGGATTGTTGGGGGAGAACGAGCAGAGGAAGAAGCTTCCCACATTTGGCGCCAGCTTTCCTGGGTCCGTGGTCCTGTTCCAGGCAGAGTCTGGCGAGCAGGTCTTGGGAGGGGGAGGCCGAAATGCGTGGTGGTGCAGAGAGCCCTCCTTGAGGGTTTGTAGGGACAGACTCTTGGTTCTGCTTCTGTCGCTGCTGCTTCCGTGTGTCTTTGAGCAAGTTACTGGTCGCTCCTCCGATGCCGACGGCCCGGAGGGAGGATGGGACATAAAGTGAAGCAAATGGAGGCCTCCGAGCAGCCAGTGGGAAGCACCAGGCAAAACAAACACGGACGGAGGAGAGTGAGAATGTAATTGATGGAACACAAGGTGGAGATCTGAGCTGGTGTAGCGTATTTTGTGGTACTTCCCGTTCGTTTGTTGCCATGACACTAGCCTCTGTGGTGGTGGCTGGAGTAAGAGAAGTATCCTATCGCGGAAGAAGAAAACCTTGGGAACCAGGTAGACCCAGACAAGGATCATGGCTTATCTCCCTGGACTTCTCATCTGGAAAGTGGGGATCAAGCCTCTCACTTTGCAGGATTACCGTGAGGGTCTGTAATATTATCTGCACAGCACGGTGTTTTATGTCGTTTATTTTATAGCTGCTGTTCAAAAGCGATGGGGCTGTAAGTGACCGAGAACCCGATTGTGCTTAATGTCTTCATTTGAGAAAGCAGTTGCAGCTCTTTCAAAAAGGTTATAATTTATTCTGATTTTGGGGTTTCCAGGGAGAGGGATCCCAGGATCTCATTACAACTTCTGGCAACCCCCAAGTGAACAGAAGTCCTCCTATCACATCGCAGTGGTTTTGGATGTGCTCACAAATTCTTTTCAACTCTGTCCTGCCGGAGGAGGAGGTGAATTCCTCTCTCCTTGCGTGTGGGCTGAGTTTAGGGACGTGCTGTTGTTGTAATAGATTATGGCAGACTTGAAGGCGTGCGACTTGCGATTAGGTCCTAAAAGGCAGCGCAGCTGCCTTTGCACTCTCTCTTGAATCACTGACAGAGTCACCTGCCATGTCGTGAGGACACTCAAGCATCTATGCGGAGAGATCTGCGTGGTGAAGAATGTGATGAACTGTGTTGGAAGCGGACGCTTGGTCCACGGGAAGCCTTCAGGCACCTGCACAACCTCGTGAGACCCTAAGCCAGAGCCACCCCACTCGCACACTTGCAGATTCCTGACCCTCAGACCTGCGCAAGACCACAAGTGTTACTGTTTTAAACTGTTCAATTTGGGGGTACTTTGTTAGATAGCAATAGATGGTTAATATACCAATCTAAATTCTTCATGCTCTGGATTCTGTAACCCACTTCTTGAATAGTATCTTAATCACAAAAGTCCATAAAAAAATGCGTAGGGTCATAAATACCAGTGTTAAGATACTCAGCTATTTCTTTGTGGAAGGTAATTCCTTTTCTTATGTGTTAAAGTTGTTTTATATCTTTTGTTTAATGTATGTATTTGCATTTTTAACATCTATTGTGATTTTTCTTGCTGTGCTGGGAGTCTTTGTAAGTCATACTAAATCCTTTCTGAAACAAAGCAAGATAAAAATACATTAAAAATGCTATTTTGGGGTTTTTGCTGGAGGTTTTCCAACCCTTTAGTTACCTTCATGGTGTATCTCTACATCATCTCTCTTTATGATGTAGCCAGACCTCCCTGTTAACATGTGCAGTCGTGAAATTTGTTGTCCTGCCCTATACCTACACCACTGTCCAGTAAGTAGCCATTAGCTATGTGTGGCTGTTTAATTAGAAATAAGTAAAATGAATAATTTTGTTCCTGCACCGGCTGCATTTTAAGTACTCAGTAGCCACTTGTGACAAGTGGCTGCCTCATTGGACACCGTAGCTGTGGAATATTTCCATCATTGTAGAAAGTTCTGTTGGAGATGGTTGCTCTGTATGCTTTTCTACAGAGAAGATTATGTCCTGGTTTTTGAGTATTCCTGAAGTAATGTTACATTTGGGTCCTATTTTCTATAAAATTTTCGCCTTAGACTCCTACCTCATTGTGCTTCCATTTGATAAGCTTCTTGACGGAAGTGAGCATGTCACAGTCACTTACCCCTAGCAAGGAACACGAAATCTGGTAGTTACAGGCGCTTGACAGATGTTTTTTGCTTCTTCCCCATTCTTTTCCTTCTAGGACTCCACTTACACGTAGGTTAGACCTTTCCCTGTATTTTATATGTATCAGAGGCTCCTTTCTGTGTTGTCCATTCTCAGAGCTTCTATTTGAACATTTTCTGTTAATCTACCTTCTAGCTTTCTGATCCTCTCTTCTGCTATGTCTAGTCTGCTGTTATCTGCTGTGTTTTTAGTTTCAGATACTATGTTTTTGAGTGATTGTATTGCAGAATTTCTCTTTGAGTTTTTTAAGAGATTCATTTTGTTGCTTACTTTCTTGAACGTATTAATTATAGTTATTTGAAAGATAACTTGCCTGATAAGCCCCCCCCCCCTTTTTTTGTCCTGATAACTTCCTTTTGTCAGTTTCTTGTGTTCAGTAATTTGGTCCCATTTTATTGAGTGCTAAATGCTTTTGAAAAATTGAGGCCGTTTCCAGATATGTTCCCTTTGAAGAATATTTGAGAACTCAAAACCAAAATCAGTTTAAAAACGATTTCTTTTAATAATGATGGTGGGATAACTTGATATCTGATTGGAATAAAATGAACTTCGGCTCACACATTGCACCATCCACCAAAAAATATTCCAACGTGAGTTAGACCTCCGCATAAAAGTTCAAACTATAAAGTGCTGAGAAGAAAACATGGGAGAATATTTTTGTGAGCTGGAGTGTAGGCAGACATTTCTCATCCAGCGCACAGAGGATACTAACCATGCAAGGAAAAATTGACTCTATCAAAATTAAAAGCTACTTCTCAAAAGACACCATTAAGAAAATGAAAAGGCAAGCCATAAACCGAGAGAAAAGACTTGCAATACATATGTCTGACAGAGGACTTGTTTCGGAAATTATGAAGTGCTCCTACAACCCGGGAGTAACAAGACAGCCCAATTAACAAATTGGGTGAAAAAGTTCTGTGCTTCGTCAGAGAAGATACATCAACGGCCAGCAAGCCTGATGAAGTACTCAGTGTCAGTAGTCGTTAGGGAAATGCAAACTGAAATGAGATCCTGCTTTATATTCTTTTTTTTTTTCTTTTTTTTTTTTTTTTTAAATTTTTTTTTTTTCAACATTTATTTATTTTTGGGACAGAGAGAGACAGAGCATGAACGGGGGAGGGGCAGAGAGAGAGGGAGACACAGAATCGGAAACAGGCTCCGAGCCATCAGCCCAGAGCCTGACGCGGGGCTCGAACTCACGGACCGCGAGATCGTGACCTGGCTGAAGTCGGACGCTTAACCGACTGCGCCACCCAGGTGCCCCAAATCCTGCTTTATATTCTTTAGGATGGCAGTGACAGGCGGCGGAGAAAGGGAAGTGCTGGGGAGCACGGGGAGAAATTGGAGCACTTGGGTGGTGTCAGTGGGACTGCCAAATGGTAGCACTGCCGTGGCAGAGTTTGGTGGCTCCTCGACGAGCTAATGCGACTCCGCGGTCCCGCTCAGAGGCACGTGTCACAGAACTGAAAGCTGGGGCGCCAACAGATACTTGTGAGCCAGCGTTCGGGGTAGCACGACTCAAAATAGCTGAGAGGTGGAGACAGCCCGAGGGTCCATCGGCAGAAGAATGGATAAACAAAATGTGGTCCGTCCGTCCGTCGCAATGGTATTTAGCCGTAAAAGGGAACAAAGTGCTGATACGTGGTACCACGTGGATGAACCTTGAAAACATGCTAAGTGCAGGAAGCCAGACATAAAAGGACAACTATTGTACGATGCCGCTTACATGAAGTACTTAGAATTAGGCAAATTGGAGGCAGAAAGCACATTAGAGGTTACCAGCAGGGGGTGGGGTGGGGGGGGAGTTACTGCTTAATGGTTCTAGAGTTTCTATTTGGGGTGTTCAAAAGTTTGGAATTAGATAGTGGTGGTGGTTGTGCAACACTGAATATAATTCAGACCAGTGAATTTTATATTTAAAAATTCTCAAAACGGCAACATTTATGTTAGATACTCAGTGGTTTCCCCCTTATCCGTAGGGGACACGTCCCAAGACCATTGGTGGATTCCCGAAACTGTAGATACTCCTGAATTCTGTATATACTATGTTTTTTTCCTATTCGTACTACAATCTATGATAATATTTAACATAGATTAGGCATAGTAAGAAATTAATGGCAAAAACTAACAGCAAAATAGAACAGTAGTAGCACACTGTAATAAAAGTTCTGTGAACGTGGTGTCTCTCTCTCTCAGGCGATCTTGCTGTGCTGTATTCACCCTACTTGTGATGATGTGAGATGATACAACGCCTGCATGATGACGTGAAGGGAGGTGTATGACGTAGGCATTGTGACGCGGCGCTAGGCTGCTGTTGACCTGCTGATGGTGTATCAGAAAGCAGGCTCCTGCCTCTGGACTGAGGTTGACTGCCGTCGCTGGAACTGTTGAAAGTGAACTTGTGGATAAGGCGCTGGGGGGGAGGGGGTGCTGCATATTTTACTGCAATGAAAAAATTAACAATGTAATATACAAAAATCCATCAAATTGTATGCTATGTTAATTATATCTCAATAAAGCTTTTATAAACAAAACCATAATGAGATACGTCTGCATACCCATTAGAATGGCTAAAATTAAGGGGCGCCTGGGTGGCGCAGTCGGTTAAGCGTCCGACTTCAGCCAGGTCACCATCTCGCGGTCCGTGAGTTCGAGCCCCGCGTCAGGCTCTGGGCTGATGGCTCAGAGCCTGGAGCTTGTTTCCGATTCTGTGTCTCCCTCTCTCTCTGCCCCTCCCCCGTTCATGCTCTGTCTCTCTCTGTCCCAAAAATAAATAAATGTTGGGAAAAAAAAATTTAGAATGGCTAAAATTAAAATGACCGCCAGCACCAAATTTCGGCAAGGATGTGGAGCATCTGGAACTCTCACGACTTGCTGCAGGGAGTGTAAACAGTACACCTGCTTTGGGAAACATTTTGGCAGTTTTTTGTAAAGTTTAACCCATGAGTCCAGGAATTTACCTAAGAGATCCAAGAACGTACGTCTACGAAAGACTTGTAAAAAAAAATCCTTACGGAAGCTTTATTGACGATAGCCAAACTCTAGAGACATGTCAGGTGTCCACCAGCGGGAGAATGGCTAAAACTATGTGGTATTTTGAATGAAAAGACCACCGATACACACAACACTATGGGTGGATCTCCGTGGCATACCGAGTGAGAGAAGCCAGGCACAAAGTATGTCCTGTGTAATTTTATTTTTGTGAAGTTCTACAGTTGGCAAGGCTAATCAGTGGTGGCACGGATCTGAACAGCGTTTGTCAAAAGAGGTTGGGGATTGACTAGAAAGGAACGTGAGGAGCAAAGGAACTCTCTGGAGCAAAGGAAATGTGCTGTCTTTAGGTGGGGGTATGATTGGGTGCCCGGGGGCACGCATTTGTCACAACTCATTAAAATAACGTAGAATTGTAAGTTACTACAGTTCTCCTCACCCTCCCGCAAAAGAAAATGGGTATAATAATTATGCTTCCCCTGTAGGGGGGATGTAGGTGTTAGAGTGTTCTGTATGTGGAGTTCGGAACGGTGCCTGGTACATGGCTGGTGCCCAGCAAACACCGTTATTATCATTGCAGGCTCTGGTCAGAGTCAAGAGTGAAAAATGAAAAGAACTGTGTGGTAGCTCCTGAGAATTTTGTGTAATTCACAATCGTGCTTGGGAAGGCTTTAAATTCATTGCAGTTCTGCAGTCAGGTTCCAGTTTCAATAGGCTTTTGGAACTGCCTCTGAAACTTGGGAATACGAAGTAGGTGTAAGGACAAGAAACACAGTGGAAGAAAGATGGTTTTTCAGATCCAAGATGTGGGCAGTGATTTCATGCCAACATTTTAATTCCTTGGTAGAAAGTTACGTTAGCAATAGTAAATAATTTTAAGAAGCTATAAGAACATCCAAAACAAAAAGTAAATAGTTGCCAATAACAGCGTTGTGACTTAGGCAGAAGGATCTCGATGTCTTTGCGTGGCGTGACAGCCGTAGGAACCAACGTTTAGAACAACCATACTCGTGTGCTCTTTGGAGAAGGAAATTGAAGCTTTTTATTAGTTTTCATCCGTGTGTTTTTGTTGGTTTGCTTGTTTTTAAGCTCTTGACAAATCAAAACCACAAATACATAATAATGTGAATGCCTTCATGGAAGGTGGTGTAACAGATGATCTAATAAGTACCCATGTAATTGACTTGCAGAATCAACAAATGTTAAAATTTTGTCGTGTTCTCGCCAAGTCCAGAACATGACTGATACTGTTAATATCCTCTGGGTGAGAACACATTACCCACAAATTAGCAGCTGAAAGCCACAGACGTTTATTATTTCACAGGGTTTGTGAGGGGCGGCAGTTGCTCGGCTGGGTGGACCTGGCTCAGTCTTTCGTGAGGTGGCAGTCAGGCCGTCCACCCGGTCAGCCAGCCGCCGAAGGCCCGACTGGGGCTGGAGCCCTGATCTGAAGCTCACGCAAGGCTTTGCGCCCGACACTTCGGGTCCTTGCCACGTGGACTCTTCCCTAGGGCTGCGCACGCCCTGGCGGCTGGCTTGTTCCACGCGGGATCCAAGAGAGTGTGCTCGAGGTGGACGCCGGAGCGTCTTTATGATCTAGGAAATGACCAGCCTTTCTGTCGCGTGTTGTAATGGCCCCGGGAGGACAGCGTGAACACCACGAGGCGGGGATCGTGCTGGGGGGCGGGTCTTTGTTTCAGCTTCCAGTCCCGTTCTTCCCTCTTTACTCCATGGACATTATACCATATGCTCTCGTTTGCATTTCGTACTTCTGTTTGAGTTGTTTCTGAGTTCATGAGTGCCGCCAGCTGTCACGCGTGGAGAGCTGGGCCATTAGCGTCCGCTGTTTTGAAGTGTGCCGTCACAAGAGTACAGAACTTATCTCCCTCTTTTCTTACTGGTGGACATTTGGATTGCCTTGGACTTTCGGCAGTTCACACTGTACTCTTCCATCTTCAGACGCAGGGGAGGCCTGTCCTAGCGCGGAGTTTCACGTGTTGGCTCTCTCACTGCCACTCGTTGCCACGTAATGCAGGGGCATCGCGTTTTGGTTCCCATCAGGCGGGCTTTTTGCTGATCCTCGAACCTGTTTCACTCCTTGGTCTTAGACCTGATCACGGCTGAGTGTTTCCATTCGGGCCTTGGGTATGGAGATACGTGTCTTGTTTTAAAGTCGGCCGTGTGTTTATATATTTTAAAAATAATTGTGATTACATTGCTTGGAATGGAGGAGAGAGGCTTCTGGCGTGAGCTCCTTCACAGCACTTTCTTTCCATTAGCCTCTGTATGTCTTTCTCCCTGCTGGACTGCGACCTTGTTGAGGGACTGTCTTCTTGTCCAGCATTTTCTTACACAGCCTCCTGGTCCATTTCGAGGGCTTGGCAGTGAGGAGCCAGTGGCTGAGACGAGAAGGTCACTTCCTGGCACTGAGAGCCGGTCAGTAATGATTGTTCTGGCTACGGAAAAGCTTTTAATTTGGTTTACTGACCTTTCACTTATTTGGTCACTTCACACACGCTGGTGTTTAGCACCGCAGCTGTAGGTACCGCGTAAGCCGTGTGTTCGACACCCGCCGTGGGAATAGCTCAGTTGCTGTGACACCGAGTTTATAAGCGCGAGTGCCGTGTGCCTTTCACTTGCGCCACGCACGCGGCTCATTTTCCTTCAAGGTTAGTTACCGTTTCACCTCCTGATGAAAGCCTGTCTTCATCTTCGGGGAGCCTCCTGCCCTCTGTTCCCTTTGGCACTCTGCTTCCCTCTTTGAAAAATCGTCATGCGGCGTTTCGATCACTCAGTCACCTGCCAGTCCCACTAGGGTGAGAGCAGCCCGAGGGCGGGCTTCTTGTTTACCTCTGTGTTCTCAGAACCTGCTTTAAGGCCAAGCACATAATGAGCACCTGATGGTATTCTTATTACTTCCTCGAATAGTTCATTTGCTTGAGTCATAAGATACAGAGAGAGACCACAGAGGAAAGACTCCTGTAAGGAAGGTATAGGAAAAATACCAAATGTGACAGGTGACTATGATTTCAAGAGGTAAAAAAGGTCTTGGTATTCCCAGTTGCTTGTATAAACACGTTGACTAACTTTCGCAAAGAAAGGGAATAGAATGAGCACTTCAGAGGTCACCACACTGCAGAACTCCAAATAAACCTATCCGCCTGTGTATACACGTACTCACATAGGTTTTCCCCAAACATGACTGAGCCTCCGGCCGGCAGGGATCTTGGGCCGCACCAAAAACAAAAACAAAAAATGAAACAAAACGAAAAACCCAAAAAAACCCACACGAGTCCTCAGCTTAGCGAAGGTTGCCATATGGCATCTTGACTCAACCATGATTCAGATCAGCTTTGTTGAGAGAGAACATCAATTAAGTTCCACTATAAAAAGCACTTTTCAGAGTATGATGACAGCTTCCTTTATTTTTACCTAGGCCATGAGCTGGAATACCACATGGAACTATTTGGTAAGGTGTTCTGACTCAGCTTCAAAATACAGATGTGGTCAGTGTGAGCCACCCCTCACATTCAATTATCTTAAATGGACAAAACAGACAGGAAGAAGTTCGAGCCAGCGAGTCAAAGTAAATAAGCTCGGAGCTGTGACCACCAGTGCCCTCAGGCAGGATTTCTCAGCTGCTGCTTCTTCTAGTCTTTTGTAGTGGTCCCTGGACTGTGGGCAAGGAAGCTTACTCGGAGGGACGGGAACCCTGGGCCCGACCACGCTGAGTCAACCTGTCTGACGGCCGCAGGCCTGGACAAGTCTCGTTGGGCTAAGAAGACCGCTCGGAAGCAAGCGGCGCTCTCGTAGCCCTTGAGCAGTTCATGGCGTGGGGCGTAGTCAAGTGCCTGGTGTTAACGGGCACCGTGAAGTGTCAGGGGCTCTCGTCCTCCCTGAGAACGTTGTGCAGCTTTATCAAAAGTCATTAAAGAAGACAGATGGTAAGGTAGACCGTTACGTGATGGAAACCCTCCATGGCGCAGAGACATCAGTTCTCTCCGTGGTGACTTGTGGTTTCGGAGCCACTGAAAATAAAATCTCGGCCGGGAGTTTGGTAGACATTCACAAGCTGATTTTCTAATTTATACAGTAAACTAGGTTTTCTCTTATTCCCTGCTTCCCTGAAGGCTTTGTCATGACTCCTTTTCCGACCCCTCAGCCCTGAAAACCCTTCCCATACACCCTTAGCAAATTCTCTGTGTGCTCATTTCCTTGAACATTCATCTTCTTGATCTAAGTGAAATAAGGCTCACCTCTGAGGAACGCCTTTCCAGAAGGTCTTCCAGATGGGAGGCTGTTTTCTCTCTATCCCGTGCCGCTGGGCTTGAAGGTGTGGTGGGCATTCACCTTGATCGTCGTTGCTGCTTCCAGACCTTTCCCCTGTGACCCCTCCGGCTTTCCATCTCACACCGTCGGCGTAGGCTGCCCATGGGTCACTTCTGCCGTTAGGAGAGTTCTGTGGGTCATGTCAGCTCGTTCCTTGCAGACTTCGCTCTGGCTCACTGTTAACTCTGTGCTGCTTGTCCCGTCTTAGGTCTTGGTTATTTCAGTATCCGCGTAGGTCGTCGTTGCGTTACTCCGCCCTTCTCGTTCCTTGACTGCCTCTCCTTTGCTGAGCTTGACCCGCACGCCATCCAACCAGCGCTCCCCTAGGCCTTTCATTGATGGTAGCTGCTTTCCCGTCACGATCTCAATTCCGGGAGGTCTGCTCTGGCTCTCTCTAGGTCACCTACCCCAACAGTCTTCAGCCCCACCAGGACCTACAGTCTCTTGATCTGCTACTTCTCATGCCTCATGCTTTCCCGGGACAGCTTCAGCTCTGGTTAAAGCCCACCTGCCCTGTCCTTGGTGTCTGCACCCAACGAGGCTGGAGAAGAACTTCCAGCCATGCTCGCTGGTCTCACATCACGGTGGTGATTACTACACGACCCTGCTCATGGGGCTGTCTTTAAACTGATCACTGGCCCAACTGAGCGCTGCCTGGCGGTGCTCCTGTGTTTCCCTCGGCCATAGTCTCCTGCCCCCGCCCAACCTTGCGCGCCTTTCGCGGTCCTTGTTTCCGTTGCCTCTCCCTCGTCCTCACTCCTGGTTTCCTGTTTCACTGAGACAGATGGAGCCACCAGAAGATAATTCCCAGGGGCTCCTATCACCCGCTCTCCCACCTGCCTGTGTCCGTGCCCATAACCTGCCCTGCCTTCTGTGGCTGTGGATGAGCCTCCTGCCCTGATGCGACCCCCCTCAGGTCTGCACTAAACATCACTCCCTTTTGCATCCACTGCTGCAGTAATCCACCCCCCCCCCCTTAAATAATCAGTTTTATCCTTTCTGTTGGATTATTTTCATCAGTTTATATATCTGTATAAGTTTTTCCCATTCATAGGAAACTCTGTCTCTTTGAGCCATGATCCCAGTTTTCTGCTGCTGTTTATAACTCCGGAGAGTGTTTTATATTCACCTACTGCAATGTCTTTCTCTTGAACCCATTCTAATCCACTGCTAAGTCCAGTGTTCTTCCTCTTAAATTCTTAGCTCACTTGACCTGTCAGCTGCCTCTGACCCTTTCTTCACTCAGCTTCTGTGTCCCCGCCCTCCTCTGAATCGCCGCCTCCTCGGTCCCAGGGCTCAGTCCTCAGACCTCTTCCCTCCTCTACCTGTAGTCCCGAGTGACTTTGCTCGGTCTTGTGCTTTAATAACTCTCCATCTGCTGGTGGCTGTCACGTTTGTCTCTGGCCGAACTTGCCTTCTGAACGTCACTCTTGTGCATTTGTCTGCCTCCGGCACGTTTCATTGTTTGGGGTGGGTACCTCCCGCTTCACGGATCCCTGCCTGGACTGCGTCCCTCCCCTCCAGGTGCCTTCCCGGCCATCTCCATTTCAGTAAGCAGCAAATACATCTTTCCTGATGGTGCTCAGGCCAAAGTTCTGCAGTGCTCCTGGAATCGCCTTTCTCAGATAGCCCTCTGACAGTTTTTACCGTCAGACCTCATTGGCCGTTTCTTCAGAATGTATCCAGAATCTGCTCTCTGCTTACTGTGCCTGCTGCTGCCACGGTCGTTTCCAAGAGTAGTGTCCTGCCTGGTCTCCTGGTGTCTTCTCGTCCTCCCCTGTGGTCAGTTCGTTATAGAGCAGCCAGAGGGGTCCCTCAAAATGAAGGGCACTCGGAACCCTCTGTGGCTTCACATCAGGATAAGAGCCCAAGTCCTTCTGGCCTGTGCAGTTTGGTTCCACGTTGCCTCGGACTCACGTGACCTTTCCACTCCCTCGTTGGGCTTCTTCTCCGCGAGCCCTCCAGATATGCCTTTCCCTTCCCCCGCGCTCTTCTCCCAGGAAGGTGCCCAGGGCTTCCTTACCTTCCTGAGTTCTGTGCTCAGACATCACTGTTTTGGGTAAGGTTTTTCATAAGGTTCTTAATGAGGCCTCATATACAAAATCTTTCTTTGCCTGAGAGTGTAAGACGTCCTCCGTATGCTTTCTTCCAGAGCTTTATAGGTTTGGTTAACATACATTCCTAGATGCATCTGCAGTTACCTTCTTTGTGTGGTTATAGGGGAGGGTCCAGCTCTGGTTTCTCACGTGGATCGTTGTCACTGCAGCCCCCTTCCACAATGGCCCGGCCCCCGCAGGCCTGGTGGCAGTGCTGTCATTGCATGCACAGTGCCGTTGCGGGACACTGTAGCCAGTGGTTTATTTTTCCACGTCTGTGCCCGTTTCGCCTTTTCTTGGCCTCTGTGACTTGGCATCATGCTTTTGAGATTTGATTCTGACGAGAGATGAATTTTGACTGTAGTGAGAACAGTGGAAAGGGGGAAGCTTGCGATTTTGGGGGTTTTGGGGGAGGACTGATGTGTTCGGATTCTTTAAAGCAGGGTTGCTAAACTGTGATCCGGGGGCCAAGGCTGGTCTGCCATCATTCATGTGTCTGTACCCTTTTTTTTTAATGGCCTGTGAGTTAAGAATGGTTTTTACCTTTTTTTTTTTTTTTTAGAGAGAGAGAGGGTGTGTGAACAGAAGAGAGGGGCAGAAGGAGAGAGAGAGAGGATCTTAAGCAGGCTCCACACTTAATGTGGAAGGGCTTGATCCCACAACCCTGGGATCACGACTTGAGCCAAAATCAAGAGTTGGACACTTAACCGACTGAGCCACCCAGACGACTCTGGTTTTTACATTTTTTAAAGGTTGGGAAAAATAAATTTTGTGGCACATGAAAATCACATGAACTTTAAATTGCAGTGTCGGTAAGTAGAACTTTATTAGCACCCAGCCACGGCCGTTCGTGTGGGTGTTGTCTGTGGCTGGTTTTACTCCCGCAGCAGAGTTGCAAAGCTGTGACGAGAGATCGTCAGGCCCTCCGGTCCTGAAGTATTTACTCTCTGGCCCTTTGCAGAAAAATGGATTGGTCTGGGCTGTCAGGGCCAGCTTGAGGGTTCTGGATGTCACAGAAGAGGGAAAAGGTGTAAAAAGCATTCTGAGGTCTGCAAAGATGAATTTCAGAATTTTGCCCCCAAGCTGTTTCTGGCAGGACGTGCAGACGTTTTTATTTTCTGTTTTTGTTCAGTCCAGCCTGGTGAAGTCAGTGAGCACCGTTTGTGGTTTTAAAGAAGCACCAGTGATTCTTACCTTAATCTCAGAACCTGTGCGCATTCGAATGGTTTTTCCCAGCGACGGCGCTTATGCGGTTCTAACCTACCATGCTGGTTTGTCATTGAATGTGAGATACGAGAATGCAGGGAAGTCTCAGCAGGGCAGTGCGGCGATGAGCGGTGGTTTTCCTTTTCTGTAGGAGGTGCCACCTGATGCCCTAACTAAAATGTGTGTGCACACGGTGTGATAGACCTATCTAGTCTCTGACACTCGATCATGGGTGGGTTTATCTAATTTTACTCAGACAGGACTTGCCAAGATTTAACCTACAGATCTGTTCAAACTTGAAGGAGATGAAATTCTACCTTTTGTATAATTCAAAGGCTTTTTTTTTCTTTTTTTGTTCTGTAATGTAACATTTCATTTGTACCTTGTCTTCAGGGTATGCATTCCTATCTAACAGGAATGTCTAACGGTTGAATTTTAATTGTCCTCCTAAGTACTTTCTGCCTTCTGTGAATAAGGCAGCTAAGCTTTGTAAAGTCTGTAAATATTTTGTGTTAGTTTGGTTAAAGCAGAAATGACAGCAATTATTATTAATAGTAACATTTGTAATATGGGAACGATCGACTGATGTTGGCCATTTCACTGTCGTTAATCATTTCACATACTTAGCTGCATTCTCTTGATAGCGAACTTAGAATTTGAAGGCAGAGGACATTAGGGCCGCTTTGGATCTCAATACCAAATAGCTTTCTTTAAAGGCCGTAGAGAAGTGAAGAAGTATAGAAGACTGTTAGATGCTTTCATAGGTCTTTCTCTTAGTGAGTAAAAGCTCTTTATGTCTACATCTGATGAAAGTTGTTAATACGTTGTACACAAAGATGGTGAATAAAGTCTATATTTATTATATGGCTCTAGAAGAGTTTTTTCCTCCTACCCTTTACCTCGGGAGCCAGACATCTAACAAATAGTCTCTGCTCTCAAAACTTAATGTTTATTTTTGAGAGACAGAGAGTGTGCGTGTGAGCCGGGGGGAGGGGGCACAGAGAGAGGGAGACACAGAATGTGAATCAGGCTCCAGGCTCTGAGCTGTCAGCACAGAGCCCGACGTGGGGCTTGAACCCATGAACCCATGAACCATGAGACCATGACCTGAGCCAAAGTTGGATGCTTAACTGACTGAGCCAACCAGGTGCCCCTAAAGAAATTTAAAGTACAGTTAATTGGGTTACATTCCCGCTTTTAAGTTCACCCATTGTATCATGTAGTGGAGAAGAAATTAGATGTTTGTTAAATGTTACTCGTGAGATATCTACATCTTACTTAAGACGTGATATGTTTTCAAGTTTCTGGATATATGGATTTCTTTTTTTTTTTTTTGATTTTTTTTTCAACGTTTATTTATTTTTGGGACAGAGAGAGACAGAGCATGAACGGGGGAGGGTCAGAGAGAGAGGGAGACACAGAATTGGAAACAGGCTCCAGGCTCTGAGCCATCAGCCCAGAGCCTGACGCGGGGCTCGAACTCCCGGACCGCGAGATCGTGACCTGGCTGAAGTCGGACGCTTAACCGACTGCGCCACCCAGGCGCCCCTGGATTTCTTAATGGGAATGGAAGAGTCGATGCCTCTGTACCCTTTTTCCAGTTGCTGCCGCCGGATGCGCTAATGTCATTGCTCATCCCGGGGCTGGTGTCTGGTCAGGCCGCGTTCTCAGTACAAGTCTGCGAGGCGGTTAGGCGCCACCGAACGTGCAAGTAGTCTTTCTGTTATACACTTGAATTGAATAAATGCCATTAGTGAAAGCCAGTTCTGGGCCCTGGGGATGCAGAAAAAAATAGGATAGGCTCTGTTTTCTGGGATTTATGGGCTAGCCGGGGAGCTAGACTGGATAAGTGCATATAATCTACGGTGGATAAGTGTTATTCCAGTGTTACGGACAGAGTGCGTTCCAGTGGGACATAGAGATGGGAGCTGCTCCGCCCTGAGTAGCGGAGGAGTTTCCCCAGGGCTGAGAGTTTTCAAAAGGCCTCGATAAGGAGATGCGAGATTTTCCAGGCAGAGAATTGGGGGTGGTTGTGTGCAGAGTGCATTCTGGGAGGGCATACGTTTGAACAGACAAAGAGGGCTGCCCAGTGCTTGGTGTTTTCAGGAATCCATGGGTGGGCAGCCTGGGGGAGAACAAATGACCGTGATCGCAAGCCCGAATTATTTTCTCTTTACCGCAAATGTGAATTGTTGTATGCTGAGTAAACGCTGCCATGATTATTCTCTAGTAGCTGTTAATAGTTATTTTGATTTCAGGAATATGATGATTGGCCCCAGCTCAAACATTTTTCTTTTGATTAGAAGAGTAATAAAGGAGAAAGTCATGGTGCATGTATGACAGATTATCACGTAGCATTGGGAATTAGTCATAGGATAGTTCATGAACTTGCTAATTGTTCTATGGTGGGAATATCAGTTCTCCAGTTTTCCTAAGAACAATGCTTTTTTTTCTGTTTTGCTTTTTTAGTCTGCCATAGTCTGAGTCCAAAGCTTTTGATGTGCTCGATATAAATATTGAGTAAAACAGATGTCAGGATTTCAAAGGGTGGCATCAGGGGAGACGGTTCGCAGCAGGAAGGTGTTGCCCGTGTGAGGGTAGCTTGCAAAGGACCGTCAGAGGGAGGTTTCTTCATCACAAGTGTGAATACACGTTTCTCAGCTCTCTTAGTAGGAAAAAGAGGTATTACTGTTGATCATTCAAGTTATAGCTGTTTATTTGACTGTAATATTAAATCATAAATGCCATCGAAGCTTTGTGCAGTGGGGGCAGATAATTAGATGTAATCTTTGTTCTGGAAATCCTGATCACTGTTGGCATCCTTCGAAACGTTTTGAACTCTTGCGTGTTTTCTTAGCACGTTTGCGTCTGCACCGTGTTTAGTGCTCCTTAAAGATGTCGTGAGAGTGTCTGTGAACTTTTTTATGGCAAATCGTCACTGAAAATGGCTCACGCGCATAATTGTTTCTTACGGTCATTGAGGCAGGATAAGTACTGTACCCTTGGACTTGCACGTCGTTTATTCGGTCACTCACTCAGTCACCGGTAAACAGTGTGATTTATGTTATCTGTCCATGCGGTAAAAACCCGCCAGTGGAAGCACAGGACTCAGGGAGGGAAGTGTCTCCTCTGGGAGGGGGGCAGACGTGTGGAGGGACCCCGCCAGCACCGGCGCCCTGACCGTGGTGGTTCCGTGTCCGCGGTTCTGCCTCCGCGCGCGCTCCCCTGATAATCTGATAATCTGGCGCGGAGCGAGGAAGAAAGGAGGGTGCTGGGACCCTACAACAGGGCCAAAGGCGAACATTCTCATGGTCAGAAAGAATCTGCGAGAATGTCTCAGATCGCCCAGCACAGCAGTTTTTCTTCTAACATGAGAACAGATTGCTGCTTCTTTAGGAGACTCACGGAATGAGGAAGTTGGCTTGCATTTCGGTGCCACGTTGCACCACAAATGCTTATCTCCGTAGCTCTGTAACGGTAGCCCCTGCAGGCCCTGCTTCCCGAGTGAGAGGCATGTGGGAACGGAGGAGCCCCCAGGGAACGGCCACCGGCTCATTTTCTCCCCTGGGCGCGCACTCGGGGCGGGTGGACGGTGCCCTCGCCCCCCGCCCTCTCCTCCCACCTCTCTCTTTATCTCTCTTTCTCTCTCCGCGTTTCTCCCTGTTCGTCTCCCGCCCTCCCTCCTCCTCCTCCTCCTTTTTCTCTCTGCTTCTCATCTGCAGTGGAATATTCCAGCTCAGACCATGTGCTGTTGCTGGCTTCTCCGTATCTAGGGAGTGGATAACGCGTTGGCCTCCCCGGCAGCTTCACGAAGACTGTTTCTCATAATTGTACTTTAGTACTTATTGGGTGACAGCAGACGTGGTTATATTCTCTTTCTAGAACATAAAATGTAGATATTCTGTTTTGATTAAGGACAGATCTGTAGGCGTAGACCATCCCCCGTCACCGGTCTTTGGGCTGTGGGGGTACTCGAGTCCGACTCCTATTGGAAATGTGGCTCTGCCCGTTATTAGCCAAGTTATATGAGCAAGTTACTTCAACTCCCCTCTTCTTCAGTTGGGTTTTTACTAAATAATATACGAAGAAGTTGGTAAGAATGGTACCTGGCTCAGCACTCCGTAGATGTAGCTCTTTTATTTTGTGTTGCAAGCCAAGGAGCTGGGACAGACAGGCCGAGCCCGGCTCCCCACAGATAGAAGTATAAACCGTATTCTGGATACGACATGTGGAAATTCGACTTTTTTTTTTCCCTCTGGTTTGTAACAGTTCTATCCTTTTTCAGAGAAACGGCACCCAGGACTATCTTCCAAAGAGTCCTGGACATCTTGAAGAAATCTTCTCATGCTGTTGAGCTGGCCTGTAGAGACCCCTCCCAAGTGGAACATCTCACTTCCAGTCTGCAGCTGATAACAGAATGCTTCCGGTGTCTCCGAAACGCCTGCATAGAGTGTTCCGTGAACCAGAATTCCATCAGGTAGTACTCTTTGTGTATGTGCACGCTTGTTCCGTCGTGCGGGTTTATCGGCGAGAAACAGCGTTGGTGTCACAGTGCTAACCAGCGTTACCACGAGGCTCTGTTTTTACGTCTCCAGGGGAGAGGTGCTCTGCAGGCTTTGCCATTAGCGGCTTTTGGATGAGCACATAGATGGCACGACATAGGATAGAATGTTTTTAACCTTGGGGCTTATTTCAGTTTGTTACTTATACAGTAAAACCTTCGATCGCGAGTAACTCGTGTGAGGGTTCCGCAAGACCAGCAAACCTTTCCGATACGTTTTTAATTGATAAATGAGCGATGTCTTGCAATATGAATAGTACGTGATGCCAGATGTCACGTGATCACAACTGAGCCAGTGTTTCTTCTCTCTCTTGCTCACGGAGGGACTGTGGGTGATCATCTCCCGTGCTCAGATGCTCAGTCTCAGGCCGTGGTGTTTGGCAGAAATCAGTGATTTTTCAGGACGTTGGAAGGTGCCCACCGCTGACACTAGTGGTTTTTTGTTTTTGTTTTTGTTTTTGTTTTGTTTTTTTTTTTTGGTCACTTCAAAGCACCTGTGGACAGTCCTTTGCTTTTCCAGACAAGAGTGAGCTTAGAAACGCTTTGCTTCCTTCTAGCTCAGGCTGCCTGCAGTTATAGACCCTTTCCCCTGGTGCCTTATTGCCAGTTACATTAAATACGGTACATGACAAGAGTTTATCAATACTGCACTGTAGCCTACATCGCTGCGAGCATCTGCAGTGGCCCCCAGGCAGAAGATTCCATTGAGCCAATGACAGCAGTGACTCCATTAGTGGTAGTGAAAGTCGTCCTACGCAGTAACCCTCCTCTCCCTGGTCTCCCTCACACCAGCCACGAAGGTTTTCCAAGGTCAGTGCAGGTTAATTTGTTTTTCTTTATGTTTTTAATGTTTTTTAAATTATTTTGTATTACGTTACAGTATTGTAATCATTTTTATAGGAATATTTTTGGGTCGTGAAGTGAATCATCTGAGTTTCCGTTATTTCTCACGGGGAAATTAGCTTTGGTATACAATTGCTTTGGATTACAAGCATGTTTCCAGAACGAATTATACTCGCAAACCAAGGTTTTACTCTATTTCTAATGTGTTATGAGGTATTTGGTTATAGTTATGTAGCACAGTGATTTTAACCTAATTTTGATTCTCTGATCCTAGATTCTGCCTTTCTAAAGGCATATGCCGTTCTGGACCTCACTTTTCTTAGTTGGAAACGTTTTACTTAGTTTTAGTCTCTTTAATTCATTACCCTTGTGTTTGCTTTGAACAAGGAGCATGTCTTGTACGTTTCTGAGATCACCTGTCTTAAGATTTCCTTAAGATTGCGCAAGGTTGGAAACTCTTTCCACCCATTTTATAAGGTGCACGTTTAAAAAAATTTTTTTTTAATGTATGTTTATTTTTGACAGAGAGAGAGAGAGAGAGAGAGACAGCATGAGCGGGGGAGGGACAGAGAGAGGGAGACACAGAATCCGAAGCAGGCTCTAGGCTCTGAGCTGTCAGCGGGGCTCAAACTCATGGACTGAGATCATGACCTGAGCTGAAGTTGGATGCTTAACCGACTGAGCCACCCAGGCACCCCATTTCTTAATTTTTTTAATGCTTATTTATTTTGAGAGAGAGAGACAGAGCATGAGCAGAGGAGGGACAGAGAGAGAGGGAGACAGGATCCAAAGCAGGCTCCAGGCTCTGAGCTGTCAACACAGAGCCCGACGCGGGGCTTGAACTCACAAACTGTGAGGTCACGACCTGAGCCGAAGTCAGACGCCCAACCGACTGAGCCCCTCAGGTGCCCCTAAGGTGCACATTTTTTAAAGTAGTTAAGAAGATGAGCAAGAGAATTGCCAGGCACTGTTCTTATTCTTTGCCTGCTACTTATTCTCTCTTCCCAGAACTGAGCACCTTTCCTCTGATTTAATGGAATCTGCTTTTTATTACACGTTTTTTCTTGAGATGAAGTCAGAAGCCACAAAGAGCATGCTCAGCTTCCTTTCCTGGAATTGAATGTAGACTGAGCCTCCAGGCCTCCGTCACTGCTGTGGTGGGCAAAGTTGGGCTGGTCCAGAAGCCACTTGAGGGACCCCCTTTGCTGCCTAGACAGTCTTATACCTGAGGCTTTGATGTGATGAATGAGATTTTTAAGATCAAAGGAGAAGGGGGAGAAATGCTAGGGTTGTGTAACTTTAATACCAAACAGAGCCTGCTGTCCATTTGCAGATAAATGCCTAGAAACAATAATAATGTCGCTAATAATAGTTACCATGTAAAAACATAACTAGTTAGTGCTAAGCAGCAGTGGGCAGGGACTAGTGTGTTTTGTCCATTTCCTGGCAGAGAGGCCCTCCTGCGTGATGGGGGAGGGATAGGAGAGCCTTAGTTAGGACGGAGACTCTGACTGTGGGCAGGCAGACTCATCCCGTGCTTTGCCAGCCTCGTGGGGAAGGAAGCGAGCCTTCGGTGGGCCTGCCCTACGCCCAGGCTTTGTCCTAAGGGCTTGACCTGCAGGGTCTTGTTTTGTTTTTAGAACAAACCCAAGAAATAGCATGCTACTATTTTTCCATTCTTAACAGAGAAGAAACTGTGACTTGGGGTATGGAACTTGTCTGAACAGTAGAGCCAGGGAACCTTCTCTGTGACTCCACAGCTGCCCCAAGTGCTCTGTGACACCCGTTGACCCTGTTGTGTGTGATTGCTCCGTCCCTTAAACGGCCACGGGACCCTGAACGAGTGCCTCGGCGTCCCTGAGCAGGGCAGGCCGTGTCTCCCACACAGGCCGTCAGGCGTGTCCCGTGACCTTACTCCTGCAGACTGCGAGTGTGCTGCGTCCGTGGGTTTTGCAGCTGCTCGGGAATGGGGTGGTACGATGAAAGTGGATGAGGATATGTCTTTCTTGGAAATGAATTCTCATTTTCTTTTCCTGAGTGTAAAAGTAATACCGAAACTGTAAAAATTCAGACATTACAAAAGTAAACACTATGGCAGATGAAATGTCAGCCGTCTTCCGGAGGGGCCGTCAAAGCCCGCACTCTGCTTCGTGGCCGTGGGATCCCGCTCGCACGCAGCTTACACTTAGGGGTGAAGTGAGAGTGAACATCAGAAGGTGTTTGTTTTTCTGCCTCTTTCCTTCTAGGATTGTGTTATTATTCACAGTTGATCTCCGAGGGAAGTTCCGACCGGTTAAGGCACCAGCTCCTGGAAAAACCATTTTTCTGGTCAGAAACACAAAAGATTCTAGTAAGGACTTCAAAGTCGACCTTAGCTAATTTCCGAGCCTGTCGGGATTCAGACTGCAGCTGTTATGGAGTTTTCTGGCGCTTTGTGTTAAGTTATGAAGGAGTTAATCAAAAGGTGTGATGCTCTCCAGGCCTTTTACATCTTCTGTCCGGATGCTGCCCTTGTGTAGACCAAGGTTGTGTTCTGCACATACGGAGTGTATAACACGGCGAGGCAGACAATCGGAGTCCACTGAAATTTCAGGAAGTTCTCAGCACTACCCAAAGCAGTTAGTTCCGCAGGCCGGTGTAAACCCTGCTGCGGGGGTCGCTACACTCTTACCCTCAAGAGCCAGGGAGATGGTTCAGGCTTTGTGATCGCGGTCCCGGTTTCTGAGTTCTCCTGTCGTGGTGTGAGAGCAGCCACAGGTAACACGTGACTGAATGCCCGTGGCTGCGTTTAAATTTGAATTTGGTAAGATTTTCATCTCATGAAATTACAGGTTTTTTTCTTTTCTCTTTCTCTCTTTTTAATTCAAGAACTCTGGCCATATAGAAATAGGCCGTGGGCACATTGGCCCGGTGACCATCTGGCCGTATAGAGGCGAGGGCAGGAACGGCCTCTTTTCCTATACTGGTCTGACAAGTAAAGGAGGAAGGAACAGTGGCTCTCTGACCCCCTGGCCTTGGGGAAGGGAGGGAGGACCCTCCCCGTGTACCCACTAGCCCCGGAAAGAAATATCTTGGCTCCAGTCTGATTCGTGTTGAGAAGTGGGGCAGGTCGGGAGCTGCGTTGGTTTCCTTTGCTGCTAACAAATTACTGCAAACCCGGTGGCTTCAAACAACAGAAATTCGTTGGCTTCATAGTTCTGGAGTCACAAGTCCAAAGTCAGTCTCACTGACCTCAAGTGAAGGTATCGGCAGGGCTGGCTCCTTCTGGGGTCTCTAATAGAGAAGCCGTTCCCTGGTTTTTCTGTCTTCCTGAGGCCACCTGCCCATTTTCCTTGGCTCATGGCTCCGTCCTCCCCGTCTTCAAAGCAACACTGTGGCATCTTCCGGTATCTCTTTCCGGCTCTGACCATCCTGTATCCCTCTGGTAAGCACTCAGGATCACATGATGCCCACACAGATAATCCAGGATAACCTCATCATCTCAAAACCATTGATTTAATCTCATCGAAAAAGTCTCTCGCGGTGTTTTCTGACCAACTTCGAGTCTTTGGCAGTAGCCGGGGGTCCAGCAGTTTAGTTCTATTTGGACCTATCTGGAGTTAGTGGCATCAGATCTCATAACTTAAAAGACTCAGTCCCACCGGATGGCCTTGCTTCAGATGTGAACGGGGTACCTGAGCTACATCTCTGCCTAGCTGACTACAAATTTGGAGGTCCTGTGACACCCCTCAGATATGGTAATCCAGTATAAAGGCTCACAGAACTCAGGGAAGCCTTTACATCCTGTCCCCAGTTCACCATGAAGGATACAACTTAGGGATGGCCAAACAGAAGAGACGTGTAGGACAGGTGGGCGGCCACAGGGCTCTGTGCCCTCCCTGGGCCCGTCTGCATCCTCCTGGCGTTCTGTTGTGTTCACCCAGCCACACTGAAGGTTTCCAAACTTCTGTGTAGTAGGGTTTTTACGAAGGTTCCTTCACATAGGCTTGATCATTGTCTGTTGGCGATGAACCTCGCTCTCCAGACCCCGTCCTCCCCAGAGGTCTGGAGGTTGGGGTGAAAGTTACAGCCCCTGATCACTTGGTTGGTCTCCCCTCCCCGGCAGCCAGGCCCCCTGTGAAGCTACCCGGAGACCCAGAAAGAGTCACCTTATCAGCATAAGGTCACGTATGGTTGAACGGGGCTTGTCGTGAGTAACAGAAGACACTCCTGACCACACCAGAAATTCCGGGGGTTTTAGGAGCTCTGGGCCAGGAACGGGGGACAAAGACCGAAAGTATTTTTCTTCTTATACCGCATTCCTTTGGCCATGTGAGATAATGTGTTAACAGGTTCCAGAGTTTGGGATGTGGACACCTCTCGGGGCCATAATTTTCCTACCACAGCCCACCCTTTGGCCCCTAAAGATTGACGTCTGTTACATGTGCAGAAAGCATGCATCCCTTCTCGAGGTCCCCACGTGTTTGACCCTGACAGCATCAGCTCAAGTACAGAATCTCCTCTAAGTCATCAACTGAGAAGTTCCAAATCTCAGTATCCAGTCATGTAAAAATTACTTATGGGTCTGACTCTGGACGCGCTCCATCCTGGGGCAGAATTTCTCTTTGTCTGTGCACATGTGACGCTAGACAAGTTATCTGCTCCCCAAAGACAAGTTATCTGCTCCCCAAAGCCTAAGGTAACAGTTTTAGACATTATCATTTGAGAGAGGAGAAAATTGAAGGAAAAGAGGAATTACTGATCCCAAGCACTTTCAGAATTCTGTTGGGCAAACTCAGGTTTCAGGGCCTGGGAAGAATCCTCTGTGGCATGAGGCTGTGCCTCCGGCCCATCCCTCAGCATCACCCTTCCTTTTTCTTGAAGGGTAGCACACGTTTGCCCCTGAGTAGTTGGATCAGCCTACTTTCTGCCTGTAGAATTTGGGGAGTCTGATTTCATCCTTTCTCGGTGCATTTTGTCCACGCTGGCAGAGTTTCTACCAGTAGAACCTTTCCGACAACCTTGTATGTCATGGGGATTCACGCCATCAGACAAGGTGGCCCTCCATAGAGCCTTCCTAGATAACCCCGTCTCTATTCCTGGGTCCTGCTGCGGTGACGGAGGGGAGTGAGTCCCACCCTTACCTCTTCAGAGAGCTCCCCCCGCCGTGTGTCTGAACACTCTGACCTTTTGATCCTTCCAAGTCATGAGCAAAAGGTTGTCCGGAAAGGTTTGGCTCTCTCCAGAGCACACTTTTCTTGCCAGTCTGTCCCAGTTGTAGCATCTTTTGCGGTCTGGCTAGACTGAGTTTCCTGAAGCAAGACCTGGTTCCCTTTCCACCTCCTTTATTTCTCCCCTTGGCGTCACTGTATTATACGCAGCAAGAAGCAGTCAGATCACACGTCCTGCATGTCGCTTGGAAACGTGCTCAGCCGAATGTCCGGGTTCCTCATTTTGCTAAGCTTCTTCCCCTGTGGAGGAAGGGCCCCCTTTCCCCGGTTTCTGATGATCGGTTCCCTCACTTCTTCCTGAGCCCTCACCGGCGGTGCCTTTGGTGTCCACACACCTACCCACGGCATCCGAGCTTTCCGTCCTGCGCCTCCCAGTTCTGCCCGCCCCGGCGCCCGGTCCCACAGCCACACCCACTGTTCAGATGTTTCTTCACGGCGCACCTCTGCTTCTGCTCCCAGATCCGCGTTAGTTTCCTGCTGCTGCTCTGACGGATTACCCAACGTTGAGTGACGTAACACAACACGGATCTCTTACCTTCTGGTGTAGGAGTTCAGGAGGCTGAGTTCCCTCTGGAGACTCCCGGGGAGAATCCTTTTCCTGGCCTTCCCTGGCTTCTAGAGGCCGCCTGTGTTCCCCGGGCTCGCGGCCCCTTCCCGGACTCTGACCCTCTAGTATTCTGCTTTCAAGAACCCTCGTGACCACATCGGGTCCACCTGGTTAATCCAGGATAATCTGCCCATCTCAAGATCCCGAATCTCCTCACAACCTAGAGTCCCCTTTGCCACGTAAGGTGACGCGTCCACAGGTTTGGAGGTTATGATGCGGACGGCTCAGGGCCACGGTTCTGTTCAGTGCAGGAACCGTTAGCCAGTGCTCACGGCGCCCTTCCCTGGCTCATCATTTGAAATGCAGGTTTAAGAAAATCAACGTGTTTAACTTTCTTTTTTTAAAAACCCTTTACAGGAACTTGGATACAATTGGCGTCGCTGTCGATTTGATTCTTCTTTTCCGTGAACTGCGGGTGGAACAGGAATCCCTGTTGACAGGTAACTTGCGGTATGATTCACGGGTTATTTGTGTCTTTGAAACGGGTTTAAAAACTACAACTTGGAGTGTTACATCGTTCATTAAAGCAAATGTGTCGTGTTTCATGATACAGAGAAACGTGTTTAGTGATGTCAGTGAATTTCCATAAAAAAGTGGCAACGGCTTCCTTTCCTCCCTCTGTTGTGGGCTGAACTGCGTCCCCCCCCCCCCCGACCTGTCCCCAGATCCACATGGCGGAGTCCCCACCCTGTAGCGCTTCAGAATGTGGCTATATTTGGAGACCAGGCCTTTGAAGAGATAAATAAGGTAAGATAAGTAATCCGTTATGACTGGTGTCCTTGTAAGAAGAGGGGGTCAGAACACAGACACGCAGAGAGACGACGACCACGCGAGGACACGGGGAGGGGACAGCCATCTGCAAGCCCAGGAGAGGGATTCAGAAGGAACCAGCCCTGCCCACACCACGACCTCGGACTTCCAGCCTCCGAACTTAGAAAATAAATTCCCGTCGCTTCAGCCACCCACTCTGTGGTGCTTCGTTATGGTGGCCCTTGCCAAGTAATGGTGTCTCTCAGGATGTGTGAAGGTGGCATGCCTGTTCTTGGTGCTGAGTGTGCTCTGAACAGTGACCAAAGCAGGCAGAAAATCTTTGTCTCGGCGTGTTTATAGTGCAGTGGAGGGAGTCTGGTGCTAAATATGTTACCTGAGTCAAATACCTGGCATGACTGAGGGAGGGTAGCTCTCTGACTGTTGGATAGCTGTTGATAAGGGATTAGGAGAGAAATCAAGCATCTTGATTTGAAGACCAGGAAGCTTTTCTAGACTTTTTTGAATGTTTTTGGTTCTTAAGGTAGTAGCATCCATACTTCTTCTTTGGACAGGGATCATTACTGTAATACCCTGTAAGAAAACAGAATTTAAACATATGATCTCTATCTAAGGCCTTGAAACGCTTCTGGGCAAACCCAAGCCATTTAATAATAAAATCTTCATGTAAATGTCCGGCTTATAAGATTTACTAGATCGTGGATTAAACAAATTCTTTCTGATAATTCAATAAATACGTCCTCTAAAGGAGAAATCCCCACAAGTGCCTGGGTGGCTCAGTTGGTTAAGCATCTGACTCGATCTTGGCTTAGGTCATGATCAGAGCCCTGAGTCTGGCTCTGTTCCGATAGCACGTGGAGCCTGCTTGAGACTCATTCTCTCTCCCTCTCCCCCGCCCTGCCCCCGCCCCCATCCTCCCCCCGCCCCCGCCACTTCCCCACACACGCACATGCATGCTCTGTCTCTCTCAAAATAAATAAACTTAAAAGAAAAAAATAAAGGAGCAATCGCCAGCAGTTTGTAGAATGTGATCTGATTTATAAGTTGGTTTATATTTAGTTCTCATTGCCTGTACTGACTCTCAACAGTGAGGCCTTTCACCTTCATGGTAATATACGTGCTACCGTTGGGGTCGGGGAGAGAACGAGACCGGGTAGTCTCTTCACAGGCAAAGAAACTGAGGCACAGAGCACAGGGGGCTAAATTAGCTGTCAGAGGTGCTGCCTGGCTCAGTTCAGTTCTCTTCCTGTTCTGTGATTCCTTAGTGTTCTCATTTAAAACGCCTTTGTTAAAATTCCTGTGTCTCTACCTGGTTGAGAGTTCTTCTTTTGGGGAATCGCAGTGATCTTTTCAATTAACTAAATTGTCTAAGACTCTGCACACAAAGCATTTGCTCTGCGTTTTTTTGAACAGCTCTGATTTCTCAGGTGTTCTCGAGAAACCGATAGGGTGTAGGATTTAGTTGGAGGGCATTTTGAAGACGTTCTATGCTTAACGGTCTTTTTGTAGCTTCATTTTATGGCGAAACGGAAGCCTCCGTGCTCGAGTTGGGGGAAGACAAATCGGCAGCGAGACCCAGGTTGCGCTCTGTTGCGTGGAAAAGCCTCTGGTTTTGAAGCCTGTGTGTGGCGTGAGAAGGGGAGTTGGGAGTGGACCGCGTTCCGTAATTACTGAGACCTCCTGGCGTGGTGGACAGTGTGGCCCTGGCGGCACCGAAGCGGGCGGACGTGAGTTTCCCTGGATGGATTCCTGAATGAGGCCCCCCGGGGAGGCAGGGCGCGCATGCTGTGACTGAGTAACTGCCAGAGCGAGCGGCCCGCTGCTGGGGCGTGGAGCCCCATCCCCACGCCCCCGCGCGGCAGCGCCGCTCCCCATCCTCACGGCAGCGCGCATGAGGCGCCCTCCTGTCTTCCCCGGGCTCCAGGGGCCCCTCTGCTCTACCCCAGACGCGCCACGGGAGACTTGCTGTAGGGTGTTCACGTGATCAAAGACTGTTCCACGGGACTGAGTTTTCTCTTCGCCGAAGCAAGTAGGCGATCCGACGAAAAACTTCAAGGAGTTGATTGCTGAAACTTTTCATGACCTGATTTGTCGTTGATGAATACATTGGCTGTGTGGTTGGTGGCCTGGCTTTTCATTGATACATGCCAATCAGAGGGCAGATCTTCAGACACCTGTGTTGTGTTGTGTTGTGTTGTGTTGTGTTGTGTTGGTGTGTTCAGAGTTGTTTGCCGGGTTGGCGGCTGTATTTGTTTTTGTTTTTTTTTAATTTTTTTTTTTTAACATTTATTTATTTTTGAGAGAGAGAGAGTATGAGCGGGAGAGGGGCAGAGAGGGAGGGAGACACAGAATCCGAAGCAGGCTCCAGGCTCTGAGCTGTCAGCACAGAGCCCGACGCGGGGCTCGAACCCACAAACCGTGAGATCACGACCTGAGCTGAAGTCCGGCGCCCAACGACTGAGCCACCTGAGTGCCCCTTGGCAGCTGCGTTTGTATTAGTTTCGTTAAGTGATACATTTCTTACTGACGTGAGACCCACAAGCACACGGGTAAGCACTTGCGGGTGAACCGTTGAGCGGCATTTGGGGCAGTCACCCTGTTGTGCGACCACCAGCTCAAATTGCAGATACTTTCATGATCCCAAAAGGCAACCCTGTGCCCCCTGAGCTGCTGCTTTCCGCTTCCCCTCCCCTGAGCCCTGGCTGCCGCTGGTCTGCGTTCTGTCTCTACGGGATTACCTCTTCTGGATTTCTCCTGTGAGTGGAATCAGGATTATTGGACCTTCTTTGGCTTCTTTCGCTGAGCAGAATGTTGTCCAGAGTTTATCCCCGTCGTAGCCCGTGTCAGCACTTTATTGTTTCAGATGACTGAACAACGTTCCATCGTGTGCACATAGCAGTTTGTTCAGTCGGTGCCGGACGTGGGGTTGTCTCCACCGTTTGGCTGTTTGGATCGGTGCTGCTCTGAGCAGGCACGGATGTGTCCCATCCGAGTACCCGTTCTCTGTTCCTTGGGTATATCAGGAAGAATTTCTGGGGCAGTTTTATATTTAAATTGTCAAGGAACTGCCAAACTTTTCTCAGCGGCTGAACTGTTTTACGTCTTTACTGAGAACGTACATCATTCCGGTTTCTCTGTGTCCCTGCCGACGTTTATTTTCCTTTTTTTTTTTGGATTCTAGTCATGCTGACGTTTGTGCAATGGTGTCTCATCGCGATTTGCGTTTTCCTCTTGAGGAATGATGCCGAGCACTTTCTTAGGCGCCTGGTTTGGCCATTTGTAGATCTTCTTTGGGGAATTGTCTGTTCAGGTTCTTTGCCCAGCTGTTCATTGGGCTGTTTGTCTTTTTTGTGGGTGAATTTCAAGAGTTATTTGTATATTGTGCATACTGAGAATTGTGGTGAATCTGTAGATCCATTTGGGGAGACTTGGCCATCTTCGTGACCCTGAGTCTTCTGGTCCATGAATGTGGACCGTCTCTCCACGCATTTAGGTCTGTAAGTTCCGGTTGTGTTGGCTTCAGGCGGATCACGTGCGTTTATAGGCAGAGTGGGAGGATATTACTGAGGCAAGGAGGAGAAGGGATGTCAAAAAGGTATTTCTCACTCCTTGGGAAAGGCAGTTCACGGTATTCCTGAATTTATTTGGAATTCAGCAGTGAAATTTGGACTCAACAATGAAACTTAAAGAAGTTTTATAGTATGTTAGTTCAAGCGTAACATAAGCCTTGTAAAAAGTATTCTGGTTCTTTCTTTTTTTTTTTTTAATTTTTTAATGTTTGTTTATTTTTGAGAGACAGAGTGTGAGCTGTCAGCACAGAGCCCGACACGGGGCTTGAGATCGTGACCTGAGCCGAAGTTTGACACTCCACTGACTGAGCCACCCAGGCGCCCCAAGAGTATTCTGGTTCTTAATAAAGCGCCCATACTGTGTTGTGACTGTTTCTCTGTGAGAATCGTCTTTTTGTGGATTTTTAGGAGGGTATCTGTGCCAGCTTTTTGTTACCACTCTTGAGGTAAAAACTGTAATTACATTGTCAAAATAATATTTAGAGTATTATTTTCAGAGAATAATTGCAGTGGTGTGACGAATATATTATGCTCATCAAATTTTATGTAAACACAAGCATGAGTTATTTTAATTGAGTTATTGGTGTTGTTTTTGGCCTTTATTTTCTAATCTGTAAAAATAATGTTGGGATTTTTGAGGGGCTTTGTAACATTTGCAATATTTACATAGATCAGTTGATAAGCTGTTTGGTCAAAGTAAACGGCCATTTGTACTTGTCTGGGGTTTCTTTTCTTGCCGCTAGGACATCTTTAAACCTTTTCCTTCCTGGAATCGTGTTCTGATTCAGAGTGCTAATTTTTAGCTGCCTGATGAATTGTTAGGTCAGTTGGCTTCCAGACCAACTTATATTGTTGGCTGTGTGTGTGTGTGTGTGTGTGTGTGTGTGAGCAATTTTACAAAGATTTGACTGTTAACATTCTACAATACTCAGTGAAAATATAAAGGGCATTTTAAATTGTGATTTAAGATTAAAAATGAGGATCTAACTTTTCACTGTAACCATTTTCCATAACTCGTTACAGAGTAATTTTTAAAAACTCCGGAAAGTGGAAAGAAAAATAGTCCTCGTGTACACGCAGGCTGCTTTAGACAAACACTTGACTTTTTTTAGTCCTTTTTCAGTGTTCATATGTATGGGAATGACTGTGTACTTGGAATTCTGTATCTTGCATCTTTTGGATCGTAATGTTAACTCTGTTCAGTTTTGAAGTTCTTGGTTCATCGTTTCCTTGGTATTTTTTTTTTTTTTTTTTTGTCGTTCTCTTGGTGTTGGCGATCCCCGGCCACAGTTCGACCATCTTTGAGCCAGGAATCGTTGAATTACTGTGTAAGTGAGGGGCGCAGGCACATTACACACCTTACCTTCCTTAATCTTCGTGGCTACTCTGCCTTTGAGGTGTTGGAGGAACAGCGCGTCCCGTGCTCAGCCAGGGATCAGGTGATAGGACTCGAAGGGAAGGCCAGATCCCCTGAGAGCCTGAGGACAGAGGACGGGAGCCCTGGGCCCCGACCAGCAGGCCGGCCCCCTCCTCTGGCAAAGCAGAGGCCTAGAAAGCTTAAAGACTTCGGAAGTCCCCCTGCTCTTGAAATTGCCCTCTGGTTGCTGATGGGTGGGCGGGGGGATCCTTTCTGGAGCAAAATCTTTCATTTCGGCTCCTTCTCCTGTGACTTGTTACCTTGATCAGCCTCGATTCCCACCCTGGGGAAGAGCCACCCGCCTGCTGCTGCTTTTGCCCCGGGGCGGGCTGTGTGATGGGGTTCTGGTTTGCCCCGTGTAAAAGGCGTAGACGTCAATACCTGCCTCCCAGGTTGTCGCGAGGGTTAGAGGAGGTGCTCCCGGTGGATCCTCCGCAAGCGTCAGTTACCGCCTCCGTTCTCGCTGCCGCTGTCCCTCAGCCCTCGCTTCTTGGCGCTCAACCCGTGCTGGTGTTTACTTCCTCGGAAGCGTCTCGGTCTCTTTCCGCTCAGGATCTCGTCACATGCCATTCCGCCTGCATGGGCTGCGCTGGCCCCGACGTGAACCGCTTCCAAAACAGTGAGCAAACAGCAGGGCGCGGGCGTCTCCGCCTCGGCACGCATGCCACGCATAGCTGGGGCGCGGCCCTGGGAGGCCGAGGAGGCCCGCCAGCAGGGGCCTTTTAGGTATGGGGTGTGTCGCCAGGAGGGGGCTGGGACTGGCGTTTCGGGGGAGTATCTGGTTACCGCAAAGGACAGAAGTATTTCAAGTATTTCCCTGGCCAGCATTGCGGTGCCCGTGTGAACCGTACGGACACCGGCTTGCTCCCGTCAGCCGGCTGGCCTTGAAGGCGCGCAGCACGGCCTTAGTCGTGGCTGGCCCCTCACTGGCCGCTGATTTATGTGCTCGCTCTGTGCCTCTTTTCTTCATCTGTGAAATGTGGACGGTGCCGTCCGCCTTAACTATGAAGATACAGTAAGAACCCACGTAAATCCCACCTGCACATCACGGGAGCGATTGCTGCGCGTTGGACGTCATTCTGGCTCCTCGGCCACCGTCACTCACCCTGGCGTCCGGGTCCTGTGTGGCGTTGCCAGGCCCGGGCGTCCGTGTGTCGGGCCCAGCTGAGCGGCAGGCGGGAGGAGGAGGCAGGGACTCGCTCCCCACTCACGTCTCCCTCCCAGAGCCGTACCTGCGCCCACCTTCCGTTGCTTTCCCCGTCGGCCTCATTTTGTTTCCCCCGGGGGGGACCGTCGTCAGCTGGCCAGGCCTTGTCCACGTCCCCTCCCTAAGGTGTCCCCTGTGCTCCCGAGGCATCCACGGTCACCGGGCGGCCCCTTTCCCCAGGGGCCTGGCTCCCAGCCCCGCAGAGCCCCTGCAGGTCCTGGGCTCTCAGAAGCTCCCCCTGGTGCCGTCGGTTCCAAGGGTGGTGGCTGTTCCCTGTGACCCCGGTGTCTGTGTTACCGCAGTGTTGCCTTTGTAGCGTATCTGATTGCTGATAGCAAGTTTTCTTCGTTGAAACAAGTAGTTCGGTTCTGTTCGCCTGATGTCCTGCCTGAGCTATGATCCTGCTCTGAGGCCTGTGCTTGGTGTCTCTTCTCTTGCTCCCACAGGGGCCCCCTGTCCCTTCCTCCCTCTCTTCCCCACTCCTCCCTCCTGCTCTCCCTTCTCTCCATCTGCTCTGCTGGAGAGGGCACGTCCAGGAGATGGAAACTTGAATGCCTTAACTTGAACGGGGACAATTTAATGTAAAGAACTGCTGAGTGTCACCAAGTCTTGAAATACAGGATTGGGGCGCCTGGGTGACCCAGTCGGTTAAGCGTCCGACTTCGGCTCAGGTCACGATCTCACACGGTTCGTGGGTTCGAGCCCTGTGTTGGGCTCTGTGCTGACAGCTCAGGGCCTGGATCCTGCTTCGGATCCTGTGTCTCCCTGTCTCTCTGCCCCTCCCCCACTCATGCCCTGTTTCTGTCTCAAAAATAAACACACAAAAAAATTAAAAACAACAGAGGATCTGGCCGGTGGGGAAGTCGTGGGGAGGCGGTGTCGGCGGAACTTGCTGGAAATCCACCCTCTGGGGTGCAGGGGCAGGTCGTTCACAGGGAGGTATCCTGACTCGGAACTTGCTCAGAAGCATCCCGAGGAAGTTCTCGGCTGCTGGACACACCCGGTTGGTCACAATTTGCCGGAGCAAATCGCTGGAGAGACTTGACCACAGCGGGCGGATGCCAGAGAAGCAGCATGCTGCAGGAAGCCTGGCGATGCCGAACTTGCCAGCCGGCGAAGGAGACTTCCCGGAAGGGCCCGTCTGCCCTTTGGCAGGGCAGGTGGTGGAGGGTTTACGAAACCGGCGCCCACTCGAAACCTAGTAAACCCGGCCCGCGCACGGCTCTCGGGGATGTCCGGGAGGCGCCGGGTTTAGAGAGCCCTCGGCTGGGCCGCACCACCTTCTCATAGACGCTCGGGTGTCATCTGCCTGATTTTTGCCAGTCCGGCGGGTGTGTCGTAGAATCTTGGCCTTTTCCATGGGGTTCAGCACTTCCTTTATTTTGCCTTTTGGAGATCTTTATTAAGCGTTGTTTCAAATCCCCCCCTCCCGTTTTTTAAATCAGATTTGTCTGTCTTTTTGCCGACTTACAAAAGCTCAAATCTTGCGGTAGTTACGTGTTTCTGTTACGTGTTCATTCACATCTTTTCCTGTTCTATGGATAGTTTTTGTTTTTTAACCCTAGGATGTTAACGCTTTTGAGAAAAAAGTGTTCTTAGTTTTAATGTAGTCTAGGTGGTTAATGCTTTTCTTTATGGTATTATTTTGTGTGTTTTGTTTAAAATCTCTTACTCTGCAGTGTTGTTTTCTAAAAGCTTTCTAGTTCTACTTTTTTACGCTTAGGTTAGTATTCGGAGTTGAATTTTCTGTGTCGTGTGGGGCAGGAGCCCAGTTTCCATTTTTGGTACTGGTACCTACCATTGCTTACTGGTTTCTGAAAACAAATCTTCTTACCTCGTGATTTTCAACAGCATCTCAGCTGTCGGCTGTTTATATCATGACGTAAATTTTAGAATCATCTTGTCAGATTAGAGATGCCCACACAAACATATAGATGTTCTCTGATGTGTAAAATGACCACACACACACACAGACACACACACACACACACCCTGTGGGGAATTCAGACTCAGATCGCATTTGATCTCTAGAGAAAAACGGATTCCTGTCCTCTGTGAACGTGGTATAATTCTTTACTCCGTCAAGTTTAGAATCTTTTTTCTTAGTGGCACTGGGCATCATTTTTAGTTACATTTTTGATGCTTTTTTCTTTTTAATGTTTATTTATTTATTTATTTTTATTTTAAAAAAAAATTTTTTTTTTTTCAACGTTTATTTATTTTTGGGACAGAGAGAGACAGAGCATGAACGGGCAAGGGGCAGAGAGAGAGGGAGACACAGAAACGGAAACAGGCTCCAGGCTCCGAGCCATCAGCCCAGAGCCCGACGCAGGGCTCGAATTCACGGACCGCGAGATCGTGACCTGGCTGAAGTCAGACGCTTAACCGACTGCGCCACCCAGGTGCCCCTAATGTTTATTTATTTTGAGAGAATGAGAGAGAGAGAGGGAGAGAGAGATGTGAGCGGGGGAGGGGCAGGGAGAGAGGGAGACATAGAATCCCAAACAGGCTCCATGCTGCCAGTGCAGAGCCTGACGTGGGGCTCGAACCCATGAACCATGAGATAGTGACCTGAGCCAGAATCAAGAGTCGGATGCTTGACTGACTAAGCCACCCAGGCGCCCCATTTTTGGTGCTTTTATGAATAGGCTTCATTCTGGATTTTTTTTTTGCTTGTTCCCTATATGTATGGAAGTATTACTGACTTTTTAAATACTGACTTTGCATCCAGAAGCTTTTGGGACTTACTAATTCAGACAACTTGTACACCTAAAAGTGTTGTCCACATACATTAGAAATGACATTTCAACTGTAGAGGAAAGCAAAAAAACAGTTCAGTGTTGTCTCCTCCAGTGTTTGGCCTTTCTTCGTCTTGCCGGCCCGGATTGTCAGCGGAGTGCGGACTGGACGTGGTGATAGCAGGCACCTCCGTCTCCTTCCCTTTCAGAAGGAAGGCTCCTTCTCCATCTGGCTGTTAACCATAACGTGCGCCTTGCGTTCTGTGTTGGGGACCCATTTTTAGGTTAAAGAAGCCCTCCTCTGTTCCTCGGTGGCTATGAGTTGTTCAGTTTGGCTTGTTGTTTAAAATTATGAACGGGTGTCGAATTTCACCAACTACGTCTTCTGCAGTCTTCGGGATGATCGGATCGTTTTGTCCTTTGTAGGTTGATGTGGTCGCTTACAAAGTTTGACTCCGGAAGGGTAGAGCAGTTTGCGGTGCAGGTGTGAGTGCAGCTTCCTCTCTAGTACGAGATTCCTCCTGAAACACGGGTTTTGCATTTTTACCTTCTGTTCTCTTCCTTTTTCATAGCGTGCGTGTTCAACTTGGATATCGGTCCCAGTGAGGCTGGCCACACCGGCTTGGTTTGAGGGTCTGCTCTCTCTCTTCCCGTTCTTTGGAAGGGTTGTGTAAATTGGAAGTCTTTCTCCCTTGAGTGTGAGCTGGCGGGAAAGCCGTCTGGGCGTAGGATGTGTTTTTGTGGGAAAACGTGACTGCCGCTTCAGTTCCCTTCGTGGCCATCGCGCTCTGCGGGCATTCCCTGGATATTTTACAGAGACAGTTTGTGTTAGCTGTGCTCTAGGGTTTTGTTCATTTAATTGAAGTTTGCAAACAGTGTGGCCTCATGTTATTTGTGATATCTTCTGACTTTCTCTTTTGGCAGCCTCGCCTTTGTCATTTCTGCACGTGTAACATTGGCGTCCTTTGTGCCTTTCCTCCATTTTGACCCGTTTTTCCAAAGGTTGGTCTGTATGGTGCTTTCTGAAGAGTCACGTTTTCGATTTCCTGATACCCTCTTTTTATGACTGCTGTCCGTTTTAATAATTTCTTGCTCTTAATCTTTATTTTCTTCCTTCCCTGTTTTGGGATATTTTTATTCTTTTTGTAATTTCTCGAAGCAGGTATTCATTGATTTTTGTCATTCTTCCCCAAAATACGCATTTTAAAGCTTTAAAAAGGTTTTCCTTCCTGTACTGTGTTAGCTGCATCGCGAAGCTTTGGTTTGAGGTATTTTTGTTAACACATGGTTTGAAATATCGTATTTCCGTAGTGATTTCTTTTCTGTCCCCACAGGTTATTTAGGGGTCTGTTTTCTTGTTCTAAACCTGGTGACTTTCCGATCATTTTGGGGACTAATTTCCCCCAAATACTCGCACGTAGGTGTAATTGCCACATAGGAAGCGAGCACTGTCTGTATGGCAGTCTTTAAAAGTGCGCGGAGACTCGTCTTTTTCTCCGGCACGTGGTGAAGTGCTTGGCGGTATGTCCTTGGGAAGACCGTACACTCCGCGGCTGAAACCCGTTTTTCCTTTTCACGAATCAGCTTCACGTATAAGCAAGTGGGTGCTCGGATAAGCACGAGACCACCGTATTGGGTTGATACGGTCACAGGAATAAATCCGGAATTGCGATACCTTGTAATTGTGTGACTTGGGTCAGATTCCTTATAACCGCCGTGGGTCTTGGTCTCCTGTGCTCTGTAACGAGGATAAAAGCACCTGTCTCGGCAGTAGGGTTCTCCATACGGTAGTACGGTAAGCGTTGTGATACGCGAGTGCGTATATAGTAAGCGCTCAGGGTGTCTGTTTAGAGTCTCCGACCGCAGGAACAAACACGTTTTCATGGAACATTTGGAAACCTGACATTTTAAACCAGTATTTATCAAGTCCGTATTGTGCCAGTAAAGAGGGTGGCCAGGTGAGCCTTTTCTGCGTTCTCTCCCACACGTTCAGCTGTGTTAGCAGGTTCCCGTGTCATCCTTATGACTGACAGAACAGGGACTGTCCACGTTACGGGGGGGAACTTGGATCTCACAGAGGTCACGTGCCTTGCACACATTCACGCTACGTTGGGAGTTGCACACAGGTGTGTGTTTGTGGCCGGTACACAGTTGTGTTCTCCTGTTACTCTTTCCTTTAACAGACTATTTTTTAGAGCAGTTTTTGGTTCACAGCAAAATTGAGAAGGTTCAGAGATTCCTCGTGTGTCTTCTGCCCCTGCACCTGCACAGCCTCCCTCGCGTTTAACGTGTGCGCCATAGTGACAGCTGATCCTGAGCAATAAGCTTGAATGCACGGCTCCTCACATTCGCAGATGGACTTTTACACAACGGTGCTGTGAATGTATTGTCTCTTCCCCGTCAATTTCTTAGTATTTTCTTTTCTCTAGCTTTCTTTATTGTAAGAATATAGTGTATGAAACAATGTACAAGATATGTGTTAATCAGCTGTTTATGTCATTGATAAATCTTCTGGTTAGCAGTAGGTTATTTATTCATAGTTAAGTTTTAGGGGAGTCAGAGGTCATCTGTGGATTTTCGACTGTGTGGGGATCAGTTCCCCTCCCCCCCTCCCCCCCCCCCCCCCCATGTTCAAGGGTCATCTGTAATGCATTTGTTATGTTGTTGTCACCCAAAGTCCGTAGTTTACATCATGGTTCATTCTTGGTGTTTTACATTTCATGGGTTTGGACAAAAGTATGTGCAGTGATGTGTATTCACCGTGATAGAATCATGCAGAATAGTTTCACTGCCTGAAAGTCCTCTGTGCTCTGCCTGTTCATTGTCCCTGCCCTGATCCTGGGCGACCACAGATCTTTTTACTGTGTCCATAGTTTCGCTTTTTCCAGAACGTCACAGTTGGGATCATACGGTGTGTGGCCTTTTCACTTGGTAATTGTATGGAAGTTTCCTCCATGTGTGTTCATGGTTTGATAGCTTGTGTCTTTTTAGTGCTGAGTAACGTTTCCTTGTGTGCACGGACTGCAGTTCATTTATCTGGTCATGTACGGAAGGACGTCGTGGTTGCTTTCATAATTTCATTTGGCAATTATGAGTGAAGCTGCCGTAAACATTAATGTGCAGGGTTTTGTGTGGACATAAGTTTTCGGTTACTTTGGGTAGAGACCAAGGGCTGCGATCGTTGGATTGTATGGTAAGCGTGTGCGTAGTTTTGTAAGAAGCCGCGGGACTGAACTGTCCTTCACAGTGGCTGTACCATTCTGTGTCCCTACCAGCCGTGCGTGAGCGTCCCTGTCGCTCACATCCGTGCCAGCACTGCGTGTTGTCAGTGTTGTGGATGTTGTCCAATATGCTCTAGTTTTATTTGGTGAAACGTTCTGAATGTGTCAACTAGGTTGTTACTAAATGCTGTTAAAATCTTTTACAGACACTAGTTTTTTGTCTGCTTGTTTTATAAGTCACCAGGAAAGTTGTGTTACTACTGCAGAGTTTAATTGTGGGTTTTTTCTTTCTTCTGTAGTTTTGTCAATTATTCTTTTAATTATATATGTGTGTGTGTGTGTGTGTATATATATATATATATATATATATATATTTGAGGCCATGTTATGATTACAATTTATAATTATTATCTTTTTGGTGAATTGTCATTCTGAAATCATTTTTTTTTTTGAAGTTTATTTCTTTTCTTTAGCAATCTCCACACCCAACATGGGGCTCACACTCACAGCCTTGAGACTAAGAGTTGTGTGCTCCACCGACTGAGCCAGCCCGGCGCCCCTGAAATGATAATGCTTGTTTGCCTTAATGTTTGTTACGTCTCATTTTAAGGGGTCTATGACTTCTTGTTTAGCTGGTATTTGCCTAATACATCTTTTTGCTATTCTTTAACTTTTAATATTTCTATAGTATTATGTTCTAGATGTTTGTTTTAAGTAGCATTAAGTTAGATTTTTAAAATTCCGGTCAAAGAGTAACTCTCTTAATTGGAGCACGTAGTCCAGTGATAGTTAATGTAAATTAGAGGTATATTGTGTTGACATTTACAGTTTTTTAAAGAAGTTAATTCAGTTTGTACGGAGCACATTGTTTTGGTAAGGCATTTTAATATTAACGTCATGCCCAAAGTTTCATCGCGGCGAGAGACTTATGTAGTTAAAAGAAGTTAACAGAAACTTCCCGTTTAATGACGTGGAATGGTTTCTATTAAGATATGTTTATTTGGTGTGTTAACAAGTTTTTAAATTGTATCTTTCTTATTTTTATAAATCGTCAGCATTTCGCTGTGGCCTGCAGTTTCTAGGCAACATCGCCTCGCGGAATGAAGATTCGCAGTCTGTCGTGTGGGTGCACGCTTTCCCAGAACTCTTTCTGTGAGTATATCGATAAAAGTTTCTCTCATTCTGGAAAGACTGGTTATATCATTCCATTTAGGTGAAGTTCAAAAACAGGGAAAACTAGCCCTTGGTCAGAGAGTTGAGGATGGCGCTTGGTGGTGGGGGGCAGGGGCAGGATCGGCACCAGCCGGGAGAGGGCACGAGGGAGTCTCCTGGGGTTCTGGGAGTGTTCCGTGTCTTGACCTGCGTGGTAGTTATGGAGTTATATCCACGTCTAATCATTTATTGGGCTGTACACTCAAGATTTATGCCCTTTATTGTATGTCGGCTTTTTTTTTTTTTTTTAAGAAAATAAGAGTTTTGATTAAAGTGAGAAATACTGTTAAGTTCACTGTGATTTATAGGAAAACACATTCGTAAGAAAAAAAAGCCATAAAACGCTGGAGTATGGGCAGTGAATTGGTCATTATTTATCCATCGGGCACTTGTTATGTGCCCGGCACAAGGCTGGCTGGGTAGATCTGGAGAGCGGTAAGATGGGCACAGCCAATCCGCTTGTCTAGGTTGGTTCACGGTGCTTTTCCTGGTGATTTGGTACTTTGTTTTGACCAACTTCTGTTCGTTCACACAAAGTTGAGCGCCGGGATAGAAGGTGAGTGGGTAACGGAGGCAGGGTAGGCAGTAGGAAGCGCTGTCTCAGAGTGGGAGGCCTGGCTTCTAGTCCAGGCCCCGTGGCCCACGAGGGGTGTCCGTGGTCGTGGCAGCAGTAAGGCGGCCGAGCCGTGGCCGTTTCTCTGCCCCGGTTGGGTATTCCGTGCGGGCGATTCCTGTCCTGTGAGCGGCCGTGCGGGGCGGGGTGAGGAACCGGCGCTCACCGCTGGTCAAGGGCAGAGCCGCTCTCCGGGTCCAAAGGCGGTGCTCTGCTGCCTAAACGCCCTGCTGCCTTCCCCGGTCGCGTCGGTTTTCTGGGCTTCCGTGTAAAGTATGATGTCAGGATCACATAAACTCGAATGTGGTCCCTAGCTCACTTGAGTCGATAACTGGCTCTCAAATTCCTCCAAATAATGAGAGTTGAAGGCACCAAATCTTTATGATTCACGATAATTGAGCTTAGGTGGGAGGAAAGAATTGTGGAATTCAAGCTACAGAAATAGAAATTACTCATTCTTGAGAATTCCTTCCTTTAAAACATTTTGAACACCTAGTTAGTATCTGTGAGGTTCTGAGCTAGGCGAGTGGAATTTGGGTAATTTAGAGCTATTTATTATTCCCCAAAAGCCCGTGCTTTGGGGGAGATAAAAGAACAGGTGAGCACACTGTAGTGTAAGACGGACACAGTTCGAGTAAATCCGAGTGTCACAGAAACCCAGAAGAGAGGCCCCTGAACAAGGCAGAGAAGCCGCGACAGGTTACGCGGTGGTGTTCCTTACGGTGTCACATCTGATCCTCACGGAAGCGCCGTGAGATAGGCCAGGGAGGTCGTCGTAGTCCATTTTTATATCAGAAAACACACGGCAAGAGGTAATTTGCACTCTGCACGCGTTTGTGAGACAAACGTAACCAAATTTGAGTTCCGTCTTTGAGAGGTACTGGCTTTGTGCACTTGGGCGGCTAGAGTCCACACAGTCGCTGTCTGTGATGTATGGATAACACCTCCTCCAGGAGAGTATGATGCAGTGGAACTGGAAAAACAAATCCTGCCGTAGTGCGCAACCCGGGGCGTAATTGGCCGTGGGTAACTCAGTGACCTTCCTAACTAAGACGGCGTAGCTGAGAGGTGACGAGGCAGGACTCCCCCTGACGCTCTTGGCTCCGCTCTTGCCAGGGTACCGTCTTTCCACCGTTCCCGTAAACCCTCTGACCCTCGTGATGCTGAAAGGAGTGCCCGTAGTTAACGGGGCCTCACGTTTTACCTTTTGGTTTCTTTTTTCTAACAAGAGTGAACATTTTCACGTTTTATAGGTGTCATCATTTATCTTTTCCTTTAATCGGGTGGTGTTTGCTTTTTGCTTTCAAGTCCTAAAGTCCGCTGCATCTTTAATTTTGGCTACAGTGTGTCACGACTCATTTTAGATTGCTCTTTTTCCAGTAGATAAGGTACTCGTTTCAAAGTGTTGTCATTCTTTGTTAAATCCTCAGAAACGTCACATGCACTGCATTTGTTAATTGGGTGATTGTTGTTTGTCAGAATCCATATTTTACCATATTGCTCAATGGGGCTAATGCCCTCATGTCTTTCTCTGGAAGGTCTTGCTTAAATCATCCAGACAAGAAAATTGTTGCCTACTCGTCAATGATTTTGTTCACCTCCCTGAACTCTGAGAGAATGAAAGAACTGGAAGAGAATCTGAACATCGCGATTGACGTCGTCGAAGCTCACCAGAGGCAGCCCGAGTCGGAATGGCCGTAAGTCCCTCGCTGGCAATCTGATTGCTTAAGAACATCCGAGCGGATCCCTTTCCTTGCAGAGCAAACCAGAGTTTGAATTCCGGTAGTCGAACAGCAAGTTGACGCTAAACGATACGGACAAAATGAGAAAAGCGTCTGGGCAGCACCTGGAGGCTGGGGAAGGTGGGGTGACGGGCGAGTCGGGGGTCCTGGGAGGCGGTGAGGCCCGGGGCGCAGCCTGAGAATACGCAGCCCTCTGGGGTCGTCCGGGTCACACCGCCGTGGCTGCGCCTGATGGTTCGTTACGGATCGGACGTCGATACGTGTCTCGCGGCTTGTGTTCCACCGAGACATCCATTGTCGTCCAAATTGTAGTGTCCGTCCATCCCCTGGCCCCGTACACAACGCCTCATCTCCCTCTAGTCGCTTTTAAGATTTTTCTTTGACTTTTCAGGAGCCTAATTATGATGTCTTGATGTGGATTTGAGTATGTCTTCTTTGGTTCCCTCGACTTCTCGAATCTGTAGGTTTACGTTGCCAGATTTGGAGAGTTTCCGGCCATTATTTGTTTGAACACTTTTTTGGCCCCGTGATCTCTCCGCTCTCTTGTGGGGACTCCACATCAGGCCACGGCTGAGGCTGACTGTGATCCTTTAAGACTCAAGAAGCCACTGTCAGATTTAGACGGTTTGTTATTCTGTGGACAAGGAAAAGGAGAAGCCGTGAGTCCCATCGTCCCACGTGTCGAAAAGGGGCCGGATGACTGGGACGACCGTTGTCATCCCAACGGGATGCCACGTTGCTTGAAGCGGTTTTATATTCTGAGGGGCTGGGCAGACCTCTCCATATCTCGTCAGGACGGCCCCTCATCTGACCGTCCCTGACAGCCTCCAAAGCATCAGGCCTGCCGACCCTGAGTTGTGGGAGGATCACAGGGTGTTGGGCTTTTGTCCGCTTGGCCTGTGCGCACGCGTGGGAGGGAGGCGGCCAGAGCAGTCCCTGCTCCCTGATGACGCCTTAGTCTTCTGTTGTTGCCCCGGAGCTCCCTGAGGCTCTGATCAGGGTTTTTGTAGGTTTTGTTCTTGTTTCCTGCTTTCTGTTTTCTCTTTTAAGCCAGTACCTCACTATCTCGATTACTGTAGCTTTGTGTAAGTTTTGAATCAGAAAACTCTAAGTCTTCCAACTTTGTTCATCTTATTCAAGATTTTTTGGGCCGTTCTGGGTCCCTTGTGTTATATATTAATTTTTGGGTCAGCTTTTCAGCTTGTTTGGAAAAGCAGCTAGAGTTTTGGTAGAGATAACATGGATCTGTAGATCAGCTTCAGGAATGTTGCCATTTTAACTAGACTAAGTTTTGCAGTCCATGTATAGAGGTATCTTTCCATTTCTTTAGGGCTTATTAATTTTTTTCAGTTAAGTTTTTTTTTTTAATTTACATTTTTGTTTGTTCTTGAGAGACAGAGACAGAGCAAGCAGGGGAGGGGTGGGGAGGGGGGGGGAGACACAGAATCTGAAGCAGGCTCCAGGCTCTGAGCTGTCAGCACAGGGCCCCACGCGGGGCTCGAATCCATGAACTGTGAGATCGTGACCTGAGCTGAAGTTGGGTACTTAACCGACTGAGCCACCCAGGTGCCCCCTGTTTTTCATTTTTAAATATGTTGAGGTGTGTTTTATGGCCGAGCACCTGGTCTGTCATGCAGACTGTCCCATGTGCTGTGGATTTGGGTTTGGTGGGGGCGCTGTCTAGATGCCTGTTGAACCTCTACAGTCTTTCTTTTTCTTTCTTTCCTTCCTTCTTTCTGTCTTTGGTTCTTTCTTTCTTTCTTTCTTTCTTTCTTTCTTTTCTCTCTCTCTCTCTCTCTCTCTCTCTCTCCCCCTCTCTCTTTCCCTTTCTTTCTTTCTATGTTTATTTTTGAGAGAGACAAACAACGTGAGCAGGGGAGGGGCAGAGAGAGAGAGAGAGAGAGAGAGAGACAGAATTGGAAGTGGGCTCCAGGTTCCGAGCTGTCCGTACAGAGCCTGACGCGGGGCTCGAACTCACAGACCCCGAGATCATGACCTGAACTGATGTTGAATGCTTAACCGACTGAGCCACCCACGCGTCCCAGGCCTTCTATTTCTTGATGGTCTTCTGTCGACCTGTTCCACGCATTCCTGGAAGGGGACCGTATTCTGTCTGTCCCGTCAGACCAGTCGGTTTTTGTGTCCCTTATTTTTGGGCTCTGTTGTTAGGCACATATCTGTCTGTAATTGTTATGTCTTGAGGAATTGGCCCTTCCTTTCATCATTGTAGAATTCATCAAAAATCCTGTTGCTTTTAGTCCTGTTCTTCCGTTTTCCATAAGATCTATTTTTATGTGTGTTTTCACATAGCGGCCAGTGAGTTCGGGGCACAGCTTGTGTCCAAGTGGGGGGAGCCCGGAGCTGCCAGTAATGCCGCTTGCATTTTTTAAAAATTTATTTTTAAAAGTTTTTTACTATTTTAATGTTTTTATTTAATTTTGAGAGAGTGCAAGCCGGGGAGGGGCAGAGAGAAAGGGCAGAGGGTCTGAAGCGGTCTCTGTGCGACAGCAGCGAGCCCAGTATGGGGCTTGACCTCATGAACAGCGAGATCGTGACCTGAGCTGAAGTCAGACACTCAACCGACTGAGCCCCCCAGGCGCCCCTGTGCCACTTGCGTTTCAGAGGCGCTTTCTCAATTTGGGTCTCTTTCAGTGTGAACTTTATTGTCCTCCTGAAATTATGCCTCATTTAAAAATTATTTCGTTTTCCCAGCATTCATTTGTATTTGAATTACCCATTTGCACACAGACACAAGTTGGTGTCTGAAAATATTGGGATACTGTGCTTGACTTAGATTACCTTCCTCCGTATGGGTTGTTTTATAATTGAGCACGGTGGATGAATCCTTAGAGTCTGCTTACTCAGCACAGTTTTCAGTGGAAGTCTGTTTCGTGTGTTAAGTGTCTCAGATCTGGGTTTTGGCCGTCGGCAGTTTTCTGGCAGCAGGGGTCAAGGGCAGAAGGTGCAGTCTGCTTCGGAGGAGCTCAAGTGAGAGTTCTCACGGGTCACCAGATGGAAGCGGCCAGGAAGAAGGATGGAAAGTGGCGGTGGTAACTGATGTCTTCCGCTGACGCGGCGCTGACACTTTGATTTGTGTTAGAGGAGCTGCGCGTTCGCTAAACAGGAATGAGAAGAATGAGATCACAAAATACAGCCGTATTTTGTCAGCGATGCTGCAGGTCTGGTTCCAGACCACTGCAGTAAAGCGAGTATTGGAGTAAAAAGACTCAAGTGAAGTTTTTGGCTTCCCAGTGCATGTAAAAGCAGTGTTGGGGCGCCTGGGTGGCTCAGTCGGTTAAGCGTCTGACTTCGGCTCAGGTCACGATCTTGCGGTTCATGGGTTCGAGCCCCGCGTCAGGCTCTGTGCTGACAGCTCGGAGCCTGGAGCCTGCCTTGGATTCTGTGTCTTCCCCTCTCTCTGCCCCTCCCCTGCTCACGCTCTGCCTCTCTCAAAAATAAATAAACATTAAAAAAAAAAAAAGTTGTGTTTACACCGTAGGGTAGTTTACGAAGTGTGCAATAGCATTAGCTCTTAAAAAAGCAGTGTATGTACTTTACTTAAAAAACACTTTATTGCTGAAAAATGCTAACCATCACCTGAGCTTTCAGTGAAGGATAATCACTGGTCACAGATCATCGTAACAAATACAATAATAAACAAGTTTGAAATACTGCGAGAATTCCTGGAATGTGACCAGAGACACAAGCAAATGTTAGAGAAATGGCACCGACAGACTTGCTGGGCGCCAGCCACAGGCCTTCAGTTTGTGCAAAGTGCGTTCCTTGCAAAGCGCAGTGAGATGAGACGCAGTCTCTGAGCTGTCCCAGCATCCAGAGGCTTCCGACAACATGGTTACTTTTTACTGTTAAATATGAACCCGTCCATTTCTGACAATTAGGGAGCATCCGCCCTTCTCCGTCCCGCCTGCTGACACGATGGGATGGTTGGCAAAGAGTACAAGACACAACAGTGTTAGAATTCATGGGTTTGGTGTCTTTTCTTGGAAAGGGACAAATGCAAGGTTTCAGTAGCCGGGTCCTTTGTTTGGATACACCAGGGACGCAGGGAAGCGTGGGCGCCAAGGGCTCTGGCGTTACTCGGTTTGAGTTATTGGGATAATGTCCTTCTAAAAATATTTGCTCCTTTTGTTTGTAGGTGTGAAGGACGTTTTCCTGCTCTGAGATGACCCCGCATGAATCCAGGGGTTAGGTCTTGGGTGTTTGGACTCCTCTAAATCCTACAGTAAAGGTGCCTTAGGAGATCCCGGCTGCTGTCTTTTGCTGAGGTTATAGCTTATTTGTGTTCTAGGGGGATTTTCTGCCTTAGTGAAGATGTTACTTACTTGTCAAAGAGAAGAAAGTTCCTTTCTATACCAGCTTTGGAAGCTTTGTCCAGATTGCTGTAGGAAGCAGCCGTGGGTGGGATTTCCCCGTCCTCAGAAACGAATAGCGTTCTTTTTCCAGAACCTGGTTAAATCAGATTCTTTGCTTAATTAGTGCGGTATGAAAGCATTTTCTAGGTTTTCACAGTCCCTGAGATATATTGTAAGTGTGGCTTTGATACTGTGTGCTTCGTGCTTATGTGGAAGTGGGGATAAGACAGGGATCTCGTTTGAAAAAATTTCCCTAAAACCTTAACTTTAGCAATAACTCCGTTTGTCAGTGGCATACTGCTCTTTGTCTTTTTTTTTTTTTTAAGTTTATTCATTTATTTTGAGAGAGAGAGAGAGAGAGAGAGAGAGAGCAAGCAGGGGAGGGGCAGAGAGAGAGAGGGAGAATCCCAAGGAGGCCCCGCGCTCTCAGTGTGGAGCCCGAGGAGGGGCTTGAACTCACAAACGTGAGATCATGACCCGAGCCAAGATGGAGAGTTGGACACCTAACCAACTGAGCCGCCCAGGTTCCCCTGTATGTCTGCTTCTTGATGCTTCGAGATGGCTTTTAGCACTTTCTGCGTGGAGTAGGAACACCGTCCTGTAGACAATAATTAATCTGTCTGTAATTGTTCACATACCTTATTAACACCATTTATAAATGAGGAAGATCGAGAGAAAGGAGATGGAAAGAAGGACCTTGATGCATCTGGGTTTTTAGCCAGTATTGAAAATGATGCAGATATGTGGTCAGTGCTTTGACGTCGACAGCTTGATTTGTGAATGTTAGCTTTTCTGTAATCACATTTCGGTGATGAATTTCAAGATTAAGCGGAGGCGTTTTGCCTCTTGGCCTGCATGAGTCCGTTTTGGCACCAGAAACAGAAAGTAATAGGCGAAGCCGGCCTGGGACCCTCGTGCACGTGAGGGAGAGCGTTCAGCTCGTGTGTCTGTGCGTGCAGTTCAGGACTTAAAAGTATCGCATTTCTCGTTTTCTCTTTTTGTAAAATAAATCTCTTTCTCTGATGCCCTTTCTACTCCAACTCCTGCCTTTGCTAGAAGATATTTCTGACCCTCCTCAAGACCATTTGTTCTCTTCCGTGACGTCTGGAGTGTTAGTGGAGCCTTACTTACAGTCTCTAGATGTCCTTGTGGCGTTTCAGGTTTCGGATCAGAAGGACCCACCTCCCTCACACAACACTGCCACAGAATTTCGGAATTTACAGAGATGGTTGTTCTCCAGAAGAGTTTAATCACAGATGTCAAATCTGTAACTTAGGAAGCATTGACCACGGTTGGGTCTCTCGTTGTTGTAAAAGTCTTTGTCTTCGTTTCCCCCCGAGCCGACGTTCGGTAAGAAAGTACATGCAGTGGATTCTAAGTTGAAAGTTGAGAATTGCACTTGTAACTTGATGCGACATGCTGGCATGGAGAATATATTACGTTTAGAAAAACAATCTCGGGAACTAACACAGACACGCGTGATTGACAGCCATCGCAGTGACCGCTTTCAAGGTGCAAGGAAAAGGTCGCCCTCCCGTCGGCATCTTCTCGTTGCTCTGTTGCGTATTTGCCATCAGTATCGGACGCTGGATGTTACGCCATAACGTGGTAGCGGAGAATTCAGTTGTTTGTATGGATGTCCACACAGGATGCTTTTTTCCTGCCCTTTGCATAGGTTGAAGGTGAGTGACAGTTATTCTCGTCCTCGAAATCGTTAAAGTACAGATGCCGCTATCTTCACTCACCAGTAGACGTTTCCTCTTTCTTGTGTGGGGAAAAAAAAAATGGAGGGGGCGCGTGGCTGGCTCAGTCCGTGGAGCGTGAGACTCTTGATCTCAGGGATGTGGGTTTGAGCCCCATGTTGGGTGCAGATGTTACTTAAAGGTAAAATCTTTCGCAAAAGAAAACGGAAAAAAAGAATGGAGGAATTTTACTCTTGGTCACTTTGAACTGAAGATGACACGAAGAACCAGACGCTAAGTTCACCTGAAACTTCTCTCCCAAAGGGCTGCTTGAGCAAGCGGCAAGCTCTCTAAAGGGGAGCATTTTCAGAGAAGCCCCGGAAGTCAGAGATGGAGCTCTTGTCTTGACTTTCAGGTAACTGAGGGACCTTCCCCAGGACACTAAACCTCTGTGGGCCTCTTTTTCTTTAATTCTTAAACGACGGGGCTGATTTAGGTCAGACGCTTCCACGCTTTTGAACTTCACGTCCCCTGTGTTTATTTTTTTATTTTTTATTTTTTCAACGTTTATTTATTTTTGGGACAGAGAGAGACAGAGCATGAACGGGGGAGGGGCAGAGAGAGAGGGAGACACAGAATCGGAAACAGGCTCCAGGCTCCGAGCCATCGGCCCAGAGCCCGACGCGGGGCTCGAACTCCCGGACCGCGAGATCGTGACCTGGCTGAAGTCGGACGCCTGACCGACTGCGCCACCCAGGCGCCCCTCACGTCCCCTGTGTTTAAAGGCACGTGGATTGGGGCGCCTGGGTGGCTCAGTTGCTTACGCGTCTGGCTTTTGATCCCAGATCAGGTCTTGATCTTGGGATCGAGAGTTAAAGCCTCACATTGGGCTCCACGCCGGGCATACAGCCTACTTAAGAAAGTAAAAATAAAAACAACACGGGCGCTGGGGTGGTTGGTCTGCCTTGGGGACTGTCGGCTGACAACACCGTGTCCCTTGCTGTCGCTCTGAGGCCTCAGCGGCAGTGCTCGTTCCAGCCTCTTCTTATGTGGCATCACGGGAAGATGTCATTCTTGCCCTTTGCTCCGATGGCTTTGCCCTTTTAATTACATTTGGTTAAAGCGAACGAGCTGGTATTTAATTCTGGTGACTGTTAAAGCGTATGGTGTCGCATTTGACTGGTGACCCAGTGAGTGTGACCTTGACCTCATTGCCACCCAGTACTTGCCTGGGTAACTCAGAAATGCAAAGAAACTCTGAAAACTGAACAGTCCATCTGTGCGTCCCTAGGTGCTCATCAACGTCTCCTGGGTTGATGTACTGACCTGAGAGCCCATAGTAACCCCCCGCCCCCCGCCCCCACCTCCAGTCTGGGGCCTGGCTTGCACTGGCAAACACTCTGAAGCAGCTTTGCTCTGACCGACTTCGGGTCTGCCGTGAGGACCCTGCTGGCAGGCCTGTCCACCGTGCCCAGGAGAAGGGGCTTTGGGCTCCGCGCAAGGAATAATTTGCCCTCCGTGCGACGATCTGACCTGCTTTTCTCTCGGAGAACTTGGGAGTTAGAGACCCCTCCTGCCCTGTGCACGCTTGTAGGAAACTCAGGAAACTTAAAACGCTCACTTCAAACAGGAACTGATTAATGAAGTCAGTGATCATTGATTGAGTCTTTAACCTGTGCCAGGCAGTGTTTGTGGTTCTGGAGGTTCAAAATTAAGAAGACATTATGACATTTAGGGAGAGAGACCGATAATGAACAAAAACCCCCCAAATAAATACATAAGATGCCAGATAAATGCCTGAGAAAAGATACACACCCAGTTGTGTTGACAAAGCTGTCCTTTGAGTGGTGCTCGGCTCGGAGCAAACAGTGTAGCATTTGCTGTTTTATTCGTAGTAACTTATTTTTTATTAAAAAAATTTTTTTTAATGTTTGTTTATTTTTGAGAGAGAGAGAGAGAGAGAGAGTGAGGGAGGCGCAGAGAGAGAGAGAAGGAGACACAGAATCCGAAGCAGGCTCCAGGCTCCGAGCTGTCAGCACAGAGCCCGACTTGGGGCTCGAACTCCCGAACCGTGAGATCATGACGTGAGCCGAAGTCAGATGCTTAGCTGACTGAGCCACCCTGGTGCCCCTTATTAGTAATCATTTAAATACGATTGGTGCGGGGCACAGACTGTGAAGAAAAACAAGGAGTATTTGACTTCAGCAGAGTCCTCCAGTGCGGTGATGGGGCTTGGAGGGGCCGGGTGCTGCTTTGGAATTGGGAGTTCAGGGAAGTCCCTCCTGAGGCAGTGACACTGAGCTGAGAATAGGGTCACCGGCCTGCTTGATAGCCTGTGTGGTAAAGGTGGAGGCCAGTCGGGAGGGACATGTGGAGCAGTGAGTCCCCAGAGTGCGGAGACCCCCTTCCCCCCTCCCCCCACCCCTCGTCCCAGCAGAGGCCTCTGTTGCGGGACAGGGCCCAGGGTGGTTTCAGAGCCCTGGGCGGGACACACAGCCCGAGGGGCGGCTGGAAACCAGTTGCTTCGGGCCTCGTGAACCGGGAAGACGGGCCTCGTGAGCCAGGAAGACGTCGTTGGACTTCTCTCTGTGCCATGGGAGGGGCTCGCAGAGTTCTGAGCAGAATTTGTACTGACCTGGTCTGCGATTTAAAAGCTCCCTCTGGCCTCCGGGCGGAGGCTGAGCTGGGGGTTGGGGGGGCTGAGTAGAGTGGGGGCAGCCGTGGCCTCCAGGTCCGGGCAGGGGGCGCGGGCGGCTTGGCTGAGGGTGGTGGCGTGGGGGTGAGGAGAAGCGCGCAGGTTGAATGTGCTCTGCAGGGAGAGCCCGTGGGGCTTCATGCGGGTTGGGGGTGTGGGGTGAGGTTGGGAGCAGAAAGGCAGGGGCGCCGGCCAGGGTCTGGGCTTGTTGGCCGGCGGTGGGGAGATCGGGAGTTCTGTGCAGGCCGTGCAGGATTAGAGACGCCCACCGTGCACCTAAGCGGAGACGTCCTGTGGTGCGGCCAGCGTGGAAGTTCCAGAAGACGGAGCACGGGGTGCCGTGGAAGCCCGGGGCTGGGAGCTCGCCTGCGAGGGGGGCTTCTGGAGAGCGGGAGCTGAAACTCCGGGCCGAGGGCAGCGCGGGTCGGGAGAGGGCACGGCGTTGGCACCGGGGGGAGAGGAGAGGCGCCCTGGCAGCGTGTCGTGGGCGACGTGCTTGGCAAGTGCAGTCGCGCTGCAGGGGGCGGTGAGGACTGCGCGGTAGTGGTGCTTTGTATCCAAGATTTTAGGTGACCTGAGCGCTGTGCCGCTGAGTCGCCCTGACAGGGAGGTGAAGTGACCTCGTCTTGGGTTTCTGTTTTTCTGTGTCCGTTTGGGGAGAGACGTAGAGATTTGTTAGTCAAGTCGCTTTGGAGAAATGGCTGAGCTTCCCCTGCCCAGAAGTAGCTCCTGGTAAGACAGACCGACCGGATGCTTCCACCGCCACGGCCCTGTCCCTGGGACGCTGAGCCGCCCGGGCCACCAGGTGGCGTCGCACCACCGTAGGGCAGTAAGGAGAAACCAACTTGAGGTGAATTTCCCAGGATATACTTAAATGATCTTTTTAACTTGGGGGGGGAGATTCATTCTCCCATTCCATTCATAGCTCCTCCGGCCCCGGCCCCTGAACAGGTGGGCCGCCCGTTCGTCCTCGACACACCGTTGAGTCTCCTGCTTTTCTAACCAGATGGTAGACTTGTGAGATCTTTCCCTAGAAGTATATAAAGAACTTTCTTTTGTCTTCCGTTGTGCGACTGTATTGCGATTTATTTCATCGGCCCCTTACTGGTGAACATCTAGGCCCCCCGCGTTTCGTAGCTACAGAATGTGGCGGTAAGTAGCTTCGTTCGTACATATGTCACGTTGCACGTTGGCGAGTACGACTGTCCGATAAACTCATCGGTGCAGTTACTAGGCCGAAGGAAACGTGCTTTTTATATTTTAACAGATACTGCCAAGAGGTCCTTCGTAGCTGTTGTACCAACGGACACTCCCCTTGGCCGTTGAGAGGACCCGGTTTGCTACCTCGGTGCTAACGGAGTGTGCTCTCAAAGTGTTGGGAGCGCCGATCTTGCCGAGGTTTGAAGTGGCGTCGTTACAGAGTTTTATCTTCTGTTTTTCTTGTTCCGAGGCTGAGCACCGTTTTAGATGTTGAAGAGCCTATTTTTCTTTTATGTTCGTTCTCGTTTTCTTGACCTGTTTTTCCTTTAGGAGGTCGGTCTTATCTGTAGCTGAAGAATATTTTCTAAATTAGGGCCGGTGGTCTTTTCTATGAAATAAAACGCAGATATTTGTCTCACTTCCTTGTCTTTTGATTTTGTGTGTGGCATTTTTTTTGTAAAAAGTTTTGAGGGGCGCCCGGGTGGCTCGGTCGGTTAACCATCTGACTCTTGATCTCGGCTCAGGTCGTGATCTCGCGGTTGTGGGATCGAGCCCCGCGTTGGGCTCCCTGTTGAGTGTGGAGCCTGCCGGGGATCCCCTCTTCCTCTCTCTGCTCCTCTCTCCCACTCATGCCCCCTCCCTCAAAATAAATAAACATTAAAAAATTTTTTTTGATGTCTTGGTAGATGAAGTTGTCCGTCTTTTTATGTCCTATAGATTTTTGGTGATGGACGCAGAGGTCTTTGCCCTACTCAGGGTTTCGTCAGTGTTGTGTCATTTCACTTTTGAGGTTTAGCTGTTTGCTGTGGTTGCGCTTCTCGGTGTAAAGGTGAAAGTGCGGATCCGCTTTCCTTTCTGCTCTAGGCGCTGTAGGTGGTCACGGCGGCCGAGCGCCACAGTGACTGTGACGCGTCTTTCCTCTGTCCCTGCCCATCGCCCTTGCCCTCACCGCCCCACGTCCCTGGAAACTTTTTCAGCTCCATTTCCACCTGTTCAGCACCCACTCCACCGTGGGAGACTTACCCCTTCCTCCACCGAGTGTGTCCCAGTCTGCTGTTGGGCCGTAAGGATTTTATAAACATACTGACCTGAAATCACATTTATCACACGCTTATTAGAATGTTTTATTTGTTTAGGAAGAAATTCTCCAAAGTGCCTTTCATTTCCACAACCTACTTGACTTGGGTCTTTTGTCGGTTGTCTAAAAACTGTAGTGTCGTGTTTTCCCTGCATTTATGGTTGTCTGAGGTAGGAGGGTACATTGTGAGTCCTTTATGCTTGGAATTGGGAGTGATAGTTGGAGATGTTAACTCCTGCTTTTCAGCCATTCACTGGAGTGGACAGATGTCAGTGTGGACATAGATGAACTCAGAACCACCTTCACCTGAGAGATGTTGTAGGATATCATCTCAGAACTTGGAAAATCTACTTTCTTTTCAACTGCACATGTCATGTTCACCAATCTAGACCCTAGTCTGGGCTGTAAAGTCTCAGTAAATATATGAGAATGATTGAGAACAGACAGAGACAGAGTCTCTGACCGCAGTGAATTTACATTAGAAAACCATAATCAGATGATATCTAGAAATATTCCAAGTTTCTGGCATTTAGCTCATCTAAATAATTGATTTGTCAAAGGAGAAATCACAGGGCCAGTTAGTCTTTTGAACTGAAGGATAATGAAAGTCTAAGGATTTGTGGGATAAAGCTAAAGCAGTGCTTGCAAGGCAATTTATAATTTTAAATGTTTCTACCAGAAAAGAAGAAAGGTCTGAAAGCAGTGACCTTAGGTTGTACTTTGTGAAGACAGAAGAGCACAGTAAAACCCGAGTAGGCAGCAGGACAAAGCGAACGGTAAGAAATCGGGGCCGAAGTCAGTGACCCAGAAAACAGAAACACACTAGAAAAAATTAACCAAGGCAAGATTGTTTCTTTAAGATCAATAAAATTGGTCAAAAAAAGAAAGGGCGCCATGCCCAGTGTCTCAAAGGAGGGCATGGTCGTCATGGAGTTAGCCGTCAGCGCAGAGCCTGACGTGGGGCTCGGACCCACAAACTGCGAGATCATGACCTGAGCCGAAGTCGGACGCTTAACCGACTGAGCCACCCTGGCGCCCTCTGAAACCCTCTTTAAACCCTCATCGTGTTTTCCTGGCTGTGGTTCCCTGAGCGCACTGCCATGCCGTTTTTCCAAGTCCTTTTTGTCACCGGTAATTTAAATGCTCTGCTCTCCTCCGGCCTCCTGAACGTCCTGACCTGGCCCTCTGGTTAGATAAACTTTGTTTTTACTCTGATCCATGAAGTGTGTGTGTTGCCCCTAAGACATTTTTGTCTAATTCTCTGTGTGTGAATCTTTCTCCACTGTTAGCGTTTGGGAAGACGGCTTCTGACCTAGCTCCTGGCCGTTTGGAGCATTGCGCTTTGAACGAATGTTCTTGGGAAAATGTGTTGAGCTCCAGAAGGCTCAATTATGAACGTGCTTTACGATCACTTCTGCGAATCTGGCTTGAAATGCGTCAGTTTCTGCCGTTGCAGTTTGAGGACTTAACCTCGTATGAAAACTGTCTGAGAATTTTGGATATATCCGTTATTACTAGAAATATTTCGTATCAAAGTGTCAATCAGTTATTTTGAAGGCTGTGAAGAAATAGAATACTTATTTAGCTTTTGGTGTTTTATGAGTGACGACGTGTTGTCGTTAATCTGCATCATTTGGTTATGCTGAAACACATCTGTTAACTTTTTGGTTAAAGAGTTAGATGAACCATGTCCATAAATATATTTAATGCTTCACAGTCACCCTTACTGCTATAACCATGGTTATAAACAGTATCCTCTTTAGTTCCTAAGACTGGAGACGCCCTCCGGCAGATACGATTCAGAAGTAATTAATAATACGACACAGTCTTTTTAGTTGTCACAGGGGTACTTTGAAGAAGGACGCTGGTAATCTTTGCCTCCGGGTCTTCATACGTTGATCTCTGAGTTTAGATGAGTGGTTTGCTTGACAGTGAGGATGTTTTGTTGGTAACTCGAGAGCTTTTACGGACGAGGTAATCAAGCCCGTGTGCCTTACCAGGCTGTTGGCATATGTTTAAATAAAATGTGTGACATGTCCCGTTGCTCTGGTTGATTTTAGCACTTAACCTTCTGAGTAAAACAGTTTAATGTGTTTTCTGTTGATACCTGAACTTATAGGTCAATTTCATGTTACTGTGAAAATGAAACTTAGATAAAACCTATACAGAGTAGGCCCCTCCCTCCGGTGGAATAAATGAATCATATCGGTACATTTTTCAGAGGTAAGGTTGGAGAAACCTATTTTGAGGGTTTTTATTTTCTTTTAGCTGTTAATGGAAAAATCGCCTGCGAACCTCTTAAAACATTTTAATATTGCAGCAAATCAAAAATTCAATAAAAAGAAATGTTTTTATGTATAAAATGCCTATAGAGAGATAAGGCTATGTCCATTTTACTATGTTTCTGGTAACCACACTTTTTCCTCCTTTTTTCTTAGGTTCTTGATTATTACAGACCATTTTCTGAAAAGCCCGGAATTGGTGAAAGCCATGTATGCCAAAATGAGCAATCAAGAAAGGTAACCCCAAAAACCAGTGTGGTTTTGAGTATTTAGCATTCCATATAGAGTATCCCGTACACATGAATGAAAAACTGTGTGGTTTCTTAGCTGGCACAGAATCTCTAACTACATGTTTCTGGGTCGGGAATGGTTTTAAATTGGCTGGTTAGCATTACCGCTCGGCCACAACGGGCAGTGATTTACGTGGGGCTGCGGAGTCCAGGTTGATGGCATCGTTGAGCGAGGGCGCGCTCGAAAACCGTGACCAGCACAGTGTCAGGCTTGTCCCTTGACGACTGTCTGTCGCCTTGAAGCGTGCTCCTGTTCGTGCCACCGGTGTGACGATGTGGGACGTGCTCCACCAAAGCTCGTAGGGACCCATAGGTATTTCCGGCAAAGTTGGTGCCCATCTGCCACCTCCCTGCCGTGGCAGTGGGAAGAAGAGTGCCCTCAGAGCACTGAGACCCTGGCTCCGTGCCTCGTTGTGATGGTGGTTCTTCACGTGCCCGTAGCCGGGCCCTTTACCCTGTTGGGGTTCGGTTTCCAGACCTGGACACGGAGAGGACGGTGTGAAACGATTTCCAGTATGACTCCGGCGGCTTGTGGCTTTCCTAGCCTGACTGGAGACGCTGCCTCGGGAAACATAAAACTTAACTTAGAAATCCCAGGTCTAATGATGAAAAACTGTAAAAAATGTTAATCTTTTGATTGTAGTCACCATTTGTATAATTGCCGTGGTTTTGAAATTCTTACGGTATGTTTGGCTTCCAACAGTTCCGGGTATGCTCCTTTGTAGTCTTGTTGAGGAACTCTCGTATCTTTAATATCTTTGACAAAGAGGAAAAGTTTGTGCTTTTAAAGTCAGTTTAAATGCCATGTTTGTGGGGTGCCGGGGTGGCTCAGTCGGTTAAGCGTCCGACTTCGGCTCAGGTCAGGATCTCAGTCCATGAGTTTGAGCCCTGCTGACGGCTCAGAGCCCGGAGCCCGCTTCGGATTCTGTGTCTCCCTCTCTCTCTGCCCCTCCCCCGTTCAAGCTCTGTCTCTCTGTGTCTCAAAAATAAACGCTAAAAAAATATAAATAAATAAAATGTTTATAAACCCAGTGCCCCCGCCCCACCATATGCATACTTCTGTTGCAGAAAAAGAATTATTCGTAGTTTTTGACCTAAAATATGTGACACAAGGAACAGGGCTATAAGTTAGGAAATGGCTTTGCAGTGAGGAATACCTGAATGCGAGGACAATAATGCCTGGTTGAATTGTATTTTTTTTTAATGTTTATTTATTTTTGACAGAGAGACAGAGTGTGAGCAGGGGAGGGGCAGAGAGAGAGGGAGACGCAGAATCCCAAGCAGGCTCCGGGCTCCGAGCTGTCAGCGCAGAGCCCGACGCGGGGCTCGAACTCACGGACCGCGAGATCGTGACCTGAGCCGAAGTCGGACGCTTAACCGATTGAGACACCCACGTGCCCCTTGAGTTGTATTTTAATATGCAATTTTGTATTCTTCATATTCCTTACAAAAGATCAGTGTTTAGGCTGCTCCGTTATGTAACCAAGACGGTGCCAGACTAAACGTTTTCCGTTTTTATTTTAAAAAAAGTCGCAGCCACTGCTTCCCTTCATGGAGCATCTGCTCACGTGTCACCGCCCCTCTTTACTTTTCTTCCAAAGGAGAAGCGCTTTCCTTTCCTCGTGTCACTCATTGTACATCGTATTGTGTCACACACCTGCGTGCTGCCTTGTGACAGCGCCCTTGGGCTGTCAGCCTGAGAGGGAATGGTTTTGTCTTTGATTCTGGGGTGCCCACGTTTCCCAGACAGTGCTTGGCACGTCACAGGTGCCAGAAAAGGTTGTTTGGATGAAAGCATGAGGCAAATGAATTTTGTCTTTTAACGTTTATTTTATTTATTTATCTATTTGTGTGTGTGTGTGTGTGTGTGTGTGTGTGTGTGTGTGTGTGTGAGAGAGAGAGGGAGAGAGAATGAGCGGGGGAGGAGCAGAGAGAGAGAGGAGGACAGAGGATCCCAAGCAGGCTCCATGCTCACAGCAGAGAACCTCATGTGGGGCTTGATCTCCTGAACCATGGGGTCATGACCTGAGCTGAAGTCGGATACTTAACTGAGCCACCCGGGTGCCCTGCGAATGAATTTTCTTATCGTCGGGAAGGTCTATCCAGTAAGTGCGCTTACTCGGGTCATACCGTCTGCCGCGTCGGAAACCTCGGGGTCCCCTTTCCGGTTCCCGGGTCAGTGGCCTTGCTGAGGGAGCCATCCCCGTGTCTGGTGAGCTCGCTCTCACCACACCTTTGCTTTACCCTTACGTCCTCTTTGACTGGACTTCGGCTGTGGCCTTTTAAAAAATTGTGATAGGGCGCCTGGGTGGCTCAGTTGGTTGAGCGTCTGACTTTGGCTCGGGTCACGATCTCACAGCTCGTGAGTTCAAGCCCTGTGTCGGGCTCCGTGCTGACAGCTCGGAACCTGGAGCCTGCTTCGGATTCTGTGTCTTCCTCTCTCTCTGCCCCTCCCCCAGTCATGCTCTCTCTCTGTCTCAAAAATAAACAAACATTGAACAAGATTTTAAAAAGTTGTGATAAAGGACACATAACTTCAGATGTACTACAGTAACCGTGTTCACGTGTGCAGTTTAGTAGCGCTCTGTACACGACACTGTTGTGAGGCCAGCCTCCAGAACTTCCTCACCTTCCAAAACCAGAGCTTCCTTATTAACAGCTCCCCATCGCCCCTCCCCCAGCCCCTGGCAGCCATCATCTGACTTTCTGTCCCTATGATATTGATGACAGCAAGTGCCTCCCGTAAGTGGAATCCTGTAGTCTTTGCCTTGTTATGACTGGCTTATTTCACTTATGATAATGCCCTCAAGGTTCATCCGTGTTGTGTCAGGTGTCAGAATCTCCTTCCCTTTTTTTTGGTTTAAAATTTTTTTAACTTTTATTCATTTTTGAGAGATAGAGAGGGAGATACAGAATCCGAAGCAGGGTCCGGGCTCCAAGCTGTCAGCACAGAGCCCGTCCCAGGGGCTCGAACCCACGAGCTGCGAGATCATGACCTGAGCTGAAGTTGGATGCCTAACCGACTGAGCCACCCGGGCGCCCCTCTCCTTCCTTTTGCAAGGCTGGATCCTCTTCCGTTGTGTGGATGGACCACGTTTTGTTTACCCACTCATCCGTCGGTGGACACTTAGGTTGCTTCTGCTGTTCAGCTCTCCTGAATCAGGCTGCCATGACCATGGGAGGGCAGCGGCCTAAAGTCCGATTGTTCTGATGTTTGTTTCCCGTTCTCTGTTACCTACCGTACTACCGGCATGGATCTCGCCCTGCCATTTCAGTGGCAGGTCCTGCCTGCCCAGGACGCGGTTAAATTCCGTGGCGTGGCTGTTTGAGGCCCTTTATAATGTTGCTTCATTTCCTACCCCTGCCCCTTCTCTCCTGGTCACCACAGTGGCAACAGAGAACTCCTCTCAGTTCTTGAGGCCTTCCCTGTACTTGCTTGCCTTTGCATGTGTCCCTTTCTCTGCCTGGAATGTCCTGGCCCCCGCCTCTCCTCCTCGTGAATGTACAGCTGACCCTTGGGCCCATGGATGTGAACTGCACAGGTGCCAAGTTTTTCCAGTAAGTACAGGACTGTAAGTGTATTTTCTCCTCTTCCTTCTGTTTTCTTTTTTTTTTCTTCAATTTAAAAAAAAAATTTTATGTATCTTTTTTTTTCAAAAGCTTTCTTTTTTTTTTTGATGTTTATTTATTTTTGAGAGAGAGAGACAGACAGAGCATGAATGGGGAAGGGCCACAGAGAGGGAGACACAGAATCTGAAGCAGGCTCCAGGCTCCGGGCTGTCAGCACAAAGCGCGATGCGGGGCTCGAACTCACAAACCGTGAGATCATGACCTGAGCTGAAGTTGGATGCTCAACCCTCAACCAACTGAGCCACCCAGGCGCCTCTTCATCTTTTTTTTATTAGACACAGAGCACGAGCAAGGGTGAAGGGCAAAGGGGGAGAGAGAGAGAGAGAGAGAGAGAGAGAGAGAGAGGGAGAAAGAAAGAAAGAAAGAAAGAGAGAAAGAGAACCTTAGGCAGACTACATGCTCAGGGTGGAGCCTGACCCAGAGCTTGATCCCACAACTCTGGGATCATGACCTGAGCCAAAATCAAGAGTCGACCCTTAACCAGTTGAGCCTCCCAGGCGACCCCCCACCTTATGATTTTCTTAATAACCTTTTCTTTTTTCTAGCTTACTTTATTGTAAGAATATAGTATATAACACATATAACATCCAAAATATGTCTTAATCAGCTTGTGTTATTGGTAATGCTTCTTGTCAGTAGTGGGCCATTAGTAGTTAAGTTTGGGGGGAGTCAAAAGTGAAATACGGATTTCTGACCCTATTGGGGGTCGCTGCCTCTGTCCCCTATGTTGTTCGGGGTCAGGTGTACACTCGTGCATTTAGGTCCTTTTCAGAGCTCACCTGAGCTTTTTGTGGTGACTGCCTCGAACAGTTGGCTGAAGGGCCTGAGGCCTCAGTGCTGATGGTATCTGTGCTGGTGTGTGTGCAGGGGGGCGGGGGGGAGGGCGCAGGGAGGAGGGGAGTGGGGGGGCTCAGCAGAGGCACTCCGTCTGTGATCGAGGAGAGGCTCTTGGGTTCCCTACAGACCCCTTTTCAAGGCAGTAACGGGGAATTCTGCGCTCAGAGGGGTACGTTTGCAGGTTAATAGGATGCAAAAGATTGGGTTTTTCTCAACAGGGACAGGCAGTGAACGAACGTGCTTCCTGTGCATCTAGAATGGATGTTCTAGGTGGGCGCCACCTCTGTGACGGCGCTGAGACCGTGTCCTGTGTTTTGTGGTTCCCGTGAGGGGCTCCACTCGAGAACCCTGTGGGGATACGTGGTGCTTCCTCCGAATCGCCTGACGAGGTGCCCTGGCCGCGGCCCCCGCCTGCTGAATTGCAGTGGCCCGTCGGGTTAGCGGCTGCTGGATTTAAAATCGTGTGAGGATCGGTCAGTGAAACAGGCGGTGTGTTCCTTAAGTGCCTGCTGGTGGTCCCTGGGGCCTCGAGGTGACAGCGAGACACCGCCCCTGCCTTTCGTGTGGGCGGGCCTGGCCGGAAGGTGCTGGGCGTGTTTTGCTGCCCTTTCCTGGAGCAGCTGCTTTGGGCTGTGCCCTCGGTTGACTCCAGGCCGCTTGGCGAGAAGCGGTGGCTGCGGAGTCCCAGGCAGTTCCCGTGACTGATGGGCAGAAACGAGGGTCTGCACTTACGCAGTTCTCTGGTCCCCCTTCCCAGTGAGTCGCACTATCATTAGATTGACACAGCTGCCCTCGGAAAACACTATTGTAGTTTCCAGGCTTGTGATCTCTGTAGCAGGGTGACGCGCACAGCGGCGGTGGTTCCGTGGCTCACTGCTTTGGAGAAGTTCCCTCCTCTTGTGCGTCTGTGTTTCTTCTGTCGGGGAGGGGTACGGATGGTAGCCTCCCCGTGACGTGGCCATAACTAACTGAAACGTGGGATGAAGGGATCCGTGCCTGGCATGCGGTCACCACTCAGTCAGTGAGTTGCTTCTGTGCTCCTGCTCTTCTGCGTCCTTGACTTTCCCCCCGGGTAGCACCCTACAGCCTTTCACTTCGTCCTCGAAAGACCCCGCGACCTAGGTGTCATTCTTGCCGTTTTCCACGTCGGGATCGGAGGCTTCGTGGGTTAAGGTATTTGCCCCGCCAAGGTGGCCGGCCTAGTGTTGGACTCAGCGTGTCTGATGCCAGAATCAACAGTCTCCTTCCCCACCACACAGGAATCTCGTATGCCTGTAGCTTAGGGATGAGCGACGTTAGTTCGGCCACGGCATCTTGGTTAGCTTGTCCAGGTTAATACAGGTTTTGGCCCTTATGGCACCCCATTCAACAAATGGTATCTGTGGGGCGGTCCAGATGTAAATTCCAGTTCGTTGGGGCCATCAGCCCTTAGTTGAACTGCAGACATTTTTTTTTTAATCTTTTTTTTTTAACGTTGATTTATTTTTGAGACAGAGACAGAGCATGAATGGGGGAAGGGCCAGAGAGAGAGGGAGACACAGAATCCGAAGTGGGCTCCAGGCCCTGAGCCGTCAGCACAGAGCCCGACATGGGGCTCGAACTCATGAACCGTGACATCGTGACCTGAGCCGAAGTTGGACGGCCAACTGACTGAGCCACCCAGGAGCCCCAAATTGCAGACGTTTTATTTCCAGAAGGAGAGACTATTATTACGTGCCCTGCTCATAGAACTCACGCCCTTACAAGCTCCCCCTGCTTCTTGGTACCTCACTCCAGTCCCCCCACAACCACCTTACCCATTTCAGGGTGGTACAGGTGTGGCTATTAACATTAAGCCTGCGTTGGGCACCTGGGTGGCTCAGTCGGTTGAGCATCCGACTTTGGCTCAGGTCATGATCTCACGGTTTGTGGTTCGAGCCCCACGTCGGGCTCTGTGCTGACAGCTCAGAGCCTGGAGCCTGCTTCGGATTCTGTGTCTCTTTCTCTCTCTGCCCCTCCCCTGCTCACGCTTTGTCTCACTCTGTTTCTCAAAAATAAATGAATGTAAAAAAAAAAAAAAATTAAAAAAAAATTGAGCTTGCATTAATCTAAGCAGGACTTTCAGATATAAATTTTGCTGTAGAATTTTCCCTTAAATGTATATATTTCCCTTAAACGTATATATTTCCCTTATGTGTATATATCTCTCTCTCTATATATATTGCCTTTTTTTTTTTTTTTTAATGAAATGGGAATCCTGATTTTGAGGGCAGACTGTGTAACTATTTAATCAGAAGTGAATCAGAAATAGAATGCTAATGACAGCCAGTGGTCGAGAGAGAAAATTACAGAAGCTTCGGTCTGTTAAGGGGTGTGTCCGGTGAGCCTGTGGCAGCCCGAGTGAGGACTTGTGGGTTGAAGAAGGGTGGAGGACTCTCACACTGGTGTGTGACTTTAGATAGCTAGTCTCTGACGTCTCGCTTCTTCGTTCTTCACCTCTGGGAGAGGCACCAAGTCAGTGAGTGAGTAGCCCTGGTATTTTGTTACGTTTCCAAGCAAGTGTGCAGAGTGGTTCCCCTGCAACTGGAAGGCGTCACGCTTCCCACATGACATCCCCCGGTCCCGGATCACACGGTACTTTTCGGTACACACGTTTTCTGGCTTAGAAATGGAGGGGCAAATGTAATCCACCGTTAAAATACATGATTTCGAAAAAACATTCTTCCTTGAGCTGTTAAGTCCCACGTGTGAGTCCCACATTTTGATGAGACGGATGGTTTTTGATGGTGGCTAGATGTAGGGGGGGGTTGGACAGTTAGATGGGGCCTCTGGTTGGGCCGGCCCCCTTGTAAATGGCAGACGAAAGTGTTTGGACCCACTCCCTGATGATGGGAGCCGTTAAAGGTTTTTATTGACAGATAACAGAATAGAAGTCAGATCATTTAATGAAGTATAACTGATTCTCAGGTGATAGTTAAACTTGACTTGTATTTTTTTATTTTGAACATTCATGTTCTGGTTCCCCCCCCCCCCCCCCTTAAAATCACTTAAGTCCTCGTCTGCTCTGCTGTCCCGTGTTACAGTCACACAGTAGAGGTGCTTCGCCTGAGCAGGGAGGAGTGTGAGGGGTGGACGGCCTCTGCTGAGCCTGTAAAGAAGGCAGCATCTGCACCTGTTACCATATCTGGCAGCCGCCGCTTCCAGGCCTCCCTCCGTGTGTCCCCTGGGACTCCAGGGCCTTCCTGCCTCTGCCTGACGAACTTGGGTACCACCCTGGGCCTACTCTTTCTGTCTTGGACCTCACACAGCCCCTTCAGGGTCTGCTCCTCCTTTTTCTGTGCTCTGTTCTGAGTCCACGAGGCGCTGAGTTCCCTGAAACCAGAGCTTATGACTTGTCATACCTAGCAGCCATTGTCACGCTTTCCCAGTTTAAAAAGAATATTTTTAGCGCAGACATCTGGGTTCCTTTTGGATCATACCTAGTAGGTAGCCTCCTCCCCAGCATTCCCGGAAAGTCGACCTGCCTGGGGAAAGCGGAAAGCCTGACTTTACGGCCTGAGAGCACCCCATTCATTTTTAAAGCTTCTGTGTGAATAAGGGAAAACAAAAATGACCCTAGTACTGCACTGTTTGTTGTTCTTTTGTACTCAGTTGAGGGGGGTCATCTGTTTTATTTTGGATTAATAATTGCTGTAAGAAATCTGAAGGTTTTAGGAGTTTTGAAAACCAGTAAGGTCTGTGTGTGATTTTTTTTTTTTTTTCCCAGAAGGATGATCTTTCCCATCATTTGGCAAAAAGACAGGAAGAGTTTGGTATAGTTTCATTTCATGCTTGAAACTTGCAAGAGTAAACAAATTCTTTTTTTTGTTTGTTTGGTAAGAAACGCTCCAAGCCTACTGTAAGTGAATTTCCCCTATTTGCTAAGCATTCCTGTCCTTTCTGGTTTAAAAATAAATGAGAATTATACATGTAATCTCAAGTCAGAACGTAATTTTGAGAAACATCCTGCTTGGTTTATGCTGGATAGATTGCCCTGGGTGAGACTTGTTTTTTTTTTTTCTCAGAGAAGGAAAGAGTTTGTTGAATAGAAACACTTACGGGATAATATAAGTGTTGATGGAAAATCGAATAGGTCTGGTCTTCAGATTTATGTCTTGGTAAACTAAAATGATGAAATAAACAAAGCCAGCCTTCACAGGAAGGACAGCAAAGTGAGTGGCTGAGGCCTGTGGCCCAGGAGTGAGAGCTGGAATCCCGTGTCTGGGTCCTGATGCAGCTCGGCACGTGTGATATGGGGCGTGTGAATTGGCCTCACTGAGCCCTGTTTGCCATTCTGAGTGCAGGCCAGTGGCAGTGCCTGTCTCTTGGAGTGTCGGTAGAGTAAATGAGATCCATGTGTGTAAAGTGCTCAGTAGCCCAGGAGTGAGCTGTGAATGGATGTGAGTCCCTGAACGTTGCTGTTGTTGATATTGTGGATGCATTATAAAACTTGACAGCATTTCTGAAATAACTGAATTAAGGGCTCACAGTAAAGGGCATATAGCAGGGGCTCATTTCTGTAGCCACGTCACATCAGAGAAGTCAAGATTTGAAAAAACATGTAACTGATGAAGATTGATTTTATTCACAAAAAATATTTGCCCTAGTTAGACATTATAAACAAAGTAAGGAATTTAAAAAATTAAAACATCCTCTTAAAATGCGCTCTATAAATATTTTTAGTATGGTGCAATTTCAGTATTTCGTATTTATGTAAAATTTTTTTTATGTTTTACAGAGTCACCTTGTTGGACCTTATGATAGCGAAAATCGTGGGTGATGAGCCACTGACCAAGGATGACATCCCTGTGTTTTTGAGCCATGCCGAGTTGATTGCAAGCACGTTTGTGAATCAGTGCAAGATCGTGCTGAAACTGACCTCTGAGCAGCACGCTGACGATGAGGTACGAGGACAGGTTTCATAGTCTTGGATTAGAGAGGGAAAGGGAGATTTTCTGGCCTAGTCTGGTCCTCCATGAGAATTTCTCTTTTAAAGCTTTAAAATATAGTGCGTAAGGAACATATGGACTGAGTGTGCCCTGCCTCCAAATTCGTATGTTGAAAGTCTGGTGGCCCACGTGATGCTGTTCAGAGGTGGGGCCCGTGGGAGGTGTGAGGTCCTGAGGCTGGAGCCCTCGTGAATGGGATTAGTGCCCTTACGCGAGAGACCCCGGAAGGATCCCTTGCCCCTTCCACCATGTGAGGACATGGTGCGGTTGGCCATCTGCAGCCCGGAAGAGGGCCTCCATTGGAACCCAGCCGTGCAGGCACCCTGACCGTGGACCTGGAGCCTCCAGAACTGTGAGCCATAAATGTTGTCTCTGAGCCCTCCGGTCTGCGGTGTTCTGTTACAGCGGCCCGAATGGATGAGGACAGTATCCTCGGTTTGGAACAGTTAGGAAAACACAGGTAAGGGAAGACAGTGCCCGTCTTCCTACCATCCAGAGTTAACGACTTGAAACAAAAATCTGGTTAACGTATTTTTCCAGGCAGCTAGCATCAACTATATGCATGCACACGTGCACAAACATGTATTCTGAAAAATGAAACCATGCTGTGCTTTTTGTAAGTTTCTGTTTTTTCTTCTCCGGAATGTAAGTTTTATGAGGGTAAAAGTTTTGACTCTTACGCTCCTGTGTTCATGGTACACAGGCATTTAGTATCGGCTGACTGCATAAACCGTCCATTGTGAATGTCATGAGAAGAGCCAGGGTAGCATTGTAAGTCAAGAACTTGCCACAGCTTGCCCGTCTGGCACTCAGGTTGTTCCCACTTGTGCTCACTGTCGCCAGGGCTGTGGTGCATGCCTTCACAGTTACATCTTTGTACGTTTCCCTCGTATTAGCCTCGGCGTGAAATTGCTGCCTGTAAGGGTGTATCCCGTGTTAAAGCTTCCGGTACACATTTGAAATTGCCTTCCAGAAAGTTTGTTTCTTCTGTCCTTGTAGGAGAGTCGCGATCATACACCAGCCTGGTCAGCTTCTTCAGGTATTTTTTTTTATTCTCCTCAAGGCTGCCCTGGATCATTCGAGTCTTTACCGAGGGGATGGAAGCTAGTTTATGCCGATTCCGCTTCCCTTCTCTTTGCGTGCGAAAGTCTCTTTATTTTTGTCTGTCCCATCTTCCTTCCCTCCTGTCTTAAAGCTAGAATGGTTCTTTCTCTGGAATACTACTCAACAGTAGAAAGGGATGTGTTTGTCACACAGGCAGAGAGGAATCGCAAACCTGCTGCATGAGGGTAGCCAGAGTAGAGCGCGAAACTTACCAGTAATAACAAAGCCTGCGAAACGTCACCAGGGGCTGGAGGTCTGGAGGGGTAGAATTGATTGTGGGGGGCACGAGGGAACGTTTTGGGTAATGGAAAGGTTGTACCTGGCTGTGTATGTCGACACAACTGTGTACCGTACACTCAAGATGGGCGTATTTTTATTGCGTCAAGTATACGTCGGTAACGCTGACGTCTGTGGGAATGATGGGTGGGAGGGGCTGCCCTCCACAGGACCACCCACCATGCGGATCCATAGCGTTTTCCAGGGAGCTGTGCGTGATGCCACGAACCTCTTAGCTTCCCTTGTAACCACAGGCCACGGTTAGGACTTCCACTGTGACGGTAGATTTCCTTCTCAGTGAATGTACTGTTTTTCAAGGTTACTTTGCTGTGGATTTTCTGTGCCGCGTTCCTACAGACCACGTTTGCGCTCTCTGGCAAAGCTGGTACTTTCATTCTCATTTCTGTGCTAGAAGACACAGCTTCCTACTGCCTTTCCTTCCTGGAGATAGATTTGCCTTTGTTTCCAGTAGGAGGAGCAGTGAGCTGTGCTTCTAAAAAGTTTCAAAAATCAATTCTCTAGGAGACAGAAAAGGAACTAAAACTTAGTACTTGGTCAAGACCCAGCTTTCAACTTTTTCAGGGCACTTGTATTTATAGTACAGATAATTTCAATATTGTCGTAAGAAATGACCTGATGAAACTAGTTTTTTTTTAATGTTTATTTTCTTTGAGAGAGAGAGACAGACAGACAGTGTGAGTGGGTACGGGCAGAGAGAGAGGGAGACACAGAATCCGAAGCAGGCTCCAGGCTCTGAGCTGTCAGCACAGAGCCTGACATGGGGCCTGAACTCACACACCACGAGATCATGACCTGAGCCAAAGTCGGATGCTTAACCAACGAAGCCACTCAGGCGCCCGATGGAACTTTTTATATTGAGGAAAGTTTGTGTATTTCTTTCAGATAGTTTCATTTCTAAGATGGGAGGAAATACTGTATATTAATAGATAGAAATTAACTTAAGTTTATTTACTTATTTTGAGAATGAGCAGGCAGGCGTGGGGCAGAGAGGGAGAGAGAGAATCCCAAGCCGGCTCCGTGCTGTCAGCACAGAGCCTGATGCAGGACTGGAACTTACGAACTGCAAGGTCATGACCTGAGCCAAAACTAGGAGTCAGACCAACTGAGCCACCCAGGTGTACCAATAGATAAAAATTTATAGACCGTTTTCTTTTGAGAACTGTCCTGTCTTCCTTCCCTTCTGTCTTAAAGCTAGAACGGTTAGAATGGTTCTTTCCCCAGTAGTTCACTTTTTAAAAAACTCATTAACCTCTACCCTCCTGACTTGTGCACGTTACTGTATATGTGTTCTCCTTTAAATTAGGAGGTTTTAAAAGAGCCACAGTAGTTTTTAAGAAGACCTCTAACCTCAATATTTCAATATACCATATACCCAGTGGCTACTGGGGCTGGCCTGTACTGACTTCTGAGTCCATCGTTAAATGTTCAGAAACCCCTGAGATGTTAAATCCTCCAGGGTAGAGGTATTTACACCGTGGAAACCAGCAAATGCCGCTGATCGGGGCTCCCCACTCCTGCCTCCTCTCCCTGTCTCCCCCAGCCAGCAGACAGCAAACCACCGCATTTACCCGGCTGGGATATCCGTCGGACAAGATACCCAGGAAGGTTCTTACCATGCTGTGGCTGAAAAATTGGAACGAAAAGTCGTGTTTGTATCATCTGTGTGTTAATTCATGTAATTGTGTGCCTCTAAAGTTCTGAGGGTTTTTTTTTGTTTTTTTTTTTTTCCATGCCGCCTTAGTGAAAATAGTCTTAGGTTCTCACGTTAACGTGCGTGCTTCTGCCTTTGGTATTTTGCGTGTACTCTTTTTTCTAGTTTCTGATACATTTTTGTCGCTCCTGGTGTGCTGTTTATCTCGTAGGACTCATGGGTCAGTTAGCTTTGTCTCGAGCCTTCGTCTTGTTGCTTGTGGTGAGCCTGGCCTTTCCTCTGAAAGTGAAAAATATTTCCTTCAGTTTTGAATTTTCTTGTATTTTTGTGTTAGGAAAATGATCTTCGGGTTGTGGGTTTCTCATCCTGTTTCACTCTGCGTTCCCCAACTTCAGTTGTAATATGTTTCTGTAGTAGGCATTTGAATGAGAACGGGTAATCTTTTATTCCACAGACTGATAAGGGATTAAATATTTGTGCTATGCTGATAATACTTGCTTATTAAGTAAAAAAAGCTCACACTGAAGTCAGCGAAACAAAAAGCCCTCGTTCTCGCCCAGCCCTCCTGTTTTCTGCGGATATATCAGCGTATACATCAGCGTATACTTTTTTGCTTTCAGAGTTTTTTGTACGTACACGCCTGGGTTTTGCCTCTTGGTTTGTTCCAGTACTACTTTTTCTGTGTGTCTTGTGCACTTCCTCCTCCTTCACAGGTGAACAGTGTCTCACTAGATCGATCTGCCAGAACTTTCTCATTGACCGTCTGTCAACACACACCTCAGTTGCCTCCAGGGTTTTGTTTTAAAAACCTTTTCACAGATAATGCCCCAGTGTAGGTGTCTCTGCAGTTTTGGACCAGCTGATCTGGAATTATAAATTCCTGGAAGTCGAATCGCTGAGTCAGAGTCCGTTTATTTAAAAATTTTAGGAATATTTCTAAATGCCGTACCAACGGAGCATGAGAGTGTGTGGGTTTGCAGCCTTTCACTAATCTGATTTGATTACCATTTCTCGTTAATTGTGTCGTTGTCCAGCATGTTCATTTTTTTGTGTGTCAGTTTACCTTTTAAAATAAAGTTATTAATGAGCATTTTCAGAAAATTAGTGTTTTTGTCACATATGCAGGAAACTTTTCTTTCCCCAGAGTTAATTGTTTGTTTGAATTTATTTATGATATTCTTAGCCTTTTAGAAGTTTTAATTTTTGTTTTTAATCTAGTTAGCAATTTTATCCTTCTGGTTTCTGAAGGTTGTTTTTTTTTTTTTTTTTTTTTTACATATTTTATAAAGCCATCTCCAGTTAGACTGTGGAAATACGCACCTGTATATTCTAGGGTGTTTTGTTTTTGGTATTCTGTCCACATTTTTAACTGGCCTTGAATTTATTTTTGAGTAAGGAGTGAAGTATAGATCCAAGTGAATTATTTATGTCTTGATGATCCAAGAGTATATAATCTTCAGTAAAGGATGGCTTGGATTTGAATCTTGATTTCCTTTATCACTGGTGTCTGATCTTCATCTTGGAAAAGTTACTTACCCTCTGTGCCTCCGTTTCTATACCAGTAAGATGAATGGTATTTTTTTTAATGTTTAGTTATTTATTTTGAGAGAGAGGTGGCCGGGGGCGGGGGGGGGGGGGGGTAGCGCGTGCGGGAGTACGCACAGGGGAGGGACAGAGAAAAAAAGGAGAGAGAGAATCCCAAGCAGGCTCTGCACCATTAACACAGAGCCTGACGACATGGGGCTTGGGGCTAGTGAGATCATAACCTGAGCGAAAACTAGGAGTTGGACACTTACCCACTGAGCCACTGAGGCACCCCGAGGACAAATGGTATTTCATGTAGGCATTTAGTATGCTGACTGGTACATAGTTAGTGTTTCCCAAATATTAGCTGTTAATTGTTGTATCAATGCCATTTAGTGAGTAATCTCATCCTTTCCATTAATTTTAATGTTACTTTTGTCATATATTAAATTCTTGTATAATTTTGGATCCCTTTCTGTATTTCCAACGTTTTACAGAGAGAACCAGTGAGATACTAACAACCGTCAAAGAAGTCAAAGAGCTACGTGTTTTATAGGCACTGAAGGCCTGCTGGAATGACTTAAACAGAGATGCAAACGCTGGTCTGTGCACAAGGCAGTAATTAATTACATTCCAGCCAGACACAAGTAATCTGCCTTTCTGTAGATAAGAGTCATTGGCATAATTATCAGTTTTCCACAACGTTAAATTTTGTAAGGGTGAAGTTAATCTCGCCAGATGGTCTAGATGGGAGACAAATCTTTCTTCCCCCTCTTGTGCCCATTGCAGAGTCCTGTTCCTTTGATGTGCCTGTGTCTTTTTTCCCCAGAGCCCAATTCAATGAATATGGTTTTATAATACTTGTAAGCAGCAGAAGGACATCTCGCTCATTCCTCTTATTTTTTTTATTATTTTTTAAGTTTATTTATTTTGAGAGAGAGAGAGAATGAGTAGGGGAGGGGCAGAGAGAGGGAGAGAAAATCCCAAGCAGGCTCTGTGCTGTCAATGCAGAGCCCGACTCGGGGCTCAAACCCACAAACTGTGAGATCGTGACCTGGGCCGGAACCAAGAGTTGGATGCTCAACCAACCGAGCCCCCCAGGCGCCCCATCCTGCTTTTTAAGAGAATATTTTTCCTAGCTGTTTTTTCATTATTAGTTTCCAAATGCACGTTAGAAACACATTAGTAATAAAAGGATTCTAATGACTAAAATTGGGAATGTGTTAGGTGGAGATAGATTAATTTTCACTGGGGTTGATTTCAGTTAATATCCTAGAATTTAGGAGCTGGAAGGAAACTTCTAGATTCTCTCTTCCAACCCTCTGATGTTACTGTTATCTCTCTATCATGGAAAATTTCCAGCAGACTAAGAGAAAAAAGTATCCTGCAAGCCCATGCCCTGCATCAGCAGCTCTCCTCTCTGTTAATTACTTTTCTTGTTTTGTCCACAATCCCACCGTCCGCCCTGCGTTGAAACAAAATTCCCACGTGTTTCATCAGCCCGATGTTTTATGTGTTAAAAGGTGATGAGTCACACAGAAGTAAACTATAGTTAGCACACACCTAAAAAATTAGCAATGTAATTATAATACTCCGGCTTTTCCCATTATCCAGTAATTCTGTTCTAGTTTATTCCTTTGAATCAGGATACAAATAAAGTCCATGCACTGCAATCAGTTGTTGTATCTCAAATATCCTTTAATATACATGGTCTCCTTTCTTGCCCCACCCCCCCCCCCCTTGCTAGTTCTTTTTTTTTTTTTTTTTTTTTTTGCTAGTTCTTGATGGAAGAAACTGGGTTGTCTTACCTGTGGAGTATTCTACAGTTTGGATTTTGATTGTAACTCCATGGTGGTGTTTAACATATTCTTCTTCTTTTCCTGGCATTTCCTGTGACTGATAATTAGTTCCAGAAACCTGTTCACATTTGGGTTAGGTTTTTGTGTCTTTTTTTTCCGATAGTGTTTTATTGTTGGCGATGAGTGCCTTCATCAAGAGGCACGTGACGTCCGGTTGTCTCTTTCTGTGATGTTAGCACTTGTAAATGACTGTTCCCTAGATCCCTTCATTCTTTGGGCATTGCAGATGGTGGTATCTTGACTTTTATCATTCAGAAACTTCTCTTAATCAGCTATCAGGTTACCCACAGTACATCGTGTTTATGAAAAGTACAACAAATGCTTGTTTTTTTCCTCCCCCTTTGATTATCAGTCTTCAGAGTAAGGAGTTGGTTTTGTGGCATCATCCAGAGATGATGAGTGAATTGTTTAGGTTTTCATCACCATCGTGAAGTCATGGTTTTAAAGCCACTTGATTTATCTTCCGTCCACTTTAGCTCTAATTCTTCCTGATGTCCTAATGTGCCATTGCTGGCCAGTGGGACCTTCTTCAGGTTGTTTCTGGTTCCTTCTGACGGGATCCCGATAGTCGCTCCTAGTTTCTTTGCTCTCTCTGGCATGTATTCTGCCCCAGCCCTCGAACCAGTCAGCCTCTTCTGGAAGGAGGAATGGTATCTGGCGATGACAAACAAGGCATTCAAAATACGCGTTGTTTCTTGCTGTTTATTTTGAGATTTCAGAATGGTAGATTAAAATATTACCTTTAAATCTCCTAACTGGAGAAAAATAACTACACAGTTAGAGTTAACCCATCCGAGTAATTTATTTTTCTTTTAAAGAATGTTATCTTTATGACCTAAATGTATAGCATCTACCACATTTTGTCAAATAGCGTGTACTTTACAAACTAGGGTCGAAATCTGCAGAGGATTGGATTTTTGACGTTTTATTCAGATTACCTAATGCCATATGGTTGGTAGTTGGTAGTCTTCTTGTTCGTGTAGCCCATTTGACGATCAATTATTACGTGAACTGACATTTTCAAATAATACTATCTTTCTCTACCTTCCACCATACTGCATATGTAAGTTTATATTTCCCCAGAAATAATGCAAGTTCCTGCAGCCAGAGTTCTTTCGACCACAGCATTTTACAGGATTCCTGTGGACAAGAAATTAATGTATTTCATGGGATATTTGTATCTTTAAAGTAGAACTTGCTTGCTGGGAACACTTTAAAAAGAAAGTATTTGCATAAATGTTATGTATGTAGCTAGTAATTTTGAACATTTGCTCCACTGTTGGAAGGTATTTTTGCTTGAATAAGAACTTTTCTGCCTCTTTGCTCCCGGAAGACACATAATGACACATAATCTTGCGTTCTTGATGGCTGATGCTGCTGGTAGTGAAAACGATCATTCACGTACATTTTTTAATACTTCTGTCTCATTCTCGATCGTTTTGTCTCTCTCTTCAGACACTCTCCACAAGCACCACCTCTTTAGTAGCTACTGTAATATTCCATCCTCTTGCCTTACTTGTAACAGTTGCAGACCATGTAGCTTGACTTAAAAGTCACGTTTTCTGTTTTTAGGAGGCGTTGGCCACGATTAGGCTTCTCGATGTCTTGTGTGAAATGACCGCCAACACCGATCTGCTCAGCTATCTGCAGGTTTTTCCCTGGCTTGCTGGAAAGAGTGATCGGTGAGTGAAGCGTCACCCTTATCATCATGTTTAATTGAGGAATCCTTGGCTCGTCACACTGAAATATAAGTCCAAACACAGATCCTTAATTTTCATTGTATTGGTATATTTTTGAGATTATTTTTGGACTGGTCTTTCTTAACAAGAATCATTGTGCTTTGGTAACAGCTCAGGCTTTTGCCACTTGCCTGCTGTGCAACTCAGGACGCCTGCTCAGTAGATGAGAGTCCTGACACGTGTTCCACAGGCTGCACATAGTGGGCGTCTCCTCACGGGTGTGTGGTGTGGGGGGTTGTGATGATGGGGGTAGTGGTTTCAGTGATGATGATGGTGCCTTTTATATCAGTTTTCCAAATTTGCTAGTAGATTTTTCTCAATTACCTTCATGGACACAAAGAATAGTGCCCTACACATAGTAATTAGGCATTCCGTTCTTAGAAGAAAATGGTTTTACGCAAGAAGCCATTGTCTGGAATACCATCTTTGCTAAAAAGCTATTTGCAGCATAATTCAAGTAGGACCTGTTCCTTGTGGTTAGCCATGCTTGTGGTGTTGTTATTTGCTGTTCTCTGTTTTTTTCCTTTAAAAAAGATCATATTTCTGGTGGAGATGCGTTCTCCAAGAAGGATGAATTGTGTCTAGGTGGGCAGACAAGTCAGCAGGGAGCTGTAGAAGATGTTTAGAATCTCATGTGAGTGTTTTATTTTGAGTACAGTGCTTTTAGTGATGATCAAAATAAAATGCCACAGACCTGCAAAACAGAATCATTGTTGAAAACCGTGCGTGCAGCCAAGGCAGCCATGGGCTGTCCACCCAACTCTGCCAAATTACTACCCTCTGTGAGCTTGAGTTCTTCGTTCTGAAATGGAGAAAATGGTACTTGCCTCTACTAGGTCTGTTGAGAGTGTTAAATGAGAGAATGTGGAAACACGTCACTGCAGCTTCTGGAAGATGATCTATTTTCGTGTGCTGTCTGAGAGGCATCTCATAGAGCATGACAGTGTTACTCCTTTTGAATGGAGCCAGAATAGATTTCTGGAGACTACATGCTGCCTTCTGACGATCTGCACAATGAGAAAAAAGTCCACATACTTCTTGGTTTCTGTCCTGTGGCTCACTGTAGAATAGGTATTGCATTTTAGACTTGGCGGACTGTGGTTGTCACATGAGTTCCTTCATAAAGAAAGAATGTGGGGTTGGAAACCTCTTTATGAGAAAGATTGCAGAAAATTTTTAGCTAACTTTCCTTTGTGGATAGAAAGTCCAAGTCGGGATGATCCCTGTGGCTTATCTCCCCAAAACCCGAGTCATGAAAAAATTTAAAACGAAAGAGTCTTTTACTTTTCATTTAAAGAAAGCTTTATTTTATAATAGTAAAAATTTTCTTCTGGAAAAGAAAGTTCATTGTTTTTCGTATAGATCTTTTACGACTGATTCACGTGGCTGGCAATGACACTGCGAACATCTTCAGTACCAGTGGTTGTGTAAAAGCAGAGGGTGACGTCTCAAACGTGGCTGAAGGTTTTAAGTCTCATCTTATTCGTCTGATTGGAAATCTGTGTTATAAGAATAAAGATAACCAAGACAAGGTAAGATGATTTCTGAGGATGTTTCATATGTGTATGGCTTCCTTTAGAATGTGATATTTAGGATTTCGAATATGTACACTTTTCTGGAATGAAAGTTTGCTTAGAAGGTAGTTGGAGATGCTAGGTATGTGCATATATCCCACAGATATGCATAACGTGTCATATTTGTTTATATCGGGGTTTGTATTTTTAGAGTGTTGCTTTGTATGTGTCCTCCGTGTGTTTGAGTCCGTCTCTTTTCTTATAAAGTATCAATGTTTGTCCAGAGCCTGGGCATTTGAACACATTCTTACTATCACGTAGGAAACAGTCAATAAAAACAGATTTAAAATTTAAATCTAGCATTTAAAATGCTAGAAATTTTGAAACACACAGTAGATATGTAATAAACGCTAGTTATGGGCCATTATGTTAGTAAAAAAAAAAAAAAAAAAAAACAAAACCCTTAAATCTGTGACCAGCATTTCTGGATGATTGCTTCGTAAGCATTTCTTTTAGACATTTTGAAACTGATACAGTATTTAAGTATTAAGTCTTTGGAAACTCAATAAACTGCCCCTGGAAACCTCTTTTGTGCTGAATAGCTTAGGTGGGACTACACTGATACATGAAAAGATGAGAAAAAAGATGGCAGGAGAATTGGACCACAGGCTTAACACTGAATTAGCCTGCCTATATTTCACTGGAATTTTCTTCGGGTGGCACTTGTTTTGCCTGATGAAATATATCAGATGTATGTGTGACAGATCTATTTTTTCCAAGATGGCTGCAAACACATACCTGGAATTTGACTCTGCCACTCTCCCATCAAGGATTAGCATTTGATGCTAATTCTCTTCATTCTCTTCAGTTTGATGACTAAAGCCCCGTGGCTGCTTTGAAGAAGAATATATGGTGGGAGTGATCTTCCACCATTTCTGATACAGCCGTTGACTGGTCTTGGAGATTCCGTTTCTAGCCTCTTAAAAGCCAGTCACCGTGTAAGATGTGCAGATTGCCTGCGATCACTGTGCCATGATTTTGCCAAGTCTGCCTGGAGAAGCCCTGGAGGATGAACTGTACTGAGGAGAGTGAAGGAGACTAGGCAGGGAACGCCAAGGCAGCAGACGTGGGATCAAGAAACCATCTTGGAAGGTTTCTGGGTAGTTGCTCAGATCCTTAGTTCCAAGCTCAGTTCCCTAGTTGCACGGCAGAGGCCACATGAATTGGAGACAGCCTGCCTCACAGAGCCCTTTCTGAATTTGTGACCCACAGCGTTGTGGGAAGAAGTGAAAAATTGGGGGAAAAAAAACAAACACCAAGTTGTGTGGGTTCTGCTTCTGTTAATGGCCCTGTGTGCTACCATTGGACTGGTCCTCCTGCAGATAATACTTGTAAACTCTGGACAAAAGACAGCCGTGTGAACATAATCAAATTTGACACAAACCGGCAGGTTTGGGAATTGAATTGCCACTTAGAAGAAGGGAGCAGCCCCGTGTGTGCTGTGCAGGACAATTATTAGAACTCTGAAAGAAAATCTGTACTCCCTTCACCTTCAGGATGAAATGGACAGTTTGGAGTAACCACAGCCGTTGGAAAGTGAAGGAGGGACTCCCGGGTGGGAGAAAGCAAGCCCCGGATTCTGGGCACCTGCTGCCTGAGTCCATGCCGATGCCTGAATCACACATGCGGGGCAGGCTCCAGGCAGCTGAGCCAAGGATTAAACGATTGTACTGAGATTTGAGCTGCCGTGCCAGAGTTTACAGTTTAACTCCAACCAAGATCATTGCTTGCTAAAACAAAAATATTCAGCATTTTCTAGAGGAATAAAATAGAAACCAGAGTTTCCGTGGCCTAGCATTCGCAATGTCCAGGATACAGTCCACGCTTACTGTAAGCACAAGAAAGTATGCCCCGTTTTCCGAGAGAAAAAAGATGGCCAACAGAAACTTCAGGGACACAGACATTGGGTTTAGCAGACAGAGATTTTAAAGCAATTGTAACTATGCTCAAGGATGTAAAGGAAAATATACTCCTAATGAATGAAAAGATAGTGTAACTCAACAGAGAAATAGAAACTAAAAAAATAAAAATCAAAGTGTAAGGGCCAAATGGAAAATCTAGAACTGAAAAACACGGTATCCAAAATACAATTTGAAAATTTTACTGAATGAGCTTGACAACTCCAGAGAGGTGACAGAGGAAAGAGTCAGTCAGTGTGCTTGGAGATAGAACCATAGAAGTCATCCAATCTGAAGAACAGAGAAAAGGTTGACAAGAGAACGGTCATCTGACGTCTCAATTCTGTGTGTTGTGCATCGTTGATCGTCGGAATCATTTCTACAGGATGTGGCACGGAACCAGATGCCAGATAGCTAGCTCAGATGTGCATCTAGCATCTCGACTCCTCCCCACTTTCAAGCAGGTATGAGTGAAAGACTACTAATCCCCTCCCCACCCTGGAAAGTTACTGGCCCGATTTTTGTGAGAGAAAGGTGATGGAGAATAAAAAACACTTTGCCTTTTTGATGACCAAGACTGCCTTTCTTGAGGAGCACAAAAGAGGTGGCTTTTCTTGTGCTTAACTATTCTTTTGTTGCCGATTTGGATAGGCCTCTTATAGGAACAAAACGTAGTAACCCTTAAAAGGCTTGTGAAATAACTCACTCAAGTCAGGATCAGGTTGCACCATAAGTAAATCTGGAGTGTGCCCAAGTGCTGCTGTGGAGAGGTCATCGGGGCTCACAGGAAGTCGGTGGTATGTTCCTTCACGTGTGTGATTGCTAATAGCCCTCCTGGTTTCTGAGCAAACATTCTCGAAGGAATGAGAAAGGTCATTCTCTCAGTAGAAGAATGCCCCTGTTGCCCCTGCTTTCTTACTGTGCCAACGAAGTGCCTTCCCTGAACCCATTCCTTCTGGGATTTGTTTCTCCTTCCAAAGAATCTGCCACGGCGTCACAGTCCTAGAAGCTTCTTCATTCTTGTAGTCAAATCCTGGTTCTCGCTGGCTGTTAGACATTGACCTTGGTCATTGTTGCCTCCAGGGAAAGCAATCACACGCATTAAAGATAACTTTAGTCGCGGTGTTAGAGAGACAGAGGATTATGCGGTGTTAGAGAGACAGAGGATTATGCGGCGTAGTGGGTCTCTATCACCAGGCTCTTGCTTCCACCCAGATTTGGGCCCAAAGGGAAATTTGGCTCCGTCTCTGCTCTAACTCTGTTTGAGTTAGGGGGATTTTGTGCCACCTAATCTGATTTGGTTCATTCTTCAACCCAGAGGAAGGGACTGATACCCTGTTGAGTGTTTCTTATGTCCCAGCGTGGTGTAGAGTGAATTACATGTCTTATCAACTTGGATATTTGTATCAGCCCCGAAAAGCAGGCTCTGTTAACCACGTTTTAGGAGAGGCCACCAGGTTGGTGAGTTGCCCGATCCAGAGTAGTATTTAGATTTGTCTGACTCTGAGCTCCTGGGCCTGTACCATCATGCCTGCCTCTCATTTAAGAGCGTTCTGGGGTTTGCAAGAAGAGGTTTACAACAGGCTTCCTTCCTGATGGACCTCAGACCGAAGGTGCTGGCGGCTGGTGAGTCTGCATCTACTAGGCCAGCCGGGCCCCTCGTGCCCCGTCTCGGCTCAAGTCCGGCCCCCCCGGGGACTCGCATCTCTGTCTCTGATTCATCTACTCGTCAAATGTGAATGTTCCTGGCTGTGGGGACCTTTTGTTGGATGAAACAGACGGGTATCTCTTCTGTGAAGCTGCCACTCGAGAAGCATCTAGGGCCTAATTATCCTTGCCTCTTTGAACTAGGATCCCAAAATGATTGACAGATTTTCCTAGATCTTTGTGCACTGCCTGGTTGCTTGGAGGTCTGATCAGAAGCCGTTTAAGCCCAGCTGGGTCTCTGTGCTTGTCCGCGTAAGTTCATTCTTTGCACTGAATGTGGTGGCCCCCGCCTGGATGGCACCCTTTACGGTTGTGGGGCCCTTTCCCTGTTATAAAGATCCTTTTATCTACATTAGTTTAGTGGAGGCTTCGGATGCCTCTGTGGAAAAGGCTAAAAAGACACCATCATCATTTTCTAAATGAGGAAACCAAGGCTCAGAGAGACTGTGATTTCATTCAGTTAGCATTTTTCGCATAGAAACTCCTGCTGCGCGCTCTGGAGGAGACTGAGTCACCTTCGTAGGGAGGTCTGCGTGGCACCGGGTACCTCTGAAAAAAGCCCCTGTGGCCCACCCTCCTGTCCGCGAGGAGCAGGTGAGGTGTGGTCCTGTGGGCGGGCTGTGCCAGCTAGCAGTCCCTCTGTCTCTCAAGGGCAGGAGCCGACTGCACCATCGTGACAGGAAGGGTGACAGTCCCCCTTTGCATTTGTGTCTCTGGGCTCTGGGTGGGACGGTCCAGTGTGCCTGGCCTTGGATGGAAGTTTATTTCCCCAGGCCTCCCCTGGGTCTTGAACTCTTAGTTCGCTGCCCGTGATGGGTCGTGGTGTTTCTTGAATTGTAAAAGGGTTGCTGACTCCCTTTTTCCCAGGTCGTGGTAGGGAGCTGTTCACAAACACTTGGTGACTTCTGTTCTTACCTTGTTTTCTGTGCTCGACAAAACATAGTATCTCCTCGCTGCGTCTCTAGTGATTGGTTTACTTTTAAACCTTTGTGGACCTGAAATGGAGATTCTGTTTTGGTTTCTATTGTAAGAAGCACATGGGTATCAATGCCGTAAACATGAAGAAAGCATTCTTTGGCTGCCTCTTTGTTAGCCGAAGGAATGCATGGTTTACTTTTTTTCTTCCCTGTTCTCTCCTTCGCTATTGTCAGAAATGCTCTAAGGGAATTCTTCATGAGAAAAAAAAAAAAAACCAAACCCGGTTGCTGGTTTTTTTTCCATAAAGCTAAGTGCGTGTATTCAAAGCGGATCAGCAAATGAACTAGTTTGTCTGCCTTCATTTCCCCCCAAAGAAGTTGTATCGACTGCACCGGGCCCTCCGCAGTTTGGGTTATTTGGTCCATTCTGCCAAAAGGTTTGTGGAAATGCCGCTCAGTCCCTCTTTCTCCTCCTCCCTGATAGAAAAGATTCCCAGCATTCACACATATGTTGGATCCCATGTGTTCAGACATATGCACACAGAAAGCTTTCATCGCAGCCCTGGCTTCATTTTAAAAATAAGCCTCCGGCGCACGGACAAGTCCAGCACGTGAAGACCGTGCGCTGGGTGGCCAGCTCTGAGTCCCAGGCCCGAAGTATCTGCTACGGAGGTAGGTGTCATCTAGACACGTGGAAGACCTCTGTGCTCTGTTTTTGACGAAGGAAGTTCTGCCCGTTGTGTTACCCTCAACAGCTAAATTGTGCCTCCCGCACAGCAGGCATTCGGGAAGTGCTCGCGTGGGGATTCATGGTCAGCATCTCCACACACCGAACACAGTTTTAGGTTCTGGAAATAGAAAGCAAGTAAGACATGACCCTCCTCCTCAAGGAGTGTGTATTTTACCGTAAAACGTCCTTATTCTGTTTGCAAACAGAGACATGTAGTGAGAATAAAACCGCTTTTCCACGTGAAAATCAGAGTTCCTCTAGATTTGGGGTTCTGTAATTATTTTTGAAAGTCTTTCATGTTTGTCACGTATTTGAATATATTCTAACTTACTGTAACATGACTTATTTTGATTTGACTTACCCAGATCTGAATTTTAGACTATAAGAACATCTGCAAAGTGTAATATTCGCAAGGAGTTAAACGATATTTCTTTAACCCCAAATTTAGCTTTATAGATCCCAGTGTACTTTTTTCGTTAAAAAAGTTTTACACTAAACTTAACACTTGTTAAGCGATCATAACATGATTGTTTTTTCACTGCTTTTTTTTCTGGAGGGGGACTGGTACCTTCAGCTTTTAGCATCTAGATGTGACGGGTCAAGAGCAGGCCAGCTGTTCAACCCTTTTTTATGATTTCTTTCTATTTGACATGTTCTCAACCAGCATATTTGCCTATCAGATCATGAACCCGAAATAATCAGTTGCTATTTCCTAATCCTTTTTTTAGGTTTGTTTATTTTTGAGAGAGTGCGAGCAGGGGAGGGGCAGGGAGAGGGGGAGACGGAGGATCCGAGGCAGGCTCCAGGCTCTGTCTGAGCTGTCCGCACAGATCCTGACGCGGGGCTCGAACCCACGAACCGTGAGATCACGACCTGAGCCGAAGTCGGACGCTTCACCGACTGAGCCCCCCAGGGGTCCCCAGTCATTTTAGTGAGGCCGTTGCTCTTGGGGAGGGTCAGTGCTTGCTTTGTGCTGCGTCCCTACTGCTGGCTTGTCGGTTCCCCGGGGGGTTGATGGGAGCGCAGGGAAGGGCATGCCCGACGAGTGTGGGGGGGTCCTCCGTGCCGCTGTATGGTGGGCCCTGTGTCCTCATGCAGGACCAGCGCCTGCGTTCTCGGCCTGTGGGTTCTTTACCCAGGTGACCGTAGCTTGGCCCCAAGGTCACAGGTGCCTTCTCTGGCCACTGCAGGGAAGGCTTTCCACCCACGCTCACCTCTGGAGCCCATACCTACTCCTCTTTACCCCGACTTTATCCTGGACTCATACCCTCCATTTCTGTATGTAAATGTGTTACTGGCTGTGGATTCTGGCACACGTGTCCGTATGCAGGTGGCTGTCATTTATGGCTCCAGTGTAGCACACACATGTAAACTGACCCCTGGCAGTTCATGCAGTGTCACTCACTTTTACCTTGGCAAAGCCTGGTTCCTTCCCAGTCATCTCTCCACGCCCCCCCCCCCCCCCAACCGGTGTCCTTTCATGAGATTGCTCTCCCCAGGTCTTCTCGGCTGGTAATACCGTAATCTGCACGCTTTGCCACATATGTAGTTTTCCATTTTTACGGAAATCTTCCACCCGTACCTCCGTGCCTGACTACTGGGAGACTTCAGGTAGGCTGGTGCAGACATCCCGGCGGTGGGTTCTCCCGCCCGTGGCTCCTCTGTCTTTGCGTGCTTCGTCACATTTGGGCCCACGAGTAGATGTGATACTCATACAGCAAGCTGAGAACGGTACAGAGAACCCACGCGGAACCTCGTGGTTAGACACCCCAGCTCTGCCTCGTAGTTTACCGTCTCTTAGCTGTGTAGGCTTGGACAAGTGATTTAACCTCTCTGAGCCTCAGCTCCATCACGTGTAAAACACCTGCCTGTGTGGCCGGAGGGATGAAGTGAGATCGCGTGCGGGAAGTGGCTGACAGCATGTGTGTGGCCTCTCCCCGCCGCTCCCCTCCCGTCCCACTGTAACTGAGAGGCTCCGCTTCAGTCAGTGTCTCCCAGTGCCTATATTTAAATGGAAATTTATGGACAGCATCTCACGGGTATTTACACAGTTTAAAGTAACCCTCACATACCGTCTACTGTGTTCAGCGCTTTTCTCATAGATGGGGCTTTTGGAAGGAAGTAAAATGGAGTAGACAAAACTTCCTTCAGGACGGGAATCCTTTTTTCCCCGGTCACTTTGACCACACCTGCGCTCTGAGTTGAATTTCTCTTTTGTTATTGCCTAGGAAAGAACCGAAGGGTTTTCTCTGTGGGTCCCTGAATCCGTTCTAGCTCACTTCTGAGAGCGTGTTAAGGAACTTTCACATTACAGGGACCTGGCCTGTCTGGGTGAGCCTGTGTCTGTCCTCTGTCAGAAACAAGTTGCCCAGAATCGCAGTTTATTGATTTGAAGATTGAACGTATAGGCAAGATCCGGCTTGCTTCGAATTCCTCTTCTTTGTAATGTAATCCTAGTTCAAGAAATATGTCAAAATTCATAAATCAAGCTGTCACCATTAGTTTCCTGAACCTACAGTTCCTGTTACAGTAGGCGAAATTAAAATTCCTACCTAGAGGACACATACCGTGGCTCTGCTTCGTGCAGCTGTAAATTTTTTCTTTTTAAAGACCCAAAACCCCTTTTTGTGTCTTGTCACGGAGCGATCAGCTTGTTCTTTCGGAGAAAAGAGGTAAATTATTTAAAAGGAGGAATCATACTAAAGGTGCAAATAAAATGTAACAGCCTGCTGGTGGCTGTTGTTTCACTCCTGCACACGAACCAGGCCCCAGGCCTGGGCTTTCTCGAGCATGCGGCCTCCTCGGCCCTCTTCCCCACCGACCTGTAAGCTCCTTGAAGGCAGCACGCACCCTGTCCGGTGAATCCCTGCCACAGCTCCTGGTGTGCAGCACCAGGAGTCCGTGAACCGTGGATCGGTGCCCCCCTGTGCTGGTCACTCGGTGTTTGGAGGAGGAGTCAAGTTACTCTCTGGGAGCGATAGGCTACATTCTGCCTCCAGAACCAAACTCTGCCGGCTGGCCTCTACTGTTCTGCACCTACCAGAAAAAGACGTTTGAGGCTTGTCGCTTGAAACCTTTGACCAGCTGGTGAGACTCCTTAGAGCAGGCACGTTTTACAGAGCAGCGCAGGGGGAGCTGGCGGTGGAGTCGTTCTGGACAGCGGTCATGTTCCTTGGTTCTGGCCGAACCGTTTTCTTTGTTGTCTGAAGTGCCCCAGGAGTACGTGACTTCTTGGAGGTTAGCGTAGAGACCTACATTCCTGGGACGTGCATATTTGGAGAGGCATGATTGATCCATCTCCTGCGTACCGAAAGGAAGTCACTGGGCGAGTATTTGTCTGTGGTGACTCAGCAGTTTGTAAAAGCCTGGAATCCGATTTTCTTAACTGCCACTCCGTTTTCTTTACTGTGCCCTCTGATCAGTTTCTAGACAACAGGGATTTTAAATGGGTTCATGTTTCACGGTAAAAACAATGATTTCACAGTATCCATAACAAGAAATAGCTGAGACTTTAGGTGACAGAAAACTAGCCACGTAAACCGAGACAAGTACCGTGTTCCTGGGTGGAAATGTGGGGATATTATAAAGACACTGTTTGGTACTGTTTTTACACTGCTTTATCTGTTTATTGGTAGGCCAATTATATCCCCACTAAAGGGGAAAAAAATCCCAGAATTTTGACCAAAAAAATGTGAAAAGAATTAGAGAATTATTTTAGCAATACTAAGATATACTTAAAAAAATATTTTTTTAATGTTTATTTTGCCTGAGCGGGGGAAGGGCAGAGAGAGAGAGGGAGACACAGAATCTGAAGCAGGCTTCAGGCTCCCAACTGTCAACACAGAGCCCGACGCAGGGCTTGAACCCATGAACCGCGAGATCATGACCTGAGCCGAAGTCGGACACTCAACCGACTGAGCCACCCAGGCGCCTCCAAAATAAACATACTTTACAGCTAAAATAATCAACAATGTCCAGAGCGTATAGGTTGGTGGAACAGAGCATGTACTTTGGAAGCAGACCCCCAGAGGGGAGAAGGCCCCATGTGACCAGAGAGGAGAGGGAGCTTGTTAACTATTCGAAAAAGGCTAAGCTTACCTGGAGGAAACACTAAGACAAAGTTGTGTCGATTAAGGAATAAAGTGTTACGGATAGGAATCATGGGAATCTGGAACAGCACATAATTAACTTGTCAGAATAACCAGGGATATTTTATGGAGCAGGAATAATGAAGATTAGCATAGATGGGACTGTAAATAAGGGAGGAACTCGGGCGTGGAGCTCCTGTCTGAGTTGGGCTAGATAGATAGTGCGTGGCTGATCGTGAGCAAATTATTCATCCTGTCTGTGACTCAGTTTACTCAACCCAAAATGGAGTCATGGCAAAGGGTGGCTGTGAGGGTTAGATAATCCGTTTAGGACATGTGATAAGCCTTTAGTCAAGGCCAGCTGTATTTGTGTTACCAACTTTTCCATAATTGGAAATGTTTAAGTAAATTACGGTAATGTGATACGCAGCCAATAAAAATCATGTTTTCAGAGAACATTTATTGTCTCGAAACAGTCAGTGCTCAGGATAACATGCTCGGTGGGAATTCAATACTGTATCTGAGGAGCCACGCGTTCATGTGTATCTGTGTGGTAAGCGTACTTTAGAGGCACGAATACATAGACGCATAACAAATGGATCCCGCACAGATAGACTACAGCTGTCTCTGGTTGGTGAAGTTAGGGTGGGTTTTATTTTTTCCTGTATACTTGTTCGTAGTCTTAACAGTGAATGTGAATTTCTTTCCTAATAACGAGAAGGTGCTATTCAAAAAGGAAAGGGGTGCATGTCTAGAGTTCCTGATAAGAGAATATACTTCGTTCATTGGGGACTGAAATAGTTCTTCATTCTACTTTCCACGGTAGGGACGGCATCTTGACCCCCACTCCCTGGCCGAGGTCTGGGGGCTTTAACAGTTACAATTTCAATTATATTTTTAATTGAAAGATTCTAACAAGCAAAACGTTAGCCTACAACGTGGATATTTTGCTAACGAATAATAGTGGGGATGGAGGTGGTAGGTGTGTGTGTGTGTGTGTGTGTGAAAGAGTGTGAGGGGGAGTGAGAGAGAAGAAAACGTAAAGATGATTTTTCTAGTGTGTTAAACTTCTTTTTTTCCCCCCTTGAAAAGAATAGGAATTTGAATTTACCCTTTATTGTCAGGTGTTCTGTTTTGGGTACGTTAGCATCTGCTGAATGCTCAGGTATCCAAGCTTTCTAGCACATACCCCCACCTAGTGTGGATCTGAGTACTTTGACGTTGTGAAGTCTCTTTGTATCTCCCCAGGCTCTCCTTCATTGAGAAAAGTGCTCTTTCAAATATTGGAGAGTCTCCCATTTCTTTCAAAGGCTAGAGTGGAACTGTCTGTCACGCATCTAACACAGTTTTGATCCTTACCATATTTTGCTTTTTCTGTTTTTTCTTTCCCCCCGGCAGCAACTAAAAAGAGGATCAAAGCCACGTTCCTATAATGGCCTTGTTTTCGTCAGCGCTTGAAGTCACGACCGGACTGCGCCCTCCACCCCTTTTTAAAAGCCTGTCGCTTGTCTTGTCCCGATAGAATTTAATTTCATACCCATTACATTCTAGTGGACCAGGAATGATATGTAGTCCCAAGCTGTGGATTTTAGTTTGAATTTAAATCTGCTGCCGTGTTGCAGTCAAGAGTGAAGTCGGCAATAATTCTGAGTTCCCAAGTACGAGCGAACATGCTATTTGGCGTAGGGGCAAGAGCTTTCAGTTCAGCTCAACAGATACGTGCCTGCCATATGCTGTGTACCAGCCAGCGCTCCAGGCACTGGGAGTGCAGAAACGGATTTGGCCTGGTGCTTACTCCCAAGGAATGCACAGTGTAAAGGGGGAGACAGGTGTAAAAACGGATCGTTCCAGTAGAGTAGAGTAAGTGGTGTGTGAAAAGTATTCCGACTGAGTAGGAGAAATGCTGCAAAGGCTTCGTACAAGGGGCTCACCTTGGAGCTTCCTGAAGGGCCTCCAGGATCTCGGCCTTCAGGGAAGAATTAGGAGCAACGGGGCAGGTGGAGGAAAGGCTTGGCTTTGGGGGCAGGCGGGTGGGACCCCCTGCCTTGGGCCTTTGCTGGGACCTGAGGGGTGGGGGGTGGGGGTGCGGAGGTGACAGAGCGGCGGGCCGTGGGGTTCTGTGGGCCACGCCGATGGGCCCTGAACTCCGCTGGAGGAATTGTATGTCCTCGTAAATTTATTGAAATATCTTTCAGCTCTGAAAATGGTTTTGGGTCTCCTTCACACCCACATATTCCTTCTTTGTGTTCTCTGTGTGTGTTTTATCTTTTGCCGAACTTCTTCCCTCTTTCACATTGTGTTATTATTTCTAGCCCTCGGGGTAGAATTTTCTCATTTGTCACCCCCCTTCCCCAACTCCTCTCCCCTCCTCTTCCTTCCGTCTCCCTCCCTGTGGTTTGCCCGCAGGGATTTCTCGTGGTCCCCTGGGTCGTGCACTTGCTCACAGAGGAGTCTGCTTCTGCTTCCCGTCTCCTAGGGCCCTCGAGGGTCCACAGATCCCACGTCTCACCGGTTTCTGTGTTGTTATTTCTTGACCAGGGGTTCCAGTGGCACACCAGCAGTGTGGACCCTGCACCTCCCTGTGGAAGTGGCCCCATCCCACCCCGACCAGATCTCCGGGCAAACTACAAGCCTCATTAAATGAGCAGACAGAGTTTTCAGCCTGTGGTGGGGCCTCATTCCGCACTGGGGGTTTTCATTCCTGGTCACTGCCCACTGAGGGCCACTTGCCTCAGTCAGACCGACTGAGCCCCCCGGGGGCCGGCCCCAGTGGTGATAACATTCTGACTGCCTTCTCGGAGTGCCTCCTGTGTAGACTCGAGTGTGGCGTTCTAGACGCGTGCTTTATTTCATCCCATCCAATTCCACAGCCGTGTTCACCGAGTCGGTCCGCCTCTCCAGGCTCAGCGTGGTGGGGTAGGCCCGGTTCCCGACAGCGTCGATCTCAGTGCTGGCTCGGTTCCCCGAAGCTCTCGGAGCAGGGCCTCGGCCTGTCTCGGGCCGGCCCGTGAGCAGGCCGCCCCCGCGAATGGGCGCCGAGAGAGGGAAAAAGCTAAGGTCCTTTTCCGCCTGAGCTGCATGTAGATGGTCGCTGTCGCCCCCCCCCCCCCCCCCCCCCCCCCCCCCCAACCTACTGGCTCTCTCTTGGGTGCAGGGCCTGGGAAGGAGGACCCTCTGGTCCCTGCTCGTCAGGTTAGCCCTCTAAGCCTTCCAGGTCAGCTTCGGGAATTCTCGTGCCTGTATGGAGCTGCCGGTATCTGTGAAGAGCTGCCTCTCACCTGGGCAAGGAGGGGCCCTGGTTCTCAGGACGCCTCTGTCTTCCCTCTGTGTTTCATCATGCTCGGTGTCCCACTATGAACCCTTTGCTTCTCGTAGCTCACGTTTGTGTTAAAAGGCAAAGGAGCCTTGGAGGGGAAACACTTGAGAGCCGCCTCGGTCTCCCGCATATCTGTGCGACGCGTTGCCGTCTTTCCCCTGATGGTGAGGACAGCCCACGCTTAGTTTCTGTGGTCCGTCACGATGGTCTGTGCCAATAGACGATGGTCTATTATTTAATGGTAATAACTTGGACACCTACATTTTCTTTTGGAGAAAAGTCATTAGTTGCCTTGGCTGCTTACTTCGATTGGAAAAATAAAATTTTAAGCCCTGTTCAGGACCCTGGAAAATAAGTTACTTCTAAAATGAGAAACAGCAGCAGTGACAGTATTAGGAGCAAGTGTGGTGCCCGCTGGGCCGGAGACGCCTCGTCAGCCCCTTACAACTGTCTGTGCATTTATCCTCGTGATGTTTCCTGGAGTAGGGTATATCATCATCCCTGCCTCACAAATTTGTAAACGGAGGCCTACCCGGGTTCCCGAACTTTCGCAGGGTCACATGTAGCGAGTCAGCAGTAGAGCCACGTAAGAATCCGGGCAGCCCGGCTTCAGACCCAGGCTCTGGAGCCGGCCACCCCGCCTCCCAGCTGCCCGCTCTCCTATCCGTGTTTGGCCTAGACTCATCGTCGGCTGGGTCTCTGGGATGGTTGTCCGCTGGGGACATTGTGAGCCGAAGACATGATTCTTCCAGTTTCTCTGTGTGGCCCCGGAGTCGGTTTCTGTGAATGCACACAGAAGCCCCAGTATCAATCTTTCAGTGCAAGAGTCAGTTTTTTGTGAATTAAGTTTAAAATAGGATTGTCTTTGCTCACCCAGACGATTTTTAAGCTTTCAAAGACTGACATTTCAAAAAAGAGGTCTTGATTAAAGAAACTTTTATCTGCTAATACATAACACACACACACACACACACACACACACACACACACACACCCAGGCAAAGAGAATGTGTGTTGTTTAATCATTTAAAGAAAAATCCAACTATTAGCATTAAAAGAAAATAGCTAAGCAGCATCTATGATGAGCTTCTTAAAAGGTCTTTCCAGTTTTTGTTTGATGTTACCTGAGGAGGCCCTCGGGCACGGGGGCTGCTCTCCGAGAAGGGCAGGAGACCGAGCGGAGGGGCCTCACCCAAAGCTTCCTTGTGTGTGTGGTGGGGAGTGATTGTCCTTTTCAGGTTGAAGTGTTTGTATTATTGTACATCTTACGTTACAAATCCTTCCCCAAGCCGCACTTAGCTCATGTTACTCTTGGACTTTTGAATAATTGCTTTAGCGTGAGACTCATTTCTGGGTGTGATGTAGTGAGAGTGTTGAATTTACCCACTGGAGAAATCCAGCGGGAAACTTTCAAAGTGAGTCCTTTCCGCGGCAGAGTTGGGGCCCGAGGGCCGCCGGAGCTGAAGTTCTGTGTGTTTAATCCCACGGGGACGGTGCGTGACCGTGGAGGAGGAGGGAGCCAGGGTGAGGACTGTAACTAAGAGGACAGACACGGTTTGAGATGTTTTCCGAAGCAGATCACACCCTCCTCCTCCTCTCTGGGGCGAGGAGTGACTCTGGGTCTGCACCTGCAGCTCCAGAACGGACAGCCTGGGGGCTGGGGGTGTGGAGGAGGAGGGCCGGGAAGTCTGAGCCGGGAGGTGGGGGAGGTGGGCGGCGGGGGTGTTGACAGGAAGAATCCGACTGGCAGGCCTCTGGGAGCGGAGGGGAGGGCGTGTCTCCCGCCTGCTGGAATTTCAGCCCTGGCAACTCTGGGGCTACATCCCCCTCCCTCCCCTAACCAAAAACAAAGCAAAACAAAAAAATATCTCAGTGCTTCAGTGCAGCGAGGGGCAGTACCAGCTGCCCTGCTAAACGGCGGGCGGCCGCGCCGAGGTGCGCCCTCCGGCCGCCGGGCCCCGGCGGGAGCCCTCGGAGCCGCCCCGAGCCCTGGCCCAGCCCTGGGGTCCCCCAGGGGTGCGCCGCAAAAGGGAGGAGTGGACGTTTCATTCGGCGCTTGGAGAAGGAGATGGGTCCGTTCTGGACTCCGCTCAAGACAGATTTGTGTCTCATCTCGAAAAATCATTTCTAGCAGTTTTAGAAGAAACCTTAGCGCAGCACTGGTAAATACGGAGAGGACAAAACATGTTCTTTTCCACATACACAGAGGACTCGGGGAGTTTCGTGGACACTAACCTTATGGGTCAAATTGTTTGGGAATTTTAGTTACCAAAGTTTTGACTCAAATTCTCAGTTGGCATTTCATTTGCCTTTCAGTGTTCTCCGCCTTCTGGGTAGTTTTTCTAAACCATTCAGCTTGGCTTTATCAGGAAGTTAAACACTGATAACGCTTTCCCCGTATCTGACGTAGTCACTGAAGTGGCATTTATTAGACTTCTGTGTACACTGTTTATTGGTTTTATTTCAATTTGCAAAAGAGGAAACACAGAGTTCAGCTTTTGTGCGGAGATGCACAGACTCAGATTACACCTAACGCTCCCAAGTTGGGATGGCCGAGAGTGACTCGGCCCTGTCGCCGGAACGTGGCCGCAGGAAGGCTCGTGCGGCGGTCCGGGGCCCCGGTGCCGCTTCCACGGACCCTCAGCCCTGTCACCCTGCGCTCCCAGGCTCCCAGCTGTCCCCCCTGCCCTCCCCTGGGAAGTCGGTCTGTGGCCCTGGTAGTGCTGTTGTCAGGAGCGGGGGAGCGCGGACCGTCATCGGTGCCTCCGTGTGGCGCCACGGGCTTTCTGGCCATTTTGGATCCGTGTACAAGCTCGGTGGGTGAAACGACAGATCCGTGGCTTGAGATTCACCTGCTGTAGTGTCGTGCCTCATTGTTTCTGGTTCAGAACTTTAGATTCAAGCGACTGGTTTTGAAAAACCGAAGTTGTCCGTGGACCATCACGCCTGATTGCAAGATCGCCTCTGACGTGTGCCCGTCCACGGCTTCGGGGACTCTTCGTCAGTGCGGTGTTTTGCGCGCTGACGGTTGGTTATCTTTAAGATGTTGTTTTAGGTTGCCAGGCGTTAATTGAAACGCACACTGGCCTGTGTGCCTGCGCATGCACGCATGCCTACACGCTCAGCAGAGCGCCAGGAGCTGTGATTTAAAGTGGAATTGATAGAGCAGTGTGTAATGTGTTATATTTAGGCAGGCTCCTCGTACAGCTTCATGTGACATCTCGTTTGTTAAAAGCCCGAGGCATCAGTAATCTTTATAGCAAGAATTCTAGCGCTGTGTTATGCATTCCAGGCTCACTGTCTCTTCTGCCCACTAAATATATGGCTTTTATGGACTTATAAATCATGACAGTAGGATTCGTACATACCCAAAAACGAAGGGATTAAATCTTTACAGGGTTACCAAGATTTAATGTAATTTAGACATTATTCTTACTTGGAAGTAACGTTTTTATCTAAAGGCAGCGTATCTCATATCTTTGAAGGGAATCCGAAAAACATAGCGCCAGAGAAACGAATATCTGTTAAGAGTGTACCGTGTGCCACACGTTGTGCTCAAGTGCCAGGGCGGAAGGACGGGAGAGAGGTGGTCCTAGCCCTGGAGGGACACGCACCTGGAGGAGGGTGCCGAAAAGGAAAAGATTACCGTGCTGTCTGAGAAGTACTGTCTTCACGATAGACGTAAGAGGCCGGTACTGCGTGGTTGGGGACAGACGGGCAGGGCGGAGAAGTCCCCGTTCTTCTTGTGGCTCCCAACCTTGAAGGGAGAAGGGCTTCCCGAGGGCGTTGACGCTGCACAGACTTTCGGGATAAGTGTTTAATGATGTTGTCAGCAGACGCCGGGTTCACCTAACTGTTCATAAATTTTTCCCTCCCTCCGTCTCTCTCCTTCTTGGCAGCTAAGGAAGACAGAGGGGTGGGTAGAACAGTTAGTCGTGGCTTCTCTCTCTCTCTCTCTCTCTCTCTCTCATTCAGGCACCAAAAAATGCACAGATTTTTAATGAATGATTCGGTAAGTGTCGACAAACGTATACACCCGTGTAACTGTCACCCCAGTCAACGTGGACAGGACGTTTTCATCACCTCAGAAGGTCCTGCCATGTCGAGGCTGGCTTCTGGGTGCCAGTACGGCATCGTGCCCCAAGTAAGGGATGGGGAGCAGGCCGGAGTCCTGGGCTGCATTCTTCTCCTGTGGGGACATAGACTCGTGCTAAGCGTCCACTTTCCTGTATTTACACCTCACTGCGAGCAGTGGCCCACCTCTGGCGTCCTGGCACACGCCGGGGCCCAGTTCAGGGCCCCCGGAGCAGTAGTCTTTCCCGTCTCCTGATGATGTTCTGGACCCTCGGCATGAGCTTTTAGGTAGATTTCTTGCAGGCCAGGTCCCCCTGGGAACGTGTCTTCGTTAGAGTCGTCCGCACTATACTCAGCACGTGTAGGGTTTACTCAGACATCGGGGATGGTTATTCTAATTCTTCCCTTCAGCTCAGCAAGCACCTACTGAGTGTCTGCCTTATGCCAGACTCTGTTCAACTCTGGGTTCCAAGACCCAGTCGGGTGCAATTTCATTCTTGAGTAGCTTATGATCCAGGGTGGGGTGGAGGCGGTTAAACGGACAGGTATCCTAGCGAAGGGGGGTGTAAGCATCAAGAGTTGGGGCATCAGTGGAAGCTTCCCCGGAATAACAGTAGCGGTGGTAAAAGTAGTTGCCCCTTGGTTGCCGAGTGCTTGCTAAGTGCCAGGCAGGTCTCGGTACTCAGCTCCTAACTCATTTGTGTTTCCTGATGCTGTTTTTCCCATTTTGCAGATGACAGCAAACAACACTGAGGGCCAGACAAGTTAAGTATCTGTGCCCAGGACCCCACAGCTGTTAAGAGACATGAGTAAGAGAGACTTTGTTATTTAGGCTGCTTGGATTGGGGGGTGGGGGTGGGGTGGGGTGTATTTGTTCCCACAGGACAGATTAACCTATCCCAGCTGGTGTGAGGGTCCGTATGGAAGGGACTGGGACAGGAGGACTCCCCCATCCCATCCTGGGGAGGAGAAGGCAGTTCGACTTTGGCCACGGGCCTCTGGAGTGGAGGGAGGCCTGATTGGGGCATGAAGAGAAGACAGGAAATGAAGGGACCTGACAGGAAGAAGCCCAGAGAGGCAGGGCTGCTGGGGACATGGCTCTTGGTGGACCAGCTGCGGGGAGAAGTGAGCTAGCGGCTCGTAGAGGCCTGACCGTGGCCAGGGCCGCCTCGGCAGTTTGAGCTGCCGTTGAAGTGCCATCTAGAATATGGCGGGGCCTCTCCTCACTCCTGGGCACCTGCGTGAGTGCTCCGGCCGCTCTTAGGGCGAACGAATGAAGATTTCCAAATACGACTGTTCTCGAACCGTGAAACTCCTCCAAGCTCTTGCTTACTGGCGTATCTATCTGCTTTTTCATTCCCTTCTCCCCTTTATAGGAAGGTTGGAAGAGCAGTAATTGATGAAATTGTACTATAAGAGGTATAAACTCCTTTTAAAAGTGAAAGTTAACTGTGGTGCAGGCTTGTGATACAGTTTGTGCTAGGAAACATCTTTTTCCTTTTTATGGAACTTGCAAATGCAGTGAATAAGACGTTTTATACAAGCCTTTTATCATCTACTTCTTCTCTGCTTTTGCATGGTCATTATTAGTAATTACACAAAAATCTGTTCTAAGCGACACCCCAGGGAATGGCAGAAGTTGGTTGCTCGTCTAAATGGTCTCTAATTAAAGTTGAAAAAAATTAGGTTGTCGTGGAGGTATTTTTCAAATGTTGGCTAAAACAGAGGAGGCTGGTTTAAGAGCAGTGGGGTTGAAATGGTACTTAAATGGATTAAAGTTTAATTTGTTTTTTTAAAAAACCACATCTGTCTGGGATGTTGTAGGTACGGTACTAATTTTCAGCAGGTGAATGGACCAGGTGAGCCTTTGCCTTCTGACTCCCAGGGATTTCTGATCCTTAAAACAATTTCCTATTTAAACCTATGTTTTTACTTTGCTTTATGGTTTAAATGAGCTGAACAATGAAAATCAGTCATCAAAATGATATTGTACTCCTAACAATTACAGAAATGGAGGCTTGAAGTTATTGGCGGGGCGGGAGGGAGTAAATTAATTCCTTCTGTCTGTGCTGGCTTTGGTCATGGCATTTCTGAAGCTGCTTTTGTAACCCTTTCCCCTTCGGATGTCTCCCTTGACTGGTCTGTATTTCTTGAGGGGCAGTTACCTACTAGCGTGTGTGTGTGTGTGTGTGTGCACGTGTGTGTGCGTGTGCATCCGGCCTGATGGAGGGCCTGGCTCAGAATAGGCCCTCACACCTTCATGGATGCCTCTCCCCTGCCAACCAGAGGGGTGACTGTTTCTTACTTACCTTCGCAATAATAGATGACAGATAAAGCAGACTATTCCAGTCAGGTGCGGGATCCTTTGACTACTATATCTTCCTCGCTTAATATTGCTGATCATACACACACTTGGTGACATCTTTGAATGTGTCTCTGAACTGTATCGTTCTTTAGTAAAATGGTATTCTCACCCTGACTGGCTCGACTGTAATCAGATACGTGCCCTTGAACTTGCTGGGCCTTCCTGGATGTACACCCCACGCCCACCCCCACAGTCCTGCCCGACTAGGTCTGGTCCAGGCTCTTTCTAGCTGCTCTCACGCCGGCCAGGGAAGAGCTGAGCCAGAATGTGTATTGTGAGGATACGGTGAGGACAAGGAACCGTAGGGCAGGGGCTGAAGGGCCTCTCTGACCTCAGGGAGCTCTGAAGCCTTGAGAAGCCACAGCTGCCCCCTGCCCCCTCGGACGCCACCTAGCCGCACCTTCTAACTTCTCACGCATCCTGCCGCTCGCTGCCAGACGCGGTCCCCGTGTCTTGGTCCCAGATCCTGAGTGGGAATGGTTGCATGGCTTCTCTTGGCTCAGTTTCCATCCTTGTCGTAGGTTCCTGACCACTCGAGAGTTGTGGCCCCTGGACCCAAACAGAGGCCTCCCCTGGGGCCTTGTCCGAAACGCAAAATCTCCACCTCAGACCTGTCGAATGAGAGCCCGCACGTGAACAAGATCCCCGGCTGGTTTGAGTGTCCAGTGAATTTCAGAAGCGCTCGTGCGGGTCGTGGCCGCTCTCGCACCGAGTAAACAGGGAGGTCGTGATTGTAGCACGCTAGTGTAGAAGGAAGTCTGGAAGGTGACCCCCTGCCTGTGGCCAGCCCTCCCTGTCCCCCCCTGACCTGGTAACCCTCAGCGGCAGGGGCCGGTCGACGCCGGACAGAATATCCTGGAGGGGGCCGGAAGATGGCGGGAGAGCATTGGCAAGCCGGAGAAAGTTCCGCACAGGAGTGAGGTGGCGGGATGGGCCTCTTGTGTCCCCGGGAGGACAAGAGGTGACCGGCTGGAAAAGAGCTTTTCTTTTGGAGGGCTCCCGAGAGAGAGGGCGGCAACAGAGGTCTGGTCGGGAGTATAGGAGGCCTTTGAGTATCAGCTGAGGAATTTGGACCTCATGCCTCGTGTCCACTTTGCTCCGACACGTCGGCGGCCCTGCTGCCTGCCCTTCGCTCCCGCCCAGAGCCTCGTGTACTTTTCTCTCTGCCGGATTCTTGCTCCCTCATTCCTTCAGGTTTGGGCTCATCTCCTCGGAGGCCTTCCTGCCCCTCCTCCCTTGGAATTGTAGCCCCCCCGCCCCCAACCCCCTCCTCCCCTGTTCCTTTGGCACTCGCCGCTCTTTCCTCTGGCGTATTTCCTGCCATCTGTCATTCTGTGCATTTATGGGCTGTGTTTTGTATTTGTCTGCTCCCCACCCCCACGTTGTTCCTTGATTGTAAGGGCAGGGAGGATGGGCAGGGACCCTGCGACCCAGGATGTGGGGGCAGGGAGGCCGGCCCGGGACCCGGTTTCCCTTTGCTGCTCCGGTGCCTAGAACGGCACCAGACCTAAGTGGCCTCCGCGTGCAGGCCGACAAAATGGGGAAGTGTTTGTAAGGAGTCTCGTGGGGCATGAGATGCCCATCGTGTTGGATCTTTGACCACTTTTTGCTCCCACCGTATTTTCCAGCCTCCCCTTGCTTCTTTCCTCAAGCTGCGCGGTGTCGTTGGAGACCTATTGGAATACCTGTGTCGTGAACTCCGCCCCCGAAACGTGTCCACCCAGCTTCCTTGAGCCTTCCCAGTGGTGGCCTTTGCACTTACCTTTGATTCCAGGCACTAGAATCTCTTCCTCCAGTCCTCAGATGACCCATATCGCTCTCGCTTTGTGTAATCCTGAAGCACGTGAACCTGACCTCAGAAGCTGGCCACGTTTCCAAATCAAAATGGTCTGCCCCGCGTCCTCTTTCCCTTTCCCCTTCCACGTGAGGACGGCCAAGTTCACACCCCCAGCCCCATCCCCACCAGCACCTTCGCCTGCTGCTGCTAGAGTTGTGGATCAGTCCCTCTCAGCCGGCGGGCACCATGTTGGGTCACGAGCTGGCAGTTGGCAGAAGGGCTTCTCGCACATACGCGCCCACGGCGGCTCTGCCCTCCTCCGTGTGTCCTTGAGGGTCTGAGCTCCCAGAAGGCATCAGCTTTGCCTCTGGCTGACCCGGTTCGTTTTGCCCGGCTCTCCGGGCTTCACGGGCTGACTCACTCTTATCCTCCTGTCTTTCACCAGGGGTGGTTCTGTTGACTTTTCCCCCATTGTCCTTTGTGGGTAGATTTAAGCTAAGACACGAGCTAAGATAGGGTTTTTTTCTCATTTTTGGTATCAAATCCTTTCATGCTTTGGTGAAGAGCCACAAAATAGTCTCTTAAGCAACCAAAGAATTTACCCAAAACTGTGTTCAGATGAGACTCCCCGGATGGAACAAACAACAAAACTCCAAACCCGCACACATACTTGGTAAAGCTGTGTCGTTCTTGAAATCCGCAGGTACGTCCGCTCCTCACCTACTCTGGGTCAGAGTCAAACAACAAGAATGGCAGCCCCTTGTATGGGTGGATCAGCGACTGGAGAAATTCCTGTCCGCGTTAGACTTCGCTGGGCTCTGACTGGGATGAGCCTCGCGTCCTTAGTTCATGCTGTTCACTTACCGGTCAATTCTCTCAACAGCCATTGTTTCCAGTAATCCTGGTTTTTTGCAGTGTAAATGACCACCTGATAAATTCTCTTTTTTTCTGGATGACAAAAACCCTTTCAGGAAATGTAGAGTCAGTGCTGATAGGGAAGCAACGTGAGGTGTGAGGTCGAGCAGAAAGAGCGTGGGGGTCAGGAGATTACCTTCCGGCCCCCCGGGGCGCCCCAGGAGCGCTGCCTCTCAGAACAGCAGCGGGAGACCTGTTTGCCTTAGTGCCGGGGTGACAGAGAGCAGCCAGCAGGTTGCAGCTGACCCTCGGAGGAATGGGCGCATAGAAACGTGGAGAAGGAGGCAGGTCTGGGAGCCGGCGGGAGGGAAGCCGAGAGCTGGGGAAGCGCCGTGGGCTCTCAGTAGCGCCTAGCTTTGTCAGTAGCGGTGCGGAGAGGGTAACTCAGCCGTGCGGGAGCTCATCTTCCAGGATTTGGGGAGCGTTTTAACTCCTCTAAACCCAGCTTTGGTTTGCAAGAAGTTGCCCTAGAGGCTGCTCCTGGGATTGTGGCTTCCCCGGCCTCCACGTGCTCCCCAGCACTGCCAAGTCCGCCCCTCCGGGGTTACTCAGATCTGCAGTGCGGATGCTTTAAAACCCTTGTGTCATAAATCACTCCTCCAACGTAAATTATTTCCTGGCAGATTCCTTCATCTTGCTGTTCGGAATATCAGTTACTCTCATAACTAGAGTAGAGACCGGAAGGGAAGCATCCCGCATGAAAGTGGCCCCTGTTGACGCCACGGGCTTGGGGCAGGGAGGCTCCCGTTTCGTGCAGGTGCCATTTCTGCTCACGAAGTACCTTAGAAATCTAACGTGATCTCAGTAACACTCGGGTTTTTCCTAGAGCTAGGTCTGTTGATTGTAAGGCGTCTGTACACGAGTAAGTGAGCAGTGACAGCCAGGAAAGTCCCCGAAACAGTAAAATGACAGATCATTCTACTAGGTACTAAAACGTAAAGCTTCCACAGTTAAACACGGTGTGGCATTAGCGTATGAAGAAACAGACTGGTGGGACGGGATAGAAAATTCCAGAAATAGATACGAGGGTTCTGTGGAATTGCACGTATGTTAAAGATGATGTCTCAGGTCACTGGAGGGAAAGAAGGACTGTTTAATAAACGGTGTCAGGGGGAACTGGACATCCGTTATCTTCTGATAAAACCGGATCCATCCCTTAAACGGCGGCGCGCTGGTTTGGCTGAGTTCCAGATGACAGAAATCTGCGTGGTAAAACCCCTGACCCTGCAAATGTCAGAAGAAAACAGGACTGAATTCCTTCATACCCTAAGAGCTGGGAAGACTTTCTGAATAGCTCGGTTTGAAAGCCGTAGAGAAGATCTTGGTAACTTTAAGTGTACTTAAAAAACAAAAGCCTTCCGGTGGCACAAAATGAATAAGCAGAGAAAAACGATAAGTGACAAAATGGGGGAAATATTCACCGCCTGGGTCACAGACAGAAAGCCGACCTCCGTCATGTGTGGTTTCTGAAAATTCGGAAGGAAAAGACCAGTGGCCCTCTAGAAAACCGGATTAAGACTGGAACGGAAATTTACAGGACAAAATAAATGCAAAGGGCCCTCAAATCAGTGAAACAGCGCCCCACCCTGGACGTGTGAAACCACAGGCCGAGCCACTGCGTCTCACCCGCGTGACTCCTGTGGGACACCCGTGTGACACACAGCCGGCAGGACCGCGGGGCCTCCGCCGCGCGCCTGGCACCTCCCTGTGGCTGGGGGTTTGATGGCGTCTGGCAGAGCGCATACGCGCTTCCTCTTGGACTCCTCAGCCTTGCTTTTAGAAATCTATCCCAGAGACGAGCTCAGGATCACTAATCGTCCGTTATTCAGAATTCTGAGAAGTTAGCAGCAGCCCAGATGTCCCTCAGCAGGGAGTATCCGTACAGATTTACAGCATCACAGAAACACACCAAGTCCTCCTCTTAGAGTCTGTGGAGTCACGTGAGGGACGTGTTTTGTGAGAACAGTGGCCACAGAAGACTGAGACTGCGGCCTTGTGTAACACGGCGGGGGGGGGAGGGGGGAGGGCTCTGCATGTGCACGGGCACACCTCCCTCCCCGTGTGTGTTCACAGAGAAGCCATGCAAAAGTAAAGACGAATCTTTAAAACTTGAAGAGGACGGGGTAGAATAGGCAGGGATGGGAAGCAGAATTGCCTGCATGTCCCTTGCTGTATGGGATTTACTTCAAATCCCCGTGTGTGTTTTACTGAAATGAACAAATGAAAAAGAAAACAGATACAGATGCATCCGCGGGAGAAACAAGGGGGGCAGGAGGGTAGGAAGGAATCTCTAACACAGAAAGAGTTACTTGAAGTGACTTTTTTTTTTAAGGTTTGTTTATTTTGAGAGACAGAGCACGAATGGGGGAGGTGCAGACAGAGAGGGGGAGAGAGAGGATCCCAAGCAGGCTCCACGCTGTCAGCACAGAGCCTGACGTGGGGCTCGAACTCCTGAACCGTGGTTATGACCTCAGCTGAAATCGAGAGCTAGACACTTAACCAAGTGAGCCCCCCAGGCGCCCCTGAAGTGACTTTTAACTGTATAACTTAGTGGGATACGTCCTGGGACCAAAGCGCCACAGAGAAATTGTAGACCACCTTCTGCCTCCAGGAGCAGTGTTGTTGTTGTTGTTGTTGTTGTTGTTATTCTGAAGCAAGTACTTGCACACACACCTGTTTACGTCCTTCCACATGTGTGCGTGTCACATACTTTGCATTGGGGATAAAGAAAATAAGCAGTCGTGTGTATGCTGTTAGGAAGCAAGATTTTCAGCATAAAACAGACACAAAAATAGAAGAAAAGCAGTTTAAAAACCCCTGGCTTGAAGTTTGAGTTGGGACAGGCAGTTTACATCCGTGATTGGTTATTTTTCCTTCCAGAAAGTATGTATTTCCTAGCTTTCTTCACTGAGAAATACTAATACCAACGAGCCCCTGTACCATCCACGTTGTGTTTTCTTAATACCCTCTCTCTCTAAGAGGAACCTAGGCTCCTTGGATGGATGGCTGGCTCTTGGTGGGGCAGGACATCGGGAACACGTCCCTTGGACTCGTAAATGTGCAGGGAAGTTGTCACAGACTCCCCAGAGCTGTGTCCCAAGGTCACGAGCGCCTGCTTGAAGGTTTGTCCACTGGCCAGAGGATGAAAAAGAAAATTTGAGTAGTGGGCTGAAAGACATCAGCTACACAAAAATCCGTATGCTTACAATGCAAGATGTAAGGTGTCATGCTAACTAAAAACACGAGAATTCTCCTCCATCGCTTTTGAGGATTACTAAGGAGTCATTATTCATTCTTCTGGAAGTTTGAACTGTATTTCGGGGCAGACAACTGATGAGAGACACTTCTTCATGGAAGGATTCTAGCTAACAAGTGGAGAAGGAATCGTGTCATAGGACAATCACTGTTGTAAAGAACTCTAGGATGTGGGCTGTCGTCATCAATGACTGTCGTCATCAATGACTGTCGTCATCAATGCAGAAAGCCATTAGGCTGCACAGTGGTGTGGGCTGTGTCACGGGTGGCACGTCATGCCCCAGCACCGGAACCCACTGATAAATCACTGACCTGGAAGAAACTGGATGGCGTAGTTTCTGACGGTGGGACGTGCGGCATGCCCTGTGAACTTTTCCTGCTGAAATCATGGAGATCAAATCAAACCTTTAGCCCTTCACTACCAGTGTAGAGAAAATGCAGGTGGTGGAGACTCAAGGTAAAGACGTCCTCAGAGAGCAGTGAGCCAGTCCAGAGGGTGAGGAAACCTGCGAGATACACGGCTTCTTCGGTAATGGATGACCTGAAAACAGAGGAGAGAATTTAACAAGTTAAAGGAAGCCTGTCACAGCTGTGTGTAGACTTTGAGGGCGGCTCTCAACACACCATTGTGGAAGGACCCTTTTGAGGCGGCAGGGATGTTTGAACGTGGACTGGCTGTTAGATACTATTCAGAGATCATAGCTAATCTTTTTTTTTTAAGTTTTTATTTATTTATTTTTGAGAGAGAGACAGAGAGAGAGCAGGGGAGGGGCAGAGAGAGAGAGAGCAGGGGAGGGGCAGAGAGAGAGGGATAGAGAGAGAATCCCAAGCAGGCTCTGCACTAACTCACAAACCATGAGATCGTGACCTGAACCGAAACCAAGAGCCGGACGCTTAACCGACTGAGCCACCCAGGCGTCCCATTCTGCTTTTTGTTTTGTTTTGAAATGTTCATTCACTTTTGAGAGAGAGAGAGAGAGAGAGAGAGAGAGAGAGAGAGAGAGAGAGACGGAGAGAGAGACGGAGAGAGAGAGAGACGGAACGAGAGAGACGGAACATGAGCAGAGAAGGGGCAGAGACAGAGGGAGACATAGGATCCAAAGCAGGCTCCAGCCTCCGAGCTGTCAGCACAGAGCCCGATGCAGGGCTTGAACTCATGAACTACGAGATCATGACCTGAGCCGAAGTTGAACACTTAACTGATTGAGCCACCCAGATGCCTCAAGGAATCATAGTTAATCGTAACAGAGCAAAGTAATACCATATGTTAAGGTGGTATCAGATATACTGATCTGAGATTTATTTTAAATAGAGTAAATGCATGGGAGGAGAGTAAACGAAACAAGATTGATAATGATTGATGATTGGTAATTTTGGAAGCTGGGCGTTGAGTATATGGGTACTTGTTATACTTCTGTCTCTGCTTTGTGGTACGTTTGGAAATTTCTATTTAGAAAAAAAGGTTAGGGGCCCCTGGGCAGTTCAGTCGGTTGAGCGTCTCAGTTCAGCTCAGGTCACGATCTCGCCTTGGTGGGTTGGAGCCCCGCGTCGGGCTCTGTGCTGACGGCTCGGAGCCTGGAGCCTGCTTTGGATTCTGCGTCTCCCTCTCTCTCGCTCCTCCTCCCACTTGTACTCGCGCTCTCTCTCTCTCTCTCTCTCTCTCTCTCAAAAATAAAAGTAAATGCAAAATTTTTAAAAAAGGTTAAAAATTTCTAAAGTTACTTCTTCGTTGACCTTAGGTCAAAAGTTCTCGGTGGGTCCGGGGAGCCACCATGGAATCTGAAAGCTTCATCGAGGGAGTAGCACATGTAGTGCATATGGATGCCCGTCCCCAAACATACACGTTTGAGTTGTTACGTTCAGAGACAACAGATAGTTCCAGGCTCTGGTTGGTGCAGGGCACTGCACTAGGTTGATGGGGAGAATCAAGGACGGGACGGTCACCCTCTCTCTGTACGATTAGGACAGAAGGCCACAAATACCCCAGCAGAGGTCAAGAAGGGATGGTCTGGACCGGGTCTCAAGGAAGGGTAGGGAACAGTTAGTGCTGTGGCAATGAAGAGGATATTCAGCAGGAATTAGAGCAGCAGAAGTACAGAGAAAGCAAGCAAGCAAGCCCAGTTTGGCTTGGATAGACTTGGTCAAGGAAGGTAGACCGAGGCCCGACGTCACAGGCCCGCGGAGCCGGTCTTGAGTACCTGACGGCCGGGAGCCCTGCCTCCTGTATTTTGTCTCCCCGAGTAGCCTGGTGCAGTGCCTGCTAGGTACTCAGACAATACTTGATGAGAGAGTACTCTGTACACGGTACGGGAGCCTGATCTGAATAAAAACTTTGTAAAACTGTTGGGGAGTTTAAAAGTTACGAAAATTTTTCGGATGGAACACAAGGTATACATGTGTTGGTTGGGTAAAAAGTAAACTTTGCCAGAAGTGTTTTGCCACTCTATAAATAGATTTCTAAATGAGGATACCAGATGCAGGTTCACAGAGCAGGCCGTGTCCCAGATTTGGTAAAGCTAAGAGAGCGGATTTTAGTGTTTATGGTCTAATAATGCTGCAGCTCCCTGAGAGCTTGCCGTACGCTGGGCCCTGTCCTCGGCTGTCTGCTAGTCTGAACCCCTGTTGTTCAGAGGGGGCACCAGAGTCACAGGAGGAATTTGCCCGAACCAGTTCCGGCAAAGTATGATTGAAACCTGGATCTGTTGGGGTGCGTGGGTGGCTTAGTCAGTTAAGCATCTGACTGTTTTGGCTCAGGTCATGATTTCAACGGTTCGTGGGATTGAGCCCTATGTCGGGGTCCCGAGCCCCTGCTTGGGATTCTCTCTCTTGCTCTCTCTCTCTCTCTCTCAACAAATAAACATTAAAAAACAAAAGAAGACAAAAACCCTAGATCTATTTGAATTCCATCTTAAGCAGAGTTTTTAAAATCTAGATTGCAACCCATTAGTGGGATATTAAACTAATTTCATTGGTCACAGCCAGAATTATTTTAAAACGAGATAGGATAGGGTGGAGGAGACAGTGTTTCCTTGTTCACACGACTGGTTAGCAAGAATGACACATGTTGTAATAAATACTGTGGCCAGGTGGGACAGACGGCGTGAAAGAGGTCGGGGACAGTATGTGGTGAATGCACGAGCGACCGGATGTTTCTGGAGGAGTCGGGGCTCGTATGTGTATATTAGGCTTCATATAAGATGTATTTCTTACCATGGGGCAAGCTCACAAATACATAAATACCATTGCAGGGGGCTGTGGGGTTGAGCCGGAGGGGAGCCAGACTGGGTTCCGAGGTGGCCCTGAGTGGACCAGGCGGAAGGACCGTGCACAGAGCACGTGGCCCGTGTGGGAGACACACCTGCTGAAGCGCGACCCGTCGTGGGATGGCAGACGGGGACACTTCCGAGCTCACCGCTGCCAGGCCCGGCCCGGGGTCAGAGAGGCCTTCGTGACCCGAGGGAAGCCAAGGGCCAGGACCCAGCGGCCTCACACTTTGCAGCCCTTGCCTTGACTCGTTAGCCAGCGAGCTGTTTGCTGGGATCACGTGGCCCGGGAATGACCCCTGCTTCCCTCACTGCTCCCCGTGTGGCCTTTCAGAAGCCGTTGGCTTGGAAAAAGAAGGCAGCAACCTTCCCACACAGGAGCCAGCCTGGGAAATCGCCAGGTCAGCTGTTCCGGCTCTCCAGAGCTGCCTCTTTCCCGTTCGTTTGCGGGCATAGAGCTTGGCCACCTTCGGGGGAACCACAGTCTCTGAGGCCCTCCTCTCTTCGGGGCACTCATGGCTGCATCCTGTCTGGGCCACGACCATTTCCTGTCAGGATTCTGGATCCCCGAAGGGCCCCGTGGGCCATTCCAGCCACCCCGGCAGCTCTCCCAAGAAGGGCACCCGAGTTGAGGGGACCACAGGCGTCTCTGCCTTTTCCACGGTCTTCCCTGGGGCTTCTTTCCCTCCTCTCTTTCTTCTCACCAGAGCTAAAGAAGTTTCTAGAGCATATAGGTATGCTGGACGGTCTGCCTTTTCTGCATGATTGACAGGAGGGCCCTTCTTAGCAGGAGAGAGAGCACGGAGGCTCTGCTGGAGGGAGGGCACTCGGAAAATTCCAGGAGACCTGGCGGCGACTTCCTCCCGCAGATGGACTCTTCCGGTCTGACTGCCCCCGACATATCTGGGGGCACGCGCGCGCGCGCGCACACACACACACACACACACACACACATATTTTAATGTTTATTTTTGACCGAGGGAGACAGAGCATGAGCGGGGGAGGGGCAGAGAGAGACAGAACAAAGAATCCGAAGCAGGATCCGGGCTCCGAGCTGTCAGCATGGAGCCCGACGCGGGGCTCGAACTCAGAGACCGCGAGATCATGACCTGAGCCGAAGCCGGACGCTTCACCGACCCAGCCACCCAGGCGCCCCTCTTTTTTCCTGTTTTTAATCATCGTACAGGAACATGACTTTCGGGGGGAATATACAGGTCTTTTAGTGTATGTATTCCTGTAACCACCACTGCCACGATCAGGATGGAGACCCTTTCCGTCACCCCGGAAATCCTGTGTCCCGTCCTCTCCCCGATCGTAACCCCCAGCAACCAGTGATCTCCATTCTGCCACTAGGTTTATCTCTTCAAAGGCTTCATGTAAATGGAACCATACAGTATGTGCAATATTTTGGGACTGGCCCCTCGCTCATCATAACGTGTTGGAGCGTCATCCAGGTCATCCAAAGTTACTTCTTGTCCCTGCGAGTAGCGTGGCATCGTGCGGACGCACCCCCGCTCACTCGTCCATTCGCCCGGTGAGGAACGTTCGGCTGGCTTCCAGCTCTGGGCCGTCGCAAATTAAGCAGCCGGGGGCACTCGCGTTCGGGCTTAAGTTCCCATTTCTCTAGGGTGAAAACCCAGGTGCAGGACCGCTGGATCGTATGGTCCCGTACGTTTAATTTTGTAAGAAGCCGCCGCACCGTCTTCCAGAGCAGCCGCGCGCGTCTGCGTCTCCGCCCGCGGAGTTGCTGCTCTTCCGCGTCCCCGCCAGCGCCTGGCGGCGTCACCGCTGTGTATTTGAACCATTCCGACAGGCGCGGGGCGGGATCTCCCGTTCGCTTGTTTCCCTGATGGTTATTGCCGGTGAACATTCTCCCAGGGGCTTTATTTGCCATCTTTGTATCTTCTCTGAAGTGTCTCGTGAAGCGGAGTCGTCTTCTTGTTGAGTTTTGAGGGTTCTCCGTGTATTCTGGGTACGGTTTCTTTGTTGGACTTGTGATCTGTGGTGTTCTCTCTCAGTCTGTAGTTTGCTTTGTTACTTCCTTAGTTGTGTGGTTGTTGTTGTTGTTATTTTAATGTCTTACTTATTTTTGAGAGAAAGAGCATGAGCAGGGCAGAGGTAGGGTGAGGGGGGGACGGAAGATCCGAAGCGGGCTCTGCGCCGACAGCAGCAAACCCGCCACAGGGCTCGAACTCACGAACTGTGAGGTCATGACCTGAGCTGAAGTCGCAGGCTCAAGTCACTGAGCCACCCAGGCGCCCCACCTTGGCTGTGTTTTTGACAGAGCGAGGGCTTTATGATTTTGATGGACTTTGATTTGTCAGTTGTTCCTTCTGTGGATCACGCCTTTAGTAGTATTCCAAGAACTCTGCCTAGTGCCCGATCGCAAAGGCTTCCTCGAGTGTTTTCTCCTCAGAGCTTCACAGTTGTATGTTCTGTGTTTAGATCTGTGTTCCATTTGAGTTGGTCTTTGTATATAACGCGTGAGGTTTAGGTCACGTGTCCTGGTTGGGGTTGGTTTTTTTTTGGTTTTTTTTTTTTGCATCTGGATGACCAATTATTTCAGCTCCGTTGGTGAGAAAGACTGTCCTTTATCTGCTGGATTGCTTTTGCACCTTTGTGAGAAATCAGCTGGCTCTCTTTGTGCGGGCCTGTCTCTGGCCAGTTTGTTCTGTGCCTCTGGTCTTTGGTCCCTGCTGGTGCCACCCTGGTACCAGTCCCAGCCCCGGGGGTTTCCGTCAGGTCTTCGAGTCGGCCAGTGTGATTCTTTTCAGCTCCCTGTTCCCCCCGTCCGTGCAAGTTTAGAGCAGCTCGTCTGGAACTGTGCGGAGCCCGGCCGTGGTTGTGGTTGGAATGAAGTTAAATCTACAGCCCCCTGCAGGGGAGAATTGGCGTCTTTGTTGCATTGAGTCTTCCAGTCGCGAGCGAGAGATGTTTTCCTCCTCCTGTCGATCTCCTTTGATGGCTGCCATCAACGGTTTGTAGTTTTCAGGGTACAGAGCCTCCATATGCTTTGTTAGATTTATATCGAAATATTTCCCTTATGAACGGTACTTTTAAAAAAGGGTTCAGGGGGCGCCTGGGTGGCTCAGTTGGTGAAGCACCCAACTCGGGCTCAGGTCACGATATCGCGGTTCATGGGTTCGGGCCCCGCGTTGGGCGCCGCGTCTGTGCTGACAGCTCAGAGCCTGGAGCCTGCTTCGGATTCTGTGCCTCCTTCTCTCTCGACCCCTCCCCCACTCATTCTCTCTCTCTCTCTCTCTCTCTCTCTCTCTCTCTCTCTCTCTCTCATACTCTCTCAAAAATAAATATTTAAAAAATTTTTTAAGAAGATTCACTTTCTGGTTGTTCATCGCTTATATATGTATTACAACGGATTTTAGTATGTTAGCCTTGTATCCTGGGGCCTTGCTAAACTCACTTACTCTAGGGGTTTTAAAAACTAGAGCCCCTGGCATTTTGTACAGAAGATATAATCATATCTTCTGTAAACGAGGAGAAGTTGTTTTCGTCTTTTTCAGTCTGCTTGCTTTTGATTGCCGTTTCTTGTCTGCTTGCACTGCTAAGCCTTTTCTGATTTTGCTGCGACGTCTGTCTCTTCCCTCTTCTCTGAGGGTGCTGAATGGGAACAGAAGTCCCTTTTTCCCGAACGGTGACTTACTAAAACTGAAGAGAAAACTAAAAAATAATCACAAGGAAAACAAAATGCAAAGAAAGAAGGAAAATGGCCTAATGTTTAAAAAACGACCCAACTACCACAGGAACAAGAGAAAGGTAATTTTGTGTCTACACAGGCTTATTTGTATGTAAAGGTTTCTTCTTCTGGAATTAACTATGGGGAGTTCTTGCTTATTAGCCCGGTCCTTCCTGGGCACAGAGAGTGGCCAGTAGAACCGAACTGTAAGGAAATGCAAACCGTGGCGGCCGAGCATCTTCTGGACCGTGTGCTCTGGCTCCCACCACTCCCGCGGGCTCAGGGATGGGAAGGTCACGCTCTGGGAAGCCCTGGTGACAGTCTGCTGATGCAGAGCATGGGCCGCACCCAGGGTCTTGGCTCAGCAACGTGGTGCATCACCACCTTGTCTCACATCTTCCCCAGGGGAGCCTCTGGCCACACGACTCTGTTAAACTGTTTCTCGCGCCGTCTGTCTAGTGGAGAGAGAGTCGATGCTACATCTGGCTGGGGTGCCCCCCGCTCGCTTCCAGTGCGTCACCGTTTCAGAGGGCAGATAATCTAGAGAGAGCGCGAGAGCAGGCTGGGAGAATGCTCCGGGTCTCCCACCCCGTCCCCGTGAAAACCAGAGCTGCCTCGGAGGGAAAGAGCAAGTGCTTTGTCGAGAGAGACCAGTGCTGTGAGATTCCCGGTGCCGTCGTGGTGCCCACCTGCCTCCCCGGCCCTGAGCGGTGCTGCGCGGCAGAGGACCAGTTCCGGGTGGTCACCCGGGTCAGGTTCTTGAAGAGGAAAAGGCATTTTGAATGCTTTTTACAAACTGGAAAGGGGGGGGGGGTCACTGGTGGGAGACATTACACTAAAGTAGCTTCTTGCTTTTGCCCCCTCCCCTGTGCTCACCCCTGGTCATTCTCAGTCACTAGTGTCCTATCTCCAGATGTACTGACCGAGCAGATTAGGACCCCACCGTGTCTAGAGGTTGTATTCTGGCCTGGGGCCATCTTGGAGAAACACTGCCTCTCGGTCTGGAGCCATCCTTGGAAAAGGAGGGGTGCGGCGGGCAGGGGAAAGAAGGTCCACGCGTGCGCACAGAAGAGTGTGGGCGTCTGTGGCACGTCGGGGTGCCTCTTGGTGCTTCATCGGCAGCAGGCGGGGGCTCCCTGGTTCTGAGACCGGGCTCTGTGCCCTGTCCCTGCGCCCGCATCCTGGACTTCAGCACTGGTAGCTTAAGCGCGCCCCCTGTTCGGTGGCTTCGTCCAGAGTTTATAAGAAGTTAAGACCGATGTGGGAAAACACAAGCACCGTGAGGGTTTGTAGAAGGGCCGTGCCTCTCGCTGGAAGGCCGCGGCTGGTCCGTATTTAGCTGTCTTCGTTCTGTTCAAACACGTACTTACTTGCCTGTTGAATCAGATTCGGAAATAATTGCTCTGTGGCGTCGCGATTTTATGAAAATATAATGTTGGAAAGTGGGTAGAATGAGTTGACCGCCGTGGATGGCTTTGGGCCATTTTAGTGTGTGGAACGGGGACTGTGTGCCAAGCAGGTGCGGCCCGGGCCACTGCTGTTGAGAGAGACGCCGTGAACCAGCACCTGTGGTCTCTGTGGCCAAACATGCCGTTGCTTCTTCCGTGCCTTAGGCTGTGGAGCCTGTCTTCACTGTGTTTAATATAGTGACACCAAGAGCAGTAGCTTCTGTGACCCCGTCCGGGCCCTCACAGCAGCCTCGCTCTCGAACACAAACCCGGAGCTTGTGTTCATCCCCGGTGACGGTGCCGAAGGAGGCCTGCTGTGCGGCCATTCCTCAGCCACCTGCTCCGTCGCAGCCTGCACACCCCGCCCACCCACCCACCCGTCCGTCCGTCGGTCTGTCCATCCCTTGGCTCGAGCCCGAGGTTGGCCCTCCGGAGAGCCCACGGTTGCACACCAGCGCCCCGGAGCACCTCTCACGACCTCTCCCAACTTCAGTTTTCACGTCACTTCGTGTCCTTAAAACCCGGACGGCGATCCGCTCTGCAGTCCTGTGGTTAAATGGGGAACGTGCCGCAGAAGGAAAACATACGCAACGTAGGGGCTGCACCCAACGTGGACCGTGTTTCACCTTAATCTGGAATCACCCGCTGATTCGTCCGTTAACAGTAACTCATCTTTTTATAGCACTTGGCATTTTACAAAGCACCTTGACATGCACATCACTAAGGAGGGTTTGCAAAAGAATCGTCTTTGCTTAACTGTGGTGCGTGTGGAAAGAAGTGAGCGGCCGGTGGTGGTGGTGGAGTGATTCTCAGGAGCCTCCGGGCACAGCCATGGCCCCTCCAGATCAACTCCTAAAGAGCCGTAGAATGAATCTTCCCATTTCCAGAAAAGCAGAAACAGTTTCCAATGACCTGAACATTTCACGGCGGTGTTTGTCTTGGGGCCTGTAGCTTGTGCGTGGATATTGTGTATTCCTCAAGGTGGAAGAGAACGGGCGGGTCCTGCCATGAATCTGGGGGCTGGGCTCTGTGAGAGCACCTCTGTTCTCATGGTCAGAAAGGAAGGGTGAATCACTCTTTGTTCAGGGGGGTGTCACCATCTGGGAGCAGTAAGTCTTCGAAAGGACTCTACGGGACAGTGCTGGTATTTGTCAGGCAGCGTTCAGGACAAGCATCTTTGATCTGACCACCTTCGTTTTCTCTCCTTTAAAAGTCATCCCTCTCGCGGGCACCTGGGTGGCTCGGGCGGTTAAGCGTCTGACTCTTGATTTCGGCTCAGGTCATGATCTCGTGGTTTCGTGGGTTTGAGCCCCACATCTGGCTCTGCACTGACAGTGCAAAGCCTGCTTGGGATTCTCTGTCTCCCTCTCTCTCTCTGACCCTCTCCACCTCGCTTGCTCACTTGCTCTCTAAATAAGTAAGTAAGTAAATAAGTAAATCAACATTAAAAAATAAAAATAAAAATTACCCCTTTCAGAAAGTTTACACGCCGTAGGCATTTCTTATACACTCTGTAGGGGTCACAGACTCCCTGAGACCTGTCTTGGGATGTCAGGGCCAGAACCCTGGGAATTTGGGGGATTAAAGTGTGGTGTGGAAGGAACGTGTGGACCGGAAGGCAGCAGGTGCTCCCTGGCTGCGTGGTTCGGGGCAAGACCCGCTGAAGCCCAGCTTCGTGCGTGGAACAGGATGATGCCTGCGTTGTATCTCGCGGGGTCGCTGTAGGCATTAGAGACCACGTATGCAAAGTACATCAAGTGATCCTTGATGTCACCCCAAAATACAAACTGCTCATCTTTGTGCCAGTGAGTCTGAGATAAACGGGAGTTTTTAAAATTTCTTGGTGGGTGTACATTTCCTTTCTCAGCTTTTTATTTTCACATGCCAGTTTGCACATAATTTCTCAGTAAATAAATGTGTTGAGTTGAACTTCCTGGGCCAAGCAATATTTATGTCAGTCCAATAGTAGACAGCATTGAATTTGAATGATTATAAATATATGATTAGGAATCTTAACCAAAAAGCTTTTATTTTGGAATCGATTAGAAATTTCCCATTTAAATTGTACCGTGTTTCTCTTGAGTAACACCTTAGTTCCTGGGATTGGCCAGCATTAAAGAGAAGTATGTCCCACTTTTCTGCGTACTGAACAGTCTATAATTATCAAGATTATCCAGTTAACGTAAAGTGCAGTTATGTTAGCATAAAGTTTTGTTATGTAGTTGTTACCATAGCCGGAGTCGGGTGAGTGTTTAAACCCCTGTGAACTCAAAATTCTTTTATGATGATGGAATATTTCATGTTTCAGTATTCTTCATACACAGTATGTGTTCAAATACTTTACCAGGTATGTGTTTCTTACAGGTTCATATAATATATAAAATGCATTTCTGTTCCAAGAAAAATAGAAGTGGTAAACAGTTGGGAGAGAGCTTGCATATTTTCCTTTATTATCCTGTCTGATGATTAATGCATTCAGCTATGTTCAGCCTCACGTTTAACCAGGTTAGTGTTTAGTTTTGGTTAGGCTGTTTTCCTTACGAGAACAGAAATGGCCAATCCTGTGCCCTGCCTGTCTCCCAAATGGAGTCTTTGCATTGTTTCCAGATCACGGTGCTTAATGTAAGGTCGGATTTTCTTGTGAAAACAGAGTTTGGATTAACTCTGTGTGCTTGCACGCACCCTTCCACACCCGCCCGTGCGGTTAGCTCCAGCAACCTGCTGACGTCACAGTTCTGATTTCAAGACGGAAGAATGAGGGGAGGTTCTGCTTTGTGGCGTGCAAGTGCAACAGCAAATTTCGAGTGCGTGGCCGATCTACGAGTCTCCTTTTCACGGAGGCCATGAGGCTTAATGGAAAGGATATGAACTTTGAGATCCACGGTGTGACCTTCGACGAAGTCCTTTAATAGAATAGCTGAGTCTCTGGTTCTCGTTCATCTACTTGGCTTGATTATTGTGAAGATTTATGCAGGGGCTGGCAAACTGCAGTGTACTGGCGTCTTCTTGTAAATAAAGTTTTATTGAGACACAGCCGCGTCCGTCCCTCGAGTGGCGTCTGTGGCCGCTAACACTCTCTACCAGCACAGCTGGGGAGGTGCGCGGAGACCATTGGGTGGTTTTCAGAGCCTAAACTCTTTATTTTCTGACGCTTCACAGAAAAAGCTTGCTGACCCCTGATAGAATGCGATCAAAAAACGGTGTTGTGAGTCCCATCGGTGCCGTTCAGTAGCTGTGTGACCTCAGTCTTGTTCTGTGACCTCTTCGTAGCTTCGTTTTTCCTCTATGAATGTCATTTCTTCATCCCTTCAGCGAGTGTCATGTGCTTGCCACATTTCAACACCGTTCTAGGCTGAGGAAGTGCAGCGGGGAAGACACAATACCTGTGCTCGTGGGGCTTACGTCCCAGGGAAACGTGTTCACTGAGGATAATAATAGCGCAGGGAGGGCTTCGTGGACGAATATTTGTCAAAGCACACTTGGAACATTCCTTGGCGTGGACAAGCATCATAGAATACGTACTCTGTGATGTTGGCTCTTACTGTGCTAAGTATGGGCTTGTTAATGTGTAAAACAAAGTGGAAACTCAATTCGGGGTTGGAACCCTTCTAATTCCGTGTTTATGTCCCTAAGGTTTCTACCGAGAGAAGGAACAGCTGGAAATAATAAGGAGCATAACTGGTACCGTTAGCCTCCTGAAGAGAGGGAATGGTTCATGGGAAACTGTGTAAAATAGTGTCACTGTATAGTCCCAGCCCAGGGCAGGGTGAATTCACGGGTTGCTCTTGGTGTACGGGGCTGCTCACATGTAGAAGGTGAGAGTGGGGAAAGGAGAAAATCCGCCCGTGGAACATGGAGCCGACTCGAGCATTTTATGCTCATTCTGTATTTAAAAATTCTCATTAGACATTACATTCCTTGGACTTTTGAGGTTCTTTGAATCCATACAGGAGTAGTGGGAAAAAGTACTGAGAATTTCAAGGGTCGGCCTAAAGGTTAATATTTGTTGAAGTGATGATTATGTTTTAAGACTGAAGGTCAATATTGGAAAATAGGAAGTCTATACTAGTTTTTTTCATATACATTAAATGTTGGTAATCTAATTGGTGTTTGTGCACAGGGTCCTAGGACCCGAGTATTTTACATGTTGGTACTTGGACCGGTACCAAGTACCAGTACTTGGACCGGTACGGGGAGTGGGGTAGAGTTAACCGGTGAGTGGAATGAATATACGTAGTATGCCTAAGAACCCAGAGGCCCCCGATTGTATGACTTGGGGAAAATGAGTTCATTTTGCTCATGTTTTCATTTCTTTTTGGGTTTTTTTTTTTTTTAATGTTTATTTATTTTTGAGAGACAGAGAGGGGAGGGGCAGAGAGAGAGAGAGAAGGAGACACGGGATCCGAAGCAGGCTCCAGGCTCTGAGCTGTCAGCACAGAGCCCGACGCGGGACTCGAACTCACCGTGAGGTCACGACCTGAGCCAAAGTCGGACACTCAACTGACTGAGCCACCCAGGCACCCCTCGTGTTTTCATTTCTAAAGTAAGGAGATCGGACCAAGTTTTTCCAGGTCCTTTTCAGCTCTAATTAAATAATCTGTGAATTTTCTCTTCGACCAGACTCCCCAAAGTCGAAAGCTTTGTATTGTTTTCCTCTCCTGCTGGATCTGCCACTTTGTCCTTCACATAATGATACAACACGTTTGGTTCTTCATGGTTGTAGGTGCAACATGCGTGGCGTTGGGGGGACGGGGCCCTACCTTCCTCATCTTCTTAAGCAGGATATTTTCCTCTCGTGGCCCTCATCTGTGGGTGGGGGTGTCATTGTGATGGACCACATAACTACCTGAGATATTTTTCAGTTCTGACGTTCTAAGACTCCAGAATACAATTTAGAAGACTAAAGATGGACAGGAGGAAGAGGGCTGTTTGTGTTGTTTTGTTTTGTCTGTCCCCCCCCCAAGTTTTTTTCTTTTAATGTTTATTTTTGAGAGACTGAGAGAGACAGAGCACAAGCAGAGGAGGGGGACAGAGACAGAGACAGAGACAGACACTGAATCCACAGCAGGCTCCAGGTTCCAAGCTGTCAGCACAGAGCCCGACGTGGGGCTCGAACCCACAAACTGTGAGATCATGACCGGAGCCGAGTCTAACGCTTAACTGACTGAGCCACCCAGGCGCCCGTCTTGTCTGTTTAAGGTGGAAAAGGGGAGAACCTGCGTGGCCCGGAGCTTCCAGAGACTAGATTCGCTATTGCAGCAGAAGGCTGTGACCACTGGCGGTGATGTCACGTTCTCAGTGCGCACCTCTGGCATTTTCCTGCGCTACCCAGTATCCTTTTTCCTATAACACTCTCCCTTTTGACACATAACTCTGTAGGAAATGTTTATACCTAAAAGCTTAGGTGATGTGAAATGACCAATTCAAGATTGCCTTTTACAGATTTGAAAATTACAGTTCGTGGTTTGTGATCTGGCAGAGCTTAAACAAAATTCATATGTACTTTTTTGAAAATACAAAGAAAAAAACGTTTTTACTCTATGTGAAAATACGTCATTCTTCTGGGACTTTCATTTTTAGGATATTCGGTACTTAGTAACATGCTTATAAAAAAATCACTGGTTGATAAAGAAGTAAAGTGGAAAAATATACTCAAATGATTTTCCTGGGAGTCATTGCCCTTAAAAATACAAGGATAATATTATCTATGACTTAATATTTACCATATTTCAAATTTATGAAATCCCCAACTAAGAAGAATTATAAAATCAATGTGATACATCACATCAATAAGAGAAAGGATAAAAACCATATGATCATTTCAGTAGACACAGAAAAAGCATTTGGTAAAGCACAACATCAATTCATGATAAAAACCCTCAATAAAGTAGGTTTAGAGAGAATATGCTTCAACATAATAAAGACCATATATGGGGACACCTGGATGGCTCGGTTGGTTAAGCGACTCTTAATTTCAGCTCAGGTCATGATCTCACGGTTCATAACTTCAAGCGCCACATTGGGCTGTACGCTGGTGGCACAGAGCCTGTTTAGGATTCTGTCTTTCCCTTTCTGCCCCTCTCCTGTATGCTTGCTCTCTCTCAAAATACATAAACATTTTTTTTCAAGACCATATGTGAAAAACCCACAGCTAACATGATACTCAGTGGTGAAAAACTGACAGTTTCTTCCCTCGGGTCAGAAACAAGACAAGGATTCCCACTGTCACCACTTTCATCCGACATAGTACTGGAAGTCCTAGCCACAGCAGTCAGATAAGAAAAATAAAAGGCATCCAGATTGATAAAGAAGAAGCAAAACTTTCACTGTTTGCAGACGACGTGGTAACTATATATAGAAAACCCTAAAGACCCCACCAAAGAACTATTAGAACTGACACATGAAGTCAGTAAAGTCATAGGGCACAAAATCAATCTACAGAAATCTGTTGCATTTCTCTACACTAATAAGGAAGCAGCAGAAAGAAATTAAGAAAACAATCCCGTTTTTAATTGCACCAAAATAATAAACTACCTAGGAATAAACATAACCAGAGAGGTGAAAGACCTGTCCTCTGAAAACTGTAAAACACGGATGAAAGCAATTGAAGAGGGCGCGAAGGAATGGAAGGACATTCGGTGCTCCTGCATCGGAAGAACAAGTATTGTTAAAATGTCTATGCTCCCAAAGCAGTGTACGGATTTAATGCAGTCCCTGTCAAAATACCAACAGCATTTTTCACAGAACAGTCCTAAAATGTGTGTGGAACCACAAAAGACCCCAAATAGCAAAGCAGTCCTGAAAAAGAAAAGCAAAACTGGAGGCAAACTGCAGACTTCTGGTTCTAACGCAAAGCTGTAGTCATCAAAACAGTGTGGTGCAGGCACAAAAATAGACACGTACAACAACGGAACAGAACAGAGAACCCAGAAATGAACCACAGCAGGTTCCATACAGTCAGTTAGTCTTTGACAAAGGAAGAAAGAATATGCAGTGGGAAAAAGACGGTCTTTTCAGCGCATGGTGTTGGGAAAACCGGACAGCTACACGGAAAAGAATGAAACTGGAGCACTTCGTTAACTATACACAAAAATAAACTCAAAACGGGTTAAACACCTAAATGTGAGACCTGAGACCATGAGAGTCCTAGAAGCGAGCATAGGCAGTATGTCTCTGACATTGGTCATAACAGCATCTTTCTAGAGATGACTCCTGAGGCAAGGGAAACAAAAGCAAAAACAAACTATTGGGACTACTTCAAAATAAAAACCTTCTGCACAGCAAAGGAAACAGCCAACAGAACTAAAAGACAGCCTCCTGAACGGGAGAAGGTATTTTACAAATACCTATCCAGTAAAGGGTTAGCATCCAAAACATATAAAGAACTTATGCAATGCAACACCCAAAAAACAAATAATCCAGTTAAAAAACGGGCAGAAGACGTGAAAAGACATTTCTCCAAAGAAGATATCGAGATGGCCAACTGACACATGAAAAGTGACACGTCATTCATCATCAGGGAAATACAAATCACGGTGAAATATCCCCTCACGCCTGTCAGAACGGCTAAAACAGAAAACACAAGAAGCAACAGGTGTTGGTGAGGATGTGGAGACCCTCGTGCCCTGTTGGTAGGAATGCAGACCGGTGCAGCCACTGTGGAGGACTTCTGAGATTTCCCAAAAGTTACAAATAAAACTACCCTGCGATCCAGTAATCGCACTACTGGCTGTTTGCCCCCAAAGTACAAAAACACTAATTCAAAGGGATACGTGCACTCTGTATACAATAGTCAAGATACGGAAGCAGCCCAAGCGTCCATCAGTAGATGAATGGATAAAGAAGATGTGGTGTGTATACACAGTGGAATATTAGCGATAAAAAAGAATGAAATCTTGCCATTTGCAACAACACGGATGGCATTAGAGAGTGTTACGCTAAGTGAAGTAAGTGAACAGAAGACAGATACCACACGATTTCATTCATATGTGGAATTTAAGAAACAAAATGCAAGAGCAAAGGAAAAAAGAGAGGCAAACCAAGGAACAGACTCTTACCTGTAGAGAACACACTGATGGTTACCAGAAGGGAGGGGGTTGGGGGATGGGGGAAATCGGGGATGGGGATTAAGGAGTGTACTTGTCACCGAGTAATGTATGGAAATGTTGAATCACTGTATTGTACCCCTGAAACTACTGTAATGCTGTATGTTAACTGTACCGGAAATAAAACACTTAATGAAACAAAATACCCACCTCGTAAGATTGTTGGGAGTGTTCATGAGATCATAGTTGTGACCTCTAAATTGTATATAGCACTCTCAAAGTTTGGGCTGTTAACATTTTTGAAAAAGAAGAATTCTAAAGACACAAGGGAAGAGTGTGTAATTGTAAGCTGTTGATTACTGACTGAGTTTGCCGTGTGTGGTTTGAGGACAGCAGCGTGGGATTCAGTGCCCCCAGAGTGCCCGTGGTAGAGTGTGGCTCGTGGCGAAAGGCTTTATGTGGTGTGGTGGTTAGGAGCTCTGGTTCTAGAGTCAGGTGGATCTGGGTCCGAATCCGGGCCCTGCTGTAGACCGGGAGTGACCCTGTGTGAGCCTGTTTCCCCCTCAAAAACGGGACGACGGGAAGTCCTGTGTCAGAGGCTCCTTGGGAGGGTCACGATGGAGCCCGTAATGTGAACTGTGCCAGGCAGAGACGTATTAGTCAGTAGGAACTGCGTTATTCTTGTTTGCACATACACATCCCTGTCATTCTTCTGAAATCAAAACCTGGATCGTGGACTTGCTTTCCTGGCTCCCAGTGGAAGTCCTTTGCGCCTTGAAAACAGGATGTTGGGAATCGATTCTGGATCGTGGTGGCCTAGATGTACTTCTCTGTGTGTCTCCCACTAAGCACAGCTAAAATCCCTGGACGTCAGGTGTAAAGCAAACACAGGAGCCCTCTGAAAGATGGAGAGAAGCAGGCAGCCTGCCGAGGGACCTCAGGACTCAAGGAGCAGCCCGGCGTGTGTTCCCGGGGTTTTCCTTTTGCCTCCAGTATCTCAGACGGGTGTTAGAGAAGCTGTCAGTCCAGAAACACCGATGGGCGCAGACACACACACACACACCCCCAAGAGAAGGTTGCTCTTTGTTGCCAGAGGACCAAGAAAGGGGCACTTTGGCAAGGCAGCCTTTTAGAATATAACTGCCCTACTTCAGACAGACACCGTGGAAAACCGTGTAGCCCTTCCGCCATCAGCAAAGGCCACGTGGGAAGCCCAGACTTACGCTTTCACCTGATGTGACACAGTGCCCCCGGCCCCACCGGTGGACTCTGAAAAGACTTGGTGTCAGCGGTAACTGGGCATCCTTCCTCCCTCCCTGTTGCTGGACGCCCTGCGGGGGATCAGAACCCCTGCCCGCTCAGGAACCATGGGCATAAAGCAGTAAGGAGGCAAGCCCCCCGCGCCCACCACAGCGCCACCGTCGGGAGAGACCAGGTGAGCCGAGGCCTGGACTTTGGCCCCCACACGGGAGTAGCAGGTGCTGCCCTTCGCCCCGACCCGCTCACTGTCGTGGTGTCAGAGGAGGCCCCCCAAAACCGGACGTGTGCTCGAGACTCTCAGTCGCGTGACCTGAAGCCCAAAATGTCTACGGTACACACAAAAGCCACGCGTTCTGCCGAGCACCAGGCGGATCTCAACCTGATGAGAAGAGGCGATCGAGGGCTGCCTAGATGACACAGATGTGGGGTGATCTGATGAGGATTTTAAAGCCGCCTTCAGAAAAGCGCTTCCCTGAGCAGTTGGGAACATCGGAAGCAAATGAAGAAATAGGACGTCCCAGCCAAGAAGCAAGATGTGAAGAAAAGCCAACTGGAAATTTTAGGACCGAGAAGTACAGTGACCCGAAGTAAAATGTAAAGACCCCTTGGGTGGGCTTTGGTAGCACGGTGGAGAGGACGTCGGAGACAGTCTGGGAACTTCAGGCTAAACTCAAAATCATCCAGTCTGAGCAACAGAAAGAGAATAGACCGGGGAAAAAAAATTGATGGAGCCTCAGGGACATGTAGGGTCCTCAAAAATAGTCTGGGAGTCTGTCATCAGAGTCCCAGGAGACGAGAAGAAAGCCGGCAAGGCTGAGAACGTGGTCTGAGAAACAATTACCGAATCTGACAAAAAGCGGAAGGATTCGGAAGGGCGGAGCCTGGGTCACGTCTCCTTCGATTAGCTTACGGGTAGCAGGTGACCCACCTGTCTGGAAATTTTTACGATCTCATTAACCCATACATCCTATTAAAACAAAAAGGATCTTGCTCTCAGTCTTTTATTCTTAATGACTGACCTTATCTCAGTCTAGGTTACATCAGCCCGCATTTTCTACAAGATCATGACAAGATAGTCTCTTTGTTCAAAGTTTGTTTTCCTAAACCAGCAATTACCTGGCAGAAATGGGTGCTTCCGTCCGCTTCGAGTCATGTGCATGAGTGTTCATAGCAGCCTTCACTCGTAAAGCCCCACACCGGAGACACCCCACATGTCCATCGCGGACAGGATGGGTAAAAATACAGCATGGCGTGTTCTTCGTGCAGGGGAATAAAACCGGCAGTGAGAAGGGACAAGCTCTGTGGTTTGTAGCCGTATGTTTAGCGGGAAAACCCACAGTGGAGAGTGCATATTGTGTGGCTCCATTCACCCAGAATTCCAGAACAGGCAGAAGAAATCTAAGATGATAGAGGGTTGAGTACTAGTTGCTGTGTGGGGTTAGCAACTGGTAGGGGACACAGGGAGCCTCTGGGTGCCGGAGTGTTCTTTGTCTTGATCTGGGTGATAGTTGCACACGTGTGTACACGTACAAAAATTCCGTAAGCTGTGCACTTTGAGATTTGCACACTTTAGGAAATTAATTTTTAAAATAATTAATTTTATTAATTTATAGCTACGTGTTCTGAAACACAAATCTCTAGGTAAAGTCTTTCTGTTGCTTTCAGGAAAAAGTGAAACTCGTAGGCTTGGCCTTCAGGGTCTCCCCTGATCGGCTCCACCATGTTTCCTCCAGCCCTGGATGCCAGTGCTGTGTTCTCCCGTCTCCAGGGCCTTTCTGTCTCCCTTATTCCCACCCCACCTTGACTTTGGGAAGGGCAGTAAATGTGTCTGATTCACCCATTGGCCCCCGCCTTAGGGTCTGTCGCAAAGTAGCTTTCATCTTCAGTGTTCAGCAAATGGGTAAACAGTCGTAGGGTTAGGGTTAGGGTTAGGGAAGGGAGAGAAGTCCGAGAAGTCAGTCGCGCAGGGAGGGGACCGCAGATAGATGGCATTCTGACGTTCTCATCGAGCCGGTGGCGAGCTTCCCGAGGGCGGTTCTTTCCTGCTCAGGGGCTGCTGTGTTCGCCGCAGAGGCCCTTCCTGGTGTGCCGGGGCCGGGGCTGGCGACATACCGTCTCCATCATTGTGGCCGCTCCCAGGGCCGTGGCCCTGTCGCCGTCCAGCCCTGCCTCGCCGGCCCTTCCCCTCCCCTTCTCCACCCCGAGCGGGCTCAGCTGTACACCGTGAGGGTTCCCGGCGCGTTTCTAGTATTTCGGGCCCCATCTCTGCTCTGAAGATTAGAAACCCCCTCCTGCAGTGTGGGTGCTGCAGTCGAATAAAAGCTTGACGTTTTGAGTGTAACAGACCCGGGCTTTGCCGCTCACTCCACTCGGTGACCCGGATCGAGTCGGTTAACCCTGCACATCACATTGTCTTCGCCTGTCGGAGAGGAACGCTGATTCCTACGTCGCAGGGCTGTCAAGAGCCCCGGGCTCTTGTGTGTAGAGCATATTCGCTGCACGTTTCCTTCCTCTTCTCTGGGTCCCGTTCTCTTGCACCGATAAAGCCTTTCTCCCACGGATGCGTTTCTGAGACGTGTCGTCTCTGTTCATAGACTTCTTCCCCCCATTGTCACCCTGCACCCGAAAGGTGACCGTGGGGCTTCCACACGACACCCTTCAGAGGCCACGACAGGCTGTGGGCATGTCAGTCAGGATTTGTGGGAGGCAGGCAGGCAGGGAAGAGAAGGACAGGTTCCCCTGCTGGCTTCATTCCGGTGCCCGCAGGACAGAGGGCTCATAACAGGCCCAGGTTGGGATATTCCTCCCAGGGGCCAGCGGGTGCCATGACGCCCTGTGCTGGATAGAGAGACGCGGGCTCGCAGCTGCCTGCCTGCCTTGCCTTTCTTCTCTTGCCTTTTTTTTCCTTTCCTTTTCCCTTTCCCCTTTCTTTCTTTCCTTCCTTCCTTCCTTCCTTCCTTCCTTCCTTCCTTCCTTCCTTCCTTCTTTCTTTCTTTCTTTCCTTCTTTCTTTCTTTCTTTTTCTTTCTTTCTTTCTTTCTTTCTTTCTTTCTTTCTTTCTTTCTTTCTTTCTTTCTTTCTTTCTTTCTTTCTTTCTTTCCCCTTTTTTTTCTTTTTAAAACACCATGGCCAAGTTCGATAAACCATTTCCAAGGCTGGATTTCTTAGTAGCAAGGAGCTCATCCTGTTACAGCGAGCAGTTGAGATTCTGTCCGTGGGTTAAAAATTAAAGGCTGAATGTGCTCAGGACAGATTTCTGTTTGTTCAGGCACTGAAGTATGACACCGTAGACGATGCAGCATGGGTGGGAATCACATCCCGAGAAGCAGCGGCGGAATGCGTATTTTTAAAAAACTGGCTCTGTGGGTTATTTTTGTGCGAAACGTAGCTGTGCGTGATAGCACAGATGTGCCAGGACAACTCTCCTGAGCTGCTCTGTTTTCTCTGCCGCTGACACGCTTTACCGATCCCTTTCTGGTCTTACTGCTTTCTCAAGTCGTATCTTGTGGCGCTGTAAGGAGGCTGCTAAATGGAGTGGAGCTTTAAGTCGCGGGCTCTCGAGTACACTAGAGATCAGTTCACGTCCTGATACGTGTTTTCTCCTGCTTCTGCTTAAAAACAGTGGCCTTTCATCTCGCTCTACAGATATCTCACTGCACAACTTCTGACGTTTTGTTGATGAAACCGTCTTCCAGAAACGACTATGGTGGCAAAGGTCACCTTGCGCGTCTGCTTCTTTCCTTCTAATTCTGCTTGTTTCGAGTTCTTCGCAAAGAATGCAACAAAAATGCCATAAGCAGAAGGACAAATAAAAAAGATTGTGTTAACTCCCTGCCGTTTTATTGGGCACTTTCTGGAAACCAGGTGTTGTGCAAGACCTTCCCTTTCCTCACCCCCTAGTTAAGTGACGCCCTCTGCTTCGCGGTAGGAGCGTTTCGCCCTTTTTTCCCTGTGAGACCAGGGTGACTCATCGGAGCCTCTGCGGCTCACGTGCCCCTCGGGACGTGGAAGCCTGACGAAGTGGAGGGCCTGGCGTCACGAACGGTGCTGTGCGCGGGGCGCGCCCCTTCCCCCAGGACCTCATCCTCTGAGACCAAACACTGGAAGGCGTTTTGCATTCCAGATCAGTTGAAAATTCCTTTCTGACATCCGGCCCTACGGTGTGTGGTAGTTTAGTAATCGGTCAGGGTGGAAGCAGGGACATCTGTAGCTGCACACTGATTCCATACTCGGCCACCACGGTGTCATCTGTGTGTCACCTGTGCCCTCCTCACTTCAAAACAGTGACTGTTTTCTTCAGTCCTGCAAGCAGAATAGTAGTAAGCTCCTTTAAAACCAGCTCGTTTCATTCATCATTTCAACAAAGATTTTATCTGCTGGGTGAGGAATTCATGAGAAAATCGCACTAAATTCAGATGCAGATGTTTGCTAAAGAACAGTTAGTTGTTAAGTCTTCCTGGAATCTGGTAGTTGGGCGTACAAAATACTTTTATTAATCATATTGTGCTTTGTACTTGGGAGTACTTTTAAAAGTCGCAGTGTTACGTCGTTGAAAAGCTTCTTTGTCTGTCCGTGAGCTCTGGCAGAACGCGGCCGTGTTGCCCTGGTGAGTCGTACTGTGGAATTGGAGAGCCCGTCTTCTCTGTGGCTTACTTTCCACGGGCTCTTCTTTCCCAGCATGCCCAGCCTCGTGGGGTCTTGGCCAGGTTGGCTCTGAACGAGCCTCCGTCACCCCTGCCTCCCCCCGCCACCGCCCTGCCGTCGGCACTGTCCGCCCTTTGCTGGTGTTCTCACCGAGGCTCTGTGGTGTCCCAGTCCCTGTGGGAAACGGGGCCGAGGCTCGTCTCATCGTTGGCTGTCATCTTGCCCGCACGTTTGCCCCATTGCAAGACCTGTGGGTCCTTCCTGACTCAGGTTTCAGAACTCCGAGGGTAACCCTGCTGTGCATTTTAGCTGGTCCCCAAAACTTGACTGTTAAAGGCCTTTAACCTCCTGAAACTTTCAGTTGCCAAACTTTGGCAGGTGGAAAAATGGAAAAATGCTGAGCATTTTTTTTTTTTCATTTTCAGTGAAGCTAGAAAATAAAAGTTTTCGTCTGTTTAACAAAAGCAACTTTAGAAAAAATAATGCATGGTCAGTAAGGATAAAGTGGGCGGTTGTTAGGGTGATGTGAAGTGGTGGGACCCTGACGGGGAGCAGTTTATCGAAGAGACTTAAAGATGATTATGTTTTTTCATCCAGTAGTTTTTCCTTGGGGAATTTCTGCAAAGGAAATAATCAGCGACACGGTAAAAATGCTGATACATGGATGTTTGTTATATTGTTGGTAAAAATTTGGAAATTATATAAGAATCCTGAGTAGGGGAGGATTAAATTTTGGTGGATTGCAGTGACAGAATAGCATATACCATTTTAAAAATCACATCTTCAGAGAATTTTTATTATACAGGAAGATGTAGAATAGCGTACATATATAAAGATTTTCGTTTTTTAAGATGTGTGTGTGGGTTGATACATACGGGTCGAACACAGACTGGCAGTACACGAACACGTTCATGGATGGGATCTGTCCCCTCCTCAGGGCTCGGGCCTGGCCCCCGAGGGAAGGGATCAGACCCTTGATGGCAGCCTGGTTGGGGGTGAGATTGCAGGGTGGTGATCCTCGGCCCAAGTGGACTCTGACCTTTTCCGTTCTCCCCTGCTGCTGGGCCCCTTTGCCCTCAAGCATGGAGGGACTGGGGGGGGCGGTGCTCAGGGAATGGTGAGCCCGCTGATTATTTCTCTCCCACCTTCCAGCCTCTGCTAACAAGGCTGGCATTTCTGTACCTTGGGCGGGCAGTAGGCGGACTGAACGGAGACGAGCCATCTTGAGGTTGAACTCCCCATCGAGTTCTTTTCCGTTCCTCTCAAGGTCTGGGCTGGCACAGAGCGAGTTAGTTGGGATTAAAGTATTTTTTATTCAGTTTAGTGAGGTACGTACGTACATATGTGTTATTCCTATATAATCTTAACAAGGGAAACAATTTGCAGCCCACATAACATTTAAAACATTTAAAAAGAAAAAAGAAATAAGCTTCTAAAAAGTCACCCTGAAAAATGATGAGTGGACAAATAATGTGATGATCACTGTGACTTTTATCTTATTTTTAATGTTTATTTATTTATTTAGAGAGAGCATGGGGGAGGGGCAGGGAGAGGGAGAGGGAGAGAATCCCAGGCAGGCTGCCAGCACAGAGCCCGATGCAGGGCTCTACTCCACAAACCGAGAGATCATGACTTGAGCCGAAATCAAGAGTTGGACACTTAACCAACTGAACCACCCAGGTGCCCCATCGCTGTGACTTTTAGAAGAAAATCTTGTCGCTGTGGCTTTTCAGTTATTGATGACCTCCTTCCAGGAAGAAAATACTCATATTGCTTACAAATTACTCCAGGGAAAGTGCTTAACAGTTGCCTATAGTACCTAGTGTTGGATTACTGAAACCTTTGGATTAGACAGTATTTGGTGATGATACCAAAGTTATAGAGGAAGCACAAAGATTTCTCTCCTGAGACCCCCAAATGTTTCAATGCTTTAGGACTTGGTCCTGAGCCTTTCTCTAGGGAGACCCCTAGTCCCGGCTTTAAAGCCCGTCTGTGTGCAGATGACCCCAACGTGTATCTCTGGAGCCCAGACCTGCCCCCCAGGGTCCACGCTGGGGTACATGGCGGCCCACACTCTCCTTCCAGGAAATACAGAAGGATAGAACCGCTGACGCCCACTTGGATGTCTCCGAGCGCCTCGCTCCCGAAGTGCAGTCCGTTCACTTGCTCCACCCCAGAGCCCTTCTGTATCTCAGTAAATGATAAGCAGCCCCCCAGAAACTTAGAATCTTGGAGTCCTCTTTTGTTCGCTTGAGAAAGCAGTTCCCGTGGGATCTGCCTCCCACCGGTGGTGTGGGATTTTATCCCCAGTGCACCATGGCAGCCCCGCCTGGGTCCGCTTCCCACTCCCCTGCCCCAGTGCTTCCTGGCGGACCTGCCCCGAGCACTGGCTCTCCCACTCGCGTGTTTATATGGCAGCCAGGGGTCATGGTTTTGAAAATCCGGACTGGATTCACTCACCTGTAAAAATCTTCGACGGCTCGTTTTACACTTAGGAAAGAAAAGACCTAAGTCATTTTCCCGCCCTTCAAGACTGTATTCTAGGGAGCCGAACCACCTAGGGGGCCTGTAAAATACGTACGTGCGTGTATGTTTTTATGCCTGGACCATCGTCCCCAAGATTCAGATTAGGTTGACCAAGTGGGACCCAGGCATTGCTTTTTAAAAGCTCCCCAGGTGATTCGGATTCACAGGGAGGATTGAGAGGCACCGTGATTTTTAAAATTCAGCACGCAGCATAATCGTCTAAAGATCCGTTCAACAGCTGTCTGTTGGGCCCTGACCCCAGGGTCTGACTCAGTAGGGCTGGGGGTGGCTCAGGGTGTGCGTTTCGGAAGGACAAGTCCCCAGGTGGTGCTTGTCCTGCTGCTCCGGGGGCTCTGCTCTGAGAACCACCCGCTGCTCCGTAGGCTCCGGCTCCTGCCTTTACAGCCCCACCCCTGCCATTTTACCGGTACTCCCCTGCACGCAGCCATGCTGACTTCCTTTCTGTCGCTTGGCTGTGTTTGACTATTTCCACCCCTGGTTCCCGCAACCTCGGGTGATCTGGGTTCCCTCGAGATCTCGTTGAGTGCTTTTCCATGACTCAGGTCTTAGTGCAGACGTCACCATTTTATAGGAAAGCATTACCTGCCATCCCCACCCCCTGTCTCACATAGAGCCTCCTCTGTCACTCTCTAGTGGCTCATCCTGTTTAGTTCCTTTATAGCAATGATTCTAATTTGTAGTGTGTTTTTATTTCCTTATTTCTTGCTTGTGCTCTCTCCCGTATGCGTCCCGCGCTCCCCCACCCCTGCGTGCTAAGTTTCACGGGCACAAGGACCTTGTTTACCTGTTTGCATGTGGATGTGTGCGTGGGGTCAGTCAAAAGAGCTGTCACATACACAGAGTTTTTCAGCAACTAGTTCCTGACATCTAATCGAAGGGCAGGGCAAGGGATACAGGAGTGAAAGAAGCGAGCTTCATGTAGTTGAAAACCCCGGCATCTAATGAAAGAGGCAGACAGACCAGCACATTTGTATACCACGGACTTCATACAACCAGACTCACTAGTCTGATGGTCGCTGCACTGGGAAGGAGCCAGTGGAGGGCATAGAGAAGCCACGGAAGGTTGTGCCAATACAGCTCTCTCCACAACATACAGAGAGCGGATGTCTGCCCCTCTCAGCATTGTTTCAGGGTTTTGTAGTTGTTCTGCTAAGGTATTGGGCCAAGGGTGGGTCCCTTCTGTGGGGAGAACCTCAGGTGTCAGGACCGTCTGCTCCCAGCTTCATTAGGAGGCCACTTTGCTTATACCGACCAGGCGCCTTTCCTTCTCCTGGACCGTTGGTGGAGAGTGGAGATTCTGCCCCCACAGGACCCTTAAGTGGGTCACCCCGATCCATGAATTAAATTAACTCCAAAGTCACTTTGACCCCAAGGCACAAAATTCATTCCCTATTAAGAGACTAAATTCAGTGTAATAATAAAATGCCCACCAGAGGTACCTCTAAATTTGAATATTAATTCTATCTCATTATCAAATTCCCAGGGAGACATTAAAATCCGAAGATTACATTCCATTTTAAATTAAAGTCCAAGACCTTAGTCAGACTCTCTGCCCTTAAGAGTTGAAATTCAAAGAGACTGAGGTTTAAAATGTATCCTTTCCGGTTTCTTATTCTGCTGAATCCCACCCAGAGGGGCTCTTCATGCCTGCCCGGGGTCAGGACTCCACCTGCTGCAGGCCTGGTTGGGGCCTTACAGGTTCAAGCACCCCAGTACCAAATCTCTGACATGCCTCGCTTCTTACAATTAAAAAAAGGTACGAGGGCACAGGCTTATCACAGCACCGGTGTCCCCACACCAGAGTTAGAAAATGCGTCCTTTCCCAGTCCTCTGATAGTTACCCCCGAGCAAAAGCGGGTCCCCAGACACCAGTGCTTAGTCTTTGCTGCCAAGTAGCAGGAAGTCTCTGGTTTGTGAGGGAAAGAGCGTTGACACAGAAGTTCTGAGTTTCTGCTTCTGCAGGACTTCAGTTAGTCTGTGACGGTTGGTGGCCTGTGACACTGAGGGGTGGTGTCCTCGCTCATTTCTTCGGTACTGCTCTCCCTCGTAAGAGCAATCCCAGTGAGCCGAGACCGTGTTTCTGTCCTGTCCTGGGTTTTGCGGGGCCCCAGTTTTCTGTTCCGGTAACAACTAACACATCTAGCCCATCTCTGAGAGCAGTTGGGACTGGGTGCATTTGCATTTCCCTTTAGATCTTTCCTGGCCTTCTAGATAATTATTTTCCATGTTCTATCTGGGGAATCTATCCTCTAAGATTTCAACTTTTTCTCCTAAAAACAAAACAAAACAAAACAAAGAAACACTCTTCCTTCATCTAAATCAGCCTGATTACCTTCTTCTCTTTTCGTTCTTCCTCCGCTTCCATTCTGACCGTGAGTCCGAAGCATTGTTCGCGGCCACTCGGACTCCTTATTGATTTCCAGAGACTGAACGCTCCAAACAAAGACCTTTTTAAGTTGCAGTATTTCGTTGAGTTTGTTTTTCTACATCAGAATAAGAAGACCATCTTCTTGTGTTTTTTTCTGGTCTCGGAATCTACCTAAATTTTCTCTTAGGTATGATGGTTATTACAAGTTCCTGGCACATAGCCCTTTTCAAGTTAAAAAAGTTCTCCAGTTTTCTGAGAATTAAGAAAAAAAAGTCCTAAGCCGGTGCTAACCGTTATCAGATGTTTTTTCTGTGATATTGAGATAATTATTACTACTTTAATGAGGATGCTTCCTGTACATTTTCTGGTTGACGTTAGGATCGTGAGGAACTTTTGTAGCATGTGTAATTTTGTTCATCTAATACTCTCTGTGGGACTTTTTTGTGTGGGGCAGGGAGGGGTCCCTGTTAAAAGTTAAATAGGCCTGTGATTTTCTTAACACCGCTCTGTCTGATGCTGGTTTTGAACCAAGTCAGAGTAGGTTTAGGAAGCTTTCTCCCTTTGCCTGTTGTTTTGGAACAACTTACATACATAATAGATTCTGTGGTCCTGAAAAATTCGGTGGCACTCACTTGGAGAGCCCTTGGGTCTTTGTTTTGTCAGTGAGTCTTGGTCATTTTTGTATCATTAAATCATTTAAATTTAAGTATTTAAATTGTTCTGTTCAGGATTTTGAATTTCTTTTTTTTTCAACGTTTATTTATTTTTGGGAGAGAGAGAGACAGAGCATGAACGGGGGAGGGGCAGAGAGAGAGAGGGAGGCACGGAATCGGAAACAGGCTCCAGGCTCTGAGCCGTCAGCCCAGAGCCCGAAGGATTTTGATTTATTCTGTCAGTGTTGACGTTTTCTCCTTTCCTCAGAGATATTCATTCCATCTAGACTTCCAGTTGTTTTCATAAAGTCCATAATATTTTATCGTAATCTGTGTTTTCTGTACCTTTTTGTCTCTTTTCATTCTGTTCTGTTTAATTTTTTTTTTTTCAACGTTTATTTATTTTTGGGACAGAGAGAGACAGAGCATGAATGGGGGAGGGGCAGAGAGAGAGGGAGACACAGAGTCGGAAACAGGCTCCAGGCTCTGAGCCATCAGCCCAGAGCCCGACGCGGGGCTCGAACTCACGGACCGCGAGATCGTGACCTGGCTGAAATCGGACGCTTAACCGACTGCGCCACCCAGGCGCCCCTCATTCTGTTCTGTTTAAATAGATGTCTCTCTCTTCTTCGTCAGTCTTCTTGGAATTTTTTTCCTTCTGTTAATGTTTGCAAAGAACCCCCGTTGGTTGTGGTTCATCTTTCTGCTGTGCCGTTACTCTCTGACACACTGACCGTTCGTTACCTGCCAATCAAGAAAAGCAAAGATACAAGGCTTCCTGATAGCAGGCTTCTCTGGAGCAGTGATGCAAAACAGGAATCAGTGCAATGACATCTTTAAAGCGCAAAAACTGTCAATCTGGAATTCTATATCCAGCTCAAATAGCCTTCAAAAATGAAAGTAAAATAAAGCCACTTCCCCAGACGCAAGCTACGAATTTGCCGTCAGTAGAACTGTGCTATGAGACGGTATCGAGGGAAGTTGAATGAAGTGGAAGAAAATGGTGCTGGATGGAGACCTGACTCTGTACAAAGAAATCAAAGCACCAGAAAAGGAAGTATGTAGCTAAAACCGAAATACCTTATCATAAGCGCAGTGTATTTGGGGGTTTATGACGGACGTGGAAGTAAACGTACGGGAGCCCCAACGTCAAGTGGAGTGTCCGGTTGTGGGATTCTTACATCGTGTGTGAAACAGTAATATGTTATTTGTATAACATAATTTGTAGATAGACCACAGCAAGTTAAAGATGCCTACTCTAAACCCCAGAGCAACCACTTTAAAAAAAAAAAAAAAGAAAGAAACAAAAAGAGAGAGGGTTCGTAAGCGGCAGAAAGCGGCTCCGTGGCTGACGAAAGCTGGCGGGCGAGCCGCAGAGATTGCAGACACGAGCGGGAGCTTTCTGGGCCGTGAGGTTCCGGCCTTGATGTGTCTGTGGTGGTGCAGGTGCAGCTGTGATCTGCTTTGTGTTTGTCACGGCTCAGCAGAGCTTGGTTTAGGAACAAGGAGAGCAGAGCTCCAGAGGGGAGAACGGGAAGGCCGTCGTGCTCCATTTTAGGGGCTTCCCTCGGGATTTGCGGTGGGTCCCAGACGCCGGCTGAGTGGGTGCCCTCGCACTTGGCGCAGGTCAGGAATCATCAGCTCGGCTGCGTGTCGGAATCTCCGGAAGAGTGTGTCTGTGGCTCTGACGCCCAGGCTTCACTCTCCGAGATTGGGACCTGTTTATTTTCGGGTTGGGGCCACAGGGTGAGTGCTGTTGGACACCTCCCAGGGGATGCTGATGTGGACCCAGGGTTGTGAACCACTGGCCTAGCCTTACGCTCAGAGTTGTAGAGAAAGCGAGCCTGTGGAATGCAGGCCCTGTGCTGCCCTGAAGCTTCTGGAGGGGCACCATTACTTGTTCCCAACGTGCCCATGAAGGGGAGCCATGAAGTGCCCAGCACGAAGCTGCACGAAACACCTAGACTCACCGTATCTACTTACTGGCTGGTCATGGAAGTGTAAGTCTTGATGTACTGGAGCTTTGCCACAGCTCAACTCGCGGTTGGCACAGGAGCGCCGTGTCCAGCCCTTTTCAAGTGTGGGCCGTGAAGGAAACTTCCAGAGTCTCAGAGCAAGTGAAAACAGTATCACAAGCGTGTTGCCATTTCTCACGTCCTGATTGCGTGCGGGGGGCCATGCCGAATGCTTCCTCGTGGATCTTCACCGTGACCCCGTGACATGGGCGTGACCCCCTCGTCACATAAAATCTAGACTTCCTGACGTTCAGGGAGCTCCTCAAGGTTCCACGGCTGACAGGATCCCTGAGCCGGGATTCTCATGTAGTTCTGTCTGTCTCCAGAGTGTCCCCCGTCCTTCCAGGTGGTTGGGATGACACCTGAGTCCTGCCCGTGGGTGGGTGGGCGCGTCCACATCTCTGACCGGACGGTCCGTTTCATCCAGCATTGCCTTTGGGCTCCAGGCCCTTTGAGTTGGTTGTCGGCATGTCTGAGGATGGCTTCATCCGGACGGGGACCTTGTGTGAGCATTGCCGCGCCCACGCTCGTCGTTGATCGGCTTTGGAACGAGGCCTCTGATGATCTCTTTATTTGTGTATGTGTTTGCTTTGAGGAGCTGTGTGGCAAACACATTTTTGCCACGTGTCAGGTCAGTCAGGCTCGCCTCACTGTGTATTCAGGTAGGAGATAAGGTGCTGTGCTGGTACCGTGCCCTTGCTTTCTTCGGGTTCTTGGATTTTTGTATTTACCGTTTGACGTGACAGCAGCCGGGTAGTTGAGGCTGTGTTCTCTGTCAATCCAGTAGGTTCCCCCAAGGGAGCATACAGAGCAGGGCTGGGCGTGTGCACTGTGCATAGAACGCTCTCCGAGCCGATTGGCCCAGGTGGGAGGAACAGTTAGCAAATCAATTAGTTGTCCTTCTGTTTACACTTTATTTCCAGGGGCTAAATGTTCGTTTGTTTAAGCCAGACTCGCTGTCTTGTTGAAATGTGTTACCTTGTGAAAGTGTTGACTGAGCTTGGCTCCTTCATATGAACTACAGCTTGTGACTCATTTGTTATGGGTATAGAATCAATTCCCAACATGTTAGGTAAGAAAACAAACAGCTTCCTTGTTTTATGAAGTGTGAACAGAAGAAAACTTGTTAATTTCCTAATTGTTCTCCCCTGCCCCAGACAGAGCTCCACACTCGTAGCTGCGGCAGTAAACTTGAGCTTGGTCGTAGCACAGAGGTGTCGTCAGTCGCTGCTCCTGAAGTGAACGATGATGCATTTGTCACAGTGCCACTGTCGTCCCTGTCATTTATGTGCTACACGTTTCGTGTATCTCTATAAAAAGTGATCTTGTATCATTTCGTAATGGAGCGGTGTGAATGCGAAATACTCAGCTAGGAAAGCACGCCCTCGATTCAGTCACGACTCCCCCGTAACTGTGATCTTCGAGGGCTCTGTAATTCACCCTTAATGCTGCTCACGTTTCCATTGTTAGCACGTGATTTCGTGTCCTTCACAGGAAATTTTGCCCATTTTGCGTATCTGAGAATTCTACTTTATCCCCCCAAGCAAATGAGATTTTTTTTTTCGCATCAAATAATAGATCCTGAATAGTTTTTTATTCCTCACCAAAAAAAAAAAAAAATTTTTTTTTTTTTTTTTTTAAATAAAGGTACTGTTTTGCCAATACAGAGTGGGGTCGTAAACTCGGCTGGGTGAAGTTATCCTGAAGCTTCTCCCTCAGCCCTTCAGGGGCTTCTCTCCTCACTCCAAGCACCTGAACTTCCTGCTGGCAGTAGGACTAACAGCTGCTGCCGCCAGTCCCGCTGCCCGTCACCGAGCGTTGGCTGAAGCCATCGATTCCGTTCTCACAGCTGCCCTTGGAAGTGAGCCCCGTCATTCCGTTTTATGGGCGAGAATGGCAAGTGTCCGAGGTTAAAGGACTTGTCCAAAGTCACACAGCTCAGCACTGCTGCAGAACCAGGCTTTGGGAACCACAGTCCTCACTCTTAATCCCAGGGCTGTGCTGCACATCCAGCTCCTGGAACGCTCCGTGTTCCTTCTGATCTCCTAGCTTTTGCACATGCTCTTGTCCCTGCAAAGCCTTCTCCACAGCGCACCCCCCCCCCCCTTTGTCCATTCAGTGCCAGTTCATTCGCCTCCCCGGCCACGTGTCACTTCTGCAAGGAGGCCTTCCCTGTGAGCCCTGTGTGATAGCATCCGACACCAGGCTGACGTATGTTCCAGGAGGATTAGATCACGTCCTTGCAGAGGGCCGGTGAGGGTCAGCTGCTTCCTTGCTGTGCCCGTCGCCAGGCTCTTGCTCCTTTCTGGACCCCTCGTCTTCACCCCAGGGCAGAGGCATTGACGGTAGCTCTCCCTCCCCTTTGAAGACGTCACAGTCAGCACCCCGGTCCCGCTGGCGGGTGTGCCGTGGGCTGTGGGAGGAGACGTTCGGTGCAAGGGTTGCCTCGGGAAGCTTTGAATTCGGTCTCAGGTGGGGCCGCTACCAGCTTGGCCATAAAATTTCCTTCTGCGCTTCTCAAACCCGTGATCCCTTCCCGGTCCAGCCCTCTCTAGTGTCCTAACCTCCCAAACTCTCTGTGCCGAAGAACGGGTTATCTTTCCCCCAAGCCATCCTGGACCAATATGTTTATAAAATGTAATACAAATGAATTACTAGAAAAAAAAATCAAAAATTTAAAAAGACATAGATGCTTCAAACCTAGATTTTATTACAAGATTCAGGAGACACAGCGTAACCCTGTTGAACTGTTAGCGCCCTTTCTGACTTTCCCCTCTCACTGTCTGTTTTCACTGACTGACGGTGGCCTCTAGACTTTGAATAGCACTCTTTAGTGAAGTGACCCTGGGGACGATATTTAACCCATGAGCCCCACTTCCTTTGTCAGGAAAATGGAGCCAGTACAGGTTACCCTGGCATTCTGCCGGAATGCGGAAATCGTGGATGTATTTATCATTGCCTAGTGTGTGCCAGATGCCTATTAAATAGGACATTTCCTACCCTGTTTCCGGCACCTAGAAAAAATTGCAGAAATTAGATTTATTCTCTTCCTGTCCGCCTTGGGGAAACCAAGGACAGCTGGTCACAGTGCTCTTCAGCAGGTCTGTGCATCACAAGCAGGTGGAGACCTGCCATTTTTCACCAGGACATGTATTTACAGATGGTCCCCAACTTGACGGTGGCTCAGCTTACGATCGCCAACCTTATAATGGTATGGAAGTGAGAACGCGTTCGGTAGAAACTGTGCTTGGAGTTTTGAGTGTGGATCTTTTCTCGGGCTAGCAATGCACGGTACGCCCCTCTCTCGCGACGCCAGGCAGCGGCCACGGCTCCCGGTCAGCCTCGCGATCACGAGGGTCAGCGGCAACGGTTACGCCGACGGTTACGCCGACACCCGTTGCATACTCCTCAGCCTTTCAGTTTCTCCCTTCCTGTGCAGCAAATTACATGAGAGATACTTCACACTTCATCACCAAATAGGCGTTGCGGTAGATGATTTTGTCCATCCGTAGGCTCTTGCAAGTGCTTGAACATGATTCGGGTCAGCGGGGCTAAGCAGTGGCGCTCGGTAGGCAGGGCGTGGTAGCGATGGGTTCATCGCGACATAACCCCGTCGGAAGTCAGGGAGGATCTATAGTTCATCCGATCCTGGGAGGGATGCTTCTCTTCACGTCTAGGCCTTTTCAGTGAACAGCTAGGAAATAAATACTTTTTGGAAATTGAAAAATATATCACGAAATCTTGCTAATATTTCTAATTTAAGTGTAAAATTATTTTCTGGATTTAATCCTTTTTTATGCTGAAAATCTTAGTTCCTTAATAGCACGAATGACCCATTTGCTTTAAACTAAATGTAGAGGCACGTGGGTGGCTCTGTTGGTTAAGCGTCCGCCTTCTGCTCAGGTCATGATTTCACAGTTCGTGAGTTCAAGCCCTATGTTGGGCTCTGTGCTGATGGCTTGGAGCCTGGAGGCTGCTTCAGATTCTGTGTCTCCCTCTCTGCCCCTCCCCCATCCGTTCATTTTCTCTCTCTCTCTCTCTCTCTCTCTCTCTCTCTCTCAAAAATAAATACACATTAAAAAAAATAAGTACATAATGGTTCAGAAGAACGATACCAATAGGAAGCAGAGACAGCTGAATGCTGTTCTAAGATTTCTGTGCAGTTCTCTCTGAGCTTCGGATACGTCTCGCTAGGGGTGTAAAGTCAAATACTGTTTTAATTTTGTGGTAATTTTTCTTTGTTTTACATGCCATCGGATTAATGTGTTTCTGTTTCCTATTTTTATAACTTCGTAAATACAATTTTTCTGCTAAGATGTAATTGACGTAACGTACTGTGCTCATAGGACATAACATAATGACTCAGTATTTGTGTGTTGTGAAGTTATCAACACAATAAGTGTAGTTAACATCCGTTATAATTTTAATTGTAGAGAATTACATAAAATATATATAGGAGTCATATATATAAAGTCATAATTGTATGACCAGGTGCATTCACAGACATCTGCCTCCCTTTCCTGCTGCTTCTGTCTCATTCTCTCCTCATGCCCTGTGGACAGCCATTATTAGTTTTTTATTTAACCCTTTCTTGTGTCTTTTGGGAACTGTAAGAAAGTTTGTATATTTCTCCTCCTTTATTACACGGAAGGTTCACGTATAAGCCTGTCTGCGGCTTGCTTTTTTCACTTACCGCTGTATCCTGGTGATCCCTCCAGGTAGTGCATTGGGCCTTCTTCACTCATTTTCACAGCTACACGGAAGTGTTTTGTGTCCGTGCTATCGTTCGCTCAGCTGGCCCGTATCGGAGAACACCTGAGTTGCTTCCAGGATCTTTGTTTTCATAAGTTGCACTGTATGCAACATCCCTAATTGTCAGAGAAATGCGAATCAAAACCGCAGTGACACGTCACTTCACACCCACAGGATGGTTAAAATAAAAGACAGACACCGACAAGCACCAGTAAGAACGTGGAGCAGTTGGAACGCTCATACGTTGCTGGTGGACTAGAAAACGGCACAGCACTCTGAAAAGCACCCCAGCAGTTCCTCCTGATGTTACCAGGACCAAGCAGTTCCTCTCTCGGGGTACGCAGCCAGGAGAACTGAACATAAATATCCCCTCGAAAACATGTACACGGATGCTCACAGCACGGTCACAATACCCAAAACCGTAATGACTCAGATGCCCGTCTACAGATGAACAGATAAATAAAACATGGTCTCTCCAGACAGTGGAATATTATTTAACCACAAAAAGGAACGCGGTGCTGGATGAACCTTGAAAGCATCATGCTAACTGAAAGAAAAGGCCACACATCGAAAGATTCCATTTGTACGCTATGTCCAGAATAGGCAAATCCGTAGACAGAAAGATCAGAGATTGCTGAGGGCTGGACGGAGGAGACATGAGGAATGACCGATGGGTATGGAGTTTCTTCCCTGGGATAATAAAAATGTTCTCAAATTGGGTAGAGGTGATGGTTGTACAACTTTGTGAATAAAACTAAAACCCACTGGCTGGCTCCGTCGGTCGAGCGTCCAACTCTTGGTTTCGGCTCAGGTCCTGATCCCGGGGTCGTGGCATCAGACACCGTGTCGGGCTCCACGCTCGTGCTTGAGATTCTCTCTCTCTCTCCCTACGCCACTCTCCCCTTCTCTCTCTGTCTAAAATTTGAAAAAAAAAGAAATCCACGGGACTCTATCCTTTAAAAGGTGCGCGTTATCGTGTGTGAATTGTATCTCCTAAAACCGTGCTGCAGTGAGTAACCTTGTGCAGGCAGAGCCTCCGTGGGACAGTGCAGTCGGAGGTGCTGCCCTAGGACTGGGAGGGCTGGATCAGCGAGTAGGTGCTTCCCCTGGTGCAGCCCGTCCACGGGCGTCGTGCCATCTAGCGCTCGCTCCAGCAGTGTGCGAGGACGCCTGTTTCCCCGTCGCCTGCGTGGGTTGTCAGACTCGCTCGCTTGCCGCTCTGACGGGCGAGAGGTGGTGTCTCCGCGTGGTAACAGTTTGCAAGGTTGAACATCTTTTTTTTTTTTTTAATTTTTTTTTTCAACGTTTTTATTTTATTTTTGGGACAGAGAGAGACAGAGCATGAACGGGGGAGGGGCAGAGAGAGGGAGACACAGAATCGGAAACAGGCTCCAGGCTCCGAGCCATCGGCCCAGAGCCCGACGCGGGGCTCGAACTCACGGACCGCGAGATCGCGACCTGGCTGAAGTCGGACGCTCAACCGACTGCGCCACCCAGGCGCCCCAGAACATCTTCTGATGTCTCCGTGGTCCAGCTGCATTTCTTTGTTTCTGTGCCGTTTCTGTTCATGCATTTGATCCATTCTTTTTCTGTTGGATTGCTGATCTTTTCTCAGTTTTTACAAGTTCTTTGTATATTAAAATATTAACCTTTTGCCTGTAATATTTCACAAATAACTTTCCTAGCTTTTATTTGCCTTTTTTTTTTTTTAATGTTTACTTATTTGAGAGAGAGAGGGAGAGGGAGAGCGTGAGCAGGGGAGGAGCAGAGAGAGAGAATCCCAAGCAGGCTCCTCACAGTGTAGAGCCCAATACAGGACCTGAACCCACGAACCACGAGACCATGATGTGAGCTGAAATTAAGAATTGGACGTTCGACTGACCGAGCCACCCAGGCGCTGCCCCTTAATTTGCTTTTTAAAGAACTGCAGGCAAATTTTAAAAACCTCTTTTCCCAGTTGCTTCTGGATTTTAAGTCATAGTCTGGGAAGCCTTTCCTACTCCTGGTGTAGAAAAACTGTCCACTTACTAGGACTGACTGTTAAACTCAGATTCGTTTGGAGCTTACCCTGGTGAACATTGCTGGGGAGAGATCCATTTTATCCTTTTTTATATGGCTTTCCAGTTGCCCCCGCATTTTTAAGGAAGGGTGAAGAGAAAAATGGTGTATCCCTTTCTGTTCATGTCTGCTTTTAAAGATTTCTGGGTCGGTGTACGTGTTTGAGATACCGGTCTCCCCTGCTCTCCAGAAGTTGCTTGTTCGCATGAAGCCCCATCAGCCGAAACGGCAGAAAGCAAAGAAACAGTCACCCTTAATTAAGTGGAAAATGTTTTGAGCGTTCTCCGTCCGTCCCCCAAAATACCCTACCAAATCCTACCAAATAACACACAAAACCTAAAGTAACACTGTGTCGTAAAAGCAGGAGTGATGTCATAACTCCACAGTCTGTGTGAAGAGGACACAGTGTACGTACAGCGTAGTTCAGCTTTCACCAGGATCAGGAAGACCACGAGCGCCCCGCCCCACAAGGCCAGAGGTGGTGGGGATAGGTGTGGGGCTGCGTGGTCGGAGGTCGGGGTGGTGGCGGGTGCAGGAGGCTGGGCTGTAAGCAGAGACAGGAGGAGGGTCTTCTGTTAACTAACGTCTCATCGTCTGACTCCATTAGGGCAGGCAGGTCACTAACGTCTACACCTGCTGTGTCTGCCTGCCTCGATGTTGGAGGTCGAGTTTCGTCGTCCGCTGTGACCGGGGTGGCAGGCTTAAATACAACAGTGTGCTGTTACGTTACCGCAGTGAGTGAGGAGACCAGCAGGAGAGACAGACCGCCTGTGATCTCTCACCCTGACCCAGGCCTTTTTCGGTGTATAAATGTGCCTTTTCCTTTCTCTGCAGGTGAATGAGCTGGATGGCATCCCCTTGATCCTGGACAGCTGCAGCATCGATGACAGCAACCCCTGTATCCTTGCACGTGAACCCGTGAGCATCCGTTCACAGTCAGGGCCCTCTGTGTGACTCCCTTTCCCGGTGTTCCCTGGCCCTGTGGCCGGCTGGCTTTCTTGTGTGCTTGTTCCTAAGAACTAAGCCACTTTCTCAGAGTCGGGACGCCGGACCAGCCCTCCTGCCGTCTGTGCAGCGCAGTGAGCTGGTGTTCAAGGTGAGTGGGACCTTCTAAAGCAGCCCTGTACTCACGAATGCTTTAAACTCTGGGGGGGAAGACCGCCCACCCGGGGTCCCTGTGTGCCTCCTGCCGCCGACGTCACCTTTCCAAAGTGTGTGTTCCTCGGAGTAAATGTGAAGAATCGTGCTTTTTTTAACTTTTGCTCTAGAGATTCTAAGTATCCAGTCCTTTGAGAGGAACCGTTTTAGCAACGGTTTCGTGACAGAGAAGCTGCGGCCCCAGGAATAGGGAGAAACACTTTAGTGGCACCACCTACCTGTCTTTGACGTGTTCTGGCCTGTGACCCTCTGTTACCGAAGCGGGGGTGGGGGGGAGCCCGGGTCTTGCCCTTGGTTGACCACCCTACTTGTAGGGTTCTTCGGGGAACCCCGTTACTTCGTCCACTTCACCGAGGAGTGACGCCAGGAAGCCGCTCTGATACCGTGAGGAAACCACATCCGGAAACCAGGTTGAGCCTGGTGAGGTTTGAGCGGCATTTCCGTGTAAGTTTGAGACTTCCCTGGCGAGAGCTGGACTCCTCCATCCAGTCCCTCGCCCTGGCCACTGCGTGCCCTTGCGCCCTGGGTGCCTGCTGGGGGCAGGGCTGGCGAGGAAGGACGTTGAGGGCGTAACCCTCTGAGGGACAGTGAGGAGCCCGGCCTGGGGCTCAGGGGATGGGGGTGGGGGGGGGGCGTGGGAACAGCGCCCCTCACTGTGGCTTCTGTCAAGAAGACAAAAGGAGTTGATAAGAATCGCGTATTGAAAGTAGGTGGAGGGAGGACTGCTCATCCCGGTGCTGACGACGCTGTCGTTTGTCTGATTAGCAACAGAAGAAACTCTCCGATTTTAAAGAGCACAACAGTGTATAAGCTGAGTCAGGAAAAGACAGAAGCCTCGGAAGACTCGTCCTTGGGGCAAAACAAAGTTGGTTCGCTGCATCGCATTATAATCAGCCACTACAGGCTCTGCCCCCACAGTCTGGAAGTCTTCTAGCCCCAGAAAAGAAGGGAGGAAAGAGAGCTGGGGGTCACAGGAAGGCAGTGAAAGGTCACTCAGGTGCAGGGACAGGCGGTGCGCTTCCTGAGGACAAAGAGGATGGATCACGAAACAAGACATTCACCCACAGCATTCTGCTCCCTAAACCGGCCTCCTGGTGAAGAAGACGTTCTGACACTGGTCTCGGCTCTGACCGAGAGCAGGGGACGGCCCGGCCCTTGCGCACAGCGTGTCGTGGCTCTGCAGACGGCCCGCCTGCGGTTCCACGCTTGCAGGGTCTCTCTGGCAGCCTCCTGGGCGGCTCCTCCGTTCACTCACTCCTTCCTTCCAGAAACACTCACGGACTCCTCGCTGTGCGCGTACGCCCGTTACCTTATTTAATCCCGGCAGCGCCACGGAGCACACGCTGTCGTCGTCGCCACCCCCGTGTTGTGGATGAGGAAACACGGCAAGGGAGTCTCAGAGCCTCGTCCTGCGGGCCAGACCCAGAGTGCCAGCTTGGTGTGTGCCCGATCCCCAGCCATTTTGCTGTGCTTCCTCCTTAGGAGTCACAGGGCGGGGACAGAACTCATATAGGGAAACCACAGTAACCTGTTCGTGTGGCGGAGAAATTATTCAGCATTCGAAATTGAAAAAAGTGTATGTGGATAATCTGTATAGATAACTGGTGTCTTTACAATGATAATTAATGAAGAATTGCAAGATCCCAGAATGTTCTTTAAATTGTCAAGATGAGTTAAAATCCCACGTAGTTCAGTATGACGCATAGTCATTCATTCTTTGGAGTTTTATTTCTCAAAGCCGGCCAGATTGCAAAGGCCTATAAAATATGCATAAGATAGGAGATACTACATAGTAAGATATCAGGGCAGAAGGGAAATTGATGGTTGAATGGTCAGAAACGAAGAGGCATTAGAGCCTAGGGGCTCAAGTTTTAGACGGGAGCCATACACTTGAACCAGCGCAAAAGGGCCATGATACGGATTATGGAATAAAACCACACCGCTGCCCTTCTGTGCTGCTCCTCTGCTCTGACTCAGAAGTAGGTGCTCCGGAGAATTCTCTAATTTCCCTGGCTTCGCCTCCTTACCTCCCATTGACTCTTCCCCACCCATTTTAGGTGTTTTCCTTTCTTCTATTTTCTGTTCATCAAAACAATACACCTTTTTTTTTTTTAGTGCCAAAAGGTACTGAGTGAGGCCTCTTACTCACTGTCCACACTTTAAACTCACTCTTCGCCCTTTGTTTTACTAGCTGCTTCGTACACCTAAGTAACCTGCTCTGTTGCTGTTTCTTGATGTGTATATTGGGTTCTGATGAGTCTATTTATCACGACATGAAGATTTATTCTCTTACAAACCACCTTCACTCCTCCCTCTTCTCATGCCACTGTAGTTAAGACTACAGATCTCGTTTACTGTTGCCTGCATGACTAACAAGGCTGAGCATCCTCTAACATGTTTACTTGCCATTTGGATTTCATGTGTGTGTGTGCGCGCGCGCGCGCGCGTGTGTCAGGGGACATAAAACATGCTTGAGCAAACCTTTTGACTATTTTCTCATTGGGTTTTTCCTTTATAATTTATTTGTAATAGATCTTTTTATGTTCTAAGTAGAAGTTTCTTAATCAACTACGTGGTTACTAATGTTTTCTTTCTCCCGTTGTGTGACTTATCTTGTCATTCTCTTTCTAGTTTATTTTAATTAACAGGAGGTATTAACAGTTAATCAAATTTATCACTTTCCCTTTATGGTTAGTTCTTTGGTGTGTATCTTGTTAAAGAAATATTTTCCAACCCTGAGGTCAGGATGATAATCTGTGTTATCTTCTGAACACTTGATAGTTTTACCTTCTCTGTTTAGGTCTGTAATTCACTTAGACTTGATTTTTGTGTATAGTGTGAGTTAGCGGTCTATTTCTATATTTTTCCATATGGACACACAATTGTCCGAGCCCAAGTTCCTGAAAAGAACATGCGTTGTTAGCTGTAGTGCCCTCTTTATCACGAGTATCCAAATATGTGTGGGTCTGTATTTGGACTCTGTTTTCTTTTCCATTGATCTCTTTGTCGTCCTTACTCTTTAAGTGTCACTTTCTAACATGTCTTGATATTAGTTGAGTCAAATCTTCAACTGGTCTCTTCTTTTTAAAAAGTGTTATGGCTATTTTTGGTCACTTGTATTTTACATAAAAGTTTACATACAAGAACCAGCTTGTCAAATTCTACACGTGTGCTTACGTGTTTATGTACACCTACATGTACATACACACATGAAATCCACCAAAAAAAAAAAAACCAAACCAATTTAACCAACAAAAATTTAAATCCGCACATTGAGTTCTTCATTGAAGTTGCATTGACTAAAGTCCATTTGGTGAGAATTGACATCTAAACAATACTGGATGGATCTTCCAGTCCATGAGTATGGCATATCTGTCCATTTATTTAGGATTCTTAATTTTAAGCTTTTATCCTTTTGTATGTATTTTTATAGCTCCATTGCATGGATTTGGGTGTATGTTATTTTTGTTACCATACATTTAAAGTGTTTCCTAAGTTCTGTCATGGTTTCTTTTTTGACTCCTGGATTATTTAGAAATGCATTTCTTAATTTCCAAACAAATTGAAAATTTCTAGTTCTCTTTTGGAGCTTGATTTCTAGCATAAATGTGTTGTGATCAAAGAGCACATACTTTTCTGTCCCGTGAAATTTATTGAGACTGCCTTTATGACCCAGTATATGGTACTTTTTTGCAGCTGTTCTATGTGTGCTTGAAAAGAACATTTATTCTCCAGTAGTGGGAAGCAGCATTTTATCCATGTGTATCAGGTGAAGTTTGTGAAAATTTTATATTTTTACTGATATTTTTGTCTCCTTTGGTTTATCAGCTACATAGAGTCTTAAAATACCCTTCTGTGATTATAGATTTGTCTTATTTCTTCACTTAGTTACACAAATTTTTCCTTTGTATGTTTTGAGGCAGTGTTATTAGGTAAAGGTGTATGACAGGCCTTGAGAAATGTTCCTGTTGTCATTATAAATTGAACCCCTTTATCTCTAAAATTATTTGTTACCTGATATTAATATAGCTCCTCTGACTTGCTTTTGGTTGCTATTTACATGGTGTAACATTTTCAACTCTTTTATTTTCAACCTGTCTGTATCAGAGGTGCTTCTTGTGAACAGCATGTAGTTGGGGTTTTTTTCCCCTTAATCTAGTTTGACAGTCTCTGTCTTTCAGCTGCTGCATTTAGCCCATTTATATTTAATATAATGTAAATGCTGACCTATTTGTATTGAAGCCTCTCTGTCCTTCCTATTTTATTTTCTTTTTCTCTCTTTCTTGCTTTCTTTTGGATTATTTTGTATCATTCAGTTTTTATCGTTTTCTCATTTAAATGCTCTCTGTTCTTTTTTTCTCTTCTGTTAATAGTTTCCTGGGAAAATTACAACAGGCACCCCTAACCCCCTTCCCAGATTGTACAGGACCATTTTGGCACCCCCAATTTACACGCTGCTGCTGCTGTTATACACTTTAATTCTGTTTTCAAACCCGTAACGTCAGTGTTCACTTAGACCTATCCACATATTTACTACTTTCCCTGCCCTTCACTCCTTGTATCTCTTGTTTGTCCAGCTGGGATCGTCTTCCTTCTGCCTGAGGTCTTTTTAGAATTTCCTTTACAGTGGGGCCATTGATGGGGAACTAGTTGAGTTTGTTTGAAAGTGTATGCCTGATGCCACCATTTTATTGGGAAAGCTGCAGGATCTCTACATTTTAATTTCAATGCGTATGTACGGTCACCTAATCCCACCATCTCCCGCATGGTGTCTGCGCCCTCCACTCTATCTGGTGCCCTCCGTGCCAGAGCGTCTCTGTCTTATCCTTGTTGTTGAGCTAATGAATCTTCCAGTCTTGTGTTGAGATAGAGAAAGGGGGTCTAGGGGTACAGGTACGTGTTAAATGTGCAAACAGGCCTTCTATTTTAATTTCCACCTTTACCTTCTGAAGAGATCCATGTGGTCACCAACATCTGAGCTGTGAGGGATTCTGCAGGGCATAGTGTTTCCCTGCCGTTCAGGACCAGCTTTCTTGGGTTTGCTGAGGTAGGTGCTAGAGCCCCTTACCCAGCCGTAAGCCAGTGCCCTGTTACTTCTTTTCTGTCTGCTTTTCAGCGTCTGACATTCTTTTTGTGCTTGAGAGTTTGTGTCTTAATTTTAAGAAATCCAGTGGCTCTTCAAAAGGGAGTGTAGATCGGTGAGTGGGCTCCTAAGCCTCATCATTTGCTTACTGTCGCCAGCCATTACCGTGTGCCAGAACCAGTGGTGCTCTGTTGTTCTTACCATTTTAAAACTCAGTTCGGCAGAATTAATCCCTCGCCTGTAACATACTGCCTCTTTCTTGGCCCTCGCGATAGTACCTTCTGTAGGTTTTCCTCAGGTCTTTCTGGATCCTTCTTCTCTGGCTCCTTTGTTGCTTCCTCTTCTGTGCAGCGTTTGCCTGTTGGAGCCCTGCTGGAGCCCTGCTGGACATTCCAGAACCCGGGGGTGCTCGCCTCACCCTGCCTCTTCTCCCTACGGAGTCCCACCCGTTTCTTCCGTTATTCATTTCGTGTGTAGTGAACGTTCTTCACATGCCAGACACTCTCCGGGCCCACGGAGTGACAGCGAATCCTGTAGGGAGGCTGTGGCGGCCGGTCTTCCAGGCAAGAGGGGATGGTGGCTTGGGCCAGTCCGGTCACCGTGGGGATGGGGAGACAGAGTTGCATTCTGGGTATTCTCAGGGTTTCAAATACCTGTTCACCCGTGGCTCCCAGACTCAGTCTGTAGACAGAGCTCTCTCATCTGCTTGTATGTCTTCCCGATATTCCAAACCCAGCACGTCCACAGTTGAACTGTTAATAGCTCCGTAGCTGCCCCCCCTTCCTCGGTAATTGGGGGAATGGTTTCAGGCCAGAGATCCGGGAGCCCCTTGCGATGCTGATTCTTTTTCGGTCTCCTGCCACTAACGTGTCACCGCATCTTCCCGATTCTCTCTCTGGAGCACGTCCCAAGGCCGTCCACTTCCTCCTTTTCCAATGGTACCGTCCCGTTCACTCTCTCCTCACCCCAGCCTGGGTCGGCGGTGGCTTCCTGACTCCTGTTCCCCTCCTTCCCTCGGGGTGTCAGGGAAACACGGACCCCCCCACCCATCCCGTGAGACCTCGCAAAACAAAACAGGATCCTTCCTCTCTGCCTCTGGACTCTCCCTGCCCCCACACCGTCTGTCCCAAACACGCTCTGTTCACAGAACCCCCAAGACTGCCCGCCGTGCTCGGAACGACCCGGAGTCCCCAGCACAGCCTGAGAGGCCCCGTCTGATCTCGCCGCTGCCTCCTCCTACACTGGTATCCGAAGCTGCTCTCCCTGCCGCAGCACTCCCCCCAGCCCCCCACACGCTTTCTTACTGTGGCTCTCTGCGCCTCATGGTCACCGCCGGCAGTCACCCGCACCGACCTCTCACCTGAACTGCCCTCCCCGGGGCCAGCCTTCCGCGTGCTGGGTGCTCGGCTCCCGCGGTCTCTTCCTCAGCCAAAGGTCGCTGGAGCCCGGCCGGGTCCGGTCACCCCTCCTGTAACCTGCCGTGTCTGCGCGTCGCAGTGTGTCACCACATGCTCGTGCGGTTACGTCTCAGTTGCCCTCTGGGCCAAGTGCTGTGAGGACAGGGACCGTTTTTTTCTGTTGTTCACCCCGGTACAATCTGCCACTGTCTGGCACCTAGTAAATGTCCAGTAAACACTTCTTAGACACATAGACGTGTGGGGACAACACTGAACAAATAGCAGCCTGGCGAGAGGTGTGTGTGTGTATTTGGTGGGAACAGGGGCGGTTGGCAACACATGAGAAATTGCTCCTGTGGGTTCTGCGATTCTTCGTGAATCAAGTCAAGTCTGCTCGGCAGCGACGGTTTCAGATTTGTTTCGTTTAACCCCCTCTTCTAATTAACACCAGCCAAGTTTTTACAGAACTTTCAGTATTTTGTGTCAAAAATCAGTAGATATTTTGGGTATGTTTAGACGAGGAATCGTGCTGATAACCATCTCTCCATTCTCTGATCACTCAGGGTCAGCTGCCCCTGCACATGTACTTAACCATGCTCTGCGGGATGGGGGCTGAGGCCTCGTGACGCTGTGGGGAGCAGTCCTCGGTCCCCATAGGAGATCAGTGCGGGGGACCCTGGGAGACTGCCACTTTCTTGGCCACCCTTGGGATTAGGAGCTTCAGGCTGGCTCTCCTGTAGAGCCGACTAGGGCCGAGGGCCGCCGCCCCTGCCCCCAGGCTAGAAACGGAGGCCCGAGGCTCCATTTCTTGGAGGTAGATTCTAGAAACCAGCGGGGATTTCCAGTCTCAGGGAGAGGGCAGCATGTCAAAGGGGCGCTTCACTGGGAAGACCTGCCCTCCACAGCTGCTCCAGGGGCACGAGCCCAGCCAGGCCCCAGCTGTTCACTCGCCCGCCCGCTTGTGGGTCACCCACAGTAATGACACGGTAGCCGAGGCCATCGGAAAATTCCAGCCCCAGCACCGCAGGGTCAGTTCCTTGTTTGTCAGTTTATTGTGGCAAGTGGGATTTTTTTGTTGTTGTTGCTTCCAAATAGAAACCACTGAGCTTTATTTGAAATGTTTTTCTTTTCTTCTTTTTTGATCTGTGTTTTCATCAGCTGTCCTTGATGTGGGCTGTTTTGTTTTGTTTTGTTTTTATTGGAGGGGGAGGGGACAGGCATAGAGAATCCAAACAGGAGTTTTTTTCTGTTCTTTTCTCTCTTTTTTCCCTTCCTTGCTCTTTGCCTGTCTCTCTCTCTCTCTCTCTCTCTCTCACTGAAACACCTTATTTGTAAGTTTCCTTGCGTACAGAAATGTAGCAAGTTGGGGTGCCTGGGTGGCGCAGTCAGTTGAGCGTCCGACTTCGGCTCAGGTCACGATCTCGCGGTCCGTGAGTTCGAGCCCCGCGTCGGGCTCTGGGCTGATGGCTCGGAGCCTGGAGCCTGTTTCCGATGCTGTGTCTCCCTCTCTCTCTGCCCCTCCCCCGTTCATGCTCTGTCTCTCTCTGTCCCAAAAATAAATTAAAAAACGAGAAAAAAAAATTTTAAAAAAGAAATGTAGCAAGTAGTTTACAGAAATATTAAACAAACTGTGTTTTCCCCTGTGACCTGACCCGTGTCGAGGAGGTGTGGCCCGGGGCAAGAGTGGCAGCCGCTGGGTCCCACACACCCGCACCCCGCCCCTCCTAGTTCGTAAGCACTGCGTTTACTTTCTTTGGCCTTAAGCTTCTTTGCTTATAAAACAGGCCCCACTCCTATCCCCACAGGATCGTGATGGATGATCTCATGGTTTATGGGTTCAAGCCCTGCATCGGGCTCTGTGCTGACAGTGTGGAGCCTGCGTGGGATTCTCTGTCTCTCTCTCTGCCCATCCCCCAGTTGTGCTCTCTCGCTCTCATGCACTCTCTCTCTCTCTCGCTCTCTCTCTCTCTCTCTCAAAATAAACTTTAAAATGTACATATTTAAAAACAAAACGAACAGGAGACTCGTGGCATTTCAGAAAAGAAGAAATCCGAATGGCCAGCACACCTGGGGAAAGAGCTCGATGTCATCAGTCGTCAGGGAAATGCACAATTAACCCACAGTGAGAAACCCACCGGAACGGCTAATGGCGAGGGCCGACAGTATGAAGTGATGGCAAGGGTGCGGAGCAGCAACCTGAACCTCCGAACCTTGCCGGGGAAGATGTAGATTGGAGTAACCCCTTTGGAAACGTTCTGGCCGTGTCTCCTAACACAACGCACACACCCGGCCTGCGAGCCAGCAGTGCCCTTCCCGGTACCTTCCCCCGAGGGGAGTGCACGCGTGTGTCTTCCAGGCGTGCAAGAGCCTTCACAGCAGAGCCATTGATAATAACCCCAAGGTGGGAGCATCCCGGGACTCATCCGTAGTAGAAGGGATAAATCAATGGTGGCCTGTTCCTACCACGTGTGCAGGTGGGAGGGTGGGTATCACTAGGGAAGGGGCACGCGGGGGCCCTCCGGGATGGGGTGCGGGCGTGTCCTTAATCTCGGTGTAGGTGGAGTCATGGGGACACATCCACGTGAGGAAACCCCTCAAGACGTGCCCTCGGATGTGTGTGTTCTGTTGCGCCACGCACAAGTTTTTCAAATCACCTGTTGGGTTCTTGCCGCGTGCCACGTCCTGTTCTGGCCCCTTCACTGGGGCTAAGACCACCGGCTCCATTGGGAACGTTTATTTCCATTTCCCGCCGAGAGCGCTAAAGCTCAGGCAGCTGGTTCCTTGACGCCAGCCGCTCCAGATCCGCCCAGCGCGGGAGGGGCAGGGCCAGGGTGCAGGCCCAGGTGTGTCTGACTGTAAGGCCCGTGCTTCGTCCGAATTCAGGGGTCTAGACTTGCCCGTGCGTGCTCGCTTCGCTCCGTCACGGCGTTCCTTTCAGGCGTACTTTCTCCGGGACACGTGGGTAATCAGCTGTGCTGGGTACGAAGTCTCGGACTGATCTTGCCGAACGTGTAGCACATGGTACCCGCTCAGCGCTCTGTTGCAACCGTGGATGATCAAGATGCACCCCTGAGCCTGGAGATGGACCCCCCCCTTCCCGTTTCCCCTCCCTCCTCCTCTGGAACTCTAGACCCGGGTGTCTTCCTCTCTGGGATCCTTCCGTGACCCCCGGGACCAAGCGGAGCGCGCCAGTGCGTCTTTATGGGTCAGTTGTGCTCCGCGTCTCCGTGAGCACACCGCACGGACGTAGCCACATTTGTAACCCCTTCCCTCGAGGACAACTTACCCCGGGTGGGATCTGTGTCCCCGTGCGTTTACACCTCGGGACACGCTCCACGCTGGACCCCACGGATCCAAGGGAGCGTTACCAAAGTGTGTTCCAAAGCACAGAGTTTTATGTGGTGTCTTGAACAGCTGTTACTTGAGGGAAGGCTTCTAGACGATATGTCCGTGCCTGCATATCTGCGCGCACACGCACGCACACGCACGAACCGTGCTGCCCAAGCCTGTCTCCAGCAGGACTGCGTGGGGTCCTTACCGTTCTTATGTGCATTTTGGAGACTCTGGACTCTAAGTGCCACATCTTGGGAAACGATGGAAATCTATTCCATTCTGTCCTTATTTATTATTTTATTTTCATTTTGGGGGGGGTGCAGAGAGGGACTCTTAAGCAGGCTCCGTGCTCCGCGCGGAGCCCGAGGTGAGGCTCAGTCTCACCACCCTGGCGTCGTGACCCGAGCCGAAGTCAAGAGTCCGACGCTCAACCGACTGAGCCACCCAGGCGCCCCAGCTCTGTACTTCCTGGGGAGTCCAGGCTTGCGACTGGACCTGCCACGCAGCAGCCAGAGGGGGGCCGTTCAGAGAAGTGTCTGAAATACTTCGGGAGGGCACAGGGGCTAGAGTTGGTGGGGTTCGTAAAAGGTGTAGCCGTGCGCTTCCACGCCAAAGGAGTGCTGGGCTGGCGCTGTGTTCACAAAACGGTGCCTTTCTGCTGTTCACCCGGACGTTCAGTGCAGTGAACGGCTAGGGAATCGTTCTGAGGGAAAGCTGTCCCTCCTCTTTCTGGAGGGGAAGAGCCATTTATTTTTTATTTACTTCTGTATTTCTGAGTCCCCAGCATGAAATAGCTGATAAACAGTGATGATTTGTTCTGTTCCTGAGCGGCCAAACACTAGGAACACTCTTAATGCTGTTTTAGTTGAAAAAGATAAACTTTTGGTTTAGCTGGCCAGTGATTTAATTTGGGTTTGTAAAGCCCCTCGCTGATTGTCTTGCCTCTCACCTAGTGCGTTTGAAGATGTACAGACCCAACGTTTCTCCCCGAGCAGAGCAAACAAGTTTGTACACACACAGCTTTGCAGGTCAGGGGAGGCCTCCCTGGGGCCCCGTGTGACGTGAGCCAAGCACAGGCCGAGGACCGGACAATGTGCGGGTGCCGCTCCCAGGCTGCTAAGAGCGTAACACGCTGCCACCAGCCCCTCGAGAGACACACACACACACACACACACACACGGATGCACCTAAATGGCACCATTCACAGTGAAAGGGGAAAGAAGCCCTGTTTGTGTGGCTTTTATGGTATCCTAGCAACCAGTTCCCCAGGGCCTGAAGCCGATGGCCGGAGGAGTCCGCGTCCTGTAATGAATGAGGCTTTCACAAAAGTGGACCGCTTCCTGGTTCAGGCGTTGTGGCAAGTAGACCGTTGTTCAGTGAGACGCACACACTTCGAGTTGCGCTCCCTCCCGTGGCCTCTGCGTCGCTTCTCCACGGGCTTGCGGTTTTCCCGCGTCTCTGAAATAGAGGCTGCAAATGGCGAGCATCGTTAGCGCGCAGACTCTGCGTCCCGCAGGCTGAGGCACAGAAAGTGGTTCTCCCCGAGGGCGCCCAGAGGTGACAGAGGTGAGAACACGCCGGGGGGCACGCGCCGCCCACGCCTGTCCCCAGGCTGTGTCTCGCTGAGCCTGGTTTGCTCAGCCGTTCCCATCTCAGAGGTCAGAGTGCAGCAGGGTTTGCTGTATCTTGTTGACTCACTAAGAGCAAGATTGCCTGGGGTCGCCTGGGGGACTCCGTCGTTAAGCCTCTGACTTCAGCGCAGGTCACGATCTCGCCGTCCGTGAGTTCGAGCCCCGCGTCGGGCTCTGTGCCGACAGCTCGGAGCCTGGAGCCTGCCTCGGAGCCTGTGTCTCCCTTTCCCTCTGGCCCTTCCTCTCTCTCTCTCTCTCTCTCTCTCTCTCTCTGTCTCTGTCTCTCAAAAATAAATAAAGATTAAAAAAAAAAAGAGCAAGAATGCTTGGGGTTTATTCTCACCTAAGCTAGGAGATGGGAGTCCGCCCTTTCCCGTGATGAGAAGCCCGGTGTGGACCGTGTGGTCTGCCGCCTCCCCCTTGGCGCACACTCACCCTGCACAGGGACCAGGGCAGGGCTGCCGTCACACCGCAGGTACTGTGCGAGTGGCCGTGGAAGCCGCTTCCTTGGATGGCCCGTCACTTCAGCCACCTGGCTTTGCGATGACACAGCATTTTCGCAATTTTACTTCCTGATAGTTCCTATTAATGTTTGAAGTAACACCACGTAAAATGCGTTTGAAACCCGAAACAAAACGTCATGCAAATATCTGTTGCCACCGATTCTTAACCTGAAGGATCCTGCGCCACACTTGTGGCTGATTAATAGAACAGGTGCTGTTATATACTGATATAGACTCACACTGAGGAGTATAACTTTAGGGAAAGAACGTCTCGGGGGATACGTATTAGACATCCTGGCCGAAATAATTTCTCCCGACTGGTCTTCCATGGTCGTGGTGAGTTTGCCAGCCTGAGAAAGTATTTTGAATTCTGAAACTGCATGAAAGATTCATTCCTAATGTTACTCTCTTTTCTCCTGGGTTTTTCTTGGAGCAGTGGTAGGCTGACGGGCAAGATGGAGAAGACAGTACAGAGATTCCCTGCGCATTTCCATCCCCACCGGGGTGGGACGCTTGCCGCACGTGGTGAACACCCACTGACATGTCATTGTCACCCATGGTCCGCACTTCCCAGGAGGATTCGCTCTTGGTGTCGTGTGCGCTGTGAGTTTGGACAAGTGCGTAAGGACGTGCATCCCCCATTGTAGTCGTGGAGGCCTGGGGAATCATCTGTTCTCTGCCTGCAAACGCAGATCTTTTTCTGATCTCCGTGGTTAACACCTTGTTTGGGGTGCCCTGCAGATGCCGGGATCACACAGTAGGTGGCCTTCTCAGACTGGCTTCTGTCACTTGGTGCTCCGCATTCCAGTTTGCTCCATGACTTCTCATTTCTTTTTTAGCGCCGAGCGTCGTGTTGTCTGCATGGACCAGATACTCGCTTTTCAAAATCACTTCCTGTAACGTTATATGTGCATGGTGGTCGTTCTGCACCTGTCCCCCAGCGTCTCTACAATATGGAGAAGAGCATAAAGAGAGCTTTGCTAGTTCTTGACTTTGTGTTTCAGAAAATTGCTATCTCCCGTATAGATTTGACCATAAAGAAATGTCTTAGGGCCGCCTGGGCGGCTCAGTCAGTTAAGCGTTCAGCTCTTGACTTGGGCTCAGGTCACGATCCCAGGGTCGTGACATTGAGCCCCGCGTCATGCTCCATGCTGAGTGTGAAGCCTGCTTATGATTCTCCCTCTCTCTCCCTTTTTCTCCCTCTCTCCTCCACTCACACACATGTGTTCTGTCTCTAAAAAGAAGGGAGAGGGAGGGAGGGAGGAAGGAAGGAAGGAAGAGAGAGAGAGAGAGAGAGAGAGAGAGAGAAAAGAAAAGAGAAGTCTGAAATAGCCTAAACTCCACATGCGTGACAGTGTCCAAACACAGCCCCTGGGAGGGTTTCAGAAGCCTGTCTCTGCACAGAGCAGTCTGCATTTCCTTTGAAAGCATACTCAGCAAAGTCGACCGGTCACCGGGAGATCCTTCTGTTTATTTATTTTCAAGTAATCTCTCTGCCCGATGTGGGGCTTGGACCCATGACCCGAGATGAGAGCTGTGTGGTCTGCCCCCTGAGCCAGGCAGGCGTCCCACCAGCACATCCTCTTCGTGCTCGGTAATGCACCTCCCTTGCGTCCCCAAGTGGCATTACCGAGCGACATCACTGGCAGATCGCGCGTGAGCCCTGGGGCACTTGGTGGGCACGGCGGGCCCTGAGGGTGAGGTCTGCCTTCGAAAGAGCTGGCGAGTTTGGACCCCACTGACCACCCACGTGAAACGTACGCAGTCCTGGCGCATGGTCTGTGCTTAGTAAGTAGTCGTAGCATTTAACTGGATGTTTGTATTTTGTTACAAAGTTAAGTATTTGCCAGTTTTTCTTTTTTCTTTTTTTTTTTTTTGCATTCCTTTTAGTAAAAAGAGCAGTTTGGGATGTGTTGAGGATGTTACTAAATGACTTTTTACAGTTGCTGTACTTAAATGCCATTGCTACACAGACTGCGTATTTTGTAAAACACTTGAGAGAAGTTTGGCATCGAGGGAACGTGTTCCAGGGAACCCTAAAGTCAGGATTTTTGCCCAAAATGACCTCGGTCAGATTTAGCAGTGAGGGAGAAGGGTCTGGGCAGAGCGTGGACGCCCCACGGCCGGTTCAGCACCGTGAGATGGTGACTCCCTGGCTTTCGTGCTTTGGGATCGTCACTCCTGGCAGGACGTGTTGTACTCTCTGTACCACTTTCTAGAACCAACAGATTTAAACAAACAAACAAACAAACCCTACCGGGTGAGTGAGTGAGTCTCTGGAGGAAGGAGGGCCGGCAGCGGCCCCTCGGTGAGTCCCTGTTGACCACGTGAAGGAAGCTGTGGGCTGAGCCTCTGCGCGGAGGCCACTTGCGTGGAGGCGACAAGAGGACCCACGGGTGGGACGGAGGAAGGCCGCGCCAGCCACCAGCACGCGACCCGAGCCTGCTGGTGTCTCTCCCGACAAACCACGTGGGCCCCGAGGAACTTGGAGGAAACGCCGGGCCTGCCTCACAGGAGTGAGGCGTGGGGGCCGCAGTCGGGAAGGAAAGCCTCCAGATCCTCAGGCTTTCTTATCCTCGTGGCCACCCCTTCTTCACCTTGGATGCTCGCGCAAATCCAGAAAATAGAAAAAGAAAGCTCACTTCCAGATGTCCCCTTTTCCACGCTCTTCTGTCCTCTGGTCCGAACCTCCCTCCCAGGTAGAGGTGAAGCAAGCTTCGTGGGCTGAGCCCCGGCCGCCCCGGCCGTCCCGGCAATGGCAGCTGGTTCCTGCGAGCTGCCGGGAAAGGCCGTTTGAGGGGCGGACGGATCTTCTCTTCAGGGTTAACTGAGTGCAACTGGAAGCAGCCCCGTGCTGCGAAAGAGCCTCACGGGTGGACGGAAGCCGGGCCGAAGAGGACCGTTTGACAGCCGGGACCCAACCCTGCACTTGGGATTTTTCACACGACTGCGACCGGCCTTAGTTTTTACAAGAGATTCTCGTCTTCATGTTCGGGTAGCGGCCTGGTTTTACGTTCTTACGGAAGCTCACAGAATGATGGCCCCGTGCAGATAACAACCTGTACTTCCCGGTTCGGGACCGGAACAACCTATAGAAAGTCAACACATTTTCCCAGTTTTTGAGAGAAACCGGGTTATGTCAGAATCAAAACGACTTCTGTCTTTCTCTCCGAAAGCACTTCGGAGTGTGGGTAGGAAACACCAGGAAATCCTAACGGGTTTTCAGCAAGAAAATGATGTGAGGGTCCCTGGCCTCCTTCTCCCGCCTTGCTGCTGCTGCTTTTGTTTTTTAATATATTTTTTTAAGGTTTATTCATTTTTCAGAGACAGAGCATGAGCGGGGAGGGGCAGAGAGAGAGGGAGACACAGAATCGGAAACAGGCTCCAGGCTCTGAGCCATCAGCCCAGAGCCTGACGTGGGGCTCGAACCCACAGACCGGGGGATCGTGACCTGAGCCGAAGTCGGACGCTCGACCGACCGAGCCACCCGGGCGCCCCTGTAACTGTCTATGTTTCTAATAGAACTAGCCTTTTTCACACCAAGCATTAGGATTTTACTGAAATGTCATGACCACTGTGAGGCAGATACTGTCATTGTCCCATTTTACAGAAGAAGAAGTTGAGGCAGAAATGGTCGTGACTGGCCACGGCCCCGCACTCCTGAGCAGCAGGCCTGGCGTTTAGAACCCGCACTTTCTGACTCCAGGGCCCAAGAGCTTCATGTGGGTCCTGTGATCGTTTGACACACGGGGCATGGTCTCCCTCCCCCCCCCCCCCCCCCCCCCCCACGAATGGATGAAGCAGCCAAGGCAAAGGGTAATGAAGTCCCGGCCTGACAGAGGGGTCGGGGGCTCCACAGCCTGCCCGGGGCCCCGCGCTGTCTCTCAGGTGTGCCGGGGGCCAGGCAAGACACACGCAGACGTCCCCTCCCGCCGTCCTCACATGTGACCTGACCAGCTCTACCTTGTTGCGGTTGTGTAAACTGGCCCCAAGTCGCGCATCGTATGAAGTGGCCGCGTTGGAATTTGAGCCCAGGTCTGTCCTTTTCCAGGACCTTCCTCTGGCCTCGGTGGACCCCTCCTGGGCCCCCGTTCCCACACTTTCCTCTCGAAACCACGCTCCACACAGCTACCCGAGACAGGGTCCTGATTTCTCTACTTCGCTCTTGCCCCAGGTTCTAATTGTACTGGAGTAAAACACAGACTCTTCACCGTATCCCGATCCCCTGCAAGGTCTGTCTTGTTGCTTTCCACTCTCCGGACACAGAGGTGACCCCGGACCTTTCTTCATGCCTTGGGGCTTGTGCACGGCCCGCAGCCCTCTGCCCCAACACCCCTCTCTTTGTAGCCTGTGGGTCTGAGAGTGGTGGTGCCTCCTCGGAGAGGCCGCCTCCCACCGCCCTTGTCCGGTGAGTCAGTCTCTAGAATGCAGATGCCACAAGGGCGGGGACCTGACCATCCTGGGAACTGTTGTTTTCCCAGCATGGAGTGTGGTGTCTTCACATTTGCTGACGAGCGACTAGATCGTGGCTGACTTCTTCAGACAGCCGGGTGTGTGATCAGCCGTTTGCATCTTTGTTTGGATCTAAATCCCGTGCTAATTCCAGTATAATGCTCAAGGAGCAGATTGTTTGCAGAGAGGAGGAAAAACACGTTCGGGTATTAGATTTCTATAACGGAATGAGATTTTTCTCCCCAGAGTGAGGCGGCCGGTACTTTAGAAGTTGTAAGAGAGACATATGTCAGGGAAGAACCTTAGAACTTAACGTCACCACCACAACCAGCTTGGCCTTCATATAAATAGCCCAGCGGGCCCGTGGTACTTCTTTCCAGTTAGCGTGGAAGGCAGTTGTGCGTGATACATTTCTGCCGAGTGGTCTTCCCTTTGGAACGGACACGGCCGAGCTCCTCCCGTAACCAGGATGAGTGGGCTCCCGGGTCTGTGCCCTGTCCTTCGTTCCCCTGCTACTGAGAGAAGTGGAAGCCGACAGCACAGGATGAGAAACACCACCGCTCACGCGCTCGCTTCGGGGCGGAGGAGTGTGGGCGGGAAACGGACGCGTCTGCGGGCCCACCCCTCTTGACCGCTGACTTTCTGGGAGCTGGGGGGGGTCGGGGGGGGTGGGGGGAGACAAGCCAGCACGGTGACCCGTGGAGCGGACCGTCCCGGGCGACCAGTGACAGTGATAACGTGTTCAGGCCCCTGGCACGTGCGGTTTGTGAACACACCGTCTGGGGCACCTGCTGCGTCTCGTCTAGTCTGAAATCTACCAGAACCCCCACACTGTTTGTCTGTCATTGAAGCAGAAGCCTTGCTCTCCTAGAAGGATTTCTGACCCTTAGCTGTGCTGTGTAAACTTCGGACTTCATTAGCGCTGGACTGACACTCATTTTCTGTGATTTAGTTGAGACTACTCACTTCTACTCCAAATACTAATTTCATTTTGAACTGTTTTTTCTTGATGTTTATTTCTTTATTTGGGGAGAGAGACTGCGCGTGCATGTGTGCAGGGGAGGGGCAGAGAGAGAGAATCCCACACAGGCTCCGTGTCAGCACAGAGCCCAACGTGGGGCTCGATCTCATCAACTGTGAGGTCACGACCTGAGCCGAAACCAAGAGTCAGACACGCGACCGACCAAGCCGCTGGTGCTCCTTGAACTGTCCGTTAGCTAGTTCCAGGGGTGCTTCGCAGAGGTAGTCACTCTAATCTCTGCAAGCTTATTTTGTCCTTCGGGATGCCTTGAAGAGAAAGCGACCTTACTTCAAGCATCATCAGACCCACCGTCCCTTTAACTGACTTGGAGGCAGAGGTAGGAGGCTTGCGGTTAGACTGAGCCACAGGAAGAACCGCTCTGTCCGCCTCCTGCCCCCCGCCGCCCCCACTTCCCTCCTCGTCGGCCACGCTCCCGGACGAGTGCTCGGAAGTAGGTGGCGCGGTGGTCGCGAGGGTGGGTGCCGAGCCCGCCTCCCACCCTGGCTCCGGCCCCGAGCGGGGATCGCAGTACCAGGGCAGCACGGTGTCTTTAGGAGTTTGTCGTGTCCAGAGTGCATCTCCCCGACGAACGCTGCCCTGCAGCGCGAGGGCTGACTTCGTGTGGGGCTGGGCCCCCGCGCACGTGTGTTCGGTAACCTCTCACTCACGGCCCACCTGCCCCAGGAGAGCTTCGAAGTAGGTAGAAGACGGGCAGGGGGCATCCGTCCCACGGACGCTGAAAGCGTCTCTCCTTCCGCGCGCCATGAGCTGCGGGGACGAAGCTGGCGGTCCCGGCACGCAGGTGATCACCCGTTCTGTGGGAGGGGTCCGGTTCACTCCGTGACCGCAGCCTGAGAAGGGGCGCGGGAGGGGGGCCCGGGGAGGGGAGCGCGCAGCGTGATGGGCCCTGGGGGGGGGGTTCTTCCTGCGCCGCTTACCGAGCGCGTGCTGCGTGCCCGCCACGTGCCAGGCCCCGCTGAGATGGGACAGCAGGGGCTCGCCCGGCGTCTCGGAGGGGACACTGGAGTGCGGCCCCAGATGCACATGGAACCGCCTCACGGCCCCAGAAGCCTTTAGTGTGGTTTCAGTTAGAAGTGGTGGTGGCCGTTTCTGATCCCGAGACCTGTCGTGGGATGTGGACGCCTCGCTCTGACCGCCCCGTGCCACACTGTGCTTTCAAGTGGTGAGTCAAGTGATTCCAGACTGTGTCGTGTACGAAATTGGTCGCAGTGCCCTCGGAGCCTTTACCTCCAAAACCCCGCGGCTGTGAGCTACCCACGCAGCCCTCACTCGGCCGCAGGAGCTTCTGGGGTGGGGAGCGGGTGTGGTGACAGAGGGCAGGGGCCTCCTCCTCCTCCTGTCACTCGGCCGGTGTCACTTTGCTCATCTCGGAGGCTTGGGCTTTGTACGTGTGGGATTTGTCAAGGACCAAGCGCTCCTAACCCGGCTGGTGTGGAGGGGGTGGGGGGCAAGAGACAGACCGCGTCCGCACGCGTGTGACGGCGCTGGGGACGCGGAGCCACCTGAGGTGGGGGGAGAGGAGCAGAGGCCCGTGAGGTGCTGAGTGTCGGGTCTCCCCTGTAGAGGCTCCACTTGCGGAAAGTAAATCGTGCCTACCAAGGACAGAGAATGCACCCTTTGTTCCAGAATCACCTAGAAGGTGCTGATCGGGGTTCAGCCCAGGAAGAAAGTGTCTGACACAGCTCTGTCAGAATTGGGCAGTTTGTGTTCTTGGGCCTTGTGGCTCTTCCTGTGACGTCCTAGTCCCCTGGGGATTCAGAGGCCAGGAAACGGCCCCTGCCTGCAGAGGGGGTGGTTCCGGGATGACTCCTTCCTGCCCCTTCTTGGAGCTCGTGCTAAACACAAGAATTATTTCATATTCTCCAGACTGTGGCCTGTAATCTACCAATCTGGCAGCTGTCCCCCCGCCCCCACCAGCCGGGTCAGTCTTCCCGTGACCACGCTCAGGATTCACAATTAGCCAGTAATTGGTAAATGAGCAAGGACGCACGCGTTCATTTGTCGGTGCCGCCGGGACACAACATGCGGCAGAGCCTCGAACGGCTCGGATCCGCACGGCGCTGGAGCGCCTGAACCACAGATGTTCCCTCATATGAAAATACAGAAGTGCGGAGGGAAATCAGATACCAGATAGGCCGACAATTTGGAGAAGGAGGAGGGAGCCAGCTGGGCGGTTTGTGGCGGTTATTGGGCACACTCAGGCTTCCAGCGCCAGGCGGGGAGACCCCGGATAGAATCCGCACCGCAGAAACTTCTGCTTTAATTTCCTGACGGCGAAGAGCATGGGGTTAGCCGGATGACATAATGAGAGTTAAGAGCAGAAGGTAATTATGGTAGATGAAGGCAGAAGGAAAGGGAAGTATGTTGGCCCTTGGAGGTCGAGTCAGTCCGTGCAGGAACAGCATGTGCTGCCCCGGGAAGGGAAGGAACGGTGGCCGTGTTTTCCAGGTGTGTCCTGACCGCCGGCCCTCGTCTGTCCGCAGCTGGGTGCCCCTCACCCTCCAGAAACCCCTGAATCGTGAGCTCTTCCTCCTTCACCACCTCCACTCGGACGTCCTCTGTGGTTTGGACAAGGTCCTCGTCCTCCGGCAGAGGCCTCGGGGGAGGCCAGGGATCCCGGGGCAGGAGTTTGAGAGACGCCACTTTTCTCCCCTCAGAAAGTCAGTACGTGAAGAGCAGGGCTGAGGTTGGTGAGGGCCTGGGAAGCGGGGCCCCCCAGAACACCCCCCGACACGTGCAGGTTCTCCGACTTGTGTGGCTAGGAGGAAGTCGGAAGTAAGCCATTGCCGCGGGAAGAGAAGCCGCCCTTTCGATGCCTGCTCGTCCTTTGCCTGACAGCATCGGCATGTTTAGAAGTATTTTGTCTTTTAGCAAGGGAAAGCGTTTTCAGAAGCATTTTAAACTGAGCTGCTTCTTGGCACTCTGAAAAATTCTTCAGTTTTACCACTTCCGTGAAGATGCTAGTTTAGATACGGAAGTCGTTTGAAAGCATCCTGATCTTTAGCAGAACCGTAGCTTCGTATTACAAAAACCTTAATATTATAACGTGGCAGGTAATTACACGGTTTTTGTGAAACCCGAAAACCTGATCAAGTAGGTTCGCCTCATATCGAACATCCTGTTCTCACACCAACTTTGTAAAAGGTTTTTATGCTCTGTGCCCTGCGAAATAGCTGACTTTGTTAGGCAGTACGTAAATCCCATGCCATCACTGGGCTTGTTGTCTAAAAATAATTTTTCAAAATGTATCCCAAAAGCAAAAGTTAAATGTAGATCCTATGTATATAGTACCTACATTTGTTATATACGTATTGTATATGTTAAGATGTTAAATATAGATGTATGCTGTGCATGTACAGGTTTATAACATATAAAGTATCATAGATATTACATAGATAGTATGTATACACACATTATCAAAATCTTTTAACATAAGCTAAATTGTTTTGATTTAGGTAATGTGAGTTTTTCTTTTTTTTTTTTTTTTTTTTTACATTTGTTTATTTTTGAGAGAGAGAGACACACACACACTAAGAGAGTGAGAGGGGGAGGGGCAGAGAGAGAGGGAGACACAGAATCCAAAGCAGCTCCAGGCTCCGAGCTGTCAGCACAGAGCCCGACACGGGGCTCGAACCCACGAACCGTGAGATCATGACCTGAGCTAAAGTCAGCCGCTTAACTGACTGACCCACCCAGGCACCCTACTAATGTAAGTCTTTCAATGCCAGGACTTTAAAAAGCTCATTTATTCACTCCACAAATATTTATTGGTGCCTTCCGTGTTCTAGGCCAGAGGTAGGCAAACCTTTTCTGTAAAGGTTTAAATTTAGTAAATATTTTTGGCTTTGCTAGCCAGACGGTCTCTACCACACCTCCACAGCTCAGCCGTTGGAACATGAAAGCAGCCATAGTCAGTAGGTCAGTGAATGGGCATGAATAAAGTGCCAGTAAAACTTCATTGGTTATGGGTACTGAAATTTGAGCTTCAGATAATTTCCATGTGTCACCAGTTAGTAGTAGCTTTTGATTTTTTTCCCCCAATGATTTAAAAATATAAAAACTATTGTCAACTTGCATCCGTACAAAAACACAGGCCCTAATTTGCTGACCGCTGTCCTCAGCATCCTTCCGGCCACAGAGCTGGAGCGGTGACCAGAACGGAGCCCCTGTCCTCCCGGGCCCTGCGTTTGGGGACACAGGTGTCTGATTCTGAGAACTGAACGGATGTTGCCCTTCTTAGATGGAACCTTTCTCATCGGACACTTCCAACTGCAGTGTTTTAATTCTCTGCCTTTAAAGTGAATTTGGCACGTCAGTCTGCTGGTTCGTCACATCCGTGTTGGGAGATTTTCTGGATCGCACTGTCTCCCGGCCTACATTTTTGTGCCTCACGAACACCTCATCACCCGACTTGTCCAAGGCCGCGGGGTTCGGTGTTGAGCTGGGTCTTTCCGAAGCCCGGGGCTGCGGCTCTGGGCCCGAGAGGAGCCTCCTTCCCAAGCACGGCAGTTCTGGGGTGCTCATTGCCACTGTCCCCTTTGTGCCTGTGTCCAGACCCCAGAGTGCCCTGTCGAGGAGCCGGCCAGCCCTGTGCAGTCCTCACTCGAGTGCTGATTGCAAGGCTCTTTCAGGGCAGTCTTGTCGCGCACAGGCTCACGCCTTGTATTTGCAGTAGCTATGGAAACTTTAGAAGCTGTCTCTCTAAAGCCAGGCGCACAATAAAGCACTTCACGTGTTGGTTGGATTAGACTTTAGAAGATGTTTAATTTTCTCCCCCCCGCTCTTTCTCTCTGTCTGTCTCTTTAGAGAGGGAACAAGAGGGCAATGTGAATATTAACTGGGACTCCCTTTAATCTCCCTAGCGACCCTTCGGGCTGTCTAGGGCTGCGCAGGCTGCCCAGGGCTCCGGGCTTTCACAGCCGCTAACGAGGAGAGCCATGCATATTCATGAGCCAGGCTCGTGTGCGTGAGATGCCGCTTGTAAGGGCTTGTTTCAGTGTTTTCTCTTTTCAACTCAAATTTTGTGAAAGACACGACCGCTAAATTTGGTTTTTTAATTATGATTAAGTCAGAGCCCCTAGGCAGTAGTGCTAAAGCGTTCTCCCTGGAAATAGGGACAAAGGAGAGCATGTCTGTGTGGCATTTAATTTATAGGTGGGACAACACAGACCCCGAGTGTGGGTGCTCACCGAGGGTGGAGAAGCAGAGCGGGCCTTTCCTGTTTGCTCCGTGTTCGAACTTCACGAAATCCTCCTTCAGGAGGAAATACGATTTCTCATTGACGAGAGTGGGAAACATACGTTTATGTGAAAAGTCGGGGCTGGGGGGTTGCCGTTCGGTTATTTCCGATCTTCAGGGCGTGCAAAGGAGCGGGACTCCAGCGTGTGGCCCTACCTCTGCCGACCCCCCACTCCGTCCACACACATCTTCTTGCCTCCTGAACACCAGTTGCAGAAAAAGACAGACGTGCCTTTTCTGCTTCGGGCCTCACTGCTTCTTACATTAGGCTGTCCGCTGCGTGGCTGTGCCGCGAATCGGTCCCTCGAGAAGTTCACGGCGGCTGCGTTGTGCTCCCGGAGTCGTGCTGGCCCAGCCGGGAGCAGCGCCCCCGCCCGCTCTGACCGCCGGGAATCTTCACCCCTCTCCTTCTCCTCTGGGCTCCTCTTTTGCTACGTGCAGAACGGGGGGGCGCGTGGGTTTTTTCGGTTCCAAGCGCTTCCAGGGTGAAGTGCCACTAAGCTGCCGTGGCACCGCTTCCACAAGGCGCGTTGGTTGCCTCGCCACGACGCACGTGATTGAGATCTGCCCTCTCATCTGCCCACGTGGGAATCCTCCCGGTGTCTCTTGTCCCGTACCCTGTATCGACACCACGCACGCAGCTTCCTCGCCTGGGTTGCATTTGTAGTGGGTTTCTTTCATCTGATCTTTCCGCCGGGCAAAGCCCTGAGTCAGCAAACCACACCAAGAACCGGAAGGAAAAGCACAGCCTGTGTGGGTCACTGCTGTGCCACCGCGGCCCCACCCACGTGGCGGGTGGGAGCTAGCACGCCTTGGCCAGAGGTCCCGCAGACGTCTCCCGACACTGTGCCTGGAACAGAGGCGGATCGCACTTGCCCCCGAGGAGTTCGCGGGGCGTCTGGGCGGACAGGTAGAAACAGACAGTCATGGCTTCCAAAGTCCGCAACTCACTTCGTGCCTGGAGCCGGACTGGAGGCATAGACGTGAATCTGGTGCGGCTCCTGCCCTCGAACGTCACAGTCAGGTGGGCGCAGTGCACCTGGAAGAGCCGCCGGAGACACGCAGTGAGCGCGCCTGACTCACGGCGCTCAGAGGCAGCCCGGGACGCGAAGGGCGCCCGGCAAGAAGGGTGCGCAGCGACCACGGGGGGGGGGGGGGGGGGGGGGGGGGGGGGGGGGGGGGGGGTCGTTTCCCCGTCACACGCGCTTGGATCCCTGAAGCTCTGGACGATGGTTCTTTGCTGCAGAGACGCTCCGCCTTTGATCTGGCAGTGTCCGGGCTGCATGGGATCCCTCCATTGCCGAGCCAGCGCCCCACCTCCCGCCCCCGTCTGTAGGAGCTCTCAGTGAGACTTCAGTTTTCCTGCGTTCGGTTCTGTTGCAGTGAATTAACTAACAGGAAGCTTTCGAAAGAAGGACTCCACTCCTGTCACTTAGCGCTCAGGACGTACACACACGAACCAAAATTCTTCAAGCGTATGTATTTATTTTCTTGCCTGAATTTACCCTTCCGTTGCTTGCTCCTTCAATCTGATCTCTTGATCACTGCCCCCCCCCCCCCCCGTTTGGTACAAAAAGTGAGGAGTTTGTAGAACGCGGTCATTCTGGATGAGAAAGTACTTGCGGCAAACAATTCATTGTTCAGAAATTCGCTAACGCATCAGAAGTTTTGTCACCCAGGATTCTCATTTTTATTCTTCATACGGGCGCAGAGTGTGGAGGGAGGGGGGGGGGGTTCGGTGATTGTGGAAAAGGGGCGGAAATTCTAATTTAGGCCTTTATGCATCTGGATGTTTGTACGGACTCGATCTCCAGAAAGGAAGTACAGCCCTGTGAAGGGCCTGGGCTTTGTCATCGAAGGATGACCGATAAGTGGCAAATGGGCGTTCTGCCACCAAAGGGGGACAACTAATTCTAGAATCAGCATCAGCCGGGTGTCCACAATTCCTGTTCTGTGCCGTCTGGAACAGGTTAGTCATTTATACTCACAAGTGGTTTTGATGATAAACCTCCAGAGGCGAGCAGACGTCTGCTCAGCCTCGGCACTGCCCGAGGCCACCTCCGGGAGAGGTGGGCCGGTGTGGACTGTCTGTGAGCAGGGGAGCGCAGAGGCCATGAGGAACTCCAAGACCTTGTCAGGATTGCGAGCCAGCGTGGGTGTGTCAGAGGGACGGGGACGGAGCAACCCCTTAACCCCAAGAAGACACGTCCTGAACCTAAAACTGCCACGTTTTCCATGCCTCGGTTTGTCTGACTTTGGTGGACAAGCCTATTTTTTACCATTTTGCTTTGAGCTTTTTTTTTTTTTTTTAATGTTTATTTTTGAGAGAGAGACAGAGCAGAGCACAAGCAGGGGAGGGGCAGAGAGAAAGAGAAGGAGACACAGAATCCGAAGCAGGCTCCAGGCTCTGAGCTGTCAGCACAGAGCCCAACACAGGGCTCAAACCCAAGAACCGCGAGGTCGTGACTTGAGCTGAAGTCGGACGTTTACCCGACTGAGCCATCCTGATGCCCCTACTTTAGCTTCTCGAACTAGGGAAACCGTTTGATTCACTTTCTTTCCCAAACACCACAAGAAAGAGCCTTTATACGTATTGCAGCCTTTCTCTGTGGCTTCCTGTGTCCAGTTGAGGGAGCTAGAAATGTCTGAGCACCGGCCTCACCACTATGCTGGGAGCTGGGACAGGGTCAGAAGTGTTGACCCTTCAGACTGGAGAGCCTGATACAATTTGGGGGCACAGATGCCCCCATTCTGACACCAGAAATGCCTGCACAGGAAACATCTGGCGATCGGGGAAAGGGTTTGCTTTTCTTGCCAGCTTCCATCCGATGGTGGGCAGGGAGGCCTTTCTTTATTGGAGAAAGCATCTGCCCCACCCCAGGTGTTTGATGTTCCCTCCGGAACCACAGAAGGTGCCAGGCCCGCCGTGTTCGACACCTCTGACGCATCCCTGGACCCAGCGCCGAGTGCTGGTTGGTACCCGAGGCAACTTCTATAGTTTTTTTGTAGAACAACATACAGCAGCAACTTAATGCTTCCCTGAGATTGTCACAGCTCTTGGTCACTAAAAGACCTCAGGAAATGCAGTGATTCTGTCGTCTTCATAGGCTCTCTTCTGTCTGCTGTGAAGGCTGCTGTGCAGGCTGCACGCCAAGTTAGGGCTGGGGCCCAGCAAGGCCGAGGGGATGAGATGCTTTCTTGAGAGCGCAAGTATTCAAACTAAATACAGCAAATCCTTCAAAGGCCTTCTGGCTTCATCTTTCAAATGCGGCGGAATGAGGGAAGTGCCATGGTGACTCCTAGGGAACAATTCTTACTTATAACCGAGCTTGCTCTCAACAAGATGAGTCCTCTCGCCTGCTTCTAACTTGGCATCTTTGTGACTAATGCTGTAGTGTTCTTATTCTTTCCCCGGTGGCTCCGTAACATTAGCCAACGCGCGCGTGTGTGTGTGTGTGTGTGTGTGTGTGTGTGATCATAGACCTCAGACGTGGCTACTCCCAGCTTTTGCTTGCTTGCTCGTTCATTCAGCGGGTCTTGGTTAAGTAAGTACGTCTGTGTGCCCGCTGTTGGATGTCACACACATGCACACGCACGTGGGACATACCTGTACGGTTCCTGTGTCACGTCTGTTCAGTCAGTTCCCCCTCTGGGTTGCTCATGGTCAGGAGGAGCTCGTTCGCCAGTGCCGGGTTCGTCCCCCTCCTTTCCAGTAGTGCTCGTGTGGACTCCTGAACCGGGAAAATGTGTTGGCAGATTCCTTCACCCCACTTCCAGTCCTGACCCAGTGGGTGGTGTATGCCATCCGAAACCTTACAGAAGACAACAGTCAGAACCAAGACTTGATCGCGAAGATGGAACAGCAGGGGCTGGCCGACGCCTCCCTGCTCAAAAAGATGGGTTTGGAAGTTGAGAAGAGGGGTGACAGGCTGATTCTGAAATCCACCAGTGCCACACCTCCGCTGGTGAGTATGCCGGGGGAGCAGCCGGTTTGTGCAAAGCAGCCCCCACCCCCTGTTCCCCTGCCCACGGGCAGAGCTTCTTCCCGAGCACCCGGATGGGAGCGTGTTGCCTTCTCAGAGGGCCAAGAAAGCCCTCAGTTTAATCGCAAATAACATTTTGGTCAAGCTTTAAGCTGCCATTTTCTTAAAAATGAGAAGTTCCGACTCGTCTGGGGGGGGGGGAGATACACAAAAAGCATGTCAAAATTTCTGTGCGGTCTAAAAGTTTCTGACGGCGATTGGGTTTTCCTGACGAGGCAGCCGATGCAGGTAAGCCCCCTTTGTCTTGCGGAATGGTTTGTTTCAGGTCCCTCCCTCAGCTGTGTGCGTGCCTGCGTGTGTGTGCATGTGTGTGTGTGTGTGCGTGTGCGTGTGTGCGTGCGTGTGTGTGTGTGTTTTCCCTTGGGTGATTCTTAGAAATAGATCCGTTATATCTGCAATTTTGTTTTCTTTTTTTTCTCTTAGTGAATGAACTCTCCATTGAAGCATCTGAATTTTGGGAATCTGTTTCACGGACTTTCCATCTTCTGCAGTATATAACATTGCAAGTGTTTGAAGATTTGTTAAGTACAAATTCAGGCATCCATGAATCTTAGGTAATAGAGTTAGATGTGTATGAGCTCGAAAGTGAAAGTAACTTGAGTATCTTGTGGTCTCTTTGCTTTAGAAACGTAACCGTTCGGTTTCCTTTGTCCCCATGGATACAGTGTGCATTGAAGTCATATACTGTACTTACTGTGGCGGCAGATAATAAATTCTTTTCCTGGAGGGCGTATCCCTTTATTCGGCAAAGACTGGGGCATTGGCTCGGATTCCATTTGTTCCTTCAGATGGCGGGTCGGCCTGATTACTTTTCTTCTCTGCTCATTGGGTTTTCTGAACTCTGGCAGGCAGTTGAAGTAGGTTTCTCACTGTGATTAATTCTAGCAATCTCTTTTCACCCTTTCTGCCTTTCCAAAACATTGACAAGACTCATTTCCAGCTAATTAATTCGAGAGATGCTGAAGAATAGAGAAGCTCCCTCTTCATTTTAGGGACTGGGCTGTGCTGTCACTGAGCCCAGCCCTTTGGAACGTTGTGGGGACGATACAGGGAGTGAGTGGGGAGAGCGTGAGGGCCATTAACTCTTCTCTTTCCAAATCCCCCGGGGAACTAGACCTCCAGACCCATTGTTCTCACAGGCGCATGCCTGCCTCTTACCCACTTTCATGCCTCCTCCGTGAAGGGCACTCTGTGCCTAGGACCACAGGATTAAGGGACGTCCACGTCTCATTCAGTTTTTGTCAAAGGCACTGTCTCCTAAAGCCACTCCACGTTTCAGCCACGGCTCCGCTTTCCGGAGTTGCAAAAGTAGTTTTGGGGACCAGGAGTTAGCTTGACCTACATCTGTCTATTTCTGTCCTTTTCTCTCTATACACGTACTCCTGTTAGAGGTGGTTAAACGAGCCCTGAAATCTTTGAGGCCGCCCAGAGCATTGATGTAACCAGCAGAGAGCTCCAGAGGGAGGTCACGTACGAATGCATAAAACGTTCTTGAACAGCCATGTTACTCAACTGTCTAGATTTTGCACAGTCCCTGTTGAATCTTCCAAAATAAAAACAACGAAGACCCAGCCAGAAGTTTTACAGAAATACCGATTGTTCTAGAATAAAGTGCTTCTAAGTTTTTTTGTAGCCATACGTAAATTGCTCTGTACAGACAGCTTAAGCATGTTCAGAATGAAATAAAAGTTGTCCCACGTGCTAATGTACTCTCGATTTCTGAAGCAACGTCAACTTCCAGAATTGTGGTGATCTGTAACGGTTTTTTCTCTCATTTATGACATTCCATCAGTAAAGAAGCCTTTTTTCAAAATTTGAAATGCACAGAGAAGTCATTCTTTTCTGGGACACAAAGAGTTAACATCCTGTTCTCAAATAGAGGCCCTCCAAAGGGGGGGAAAAAAAAAAACAGTGGGAGTCCCTTTTCCCTTTTAACAAGTTTGCAATAGACACTTCTTTTTCTTCTTCTCTCAATGGATGTATGCACACCAGTGGAATCAAACAAACATGCAGTATAAGCCATATAATAACAAACACAAATAAACAAAAGGGAGCCTTGTGTGGGAACACAGAAAGGGGTAATGGCTGTGTGTTTTCTAACTAGGAAATGTGGGGCTTGCATAGTGAAAACATGCTGACGGCTGCATTGTGGCTGCTTGGATGCCCTGGACGGTTAATCCTCCCGCACGGCCAACAGCTCCCCTGCCCTCTACCCAAGGGCTTGGCGATTCTGAGAGCTTCGTTGTACATGCTGCAGGGGATTAAATCACCACCTCCATCAGTCATTTAGAAGAAGAAGAAAGGAAGGCAGGCCAGCCTTACAGCACTTGTAAAGGGACAGAATGGCCACAGCAAGTTTGGCGACCGTGTTGCTGCTTCCAAGAGCAAACCAGCAAAGCACTTGCATTTTTTTCAGCCTGTTTCATTATAAAAGAAGGCTTTTCTGCTTGATACGGAGTCTAGGTATTTGCAGAAGGGTTTCGTTCAACTCGTTCACAATGGACGCTGATATTTCAAAAATACAATTTTTTCACAGTTTTAGTAATATAAGAATTTATATTTCTCCACCTTAATACATCTTGTAGGTTTGCTTATGAGTTGTTTGGGAAACTAACATGGAGACACATTTTTGGTCAGGAACCTGTGAATCTAGCCGCAGAGCTTTGGAAACTGCTAAAAGATGCCCATGTTGCAAAACAGGATAAAGAGAAATGACTGGGGTCATTTGGGCTGCCCATTAGTAGATTTTAAATCAAAAATCAACATCTTACGTGTGTGTATCTTGCGCCCAGTATCTACCGAAGGCATCAATTTCCTGCTCTTTTCACCATACCTGGGATCTGAATGTCATTCGAATGTCATTACTGTCTTTCTATTTCCATCCCTGAATGAATGAACAAAGACGTTGTGGTAGAAACGCCGGTCTCTGCAGGAGAAAGACTTTAAAATACATGTTCCTCATCAGTAAGTTCTGCACGTAAAGGAACCAGTTTCTACATGAGAGTCATTAAAATTAAGACAGAACTGTAAAATGCAGAGAAGTTGACATTTAACCTAACATTTGAAATCTAATACAAAAGAATCCTAACGTTTAAAATCTAATACAAATCCAGTCCAGTCTGGGGGTGGGGGGAGGGCGTGGGGCGTGGGGACAGGAAAGGAGCACTTTTTTTTTTTTTTTTGGTGCTGTCCAAGGTCCTGATTGTTTCAGCCACAAAGGCCCATATAGGAAAAATCCTTGTTTTCCAAATTCACTTTTTCCCCCTTGAGTTATATGATATAGTATGTTTTTCTCTTCCTTACAGATTTTTTCAATATACTTATTTTGATTTTTTTCAGTTAGATCTTATTTAGGTGATACTTCACAGTATAAATTTGATTTACCCTGTATAACATACATGAATTTTAACCGACTGAGCCACCCAGGCGCCCCCTAACATACGTGAATTTTAAAGGTACGTTTTTCCTATAAATGTAGTGGTTATGGTATTAAGTCATTCATCAGACTTCCCTCACCACAACCAGAGACAGTTGTGCCAGTGGAAACGACTTCTTGGAGGTTTCATTAATTGATCACTGCTTCAATTAAAACCTTAAGTCGGAAATGCTAGGTTAAGTGCGTTTTTGTTGTTGTTGTTGTTTAAACAACACAATACACGTCCTCCATTTTCACGCAGCTGTGTCGTGCTTATTTTACATCAGTTGAGCGAGAGTTTGCGTGATGTTTTGTAGCACGGGTGTGATTGTTTCCGCCACCGTGTGAGGCGCAGTGGTTGAAAGGCACAGACTGAAGTGAGCACAAGGGTGGCAGCTCCCCCGCCTCTCTCCTGTGTGACTCTGGGCACACCCTGTAAGCTCCGTGCCTTCATTTCCTCCCCGCTCGTGGGGCTCCTGATACCGCTGACCCATAGGAGTGTCCCAGGGTCGAAATTAACGAGTGCACCGGGTGGTAAGCATTCGTTACTGCCCGTTTCTCTTCTTACTGCTGTGACGTGCATCGACAGGCCCTTCACACCCTCACCGGGAGCATATCTGGTGGACGCACAGAAACGGCACCGTTTCTCCTGCCCCCGTCTGCACAGTGCTGGATGCACAGTGGGTGCTCACAAAGGTATTTCATGTCTTCAGCAGATACTTGCACGGTGCCTTCTGTGTACCAGGCAATGCTCTCGGCACTTTGGAAACATTAGTAATATAATCTTCCCGGCAGTGATACGGTATGTGCTAGTACCGATCCCATTTCGTGGATGAGGAAGTTGAGTTGCAGACAGCAAACGCTTAAATGATTAATCGCTGTAGTTAATTAGAGGCGAAGGAGTGAGGAAGAAAATACAGCTTCTTTCCCGGAAGCATGGAAAATAAACGTAGCGGAACTGCCCGGATCGTGGCTCAGGACGTAGAGCAAGGGGCGCTCCATGGGAAGAACATGGGCTTTGCAGTTAGAAAAACCCTAGGTTAGATCTCAGCTCCACGTACTGCCAGCTGTGTGGTCCTGAGCAAGTTGCTTAACCTAAATTAAGCCTAAGTTTCCGGGGGGCACAGCAATAACGAAGGCAGACGTGGTCCATGCGCTTGTGAAGCTTCCGTTCTGATGAGAACGGCAGGAAATTAGCAAGGAAACAGGTCGATGAAGCAAGAGCAAGGGCAGCACGTACTGCAGCGAGTGCCGTGAAGAAAACGGTGATACAGATGGCGAATGGGGGGGCCTTTCTGAGAGCTGGGGCAGAGCATTCGCAAGACCGCGACAAGCCACCCAGGCCCCCAGATGGCAAGCTCCACGTGGGCAGCGGCCAGGAGGGTGGCTAATGGGGCCAGCGCCTGGTGACCAGAGAGCAGCGGCACGAGGGCGACTAGGTCAGAGGGGTAAGCAGGAGTCCGACCGCGCAGGGCCTCCGAAGCCATGGGGGGATGTGAGTCTTGCGTGAAGTACATTGGGAAGTGGCATTCGGCAGAGGAATGGGAAGACCCACTTCACGTGTTTCAGTGACCGCTCTTGCTGCCACGTGGAAAGTGAATTGCAGTGGGAAGAGGCAGAAGCTGAGACATAATTCCTGGGGCTGCTGATGATGGCGACTTAGACACGTGCGGGTCAGTGGCCGTGGAGAGACGGGCTTGCGTTTGGTCTGTGTGTTGGAAATGGAATTCATAGGGTCTGTGGGTGGATTGTTGAGGATGGGCTAAACGAAGGAAGCAAGAATCACTCTTTAAAGCTTTGTTGAGCAGCCGGGTAGATGATCGTATGTTCACCAAAGTGGAAAAGTGTGACGTGGAGAATAGTTCTGATGTGGGTTTTGTTTGGAGCAGAGAGAACCAAGATTCTCTTTGGGGCAAACTAAGTTTGAGATGCTTTTGAGACCTCCCAATGGAGAGGACTTTAAAAAAGTAATTGAGTATACGAGACTAGAGCTCAGAAGGCAGGCCAGTGCTGGAAATCCGTGTTTGGAGTCATGTAAACATATTTGAGGCCATGGAGGTAAATGAGATTGTCTGGGGGCAGGAGTGTGGATAGAGAAGAGGACCTACTGTAACAAAATGTAGCCCACATTTTCAGCCTCCATGTAGGCCAACACTTAACATGACAGCTTAAGATATTTCCATATGTTAAAAAGCCCTCATGAAAAGAATTTCAGTGGCTGTATCATCAGAATGTTCATAGTGGACTTAACCATTGTCTTATTATTAGAACATTTTGTATTCTTTTTCTCATCACTATAAATGCTGTTGTGAACATCTTGGTGCATAGAGCTTTATTTGCGTTTTAGGGTGCATACGATGGGATGTCTCAGAAGGAAGGTAAGGGGCTAAAGAAAGTTTTCTTGGAGAATTATTTATGTCAGGAAAGAGGGCACTTCCAAATCCATGGTGGTTCTGACCAGCCTTCCTGAAGACAACTAAAAAATAATAGGCCAGAATATGTTTAAACCACTATTTGAAGGTGCCAGGCAGCTAACCAGATACAGTGAAAAATTACGGGGCCGGGATCCAGGAATAGACAGCGGCTGGGAGATTAGTCTGGTGTTTGGGCCACTTTTTCTTCTGTAGATATTTGTCATTTCAGAGGAGGAAGCAGAGAGGCAGAGTGGCTTATGGTGCTTATCACAGCCTTGAGGAACCCAGGCTATGGAGACTATTGCCTGGTAGACCTCTCTTTCTTTAGATGGGACCCTAGAGGCCTACATCAGAAGAGTAAATGGTTGAGAGACTGCACTGAGTTTCAAATATTTTCAGCTCCAGAAACTGAATCTGAGAGACCTGGTATGCTGTGCCATCAGACATCCTGGATTAATTACTGCCGTCCCAGGTGAATCCTCTCTGGGAAAAGATACCACCATAAGTCTCAAGTTATTTGTATAATTTTGCATATATGTTCTCTAGCACTCAATCAAAAATAACATGAGGTGACAAGACAACATGGTATGATTAGGAGAAACCATTAGTAACTAATAGAAATGAGAAATTAGGAAGAACCATTAGTAACTAATAAAAATGAACACAGAAGGGCTCCAGATAACAGAGTCCTCAAACAGAAATTTAAAACAACCTTGTTCATTATGTTTAAAGAGACAAAAGAGACCATTGAGGATTGACTTTGAACATATCCGCAGAGGCAGGACACACTATGAAAAGAAATCAAATGAAAATTCATGAACTGAAAAAAATAACAACCAAAACTAAGAAATCAGTAGTTGACTTTAACCACGAAAGATAGAAATTGCAAATGGAAGACCAACCAATCAAAAATACCCAAAATGAACCATTAAGAGACAAAATGATGGAAAATACAGAAGATGGGGTAAGAGACATACAGGACAGTAAAAAGGTCGAGTGTCCCTATTTACAGCCTAAGAAGAAAGAGAATGAGCGTTTTAGTTTTGGGTAAGACATTTGAAACTCCGAACTCAACCTTAGGCTTGAAATACCGCCAAGGAGGCAGGAGCAAGAGAAAATTAACATGAACACCGTCTCACTTAGGTGATTCTTTCCTTCAGTCAACTAAGTGGTGATTGCATCTGTCTCCCTCCCTGCCTGCCTGTCCCTCCTCCTCCCCCCCTCTCTCTCTGCAGCTGCCACCATCTACTCCCAGCCAGTGTCTACTGACCACCACCACGTGGGGGTGTTCTTGCCCCAGTCTGCAGATTGGAGTCGTCATATGGCCAGCATGCAGTGGTCTGTTCTGTCTCAGTGAGTGATAAGATAAGTCAACAAAAACAACCCCTAAGAATATTGTTTTGATCGGTGCAATTAGGGCTGACCCTCTTGGATGTCTATGGAACATCGCACCCAACAACTGCAGGATACACACACTTTTAAAGCATATGTGGGCCCACTTACCGTATTTGTCATTTTGCTGTGCATTAGATCTCAACAGATTTCAAAGGATGAAAGTCATACATAGTATGTTCTGACCCTAAAACAGTTAAGCTACATATCAAATAACTAGAAAATGCCCACAACTTTAGGAACTAACCTATTTCTCAAATACCTAAAAGTTAAAACCAAGAGATGAAAACTAGAAGACATTTTTAAGGGAGCATTAATGAAAATCATACAAAGTTTGTGGAGTGCAGTTAAAGCTCTTCTTAGAGATTTATTACCTTAAGTGCGCATGTGAGAAAACACATCAGAAAATGAGTCACCTAAACATCCTTAAGTAGTATGAACATAACTTAAACCCACAGTTGACGGGGGAAAAAAAAGTAATATGAGACAGAACATAATTAAACGGGAAATAACTGCCGTAATTTAAAAAATTTAAAAAAAAAATAAACATACAAAAAAGATAAAGCCAAAAATTGATTCTAAAAAAAAAATGCATTGGGGTGCCTGGGTGGCTCAGTCGGTTAAGCATCCAACTTCGGCTCAGGTCATGATCTCGTGGTTCATGAGTTCGAGCCCCGCGTCGGGCTCTGTGCTGACAGCTCGGAGTCTGGAGCCTGGTACCTTGCTTCAGATTCTCTGTGTCTCTCTCTGCCCCTCCCCCGCTCGCACTCTGTCTCTCAAAAATGAACATTTAAAAATTTGTTTTCAGAATGAATTAAACTGATAAAGCTGTGTCAATGAAGAAGAAAGAGCACCGAGAAAAATATTATCACTACAGATATTCTGGACATTAAAAGTCCCTAAAAGAATATTGTGAATATTTTATGCTAATAAATCTGAACTTACATATGACATGGACAAATCAGTTTTTGTAAAAAAGCTAAACAAAATGAAATAAAAATACGATTTTTTTAATGTTTATTTTGTGAAAGAGTGAGCATGCATGAGCCACGGGAGGGTCAGAGAGAGAGGGGAGAGAGAATCCCAAGCAGGCTCCACACTCACAGCGCGGGGCTGGATCTCACCATGAGGTCATGACCTGACCTGAGCCAAAATCAAGAGTAGGATGTTTAACCGACTGAGCCAACCAGGTGCCCCAAATTAAAATTTTATTTTATAAAAGTATAATATTTTAAATGTTTAATCTTTAAAACTTCCACAGAGGAAACTCACACTTAGATAGCTTCAGCAACAAATTCTACCAACATTTTAGAAAGAAATACCACCAATCACACACAGACTTTTCCAGAAAAAGAGGGAACACGAAACAGTTCACTCTGTGAGGGCAGCACAACCTTGGTATCAACACCTGCAAAGTTTATTAGAAGAAAGGAAAAGTGAAGTCCAATCCTCTGCATGAACACGGATCCAGAGAGCCTACCCACATTAATAACTATTTTAGGAATGAAAGATCGGCGTAACATTTTTTTAATGTCCATAAACATCACTGCATTGATTAAAATCATGATCAATTCATGCAGAAAAAGTAAGTTACATTCAAAATTTGACATCTAATCATGATATTAGTAAAAACAGCAAATTGGGAATAGGAAGGAAATTCCTTATAGTGATAAAGAATATCTACAAAAACTCCTACAGCAAATAGAGAACATTATGAAGAAATGTTGAAACTTTTCCTTTTGACACTGAAGAATAAGGCAAGGTTAATCCAATTCATCACTTATTTTCGCCCGTATATTGGAAAGGTGAAATAGCCAATGAGATACATCAAGAAAGAGAGAGAGAGAGAGAGAGAGAGAGAAGGGCAGTAACTGGGAAAGAAGACCTCAAGCAGACAACAGGATAGTTCATGTAGCTAGTGAAGAAAAGATCTATGCATAAAATGTTAGAATAAGTGAATATAGCAAGGTTGCTGAACACAAAGTAAATATACAAAGGTTCATTGAATTTCTGCATACCAGCAACAAAGATTTAGAAAATAAAATCTTTAAGTAAATTGTAAAATGTACGAGGAAATGCAAAAAGCCAAGAAAAGCCAAGACACTCTGAAAGAACAAGATGAATATCAAAACTGAAAAGCAAGATTAGTTAAAATAGGATTGTATTGGCACTTGGTAAATAGAACGAAGAAGCAGAATAGAGTCCAAAAAACAGATTCTCATCTGTGGACATTTGATACCTTTTTTTCTCAAATGGCATTGCAGAGAATGGGGAGAGGGTGATCTCAACAAATCCTGCACAGGCCACTGAATAACTGTAGAGGGTTAAGGAAACTTACCTCTTGCCTTGTACCATATAAAAATATCAATTCCCAGGGCGCTTGGGTGGCTCAGTCAGTTAAGCATCTGACTTCAGCTCAGGTCACGGTCTCATGGTTCTTGAGTTTGGGCCCCGCGTCGGGCTCTGTGCTGACAGCCCGGAGCCTGGAGCCTGCTTCAGATTCTGTGTCTCCTTCTCTCTCTTACCCTCCCCCACTCACACTCTGTCTCTCTCTCAAAACTAAATAATAAATATTAGCAACTTTTTTTTTAAAACAAAATGCGAAAACTTCTAGAAAATAGAGCCTCACAACAGATGGGGTAAGATTTCTTAACTACATTGCATACATAAGCTGTTAAAAATGGACTTTTTAAAAAATTAAGTCACAATTGGTGAAAAGGCAACAGAAGATACTTGAAACATACAAGTGACAAAGGGCTCACATCCCAAATAGATTGAGAACTACGTAGCAATTAAAAAGTTGTCAAAAATGGGCACAAGACTTGAACAAGCACTGCACAGAAGATCCCCATCTCACCAGTAGACACATGTCAAGGTATGTAACCTCACTAGTAATCAAGGAAATGCAAATTGAAACCACAACGAAATACCACCACTACCCACTGGAAGAGCTAAAAATAAGACCAGCAACGCCACGTGTTTGTTGGTGAGGATGTGGAGCAGGCAAACACTGCTGGTGGAAGTGTAAATTGGCACAACCCTATAACCACGTTGGGAAACAATTTGGCATTTTCTGCTAAACTTGAAGATGAGCAAGCGTATCCCATGACCCGTTATTTCCGCTACAAGGTTCACACCAAACAGAAGTAGATGGATAGGTGAACCCAAAGACCGATGAGCTGTAAATATCCAGAGCAGCGTTAAGTTTGTGATCGCCGGGAAATGGAAGCAACCCGAGCCATCAACAGTGCCATGGCTGAGTAAGTTGTGATACGTTCACGGCGTGTAGGGCCATATGGCAGTGAGCTGCAGCCACGCTCAACAGGGAGGAGGTTCACAACGTCGCGTGGAAGAAGCTACAGGCAAATGATGGCTGCAGGACTATTTCTGTGAAGTTCACGAGCAGATTAAACTATAGAAGTGAGGACGGTGGTTCTCTTCGGGGAGGAGGTCGCCGGTGGTCACGGGGGTGTGTTCAGTTTGCGATAGTGCCTTGAACTGGACGCGTACGTTTTGTGTCTTTTTCTGTATGTGTTTTCCAGTTCACACTTAACCAAGATTCTCACCGGGGTGCAGGGTGAGCCGCTATCCAAAAAGAACCCAAGATACCGTGGCCCAACAAGAGTGAGGCTTTACTTCTGTTCACGTAGTAGCCTCTGGTCTGTTCGGAGAGGTAGACCAGTAAGCCAGGCTGGGCACCGGGTGCCCTCAGGTTTGGCAGGAGTTTGGCTCCTTGCTGTCTTGCTGTTTTCCCATCTCCAATGTTGACCCTTGTGCACAGTTGAAGTCGGTGGCCTATTGTGCCTGTGTTCCTGCCTTTGGCTAGAAGGACAGAGAGTGAGGGGCAAGCAGTTTCCTTTGAGGGAAGGGGTTTGGGCTTGACACGCCTCTCTTTTACTCATGTTCTACTGGCAAGAATTCAGCCCCATGGCCACATCGATTCCTGAGTGAAACTGGACCGTGTAGCCCCCAGTTGGGTGGCCATGTGCCCACCCAGAGTGCAAGTCGTCCCTGACCACAGGAAGGAGGGAGATCAGGTCGTGGGGACAGTTAACAGGATCTGCCACAACACGGGTGTGGCCGTCCAGCCTCGCATGGTTTTGCTGGGAGGACAGGGATCTAGTCTCACCCTCTAGTGTGACCAGCCCCTCCTGATTCAGGCTGAGGGCTGTTTGGGCAGGTGTTTTTTGGCTTGAGTGTCCAAAGAGTGAGAAAGCCTGAGGATTCATGCAGTGTGTTGCCCCGAGACAGTGCCAGGGGTCAGACTTGAGGGAGCCAACCTGTCACCAGACTCCAGAGCTGAGCGTGTCCGGGAACAGGAGTGAAGGCAGCAGGCAGGGGGCTCCTGGGCGGCTCAGTCGGTTAAGCATCTAACTCTTGACCTCCGCTCAGATCTACATCTCACAGGTCTTGAGTTCAAGCCCCACGTTGGGCTCTGCACTGGGCTTGAAGCCTACTTTAAAAACAACAGGCGGGATCTAGGTCAGTTAGAGAAAGAAAGAGAAGCTAGGGGGCAGGAGAGGGGAGAGTGGAGTGTGGAGCCTCAGAGCACCTTCTCAGGGGCTCTGTGACATCCTACTCTCTGCCTGGGAAAGGACATCATTCGGAGGGAAAGCCTAGACTTTCTTTCTGTTTCTTAGACCAGGGGCCTAGGCAGGTGGGATCAGAACGTCCCCCTTCTGTAGTCACAGGAGCAGGAAAGGGAGCTTTGGAGGGCTTTGGCTCAAATGTGCATGTGACCTGGCCCTGTCACAGGGGCTGACTGGTCCATGGAGCAGCTCACCCTGCCGGGAGCCAGGAGGAAGCAGCAGGTGAAGGCCCTTGGAGCTCACCAAAGAGGGGTGGCACAGGACCTTTGTATTAGGGTTCCCAGAGGAACAGAACCCGCGGTGTATGTACAGGCAGACAGAGATCCATTCTGAGAAATTGGCACATGTGATTTTGGAAGCTGACAAGTCCCAAGGCCCACAGTCGGCAAGGGGGGAGACCCAGGAGCACCGATGCTGTCACTCCAGTCCAGGGCCAGAGGCCTTCCAACCCCAGGAAGAGCCAGTGTTTCAGTGCGAGTCCGAAAGCAGGAGAAAACGGATGTCCCGGCTCAAGGCAGTCGGGCAGGAAGCCCACCCCCCTTTCTCAAGGGAGGTCAGCCTTTTTGTTCGATTCAGGCCTTGAACCGAACGGATGGGGCCAATCAGGTGGGGGGAGCCATCTGCCTTACTCAGACCACTGATGCAAACTGAGTCTCATCCAGAATCACCCTTCCAGCCACACCCGGCGTCGTGTTTGGACAAATGTCTGGGGCCCCGCCTCCCAGTCAAGTTGGCACGTGAGATGAACCACACACCTTCCAGGGGCCTGTGCATCTGGGAGGCGGTGGATGTGTGAGTGCCTTGTCGTGATGGAGCACCGACCAGGGGAGGAGGGTGAAGAGAGGAGCGGCGGCCGCTGGGGCCTCAGGGAAGGGGACTCTCAGCTGGCAGGACTGCCCCAGCTTCTCTGCCCGCGACCACAGCGCGTCAGCAGGCCGGTGAGCGCGGGGACTGTGTCTGCCTGATGTCCCCTGTGTGGCCTGCACTTACTGTCCACGTCAGGACTGCATCCTGTCTCTCTGCCCACACTCATCTGTCAACTCCCTAGCCCCCCGGGACCTCAGAATGTGACCGTATCGGTCACATTCTGAGATTGGGGGTCTACAGATTGGTCTGGGATCTGCAGATAGGTGACGGCATCGCAATGAGGCTGTTCGGGTGGCCCCTAACCCAATCTGCCTGGTGTCTCTGTAAGAGGCAACTGGGACGCAGACACCAGGGGCACGCGTGCACAGAGGGACACGCGCGTGAAAATCAGCACAGCCAGAGGGTGGCCACCTGCGAGCCAAGGAGAGAGGCCTCAGAGGAAACCAGCTGCTGGCACCTCGATCTCCGTCTTCTGGCCTCCAAACGTGCGAGAGGGTGGACTTCTGGCGTTGAAACCGGTCTGTGGCGGCCCTAGCAGGCGAATGCAGGCACGCGGCGCTCCGTCTTAGCTGGAGGCTGAGTCTAGCGTGAGCTCACCGCTGCCCTCAGTCAGCTCCCAGTGTGATGTGGGGAGGAAGACGTAACCAAAGGAGCCACAGCCCCGGGAGCCAGAGGGTACCAGACTCCCAGCAGCAGCTCTTGCGGGTCAGGACGGGCTGGAAGGGTGTTCCGGGCGGGGAGCCGGTGCGTGCGTCAGCCTGGGGCCAAGAGAGAAGAGCCGCCTCTGGGAACCTGCCGCTGCTTGAGAGGTCACCTGCTGGGGAGACCTCGCGTGCCCGCGGGAGGAGTTTGGGCTGTGGCCTGAGACGGGGGGGGGGGGGGAGCCCCCAGCACTAGATTCTCCCTCTGGAGGCCGCAGCCGTGTTGGACGAGGCAAAGACAGAGGCCGGGCAAGAGCCAGCCTGGCAGAGCGGGAAGACGCGAACCGAGGTCCCCTTCCCAGTGCCGTGAGCTGGGCACGCTACCGTGCATCTCCGAGCCCCAGGGTCTGCCTCTTGTCTGTCGAGCAAGAATTAAGGTGAGGATTAACCCTCTGGTGTGCGTAAGGGGACTGGCTCTTAGAAGATGCTCAGCCAGGCAGCTGTTCCGCTGGGACCCCTGCAGGGTGGGGTGGGTGGGGGTGGAACCCAAAGAGGCTCGTGCTCTGGCAGCAGAGGGCAGACCCAGGCTCCAGCCCTGCCTTGCTTCCTTCCACAGGATCCATGCCAGTCCGTCCTCTCCCTGTTCTCCTAAATCCTGCTCGTTCCTTCAGGCTCTGCCATAACGCTGTCCTCCTCCAGGAAGCCTTCCGAGAACTTGGGTCCACCTTAATCTGCACCTTCCAGCACTCGCAGCCATGGGTCATGCAGCCACGCCCTAGATTGCTTCGTGTGCCGGACCACCGACCCAGAACAGGGTCTGGGGGAGGAAGGTGAATCTGACACCTTTAGGAAGAGCAGGGCACTGCTGTCTCGAAATGGCCAACCCAGTGCATGTGCCTTTCACACACCTGTGCTCTGCTGACACTGACTTGCCGTTCCAGCCTGGCCCCGCCCCCATGTGCAGGTGCCTCCTCGCTGCTGCGCCCTTTCCAGCAGGTTCGAGTTGCACCCATCTTTAAGGAAAAGAAAACCTCCAGTTCCCAGTTTCCCTTCGTTCATTATTTAGCCCCGTTGTCTTCCAACTTTCTGTTCACATCTCCCTAAAAAAACTTTGAAAAAACATTATGCCAACATTTCAAGTTGATACCCAAGTTTTTCATCTTAAGTCTTCAGTCATTGGAAATAATATAATTTGCCACAAATAGAAGAGCTACTTTAAAATATTATATCACTCCTTCCAATGACTGCAGTAGACTTGAGACATAGAAGACTGTGGTCCCCACCATAATCCATCTTCAAAGTGCTTTTTTTTAAGTGCTTGGAAATTATGTTCTGACTTTTTCTTCTGCACTTCCTTTCATTTTCACTGACAGAATTCTATCCAAATATTTTTATGCTTGAAATCATACAGAATATGTAGAATTCTGTATACAGAATCAAATGCTGGCTATCACAGAATTAAATGAAAATCTATAACAAAAAGGTACCCGGAAAATATCTGAATATTTGGAAGTTAAAAACAACACTTCTAAATGACCTGTGGATGAAAAAGGAAATTATGAAACAAATTTAAAAGGTTTATCTGAATAGTGAGGAAAATACAGTATATGAAAATACTTGAAATGCCATGAAGCAGATGTTTGACGGAAATGTAGGGCTTTAAGACGCCTTGTTAGGAGAGCAATTTAAAATCAACAAAGATTCCGCCACAAGCTAGAGAAAGAACACACGAAACACTAAGAAGAAGGACATAAACTGTACCGCTAAAAGCAGGAGGCAATGAAATAGAAAATGGGTGAGGGGGGCACCTGGGTGGCTCAGTCGGTTGAGCATCTGACTTCGGCTCAGGTCACGATCTCACAGTTTGTGAGTTTGAGCCCTGCATCAGGCTCCACACTGACAGTGCAGAGCCTGCTTAGGATTCTCTCTGTCCCTCTCTCTGTCTGCCCCCACCCCCACCCCCTCTTAAAAAATGGGTGATCAGTAGAGAAAATCAATAAAACTAAGAGCTGTTCTTCGGAAAGATCACTAATGTTGATGAATCCCCAGAGAGACTGCTTAAGAGAAAAACCCCACAAATCATCAGTAATGAAGGATGGGGCATCACTACAAATCCTACAGACATTAAAAGGAAAATGACGGGAATGTGAACAACTTTATGCCAAAACAAATTTTAAAACTTGAATTATTTCTGTGAAAGACATGAATTTTCAAAATGGACACAAAAAGAAATAGAAAATCCAGATAGCCCTATATCTGTTAAAGAAATTGAATTCGTGATTAATCCTTCCACAAAGAAAACCCCAAGCCTCTACCTTCAATCTTAACACCCTCTAAATCGTGCCCTACGTAGCAGCCAGTGACCTTTCTAGAGCACAAGTTGGTCGTGTCCTTCCCCTACCCAAACTTCCTCAGGGGCTGACTCCCCAGTAAGACATTCAAGGCAACTGGACCCAGGTGGCACCTGTCCCTGACAACCTTATCTCTAACTCCCGCCCTTCTCCACTCTGTGCCCCAACCGCCCACACTGGAGCCCACACACATCTGATTTCTACCTGTCCCTCTCTGGCGGCAGTACCCCCTGCCCCCACCAGGGGGCATTTGGGAATGTGTGGAAGTGTGAGTTGTCACAATCCCCCAACTCTGGGACATCACGACATTTAGTGGGCCAGGGGCCGGTTGTCAAATACGCAGCAGTGCCTGGACCAGGCCCCACCATGAAGAGTTGCCCTGTTGAGAATGCCCGAGGGCCCCACCGAGTCTCACCTGAACGGACTGTTGTCTCCCGGGGATCAGCCTTGCTCCTTGTTCTCCCTGTAACTTTCTCGCCCCTTCCTCACCAGGCTGATCCTCATTTGGCCTTTGGGGCTCGGCTTAAATGTTACTTCTTGGCGACCTTCCCAACAAAGTCACTGCATTGGATTTGCCCCCACCTCCACCCCCCTTTTATAACAAGAGGTCACTTCAATTCCAGGAGCAGAGACTTGGTCTGAGCTTACTCTGTGGCTATGGGAAAGCCTCCCCACTCTTGAAACAGAGGCATTTCCCTGGATTTAAGTGGTTTCTCCCGGAGCTCTGGCTCATACCTGAGCCTTCCCCGAAGGCCCCTCGCCCTGCTTCCTCACCCCTCTTCCTTGGAGCTTTGCCCCTCCCTGGTCCCAGGTGGGAGCCCGTCTACCCGTGGACCATCCCACCCCCCGGGGCAGATCTTCAGGAAGAAAGGCAAGAACCTGTACGATAATAAACAAGGGAAAGGCAAGAGCCATCCTGCAACGCCTGCCACGTGTCTGCCTGGACGGCCCAGCCACAGGCCTGGTATCACTTTTTAAACATTTTGCATTGGTAATTATGGGTTGTGGACTTACCGAAATCCGAAAGACTCGAGGAAGAAAAGTCTCCCCTGTGCTGTTGTCATTGATTGTTTGCTTCTTTACGTGTATGGCTCCGTCTAGAGACCTGTCAGTCAAGGCAAGAGGATTAGCCTCACCATGTGAAGGGAAAATTGGGAAGGGAAAAAAAAAAAAAAAAAAAAAAGCCACCTTGTCTGAACTTGAAAATAAAAATGCTGATGCGGTTTTTATTCCAGAAACATATCTTACTGATTAAGAGCCTGGTGAGCTACCGGCTCGTGGGTGGGCCGCGGTAGCCGGCCTCCCCGCTCCGCCGAGGCCGGGCCAGAATGTCAGCGGCGGCAGGGGGCGGTGCGAAGGCTCCGCCACGACGCCTCGGTGCACGTCGTGGCTGCAGGGCATGGCCGCGTGTGCGGGCACCCGTGTGCCCGCACGGCTCTGCGACAGCCCCTTGGAGACGAAGCAGGGGGGCCTTCGCTGGGTCTGAGTATCTTCACAGGAGGGTGACGGGCAGCAGGTCACTATGGAAAGAGCGTGGACTTGGGGTCCAGCAGGTTTTGACCCAGTGCTGCCACTCACCAGCTTTGTGACCCCGGCCAGGGACGAGCTCTCGCAGCCTTGGTTTCTACAGAACGGGGGGCGCTGTGGAGGCTGCTGAGATCCAGCAAGTGCGGGCACCATCCACAGAATGGATGCCTCCAGGAGCCGAAAGCATTCCAGTGGCCAGGACGGCAGGACGTGCTGAGCGAGACCGTCTCCCGCCCGTGGCCCCCGAGGCCACTCCTCCTTCCAGGCAGTCTTCCTCTGTCTGGGTTCTCTGCCCTGGGCTTGCGCCGCAGGAGTGGCCCCGGCCTGCTGGCCTCGGTCCCCGTGTCTGTGAAACGGGGCCGATACCTCTGCTTCGACCACACAGGGCTGCGGCTTGGCATGACCGCGGAGGCCGCTGCCAGGGAGTCCGACTTCGCCGAGGGCCCGACTCCTGCTGGCCCGGCCCGGCCCGGCCGGCGTCTTCTCCGGTTTCATTGGGTTGGGTTACGGGGCGATGGCAGCGATCGATGGGGCTGTAATTGGGGTGACCCGGGTGTTTTCCCGGGCGCCGCTGCCCGTGACTCACGCTGCAAGTCGGCCTCCCGCTGTCATCAGCACGGGAGACGCTCGGCAGCCTGCCGGGGCACTCGGCTTTCACAACCCCGGTGTCTGGACGTGAGGTCCTTGAGTCACCCGGAGACTCCACACCTCGGGAGATGTTTTCGCGGAGCCTTTGTTCCCGGAGTGCCCCCAACAGATAGGGTTTGCTCGGAGGCGTTTCGCTGGCGCTTAGAGGGTTTCCAGCTGCAGTCTTTCCCAGCAACTGCTATCCGCTGTGAATCACAAGTCCGCCGGGGAGCCCAGCTCCCGAGGCCCTCGTCTCCCCCTTGCCCGTCCCTCTCAGTCCTTGCAGCGGCCTCTGCTCCTCCCCTTCCCTCCCTCTCCTGTCTCCTGCTTCTCCAGGGAGGCCCCCACCTCTGCCTGCCCCCCTGTCTCCCCGGCCGGCTCCGCGTCTCCCGCCCAGCGCAGGGCCCAGTGGGGAGTCGGGTGCCGGAGGGGATGGGCCACAGCTCCGGAGAGGACAGGTCCTGGGGGATCGTGGAGGCGCCGCCCGGGGACACGGGCCCCCTGGCCGCCCATCCGGGCAGAGCCCCGTGCACACCTGCCGTGAGACCTGCGTGCAACGGCAGGGTCACTGCAACTCCAGCCTGCAGCCCGCCCGAGTGGCTGCAGTGCCGCGGGGCGGGGCGTGCAAGCAAAGGTCGGGGTACAAGCAAGCGGGGTCGAGGATTCGCTCCCCGCTTCCTGCCTTTTCTCCTGGAGACGCGTGCAGTCCGCCCGCCCCGGGCATGAATCCTGATCGCGGTCAGCAGTGCTCACCGAGCGCCCAGGCCCTGTGCAGACAGACCAGGTCCAGTTGGGCAGGAGCAGCGGGGCCCCCTCTAGAGACCAGTCCAAGTAAGGCAGGACGCAGGCTGGATGGCAGGGGGGGAGCATCGGGACCCTTTCTGCGCCGTCCGAGAGCCCCGCGCCCCGCGCCTGGCTGGCGGGATCGGAGCCCGGCCCCAGCACTGGACCCTCTTCCGTTTGAACCGCAGCCCCTCTCTTCCAAGCTGTGTGGCCTTGGGCAAGTTCCTTGACCTCTCGGGTCTTGGGTTTCCTTCTGTATGAAATGGAGATGACAGTCACTGCCGCTGGGGAGGCCCAGTGAGACAGCGCGCACAGAGCGGCCGAGGGCAGCACCCGGCCCGTGACCGCTCTCGATTCAGAGAAGAAAAACAGAGGAGCATTGAGAGTAAAACCCGATCCTGGCAGGTCGGCCTGTTTGCAAGGATTCCGGAAACAGCCGGCTGTGGGGAGACTGCGTGTGGCCGAGAGGTGATCCTGCACTGCCCTCTGGGGGATGGCCTTGCAGGAGTAAGGAGGACTCGGCCTGCAGCACCCGGGCACCCTCCGGCCTGCCCCGCGGGAAGCAGCCGGGTGGTCCCGCCCGCCCTCCTCCCTGCCCGCGGCGGCCTCAGGCTCACCGTGCTCCCGTGCTACTTCTGGGGGGGGATCGGAGATCGTCCCACCCCCAGAGACGGGCCTGCGGCCCTGGCTCCCTCCGTCCTCGCCACCCCCCACCCCCGGTCCAGCAGTGCGGGCGAGGCGAAGGCTTCCCCCAGTGCTGATCGTGCTAACCAGGCCGCGTTCCGAGAACTTGAACCCTCAACGATACCGTGAGGCCGGTGCTGGGGTTATTCCCATTATCACAGACGAGGACACTGAGGCAGAGGTGACTCCAGCGACCGCTCAGCCTTTCCCTTCCACGGGCACGGCGCGGAACGCATCGTTGCCCTGTGTCCGTGCCCGGAAGCCCACTGCCCCCCATCTCCTCCCCACGGCCCTCCAGCCCACCCGGAACCTTCTGTGGCCTCCCTTCCTCCCCTCTGTCCACGCCCGGCTCGGTGTCCTTTGTTCGGTGTTCCCCATGCACCCCGACCCTCCCCGCCCCCCCCCCCCCCCCCCGCTCCGGCCCCTCTTCTGCGTGGGATTCTGGTCTGGAGAAATCCAACCTGGTGCCCCCGCCATGGCTGCAGCCTGCCTGGGGGAAGGACTCACCAGGCGGCTGGGGGACGCAGGCGTGACCACGGCCACCCGAGGCCCGCCGCTCCTCTGCCCAGGGGGCTGCACCCCGGCCCCTCAGCGCGGGGCCTTCCTCCCAGCTCTGGAAGCAGCAGCGACCAGGCGACAGCTGGCCACCCCTTCCTGTCCTGAGCTGTGCCCGCCTCCACTCCAGGTCGCGCCCTGTCCCCCGAGCGGCCCGCACCCTGGGGTTTCTCCCATCATCCCTCTGCTGACCCCACCCGACCTGCAGCAGAAAACCCCTTCTCTGCTCTTTGAAAGCGGAAGGCCCTCGAAAGAGTTGTCCGGCCTTCGCCAGTGGTCCCGCTTCTCCCGTGAGCCTCTCCGTGCTCCTCCCCCCACCGCGCCTCCAACGGCCACCAAGGACCTCACGTCCCTCAGGCTGGTGGTCGGCGCTCTGACCTCCTCAGGCGTCGCTCCCTCGGCCTGCTCCTTGTCGTCCTTCTCAGGTGCTGGCATTCTCCGTGTTTCTCTCTTAGACCCCGACACCCACTCCCTGGAGATGGGCCCCGTGTCAAAGCTTCAACACCAGTGACGCTCCGACATCCCCACGTAGGCCCGGCCCGGACGCCCCCTGAGCCTCGGACCCTGGATCCAACTCCCTACCCGATGCCGCCACCGGGACGGCCCGGAGGTGTCTTGCGGGTAAACACGCGCCTGACCTCTCCTGACCTCTCCCCGCCCCAGGCCTGCCCCCGCCAGCCTCCCCACCCCCCACAGAGGAACAAGTCCAGCCTTCCGGTTGTTCAGACCAAACTCCTTGCCGTCTTTCTGGGCTGCCCTCTTTCTCAGAGCCCACGTCCGTTGGCACATCCTGTGGTCTTGCCTTCCAACCGTGTCCCAAAGCTGACCACCTCCCACCACCTCCTGGTCTAAGCCACCGTGAACCGTCACGTGCTTTGAGGTCGACGAGCGCCTCCTCGTGCCATTTTTCTGCCCGATACCCTCCAAAGCCTCTTTATGTTCACACTGCGGCCCAGCGTTACCGGGCTTGACCGGGTCACCTGCTCGGCTCCCCCTCCTTCAGCCCCACCGACTCCTAGATGCTCCTTGAGTCAGGCCGTCTCCTGCCTCAGGCCCTTTGCACCTGACGTTCCCTTCGCCTGAACACGTTTCCCTCAAATATCTGCCAGCTCCTTCCCTCACCTCCCTCTGGTCTTTGCTGAAATGTCACTTCCTCGGTGAAATTACAACCACAGCCTCCTCTCCCAGTAGCCCTGACCTCTCTCCCCTGCCTTAAACTTGTCTCCAGCCACCCCAGGGGCCACTTCATGTATTGTCTGGTTCACGAGGGCAGGGATTTGGGCCTCTCTGCTCCACGCTGCATCCCACATGCCCCCAAAAAGCACTGGCACAAGGTGGGTGCCCAGGAAACACCCACCAAGTAAACAACCCAGGAAGGCCCTCTGCTCCTTGCTCAGAACCGGGAGTCTCAACAGGAAGACGCAGGGCAGGGTCTCTCCGGTCCCAGGGCAGCCCTGGCCCCCTCCCTTCAGCCTCCAAGGGGCTTCGGGTCAGGCTACGTCTGCTAGATTCCCACTCGCTGGTTCACCCAGAGCCAGACTGGGAGGTCCTGACCCTAGTTTCCTGGATGCTCAGTGGGTCAGCATCAAAGCCAGATTAACTCCCGGCTTCACCCTGGCTGCCACATCCTTGTGACAGGCGCAGGCCAGGGAGACTCAGTAGCCCCAGTGTCGGGCGTGGACTCAGACCTCTGGGAGTCACCACCATGCACAGGCACACACACACACACACACACACACACACAAAGTGCACACATGCACACACCTGCTGTCACCACCACTGGTTAGGGATCCAGGGCTGCTCGACTTTGCTAGTGATTTATTACAGCCCTGGCATCAGACTGGACCCCAGAGAGCCGGTGCCCAGGCCCTTCCTGGCGGGGCCGTCTTGTCTAGCATCTTATTTCACAGGCAGGGACCCTGCTTGAAGACAGACGTGGTTGACGTCACCTTTGGCTCCCTATTCCAAGCACAGAGTCACCCCTCCATCCCGCGCCTGGACACGGTAAGGGAGAGTGCCCCGTCCCTGGACGAGCGCTAGCCTCAAGAACCACCAGGCCCAAACGGGGATGAATAAAGTGACCCCACCGGTCGCTGTGTGAGCCAACAGGCAATGCCCCAAACCTAGCAGCTCTCGAGAACCAGGATAGTGATGGCCATGGCCACGGTCACCACGATTCCAGGCTCCCCTTCAGGCAGCCAGAATTGCAACAAACACCTCAACTGGCTGCTATTTTCTTTTGCCCCCACCTGGGGAGAGTGCTTCCTGCCCCCCGTCCTGGCCGGTCACACCTCAGACATTTCTTGCTGGCTTATCTGTCCGATTTAGGGGAAAACTGCATTCTGAACACCAACCTGAACTGTTGCCCAGGGGTCCTGGGTCCTCCCGGTGTCGGCATCACTAGGACAATGAACACCAGGGCTTACGAGGCAGCTGTTTCTGGCCGCTGTCCAGGTAATACATGCTGCCCTGACCCAACGACACCGCCGGCTGTGTTATCCCTTGGGAGGCCGTGAGGAGGACTTGTAGTCAGAAGAGGGCTGACATTTCATCCTGTCCACCTTTGCGTAGGCTCACACACCCAGCAGGGAGGAGGTTACCGGTACGTGGATTAAAAAGAGAGTTCTGCTTCTGACCAAGATGAATCAACAGGCTCGTGTTACTCCCCACCTGAAACCACCAGGAGAATTAACAGAGAAACGCGTCCTGACTGTATGTCACAAGTTTGAATAATAACGTAGCGATATCGAGACCCGAATCAGACTTCATTGAAAACTACAATGCACGAGATGAAAAGCAGTGTAGACAGCCCAACAGAAAATCAGCACTGCAAAAGAAAAGACTCGTGAACTTGAAGACATAGCGATAGAAACTATCCACAGTGAAACACACAGAGGAAAAGGAATCCCCCACCCAGTAAAGAGCATCAGTGAGCTGTGGGTCAGTTTCAGTCAGCCTAATGTATGTGTAATTCGAGTCCCTGAAGGACAGGAAGCAGGGAACAGAAAAAATATTTGAAGAATGAATGATCAGATTTTTCCAAAATGATGAAAGCTATAAACCCACAGATCCAAGAGCTCAACAAACTCCAAGCACAAGAAGCATGAAGAAAATGACACCCAGGCTCATCATAAATTACTAAAAACAGTGACAAAGAAAAAATCTTTTCTGTTTGTTTTAATTATTTTTGAGAGAGAGAGAGAGAGAGAGAGAGAATACGAGTGGGGGAGGGGCAGAGAGGGAGACACAGAATCCGAAGCAGGCTCCAGGCTCTGAGCTGTCAGCACAGAGCCTGACGGGGGGGGGGCTCAAACCCATGAAATGCAAGATCACGACCTGAGCTGAAGTTGGACACTTAACTGACTGAGCCACCCAGGCACCCCAAAGAGAAAATCTTGAAAGTAGCTATGGAAAAAGACATTACATCAAGGAGGAAAATAAGGATGACAACAGATTTCTTGTCAGGAACAATGCAGGTGAAGCAACAGCGTTTTTTTAAAGCACCAGGAGAGGGGCACCTGGGCGGCTCAGTCGGTTAAGCGTCCAACTTCAGCTCAGGTCATGGTCTTACACTCCATGAGTTCGAGCCCTACACCAGGCTCTGTGCTGACAGCTTGGAGCCTGGAGACTGCTTTGGATTCTGTGTCTCCCTCTCTCTCTACCTCTTTGCCGCTCTCATTCTCTCTCTCTCTCAAAAGTAAATACACATTTTAAAAAATTAAAAATAAATAAAGCACCAGAAGAAAAGCTGTCAATCTATTTCTATCTTTAAAAGAAAAATATCTTTATTGTAAGTGAAATTAGTCAGAGAAAGACAAAAATCGTATGACTTCACTCATATGAGGACTTTAAGAGACAAAACAGATGAACATAAGGGAAGGGAAACAAAAATAATATAAAAACAGAGAAGAGGACAAAACAGAAGAGACTTAAACATGGAGAACAAACTGAGGGTTACTGGAGGGGTTGTGGGAGGGAGGGAGGGATGGCTTAAATGGGTGAGGGACACCAAGGAATCTACTCCTGAAATCATTGTTTCACTATATGCTAACTAATTTGGATGTAAATTTTAAAAAATAAAAAATAAAATAGAAAAATAAATAAATAAGAGAAAAAATCTTTTAAAATATAATTCCAGCAAATATGTGCACAGTGAAATGTCTTTGTAAAGGAAACATGAACAACAACATTTTTAAACACACAAGAGCAGGAAAATTCATTAGCATCACACCTGCTCTACAAGAAATGTTAGAGTCCTTCACACAAAGGAAAAATAATACCAGCTGAAAATGTATCTATGTAAAGAAACTAAGAACACTGTAAATGGTACCTACACGAGTACATTTAATTTTCTAAAATTTAGATCTCTTCAAAATACAATTGAAAAGAAGAACTAAATACATGGAACAATATTCCATGTTCATGAATTGGAAGTCTTAATGTCACTAAGATGGAAATACTACTCAAAGTAATCTACAGATTCAGTACAATCCCTACCCAAATTACAGCAGCCTTTTTCACAGAAATGGAAAAGTCAGCCCTCAGTTTCATGTGATATTGCCAGGGGTCCCAAATAGCCAAGACAATATTGAAAAGGAAAAACGAAGGTTGAAGGACTCACACTTCTCAGTGTCATAACATACTACGAGTCTACAGTAATACAAACTGTATGGTACTGGCATGAAGATAGGCATATAGACAAGTGGAATAAATTGGAGAATCCAGAAATAAACTTACACAGCTACGGCCAACTGAGTTTTCAACAAGGTTGCCAAGACCATTCACTGAGGAAAGAAGACTCTCTTTAACAAGTGCTGAGAACACCTGGATATCCACCTGCAAAAGAATGAAGCCGGACCCCTACCTCACACCATATACAAAAATCAACTTGAAGGGATCAACAACAACCTAAAGATCAAAGGTACTATAAAACTCTGAAAAGAAAACATAGGACTTAATCTTCATGGCCTTGGGTTTGGCAATGGATTCTTAGATGTGACACCAAAACCACAATGAACTAACTAAATAAATACATATGTAAATTGGACTTCATCAAAATTAAAAACTTCTGCGTATCAAAGGAAATTATGAAGATAGTAAAGAGGCAATCTAAAGAGTAGGAGAAAATATTCGTAAATCCAATGTCTAATAATGGTGTAGTATCCAGACTATATAAAAGACTATCACAACTCCAACAACAAACAACCCAATTGTAAAGTGGGCAAAGGACTTGAGTAGACACTTCTTTAAAGAAGATATACAAATGGTCAATAAGCACATGAAAAGATGCTCAACATTAGTAGTCATTAGAGAAATGCAAACTAACACCACAGTGAAATACCACTTTACACACTTTCACGTGACTATGGTTCAAACAGACAAACAAAGGAAATGAACACAGACAAGGATGTGGAGAAATTGGAATCCTCGTACGTTGTTGGTAAAAATATAAAGTGATTCAGCTGCTGTGGAAAACAGTTTGGCTGTTCCTCAAAAAGTTAAACATAGAATGACCATACAACCCAGCAATTCTCCCAAAGAATTGAAAACAAGTACTTAAATCCTTGCACATCAGTGCGCACAGCAACAATATTCACAAGTAGCCAAAGAGTGGAAACAGCCCAAATGTCCATCAATGAATGAGTTGGTAAACAAATTGTGGTATGTGCATACAGTAGGATGTTATTCAGTCATAAGAAGGAATGAAGTATAGGGGCGCCTGGGTGGCTCCATCGATCGAGCGTCTGACTTTGGCTCAGGTCATGATCTCACGGTCTGTGGGTTTGACACCCACGTCGGGCTCTGTGCTGATGGCTCGGAGCCTGGAGCCTGTTTCCGATTCTGTGTCTCCCTCTCTCTCTGCCCCTTGCTCGCTCATGCTCTGTCTGTCTCTTTCTCTCAAAAATAAATAAACATTAAACAAATTTTTTTTTAAAAAGAAGGAATGAAGTACTGATATATGCTACATACAATGTGGATGAACCTTGAAAACATGTTAAGTGAAAGAAGCCAGACACAAAGGTCACACATTAAGTGATCCCATTTATACAAAATATCCAGAATAGGTAAACCCATAGAAACAGAATGCAGGTGAGTGGTTGTCAAGGGTCCAAGGAGAATGGGGTGTGACTTCTTAATGAGTGTGGGATTTTACTTTGGACGGATGGAAATGTTTCGGAACTCAGTAGAGGCGGTGGTTATACAACATTGTGAATGTACTAAATATCACAATTATTCACTTTAAAATTGTTAATTTGGGGGGCTCCTGGGAGGCTGGCTCAGTTGGTTAAGCATCTTTTTTTAATGTTTATTTTTGAGAGAGAGAGAGAGAGAGAGAGAGAGAAAACACAGTGAGAGTGGGGGAGGGCAGAGACAGAGAAGGAGACACAGAATCCAAAGCAGGCTCCAGACTCTGAGCTGTCAACACAGAGCCCGACGCAGGGCTCGAACCCATGAACTGTGAGACCATGACCTAAGCTGAGGTCGGACGCTTAACCGACTGAGCCACCCAGGCACCCCAGTGTCTGGCTTTGGTTTTAGCTCGGGTCATGATCTCATGGTTCATGGGTTCAAGCTCCACGTTGGGCTCTGTGCTCGTAGTGCAGAGCCGACGAGGGATTCTCTCTCTTTCCATCTTTTTCTGACCCTCCTCCACTTTCTCAGTCTCTCAAAATAAATAAATAAACTTTTAAAAAAAGGTAAGTTTTGCTATGTGAATTTCACCTCAATTTTTAAAGAGATGATTGTTCAAATATAGTTATAAACTAAGTGAAATGTATGGCATTCGTATAAAGGCCAGGAGGGGGGAGAAGGAAATACTATTATAAAGTTCTTATGCCAGGGGCGCCTGGGTGGCTCGTCCGTTAAGCGTCAGACTTTGGCTCAGGTCATGATCTCACAGTTCGTGGGTTTGAGCCCCGCATCGGACTCTGTGCTGACAGCTCAGAGCCTGGAGCCTGCTTCGAATTCAGTGTTTCCCCCTCTCTCTCTGCCCCTCCTGTATTCACACTATCTCTCGCTCTCAAAAAATAAATACAACATTAAAAAAAAATTTTTTTTAAGTTCTTACACTATAGTAGGTGAAGTGACATCAACCACTTGAAGGTAGACTCTGATAAGTTAAAGATTATAGTATAAACCTTGAAGCAATCACTAAAATAACACAACAGAGAGGCATAACTAAGGAGATAAAAAGTAATAATAAAAATTACTCAATCTAAAATAAGGCAATAAAAGAAAAAAGAACAAAGAACAGATGGGACAAAAAAAAAAAACCCAGAAAACAAAGAAACCTAACATATCAGTAATCACACTAAATGTAAATTGTCGAAACATCCCAATTAAAGATCAGAGATTGAGATCGAAGAAAATAATCAAGGTCCAGGGGTAGCTGGCTGGCTCAGTCAGAAGAGCATGAGCCTCTTGATCTCAGAGTTATGAGTTCAAGCCTCATGATGGGTGTAGAGATTACTTAAATGAATAAACTTTAAAAAAATCAAGATCAGACTATAATATTGCATACAAGAAATGCACCTTAAATCTAAAGACACAAATAAGTTATAAGTAAAAGGGTAGTCAAAAACTTACCACTATAATGGTAATCCAAAGAAGGCTGGAGTAGCTGTACCATCAAAGTAAATTTCAGAAGAAAGAATATTAGCAGAGACAAAGAAAGCCAGTTCACAATTGTAAAGGTGTCAATCAAGAGGACATAACAATCTTAAATATTGAGAGCCTCAGAATACAAGAAGCAAAAAATGATAGAACTGAAGGGGGAACTAAATCACAATTATGGGAAGAGATTCCAATATTCCTCTCTCAACTACTGATAGAGCAAGGAGACAGAAAATCAGCAAAGATATAGAGGATTTGAGCCACATTACTAGCCAACTTGACCTAATTACAATTTTTAGAAGGCTGCATTTCAGCAACAGCAGAATAAACATTCTTCTGAAGGGCACATAGAACATTTACCAAGATAAATCATATTCTTGCTCATGAAATATAAAAGGATTCAAGTTACACAAATTATGTTCTCTTACCATAATGGAAATCAGTAATATAAAGCTATCTGGGCAATTCGCAAATATTTGGAAACCAAACAACTTATATTGTACTCCCATGAGTCAAAGAGGAAAACAAATTAAAATTAGGAAGTATTTAAAACTGAAGGGAAATGAAAACACAACAGATCGGAATTTGTGAGCTGATGCTAAAGCAGAGATAAGCTTCACCTTAAATATACGAAATGCCCGTATCAAAAAGGAAGAAAGAACTCAAATCGGTGACCTCAGCTCCATCTTAAGAAAATAGAAAAAGAGAAAATTCAACCCAAAGTAAGCAAAAGAAAGGAAATAAAGAGGACCAAAGTGAAAATCAATGAAATAGAGAAGAGAAAAATAGTGAAAGGAAAAATGAAACCAAAAGGCCATCTCTGGGAAGATCAATAAAACTGATAGAACTCTAAGCAGACTAATCAGGAAAAAAAGAGAGAAGATACGAATTACTAAAATTAAAAGTGAGAAAGGTGACATCACTACAGACTCTACAGATACTAAGAGGATAATAGGAGAATATTATGAACAACATCATACCTATAAATTTGACAACTTAGTTAAAACAGTCAAATTCTTGGAAAGACATGAACTTCCAAAGTTTGCTCACAAAGAAATAGATAGCCTGAATATCCCTATATCTATTAAAGAAATTGACATTGCACAAAGAAAACTCTAGGCCCAGATGCCTTCACTAGTGAATTCTATGAAACGTTTAGGAAATTCTACACAAACTGTCAGAATATTAAAGGGATGTATTTCCCAATTAACAATATATAAAAAGGACAACACAGCACGATCAAGTGAGCTTTTATCTAAAGAATACAAGAGTGGTTTAACGTTAAAAAATCTACATCCATTCTTGATTAAAAACTCAGCAAACTAGAAATCGAAAGGAACTTTCTCCATATGAGAAAAGACATCTACAGAGCACCTAAAACGAACATCATATTAATGACGGAAGACTCAATTTTCTTCCCCTAAGTTCAGGAACAAGACAGGATGTTTGTTCTCATCACTTTTATTAAGCATTGAACTGGAGGCTCTTGCCAGGGAAATCAGGCAAGGAAAATACATAAATCACATCTAGATTGTAAAGGAAGACGTGAAACTGTCTGTATTCACAGATGACATGATCTTCTATGCAGAAAATCCAATGAATCTACAATAAACTTACTAGAACCAATAAATGAGTTTAACAAGTTTGCAGAAACAAGATCAGTATCCACAAATCAATTTGTATTCCTATATACTAGCACCACATAATCAGAAATGAAGACTTTAAAATTCATTTTATAATAGTGCCAAAACAGCATGACACATTTAAGGGTTAATCTGACAAAAGACACAAAAGACCTATTACCCTGAAAATTACAAAATATTGCCGAAAGAAATTACAGATCTTCATAAATGGAGAGACGGAACGTGTTCGTGGATTAGAATGACTCAATATTGTAAAAATGTCATTTTCTCCCCAAGTCAATGTATAGATGCGATGTCACGACACTTAGACTACAGCAGATTTCCTCTAGAGACGGAAAAACTGACTCTCGTAGTCTAGTCGCTTGACGATGTATAGAACCTAGAAAAAACAGAACAACCTTAAATTTGTTTAATGTTTATTTATTTTGAGGGAGAGAGAAAGGAAGAGAGTACGCACGAGCCGTTGAGGGGCAGAGAGAGAGGGAGAGAGAGGATCCCAAGCAGGCTCCACACGCTCAGTGCAGAGCCTGATGCGGGGCTCGATCTCACAAACCATGAGATCATGACCCGAGCCAAAATCAGGAGTCGAACACTTAACCAACTGAGCCACCCAGGCGCCCCCAGCAAGACTTTGAAAACAAGAAGTCAACTGGAGAAGTCACACTATCTCATTTAAAGACTTATTATAAGGCTACTGTAATCAAGAGACTGTAGTGATCAGTGGAACAAGATAGAGACCCACGCATAGACAGGCAACTTACGTTGGACAAAGCGCAAAGTCAGTTCAGCGGAGAAGTGATCGTGTGATCGTCCTTTACACAAATGGTGTGAGAACACTCAAACATTTGTTCAAAACAGATGTGTGCCAAAACGAAACCAAACAAACTAAAGCACAAACTTCAGCCCCTATCTGGCCCCATAGACAAAAATTAACTTCAAATGGACCGCAGACCTAAATGGAAAGCCGAAAACTATAAAAGCTTTAGAAGCACTCTGCGGTCTTGGGTTAGACAACAATCTCTTAGCTACAACAGCAAAAAGCCTGATTCATAAGGGGACACATTGATCATTGGACTTTATGCAAATTAAAGCTTCTGTTATTTGAAAGATACCGTCAACAGAATGAAAAAAAAAACAAGCCGCAGATCGGGAGAAATAAGTTTAAAGCATATATCTGATGACTTGTATCCAGCATACAGAAAGGATTCTCAAAACCCAAAATAAGAAAACAAACAGCCCACTCCAAAAAAAAAAAAAAATGCTCAAAACAACATATGCATTGAAAGAAGTCCAAAGAAGACCTATGAAGGGCAGATAAGCACATGGAAAGATGCTCAGTGGCTTTATTCATCCCAGTGAGTTAGTGAAATCCCAGTGAGTTACCCCCTACATCTACTCGAAACAGCTAAAATGAGAAAAACTCACAATACCAAGTATTGTCAAGCATTCCACCCTTATGTTTGCCCAAAGGAGCCGAAAACTTAACGTCCATACAGAGATTTGTATGCGAATATTCACGGCAACTTTATTTGTAACCCCACACTGGATCCGACCTAAATGCCTATCAGATGGGCGCCTGGGTGGCGCAGTCGGTTAAGCTTCCGACTTCAGCCAGGTCACGATCTTGCAGTCCGTGAGTTCGAGCCCCACGTCAGGCTCTGGGCTGATGGCTCGGAGCCTGGAGCCTGTTTACGATTCTGTGTCTCCCTCTCTCTCTGCCCCTCCCCCGTTCATGCTCTGTCTCTCTCTGTCCCAAAAATAAATAAACGTTGAAAAAAAATTTTTTTAAATAAAATAAATGCCTATCAGCAGGTGAATAAAAAAGCAAACTGTGATATATATATATACACACTGAACAATAAAAAGGAACCCGCTGTCGATACACCCCACAATACAGGTGAGTCTCAAAATCGGTCTGAGGGTGCTGAGGGTAAGCACCCAGACAAACAGAGAACATAGGGCGTGAGTCCATTTATCTAAATTCTATTAATGGATAGTGGCAGGAAGCAGATCAGTGGACGTCTGGGGAAAAGGTAGGGAAGGAGGGGCTGATCGCAGAGGAGCACTTTGGGGGATAGCGGACTTGTTCATTATCCTGATTTGGTGGTGGTGGTTTCACAGATGCATGAAGATGTCAGAACTTATCAAACGGTACCCTTTACACATGAGCCGTTAATTGACAATTATACCTCAATAAAGCTGCTTTTGAAAAAAAGGGCAAGAGGAATGTTCCAGAAGGGAGGCCCCGTCCTGCCCATAGCCTCGCTGCGGAGATACTTGGTAACAGAGAGCTGACCCAGACTCTGAATCGCCATCCCGGGGCTCGTCAGAAATCCGGAGGTTCTGACCTTACTCCTCCTGCTGCAAATTGGCCCGGGTCAGGGATTTGTCGGGTGGAATCTCCCTGACCGCAGGACGGTCTGCTTGTGACCGGCAAGGGCAGCGCAATAGGACCCCCCACCCCCCAGCCCTACCCCACATACACAGACAGAGCACCTGGATCCAGGCAGAGAGGCTGAACCGTGTTGCTTGGGAACCTAGAGAAACCCGTGTTTCTGCCAATCTGCGAGGCAACAGACCCAATAAACAGATGTTGCCTGGGCACCACCGAGGCTCTGCTCAAAGAAATGAATGCTCCCCCTTCACACTGGACCTGCAGTCTTGGGGCTCCGAGCCTGAGGCTAAGGTGCTCACCCACCTGCCAGTGGAGAAAAGGGGGACCCACGTACACATGGGTTTTTTCTGTAAAAATATCAAGACTATGAATGCCTGGGGGCGCCTGGGTGGCTCGGTCGGTTAAGCATCCGACTTCGGCTCAGGTCACGATCTCGCGGTCCCGGAGTTCGAGCCCCGCGTCGGGCTCTGGGCTGACGGCTCAGAGCCTGGAGCCTGTTTCCGATTCTGTGTCTCCCTCTCTCTCTGCCCCTCCCCCGTTCATGCTCTGTCTCTCTCTCTGTCCCAAAAATAAATAAACTTAAAAAAAAAAAAAAGACTATAAATGCCTGGGCACAACCACAGCAGAAAGGCGACATGAGGGCACAGCATGGCTCGACCTGGGTTTTTGCCATGGGCACGTCCGCTCCCTTCCTGACCCTCGGTCCCCCACCTATAAAACGGAAGCAAGCATTAGACTCGTAAGACCCTAAAGAGAGCCAGCCTCTGTGATGGAGGCTGACAGTGGGAGCCAGTCCTCGGTGATTGGCTCCAGCTCTGGACTCTGGACACGTGTGTGAGCCCCTGTCCCTGGTCTGTCACTAGCCCTGCCTCTTCCTAGCCCACCCATGACTCCGAGCTCTCTCCTTTCACCTCTTGGAACCTCAGTTTCCCTCTCCGTCAAATCGAGATGCTGGTGCCGATCTCCAGGACCCATTGTGAAGGTTAGGTGGGGTCACACGCCCCCATCACCTGTGACAGTGGCCAGGATGCCTTGTAAACCAAAGCCCTCCCTGGCTGGCTGCTCTCCACCAGACACCAGGCGACACCAGGGTCACCTCTTTCGGCCACCCCTGTTCCCTCTCCAGACTTCGCAAGGGCCCGGGCAGGTGTCTGTGGTCACCCCGCTCTGGAGTGGGTCCCAGGCAGAAGGAGAAAGGGAAGACCCAGGGTGCTGCTCTCCCCTTCCAGCGGGAGAACGTTCCCATGGCAACCACGCCGGGGCCTCTCCTGGCCTGTGAGGCCTCATCGGTGCCTTCGCACAAAACGCCCAAGACGATACTTGGCCGGCCTTGCCCTGTCCCCCCTCACCCATCTCTCAAAGGCATACGTTTGTCTTTTCTCCCCTTGGAATGTGTCAAACACGTTGGAACAGAATCGCTTCTAACAGGGACGTCCTCAAAGCCGGCAGGGAGGCACAAAACACCCCGCCCCCAAAGCTACCCACGGGGGCCTTTTTGCAGAGAAGACTCCACTCCCTTCGAGATCAGACGTGCTTCTGGGATCCCGCCTGCCCCAGCAGGACAGATTGCCTTGGCGAGTGGATCGGATTCTAATTAGCACTAATTAGTGCTTCGGCAATCTGTGAGACAAGTCAGGCTGGAAAGCATTGAAATGGTTCCCATTGGTTCAGAGCATCGAAGAAATTGCACCTCAGCCGGGGCTGTGCTGAAATCCACTGGCATTTTCTGCCCCCTCCCTCCGTGTGACCTTGGCCCGCCCTCCGCCCCGCAGACCGCGGGCTGTCGGGAGGCTCTCGGAAGGTGGTACTCGGAAGGGCCCGGCCCCCCGCCGGCTGTCCTGCCCGAGAGGAGGGCCTCCACCTGGACACGGGCGCATTGAGCCAGCATCCGCGGGGCGGCGTGGAAGAGGCACGCGCACGCGGGGCCCGTGGTCCTTCCCGAAGGTGCTGGCCACGCAGCGGAGGAGAGCAGGCCGTCGTGGGGCAGGAGCTCAGCTCCGTTCTGTCCCCTCCCCGTGCTGGTTCTGTGCTGGGGCTGGGGGCCCACGGGTGGTCCGAGAGAGGATGGCTCCCTCGGGGAGCTCACAGCCAGGGGGTTGGGGCAAAATGGGTCCAAGGGCTTCTGGAAGACAGACACGCGCCAGAGAGGCTGGGGTGAGGGCTGGGCGCCGGGCGCGTGGAGGAAAGAGCAGGTGCAGAGGCCCGGAGCAGAAGGCAAGCAGACCGTCACTCAGCCATCAACAGGTCGAAGAGGGGCTGTCCCCCCTCCTCCTCTTCCCTCCGCGCTCTGGGTCCTGGGCCCCAACACACCTGTTCCCCAGACGGGGGCAAGTCGGACGACAAGGATCTGCCTGAATCGCACTGAGCCTGGGGCAGGGCGTGGGAAGGGGGCGTGACTAGAGCCCAGACCCCGGGACTGGCCCCGCGGTCTTCCCAGGACACGGGGTCCTGACGGCCTCCTCCCCCACCCGAGGCCGGAGGGCACTGACTGGGCTGCTTCTTCTAAAGCCCGACACGTTTCTCCTCCGGTTTCATACTGATACTCTCAAAAGAGTTGTCTCTAGAGGTAGAGCCCGTCTCTGGAGCCCGTGAAGCATCTAGAGATCAGACAGGACGTTTCGATGAGCGTCCAGTCCTTCCCAAAGAAGGCCACTCGCAGCAGCCGAGCCTGGGGCTGGGCCGTCAGGACAGCTGGGAAGGCTCTGGGCCATCCTCTCCCTGGGACGGGGCTGCTCCTCGTGAAGCAGGACAGGGGCAGCCGCCACCTGACCCCGCGGCGACTGCTGAGGAGCGATGGCTATTTGCGGTGGGGAACAGCCTGGCGGGGACCTGGTGACAGAGGCCACGGCAGTGGGAGGCAGGCCCCTGGACCCAGCCTCCTGCAGTGGTTTTCTGTGTCCTGGCCCCAGGCTGCTTCTGGCCGCCCTGGGCAGCGGCCGGAGGGAGAGCCGAGGAGGCGGCTGGGCCGTGGGGAGAAGCTTTCTTGCCACAGAGCCCCGTGACACCCTCGACCCCACCCAGGGTCTGGCAGAGCTGGCCTGGCCTGCTGAGCACTCCTGCTCTCGGGGGGAGTTGGCAGGGCAGGACCGGGGTCAGGGGCTGGAGCGGGCTCCACTGCCCGCTCCCGCCTTGCCCCCTCTGGGGGTGGGGGAGGACGTTCTGGCCGCGACCTCGGCGTTTGGGGAGGAAACTGGACGGGAGCCGTTGATCTCATTGATTTGCTAAGGATGTGGGAAGATGTTTCTCTCCTGCAAGATTTTTTTTTTTTTTTAAAGCAGTATTTGGCTGGGCTTGGGTTTCTTCTTTCCTAATTGAATTCCATCTGTGCAGGAGAGAACAGAAAAAATACTGTTTGACTCTGCCCGGCCCCTCCCCCTGCACAGCTCCGACGCGGCTGAGGAGGCGGAGGGCAACTGCCTGGAAGGGGCCGCCTTTCAGGCTCGTGTGAATGAGCGGAGCCATCGTGACCCCGCGTGCCTGCCCGGGACAGGACAGGTGGCCCCGGGACAATACCCACAGGCCCCTGGGCATCCTTCAGGGGCGATGGCAGGTGCTGGGGATGGGAGGGGGGGGCGCTGGGGACCACCCCGGGGACAGAGCGCTGGAGGCGGCCCAGGGTGCTTGGGTGTGGGGCCCGAAGGGAGCGACCCTGCGTCTGGCTGGCTGAATGAACATGCCACCGAACCTATTCACGTCCCCCGCCGGGGCCGCCACAGATGTCCCAGGGGGTGGAAGTTTCCGCAGACACACAGGCCCTTGTGGAGGCTGGGGCTGCGTTTTGTTTGGGTTTGGGCCTCTCGTGCTGAGGCCAGTCAAGCAAGGGGTGGGGGGGGCTCTGCTCAAACCTGAGCTGCTGGCATCTCCCAGGGGCCCCCCCTCAGTGGCTGGGCCACAGGGGGCTCGCGGTAACAGCGACAGTGAGATGTTGGCCCGATGGCCACAGTATCAGCCCTCCCCCCAGCGGCTCCGTGGGGGCGTTGGCCCCTTTCTGCCTCTCGCGAGGAAACTGAGGCTCAAGCGAGCTGAGCCCCTGGCCTCCGGGGCCCGGGCTGGGGTCTGAACGCGGGCCCCCTGCAGCCGTGACTCGGCGTTGCCCCTCGCCTCTCTCTGTCCCCGCTGTGTCCCTGTCTTCAGTCCTGTGTTGGCACATCCCCCTGGGTGGGGAGTCTGGACGGCCAGCAGCCAGGCCCCTCCTCCCCGGGCCCAGGCCTCCCCGGAGTTTGTCACCCCTGGTGGGGATCTGCCCACCGAAGACTTTCCGTGGCCAGCATTGCTGGACGGGAGAGGGGACCCGAGAGGACGGAACCAGCACGCTGGCTCCTCGCCAGGACAAGCTGAGGGTCAGACCTGCAAATGCCGGGTGCCCAGGGTCTGCTTTCTCCCCCACGCTCCGTATCCCACTGCCCACCCCCCACCCCCCGGGTCGTCTCACTGCACCCAGGCGTCTCACTGAAGGACGAAACATCGCACGTTGGAGCCTGGCACGTGCCCCTCCCGACACAGGCCATCCTCCTCCTGACCCTGAGGACCCCACCCTGCTCTGGCCGTTGACAACAGATGGGGAGCACCCAAGCGTCGGTCCTGGGGTGGCCCCTCATCTACGTCCCTGTGCTGGGGCCGATCGGTACGTGCCTTATGCGTCTACTTTGTTGAGCAAGGGGGCCGAGGTGGCCCAGGGAGCCTGTATGGCGGGTTCAGGGCCCCAACGCTGGCCCGGGGGGTCAGGCGTCGTCCCCAGGGTCAATCTGACCCGTGGTCGTCGGCATGAGGACGAGTCCCTCTGATGTCGATTGAGCCCCTGCCCGGGGTGGGGGCAGAGAGCACTGATAGAGAGGAACCTGGGGACAGAGAGGTTGACTAGCTTTCCCAGAGTCACACAGCTATAAGGGAGCAAGCAGACTCCACCCACACCTGCCGGGCTCCCTGCCTCAGATGGCCGAAGGGGCCGGAGGTGTCCAGGGACGGGGGTGGAAAGGAGGCCCAGGAACTGAGGCAGCTGCTTCGTGGGGGTGCAGGGGACAACACTGGGGCCCCAAGCCCACAGGCTCAGAGCACATTGGCAGGTCCCAGCGGGAAGCCTGGTGTCCCCAGGGTGAGCCCCGCCCTGGAGGCCTTGCGGGGGGGGGGGGTGAGGGGGGGTGGGCCGGTGCAGAGGGAGAGCCGGCGTGTGTCACACACTCAGAGATCCTGGGACAAGGCTGGGCTCGGGGCTGGGGCGGTCAGGGAGAGCTGGGGGAGCGCTTAGAGAGCCTCGGGGGTCCTGACTCGGGGCGCCCACATGTTCCCCACGCAAGCACAGGGCCTGCTTGCCCTGGGCCCCACCCCCCAAGGTCTACTCCTCACCCCCCGCAGGGATCCGCTCCCAGGACCTGCTCCCCAGACACCGTGCACTTGGCCCCGCCTCCCCGGCTCCCGCTCAATGGAGAGAATAATAATGCTAATGTCCTTGTCATCCCCACCACAATGGCACGCATGGGACACACTGGACCCTGGGCTGGGACGTGGCCCCCTGGGCTCACTGCCTCTGGCCCTGCTCCGGGCCCCCGTTCTCACCCCCAAAGCTCCTGGGTGTTGTGTGCTATGGGTGGGCCCCGGGGTCAGCCTGTGCACACGTCTTCTCTGCTTGCAACCGCCCGATCCCTATTTCACAGGTGATACACCAAGGCCCAGAGAAGGTAAGCAACTTACCCAGGGCCCCAGTGCCAGCAAGCGTCGGAGGTCAAGCTCCTGAGGGAGCTGAGAACACCTGCTGTACGAGGCACCAGGGTGGGGACAACGGGCCCGGTGCCCGTCCCCAGACACAGGGCGTCGCTGTCAGGACCTGTGGGTGCGGCCGGCAGGGGCCTCCTCCCGTCCCGAAGACCCTACTTTGCCTGGGTGAGCGACACCCCAGAGCACCCCCAGTGACGCCCCAGGTAGGTGGCACTGCCCGGACCCCCCACCCCCAGCCCGGGCAGAGTGGCAACAGCCACAGAGCGCCTCTTCACCAAGCCGTGGGCACACGCCAGAGCCCGGGACCGGCCGCTCTGTAATTTCAGACGGAGCTGAGGGTGCGTGCTTTCGGGTGAAACTTAAATCCTAACCTTTTCAAAAGCAAACCCAAGTAAGGACAGATTTGGAAACCATAATTCCAAGCTTGGAGGCGTCCCTCGAGGCGGACCGGGAGCGTGGCATGGTGACCGCTAGCCGGGCCCTCCGCGTCCTTGGGTTTGACAACATCTACATCTGTCGCGAGGGGGTTCCCGGTGCCAGTGATGGTCTGGCCCGAGCGGAACGCCCAGAGCGCAGCCTTGAGACCAGTGCCTGCTCACTGGTCACAGCCGGGTCACCGGAGCCAGGCGCTGGACGCAGGTGACGTGGGCCTTCTTCATCCTCCACGAGCACGGAGGAGCGAGATGCCCCGTGACCCGCACCGTGCAAGGCTCGAACGAGAGCAGCTGGGGAGTCCTGGGGGTGCCGGAGCCCAAAGGGAAGCCTTAGAGAGAGCTCGGGGTCCTGAGGGGGGACACAGAGGGGGCTCCCGTGCCGCAAGAACACCGTAGGGATGCAGACACTCATGCCAGCTGCATTCCGCGGGCAATGGGGAGCTATGGGAGGTGTTTGAGGGAGCAGAATGTGTTTTAGGAAAAGTAAACACAACTATAAATCCTGGCAGCTGACAAGCAGGCTGCTACCCTCCTCACATGCTGCGGAGGTCAAGGCCATGGCTTGGGGCCATATTGCCCCTGACCCAGAAGACCGCCGGCGAGGCAAGAGGCCTCGACGTCATCACCATACGATGTGCTCAGTATACGCTGGGGTGGCGGTGGCACCTGCTCCAGGAGGTGCTGTGGGCAGTGAGGTGGTGCTGGTCCCTGGGAATGGCAGCGAGGGCGAGGTGGACGCCTGGGGCCAGGAGGAGAGGTCCAGGCTGATGCCCGGGCGCAGGGCCGTCCCTGAGTGCCCACTGGGGGCAGCTGTCACTGTCCCTGCCATCGACACTCTGGAGACAATGGCCCGGCTGCGAGCAGGGCAGTGGGCGGTTAGAAACCTCCGGAAGGGTGTAGAAGTGCCAAGAACGCTTGCTTGGGGATCAGGACCTGATCTTCGGTCCTGGCCCTGCTCCAGCTGTGGTGATACGGGAGTCCCTTGGGTTTCCCTTCCGGCCTAGTCCCAGGCTTCATTCGAGTTGGGTCCAGGCACCCCTACCTGCTGCCCTCCTGGACCCAGCAGGATCCTGCACTGGTCCCATCTACTCGGTGGGTCCTGGGGGCACCTGTGGGGCTCCTACAACCTGACCGCCTCCAATCCCTGCCCCCCCCAGAGCAGGGGGGCCATCCTGCTTGGGGTGCACCTCTGTGACCGAGCCTCGGGAGCCCCCTTCTGTGAGGGGGTGAGCAGGGCCCCTGGTCCCCGGTGAGGCAGACTTCTGGACCCGGGGACACAGCCGAAGACAGCATGAGGCAGAGAGACAGGCACCGCTGTCCACAGCCCTGTTCCCCCAACTCCCCAGCCCCCGGCCCCCACCGCTCACGCACAGCCTCCAAGGTGCCCCCTCCGTCCCGGCTATCGCCACCTGCCTCGTACCCAACTTGAACGTAAGGGTCTGGGCCCGGCGTCCTCTCCCTGTCCTCAGGGAGGCCTGCCCAGGGGTTGGGGGGAGCCCTGCAGTGACCCCCGCCCGGGGTCTGAACACGACCTGCCCGATTCTGCTGACTGGGATGCTCCCGGACGCCAGGGCCCAGAGGCCAGGGAACAAAGGCCGGGCCCAGCGCTGACCAGCGGTGACTGAGCATTCCCAGACGCTTGCCTGCTCTCTCCAAACACATCAGAGGGCTTTCTGGAGATTTACACTCCCTCCACCCTCATTATCCACGACGCAAATGCCATTCCCAGGTGGCTTCCCAGGCTTAGCCCAGGGTCCCAGCCCCCCTGGGGGCGGAGTGGGGGCGGTGGCCGCTCTCCCACCTCGAAGGGGCAGAGAGGGCCCAGCTCACCGAGAGGCACGCAGGTCCAGCCGCCTCCTCATCCAGGCCAGCCGGCTCCCGCTTGCCCCCCAACACGTGTGGGCCGCCCACGGAGGGGGGCGGGGGCTGGAAGAGAGGAAGCAGGTGCAGAGGACCCCGGAGCCCACCTCCCCCCGGGGGCCTCAGGTAGTCTGTGCCTCTGCTCAGTAGCGTCCCCTGGCCCCACCCACTTCTCCACTGTCGTTCCTGCCTCCCCCCCCCCCGCCCCGGGCGGCACTCAATCCCACACGTGGACACCACGTGCAGTCCCTTCTCCGGCCCTCGCTCGTGCTGGTCCTCCTCCTGCTCTTCCCTCTCTCCGTCTGCCAGGCCCACGTGTTCATTCTACGCAGTTAGCCCAAATGCTTCTTCCTCCAGGAAGCCCTCCTGGACTGCACCCCAGCCCAGCGAGGCAGGGGCTGAGGGCTGGTCAGGCTTTGAGGCTGGGGTCCCTACAGCCATCCCTCGGGGGCAGTGTCTATCTCCCCCGCTGGTGTGAGCTCCCCAAGGGCGGGGAGCATGCTCTGGTCACCTCAGGATCCTTAGCTCCGAACCCAGGGCCCGGTGGGTTGCAGGACCTTGGTCAATGTTTGCCGAGTCCCATGGGATCTTGATGCGTGCTGAGGCTCCCCCTGCCTGTGCAGCAAAGGTGTTTCTGACACCCTCGGCCAGGTCCCCGAAGGTTCCGTCCTGTTCAGAGGGCAGGTTCATTCACTGAGCACCTGCTACAGGCCAAGGGCTGTGCTAGGGGATTTGTATAAATGACCTCATTTCTTGAAGTTCGCAACAGGCTTGTGGAGTTAGGTCATCACTGTCACTTTCCAGGTGGGGAAACGGAGGCTTGGACCGGCGGGGTGGGGGGGACCCGAGCCCGGGGCTGTCTGAGGTCGGCATGCCAGGGTCTGGGTCACAGGGCCCGTCCCATGGTGGACACAGCTGGTTGGCCACCTTCTCCTCCCAGCACCGGGACCTGAGCACAGAGCCACTGACACGCGCACACGTGCACACACGTGCGTGCAAGCACACAGCACATATGCACACGCGTGTGCACACACGTGCATTCCCGACCTGCCGGGTGCCCGCCGGGCCCCCGATGCTGTCCGCCAGGAGGCCCACAGGCCTCGGCCAGGTCTTTGGTCACATCCTGGCGGAAGATCGCGGCCGGAGCCTGGTGGCCGGGGCTGGGCGGGGGCCTGGGCAGCCTCCCCGGGCGCCACCTGATGGGGGACGGGTCAGCCAAGTTGCTTCCTCATCAGAAATGCGCCCTCCCTGCTGGGGCAGAGCCAGGCCTGTCGGCAGCGGGACGGGCCCCTGCGGCTGTTTTTCATACTCCCACGGACGCCACACGCTCTTGGCCGAGGGCAAGCTGATGGGACCCAGATGGGATCCGGGGCAGGCCTCAGAGGGCGGTGCGGGCCGCGGTGAGGCTGGGGGTCCACCTCCTGGCTTGGGGGCCCAGCGCTGCCCGACAGAGGATGACGCTGACCCTGGCCAAGGCCCAGGTGCCTTCCCGGCAGGCCTCGCACGGGCATCCGGGTGTGCCCCGCGGGTCCCCAGATGGGCTCCGTGTTGGGGTGAGCTGGCCTCACCTGCGGGGACGGTGAGGTGCTCCTTTAGGAAGGCTGGGGGGCCTGGGGGTCAGCCGTGGGCTGGGGGCAGTCAAGGCAGCCGCCGGGCACGGTGGGTAAAGCCCACGCTTCCCTAGGCCTGGCTCTGAGACTCCTGGTCCCTGGGACTCGGTTTCCCTTCGTGTAAACGGGACAAGACCCACCCGGCAGTTTTGAGGGTTAAAGGACGAAATCATCGTGTGTGAAGAGGCTGCACCAGGCCTGGCGGTTCAGGCCCTTATTCCCAGGCCTTACTCTGCTGGCATCTGGACCCCCACCCAGCACAGCCCCCTGCTAGCTCAGCCAGGGAACTCCGGCCCCCCCTGTGGCCACCCCCACGCCTCACCTGGACCGAACGCAGTCTCGAACCATCCACGCTACCCCCGCTGGCCCGCCCTGGTCAGGGCTTGGCCTCCCCCTTCCAGCTCATTCTCAAGGGGGCCTCAAGGAAATTCTCTACAACGCAGGCATGAGCCCATCACCCCCGTGTGCTCCTTTCGGTCAAAATGCCCACATCTGTGACACCGGTGCTCATGGGCACCCTCCCCCACAAGGTCCGCGGCCCCAGGGGAACCACCTTCAGAGCCCTCAGACCACCGTCCAGGGGCCACACGGAGGCAGCCCGCCATGCCCAGCTTCCAGCGGGTCCGCTCCTGTCCTGGGCACCCCCTCCGCCCACCCTTCCCTGCACCCCAGGCCTTGTGCTGAGTCCCACAGGCCTGGCTCTCGGCCTGTGGTTGCTCCTCGGTCCCCGTGCACAGAGGGGTGAGGACAAGGGGCTCCCAGCCCCAGCCCTGCTGTGTTATCGCTTGGCCCCCATCACACACATTCTTTTCAAGAGGTCGGTTTTAGTCAGTCACGGGGCCCCTCAGAGGAGTCTCTGGCTGTGGGCCTGGGGAGGCCTTGCACACCCCCAGGCGTGGTGCTATCCCCAGGAGGCATGGCCAGGCCTTGGAGCCAGGCAGAGTGGGTGCTGATGGCCGTGGGAACCTGAGTGGTCTCCTGGGGTCCCTGGAGGCCTCCTCTGGGGGGTTATGTGGTCAGGTGAATTGGCGGGGGGGGGGGGGGGCTTGCAGCCCTGAGAGCTGGCCCCAGGACACAGAGGGCCACCAGAAAGTCAGCTTCTGCCATTCTGTTCCCATCCTGACGCCTCTGGCCGACCGGTGCGGAGCTCGGGTGGGGGCCCCTCGCCCCTCGCCCCTCGCCCCGCCCGCCAGCCCCACCGTGACTAACGCCCGAGCCCCCGCCCCGCCCCGCCCCCATTGACTCCGCCAGGCTTTGTCCATCAGGCCTTTCTTTCTCTGCCGGACCATGGAAAAGTCCGTGTCAGCGCCCGCCTTTGTCTGGCCCTGCCCGCCACCGCTGTTCTCAGGACTGGACAAAGCCGGCCCGTTCACAGCCACCCGGGCGGATGGAGCGATTCAGTGTTTGGATAATTCAACCACAAAAAGCATGTGGCCCTTTCGCCTCCATCAGCTGGACTCGGCGCCCCCGCCCTGGAGAGAAAATTCCCACAGGCCCCCAGGCAGGCGTGAGCCCTGGAAAAATAGCGGCTTTGGCCTCTGACACCCCCTGTCCAAATCCCGGCGAGGGCTGAGGCCTGGGGCACATTACCACCGCTCCGAACCCTGATTCCCCATCCTCTCCCGCCCACAGGGCTCTCTGCACCCAGCAGACAGCATGAGAGTGCCGGGCATGTGTGCGTGGGAGCAGAACAGACGTGTTGGGACGTGTGCAGTCATCAGGCTGCCGTAGAGAGAAAGGGAGACACCCACTAGGCCCCAGAGGGTTAGATCCTCCCTCAACCATGATCCCATCAGATCTAGGACCAACTGCCAGCCACAAGACCACTCTTGTTTCTCCTCCCAGGCCCTTCCCCTGCTCTGACCCCAGCCCTCCCTGTCTCAGGAAGGAAGCCCTCCTTCCTTCCAAAGGTTCAGACCAAAACCCTGGACCACCCCCCTCCCTCCCCATGCCTCCTTTTCCTCTTGACCCCACACTCCATCCATCACCGAATCCTGTTGGCTCGACCTTCTAGACATGTCTGGAATCGGACACGCCCACCCTCACACTCCATCACCGGGTCTCCGCCACCGCCCTCCATCTCCTGGTGGCTCTTCGCTCCTTCCCTGCCACCCTCAGCCCCCTCGGACCCCGCCCTCTGCTAGCAGGCAATGCTCACGACCCTCGCCCGGCCCCCCGAACCCCCGCTCAGCCCCTGCCGCTCGCTGGGCAGCAGTTATGGGAGGCACCTGCTCACTGTGCCCACGGCGCCTAGGATGCCAGTACCCGGCACAGAGCCGAGGGATGTGGAGGAGGGGGGGCCTCTCCCAGCGACACACGGGCGCCTCCCTTGCTCTCCTGACTGCAGTTTCTCGTCTGTAACACGGGCACCGGCCCCTCTGCCTCCTCACAGCCTGGGCCCCGGCTGCCCCCGTCACTGCACCCCTGGGTGTGGCCGTCCCGTCCTCGGGGCTGTCCGCGTAGCCCGTTGCAGCTCTGGTTTCTGGAGGGACAGATAGAGAAGGGAAGGGCTGTCCCGGGGTCCCAGGACCCGAACACCCTAGCGATCCCATCAGCCGCACAAAACCCAAGAGCCCCGCTGGCCCGCTGGGTGCCCCCTGCCTCTGCCCGCTCGTGGGGCTCCCGTCGGGGCTGGGCCTGGCAGCTGTGGTTGAAGGCTGCAGGGGGTCGCCTTGGGCTCTGCGGGGAGTCAGAAGCGGTGTGAACAGCGCCCGGCCGGCAGACCCGACCAGGAGCCCCATCTGTCCCCATTGCGCAAGTGGAGAAACTGAGGCAGAGGGAAGGGACGAGCTGGCGGTTGAACAGGGAGGCAGCCGCACCCCACGGCTCACACACCCGGGAGCTGCCCCGTGGGCTGGGCATGCCAGGCCACACCAGCTCCTCAGAGAGCTGTCACTGCAAAAGCGTTTAGTGCAGGTGCTGCCCGGTGATTCCCAGCCCGTGTTCCACGGAGCCCCACAGGGCATGAAAGCTGGACCCCAGGAAAGCTCCGGGGTCAACAGAGGTTTAGGAAATAGCGCAGGGAGCGCAGCCAAGGGCGTGGAACCGTGGCGGTGGCGTGTCAGGCCGTGGGAGGAGTGGCCTCGCTGCTGGGACACCTCTTGCCGTGGCCCTGCGGGCCCCTCCCCCCACACCGCTCTTTTGGCCGTGTCCTTGGTCTCCCCCCACCGGGCAAGTGTGGCCAGACCCTGCTCCGCCCTTGCTCCCTGTCGCCCGCTGGCTCAGGGCCTCCGTGGCCCCACCTCTTTGGAGCCCCGCCCCCACCCCAGGACTGTGGGCGGCAAGGAGCCCCTGAAAGAGGCCCAGGGACCTGCGTGGGGTCCACCTCTCAGTCTCTGGTCCCCCAGAGCCACCCGGGCCTGGGCAAGGTATCCAGGACCCTCAGCAGCAGCCTGCGCGTCCAGAAGTCAGGACGGTTCAGGGAGAATCCTGGGGTAGGGGCTGCGGTCCTACGGACTCTGGACACGAGGGGGGCTGACCATCCCTGCCCCCAGGGCATGGACAATGAATCACCAACAGACAAGAGACAAGTCCAAGAGCAGACGCTTTTGCCTCTTGTGTGCAGTCCAGGTAAAGCTTTCAGAAGTCCAACCCGTCGAGGGGACTCGGGGGCGTGGCCGCGAGTGCCCTTGTAAGTTCAGCTGGACGTTCAGCATGGAGACAAAATCATTGGTCTTTGCAGGGGTGACTGTAGGAGGGACTCTAGCGGGAAAAGTGATGTTCCGGCTACTACTCGCCCATGGAGTGGCGATGCGCTTCGTCGTGACGCACGCAGAATTCTGCCAAGCCAGGAACTGTACGAATCAGCCTTTCCAGCTGGTTTTCGTGCCCAGGTCAGGGCCGAGCGGCCACATTTCTGCAGTGATGTGGCGTCACGCACACAGATGTGCCCCGGCCGTGGAGCCCACGCTGCCGGCCGGCCCTCCGGCTTGGGAAGGCCGCCTCCTGAATCAACGCAGGAGGCCGACGGTGTCCGCGTGTTTGCGGAAGGGAGTCCTCTAACTTCCGCTTGCAATGCGTGAGAAAATCGGCTAGAAATCTTTCATCCAATATTTCAGCAAAGGGAGCACCGAGAACCTCCAGCGTTGGAAGCCTTTCCGGGACGCCGAGGATCGGGAATGCGGCTTGCAAACCAGAAGGCATTCAAATCCGTCCCCACGCAAGCGAGCCAGGAGCGGTCCCCCCAGCTGGGGAGACGCCCAAGGCAACGAGATTCTAAAGTCCGACGAAACCCCTTCGCTGCGGGGAGCACCTGCTGGTGGAGTTTTCCTATGAATCCGGTAAATGCATGTTCTGGATCAGCCGGGCGCCCGGGTGGTTCAGTCGGTTAAGCGTCTGACTTCGGCTCAGGTCATGACCTCACGGCTCCTGAGTTCGAGCCCCACATCAGGCCCTGAGCTGACAGTGTGGAGCCTGCTTGGGATCCTCTCTCTGCCCCTCCCCTCTTTGTTCCAAAAAATAAACTTAAAAAAGTGGGGTGGAATCTGGCAGGCCCATGGTTTTGCAGCCTCTAAATGTGAAGATTCACCTAAAAGAATCACGGAGATAGCTTTTTTTGGACAAGATTTGTCTTTTACCGTTTCTTTTATTGTTGAATATTTGCACCCTTGAATGGAGGCCAAAAGACAGTGCCTGTGAGGACTTTTGGGCTGAAACGTTTCCACATTTCAGTGCGAACTATTAGAACGAGAACTCCGTCCATTGACAGGTTTGCGCGGGAGCTCACCAGGCACCCCGGCCCACAGGGAGAGGACCCTCTCAATTAAAATAGCATCACCTGAGGGCGGCTGGGTGGCTCAGTCGGTTGCGCGTCCGACTTCGGCTCGGGTCATGATCTCGCAGTTGACGAGTTCGAGCCCTGCGTCAGGCTCTGTGCTGATGGCTCGGAGCCTGGAGCCTGCTTCGGATTCTGGGTCTCCCTCTCTCTCTGCCTCTCCCCTGCTCATGCTCTGTCTCTCTCTGTCTCAAAAATAAAAATAAACATTAAAAAAATAAATAAATAAATAATAAAATAGCATCATCTGGAACGTCTGGGTGGCTCGGTTAAGCATCCGACTTCAGTTCAGGTCATGATCTCACAGTTCGTGGGTTCAAGCCCCGCATGGGGTTCTCTGCTGTCAGCTCGGAGCCTGGAGCCTGCTTCGGATTCTGTGTATCTCTCTCTCCCTGCCCCTCGTCTGCTAGCACTCTGTCTCTCTCTGTCTCTCAAAAATGAATAAAAACGCTCAAAGTAAAATAAAATAGCATCATCCACAGAGAAGCATCGGTCTAAGGTGTCAGCACATTCACATTTGGGGATCATTATAAGCAACTTTGAAGGTTACAGGAAAATTGATTGAAATCAACCCTAAAAATAATTAGACCTTATTTAACACACACACACACACACACACACACACACACACTGAGAAGAGAAAAACCCAGACAAATGAACAAAGGCTCAAAAACGTGTGTGTGATGGAGAATCCATGTTGCACATACATTATTTTTCATGGCAGGTAATCAAACCGGGGGCAGGCTTATCTTTTCCACGTGCCTTAATGTGTGAGGGTGTAATTTGCTTAAATTATTTCAGAAATAATGGTATTGTTTTTTTAAGAGGTTCTGAACATAACTATTTTATAGGTCCACCAATATGATAAAACTGATTTGTTGATCAATAAATACATATTCGAGCAACTGCAACTGATAGTTTAATTTTATTAAGTTTATTTATTTATTTGGGGGGGAGAGAGAGAGAGAACGAGTGGGGGAGGGACAGAGAGAGAAAGAGAGAAATCCCAGATTCCACACTGTCAGCATAGAGTCAGATGCGAGGCTCGATCTCATGAACCACGAGATCATGACCTGAGCTGAAATCGAGTCGGATGCTTAACCAACTGAGCCACCCAGGCGCCCCTCCAGCAACTAACAGTTTAAATGATTTTCAGTGCCTCCGCCCTTTCCGTCTGGAAAAGCGACCTTGTTCAGACCATAAATTATTCGTTCCCCTCCTCTCTTCCCTGCCCAGGGGCCCAGCTGCGCCACCCCCCTCCCCCCTCCCCCACCTCGCGCTGGGCCTGGGGTCCGTGTCCCTCCTCCTGAGTTCCTGTCCCTCCTCTGGGGTTTCTGTCCCCACCCTGGGGTCTGCATCCGGGCTGGGCACAGCACTGTGCCGTCTAGATCTGCTCCTGGCGTCACCCAGCACCGACATCTGGGGTCCCATAATCCCCTGGACAGCACTGGGGAGAAGCCGAAAAGCCCCAGCATGCGTGTGCGCGTCCCCTGTGACGTTATCAAATGGCTTCGTCTCCCCAGCTCAGCGTTAGCAGCGTCTACCACGCCAGCCCTGGTCCTCCGGCTTTGTGTTGTTGATTCACTAGTCCCCACGGCCTGGCCCGTGGCTTACCACCCTCTCGCACAGCACAGGGCTGAGTGAGCTATTCAAGGTCATAGAGGGACGAAGGAGTGGAGCCAGGATTTGAACCAGCGGGAGCTCCAGAACTCCCTCCTCGGCCCCTACGCTGCCCTGCCGTTACCATGGAGACGAGAGCAGCCAGGGCCAGGCCCACCTGCCATGGGTACACACGATCGATGCACCCCTGTGCCCCACAGGCCCCTCCCGGAGGACCCGGCCCGCCGGCGAGGGGCTCCCAGAGCATCTGACTCATTCTTACCTCCCTGTTTACTCACCCATGCACCCAGCGGGGTCGGGCGTCTCCCGCGTGCACCAGGCCCTTGGAGAGGTTCCAGCCCAGCCCCTGTTCCAGAAAGGGGAACAATATGCACCAGTAATCCCCCTCAGGGTGGCAAGGGCCCTCGGACAGGCCCTCCTGGCCTTCCTCCTTCAGCTGCTTCCTGCCTCCTCTTCACTCAAACCCCTGCTCCACCAACACCTCCTATAGGAGCCTCCCATGGCCCCTGGGTCTCCCTCATCAGAGAGGAAGGAGGAAGAACTTTCTGGAGGAGTGCCTCTGGAGCTTTTCCTTGGAAGGTGAGCAGGAGTCAGACAAGAGGCAAGGGCCCGAGGTGGGGGGTGGGGGTGGGCGGGGGTCTGAGGTGAGGCAGGTCAGCTGGAGGGCCAGGGTGGGGGCAGAGGGCTGTGGTCTGTGCAGCACTGAGGTCACGGGACAGGCCCAGGGAGCCCCTGGGGGCCATAGGTTGGGGGAGAGCACGGAGCCAGGGTCCTGAGGCCCTGTCCTTTGGGCTCTGCCTTTCACCCTGGGGCTGCCTCCTTAGCCCATCAGCGGTTGGAGCTCAAGGGGTACGGGTGCCATGACCGGCCGGGCCGGGGATCACAGGTCCTGTCCAGCTAACTTCTGGGAAGAGCTCTTTCCTCCCACAGAGGGAAACTGAGGCCCAGAGAGAAGCGCCTGGCTGGCCGGAGACCACAGGAGGGCCGCAGCTTAACCAGGTGGCACCCAGGTCTCGGGAGACCACCCTCTTGCCTGGCCTGGCCATGGCCCCGTGTCAAGGGAGGGGGGCGCCAGGTGGGGGATGGAGTGAGCGGGGGGAGGGAGGCCCACGTCTGACCAGACCCCTGCCGGGCTGCCGTCCGCGGGCTCCGCTGGGCCTGGCCTTGGAGGACGAGGCGGCAGGGAGGCTGCCGCTTCTTGAAGAAACCGAAGGGCCAGTCGCCTGGTTCGGGAAACTGCACCTGCAGCTAGCTTGGCCGGTTTCGAGAATGTCCTCCTTCGGGACCCGGATTGGCTCCTTCAGCCTAATGAGGGACTGTGTCTGGCCCGCTGTGTGCTGTCCCACCCTGTGTGTGTGGGGGGGGGGGGGGGTGTCCACCGTGGGCCAGGCTGTCCTGTGGCCGAGAGCCCACCGGTCCTGACATTCAGGGACACAGCGGGGCTCCACTTCCTCAGAAGGGGCCATGGGGACTGCCCGCCTACCACGGGCCCAGCACCCACCAGTGGGTTCGTGTCCCTCTGTTTGAGGCCTCACGCCAGCCTCTGCTGGGGGAACTTTCTCCCAGCTGAGGGAACAGATGTCCCAAGAGGGGTTTGTAAATCCTAGAGAATCCAATAGGCCCACCGGGGTGATGTCCCTCCAAACCCCCTCCTGCAGGCCCCAGAACCTTCCATGGCTCTCCAAGTGCCCAGAGAACAGAGGCCAAACCCCCTGGTGTTCCAGAGCTGTCGGGCTGTACCCTTTCCTCCTCTTATTCCCTAAAATGCCCTCAATGGAGCACGCAGCAGGTGCTGGGCCACCCAGGCTCCCACTCCGGGGGCGGGAACGTTTGCCTCAGGGGACACTCGGGTCAGGCTGGGGACGAGAGGCCCCGGTGCATCTGCTGGGAGCAGATGACCGTCTGGAGACTGGGCAGGCTGATGAGGAGGCCAGGCCCAAGAGGGGAACATAGGCCCCAGTGGGGGAGGGCCCCAACAGAGGCCCCCCCCCGTGTCCCCCATCAGAGTCAGGGTCAGGGTCATTGGATGTAGCCAGGCCCTGGGTTCAGGGGCTCAAAGCTCAGCCTTCACCACCCTTTCCTGGCCAAGTGGCTCTCGCCAGGCCGGGACAGAGCTCTGGGCCCCGGACGCCTTATGGAGATGAGCAGGGAAACACCCCCGCCCCCCATAGGGCTGCTGCATGTTCTTAAGTGGAACGGAGTAGGGTAACTGAACAGAAGAAGCCCTGGGAGGCAGATGTCCTGTCGATCCCGGAACCAAGCTGCCCAGGGGGCCACTGGGGCCACGTCACTGGCGTGGCACGGGTCACTGGGCAGATGGGCCGTGCTCACGCTCCAACCGATCTTAACATTCACAGGTCTGCCTGGCACTTTACCGTGTGCAAGGGGCCTCACTCCCTCTCCGGGAGCCGTGGAGCCGTAGTGATTGCTCGTGTCCCTCAGGGGCCCAATTTGCAGGTGAGGAAACAAGAGCTCAAAGAGGGGAGTGACCTGGCCGAGGTCCCATGGGGACTGGGCCCCTCCTCCACCCCAGCCTCACAAACCTTAATGGGGACTTCTCTCTAGAACGGCCGTGGGAAGCCAACAATGGGAGAGGTCCACCTCGGGGGAATGGGGCTCCCCCTCCAGCTGCCCCCAGGCCTGGTCCGGCTGACGAAATGGTTAATAGTCACATGACAGCAAGGAGTTCCCACCTCCCCTACCCCCACCGCACAAGCGGGCAAGCCTAAAGAGCGAAACCAAACAATGACCTCCCTTCCCTGCCCATCCTGCCACGCACAGGCCCGCTGGGGGCTAGAAGTTACTGCAGGGGACCACGGGGCCAGCGGAGGAGACACCCCAAACAGCGGGCCAGCTGCAAGCGGCTTCCTCCCATGGCATCTTTTTAAAATAGCACTGGCTACTTTTCTTAATTAAAAAGAGTATTACGCAAAGACTCCTACAAAGCTACAGAATACGCGGCACCAGGGGCGCCTGGGTGGCTCAGTCAGTTGAGCGTCCGACTTCGGCTCACGTCATGATCTTGAGGTCCGTGGGTTCGAGCCCCGCGTCGGCCTCTGTGCTGACAGCTCAGAGCCTGGAGCCTGCTTCGGATTCTGTGTCTCCCTCTCTCTCTGCCCCTCCCCTGCTCATGGTCTCTCTCTCTCTCTCTCTCTCTCTCTCGAAAATAAATAAACACTAAAAAAGAAAAAGAATACACAGTACCCAACACTGTAAAGCTACAGTCATCAAGACAGCATGCTGGGGTAAAGACCAAACAGTTCAATGGACCAGAATGGAGAGCTCGGAACTAAGGCCACGTAAATACCGTCACTGACCCTGACAAAGGAGCAAAGACAGGCTCTTGGACAAATGTCGCTGGAACCACCAGACGTCACGTGCAGAACGGTGAATCTAGACACGGACCTTGCGATCTTCACAAAAGTTAAGTCAAAACGGATCATAGACCTAAGATGCAAAACTTTATATAAAGCTCCTGGAAGATCACAGAGGAGGAAACCTAGACGACCTTGGGTTTGGTGACGCCATTTTAGACACAACGCCACAGGCACGATCCGTGAAGGAAATAATTGATGAGCCGGACAGCATTACAATGAGAAACTTGTGAAAGACGCTGCAAAGGGCATTAGAAGATAAACCACAGACGGGGAGAAAATATTTGCAACGCATATCTGATAAAGGGCCGCTGTCCTAAGTACACAAAGAACTCTGAAAACTCAAGAAGAAAACAACCCAAATAAAAAATGCACGAAAGATCTGAAAAGAGGGAAAATAACATTGGAGATGGCTTATTTCAACCCTATTTACGGCTAACGGGCACATGGAAAGCTGCTCCGCGTCCTGTGTCATCAGGGACTTGCATGTGAAAACAAGCCACCACAACAGACCTAGGAGAAAGGTACAAAATCCAGAACGCAGACAGCACGTGGCGCTGGGGAGGACGCGGAGCCACAGGAGCACCCGTCCGTGGCCACCGGGAACGCGGGATGGTGTGGCCACCGTGGAGGACGGCGCGGGGCTTTCTCACCAAACTAATCATGCTCTTCATTGGGCCCAGCAAGCCCCGTCCTCGGCGGGTACTCAACGGACTGGCAAGCTTACGTCCACATAAAAACCGGCACGTGGACGTTTCTAGCAGCTTTATTCATAATTGCCAAGACTTGGAAGCAACCAGGAAATCCCCCAGCAGGTGATCTGGTAAATAGACGACGGTCCGTCCAGACCGTGGATGTTATTCAGTGCTAAAAAGAAATGAGCTATCACGCCACGAGAAGACGTACAGGAACCTTAAGCACACCGCTAACGGCGAGAAGGACCTAGGACCAGGGTCCACACCGCACGATTCCAAGTCTGTCCCATTCGGGAAAAGGCAGAACTGTGGACACATAAAGGATCGGTGCTTGCCAGGGGCTGGGAGGGGAGAAGTAAATAAAGAGGTGGAGAACCAAGGATTTTGAGGGCAGTGAAAACACTGTGTATGATGCTATGATGGTGGACAGGTTTCATCACACATTGTCTACACCCGTAGGATGTACCCATCAGGTGTGAACTCGAATGTCACCTATAGATTTTTTTTTATTATTATTTTTTCAACGTTTATTTATTTTGGGGACAGAGAGAGACAGAGCATGAACGGGGGAAGGGCAGAGAGAGAGGGAGACACAGAATCGGAAATAGGCTCCAGGCTCTGAGCCATCAGCCCAGAGCCTGACACGGGGCTCGAACTCCCAGACCGCGAGATCGTGACCTGGCTGAAGTCGGACGCTTAACTGACTGCGCCACCCAGGCGCCCCTCGAATGTCACCTATAGATTTTATGAACGACCACCATCCGCTTGTCAGTCGTGACAAATAGACGCGAATAGTAGGGGTGGGGAGGGCGGTATATGGGAACTCTGTACTTTCCCCTCAATTTTTTTGTACAGGACTTTTTTTTTTTTTTAAGACTATCACATGAGTTACAACCACACACGACAGTGGGTACCCCTGTACCTACCTTGCACAGAATCTTCTTTGGTTTGGGGTTTTTTTGTTTTTGGGGTTTCTTTTTACAAACACAAGTCTGAACAAAGAAGCCAGACAGGCTCTGCGTGACCCTCCATGTGAGGACAGGCTGTGTGACCCGTTCATGTGAGTTATAAACCAGGCAAGACGAACCCACGGCCGTGGGAGTCAGGAGCGTGGCCCCCGGGGTGGGACAGCGGCCAGAAAGGGATCGAGAGGCTTCTGGGAGCTGGCCACGTTCTGTTTCTGATCTTGTGCCGGTTACGTGCAGGGTTTGGTTTGTGAAAACCCGTCGAGCTGTATACTTCTGTGTCCACTTTCCTGTGGGTTATACTTCATTAAAAAGTTCCAGAAAAAATAGTGTTTGCGGCAGAAAACTGGAAATCCCAGGAAAGGAGAAAGAAGACGGCCCCTCTCGTCCATTCTCTTCCCACTCGGAGGGGTCCTCAACTCTAGCCTGCAGGTGACACGCTCCCCCCAGCACCGACCCCCCACTTGGTCCTGGGCTGGGCAGGGGTCCCCACCCTCCATGGGGGCTGAGCCCTGAGCCTGCCTGGAGGAGGGCCGGGAGTGCTCGGAGGGCCTCCCATTGCAGGTGAATCACTGCATTTTGGAAAGATGTTCTCTTGGTTCAGGAAACACCCCTTTGGTGCCACCTTGGCCAATCCCAGAAGCCAGGAGATTGTCCCTGCCTCCAAGGGGTTCCCGGGTTAGGGGCCCCCTGCAGCCAGGATCTGGGTATTGAGGGGCAGGGATGCCCAGGGCTGCTCTGGAACAGGCACCTGAGGCCCCCCTGAGCACCTCACTATGTCAGCTCTGAGCGATCCCCAGGGTGCCCCACGGCCTCCAGAGGCGGTAGCAGGGCGGGGGCCTGGGCCAGGGCTGGGGCCCGGCCGGTGACATCATGAATTGAGCTTTGCCAGTTCCTTCCCGACCTCGGAAACCCCAACATCCCGCTCCAGGAACTGGCCTGTGGAATTGGCTTTGGCCGGCCGCCTCAGGAGTGTGGTGGGGAGGCCCCACGCCCCCCCCCCAGCAGCCTACCCCTGCGGCCCCCCTTTCCTTCGGGGGCTCCCGGGAAGCCTGAAGCAGTGTGAGAACAGCAAGGTCAGCTTCCTCCATCCCCGCCCCCACCCCACCCCCTTAACTGCAAGAAAAATAAACAGCTGTCCCCCTCTCTCCGCAGCTGGAAACACCGTCGCAGCCCAGGCCTCAGACCAAGCTGTGGGGCTGACTCACTGGCCACCGGGGCGGAGGCAGCGAGAGGGGCTCAGGGCTGCCCCGAGGAGCCCCTCCGCGACCTCAGGCCAGACCCATCCCTGTCTGGGCCCCACACCGTCCACTGAGCCGGGGGTGGGGGGGGACTGGGGGTGCGCCCGTCCCGCTGCACTGTGCCCCCCCGCAGCTCAGTGTGTGACCTTCGGTCCTGACCTCTCCCGCCCGGCTTCGGTGGCCTCGTCAACTAAACCAGATGCGGGCCTGGGCACCTCTTGCTCTGACCACGGTTGTGGACAGTGATGGTGGTGGCCCCCGCGGGCCACGGCCAAGGAGAGGCCTCACACAGCAGGGCGGGAAACGGCACATTTCAGAACGACTTTAGCAAAGGCCTCCCAGGGAGCCTCGCCCAGTCTGGGGGCTGGTGATCCTGAAGGTCTGGCCGTCTGGTCCTGGGGCCCTCCCTCCCGTCTGCCTTCTCTCTCTTTCTCCCTCCTTCCTCCCTCCTTTTCTTTCTCACTGATAACCTTTCCATTTCTTCAAGCCAGCTCCCTCCTGTGGACGCAGGGCCTGAGCAGGAAGGCAGCCCTACTCCCCGGCCTGAGTCGGGGCTGGTGAGGGAAGCCCCCCGCGCTCCCCAGCTCGTTATTTACACCCTGCACCAGAGCCTTGCCTGGGGCCTGGAAGTGCTTAAGTGCCATCCTGGGGCGCTGGTGGGGAGGGGGGGGCCTGCCAGCCAGAGGGGTCAGCCCAGCCAAAGGTTCAGAGGTGCGTTGGGGCTGGAACAGCACAGGAAAGCGTGCCTGCCCAGGGCCGCAGGGGCTCCAGGGAGACGGGCCGGGGTTCCTCGGCAGGCTCACCCTGGCTCTGGGCCACGACGACGGGGGAGGGGCCAGGAGGCCAGCAGAGGGCCTGGCGGGGCAGGGGCGGATCAGAGGGCAACCGGAGCCCCTGCTGGGTTCCCACACCGGACAGTGGGGCAGGTGTGGCCTCAGGGTCAGCGAGCGGCGGGAGGCTGGGGAGAGCCCGGGTGTCTGGCCCGGGCAGGCGGGTTAGAGCCTCAACCAATTAACCTGCAATCACCCAGGGAGATGCTAAGGGGATTTGCCTTTTGTCTGGCTAATTATTCTGCATCTACACTTTTCCTTTCCTGGGGAGCTCAGACCCTTTGCAGAGCTTTAATTAAAAGGAAGCCGCTTTCTCAATTACCCCAAGGGTGGGGCAACCAGTGAAAACCCCAGAGGTCGCCCTCCAGGGCCCAAGCAGAGCCTCTGGGGCATCTTCCCAGGGCCCGGCTCCGGCTCCCACAATGCTGGTGGGGATTATCCGCCTGGCTACGAGGAGGCCAAGGCCCCAGAGGGGAGCTTCTGTCCTGAGACCAGAGGCCCACCAGCGCTGGCTCCCGCCTGCCCGCCCCTCTGAGCTCCGTCCGTCCGAGGCATCCCCAGAAAAAGGCGGGAGGCCCTGACAGCTCACAGGAGTGGGGCTGTGACTGTCGGGCCGTGACGTCTCACAGAGGGGACCCAGGGGATCTCCCAGGCCCACCAGACCGGAGGGGTGTGAGGCAGGAGTCGGGTCCAGCCTGGGAGACCCTCACACACCCAGTCCCCAGCCCTACCGGTCACCCAGGAGGGTCAGAGAGGGTGTGCGCAAGCCCCAGGCTGACCAGCATCCTGCCCCCTGAGGGGCTCAGCCCTGCTGGGAGCCACGGAGGGTGCGGGGAGTAGGAAGAGCCTCCCATGGGGCTGATCCAGCAGCCGCCACGTGTCCGAAGAGCCTCGTCCGGACTCTCAAGTTCGGTGCATCTGTGGTCTCTCTGCTCTGTCCACAGCTGCCGTTCTTGAGCAGCAAACTTTGGTAGACCAAGAACTTCCATTACACCGGGCAGTGTGCCTGGCTCGTTTCCTCACCCAGGCCATTTAGACCTCTCGGAGTGGGAGTTCAGATAATCCCACTTTACAGAAGAGGAAACTGAGGCTTGCAGAGGTTAAGGCCACCCAGCCACAGGCCTGGGAGGTAACAGGAGGGCCAGACACTGACACAGAGGCCGCTCCCTCCCGCCACACCGGGCCCTTGCCCTGCTCTGCCTGTGGTGCCTTGAGTGCAGGAGTCTCTCCCACCAGCAGTGAGCCCCCCAAGATTCTGCTCCGGGCCTGCATTTGGGTGGGCCCTTGGAGCCGATGCTGGCAAAGCAGCCATATAGCCCCTCATGGCCCCTGGAGCCCCTACTCCCCTTGCTCTTGTTTATGCAGCCCTGGAGACTTCCTGGAGGGGGGGGTGCCGCATGAACCGTTTTGTTTTTTTTTTTTTCTATTTATTGTTGAGAGAGACAGAGAGACAGAGCGTGAGTGGGGGAGGGGCAAAGAGAGAGAAACACACACACACACACACACACACACACACAGAATCCGAAACAGGCTCCAAGCTCTGAGCTGTCAGCACAGAGCCCGATGCGGGGCTCGAACTCGGGAACAAGGAGATCGTGACTTAGGCTAAGTCAGACGCCCGACCAACGGAGCTACCCAGGCGCCCCGCGCGAACCGGTTTTGAAAGGTACATAGGAGTCTGCCCAGCAGACAGGACTGGAAGGCCACCTTAGCTAAGGGACAGCAGGTGCACCAACGGGGGAAGGGGCCTCAGGTCCTGCGGGTTTGAGTATGGGCTACTCCAGCTGTGTTCGCGGTCCTGCAGGGCACCTGCTGGGGTGTTCAAGAACCCAGCAGTCGGCGAGGCCCTGCGGATCAGAGCCTGGGCTGACCCCTGTCTGGTCCTGCCCGGGTGGGGCCTGGGGTCCTATCCCTCAGCCCTGCTCAGCGGGGAAGCCCTCAGCTTGGGGAAATGCTTCTGCTCACTCGTCCGCTCCTTCCTTCCCTCCCTCCTTCATACATTCACTCACTCATCCTTTGACGCATCTTTCAACGCTTCATTCTTTCACCTGTCACCTTTGGGAGGCGGCCTGGGGGCAGGTGCTGGCTGTGGGGCCCACGGGGGGAGACGTCTTCCAAAGCTGACAACCAGCAGCCGCAGAGGTTTGAGGGCAGCCACTGGTTTGACCCCCAGGTCACCGGGCCACTGCCGGCGTCACCAGGGGTCGAAGAAAAGTCAGCGGCCCAGGCTTGATCGTCAAGGCCTTGCACACTTAGGCCCAGACTCCTGCAGGCCTGGGGACCCCTGGGGTTTTCTTGCTCCCTGGGGCACCCGGGACTCCCCCATCTGGCCCTGGAGCTCCCTGGGCTTTCCTGCCCTCAGCCTTGGCTCCCGAAGTCCTTTCGCCATCACAGCCAGCCAGATCCGGGAGGGCTGAGTTCTGCTCAGAGCGCTGGGGGCGGTCGGCCTTCTCAGCCCCACGCACCTCCTTCCCCCCCAGACGCTTCCCTCTGGGCCCCGAGTCCTTTCGGGAGTGTTGCCTCCTGAGATTGATCAGCGCTGAGCCCCACCCCCAGCCACGGGCACAGGAGGACCCTGCCAGAGCTCCTGTCTCCACGGGGTGACCCCCAGCAGCAGACAGAGGCAGCCAGACCTACCGGGAAGCATGGCATCGACCAGAACCCCAGGTAAGCCAGCCTGCATCCAGTAACCCGGCCTCCCTGTGCCGCCTACCCTGACCCGTGACCTCAGTGGCTAATTAGCATGGCCAAAAGTTCTCCAGGCATTTCTGGAACTTGCCTCTCATGTGCCAGTTTCACTTAGGAACATTTGAGCCCAGAGTCTCCCAGCTACGGCTTTTCACTGGAACTTTCCTTCAGGACCTCCAGCAGAGTCTGGGGTGATGGGATCAGCACGGGGCTGCTCTGTCCCGGGCCCCGGGGGCGTTGAGAAGCCCAGCTTCAGGAAGCCTTTGTTTGGGTGGAGTCAGGGGACCAGCCAGTGTGACCTGGGGCAGACCAGGGCCCTCTCTGAGCCTTGCACACCTTCCGTGACACTCCAGTGTTACACTCTCTTCGTGGTTTTCTGGCATTTTTAGCAGCCAGACCCTTTTGTCAAACTAACTCTTCTGTGGAGCCCTGACGGTCAAAGCCGGCCACAACAGAGGCGCCCTGTGGAGGCGGGTCTGAGGGCCAGAGCCCCTGCCCCCAGCAGGCTCTGGACGGAGCCGAGGGCTCCCAGAGCACGTGAGAACAGCCCTGTGAGGCTCACCCCGATGTGCCACAGTGTCCGCCCGACCTGGCACCCACCTGAGCCGCTGGGGATTCAGGCCCCGGACCCCTTCCCCTCCAAACACACTTCCTGTGAGGTGAACACTGTCGGAGGTCCTCCTGGCTGTGTGCACGGATAGAGGCGCCCCCCAACCCTAGTCGTCCTGCCTGACTTGGTTCAGTGCTCCCTGAGCCCCACAGCGTCCTGACTGCAGGAGAGCAGGACAGAAAGATGTCCAGCCTCCTGCATTTCTCCAGAACAACCGCTTGGATCCCTGAGGACAGACTCAGGGCCTTGTGCAGCCCCCAGCCCGGGAGTGACCCTGGCCCTGGCCCTTAGTACGCTGTTCACTGGACAGTCTTGGTACACAGTGGGCGCTTAATAAATGCACCCATTGGACGAAGGTTCCACCCGAGCTCCTCATCTTATAACCTGAGCCCAGCCAGGGCCTCGGGCCCAGCCCCCCACTCCCACCACCCCCCACCACCCCCACCTACCCCACCCATCCCCCGCCTAGCCAGAGCAGTCTGCTTGCCCCCGCATTCGCCCTGCCAGGGGCAAGGCACCTAGGTATTTTGTCCTCAGGTGTTGTTTTCCGGTATTTATGGCATTTTCTCATCACTGAACCAATGTGTGGTACATATCCATCCACTGGGTCAACAGAACATCACCGTATTTCTGCCACACTCTAGGTCCTGTCATCGGGCCGCGGTGATGAAGGGCCAGCAAGAGTCCTATCCAAGGATGTACATGGTGGCCAAACCAACCGGAACCCTGGGGGACAAGCTGGGTGAGAGGTCTGGGGAGGGGGCCGCTTCTAAGTTTGGAGCCTGAAAGAGTCTCTGGGGGGCGCCTGGGTGGCTCAGTTGGTTAAGCATCCAACTTCGGCTCAGGTCACGGTCTCGCAGTTCATGGGTTCAAGCCCCGTGTCAGGCTCTGTGCTGACAGCTCAGCTTCGGATTCTGTGTCTCCGTCCCCCCAGCTGCCCCTCCCCAGCTCACACTCCGTCTCTCAAAAATAATAAAGAAACAAATAAATGAGTCTCTGGGTTGGTGACCGCCAAGCTGAGGCCCAAGGAGCAAAAAGGTGGCCACTCAGAGGTCTTTGGAAAGAGCATCCCAGTCAGGGAACACCTCACCTGCCCCACAGGCAGGGCCGGAGACGGGAGGAATTCTAGGGATCCTGGATAGACCCTAACCAAGTTGGAGGTGAACCAGACAGTCCTGGGCAGGAGGGGATGGGTGGGGACAGAGCAGTCACAAGAATGCTAAGGGCCGCCGCTTTACCGAATATTTATTGGGGCAACACCTCAAGGGAGGGCCCTCGGAGCCGTGGATCGTGGGGACCCCTGCCAGCCTCAGACCATTGCTTCTTTGCTGGCTCAGGAGTGTGAGCGAAGCCAGCCCAGGCCTGCTCCTCCCCAGAGGGCCCCCCCCCCCCCATCTGCCTGGTAGTCCGTGATGCAGCCGAGAGCTTGCGTTTGTCCCCGACCCCAAATTCTGGATGCAGCAGCTTCGGGTCTGTCCTCTGCCTTGGTGGACCCCTCCCGGCTTTGCCCTCTTCTCAGAAAGAGCTGCCCCTGGGGGGACTCTGTCTTCACAGAGACTTCACGGAGTCTGTGAGCCTCAGGGACATCCAGGTCCTAATCCCAGAAGCTGTCAGTGTTTCCTTCTAGGGTCCATGTGACTAAGGAAGGGTCTTGAGACGGGGGATTGTCCTGGATTACCGGAGGACCCCAAAAGGGATCACAGGGGACCTTCCGAGGGGGCGCTCTGACGCGCCCAGAGGAGCCGGCCACGCGAGGAGGAGCACAGACAGATGAGCAGGTGCTGGCCTTGAAGGGAGTGACACGGCCACGAGCCCAGGCTGCTGGCAGCCACCGGGAGCAGGAGCAGAGTCTCGCGGGGAGGCCCCCCTGCCGACACCCTGGCTTCGAACCCTGGTCTCAGAACCGTGAGAAAGTTCACTGTTGTTCAGAGCTGCCCCAGTTGCTGTCATTGGTCAGGGCGGCCCTGGCCCTGGCGAGAGAGCCATGCCCCCTCCTTCCCCAGCACCCCTGCTCCCGCGCAGCTCAAACACCCCGCTGCCTGTCCCTGAGGCCGGGAGCGCTTTGGGGATGTCTCCCTCGTGTCTGCTTCCCAGGGACACAGCCCGGACGCCGTGGCAGAACAATCGGAACGAGCCCTCCCAAACGGGGGGTGGACTGTCCCCCAGCGTCGCCCGTGGAGGGTCGGTCCCGGGGCCACAGGGAATCCTGAGCTGGGGAAGGTTTCCGCAGAGCAGGAATTTTCCGAAGGCCGGATTTCCAGGCCTGCGGCCCGTACAGAGGGGCAGGGCGTCACGACGGGGCTGGAGGGACACCGGCCGGCCAAGCAGGGAGCAGGGCGGGAGGTGGGAAGTTGCCCGGCTAGTTCCCTAAAGGACAGCGAGGGTAGGCGGGGCCGGGAGGCTCCTGGAGCCGCAGGGTGGGGTCCCCCGGAGGGAGCGCAGGGTGGGGCATGTGGGGACAGGCGAGACTTCCTCCAAGCCAGCGTGGCTCAGCCGAGCGTGTGCTTCAGGCCCCAAACCCGCCACCCGAGCCCTTTTAAGAATAAAAACAAATATTTGTGTTGCATGCTGTGTGTGTGTTGGGGTTTAGTTTTCTTCTGGAGGCTAAAAATAGGGGCGTCTCAGCGTCCCTGCGGGGATTCCTCCCCCCACCCCTGCGCCCCACCCCGTGTTGTGCAAGGCCTGGCCTGGCCCTCCGGGGCTCCTGCCAAGTTTTGACTTAACTGTCAGTGACAGGGCTATGAAGGTATCAGAAGATGGTGAGGGGATGAACGTGCCCATTATGGCTGCGCAGGAGGCATGTCTTCGCCGGCCGGCCACACCCAGGTGGGCAGGCGCAGGGCCGGGGGCACCCACCCTTCACCCGACAGGAATGACCCCCCCCCCATTTCAGAGTAGACAGACAACAATAACCCAGCCCGTGGGGGTAGCACAGAGCACCTGGTGCAGACCAGGACATCCTGAAAGACGTGTCATCAGGGCCACAAGGAGGGAGGCCGGAGGGCCTGGAGGAGGGTAGAAGGGAGGGGTGGATGAAAAGCCTGCAGGCCTGTGAAGAATGGGGGCTAAGTGGGCAATGTAATGGGCCAGTTCAAGGGGTCTGAGCGGGGTGAGGGCCCTCCAGACGGCCCTGTGGCACCTCAGGCCCAGGTGTCCCAGCTACACAAGGCAGGATTCCAGGGGTACGGCCGGGACATGGACCCGGGGGGTCCTCGGGGAGGGGGTCTGCCAGGATGCAGGTAGGAGTCCGGGGCAAGAGGTCCCAGGGAGTCCCAGAGGGACAGAAGCAGTTAGGGGGATGTGCTGGGTGCCACCGATGAGAGCTGAGGGTCAAAGAGATCTCTGGCCACGCCGGCTAGAGAGACAGGTGACTTCATGGCCATGAAAACACCGTGAGGGGGACAGCAGGGGGCCCTGAGGACCCTGAGGCCCAGCCTCAGTCAGGGGGCAGCAAGAGGCCCCCAAGGAGAAGCGTGAGAGGAGAGGGGTACCAGCCGAGAGGGCCCTGGAGACCAGGGAGAGGCTGGGACCTGGGGCGTCTAGGCCCTGAGCCAGGAAATAGTCGTAGGGAAATTTGTAAACTGTAAAGTGTGGTGAGCATAGGAGGGCAGGCCTGCGCTGGGGCCTGTCTGGCTGTCACCTGCAAGAGGCCTGTTCACAGGCAGACTTTCCAGGGAGGTGGGGCGGGGGGGGGGGGCAGGACCGTCCCTGTTGCATGGGAGGGAAGGACGGGGAGGGTCTACCAGCCCCTACAGCACCCCTCCACTGAGGAGCCTGCCCAGCAAAGGGAGCGCTGAGCAGGGGGGTGGTGGAGGGGCTTCGCAGCTTGGGGGGGCACGTCTGGTCTTCAGTTGGCCTGGATGGGGAGGGGGGCGGGGGGTGAGGGGGGCAGCTGCTGACTTCCGCTGACTCATCACCAGCCATCTCCCTGGCCCCTGGTCACGGGCCCTAGGCGGACACTCTCTTCCTATCCTACGGAGGGGAGACTGAGGCAGAGTGGGGCCAAGGTCACACAGGCAGGAAGTATTGGACCCAGAGCCCCCTCGTGCTCCCCGGGGCCCAGCTGTCAGGGCCACGCCTTTGATCCAAGGCTACACGGGTGAAGACAGGTCAGGTGCTCTCCCAGCCTCCCTCTGAGCAGCAGGCTGGACTGAGTCCTGGGCTAAGTCCCTCCCCACTGCCCTCGAGGGACAGCCGGGGCTGAGCGTGCGATCGGCCTTCTCTGGCCGGCCCTTCTCTGCAGATCCCTACCCAAGGCCCGAACTCCCCTCCGGAAATGCCGCTGCGTTGTCTGCAAAGTGCGCCCAGGTTCTCCACTCTCCCCCTTCCCGCCTGGACTATTTCAGTAGCTTTCCCACCCCTGTCCCTGCTTCCAGGCTGCAGGGAGGAGCCCCTCACACTTTCCATAAAGAATGTGGTCTCACACCCCCTCCGGACCGTCGGCTCCCTTTCGTGGCTTCCCCTGCACCTGACACGTGGCGGGGGAGCACAATATTTGTGGAAAGAATGAACAACCATGAGGCAAAGAGACTCTCGCCTCCAGAGGGAACGCCAATGTCAGGACAAGAGGAGAGGGCAGTCTTCCCAGAACCGGACCCTGCCCGCCCTCCTGCCTGGCCCAGAACTGTGACCTCTCCCACCTCTCTTCAGTAGCTCTGGCCATGAGAAAGTTCTCCTGATACGGCCTGAGGCCTGCCCCCCGCTGGGCCTCCTGGGCTGCCCCAAAGTCTCCCCCATGAGGCACTGGCGGACCCTCCACTAGAGACAGGCCCTTTGAGATGTCCCTCCCTCTAATGGGCACTCTCCCAGCTCTGGAAATAGTCTTGGTGACTCAGATATGTCGCCACCAACGGCCCTCCCTCTCCCAGAGTCCTTGTCATTGAGATTTCATTGATCTCTCTTTCCTGGGAAGCAGGTGTGAAACAGCCCGCCCACGCCCACGCCCCTGATAGGACATGTTGACGAGGCTGCCCCCACTCCGTCAGCAGGCAGGGCGCTCCCTCCCAGGTTGGTCGACAAGGAGAAGCTTGGGGTCCTGGTGCGGGCTTGTTAGCCCAGAGAGGGCAGGCACGGGGAGCCTGGGGGGCGGCCTGCCCAGTGCTCACCCAGACGGGGCTCCTCCTGGCTCTGACAAGGACCCTGGGATCCACCAGAGTCCAAATAGAGCAAATGAAGCCCAGAGGAGGCCCATGGAGGCCCGTCCTCGAATGTTTTCATTGAGCTGGTGGGACCTCGGAAAACAGCCCACGGCCTGGCAAAGCCTTGGTAACCAAGAGCCCTGGCCCCCCGAGCCCAGCAGAGGGACCTGGACGGAGGGGCGGCGATGTCAGCCCTCGCTCCCCGCACGCTTCGCGGCCCGAGGACTCTCATTTGAGACACTTTCCCACTGGAAAACAGGGGCTCCAAACAGCAGCCTGGGTGTCAGAGAAGCCAGCTGGCATGCGGGCCTTTGCCCAGAAGGCACGAGACCGTGTTGGCCACAAGAAGAAGGGGGGCCGGGAATGCTCCTGTCAAATGCTGGAAACTGTGAGGCTCAAGTGCCTTCCAGAGGGTTCTGGAACCCTATCGGGCATGGGGTAGCCCTTCAAGCTCTGTTCTCCTCGCTGCCCGGCACCCCCAAACCCCATGCTCCGCTGTCCACACAGTTACCCCGGGACCCACGAGAGCGCCTCTGGCCTCCGTTCCTGTGCCCGAAGCGTCTCTTTCCCTTCTGCATCCTTCCCACCTCCTTCCTTCCATCCCGTTTCTTCTGGGGCCCAGCCTGGATGCCAGCTCCCCCAGGAAGCCTTTGCTGACCACCCCAAGGTCCACCCAAGGCCGGGTTCCACACTCCGCTGCCCTCCAGACCCCACTTCCCTCCATGGCAGCCTTGGGTATGGGGGGCTGACAAGGCCCGTTTGTTCACCATTCCGTCCGCCATCCTGGGTGCTGATTAGGAGAAGACCTCATCGCCCGTTCAGCTCCGGAAGCCCTCAACACCTAGCTGAGCTCTGGGCACTGAGGAGCCCAGCAATGACGGGCGAGGGAACGGAGGGGCGTGTGAGTGGATGGATGTCGTACCCTGTCCTGCTTGGTGGAAAAGCCAGGGGCTCAGGAGCCAGAAGTGAGGGTTTGAGCCAGAAACCAGGAGAGGGGCCTTGAGCAAACCACCCCCCCCACCCAGCCCACACAGGCCGAGCCAGCAGAATGGCGTCAGCGGCGGCCCCGCACCAGTGGCTCAGGCAGGGGGCTCCTGGGCTGCTTCCTTGCAAGGCCGTGAGGGCGTTCCTTTCTACAAGGTCCCAGATGGCTGTGGGATTCCAGCTGTGCCCAGAGAGGCGTGAGGCCCAGATCACACGGGGAAGGGCCAGCCGGGGCAGCCGGCCAGGCAGTTCTGGCCTGGGTGCTGTTCACCCCTGGGGCCCTGGGAGCAGTGCTTGCCCAGGGCGCACGGTAAAGGAGCCCTGAGCCCCAGTATGTGCCAACCACCCGCCCACCGCCCAGGCCTCTGCTGGGCACTGCTGTGGGTTCCAAGCCTACAACCCTCTTGGGCCTTCCTAGACCGCAAGACCCTGGGATGCCCGGGCCAGGCTGCTGAGTCCCCGGGCCCTGAAGACCAAGGACACAATGGGCAGGCAGGCGGCATCCCAGAGAAGGAAGGTGGGCGCAAGCTCAGACCCAGAGGAGGGAAAGGGACCGGGACAGCAGTGGGCGAGACCCAGGCTGACATCCAGCTGAACTTCCTGGCTCCTGGCGGCCCTGTTCCTGGCTTGGTGCCTCCCGGGAGCGGTCCTGACTGCTCCGCTCAGGGGAACTCGCACTTGTCCTGTTTGCCTGAGTGCAAAGAGCGACAGCCCCACTCGCCTCTCTTCCCCAGCCCGCCTGCCTCCCAGCTCTGGGCGTTGGGAAGTTCACCCAGATGTCTAATCCAGATCCTGCCTGCTGTCTTCTAGCCCCGTCTTTCCCGTTCTGTCCTCAAGACAGAGCATTGCCCTCACCTCCTCCCCAGGACCAGCCTCAGCCATTCCCTTCCCGCACATCTCTGTACGGCCTTGGGCAACACCCCAGGGCCTCAGTTTCCCCTCATGAGATGAGTTGGGTAGAAGGAAGACCCCAGAGGACACGAATTCCAACCCTGATTCTGCCTCTGCTGGCTGTGTGACCTTGGACAGAACACTCGATTCTCTGTGCCTAGGTTTTCCCATCTGCAAAATGGAGCCAGCGCTGACCCATGTGGGGAAGGGGTGAAGGTTGTGGTTACCTGTGAACCGCACTCAGCGTCTGGCACGGTGGGGGGTGTTCAATATTCCACAGAGCTTCTCAGGACCCTAGGCCTGCTGGGGTGCAGGGACAGTCACAACAGTGACATCCCCGTCCATCAGGGTGAAAGCCGGAATGGAGAGTGAAGGAGAGGGCAGGAGCCCCAGCAAGCTTGGGGGTGGGCAGTGGGGGAGATCCTGGGCTTGCTAAAGCCCTCGAGCAGAGTGTGGGCACGGGCAGCCTTCACGCAGAGAAGGAGGGAGCCGGGCTTGGCCGGCACAGCTGCTCCCCCGTACCCATTCTAGAGAGGAAAACCGAGCGAGGCTCAGAGCTGTGGAAGCACCCGCCCAAAGCCCTTTCCTGTCTCCCAGGCTCTCGGCCAGCAGCTGCCCTCGAGAACAGGCTGCCGCTCAGGGCGGGAGAGCCAAGTGAGGAGCCAGAGTCCCTAGAGGTCAAGGCCAGGCACGAGCCACCTCTGTTCCCAGGGCCCAGCCCAGCACCCAGCCTCCGGCACCACCGAACCAAGGGAACGAGCAAGGAAGAAATGAATGAATGGGTGGTAATGTCCCCACATCCTGCGGCGGAGCCCATGTGACTCGCTCCTGTGGGGTGACTCTGCCTTCCTGGAGCACAGCGGGCAGGCAGGTCTGGAGAGGGAGCATCCCTGGTGAAGGTGGGGAGACAGGAAGCTTCGTGGCCAGCTAAAAGCAGAGTGGCCAGAGCCCAGGGGGCAGGGGTGTCACCCCGATGGTGATGAGCCACCGTGGTGGAGGGTGGGGGCTGCCTGTGGATGCTCCTGAAATCGCAGCCTCAGAGGCAGAGCCTCAGGCTGGGGGTCAGGTGGGCCCCCAGGCGGGCTGGGCGGTGTGGGCTCGACGCCTCGGGCAGGGCCCCTCGGAGGATGTGCCGGGCGGCCCTGGGAGGCCGGGGCTGGGGTTGAACCGTGGCCAAGAAGTAAGTACAGTCTGGGCACCGGGGCCCGGGCATTCTCGAAGCTCCTTCCTCATTCCTGGCCCTGTGGGAGTAGCCGGACCCCGGCGTTCCGAGGCAGCCACCACCGCGGATTTGCTTACCGTCTCGCAGGGAACCGGGGCCTCCTGCCAAACTAGCCAGCCCGGGGCCCGGGCCCCACGGGCCCCCCCAACCACTGAGTGCTGGCCTGGGCCCCCTCCTGCTCTCAGATGAGGACACTGAGGCCATATATCGAGTAGGGCCACCTTAGAAGCTGTCCACGCCCGAGTAGGAAGGAATGGGCTTGGGCTGCAAGTCCAGGGTGTTTTGCGTCGGCCTCCCGGCCTCCACACCCCACAGGAACACGTCCTTCTCGGAAAGCCCACCTGGTGGCCTCTCCACTGGGATCCGGGTCCAGGGCCAGGCTCCGTGGGTGCCCTGGCGGGCACAGCGTGGAAGGGGCTTGTTTGATCAGCGGTTCCGCCCGATGCCAGGCTGCTGGGACAGCGGGCAGCGGCCAAACCGGCCCCGCCGCATGCCTTCCGGCCCTCGGCAGGAATGCCATTCATCCCTCCCGTGCTCACACGGTTACCGCAGTGTTGAGGCCCGGTGGCACCCGGGCCTCTAGGGAGAAGCAGCAGAGCCTGGTGGCCAGCCAGGGGCTGCCGGGGGCCTCGGGCCATCTGCCCACGACTGGAGAGGGCGAGGAGCACCCCACGGGGGGCACCTGAACCAAACCCCACGAGACACAACTGACGCATCCATAGGGGTCCTGTGGCCGGCCGGGGTCAGAAGAAGAAAGAACACACAGGGGAGACACATGGGGCCAGGGCCTCCTGGCTGTGGGTCCTCCACTCCTAAGCGCCCCCCCCCCCGGTGTTCTCCTAAGAACAGCCCCCACCCAGATCCATGCATTGGCTCTGGCACCATACCCATGGCCTCCTGACCTCACATCCTGAGCCCAGACTGTCCAGAGAGGCCTCGGGTCTATGTCCGGCCACCACCAGTGGCCCTTGCTGGGTGTGGTGGCCCCAAAGGTGCCCGGAGGCTGGCGCGACTCAAGGCCTCGCTTGGGACCCGGGCAAAGGTGTGAGAATGGAGACACGTGGGCATCATGCCAGCCCAGCCTGCAGAAAGGGGTAAGGAATCAGAAGGGTGGGGGCACCTGAGGGCCAGGGGGCTTAAGGCTCAGGGCCGGTCCTCAATGGACAGCACACGCATCCCCACCCCCCGGGGACAAGAGCTGCAGGGGCGTCGCACGGGCTCCACGCACACTCACTTCTGATTCCAGCTTTATTGGAGCTGGGCGCTCCCCTCCAGGGAAGGCAAGACACAGCCCGTCGGAAACCCAGCAGCTCTCCTGAAGTGGGAGGAGCTACGGGGACGACGCAGTGCCCAGACCGCCACCGCCCCACGAGGGCCGCACGAACCCCCGTTCACCCAAGGGAAGGGTCGCTGCTGACAGTTAAGGAGGGCAGGGTCTCAGCGGAGGTGCCTGGACAGTGCGCGTGACTCAATGGCATCAGGAGGCCCCAAGAGTCTGTTTCAAGCAGGAGGAGGAGCCTGGCTCCGGGGAATGCTTGAGGCTGTCCCCTCCCTCCAGTACCCAGTGTAGGTCACAATAATTTAAAAGACATGATAGACACTTTAACGCTATATAACAATATAAGTTAACCAGGTTCCTTGGCAGAAGGTGCTGGGCCTGTGGACTCAGTGGTGTCCTGGGACCCGGGGAGGCGGGGCGGGGGAGGGGGTGCTGCGCAGGTCGGGGGCATTCACGGCAGCCAGGAAGTGCCCAGAACAGCGGCTAATGGCGTGTCCTGGCACCATCAGGGGCACAACAGGGTGGACGCCAGGGCCCAGACAGTGTCACTCACCCCTGGCTAATGTCTCGCCCACTTGGCCGGGCAGCGGCCTGAGGACACATTTCCACAGGTTTCTACAAGTAAATACCCTATATTTGGGTGGGGGAGGGCACAGGAGCAGTGGTGGGCACACCGGGAGCCAGCTGCACACCATCTTGCTGGCAGGTTCACCTCCTCTGGGCTTCAGACTCCCCAGGGGAGGGTGGGAATGTTCGCAGAGGATGCATCGCCCCAAGTCCCAGGGTTTGGGCCCCTCCCCACCCTGCCCGTGGTTTAGAACCGAGCGGGACCCTTCTCGTCCTCCTCTCCCAGGTTTCAGGGAGAGTTGAACTTTAAGAGGAGGGTGTGCATGGGGGGGACCCTGGGGGAGGTGTCTGGAGGGCAGCAGGTGGGGAGCTCTGGCCAAGCGTCCTCGTGGATCCAAGTTTTCTCAGCATGGGGATCAGGGCCAAAGGAGTAGGACTGGGCACGGGGCCACTAGAGAAATCCCAGCAGGCACCTCTGAGGGTGTAGGTCCCAGTGTGGCTGGCATCAGGGGATGAGGGGAGCAGCCAGATTTCACAAAACATGGGGTCAGTCTCATGCCAACCTGGATGTCCCCAGAGTAGGTCTTCCAGGGTCAGGAGCCCTGGCCTGGGGGGTCAGGATGTCCGAGCCAAGGCAGGAGCCTCCACTCACGGCCTCGGGGCCTCTGGCTAATTCTGAGCCATTCTGGGCCTCAGTGTCCGCATCTGCCAAAGGCAGCGCCCCGCCCCCCGCCCCGCCCCGAACCACCCCCACCCCACCAGCCCGCCACCAGCACACTGCTGTCCTAGGGTTTCAGCTGGCTCCAGGGGGGCAGGGGGCTCTGTAAACTGGGTGCCAGGCCGGAGGGGGGACCGGGAGGGTGACAGCATCGGGGAGGGAACACAGCACTCCTGGAACCTGACATAGGTGACACTTTGATTTGTTGGATGTGATTTTTTAAAAAGAAGGATCCCTGCTGGTGGCTCCCCTCAGAGGCCCCCCTGGGGGCAGGGCCAGGAGGGAGCTGGGCACGGAGATGCTCCCTGGGGTCTAGAGAGGCGGGGACAGGGAGCAGAGGGCCACAAGGGAATGCGCTAACACGGAGTACAGAGTTAGGACTGGCTATGCCTTAGTGCTAAGAATCCTTTTCTGATACTAAGAAAACATAAATAAAATGTGTCAGCATCTGCCCAGACCACCCGGGGCGGGGGGAAGCCCTGTGGCTGATGCGGCCAGGGAAAAAGTCCCGCGGGGAGGGGGCGGGGGTGGTCAGCCGGCATGGCACATCCATGTCCGTGCCACAAGGTGGGGGAGGGGGACACTCAGAGTCTTGTCGTCACTTCGCTTTCCAGGACGTGTGTCCTTGGGGTTCAATTCCCCAGAGAAAAGAACAAGAATTCGCTGGGCGCCCCACCGGGGACACCGGTGCCATCGGCCTTGCCCTCTGGGCATCGCTCGACCACCGGAAGTGACGAGAAAGGCGGGAAGGAGCCCCTGCGGGCAGCGAGCGGGCGCCGGTGGGAGCAGCCCTCCCGCGCCCTGAGCTCCCCGCCGCCCCCCACCCCGCAGCCAGCAGGGCGGGGGGCGGGGGGAGGGGCGGGGGCGCGCGCGTGCCGGCGGCGGGGGCGCGCGTGCGCTCACTTGCAGGTGAAGACCTCGGTGCGCTCGCTGCAGGTGTTGCACTTGACAAAGCAGCACCAGTGGAACTTGCAGTTGCACTGCCACACCTTGGTGTACTGGTGGGTGTTGTAGCCACGGCCGCAGCACATGGTGTCGCAGCCGTCCGCGCCCGGCGACGTGCGGTTGCACAGGCGGCCCTGAGTGCCCACGCTGCCCGTGGCCGCGTCCTCCTCGCAGTAGTTGGGCGACTTCTCGATGTACACCAGGTCCGTCTCCATGGGCTTCTGGTAGCTGCGCAGCTGCTTGATCCGCAGGAAGGTGGGCTGCCGCAGGCGGCTGGCCCGCACCACCTCCACCTGCACCGCGGCGTTGTACTTCTCCTTGAGCAGGTGGCCCACCTCGCGGAACTTGGGCAGCGTGGTCCAGCACGTCTTGGTGGTGCACGAGCCCGACACGCCGTGGCACTTGCACTCCAGCTTCATGCGCTCCTCCAGGACCTGCGGGCGACAGGGCGGGGCTCAGCGTGGGCGTGGCCGGGCCCGGGCGCCCCGCCCCCAGCCCTGCGGCACCTGCGGGCGACCGGGCGGGGCTTGGTGCGGGCGTGGCCGGGCGCCCCGCCCCCAGCCCTCCGGGACCTGCGGGCGACTGGGCGGGGCTTGGTGCGGGCGTGGCCGGGCGCCCCGCCCCCAGCCCTCCGGGACCTGCGGGCGACTGGGCGGGGCTTGGTGCGGGCGTGGCCGGGAGCCCCGCCCCCAGCCCTCCGGGACCTGCGGGCGACCGGGCGGGCGGGGGCCCAGTGTGCTCACCCGCAGGGCCTGGGCGTCCCCGCTCCCACTTGCCTCCGTCCTCCAGGGCTCCCCCACTTCTCGCTGTACGACCACACCTAAGTGCCTCCCCTTCCTGAGCCTCCATCTCCTCGTCCGTTTAATGGGGCTGCTGACCGTAGGTCCCTACTGCAGAGGACCTTACGAGGGTCCAGTGAGAGTGTCCAGAACGTGGCAGAACACGGCGGATGTTTATCAAACGTGGTTCACTAAATCCTCACAACCCTTCAGGTCAACGCGAGGAGGAGGAAGCCGAGGCTCAGCCACGCGGCTTGCCGCGTGCAGGTCACAGGGCAGCAATGTGGCGAAGCTGGTATCGCACCCAGCCCGGCGGTGATCCAGGCCCAGCAACAGTAGGTGCTTATTAATTGCAGATCCCCACCCTTCCATCTCTCCACTCCCTGCCCTCATGCCTGGGGTAGGGCCTGGCACGTAGTTGGTGCTTAATAAATGGCTGGCTGTTCAACGAAAGCCTGGTGCTCGCACCCAGCTCTGCGCGTGTTTGCTGAAGGGCGGAGGGGGTGGACGAGCAGGAGGTGAGTGCACGGGTCAGCGAGGCCCAGGCGTGCCATCTGCTGGGAAGCCGGCCCCCGGCCGGTGTTGTTCTTTCTCCCCAGCTCCCCGAGGGCCCACAATGGGTGCAGGGTGTGTTTTCCTTGGGCCTCCCTCCGTGGTCCCGGAAGGCCGGTTCCCAGAGCCAGCCCTGACCCCAGGTACTCATTTACCTGGATCGAAAGGACCCTGCCAGCCGGCCTGATTAAAGATGGGGAATCATTAGCTGCCGCCCCACCGTTGCAGAAGGGCCATTTGTCAGCTGTCCGGGCTCTGGTGGCCTCACTTCAGCAGCCCAGCCCTGAAGGAACTTGGCCACTCTCTGCTTCCTGGGCCGGAACCCCAGCCCTGGCCCAGACCAGGAGACCCATAGCGAATGAATGAATGAATGAATGAATGAAAGAAACATCCCACAGGGCCAGCTACCATCCCATTTTCCCCACCCTGGCTGCCTGGGGCTCTGGTCCTCGGCAAGGACCTGGGGGCTCCCAGCCCGGTGTGGGAGGGAAGAGGAAGCCGACACAAACGGGCGCTCTGAGAGCCTACCCCTGCCGTGGTAAGAGGGCTTCCTGGAGGCGGGGTGCCTGCATGGGGTGTGGATGCAGGAGCAGAAGCTCTTTAGGCAGAGGGGAAGGTCTTCCCGGAATGCAGCGCAAGGTCCGCAGAGGAAAAGCTCAGCCCACGTGCGCATCACATGGGTGCTGGGTGGGCCCTGAGGCTGGTGTCTAGGACCTGGGGGTGGGTGGGATTCCCTCCCGTGGATGATGTCCGGGGGCTGGAGGCCCGGGAGGCTGGGAGGAGGAGGGGGCGAGGGGGAGGGGGAGGCTGATGTCCTACCAGGGGAGGGCTGAGTGGGGGAGGGCCCCAGCACCCCGGGGGGAAGGAATATTCAGAACTGGAATTGCAGGACAAGGGGTGTCTGGGTTGAGGGCACGAACCGGAAGTCAGCTCTGGGGGTCTAGGTGAAGGGCGGGTTGCCCCCCACCAAGGGAACGCATGTCTGGACCTCCTGCCTGCCTCCTACCCTTCTCTCCACACTTCTGTTCATCCTGGCCAGACCTCTCTTTCCCCTCCCTCACCCTTACCCCATACTCATTTTTCATCAATCCTCCCCCACTAACCTGCCCCTCTCTTGCCCTGGCCACACCGCCCTGCCACCTATGCCCCTCGGCCTAAGAGTGGCCCGATGGATGCCTCTCTCAGAGTCCCCAGCCTGGAGGGCAGTGCCCCCTACCCCGGGCTGCTGGCCCAGGAGATGCCTCCTGAGGCTGTGATGGCCTGAGACCTGGCAGGGGTATCCAGGCCAGCCGGACCAGCCTCATTGCTGCAGCCTGCAGGACGGCTGCCCCCTCCCTCCCCCTGCCCCCCGCCCCCCCCCCGCCCATCTCCCCATCCTCTTCAAGGCCAGGCAGCCCAGCCTCCACCGCCTGCCCTCCTGCCCACCCGCCCAGGCACGTTCGGACCCTGCACGGCCAGGCCGGTGACGGTGGGCAGATGGAGCCGACTGGGCAGCTGTTTGCAAAGCAAGGAGACGCATCCTCGCTTGGCTGGGTCCCCGGGGCCTGAGCCTCTCCTGGGAAGTGATCACAGGATTCAAGAATGTGCCGTTTCCGTCTCCAGTGGCCTCAAGATAAGAGTGACAGCAATGGTGGCGCCAGCCCTGCTGCCCCAGGAGACCACCTGGGAGGGTGCGGGGTGACCTGGCCTCGCCCAGACAAGCGGGGCCTCGGTTTCCCCGGACCCAGGCTGTGTGGTGGGGGGGGGGGGGGAGCCTCCAGGAAAAGGCCAAGCTCATGTTCTTTCTGCAGTAAGGGTGCGGCCTGTGCTCCAGGAACAGCTGTGGCCAGGTGGGGGGGGGGGGGGGTCCCGGCATCCTAGAGGAGGCGATTCACACTCCACTCCAGCAACAGCCGCGGGCAGGCGGCTCTGAGCCTGGGGCCACAGAGGGACGTGACACATTTGTTTCTGGGCCCTCACTGGTGGCCTGACCCTCCGTGGGCCTGCGAGGCCCCGGGGGATGAGGCCCACATCTGCTTCGCCCTCTGACCTGGGCGTAGGCATCAGGTGAAGCTGTCTGCTCAGTGCCCGGGCCGTGAAGGAGAGGGGTGGCCACACGGTCCGGCCAGCCTGGGGGCCTGGCATGGCCGGCAGCTTCCCAGCTGGGGACTTCGCAGAAGTCACCCCTCCCTGGACCTGGGTTTTCACCCAGACGATGGGAAGGACGTGCCCCCTGGGGCACGACCTCGATGAGGTCGGGTAGGGGCTGCGCCCAGCTGATGGGGGTCCTGCCCCAGCTCCCGGTGCCATCACTGACTTCAGACCTCCGTCACCCACGAGAGGAGTCCAAAGCCATCCTGATAACAGTGCCCAGGACTGGCCCACTGAGGATGTGGTGAACTGAATAGTGTCTCCCCGAAATTTACGTCCACTCAGAACCTCAGTATGTGACCTATTTCCTTATTTGGAAAATAGGTCTTTCCAGGTGTAATTAAGGCTCGAGATGAGGCCATCCTGGACCAGGGTGGGCCCTAACTCCGAGGACACATGTCCTTGTAAGGGACAGAAGGGAAAAAACAGACCCAGAGGTTGGGGACCATGTGCAGAGGGGGGCAGCCAGGATAATGAGGCCACAAGCCGAGGAGCGCCTGGGGCCGCGGGGAGAGGCAGGCAGGGTCCTACTCCAGAGCCATCACGGGGAGCGGTGGCCCTGCTGGCACCTGGATTCAGGACTTCCGGCTCTAGAACTAGGAGAATAAATCTCTGTCGCTCTGAGCCACCCAGGCCGTGGGACTTCGTGTCGTACCAGTCAGCTTGTTTCCCACCCGCCTTGCTGACCTCCGGGGCCCTGAGCAAGTGGGAGGGGGCGGGGTGGCCTGGACAAACTAGGGTGGGGACCAGGGCACCCCAGCACTGGTGGGGGCGGGGAGACCTGTGAAGATCCAGACCCAGTTGTTGTGGAAACCTCAAAAGCTACAGCTCCCCCTCACTGCCACCCCCAAGCTCCATGCTAGCGGGAGCAGGAGGATCCCCGCCCCCCAGGGTCACGGCCTTTGCCAAAGGCTCAGACCACACGTGTGCTCCCCAGCTCAGGGTCGGGGGCCGTTGGAAGGGCAGTGGGGGAGGGGCACAAGGTTCGCTGTGTCCGCTGCGCAGACGAGCAGACCGAGGCTCCGAGGAAGACTCACACGCAGTCAGGGGCAGCACCGGCCGGCACCAGAATCCTGGCAGCTGAGCCCTGTGGAGCCCTTTCCTGTGACCGCCCTGCCCTGATGGGCCCTCCCCTCCTCCTCCGCATCTCAGTTTACGGCTTCACGGTTCAAGACCCCACGCGCTGACCTGCCTCCACCCAGGCCCCCTGGCCCTCAGGCTGCTGGGATCACTGTCTCAGGGACCTGTCCCACGGCACCTGTCGCCCAGAGGCCAGAATCCGGCCTGGCCCTCGCGGCCCTGCACAAGGGGCCCGTCCCACACGCCGCCACTCTAAGCTGGCCCAGAGGCCTCACTGCCCCGCAGCTGGGACCGGAATCCCACCCCCACGTCCCGGCCTTGGTTGTGCCGGTCGCTGTGCCTGGAGTGCCCTTCCCTGCATCTCTGCTGCTTATTTGGACGCTTCTCCACCAAGCACTAACCAGGGCCCAGGCCTCCGGGGACGCCAGTATCTCTGTTGCCCACCTGGGGCCTCACTGTCCTCGTGCAGAAAAGGGGATGGTGAGACCTTCCTCCCGGGGCTGTTGGAAAGCCCTTCCTCGGGACCTAAGAGGAACCTCCTCCTCCAGGGAGCCCTCCCCATGCCTCCAGGTAAACGAACCTTGCCTGCCTCTGCCTGCCACGGCACAGGTGCGGATGTGTCCGCGCCCGAAGAATGGAGCCTCCGCGCCGTGTGTGAGCTCCTCGGAGGCAAAGACTGTGTCCCTCTTTCCTTCATTCGTCCACCCGTGCACTCACTGGACGCCAAGCTAATAACCACGTCTACAAGATCAAGTCGGTCCCTGGGCCTGGCATTCAAGGCCTGCTCCGGGCAGCCGGCCCCTGCTCCCAGTGCCACCTCCCTCTCTGCCTGTGCTCTTTTCTGGCCTGCTGGGACAGCACCTCCTCCGGAGAGCTTCTGCCCCGCCCCCCGCCCCATCTCCAAGCTCTCACTGCTCCTGGATCTGTCCTCTGCACCCCTGAGTGGACCCACGTGGCACCACGGGGGCTCCCATGACCACGGCCACTCTTACTCCTTGTCTCCCGTGCCCAGCCTAGCTAACGCCAGGCACAAAGAAGGGGCAGGGGATGTTCGTCGAGCGAGTGAGCGAGCAGCTGGTGGCCTTAGCTGTGGTCCCCGCGGCAGAGGGCGGGCAAGTCTGTCCCCGCGCCTGCAGAGACCCGCAGGCCCTGGTGCCCCGGGTGCAGCCCCTGGGGCCGGGGAACCAGACCTGGAGAGGCGTTCCGCTCGGCTGGCGCTCTATCTCGGGCCATCTTGCCGCCATGGTGGCCGCTCCTCCCGGCCCAGTATCTGGGGCCCTCATCTCCCTGAGGCGGGGCCGGGCTCACCCTGACTTCTGCCCCAGTGTGGCCCTGCCTGAACGTCCTCCATGATTGCCCCACACCGCTGCACCCGCCCCCTGTGTGAAGCTGGCTGCTCCTCAAGACCTCCCAACTTGCAGTCTCCACCCTTCCTCAGGCTGCTCTCTCAGGGCAATCTGAGCCGAAGGCCACCTCCTCCGGGAAGCGTTCCTGGTGTGCTGGCACGACCCCTCTGGGACCCGGGCGGGGACGTGGGACTGTGGCCCCCACGCTGGGCCCTGGTCCCGGCCCTGCCATCCCCCAGCTGCCGGCCATGCGCACATCACTTCCTGACTCCCAGCCTCAGTCTTCCTACCTGCGAAATGGGAACAGTAAGGCCTCTGGGAGGGTCAGAGGGGCCGACCAGGCCCAGCGCCACCCACCACACACCTTTGGGGTTCAGATCCCCAAGGACCCCCCCCCCACCCCACCCCAGGAGAGGCTCAGGGCCGGGGGCGGGGGCGGGGAGCCCTGGTGAGGCGGCAGCCACCCCGCCCGCCCCCTCCCCGGACGCGCCCGCCCTACCTTCCTGCCGGCCTCGTTGTTGTGCAGGTTCATGAGGCGCCGCGCGTTTTTCTTGATCTCACGGGCGTCCACGAAGCGCCGGGAGAAGTCGATGCCGTAGCGCACGTCGGCGGAGCAGCCGCCCCACTTCCAGCCCTCCGCCTGGTTGTAGTAGCCCTGCTTCTCTCGGTCGCACCCGCAGTTGCTCAGGTTCCCCTGGCTGCAGGCGGCCGTGACCGCGTGGGCCACCCCGGCCGCGGTGATGGCGTAGGTGAAGGCGGCCTCCCGGCTCCCTGCGGGGGTGGGGGGAAGGGGTGCGTGCGGTGAGGACCCGCGCGCGCGCGCGCGCGTCTCCGCCCGCCCTGCGCTGGGCCGCCCTGGCCTCTGCGCTCGCCCTCTCTGAGTTCCGGGCTCAGCAAAGTGGGGCGGGCGGAACCCCTCCAGCAGGGCTGTGGCGAGGACAGTGGCAGGCGCGTGGCCGCGGCTCTGCCACCGGCACTCGAGACCACTGTCACCTCCTTTCCCGGCCCCAAGGGCCCCAACCCTGGGCGAGAGCAGGGGCGGGCTCTGCGAGGGGGCACTGGGGACTGTGCCCCGCCCCTCCCACTCGGCCAGCCTCCCAGCACCCACCCACCACCCTGTTCCAGGCTCTTTGCTGCCGCCTCCGTGTCTTTGACCACCCCCTGTCCCCCCATCACCAGGCCCCGGCTTCCTGGGGCTCTCCTCTCTCTCAACACCCCTGCCTGGCCCAGATGCCCCCCTGAACTGCCCAGACTTCGGGTGCCCGTCCTCCTTGCCTCCCCCACCCCCAGCCACCAGCCAGGGGGCCCACAGTGCACCTCTACCCTGCACCCTCACTGGGTCTCCTCTGCCCGAGCAGGAAAGGCCCTCAGTCCGAGCCCAGCTGGCTTCCCCATCCCCCTATTTTCGTCCCCTGCCCAAAACAACGTCTCTTTCCTTCCGGAAAGAGCTGCTCCTGTGCTCCTGGGGTTTCCTGGTCTTTCCAGGGGAATGTCCTTGCCCTTCTTGTCCAAAGCCTCATGATTTTCCAAGACCGGTTCCAATGCCTCTTCTGCCAGGTAGCCTTTCCAGACTGCCAGCCAGAAAGGGGCCTGGGCTACCTACTGCCCCCAGTCACGGATCTGACTCTCCCTGCACCTGATGCTGTCTACCCAGTTAGCCCTGTAGCTGAGCCGTCCTGGCTCCACGGGGGCCCACAGCCCCCTGGATGGAAGGGTCCAGAGCCAATTCATCTTTCTTTTCCACAGGCTCCGGCTGGGCCCTGGGCCTCCCGCCATCCTGGCCCGACCTCTCCTGCCCCTGAGCCCCGAGGCTCTCCGCAGGCCACGCCCCCGGTCTGTGAGGTCCTCAGCAGCTGGCACTGTGGGCCTGGAGCTCGGTGACGCCCCTGTAGTTGCACAGAGCCTGTGCCTGTGATCGGAAAGGCCCCTCAGAGTGCCTGACCGCTGTCCCTGCGAGTGGGGGCTAGAGTGATGGCCCCAGAGGGTCGAAGGTTAAGTCCTTTCCGTGAACATCCACTAAGCACCACCCTGCATGCCAGCTGTGTGATCGGCCTTGAATGTGTGCTCTGGGGTCCCCTCCTCACCTACAGCCTGCTGGGGGGAGCTCGCCTCGGTGGGCTTCCTGTTCCCTGGGGGTCCTCCCATCTGGGCTGAGGACCTGTTGGTCTTAGAGACCCAGTGCAGAGGAAGCTTTGGTCGACCTCTGCCACCAAGGAGGAGGCACAGCTTCCTGAAAACGTCCGTCCTCTGAGAAGAGCTAAGGGAGGTCTGCAAAGGACACAGGGTCCAGCCCCTGCTCCTCTCCGGGCCCTTCCTGCCCACACTGTTCCCCCCACCACGCCTGCCACCACCTGGGACCTGCCAACCAGCGGCGTAGGGCGCTGTCCCCAGCACCACCCCTGTGGGAAGCGTCTGTCAGCACAGTTGCCCTTTGAGGGGCACAGAGGAGCCCCCAGCCCTGCAGCGTCGAGGCGGGCCGGCTGGGGGCTCCCAGGCAGACGCAGGGTCAAGGGAGAATATGGGGCTCTCCCTCCCCAGCTCTAAATCAGGCCGAGGCTACCCGAAGGGAAGGGTGTCGGGTGCAAAGTGGTTACCAGACTCCCTGCTATTGGTGCTGGTGTTGCCCAAGCCCAGCAGGCCTGCCGACGAGGTCGCGCGCACAGGCACACAGGCGCACACCGCGGCGGAGGGTGCGCGAAAGCATTTCGGGGGCTCCGGGAGGGGAGGTGACCGTAGAGCTTTGTAAGAAAGGGCACGGGGGGTGGGGTCACGGAACCTCACAGGACGTCCCCGCCTGCCTCTGTGAGGGGTGGAGTCAAGGAAGGCTTCCTGGAGGAGGGGACACGTTAAGTAAGGTGTGTGTTGTGTGTGGATGTGAGTGGATGTGTGCACGTGGGTGTGTGCGCTCCTGGCGGTGGGCACAGCAGGAGCAAAGGTCCAAGGTGCAAAACAGTTTGCTGAGGGCGCCTGGGTGACTCGGTCAGTTGAGGTCTGACTCTTGATTTCGGCTCAGGCCATGATCTCTCAATCGTGAGACCAAGCCTCCTGTCAGGCTCCAATCTGAGCATGCAGCCTGCCTAGAATTCTCTCTCTCTCCTTCTGCCCCTCCCCTACCAAAAATAGATAAATAAACATTAAAAAAAAAAAAAAGGCGGGGGAGGAAACCTGGGCGGCTCAGTCGGTTAAGCATCCAGCTTCGGCTCAGGTCGTGATCTCATGGTTTGTGAGCTGGAGCCCCGAGTGCCGCTGGGATGGAACCTGTTTGGGATTCTCTCTCTCCCTCTCTCTCTGCCCCTCTCCTGCTCTTTCTCTCTCTCTCTCTCTCTCCAAATAAACAAATAAAAACTTAAAAAAAGAAGAAGAAATCGTTTGCTGATCTGATGCTAGAAGTGTGAGCTCAAGAGTAAAGAGAAAAGAGGCCGTCGAGGCCCCGGGGGAGCCAGGTGAGGGCGGCCAGAGACACCCCACGAAGTGGATGGTGCTCTCTGCCCTGGTTCCGGGGCCGCTGCTGTGGATTTGGGCCTCAGAGCCTGCTCTGGCTACGGGAACCGTTCAGCAAAGCGGGTCAGAGGAGCCATGCTTCCTTCATCCCCGCCGTCACCCGCCAGCTCCCGCCGCATGCCAAACACCCTCACCCCCACGTATGTCCTCCCTGAGCTCCCAGACAGTCGTGCGAGGCAGGCTCGTCACGGGCCCATCCCACGGGTGAGCAGACCGAGGCACAGAGAGGCTGTTGAACTAAGGCTTGGTGGCCGGAGCAGGGTCTGAACGCAGGCAGTAGCATCAAAGCCCCGAGGGGCAGAGGGAGGGACGCGGGGCCTGGGGCTCAGCCTGGTCTCTTTGCCGCTGAGGGACTTCGGGCGGAAGAGGCACACGCAGCCCCCGGGGCGAGGCGTTTGGACCCTCCGTGGCCCTTGGGACTCAGCGAGTGGCCGGCAGGTGAACGCGGGGCGGGAGCTGGCCTCGCAGAGGGCACGTCGAGAGCGAGGCGCCCGGGAGGTGGGGTGAAAGACTGTTCAGTCGCACCAAGAGGCCTGCGGATCAGGATGGCGTGGGCACTCCCCGCCGAGGCCCCGGAACCTGCCACCCGGCCCTCCCCTACCCAGGACGCGACACGTCCTGCTGTCCTGAAGTCCCCAAGCAAGCAAGCAGGCATGGAGGCCGGGCCCGTGCACCTGGAGGACATTTCTCGAAAGCCTCCCTTCCGTCCTTTGTGCCAGCTCCTGGCGTCACCTGCTTTAGGCCCCGCGCAGACTCTCGGTTACTCATCGGTTACTCACGGGGCGGCCACTCCCGCTAATTCCTTTTTTATTTGGTTCTAATGGGCCAAACCCTGTCTCGCCATGAAGGCAAGGGGAGGCGATCGGGGGCGGGGTGGGGGGGCAGGCGAGGGGTAGTTTGGGGAGAATCGCGGAGGGTGACGTTGGGTCTTGGATCGGGGGGGGCTTTGTGGCACCCGTGTTCTGCACGCACACACCTCGTGTCGTTCCCACGCGGCCCCACGGGGGTGGGGGCATCACCGCGCTATTCTGCAGACCCGGATGGGGGGCAGCCCCCTCCCGAGGTCACTCCCGGGGCCATCCCGCAAGCCCCAGGGGCGCTGCCTGCAATCCTCCTTCAGGGTGAGAACGGGTGGGTGACAAGCCCCTCAAACCTGCGGGCCCAGCTCAGCTACCACTGGTGGCTCCCCAGATCTGGGAGATGACCTCAAGACCCCGGGGCCTGACCCCACCCATCCCCGCCTAGCGCACAGCCCCTGACGCGGGGCCCGCCGTTTCCTGGCCAGTCCGTTCCTGGGGCCTGGAAGGTCAAGGCAAGAACCGTTAGCCCCGTAGGGCCCAAGGCTTCAGCAAAGCAGGACACGGAGGGTGGAACAGGCAGGACGGCACTGGACCTGAAGCCATATCTGCTGTGTGGCTCCAGGCCAGTCACAAACCCTCTCTGAGCCTGTGTCCCCATTTACCAAGTGGGGCTTACAGTTCTCACCCGCTCCACGCCCCGGCTCTGAGAGCAAATAGGACAAACGGCCATTGCCTCACGTCACCAAATGGTGAGCAGGACTCAGGCGGCGGGGGTTGAGCAGGGAAAGCCCAGGGCTCCCAGGATGGGCCCAGGCATCACTCTGGGCTTCCTCCCTGGGGCCAACCCAGCCGGGCCTGCCCAGCTGCTCCCTCCACGCATATTCTGGATGAATCCACAATCTCCGGAGCAGCACAGCCTTCAGAAACCGCTGCCACGTGGGCAAACTGAGGCACCGGGCCCCTCGGGGACTACGCACCTCTATGCCTTCTTTCCTATAGGTTGTTCAAGGTCAAGCCCTCCCTGACCCTGCTGGGTGCCAGGCTCAGAGAGAGCAGAAGCAGCCTCCTGTCTGCCCCATGCCCTCACCGTGCCAGCCAGACCACCAGGCCCAGGGCCTAGCAGGCTTAGTCCATCCCGTCAACCCTCGCCCTGACCCAGAGGAGGACACTGGACACCAGGCAGATCTTTGCGAGCAGCTCCTGGAGGGGACGGATGTCCCCTCCTGAGCAAATCGGGAAGGCGGGCAGAACAGAGCTACCCCCGCCCTCCAGGGGAGAGCAGGGTTAAACCCATCCTCCATATGCCCCATGTGTTCCCCTCGCTGTCCCCTCAAAGCTGCTTGCCACCTCCTGGCGTCCCCAGGGCCCTGGCATACTATTTTTTGAAGACCACAATTGAGCTCATAATGACCCGATTGACTGCAGGCCGGGGGAAGCAGGTAGGAAATGCACTTGGCCCCTTCTGAGAAGGGAAGCCGAGACTCTGGGACCTCAGAGCTGAGGCCCCTCCAGCGCTATCCTTCTGTCCCCAGCAAGGAACCTGAGGCCCAGACAGGGACAGTGTGCTGCCCCGTGTCACCCAGCAGCTCAGGGAGTGGAGCCCATACTGGAGGTTCTGAAGTGACTGAGGTGAGGCCAAAAGTCTGGGGCCACACACAGCCCCAGAGGGGAGGCTCAGAGTCTGGCACCTGGAGTCCAAGTCTGGACCCTAAGATTGGCCAGTTGGGGGGCCTTGGACCCGTCAAGGAGACCAGTCCCTGTCTCCATTTCCTCGCCTGCAAAATGAAGATAATTGCTCCAAAACGGCCAAGTGGCTGAGCCAGAGGCGTGCCCCACGTGGAATCTCCGTGCACGTGTGCGCACACGCGTGTGGCCGCAGGCATACACCCAGGCTTACACGTGAATGCAGTTCCCGTGGGTGTGAGCGAGCGTGTGCACCTGTGCACGTCCCGTGCTCGTGGCCAACACGGTTCAGACCACCTTGCCTGTCGGCCCACCTGTACTTGGCCTTCATAAAACAATATGGCGTTTTGTACGACACAAGACTAAAACAGGCAAATAGCCCAAGTCACAACGGGCGAAGGATCCCAAGAGACGTTTCTCCAAAGACGATCTAAAACCAGCCAACAACACGCGAAAAGACGCTCCGCATCGTCAGCCGTCACGGAAATGCAGGTCAAAACCACAGCGAGGTACCAGGCCCCCCCGACTAACAGACGTCAGCGAGGATGCGGACACATCGACCCTCACGCGCTGCCGCGCGGAGCGAAAGACACGGCAGCCCCTGTGGAGAGCCGTCTGCCGGCTCCTCAAAAGCGGGGGGGGGGGGGTGGGGGGGGTGGGGCTGGGCGGCTGTCGGTTGAGCGCCCCACTCTCGGTCTCACGGTTCGTGGGATCCAACCTCGCATCGGGCTCTGCCCTGGCAGCACGGAGCTTGCGTGGGATTCTCTCCCCCTGTCTCCGCCGCTCCCCTGCGTGCCTTCTCCCTCCCGCCCCCCTCCCTCTCTCAAAACAAATAGATAAACTTTAAAAAAGATGAAAGTTAATCATAGAATTACTACAGAACCAGAAATGCCCCTGCAGGGTACGAAGAGAAATGAACACGTGCGTCCACACAGAAGCTTTTAGGTAGACACGGCAGGGTTATTTATGACAGCCCCGGAGCGGGAGTGACCCCAACGTCCAGCAGCGACGAATGGATGAACAAGAGGTGGTCCAGCCACGTGACGGAATAGTCCTCAGCCACGAAAAGACTCAAACCCCGACGACACGGAGGAGCCTTGAAAACACGTACTGAGTGAAAGACGCCAGCCACAAAAGGCCACGTATTTATTGCATGATCCCGGGGATATGAAATGGCCAGCATAGGTCAGTCCATGGGGACAGGAAGCAGATGAGTGTTGGTCAGAGGCCGGGGGCTTGGAGGGTGATCGCTGAGGGGTGCAGGGCTTCCTTTTGGGGTGCTAAAAATGTTCTACGATTGGTGGTGGTGATTTGTGCACGACTCCACGTTCAGACTAGAAACCACGGAATGGGACCCTTACGTGGATGAACTGTGGGCTCCGTGAACTCTACCTCAACAGGCTGTCGTAAAAACATACAGCACTTGATGGGTTTTAGCGGACTGCATACAACCTGTCCTCTGCTTTAACACTCTCAGGATGCTGGGCTCAGAGGAGGCAGGTGACTGGCCCGAGGTCACACAGCAGGCCAGCTACAGAGCCGGGATCTCACTCGGGACCCCACAGTCACACTCAGACTACTCCCCATCTGCCAGGCAGCGACGTGCTCTGTCCTGCCTCGCGTCCTGCCGACAGTGCCTGGGACCCGGGCTGGCCAACGTCAGCCCTTGATTTCTCTGTTACCATCCGGCACCCTCAACACTGACCACAGCCTGCCCTCCTGGCCAAACCCCCAGAGCCCTGGAGGCGAGGCCTTCAGCCCCCACCCATCCCCCGGCCCAAGGCCAAGTGCACAGCCAGGGGGCCGACAATCTGGGAGGGGGTTCCCTGAGAGTATGGGCAGGAGCCCAGGGTCAGAACCACGGAGGGTCAGCAGGACAGGTGACTGGGGGGGTGACCGGGGAGGGCGTGGCAAGAGACATGAGCCACACACACACAACAGGGAACAGTGTGCAGGTAGAGGACACTGCAATGCTAAGTCCCCGAGAAGGGAACGAGGAGAGCATGAGTGGTCCAACCCCACGGAGAGTGTGAAACATGAGGTTTCACTGCGTCGACTTGGGGAGCCCTTGGGGAGGGGGCTGGACTTTAAGAAGAGGAGGAGCCCCTGGAGGGTGACCCGACGAACGACTTTTTAAAAGGCCCCTCCGGCTGACTGTGGACAGCACAGTGGGAGCAGGGCACAAGGGGCTGGGTAAGAAACACTGGTGGCCTGCCAGGCGGAGGAGGTGACGATGGCCGGGCTTGGGACACAGTCTAAGGGTAGAACCAACAGGTCTAGCAGGTGGACTGTTTAGGGAAAGACGAGCCCCGAAGTCTCCCGATGTGGGGCCCGGGCATCTGGCGGGGCTGTTACCAAGAGAGTGGTGGAAAGGATCAGGTTTGGGGGAAATCAAGGCACTGCTTTTGGCCCCAGGCAGTTTGGGGTTCCCCGGGGCACAGCAGAAGGGAGGCAGGGGACGCTGGGCACTCAGGCCCTGCCTGGGAGTCCCCCGGCCCTGCTGATCGCCATCACGGGGGCCAACCCAGATGGAACTGGGGTCCCGGGTAACCCTCCCCAGTCCTCCGTTCTCCTAGCCTCAGTTTCCCCATGTAACACAAAAGCGAGGCCAGTGCCGTGGGTTCTAAACCTCAGAACAGGGCTGTTGGGGTTGAGGTGGGGAAAGGACATGGGATGGAGTGGTCCCCAAGTCCTCCAGACCTGAGGCCTGGCCAGTGGGACGCTGCCAACTGGTGAGTGCATCTGAGTTCCCACTCCCACCCCAACCCGCCCACAGCCCCTCATAAGCCTAGAAGTGGGATGAAAGTATTGCCCCCACACACACCCAATTTATGGGTGGAGAGATTGAGGCCCGGGAGGCGAGAAGACACCCTAAGCCAAACTGGGAGCTCCCGGCGTCACTCAGGCAAGCAGGTGCAATGCCCATGTCCAGGTTTTAGGGAGCATAGGAACTGGGGGGCAGGGGAGAAGCCCAGGGACCGGGGTGGGGCTGGTGAGCCTCCCTGGCCCCTCGGCCCCAGACCGTGCTCAGCCACCGGCCCTGAGCATCTAACTCCCTGCCCGAGGTGTATCCCGACCCGGCTGGGGGGCGGGGAGGTGGTTCCTACAAGAAGCAGGGACAGCGGGTGTCAGGCGAGCCCAGAGATGCCTCCAAGCCCAGCGAGGTCCCGAACGCTATTTGTGCACTTGAAGAACGGGAAGCCCAGAACCCTGGCTCACCAGCCTCCCCTCCCCCGGCCCGGCCTGGGGTTTCCGTAGGGACCGGGCCTGGACCCCCCCGGGGCGGGATCCGGGCTCTGCCCCGTGACGGCCAGGCAGGTGCCTGTTTCTGCGCCTGTTCAGGGGAGGTGAGGAGGCCTCCACCTTGCAGGGTCCGGGCAGCGGGAGTGAGTGAGTGCCACGGAGGGAGGGCTCAGAGCAGCTGGGACGCAGGAAGGGCCCAACGCACGTGGGCTGCTTTTATGATTCATGTCAGGATGGGCCTAGACCCCGGGCCTGGCACGGCTGCGTGGGTGGGTGCAGCCTGTGTTGAAGCCGTGGGCGGGCACGCGTCCTCTGTGTGTGTGTTTCTGTTGCCCTCTCTCTGTCCCTCTTTCTGTATGTCTGTCTCTCTTTCTCCGTTCCTCTCTCTCTCTCTCTCTCCTCCTCTGTCCCCATCTGTCCCTCTGTCTCCTTCTGGCCCCGCCCCGGCCCCCACCCCAGCTCACCTGTGGCTGAGTCAGTGTCTCCGCACTAAGCTCTTCTCTGCCGTTGTCATAAACAGAGCACTGGAAAACGTCCTGCCAGGTCCGAACACGCCGGGCCTTTGTTCTGACCCAGTGAGGCCCTCGCACGCCACGCAGCAGCCCTGCGGTGGGCCATGCTCCAGCTGGGCAGGGGGTCGCCAGGCCCAGAGTGGGCAGAGCCTGGCTTAGGGCCAGCATGCGCCCGAGCCCCGGGATCCGTGTCCCAAGCTGGGATGGCCTTCCAGGAGCTTCTACCCCCCACTCAGAGCTCTGGGGACGCTGGGACGGCCTCTCCTGCAGCCCTGGCTTCTGGTAGCCCCTCTCGTTAGGGAGGTCAGCCTCAGACAGACTGCCCTCGAAAGTTCCTTCGTCCTGGCTTACGGCAAATCAACAATGGCTTATGCGTGGGGACACCGTGGAATGACAGCCCCTGCCCCTCTGGGCTATGCTACGGCCCCCTGGCAACTGGACTCCTGCTGGTGCACAGTGCTGGACTGCTGAATCACATCTCTAGGCCTGGGGTGCCCGGGTGGCTCAGTCAGTTAAGCATCCCGCCTGACTTCAGCTCAGGTCACGATCTCTGGGTCTGTGAGTTCGAGCCCCAGGTCGGGCCCTGTGCTGACAGCTCAGAGCCTGGAGCCTGTTTCGGATTCTGTGTCTCCCTCTCTCTCTCGCTCTGCCCCTCCCCTGCTCACACTCTGCCTCTTTCAAAATTAAATAAACATTAAAAAAAATTTTTTTTAATGAACAAATCTCTAGGCCTTAGCGGTGTGTGACCTTGGGTGAGACATTAGCCTCCTGGGAGCCCCAGTGTCCCCGTCTACGGTGCACGGACAGTAGAACAGAAGTGATCCTCCTCGGCAGCAGGAAGCTTGGAGACCTGCTGAGGTCCGGCCAGGCCATGCCACTCGGAGGCCAAGGGTGAAGGCCCCCCCACCCTGTTATCTGTGTCCTGCCTCAGTGGGCCAGAGCCCTGGATTCCCTGTCCACAAGACCCTTGGGCAGAACCCCAGCGTGAGCACTGCGGAAGTGGAGGGCTTTCCTGCCCCCCGTTCTGAAGAGAGACCCCCAAGTCTTGGCAGAGGCCTGACCCCAGCCTCAGCCCCTGGAACGGGCGGGTAAACAGACCTAGAGAGCGCGAGTCTGTTCCCCAGGTTGCACCACGGGACCCGAGAAGCAGCCTGGGCACGAGTTTCCAGGAGCGGGGCTGGTGGCCTTCACTGTGCCTCCCGGCGCCCCGCCCCAGAAGTGGCATACAGCAGACACTCAATGCATGCAGGCTCAACACCAGGGGCTGCCAACCTCACACTCCTGCACCACCCTAGGAAGCAGGTGACGAGTGACATTCTGCCCTCGGACCGCCACCACCTCCCGCCATCCCCCCCCCCCCCACCGAGATGAAGGACACTCTCCTGGGAGGAGACGGTCAGATCTGGGTTCACCTGTCCGGGCCTGCCCCGCTGACCCCGGGGACTGTCGTGCCGCTGACAGGCATGCGGTCGAGAGCAGGGCCGCCCAGCAGAAATCTCCCAGAAGCCCCACAGGTCACTTAAGAAGAGTGAGAATAACGGGGTGGACTTCGTTTTAGTGACTGAGTTTATTCAGCCAATATATCCAAGGATCACCACTGTGTCATGTGATCATTGCAGAGAGTATTAAAGAGGCATTTTACTTGCTTTTTCTTTTGAAGTCTCCAAAATCTGTCGTGTATCTCACACGTATGGCACATCGCGGTTGGCACGCACCCTATTTCCAGGGCTCCCGACCAGCGGCGGCCCGGGAGCCCTCGTCCCCCCTGGGAACCAATGTCACATCTCCCCCTGGGCCTGGTCAGCAGCATCCCAGGCAAGGGGGGGCCTGGAAGTCAGCCTCTTCTCCAAGGATCCTGCCGGTGGCTGATTTGGAAGCCTAGAGACCCTCGTCTGTCAGACGTAAGTCACTTCGCCCCCTCGGACTGTCCAGTCGCCGACGGCCTTTGCTGAGTCCCTACCGCAAAGCAAGCTGCCAGCCCCAGGCAGCACGTGAGCCAGGATTAGGGGCGGCCCCTATGCCTGGTCATGTCTGAGGCTGCACATGATGGGCGCGATTCAGTGTTCCATGGCAGCTGGGGGGGTGGGGTGCGGGGGCTGGAGTGCACACAGCCGCGGCCACCATGCCCTGTGCCCGCGGGTCCCGAGGGGCTCCGGGCTCAGGCTGGGGGTGGGGCAGTGGCTGGAGGGAGCCAGGGTTCGAGGGAAGTCCCTCTCCTGCTCAGAGACTTCCGTGCCTTCTGTGGGGCCCTCGGGTTCACTGCGCCCCACCCAGCCTGTCCCCTCCTTTAGCCTCAGGTCTCCCCACCCTCTGGTTCACCCTCCCGGCGTCCCTGGGAAATACCATCCCCTTTGTGGCCTCTGTGCCTTGGCACTTGCTGTTCCCTCCGCCCGGAACCGCCTTCCCCGTGCTCACCCCAGGCCAGTCTGGGTCACTCTGATTCTCTCCTGGGTCTCAGCTTACCGTCACCCTGTCAGGGGAGCCCTTGTCAACAGTCCCGACTCGACTACGGTGCTTGCCTGTGAGAGAGGCCCTGCCTTGCCCGGGGTCACCAGGAGCCCAAGTTTCTAACAAGCATCCCCGGAATACAAGGCTCCCCCCACAACTCTCGCGTGGTGTCCCCTACCCCATCCGCACCACCCCCCAAGCTCATTGCCAGTTAACAGAAGAGGCCAGGCCACAAGCATCGCTTGATCACTGAGGAAATAGGCCTGGGGTGGGCTTGGGCTGCCAGAGGGTGGAGGCCCCCAGACAGGAGGTGACACCACGTGTGGGTCCTGACTCCCTGAAGGGAGCAGAGCAACAGAGGCACCTGGAGGGTCCCAGGCTGAAACTAGGGCAGTGGCATCGTAAGAAAGACCTATCTAGTAGCAAGTGGTGAGCTCCTCGTCCCTGGAGGTATACAAGCAACGGCACCAGGTGCTGGAGAAGGGATGGGACCTTGGCACAGGGGTTCATTTGCCTGTTAAGGGGTTTCCCTTCAGCTCTCAAGATTTAGGCATGGCCCAAGGTCACGGGCAAGGCCTGAAGGGGGCCGTCCCACCCACCCAGGCCATTCCCCCTCTTGGGGCCAATCATTAATTGGCACCGCTTGAGTGGCTGCTCCCACGAGTGCCCCCGGCTGCCTGCCAACTCATGGCCCGTCTCCCATCTCGCGCCCGGGGCAGCCGCATGCCTCTGACATGGGCCGGCTTTGCCACCCGGCCCCGCTTCCTGCTCGTGACTCCCAGCAGCCGAGCCCTCCTGGCTGAAAAGGGAGCTGGGCCTTCGCAAGGCGCAGCCTGGAGCCGGGGAGGGCCGAGGGCGAGAGGCCTCAGCCCTGCTGGTAGGAAGCCCACCCCTCCCACCCCTGGGGCAGAGCGAAGGGAGAGCCTGAGGCAGGCGCTGAGCGGGCCCAGGGCTGACAGGCTCTGAGGACAAAGCCCCAGGACGTGAGCGTGGCCGGGCTGTGGACAGGAAAAGCCAGGGAGGGGTGAGAGGGCGTTCTCCAGGGAAACCAGATGCAAGCAGAGGGGAAGGGCCTTCCAGGGCTACGGGCAGTGGGGGCAAAGTCCCAGAGGAGGAAAGGGTTGGCACGCTCTGGGAAGAGGAGGAAGTGAGCCAGGCTGAAGCTCTGGTTTCTAGAAGGGATGCGGGGAGGTGAGGGTGATGTAAGACAGGGGCCACTCAGACTCCAAGCTAAGGAGTTAATTTTATCCTGGGGCAATAGGGAGCTACTGCAGGTTTTGGAGGAAGGGAGTGACATGGCATGACCAGGGCTGGAGGGGAGGCAGGAGGAGGCACTGACGGTTGCCAGGGGAGGGCCAGCGAGGCAGGCCCCACAGTGGCCGGGGGGCAGGGTGGAGGGATGGACGGGGAAACAACGCCAGGTTTCTGCAGAGACGACAGGTGCGCAGGTCAGGGGGAAGGCTGGGGACGGCAGACTTAGGCAACAAGATGCTGAGCACGTCGGGCCAGAGGTTCCCATGGGTCCCCCTTGCTGGATGGCCCCCGTGAGCAGCCCCAGGGGCGAAGTGACTGCAAACCCTCGCGGGCTCCTGTTGGACCAAGGGCTGGCCTCCGAGAAGGAACAGCTACGAGCTGTTAGCCGTGATCCAGGGGACACGTGACGGCCAGTAAAGGTCACCCGGGTGGGCACTGACAGTGTGCGCTATGGGGGGGGGGGGGCCCGGGTCACTGCTGGGGCCAACGTCGCTCCCCGTGGCCTTTTTATGGGCGTTTGTAGTGCATCGCCAGTGAGCTCCCCCGCCCGGCACCTGACCTGAGAAGAAGCCACGTGCCTGTCACTGCCTGTGTCTGGTGGCCCCAAAGGAAGTCCAAGCCCCAGGAACATCTCCTGTGCCTGTCTCTGCACAGTGAAGAAGTGAGGATTAACAGGGTGGTGGATGAGAACCTGGATCTGAACCCAGCTCTGCCGAGCGCAGACCGTGTGGCCGCAGGCAACCACCCAGCTCGGCTGTGCGGGGAGGGGGGGCGGTGCTCACAGCCACCTTGGAGCCTGGAGTCTTGGGGAGGGGGGTGGGGGGCCAGATAGGCAAGGAGGCACCGGGGGGGGGGGGGGGCAGAGGGGGCCAGATAGGCAAGCGGGCACCTGGCGGGGGGATGGGGGGCCAGATGGGCAAGCGGGCACCTGGGGGGGGCAGGGGGCCAGATAGGCAAGGAGGCACCTATGGGGGGGGGTGGGGGGCCAGATGGGCAAGGAGGCACCTGTGGGGGGGTGAGGGGCCAGATAGGCAAGGGGCACCTGGCAGGGGGGTGGGGGGCCAGATAGGCAAGCGGCACCTAGCACAAAGCAGGTCCCGGGGCCGACGCCCTCCCCACTGCGGGGGATGGGCCGGGCACTCCTCCCTCCCCAACGGGCCGGGAGCTGCACTTGGGTGGTGGGGCCCCAGGGAGGGGGTGGTGCCACCCTCCTGCCTGTGCCAGGTGCCACCCACAGGCTGCTCACCACAAAGGGGCCCCGGGGGCTTTCCCCTGCGCCACCCCCAGCCCTACGCCAGGCGCTCCAAGCCCTGCACGGCTTGGCTCTGGCCCGGGTCCCGGCAGCTGTGGCTCCTCGGCCCACTGGGATCGGAAGGACGTGCTGAGCCTGCAGGCTGGGGTCTGAAATAACAGGGCCCCCCTGCATGTCTGGCGCTGTGCCCCCCAAGTTATCGCTCCCCCATCTGCCCCTCCTGGAAGGCAGGTTGCATCACCTCCGCACCCTCGCCTGTTCGACAGCTGTGTATCGAACCCACGGGACGTAGGCCCCAGAGGGGTGCCAGGGGAGGGCCCGCCCGCTCGGAGCTCGTCGCAAATAAGGGCTCTGAGGTCCCGAGCGCCACGCCCAGGGTCACACAGCCGGTTTCTGATCTAGGTCGGGCTCTGGAGGTCCCACGTCTCCCTTTAAGCCCCTCCCTGGGCCTCAGTCTCCTTCCCCATAAAATGGGCACCACAGAGCCTCCCTCGGGGCTGTGAGGACGTGAGATGGCACCCGTGGGACTGCCCACAGACTTGGGAGGCACGACCCCTTCCCCGGCCCGACTCCACCCGCCCTGCCCGCCCAGCCTCCCCCGCAGCCTGGCAGACCCCCTCGGTGCTCCCACACGTGCCTGTACAGCATCCTCCGCCCGAAATTCCTCCCGCACAAGTGGTACCATTCGCCTCAGCCCCCTGCCCCCAGACGCCACGCGGGAACTCCTGCTGTCCCATTCCAGATGGGACAGAACCGAGGCAGGGGGTGTGCCTAGGTCCACACAGCGTCCGCACGAGCGGGATGCGGCTCTAACCGCTTGCAGTGCCTGCCACGGCCGGCCGGCTCACAGCCTCGTGGGAACGACGCCCTCCGGCCCCACAGCCCAGCGAGGGGTCCCTCGCCCGCGCACACGGGACCCTGGGGTCCCGAGCCCCTGCACCCCCCCGGCCAGGCGCAGAGCAGGGCGCAGAGGGAGCTCCCGTTGCAAAGACACCGGCCGGCCTCGCCTGGCCTTGGGTGGCCCTGAAGCCCTGACAGTGGGGGGGGGGGGGGTCCCCGCAAGCCCGGAGGCGCCCTTACCTACTCGGAGCTCTTGCCCGAAGACAGTCTTCTCGCCCAGGGCGGAGCAGTTCCAGCGTCCGAAGCGGAATTGGTACTGGCATTCGTTGATGCCCATCTGCGCCCCCTCCCCGATCACGATGATGGCATCGGGCCGGCTCTGGCAGATGGCACGCTGCCGTGGGGCCAAGCCAGGAATCTTGTTGCAGATGATGTTGGCTCCCAGGGCCACGACGGACGACAGCGCTCTGCGGAGACGGGAGAGGACACGGGCAGGTGAGTGGCTGCGCGGGGCCCCGAGCCCTCTGCCTGCCGCCCTGCCTCCCTCAGTCTCTGCCACCAGCCGGTGGGTTCCGGGCGCCCACCACGGGCCAAGCTGTGCCCACCAGGCAGCCAAACACAGATCCCTGCCCCGGACGAGCCATTTCCCGTTGACCACAAGGCGTGATCCCAGCCTGAAAAGGCACTCGCGCCCATGCCTTCTCAGCCTCAGGACCACGAGAACCAGGGTCACAAATCCAGGAACCAACGGTCACCCAGAACGTAAGAACCACAGCTCCCCACGCCTCTGAACCAGACACACAGACCCTTCGGGTCCTAGAACTTCACGCCTGGGAGTTGACAGCCTCCCCAACTGCCGACCTGCCCAACTGCCCGAACTGTCCTCAGCCTCCCCAACTGCCGACCATCAGACTTCCCCACTACTCACACGCCCCGGGCTCCCCCTGGGGTTCCTGGGCCAGGCAGGCTGCTGAGCCGGCTGGCCCTGCTGGGAGCCAAACCCATAGGCTCCTGACTCCATTTACAGCCCATCTATAGTCCTGGGAAGGCACGCTGCCTCTCAGTATCCACATCCATGAAATGGGAGTATAAAGCATCTACTCCTCCCACCCCACCACCACCACAGGGGCTCAGACCAGACGGCCTCATGGAGAAAGACTGTCCTCTCACTTCTGGATCACTGGGTAGATTCAGGATAGGGACCAGGAGCTGATGTGAATTGAGCCCCTATCGCGTGCTGGGCTGGGTGGGGCTGCTTTACTGCAACATCGTATCCCTCCCGGTGGCCCCCTGAGGCTGCTGTGGAATTAACCTGGCCCCGCCAGGAACTGAGGCCCGGGGCAGGAGGGCACTTGCCGGGCTCACTCTCTCCTAACTCGAGGCGTTTATCCACGTGTTTGTTGTAGAAGGTGGCACCCACACCACATAACGCTGCCCATTAAAAAAAAATTGTCTTAACGTTTATTTATTTTTGAAGGAGGGAGAGACAGGGTGTGGTGGGGCGGGGGGGGGAAGGGCAGAGAGAGAGGGAGACACAGAATCCGAAGCAGGCTCCGGGCTCCGAGCCGTCCGCACAGAGCCCGACGCGGGGCTCGAACCCACAAGCCGCGAGATCATGACCCGAGCCGAAGTCGGACGCCCAACCGACTGAGCCCCCCAGGCGCCAGCGTCACCCATTTTAAAGTGTGCAGTCAGTTCAGCAGCGGTGAGACATGCAGGCACCACCCCTACCGTGTTCCCAGACGTTTTCACCGCCCCCAAAGAGAAACCCCAAGTCCCCTGGGCAGGTCACTCCTTATTCTATTCTCCCAGGCTCTGAAACCACCAGTCTGTTTTCGGTGCCTGTGGATTGGCATATTCTGGACTTTTCGTATCGATGGCATCGCACGCTGTGTGACCTTTTGTGGCTGGTTCCTTTCACTTGGCATCCTGTTTCCCGGCCTCAGCCCCCTTGCAGCAGGTGCCAGTGCCCTTTTATAGCTGAATCCTTCTCCATCGTAAGCAGGGACCACCCTGCACGGATCCAGGCACCAGGGAGCGGACGCGGGGTTCCTCCCCACCTCTTGGCAACCGCGAACAGCACCACCGCGAACATGGGCGTGTAAGCTTTGGTCTGAGCCCCTGTCCCGCTTCTCTGGGGCACAGTCTTAGGAGTGGAATTGCTGGGTCACGTGGCAGTTTGTATAGCTTTCAGAGCGGCCCCCGAACTGTTCTTCCGCAGAGGCTGGAAAACTCATTATTTGGTTTCGAGCGCCCGGAGGAGGAGGGCGGGCAAGCTGGAAGGAGGTGGGGGTGATCTTGGCAGACCTTTGGGCAACGGCTGAGTTTCGAAGTGGCATCCAGCTTCCAGACGGCAGGCCAGGCCTGCTTAGCGAGGGGCAAAGTGTGGGAATGAGGGAGACCACCAGGGGCTCCCCAAAGCTGATGTCCCTGGCCTTGGCCTCCTAGAGCCACTGAGTTCCCTCCTCCTCCCCACTGGCTGCCGGCCCCTTTCTTGAGAGAAACGAGTCAGTGTTTTTCCAGGGCAGCCAGGCACCCACAGCCAGCTGGGAAAGTCCCCGTGTGGCATGAGTCCGCAGCACGTGCTGTAGCCAGAGTGCCCCGGCGACACTCAATCCCCACGGCCCGCCCGCCCCACTCACTAATCTGGCCAAGACCCCCCTGGGTCTCCCACGGGCACAATGGGCAGAAATGCCCGAGGCTGGCATGGAGGAAGATCATCTGGGCGGGTTGGGCTGGGAGCGGGCTGGAATCCGGGGAATTCAGCCCAAAGTAATTGTAGATGCTCAGAAAACCGACCCGGGGAAATGAGATGGATGGGAACCAGCCTCCAGGCCTCGGGCAGGAGCCCGCTCTGGATCCCGGACGCTAAAAGCCAGCTCCCCAATCCCAAAGTCTTCCAGCAGACTCCAGGCTGCAAAGCTCACTGCCTGGGGTAAGAACCCTGCTGGGGGTAGGAGCTTGGACAAATGGGTTCCGAATTGGAGGGGGGGGGATCCCCAGTGGACCGAGGGGGGATCCCAGGGGCCGACGCAGATGTTGCAGCCCTGGTCTCCCGTCTCCAGGAGCCCCCAAAGCCCCCCTGCCAGCACCCAGGTCTGGCCATGTCACTCCCCTGCTCAGGGACCATCCATAGCTCCCTAGGCTCCTTGGTGTAGAATCAGAGGCCCCCCGGGATCCGACCTCCGACCGCCCTGCCATGCCTGCCTGTGCCGGTCTCTCTGCCTTTTTCTTTCTGGCAAACTCTGCTAGCCTTGTGCCCAAGTGGAAAAGCCCCCTGAGCTCACACCCCTTGGCCCCCAGGCACTGAGAAAGCAGGTGGTGGGCATTGTCTCTCGAGTAACAACCCCCCACCCGCCCCCCACGGGCTCACAGTGGCTGTTTCCACATCCAGCCTTCCCAGCAGACCACAAGCAGGGCCAGGTCAGAGCTAAATCTGGGGCTTGGTGGGCCGGGGGGAGGGGGCAGGGGGCTCCCCCTGTAGCCGTCCCTGAGTGTTTGCAGAATGGCAAAATGGATGAACAAATGAGTGAATACTCAAAGATTACATCTAAAAGAGCTTCTCCATCTTAATAACAGAAAGGCAATCCAAGTCCAAAATGCTCAAGGGACTCGAATAGCTACTTCTCCAAAGAGCCATAAACGGCCAACCAGCACACGAGGAGGTTCTAACTCCCGCTCGCTCGCGAGAGAAACGCAAACCGAAGCCAGTGACGTGCCACCACACGGCCGCTGAGACGGCTTCAGTCACAACAACAGAAAATGACAGGTGTTGGCAGGGTGTGGGGAAACTGTGTGGCACCGACGGGAACGTAAAAGGCGGCGGCCACGTGGGCAGCCGTCAGGAAGAGCCTCGAAAATTCCCTCGGACCCAACAATTCCACTGCTTGGTATTTGCCGCCAAGACCCGAAGACAGGTGTAAATCCCCAGGGACAGGAAATAGACCAGTGGTCGCCCGGGGCTGCCGGGAGGGGACCCGGGGAGCGCCTGCCTGCCTGAGAGGCGCGTTGACAACGCGTGGCAACCAGAGAGAGGTGACGGTCACACAGCATCGTGAATGTACTAGAACGCCTCCGAGTTACATTCTTTTTTTTTATTTTTAAAAAAAATTTTTTTTCAACGTTTTATTTTATTTTTGGGACAGAGAGAGACAGAGCATGAACGGGGGAGGGGCAGAGAGAGAGAGGGAGACACAGGATCGGAAACAGGCTCCAGGCTCTGAGCCGTCAGCCCAGAGCCCGACGCGGGGCTCGAACTCACGGACCGCGAGATCGTGACCTGGCTGAAGTCGGACGCCTAACTGACTGCGCCACCCAGGCGCCCCACATTCTTTTTTTTTTTTTTTTATTTATTCAAAAAAATTGTTCAGGTTTATTTATTTTGAGAGGGAGAGAGAGAAAGAGAGTGTGAGCAGGGGAGGGGCAGAGGGAGAAGGAGCGAGAGAGAACCCCAAGCAGGCTCCGCACTGCCAGCGTGGAGCCCGACTCGGGGCTCGAACCCGTGAACAGTGACATCAGGACCCGAGCGGAGATTAAGAGTCGGAGGCTCGGCTGACTGAGCCACCCAGGCTGCCCCTATGTTATGTGGATTTTGGACACAAGTTTTAAAAACCCTGCGTACATGCAGGACTTCTGCACCCTTGGACAGGTGGGATGGGCAGAAGGGAACAAGAGGGGCCTTGCCTGGCTGATCCCCGCCTGTACGCTTCCCAGGACGTGCGGGGTGACGGAGTAGGGGACACGAGAGCCCCCGGCCACCCCCCGGCAGCCAGCGCGTGGGTCAAAGGCGAAGCAAAGGCATCAGGGAATCTATTTTGTGCCAGGAGCATAAATAATCAGATGCGGTTGCTAATTCAGAAATCGTTTCTCCACTAACAGTAGTAGATACACTTACTCCGAGCGCCCATCTTGGGCAACACGGGCCTCTGCTGGGTCTCAGTGCCCTCCCTGCATCCCCGTGTCACAGATGTGCAGACCGCAGCTCAGAGAGGCTGGGGGCCGTGCCTGAGGCTGCACAGCCAGGCTCAGAGCCCGGTCTCTGCTTCCAGAACTCAGGTGAAGGCGGCGCTGGGGTCCAGAGCCCCGCACACAGCAGGTGCATGACCAGTGCCGGTGGACGGCCTCGAGCGGAAAGCTGTGTCCACTCCCGAGTCCCCAAACACAGCTTCACATCCTTCCCTTGCTTGAAATCCTCCAAGGTCACTCATTAACCATTCCACATTTACGGACGGCTTCCGTGGCTGGTGTTGGCCGTCTCAGCCGCGCTGTCCCTTCCCCACCAACTACGGCCCACACGTTCACCGCGAGTCTGAGTGCTGCCCTCCCTGGGAAGGCCTGGCCCTGTCACACTCCGACCCTCAGCCATGCTCCTGCCACCTGGGGGGACAGGGGCTGCAGCCCTGGGCCACCGGCCCTCATCAGGAAACCGCCAGAGCGGAAAGAGGCAAAATTACGTGATAACTGAAAACTGGTGACCTGGAGGAGAGGGGAAGAGGGGGGATGGGAAGGGGGAGGAGGGGAGGAGAGGGGAAGAAGGGGGGAGGAGGGAGGGAAGGGGGGAGGGAAAGGGGAGGAGGGGCAGTGGGGAGGAGGAGGAAGGAGGGGGGAAGGGGCAGGGGGAAAGAGAGGGAGGAAGGGGGAAGGGAAGAGGGAGGAGGGTGAGCCCAGGCCGCATCCTGGAATAATCTGGAATAATCGGCAGTTTGGGAGTGAGGGCAGGCTGTGAGCACCCTGGTCCCGCCCACAGGATGGGCCTGCCTGTCACCCCCAAGCAGCAAGATCCCCACCCTGGGCGGCTTCTCAGCCCACAGCCGCCCACCCAGGTGCCCCGGGAGGGCTGGCAGGGACGTTCTGAGTGGCCCCGAGCACAGAGAAGCCGGGCTGGCCGCTCGCGTTTCAGTCATCCCCTGGCGCTGTTCAGGGGCCTCGGGACGAAGGCGGGAAGCCAGGACGAGTCCTGCAGGGACGCGCCTCCCTGCGGGTTCCCGGCTCTGGGCTCCATCAAGGGTGCCAAGGGACAATAGGAGATCTTCCTACCTTGCCAGAGGTCCCAAGGGGCCAGGGCTGCCTCTGGGACTAGGGGACGCCAGAGGGCGAGGGGCGAGGTGGCCACTGCCAGGTAGCAGGTGGTGCAGAACTGGCCAAGGGGGTGGGACGCTGGCTATGGCCTTGGGCAGGTCACCCAGCTGGCAGCCGGTGGGGCAGAGGTTAGGACACGAGCACCGGTGCGGGCCAGCTTGGTTGGAACCCTGGCTCTGACTCCTCGTAGCTGTGAGACCTTGGGTAAGTTTCCTAACTTTTCCAGGCCTCGGTTTCCACACCTGTGAAGTGGGGTGTGTCAGAGCGGCTCGGAGGAGGACACGATTCTGGCCTGTGGTGAGTGGTCCTCAAGCCTGGCCATTGTCGACCCTCCCTGGGGACCCGTTCCTGATCTCCATGCACCGAGCCACTGGGATCCAGTCCCTCGTGGGGATCAGGGACCAGCTGTGTCGATCGGGAGGCCCAGCGCTCAAACTGGCAATTCTGGAGCCGGCGGGTGGCCACATCCACCGCCACACCCACCTCGCCTGGGTCCATTCGTGGATCGGCCCTTCCCTCGGACGCAGCAGATTCAGTCTGGGCCTACGCACCCAAGTGAAGCAAACCCTCACAGTTACCACGGGACGAGCACAGGTGTCCCCAGCGCAAACCGGGAACCACAACCCCGGTGTCCGTCCGTCCGTCACCAGCAGAAGGACACAGTTTGGCACGTGCACACGGCGGGAGGCTTTAGCAGTGACAAAAGGCAAACAGCTTACGCGTGAGCCAGACGGGAGGAATGGCCCAGACCACGCAAAACGCACCTTCAACATAGAGGCCAGAAGTTACCCTTAGCTGGGGGGGGGGGGGGGGGGGGGGGGTTGGGGACGGACCGGGAGGGGCCCACGGGAGTCTTCTGGGTTCCAGACTGTTCCCTCTCCCAAGCTGAGAAATGGATTACATGAGCGCCCGCATATGTAAAAAACGCACCAAGCTGTCCACTCGAGACGTCTGTACGTTATGCACGTTATATCTCAACCAAAAAGCAAAATATTGGAATACAAACTTCATAGTGAAAATGCAGTACAAACTCAGAGTGAAAACTCCAAGTTTTCTCACAGAAATTAAAGTAAATACACTTAAGAAATACAATACGGGGGCTTCTGGGGGGGGGGTGCTCAGTCGGTTAAGCATCCGACTCTTGGTTTCGGCTCAGGTCGTGATCTCATGGTTTGGGAGATCGAGCCTCGCGTGGGACTCCGTGCCGACAGCACGGAGCCTGCTTGGGATCCTCTCTCTCCTCCCCTCCCCATTTGCACACACACGCGCGCGTGTGCTCGCTCACTTTCTCAAAATAGATACACATTTTTTTTAAAAAGAAATAACATGAGCATTACATATCAACCCGTCATGCCCTGTCTGTGTGTCCCCTGAGGGGTGCCAGCCCCTCCCGAAGCAGCTTGTGGAGGCCACTGCCCGCTCACCAGACGGTGCCCTCCTGCTCTCAGCCTGCACCTGGCCCAGTGCTCTCGGCCATCCCTGCTGGCCAGCCCTGTGCCCAGAGGGGCTAGGCCCACCAGTGGGGCCAGGTCCGGCCAGGCAGCCTCCCAGTGCTGTCCGAGGCTGGGAGAGGACAGAGCTCCGGGCCGAGGCCACTCTAGCTAAGACCCCGTCTTGGTCTGGCCCCACTCCTGCCAAAGCCCAGCCTGGGGGCCTCCTGGGGGCAGCCTCCCTCCTCCAGCTTCCTCAGGTAACAACGTCTGGGGCACCTCACCGCCAGGGAGCCTGAGGCCCAGAGAGGAGTCAGATGGGGGTGTCAGTGGGGAGCCCGGGATCAGAGCTGTGCTGTCCAGCCACCTGCTGAGTAGCTCAGGGAGGGTGGGAGGGAACAGGGGTTGGGACCCACCCTTCCCACCCCGCGACTGGTCAATGCCTCATCATCCCTGTCCCTGACCCCCAAGACAGCTGGGGGGTGGTCACTTGTCTACCTGGAGAGCCTTCCTCCTCCATCCTCCAAAGGGCTTTGATCCCTTGTGCGTTGCCAGTGGCGCGACACGCTCTGCCTCTTTTGTTCAAGAGCCAGAGAGAGGGGCACTTGGGGGGCTCGGTCGGTCAAGCGCCTGACTCTTGGTTTCGGCTCAGGTCATATCTCACGGTCCGTGAGTTCGAGCCCCGCGTCGGGCTCTGGGCTGATGGCTCGGAGCTTGGAGCCTGTTTCCGATTCTGTGTCTCCCTCTCTCTCTGCCCCTCCCCCGTTCATGCTCTGTCTCTCTCTGGCCCAAAAAAATAAATTAAAAAAAAAAAACGTTGGGGAAAAAAAAAAAAAGCCAGCAAGAAATCATGTCGTTGCGAGCCCAGGACCGCGTGGCAGACGGGCCTCTCAGATCCCAAGGAAGCCTCGAGCCCTCTGATCCATGCACAGGGCCCTAAAACTATGGCCACGGATGTGGCCGAGTGTCCTGAGGAGGCCGCAGGACCCAGGCACCTCGACCTCAGTATTCCATTTCTCCTACAAATTCCCCAGCAACCGACCCCACAAACCACAGCCCAAGCTCGCGATGCCCCAGCAGAGGGGACCCGGCCCCACCACGGCGGGGACCCCGTGCCAGGCCGGTCACCATCCTCTGTACCCTCTCTCTGGCCTGAGCAGCAGCCGCATTGCAGCCCACCCCCCACCCCAGGCTCCTGGGTCGGAGGAGCCCCTGCCCCGAACCAACCACAGAATCCTGGGAATGTTCCCTAGGCTGGGACCAGGACGGCACGCCATGACACAGACGCAGCATCCAAGTACTTCCCAGAACTCAGACCTCATGACGGAGCTGGACCTCAACATCCCAGACTCACCACCCCCCACAAGCCGCAGGAGCCGGAGGGGGGGACGTCTCCCCCTCCCTGGGTCCTCCCGGTCTCCCCACGTCCTCAGGTGGTAGGCACCGCTTTTAGGAAGGTCAGCAGTGATAAGAAAGGGTTTCCCCACCCTCTGCCCTCCGGGGCCGCCCACCTCCCTGCCCAACACAGCGGGACGGCGGCCTCGGAGCCTGAGCGGGGCTTCTGGGTGCTGAGCTGCCCCGGCTGCGGGTGTCAGCCACGAGGGTGGCCCCAGGCACCCCCTTATCGCTCCCTCTCCGCCCACATCACTCCGTACCCCGCCGCCCCTGCACCTTCCTTCTCCTTCCAGACGCGCCGTAGAGCCCCTCCTCCACAGACCCTTTCGCCCGCCTGCCCCCCCAGGGGGCCGGGGGGTGCTTGACCCCCTCAGGCTTTTCCGAAAGCTATCTGGGGTAGGGTTTGTCCGCCCCCACCGGCTGTGAGCTCCCCAGCGCAGGGATCCCCGCACACGGCCTAGCACCCTCCCCAGCCGTGAGCCGGCCTTGACCGTGAGCCCCCACCCCGCCCCAGCTCCCCGGGAGGTGGGGACAGGCTGGCCGGGCCTGGGCCGGATCCCCGGTCTCCCTCTGGGGCCCCATCCCTGGCCCTGGCCTGGCTGCCCACAGCTCCTGCAGCCCACGCTCCTGGCCCGGGGCGCTTTATAACTCTTCCTTCTCGGGCATCCTCCGGCAAAATATTTGAAGAATGTTCTAATTATCTGCGATCAGCCAGGGAGGCGGGCCTGGGTCCACTTGTCCAGGAAGTAACTTGGCAAATACCTGGGAAGATGGCAGCCGGCCCCCACGCCCACCTAAAGTGGGTCCCCACCAGCGTCTCCCTCAGGTGGGCAGGGGTCGGCCCAGCCCTTCCCGGAAGAGGCTCTTCTCCGGCTCCGGAGCCCAGCAGTCCCGCGGGGCAGCGGCCGGTGTGGCCTCGGTGCTCCCCCACGTCAAACGGGGATAAGAATGTCTGCCAGGTCTGGGGTCACTCTGCAGACCACGCCCCCCTCCAAGCCACCATCACAGTGCCAGAGCTTGGGACCAGCAGGGTCCCCGCAGCCTTCCCCTGTGGGGAGGAGCGGGACAGATTGGAACGGCCGGGGCCGAGCTGGACACAGCTGGTGCAAAGGCCCGGTGGTGTTCAGCCCACCTGTCCTGGCGTTCCTTACACCTGCTCGTCTGCTCGTCTTCCCCTGCTGGGGCTCTAGGCTCAGTTCAGTGGGAGGCATGGGGCTTGGGGACCTTCCCGGACCTCACTGCTCTGAGGCTCAGTGTTCCAATCTGAAAATGGGGCCTAACAGCCCTGTTTTGGCAAATGGCTTCTCCCCCTGCTGGCCTGGGTGGGAAGAACTTCGAAGGGGGTTGGGGGGCCCTGCAGGGGAGGGACAAGCCAACATGACCACCCTTCCTGAGTGGCGTCCCCCACACTGTCCCACCTCACCCCCACTGCACCCTTTATAGATGAGGACACTGGGGCTCTGAGAGAGCACCCCGAAGGGAGCTTCATGGGTGGTGGGCAGGGGGGGTGTCCCAGAGAGAGGGCCGGAGGCAGGAGGGGGCTCAGCTGGGAAAGAAAGCCATCCCTCTGCCCCTTCCTGCCCTGCCCAGGCCTCAGTTTCCCATCTGCGCGTGTGGTGAGGGAGTGAAGCGACAATCTAGGTACCTGTGGCTGCGTCCTAAAGAGGGTTCTCTGGGCTTGGGGTCCTGGGTTGGAGGTCTGCTCGGCCGCCGACTCTCACTGGGCTCAGTCTGCCCATCTGTCCGATGGGCAGAACAGCCCCTGCTCGTAGGTGGGGCGCGTGCAGGCCGGCTCCCTCCGTGGGTCCTGCCTGCTGCAATCTTTCCAGCCCACTGCCCGGCTCAGCTCACTGCCCGCAGTGTTCCCGGGGAAGAGAGCGGAGCGTCCACCTGCTCCCTCGCGCCCCCGGCGGGCGGCTGCCCGCCCGCCCGCCCTCCCCGCATAGCTGGCATTCCTGGCCTGGCATTCTGGGACCCCACCCTGGAGAGAAACCAGGCATCCTGGGAGAAAGCAGGCGGTGGACGGGGGTCTCGGGCGGGGCCGAGGCTGCCAGAGATGGGCCAGCACAGCCCGGGGGTTCTGTCTATCCTGTGCCCGGTTCGGGGAGCTGACGGATGGAAGGGCATAGGGTCTGGAGGGTCCATCCAGCCCCCATACCTGCTAAGTCAGTGAAATCAGAACCCCATTCACTCACCGTGACCCCCAAACCCCAGGTCATTGACCTCCAGCCTCAGACCCTTCCAGATCTTTATTGGGCAGGCGGGACCCGTCGTGACCCTCCTGGGCTCAGGTCACACTGACCAGCAAGGCTAGAGGCACCCAGACCCTCCCAGCAGCCAGGTCCAGCTTGGTGCCTCTTCCTCCGAGAAGCCTGCCCCGGTGTCTCCTCTGTCCTCCCTCCCCGCGTGCTCACATCTACGCCAGCCTCCCGAGGGGGCTGCTGGGGGGCTGACCTTCAGCGACACCTGTCCTGGCCATGGACACACTTCCGGCTCTTTCTGCTATACTCTGGACCTTCCCAGGCCTTGACCCTGACCTGTGTCCTCATTTTCCATGGTGCAGATGGGGACGCCGACCCGTGGCAATGGAAGCCACGTCGTGAGCTGAGGCCCGAGCAGGGACGAGACCCCTAGCCCTGGCCTTGGCCTAGGCCCTAATACCCCAGATCTGTCAGACCCTGGGGCACCCTGCAGGCTGGGTGACCGGGATGTCAACCTGAAGCCTCAGGACAGGTGGATGGACAGCCAGGCAAGGGGAACAGGTGGGAGGGAGCTGGCAGGGAGTCTGGCCCATGGCCAGGCTGGCAGTCTGGGCGCCTGATGGGTCGGCCAGCACCTCAGCCTTCCTGGCTGCTACAGACATGGTCTGAGCAGTGGGGTCAGGGGCTGAGTCCCCACAGGTAGAGGACACTGAGAAGTCTCCTCTGTGCAGACGCCAGGCCAGGGCTGAGCTCCCGGTCCTGGGGCTGTGCCTCCGGCCAGCGCCCCAGAGGGGCCCCCTTCCGGGACTGGATGGCGGCGGGGGCCTGCCTGGGCCACACAGCACCGCAGAGCAGAGAACGAGCCCGGCCCCACCCAGGCTCTCCCCAGTTCCACCGCCCTGCCATCTGCTCTCGTCAAAACCGGGGACCCCTCTGGGCCAGGACACCCCAGACGTGGCTCGCTCACCACCCACCTCCCTTTCTGAGCATCCCACTGCTCCCTCTGAGAATTCTGGGCCACCGGGGCCACCCCAGCCAACCGCCTCGGCTTGGATGCCTCACGGGACAGGGTGCTCACCCCTGCCCCGGAGCAGCCCACTGCACCCCTCACCAGCCTCGCACCCCCAGTACACCTCCCCGGGGCTCAGCAGCCCCCCACCCTCGCCCTGCCTTAAGTGAGTGGCCTGGAGTCCTGCCCCACCCCTCCTTTCCACAGCCTCCACCTCTGTCCAATGGGATCGTCACACCTTACTCCCTGCCTCGTGGTTCTTGGACCTGCCCGAAGGGAAATAAAGGAACGAGGCGGGTGCAGCTTCACCCCTCCAGGAGCCACAGCCGTGAGCAAAGCCCGATCACGCAGGGGTGGCCCAGGCAGGGTCTGACACAGATGATACGCTGGGGCCTTGGGGCAGCTCTCAGCCCTCGGCCCAGCACCCCTTCCCAGACGCTGACCAACAGCAGTCTCCACCTGGCATCTCCAGGGCCCGTGCCCTCGGGGTCCCCCACGCCCTGCGTGAGGGGCCAAGCCTGAGTGCCCTGAGCTACTGGGGACAGGGTGAGCCTCCAGAGCCAGGCTGCCACCTCCCTGTCCCGTGCTCCCGTGACACTAGCCCACCCTGCCACCCCGCGCACATCCTCCCTGGGCACCCTCCGCAGGCCGGCCGCTGGCACCCTAGCCTATCCCACGAGCCTGGGCCGTGCCCGCAGGTGACTCTGCCGGGGCTGTGAGGGGCGCTTGGCCCCCAGGTGCGGCCAGCTGGCACCTCAGCCCACCACAGGGCCTCACATGGGTGGGTGGGCACGCAGGACGGGCCCCCAGGGAACACGGGGATGGCAGGTGATAGAAGCGGCTGCTTCCAAAGGGGGGGGGGGCGTGTCGGCAGCACCTGGAAATTCCCCGTGTTCCCCGCCAGTGATGCAGTCACCCTGGGAAGACGTGAGTCAGGGAGCCAGGAAGTCCCCCCCCCACCGGCCCATCCCCCCCCCGGCCCCCCCCCCCCGCTGTGCCTGCCCACAAGCACTGGGGGCCAGCACACCTGGGGCCCGGAGGCCTCTGCCATCCACTGGGCAAGAGGATCCTGACCGGGTCAATGGGTCTTGCCGGGACGCAGACACGGGAGCAGCCATCTGACCATTCACGGTGTTTATTGGGCACCAACTTAGCGCCGAGTGCTGTGCGGGGTCCTGGGTGCTGGGGTGGGGGTGGGGTGGGGGCCAACCCGAAACCGCAACCATTTGTGGGCAGAGGGCCCCTCGCCCGCACTCTGCCCCCAATTCACCCCGTAGGCCCTGCCTTGGGGAATCTTGTCCCTCTGCTCTGCCCCACCTGCATCAGATATGGGGGGGGGGGGACAGGGGCAGGACCAGCCCCCTCCCCACTTCCCTGGCTTGGTCCACCCACGCCCACGGTCCTTCCTGAGCTCAGGATGAAACTGCTCATCCCTGCCCTGCTTAAAACCTTCCCTCCCGTGGCTCCCCACGCCCGGGGCTGCCCCCCACCCCAGCGCTGTGACCCCACTCCCCATCCCCCCCTGCCCGCCCCACAGCCATCCACCCCTCGGCCGAGAATGCCACTCTCCCCAGCACGTTCTTCAGGGCCCAGGTCTCCCCTGACCCACCCTCACTGCAGCTGGGATAGCGGGTTAGCGGCCCCTGCCGTGTAGGGCACCGCAGGGCTTTGGGTAAATGACAGGGAAGGAAGTCCCCATTACACCCGCTGACACGGCCAGCCTTGTTCACCGGGCCGGGGGCTGCCGGAACCGCTGTTGTGAAGGGCAAGTTGAAGGTGGAGGCAAGGGCTGGAGAGAAGGGGAGGCGGGGAGAGCAGGGGCCCTGCAGCGTCCAGCCCCATCACCCGCACGGACAAGCCAAGGCAGAACAGGGCGGTGGTGTCCCCAAGGCTGCCTGAAGTCCATGGCATGAGGCAACGATTCACGTGCTGACCCAGCGGAGGCCATGAGCTGGCCAGCTGGGACCACCTTCTCTCTCCGCTCAAGCCGGCCTCAGAGCCCCTTGGGTTAGCAGCCCGGGGCAGAAATCTGAGGTGCTCTTGGTTCCCGCACCCACCCCCTCCCCAAGGAAAGCTGTCCCTCTGGCTCCGAATCTGAACGTGTGGAGGTAGGGACAGGGGAAGAAAGGGGGGGGGGGGGACAGAGACAGAGAGAGGGCCCTCGCTCAGCGCCTCATGACGCCTGGCCATTAGATAATTCTAACCAGCTGGATTAGTTGGTCTCTCTTCCCACTCGAGGTCACGGACAGTGAGCGAGAAGGAATCGGCAGCACGGCCCTGAGAGCCGGACGGACCTGGGTTCGAATCCAAGCTCAGCCCCCTTGCGTGCGACCTAGGGAGTTACTCGGCGCTCTGACCCTCGTAATCCCCACTTCACCACCTCCCAAGTGGGTGGCCACCCCAGCTGGCGCGCACCCATCAGTCCGGTGACAGAAGGGCCCCTCCGCGAGGACCTGAGTCTTCCAGAAGTAGGATGCAGAGCCCTGGGCCCCCCCGTCAGGAGTCTGCCGGGCGGGCAATCCTTCTGGAGGAGCGTTTCCTCTGGGCGCCTAAGTCTCAGCTCTGGACCCCTCGGCGTGGTGGGCCCCGCACCCTGCAGCAGCACCAACACCCGCTTCATCGGAAGGGGGGAGGCGGGGGGGGATCCAGATACCACCCACCTTGTCCCAAGGCTCCTTCCCTCAGGGGCCCTGCCTGTTCGCAGCTCCCGCTGGGCACAGGCTCCAGCACAGGGAACCTCTCTGGAGGAGGGTCAGAAACCGGGGTGGCCTTGGGGGTGGGGTTCTGCCACAGGTGTTTTCGGGATGGGGCCACCAGGAGGTGCCGATGCCCGGGGAGCTGCGGCCGGGGAACGTGGCGCTGCTCCCGTCCCGCTCAGGGTCAGCGGGAGGACGGCCACTCGGGCTGCACGGCCTTAGTGCATATGCCACACCCTCAGACGGAGCATTTCGTGGCATCGTCGGTGCTCAGAAGCCACCGGCTCCGGCGTGACCTCTCTGGGGCCTCCGCATCCTCGGTCACCGTGGGGGCCGACCCCTCGGCCGCCTGGCACAGAGGCCCCGTGAGTGCTGGCTCCCTTCCAGGCGGGGCCCTGGCCCAGCATCTGCTTGTATGCTTCCAGCGCCGGGGAGCTCACCGCTTCCCTGCCAACCGCAGACTGGCCCAGGCCTGGGGCCCCCCGCTCGGAGGGCGAGGACACCCCGCATTGAGGGCAGGACTGGCAGGGGCCCCAGGCAGGCTGAGCGGCTCCGGGGACGGAGGCCGGGAAGATGGAGAAAGGGAGGAGGGAGCGCACCTGTGCCCACCCCCACCCTGCTAGCCAGCCCAAGGGGAGGCCCCAGCCCCGCGCCAGGGAAGGAGGACAAACGGCCGTTTTGTCCTTGGCCAGCGGGCGGCCCGCACCACACAATGACCCTTTCATCAGGCTGAGGGAGCCCCGGGCCGAGGTTTCATCTGACAAGAGAGGGCTCCCGGCCTCTTGTCCCTTGCTGGGGGAGCAGGGGGCGGGGGTGCCGAGCCCTATCTGAGCCGGACCCAGGGCCAGGAAAAGTGGAGGCTCCGAGGCAGCTTGCTGAAGCCCCTCCATCTGCCCTGGGGCGAGACAGGCCCCGAGAGGGGCGCCGTTCAGGCACCCCCCCAGCCTGAGCCGACAGAGGGTCTGGGTCTCCACAGTCAAGACCTCCCCTGCCACCACCCTCAGACTCTGCTCAGCCTAGTCTGATGACAGAGCCTTGGGCCAGGCCCCCAGTAGGGGTTCCGGGCTCCCCACAGGCTGCAGAGCCCCAGCCCCCTGCCCCCGCCGAAGGCTGGCGCGAGGCTCGGGGGGACATGGCCGGGGTGGAAAGGCAGGGGCAGGGAGTGTGATTTGCTAGGCTGTGGTCAGTGGCCCTGGAAGAGCCAAATGTGCAAATAATGTGCAGTGAGGGCCTCAAAAATGACCTCCCTTCGTGATGGTCTGCTCCCCGAAGAGCATCTCTCCCTGGAGGATGAGACCTAGGGATCGGGGGACGCCTTTCTCTGTTGGAGCATTTCTCCTCAGAGGCAGAGCGATTCTGGGATCGGGGGTGGGGGGGTGGGGGTTGTTCCTCTGGGACCTGTGTGACCTCGACGGGCCTCCCCGCGGGGCCCCCACAACCCATCTGCCTGTCTCGGCAAGGTTCCATGAGGCTCTCTCAGGAGGACCCCTGGGCGAATGCGTTCTTCTTCTTCCAGAGTCTCTCTTGTGTTCCAGCTTACTGTCTAGGCAACTCCTCCCCTTATCTAGGCACCGCCTCCTCCAGGAAGCCCTCTTAGACCCCCCCCCCCCCCCCCCCCCCGCACACAGCCACCACACCTTCCGCTGCTTCATGGGTGGCCAGCCTCCCTGCTCCTCGTGGCTGAGCAGTGTCATCTCTTGAGCACTTACTGTGTACCCAGCACCCGGCTGAGCACGTCTCTGCATCGGCTTTCTGGATCCTCACAGCCACTCTAAGACGCCTGGGTTCCAGTGCTGGGACACAGGGAGGCTACGGAAGGCACCCCGACAGTAGGAGGAGGAACAGGGATGGGACCCCGGATCAGGGAAGATTCCAGGGAAACTCGGTGAGAAAATGCAGGCCTCCACGTGATGCCGGGCCACACCGGGACCTGGAGGAAGGGCATGGGGACCCGCCTTCCCCTCCTGGCCCTTCCTCCCCCAACACACACACAGAGGGTCGAATGGGGTCATCTCCGGAGGCTACCCCCCCCCCCGATTAGTGGTCGCCGAGCTGTGCCCACACGGCAAGTCTCCTGGGGCGCTTGTGATCGGACAAACTCCCATCTCTCCAGCCCACGCCCTGGAGGTTCCCGGTGCTAACCACCCCCCCCCCCCCCACCGCGTGCCCATGCCTTTCGATCCCAGCGGCTTGAGGGCCCAGCCAAGTGACGGATGAGGAGACTGTGGCCCAGAGAAGCCCGTGGACCTGCTCGAGGCCACACAGCAGAGCTCTCCTCCAACCTGGACAGACGCAGCCTGCAGGCGGGGAGCGGCCCCTCCCAAGGCGACACCCGTCCACGCTAAGCCGGGCGGCCCCCCATCTGCTGCCACACAGGCCCCGATGCCAGGGGAGGGGGCCTGATTCAGCAATGCCCGCCCCCCAGGGCCCTGCCCACGGGGTTTCTGGGGCTGCGGCTGGCACCACCAATAAAGCCACAGCGGCAGAACCGGGAAGAGGTCCAGCCTCGGCAGGGCAGTGGTGAGCGCCCCCCGCCCCCCCCACGGCCAGGTGGTCGGTGAGTAACCGCCCCGTCACCCATGACTCACTCAGCTCCCCAGAGCGGGCGGTCACCATGAGAGGCTCGCACCGGAAGACCTGGGGGCATCACTGCAGCCAGCCTCCACATCTGGGAGTGGAGGCCAAGACCGGAAGGGACCTGCCCAGGACAGCAGGCCAGCCCGGTCCTGGCACAAGGCCCCCACACCAGCTGACTGGCACCGCAGGCCCTCTTCTTGGCCTGCGGCCCCCCACCTGCCCTCCCTTGGGCCCTCACTGACCCCCCCCACCCCCACCCCCGGCCCCGGAAGCTTCTGCTCCGACAGCAGTGGCACAGAGAAGGGTGAGGCCGGCCAGAGCTGCCTCCCACCGCCAGCCAAGCTCAGCATCAGGCGGGAGGGCTCAGGGCCCTTCCAGGCCAGCACACCCGTCCGACCCAATCAGTGGCAGGGGCCCAGGCATGCATCTGGGATTCGCTATGCACGGACCACAGCCCAAGACAGGGAGCTGGGAGAGCAGCCCAGATGAAAGGGGCAGGATCAATTGTCCACCAGTGTCTGTGATCCCGGCAGTGGGATGCCTTCTGGAAAGTTCTCTGGAGCAGAAAGAAGCCTCCGCCCGGGGCCCCTCCTGCCCCTGGCATCCTCAGATCCCACGGGGCTGACGGTGCCAAGTATCCCTGCGGTACGGAGGTGGGCTTCCCGCTGACCCCGAGCCGTTCTCTGAAGCACGTCCACGACGGCCACCTCACCTGCACCCAGGCCCCGGCTCGTAGCCACCCACGAGGTCCCTCTCACCAGTGCCGTTTGCACCGCAGGGGCTCTCTCCCGCCCATGGCATCCTCCCCACCCAGCCAGCCCTGTGCCCACCCAAACAGGGCAGGGAGGGAGGCAAGGTGGAAATCCCAGAGATGTCATGGTCCCCTTCTCTTGCTCCTGGGGACACCTTACTTGGTCTCTGCTCAGGGACAGCCTGGCCTCGGCACTTCCTCCCTCCCTTCTCCCCACCCAGGGGACTGAAGGGCAGGCAGGCTGGGGTTGGGGCAGGGGTGCTGAAGGTAGGGCCGGCTGGGGGGGGGGGGGGCAGAGTCCGCTTTGCTGTCTCCCATCACCTACTCTGGACCCCAGCACTGCCCCGGGAACGTCTGGAAAACTGTCGCCTTCGGAGAATTTTCCCCAACAAAGCTGGCAGTGAACACGCAGGGAATGAGCCTGTGTGGGGACAGATAGCAGTCACTGCAGGCCTGGACTGGGGGAGCCAACCCCGGAGGAAAACTTGGGGTCTACGGATACAGACGGGCCACCACCTGTGGCACCCCTCACTGCTGCCTTGGTCTCGTCCCCTACAGCTCCTGAGCCCCCTGCCCACCTCCCCCTCTCAGATTCCTGCTCCAGCCACCACGCCCCCCCCACCCCGGGATTCCTACCCCTGGCCATCTCCCCATAATGCCAAACCTCAGCCAGCTGCTTCCAAAAATGATTTCTTAAAGCATAATAGCTGATGCTTCTCTAGTTTTAAGATTGAGATGCGGGGTGTTTAGGGGAGGGGGAGGCTTCCCGACCTCTGACCTCTGAGAACTGGAGGCGGGGATTCCAAGGCCCCCCTTGGTTGATCCATTTCACCCGGAGGAATGCCACAAAGCAGGACTCTCCCGGCCCGCCACTTTGTTACCCTGATTCCTCAACGATCAGGCGGTCCCCATCCGGCCCCTTGCCCTGCCTGGGGCGGCCTGCCACCCCCCCCCCCCACTCCTCTCCCCAGGCGATGCTTCTGCAGCCGGGGCTGCCCGCCGGGCCTGGAGCGCTCTCTGCGCCTGGACCTTGTAATTATGTCCCACAGCCCGGGAAACCGCGGGCCTCGCAGCATCTGGCTGTGGTTGCGAACTTTTGTTTCAAGATGCGCGACTATTTATAGAAGGAAAACTGGTAGGATAGTAATTTCCTAGGAGCTGGAGGAGAAATTGGCTGCGCCTCTATTAAAAGGGGGTGGGGGCGCGGCGATTTATTAGGACTGCGGCCGCGAGGAGGCGGGGGTGGCGCAGGGAGCGGGAAGACAGCGCCTGCCCCCTCTGGCCGCGTTAGGCGACCCCGGACGTGGCCCGCGTGTAAAGGAGGGGGAGGAGGAGGGGAGCAGGGGAGGGGAGGGAGAGCTAGCTCTGAGGTTTAATCAGTAGCATCCAGCTTAAATTCCCCCAAACGGCGGTTCCATAAATCAAACTTCTTTTTAAATCGGAGGCCAGAGCATATGCGTCCCATTAGGAATCGGGCGAAGCCACTGCTGCGCCGACGCGCCCCCTCGGCTCCCGGGCCCGGCCGGGCCCTGCCTGGAGCTTCCCGGAGCCCGGTGGGCGCTGCCCGTCCCGACGCACACGCGCGCCCACGCTCCGCGCGCTGCCTTGGCCCGGACCCCAGGGCGCACCTCGGCCAGCCGCACGCGCGCTGCGTGTCCCCCTCGCCCCAGGTGAGGAGTCACCCGTCGCTGGGTCTGGCCGCTCAGCGCGGCAGGAAGGCGCGGGAAGCCGCAGGCACCACCGAGGACAGCTTGGGCGCTGTCTGGCGGGGCGCAGCGTGCACGTGTGCGCCTGTGGGTACGCGGGGGAGCGGGTGCGTGCGTGCGGCTCTCTCGAGTGCGGCGCAGCCGTGCGGGCCTCGCGGACTTATAAAGGAGAGGGGCTATCCCGCTGGTCCAGGACTCGGGTGGGACGCGCAGGGAATCCCCGCGCCGCCGCGCGCGCTCCGGCCCTCGCGCTCCGTGCGCGCAGTCTGGTCCGCCCCGGCGCTAGGGCCTCTCGCGGGTCCCGCTCTCTCTGACCCCACAGCCGTCATTTCTCACTGCTGCAGCCGCCCCCCAAGCCCTCCACCTCGGCGGCTCAGGCCGAGGAGACGACCCAAAGTCCCCGGGCTGCCGAGCGCGTCGGGCACCCGGTGCCCCGCCCAGAGACTCCGCTGCCGAGCTTCCTGCCCGTCCGGCTCCAGCGCTGGAGGCCGAAGACCGGGCTCTCCCCACCCCGCCCACCCCGCGTGCGGCCCGCGGCACTCACAGGTAGCTGCCGCTGGACAGGATCAGAAAGATCTGCGGGCAATACACGGAGAGGAGCGCGCCGCGCGGAGACAGCAGGAGCATGGTGGGCCGGCGCTCCTGGAAGGGCTCGGCGGGCCCCGCGGGCGGCGCGCCTGGGCCAGCTGAGGCCGGGGTCTCCGCGGCCCTCCCCGAGGTGGGGCGGCGACACCAGGCGCTAGGCACCCGGGCGCGCGGGCCCCGGCGCAGGATTCGTCCGTGCCCCGCCGCCAGGGCCGAGCATCGCGTTGCAGCTGGGGCTGGGACGGCGGCGGGCGCTGGGGCTGGAGCGCGGGACCGGGGGACCGGCAAGTGGGTAGCGGGTGCGCCTCGGCGGCCGTCTAGCCCTCCGTCCGTCGGTCGGTCGGAACCGGCTCTGTCGCTCGCTCTGGCTCGAGTCTCCAAGTCTCTCGAGGCGCGCAGCTGCCATTGGACGGGCCGCCCCTACATCCGCCTCCTCTGCGGGCGGGTTTTTTAAAGGGGAGGCTGACCGGAGCGTGCGACAGGAGCCGCCCCCAAGGCTTGCCCAAACTGCCTAGGCCCGTACCCCCCCCCTTCCCCGCCCAACTTCGGCGAACCACACAGCTCTGGCCGGTTCTGGAAGGTGCACCTGGGGGAGGGGGGGGAGGCACCAGCGGGATAACCGCGCGAGGGCGTGCGCTCCTCTTGGGGGGCTGTGCTCGGCAATCTGTTCTCCTGTTCGCGTACATGTCCCTGCATGTGCCTGTGTGTGCCCGCGGGAGCGTGGGCGCGTCTGAGGGCGCAGGTGTGTGCTCACAGATGCACTGTGTGCGCTGTACCTCTGCCCGCGCGCGCCCCTGGGTTTGGTTAGGCGGGTCGTGAGTCGCTCGCTCTCGGGCTAACCCACCAGGCCCAGCCAGGCAGGGCTCACCTGTGCACATGCGCACTGGTGTTTCTGTAGGGTCCTGCCTCGGCGCCTCTTGGGAGGGGCTGAGAGCGAAGAAGGCACCCCTGGTTGGTGCACAGAGGCCCCCAGCTCTGGCTTCCCCATCTCGCTTCTTTTGCTTTCTTTGGAAGCGTTGGTTGGAATAGGTATCGGGGAAGCAGATCCGCAAGGATACGCTTTCTAAACAATCCTCCTTCTTCCAGTGAGTTTTGTTTTAAAGGCCAGAAACTCACCTCCTGTTTGGAGGTTTTGAGTCCCACCTCCTATTGTCTGCCAAGCCTGGCTACATACGAGTGATCTTCTGGATGCAGTGTAGACCCCCATCAGCTGGGGCGAAAGCACCAGGCAGGGGAGGGGACAAGAAAAGAGAGGTCTGTGTGATATGGCCAAGGACCCCGGGCTTCTAGACCTGGCATGGAGATTCACCCCCCGCACGCGTCCAGAAGGAGGGGGCTGTCTCCTTCACCTCTTTCCACTGGGCCCCTCCCCCAGGGGGAGGAGGCAGGAACGGAGCTGGGCTCATCCTGGGACTTCCTGTGACCCCACTTTCAGTGGGCAGAGGGGTGCCCAGATTCCAACGGCTTGTCCCTGCCCCGGCTTGGCCTCCTCCAAGGGCTGCCGCTTGGAGCGGGCTCGGTCCCCGGGTGAGGAACCGTGACTCCCCAAAGCCGTTTGTTTCGAAATTGCTGAAAATCCAAGACAGAACTCCTCTTGGGGCCCGGATCGCCAAAGGGATTGTGAGGCCTGAGTTCTCCATTTCTGCTGGCCTGAACCCCCCCTGCCCCCCCGGGGGCTTCACGTCAATGCGTGTGCCGGAGTGGGGGAGGTTCCCAGTATACATCGAAAACACACACACACAGGAGTGGGCAGAGGGAGGGGGGCTGTGATCACAGGATACCCCCCCAACACCCAGTGCAGACAATCTCTGACATTTGGTTAGAACTTTTGGGGCCCTAATAGCCCAACTCCTGGGATTCTGAGGCCCTGAAAGACACTCTCTGGAGGAGTCCCCAGGGCGCGGGCAGCGGCTATGATCCCGAGGTCATTAACAATAAGAAGAGCTTGACTGGTGCGCACAGGTGTTTATTGGGCCCCACCCCTACCCCCAGGACACAGGCACCCAAGACTAATCTTCACGGTACGGTGAAGGAGGTGCTACTGTGACCCCATTTTGCAGATGAGGGAGGCAGACCCGGGGAGATTAGAGCGCTTACCCAAGGCCACCGATGAGTGAGGGGGAGGGGGGAGCCAAAACCTCACCCTGAATGCACTGGGCTCCCAAGTCATTAGCCCCTCAGGTCACATCTGGGCCCAGCTCCCGCCTCCTCCGGGCTTTGTGCAGCCAAGGTGGCTTGCAAAGAAAGCAAAGCCCCCAGCTCCAGTTCGGGTGGGCAGGGGCTGCCCTACTGGCAGAGGCAGAGCCCCTCCCCTTAGCAGATCCCAGGGCGGCTCCCTGGCTTTCCTGGGATGTGGTTCTGCAGGGGTGTGGGGACACTAGATTTTCTCCTCTCCCCCCAGGAGTGGGAGAGCGCGTGTTTCAGGGGGCACAGCAGAGGGAGAAGCCTCCCACTCCAGGGCTCCGGAGGGGGCTGGTGCAGAAGGCAGAGTCTGGCTCTCTTGCCCACTCCCAGAGAGGCGGGCACCGTGCCTGGGCACACAGGCTGGTCTCTCTCTACTCAGACACCGGCCACCATCGTGTTCAGGATGGCCAGAGCTGAAGTCTCCTTCACAGAGGGCAAAGGGAGGCCCAGGAAAGTGGGGAGAGGGAAGCCACCATCAGTCGGTAGCTGGACCCGGAGGTCTCAGAGCCCTGCAGCCAGCCCTGGGAGCCCAAGTCGGTGGCATCAGGATCTCCTTCCGCTGCCTGGGGTGGGGAGTGAGGGTCCTAGAGCCCACAAGCTGGGGGTGGATGTTCTTTGGGGTGGCTCCCGTTTAGGAACTGGTGTCAGGGTGTTAGGAGGAGTGGTCAGTGGTGGAGGCCAGAGCCAGTCTGAGCTCTGCCACTGACCCTTGGGGACAAGCGACTCGGCCTCCCTTGCTCAGTTTCCTGATCCTTAAAACGGGAGCTTAATCTAGGATCGCCAGGAGCCGACGAGGCCTTAGAGCTGAGAACCGGGTAGCACAGAGAGAGGAACTGCGGGGGCTGCTGGGGATCCCCAAACCGGGCCTCCCTCCCAACCCCCACCCCCTAGCGGACTCGGTGCCGGCACCCTCACCGCCCATAAACAAACACCCAGGGACACAGCGCGGACACCCAGACCCACCACAAACAGAGCCACCAGCGGCCGCAGGCACGCCGGCCCAGGCCTGCAGAGCCGAGGCGAGGTCGGGGCCTTCCAGCCCTGCCCCTGCAGCCACCGGCCTCAGTTTCCCCATCTGTAAAACGGCGGAGGGGGCGACAGAAGGACGGGCGATGGGCGGCAGACGAGACGATTCTCCGGTGGTGCCTCCACCTCTCCTCCTGGGAAGCAGCGTCTCCGCCTCCCGCCGGGCAGCCCGCCGCCTGTGCTCCGGCCGGGACCGCCTGCCTCCCCGCGGCTGGCGGCGCACAGTAGGGGCGAAAGGCGCGGCGGGGCCCCGGAGCGCGGCGCACCGCACCCCCTCACGGTCACCTCGCCCCTCCACCCCCCACTTCGAGCGGGGCCGAGGCAGATTCTGTCTAAAGGAGATCGCAGCTCAACAGGTAAGGACTCGGCTGGGTTCAGGAATGTGGAAATACGACTCGGGGCAGCTACTGCAGCGAGCGCGGCGAGAGGGGGCCGGGCCGAGGGCCCAGGGCGGGCGGGGGCGCGGGCCCCGGACCGAGCCCGAGGCGGCCGGCCCGCCGCGCGGCCCATCCCGAGCCAGCCGGACGAGTTGTCAAGGCAATTTCAACACGTCCGGGTGATGGATAGGGTCGAAGGGCCCGGGCAGGTGCCCCGGCCTGCAGGCTCGCGGCCGGGGTGCTCGCCCCCCGCCCGCCCAGGCCTTTCCGGCCGCCCGACGCGCCCGGCTCCCGGCCCCGGCGCGCCCTCCAGACGGCGAGCGCTCGGCCCGGGCTCGGCGCCCAGCGCAGCCCGGGGGAGGGAAGGCGCGTCCCACCCCCAGGGCCTGGAGCCCAAACAGGTGAAAGTACGCGCCGGGCACGCTCGCCGCTACCCGCGAGCCTAGCCGCCGCCCGCGCGCCCTGCCTTCCTTCCAGCAGCCCCGGAGCCGGCGCGCTTCGGGAGTACCCGCCGCTCACGGGGCTCCGGGGCGTCCCTGCTGGGCCGGGGGAGGGGAGGGTCCGATACACAGGCCAGCCTTGGATCCCCAGGAGCCGGCTGTGCCCCCCCTCAGGCCCCACGTCTCCGCGGGGACCCTCTGGAACCGGTCCCTCCCGGCTGCCCCTGCCCGGGGCTACGGCCCCTGCCCACGGGGCTACTCACCCGAGCTTCACGTAGAGGACGCCAAAGCAGAGAAACACGTAGAAAATCCACTTGCGAAAGTTTCTGTGCATGATCCAGGGAGGGGGGCTGCGCCATAGACAGCGGCGACCGGAGGGGACGCGCGGGCCGGGCGGGGAGCTGGCAAGGGCAGGGGGCTTCGGTGGACCTCTCTCAGCCGGCGCTGCGGCTCGGGCGGCCGGCGACGCGCGAGGACTCGGCGCGCGCTGCCACCATGGTGAGCTCGGGGCGCCGCCGCCGCCGCTGCCGCTGCCTCCGCCGCGTGCGCCTGGGTAGTGACCTGGGCCGGGGACCGCGACCTCGGTGCTGGGCTGCGCGATCGCTGGGGCCTGCGAGCGCCGGCGGGGGCCGGGGCCCGAGCACGGCAGGCGAGAGGGAGCTGCCTCCACTGGGCGCAGCCGCCTGGGGCCGTGCGCGCCTCGCCGAGCGCCGCGCGGCCAATGTGTCCGCACTTGTCCGCCTCCCCAGGTGACTCGCGGCCCCGGCAAGCGAGCTGCGAGCGAGCGAGCGCGCCCCAGGTAGGAGGATCCGCCTCCCGCCCGCCCTCCTCGCTCGCCGCGCGCTCTCTCTCCCTCGCTCCCGGGCTCTCCCCTCCCTTTTCTCCTCCCTCCCCCGTGACACACAAACACATCCACCACCCCCCCACCACCCCCCGGCCCAGGCTGGCTCCCTTCCGATCGCCCTCCTGGGACTGGGCAGGGGGAGGGGGATTGGGTGCGCGGAGGGGGGGGGGGCGGCCCGCAGGGGAGGGTGCGTCTGGGAAGAGACACCTGCGGTGGGGCTGGCCGAAAGGGTGGGGGTGGGGCGCGGAGGAACGTCCCGTACAGGTCTTGATGGCTGCTCTGCTTCCAGTCGCTGGTGGGAGGGGGGGTGGGGGGGAGACCACCCAACCCATAGCCTCTTTTGCACGCTTCCCCTCCCCCCCCCAGCAATTACACACTTGGGGGCCTCCTGGGCCACACCCTCAACCCAAGCATCACTGCTTCTCTGGCAGACCTCGATCAGCCCTCCCCTGGCACCCAGGGTCACCCCCGCCTGTCAGCGCTGGTGCCAGAGAGACTAACTCAGAGGGGACCGGGAAGGGACGGACAGGCCCGGCCAGGTGCAGGCGGATGGCTTGGATGACCTGCGGAAGCCATTGCGCTAAGCACCGCGATGGGGAGGGAGAGGAGGATGTGGAGGGGGCCCCTGCGTCCCATCTTCCACTGCCCGAGGTCCCCGAAGTCTGCTCAGTCCCCTCCGCAGTGCCCGGCTCAGTGTTCACGTTCAGAGCCCGGAGCGCGAGGTCTAACCCTCGCACATTCAGAACTGTCCGGTTTGGCACAGGCCAGGGGGAGGGGGGGCCGAGTGGTGGCCAGCCCCACAGACCCTGCTGCGCCGAAGTCCGGTCTGTCCTGAGGGGCACAACGTGACCAGCCGCCTAACCGCTGTCCTGGCCAAGCCCTTGTTGCGCGCGCTCACAGCCCCGGGACGCCCTCGAGCGTGCCACCCTTGGGCGCGCGGAGGGAGCTGGGAAGCGCTTAATTCCCGACGACCCGCTGGGACCCGAGACTCGCGGGGCTGGGAGGAGGGCGGCGGCGGTTGCTTCCAGACCAACCACCTAGGTTGCTTCCAGACCTGGGTCCCACCTAGCCAAGCCCCGGGCGGGAACTCTAGCTACCTGACCTACCCGTGCCCCTGCAGTCCTGCTCAGATCGCTGCCCCATCCCCTGGTAATCCTCGCAGGTTCCCTAAACCTTCGCCACGACCGGGGCGCGGGCCCTTTGTCGGCGCGCCCCGTCGATCAGAGGCCGCGCAGGTGCCGCTGTCCCGGGCCGGGCGCGTGGGGAGGGCCCCCAGAGGAAAAGGACGTTGGAGATTGAACACAGGCAGGGAAACTGAGACTCAAAGAGAAGTGGAGTAACAGCGTCGCTCCCAGGTGTCCCCTGCGCCCCTTTCGGTGGGACGGGAAACTGAGAGCCGGACCCCGAGGGCCAGGGCCCAGCCCAACGCAGCAGCCGGAGGCGGGAGCGGGGCCGGCTGGGAGCGGGGAGCCGCGGGAGGAGCCGGGCGCGCGGGCCGATGCTGCCCCCCGGCGGCGACACCACGGACGCTCAGACGCGGGCCCGCGGGCGCACTGGGGCCGGGGCGTCGCGGGCCGCGGGGCCACGCCGGGTCCGGGTCGGCGCGGTGAGCGGGGTCCCCGACCCTGTCACCGAGTCCGGGGACCACTCCGCGCCCCCCGCCGCCACCAGCCTCAGTCTCAGCGACCGAAAATGGGGCGAATGGTCAGGAGCTGTTGGGCAGAGGCGGGGCTTGAATAACGACGGCCGCGATGGTGGCCCCTCCCCAGCTCCAGTCTGGGCGACCGCTCGAGACCCCCGGCCGCGCGGATCCCCCCCAGCCGCCCACCCCCATCGGATCCCGAGCCTGAGGTCCCGAGGGCGGGTCGGCTCCTGAAGCAGCCGGGCAGGGCGGGGCAGGGGAGAGGGGAGGGTTCCTGCGGGTGGGCGGGACGCCTGGGTCCCTTCTTGGTCTCGACCTGCCTCCCTGTGCCTCGGTTTCCCCGGGAGGGCAGGACGCAGAGCAGCGCCCCTCCAGACGCAGAGGGACAGCGGCGCGGCGTGGTGCTGCCCCCTGCCGGCCACGGGAGGGAGGCGGCGCGGCGGAGGAAGGTATCTCCGGGGTTGGAGACCTGTAAGGCCCTCCCTGGACAGTGTGGTTTCTCCTCGGCGTCTCCAGGGGGATGGCTGGAGCTCTGAATGGCTTCAAGGTTGGGAGACATCTGGGGTGGGAAGAGCTCTATGAATCCCTTTCCCGTGTGTGTGTGTGTATGTGTGTGTGTGAGCACACACACACATACACACACACACTCACGTCCATACCAAAACACAAAACTGGCTCCTGCCCCAGGGCCTTTGCACACACTGTCTCTTCTTCCAGTGCAGCGTTCTTCCCCTGGTTCTGTGTGGCTCCAGCATAAATGTCCCGCATGGGAGGGGCCCACACATTCCTCCTCCTGAACATACTCACTGGTATTCCCTATCATAACATTCTGTTGTTCCCTTTGTGACACTGAGGACAATGTGCCATTCCTTGTTTCCTGTCTACCGCCAGCCTGTAAGCTCCATGGGGACCATGTCCACCTCTGCTTTGGTTCTCGCTCAGCAGGTGCTCAATAAACAATCGATGAATGAACAAACGACTTTCTAGGAGGGAGCCGGCAGCCAAGACCCAAGATGTTACAAGCTGTGGGGAGCAGGGGCCTGACAGGGACTCTTTTCAACCTTGAGATTGAGCTCAGCCACCATCTCCAGCGCCGACTGCACCCCGTTCTCGCCACCTTTCTCCTGCTTTGCTCTCGTGTCTTGCTACGGGCTTCACCGGCAAGTGTTTCCGAACCCCGTCGGCTCCGCCCCAGGTTACACTGAGTGTTGGGTGCGGCCTCGTCCAGAAAGTACCCGGCTGCTGGACCTCACGCGGCCTCGTGAAATGGTGTTAGCAGACTCACTGAGCAAAATGAGGAAACTGAGGTAGAGAAGGACGTGCTTGGCCGAGGTCGTGAGTTGGCGAAGCTGGGACTTGAACCCAGGCCCATCAGGCGCAGAGCTCGGGTTCCTCCCGCCGCGCGTCTCGGCCTCTAGGGAGACAGGGCCTGTGCCTCATGCGCACGTCCACGTCCCGATGCTGGAAGTCCCCAGTTCAAGGGGGGGGCACAGTGTGGCAGGAGGCCATGAGGAGGGTGCCAATGGCACGGGACAAACCCCAGGGGTAGGGAGGTACATGAGAAGGGCCTGGAAAGGAGTGGATTTGTGGTGGCAGAGTTCCTAACAGCCCCCCCCCCAAGATGTCCTGCCCTAATCCCAGAGACTGTGAGTGACTATGACGAGATAGCATGCCCGTTACGTTTCACGGCAAAGGTGTGATAAGATCACTAATCAGTTGACTTTGAGTTCATCCAAAGGGGATCCCAAGTGCAACGGACCTAATCATGCCAACGCTTTACCAGCAGAGAATATTCTCTGGCTTGAGGCAGTCCGAGGGATTTGAAGCACGGGGAGGATGTGGGGCACCATCACCAGCTTTGAAGATGAGGAGGCCTCGCGGCAAGGAATCCAGATGGCTTCTGGGAGCCCAGAGCAGCCCCTGGCTCACAGCCGCCGGGGACCCGCCACCTCGGTCCTACAGTGTCAGGACCTGAATTCTGCCACGAACTCCCCAGAGCCACCTGGGCTCCTGCCTGCCCTCACGCGGGCTCCCACGTTGTGAGACCCTGAGCGGAGAACCAGGCGCGCCTTGCCGGACTTCTGCGCGCACACAACCGTGGGATAACCACGAGGGGTTGTTTTAAGCTGCTTCGTGTGCGGTAATCGACCCCACGGCGATATAAGACGGGTACGGTACGATTTGGACGTGCGGAGATAGGGAGGCAGAAATCCAAATGACCGAACAGCGTGAACAAGGGCTTCTGGGCGCTGGGAGGTCGTGGACCAGGGTGAAAGACGAAACCAGGAGACGGGGGCTCACACACAGAGAGGCGCAAATGCCAGGCTGAGGAGCAGGGACTCGATTTCATGGGCACTGGGGAGCTATTGAAGACTGGTGAGGGAGAAGGCCCACCGGGGGTGGGTCCTGAATGGAGCGTCCCAGGCTTGCCTGAGCGGCCGACCCCTGCATTACCCTAGACCCACTTCTCCAGAATGTCCTGGGGAAGGGGCTCTGGAGATCAGCACATTTGGGAAATGCTCCCACTGGACAAATGAACGTTCTGAGTCCATATCCCAGGTCCTCTCTGTGCACAAGGTTTTCCAGAGCCCCTGGCAGGGAGGGGGCCAGGGGAAAGAGTCCCCCCACTTCGTGGGAGGGGCAGTGCACCCTCCGGTGAGTGGGGACCGGCGCCTGCCTGGGAGAAGAGGCTGTAGGAGACAGATGAGTTCCAGCAGAAGCTCGAGAGAGCCACGCTCCACGTGCTGCCGAGGGCTCCCCTGGAGAAGGACAGACTGAGCTTCTCCCTTCCCCGAGGGCAGACCCCAGAGCTGGACAAGATTGCATGGGGTGCCCAGAAGCCCAGAGAACTGGACAGAGTCAGCTCCTGCGGCCGGCCACCATTCATCACAAATAAAACGTGCAGGCTATCCTGTGTGACGGGGCCATGACTTCTGACCTCTGCGTAGGTTTTGCACCCAGCAGGCGAGGCATTTGTTGGGGGGCTCAGGGCCACAAACTTGCCATTTGGCTCAAAGGTGCGGGGGGTCAGGTCGGCCCCTGTGGAGGGAAGCATCACAAATTGTTACCTTGGTGACCGGGTTTCCTCCACTCATCTCCACTCTCAGGTGGGTGTCGTCCCCTCCACTGACACCTGCTGGGCAGACAGAGGACCCAAGAGAACCCCACCAACCCGGCTGAACTGGGATTCGAGAGAGGAATCCACCTTTACGGTATCAGTGCGCCGTGATGGGGGGGGTGGTTTGTGTATTGCGTCTTGTGTGACTTACCCTGGCTGATGCAGACCCCACCTGCCTGGACAGGGGGGGCTGATCCCCACCCCCAGATGTGGCACTTGAACCCAGAGAGGCCACCAGCTCAGCGGCCCTTGTTCAGACTTCCAGCTTACGGTGGCTTGTGATGCGCCTCTCCCACTGCCCGCGAACACAACCGCCAGGATAAAGAAAAGAAAAGTCTTAGAGCGAAGCACCATTGTGAAATTTGCATCAGTGGGTTGCTTCCCCCTTGGCTTGTCGGGGTTCCTCTGCTGAGTCAGAGGTCTGCACCTGCCCAAATGGGAAGTAAGATTGTACGGCCAGAGGGAGAAGGGGGGACACGGCCCTCCCTAGTTTAGAGACTTTCCAGCCAGGTTTTTGCAATCCAGAGGGAGGGTCTAAGAAAAGCGGAGAGCGACTGGGTATCTTAACAGCAGAATAGAGAGAAAACAGGCACCAGCTACCGGAAGATGGTCACTTGGGCTGCATGAGCCGGAGTGGAAAGGAGACAGGGCCCCCAGGATTTGGGGCCAGAGAGGAACAAGGGGACGGGGGGACCGGCATTGGGAGGACACTTGGGGACACAAGGGGCCAGGCTTTGAAGAGTTGCTCGGACATGATCCATCATATGGAAGCTCAGCCGGTGCCCGAGGACGGCCACCGTCAGGAGAGTGTCACATACCTGCCCAGGTGGAGGTGCTCCAGCCGGGATGACCGACTCTCCCAGGACGGGAGGGGGGGAGGTTCCCCAGCATGAGAGACTTCCCGTCCTGGAACCAGACAGTCCGGGAGGACCAGGCCACGTCGGCCACCCTCTATACGGCCGCTCTTCTCACTGCTGTGGAGCGAGAGCCTTCCATCAGGGTCTTGCACCTGCCAGCACAGAACCCGTGAGTTTTCCATCGGAAAGACGTCTGTCTGCCTGGGACCCAGGACTTTCCCTCCCTATCCAGATGTCCCTGTGCAAACCCCTTCCCCTCCCTCTTTTCAAAGACCCGGGACACTCAGAAGCCCCTCGGGACAGAGGGTGGGAGCAGTGATGGGCAGTGAGCATGGAAGACGAGACCCCGTGTCGGCACTCGGGTGGGGCGGCCAGTTGTGAAAGTGCCCTCCAGAGAACCGCAGGCCGCATGTGCAGAAGGCGGTCAAAGCCGCGCTCGGGCAAATGCATTGCTTCCACCGCTAAAAGGGAAGATGAAAATCAGTAAAACCAAGTACTGAGATTAAGCGTGTTCATAAGAGGGGCGCCTGGGTGGCTCGGTCAGTTAAGTGTGATTAACTTGATTGATCTTGATTTTGGCTCAGGCCGTGATCTCATGGTCATGATCTCATGGTCGTGAGATCGAGCCCCATGTCAGGCTTCATGCTTGGCATGGAGCCGGCTTAGGATTCTCTCTCTCCCTCTCTGCCCCTCCCCCACCTCAAGAAAAGAAAAGAGAAGAAAAAAGAATTTAGTAAGAAATGTATTAATCCAGGATTTGGCAAACTTTTTCTGTAAAGGGCCAGATGGTAAATATTTCCGATTTGGCAGGGGCCACACGCGGTCTCTATCATATAATCTTCTTCGATTTGTTCGTTTTCTTTACAACTCTGTAACCGTGTAAAATCCATTCTTCGCTTGGGCATTTGGCCCCTGGCCGTAGCTTGCCGACCCCTGAATTAGTCAGGACTCTTCCTGGTGCAAATGACAGAGGCCAGGCTGTAAGGAATGAAAGGGGGGGAACCTTCGAGCCAGGTGACTGAGGCGCCCAAGGCCAGTGCGGCTTCAGGCAGAGCTGAATCCAGGGCTCAGGTAAAGTTACCAGTGATCTCTGTTTCTCCTTCTGTTGGTTCTGCTTACCTAGGAGTTGGCCTCCTTCTCAGGCAGCCCCTTTCCACCCCAGGCAGCAGCCCCTCCCAGCCCAGGCCCCTACCCTGCAGCCCCAGGACGCAGGAGGAAAGAGCTTCCTCTCCCACGGTTCCAACCAAAAGTTGCAAGATTGACTCTCACTGCCTGCGATTGGTCTGGCTTGGGTCACAGGCCCCTCAGTGAGCAGGGCAGGAAGAGAAACTGTGTTGTGTTTAGCACACGCGTGTGGCACAGACTGTTCCTTGACCTACTCCTCGGCGCAGCCCTGTGAGCGAGCCCCCGCCGACAGACGAGGGAACTGAGGCAGGGGGACGGGGGCGCTCAGGGCCTTGAGGATGGCAGGGCCCTGGAAACCTGCCCAAGCACGCTCCGTCAGGAGGTCAAGGGAGAAGGGCCACAGGATCATCTCCAAAGACGCCAAAAAGGCCCTGAGAAAACTTCAAGACCCTTTCCGGCTTTGAAAAAGCCCGCGACAGATAGAAACTTCGAAAACGTGGCCCGGAGTCTACCTCATTCCCATGACAGGAAAGGCCTGGACTTCACTAGCTCTCCCTCACCCCCCCTCACCCCCACAAGGGCAGCCTTTCAAGCCCTGGGCATTCTGGGCTCCTGACACACGCCCCTAATGCCATTCAGCCCGGGGTCTGGGGCAGGAGTCTGTGGTCCACCGTTCGGGTCGGTGGCCACGGCCAGCTGCCAGGGGGCTGCACTCCACAGGACAGGAGGGAGCCCAACCAGGGGAGAAGGGAGAAGGGGACGACGGCTTCTGGAGGACACCCAGCAGCCTGTCACACCCTTGAGATTCCTGTCACACCACGGCCCTCTCCACGACCACTGCCTGACACCCCCCATGCCACTCGGTATGTTTCCATGGGCCCCTCCAGGCCTTTGACTTCACAGTTTCTGGTCTGGAGGGTGTGGCCCCAGCTCCTCAGCGCCGTGCAGGAGGCCGTATACCCAGGGTCAGGTCCCGCCCTGCTGGCACCGCGTGATCCGGTCCACCCTACACAGTCCCCCCAAGTTGATCACACCTCGGTCTTTCGCACGTGTTGTTCTCCTCTCCAAATGCTGTTCCCCCATACACCCAATACACCCAGGTCTGACTGGGTTCAACCGCATATTATGATCAAATTCCAAACGGCAGTGCTGAAGCAAGATAAATGTGTGTTTTTCTTTCCCATAAAAGAAGTCTAGATGTAGGTAAACTAGGACTGGGATAAAGGCCATATCTGGCATCAGGGACCCAGGCCCCTGACAACTCATCACTCTGCCTTCCTGAGCATGTGTCCCTTCACCTCTGACTGCAAGGTGGCTGCTAGGGCGCTGCCATCACATCTACTTTCCAGGACGCAAGATGGAAGAAGAAGGACCAAATAAGGGCATTCCTCGGATCCATTCCAGGACACTCCTGCTTACTTCTCATTGGCCAGAACTTGGTCACATGGCCATTGCTAGCTGCAAGGAAGGCTGGGAAATGTAGTCTTTTCACTGAGCAGCCCTACCCCCAGCTAAAATTGGAGCTCTGTCTGTTATGAAGGCAGATGGGGAGATGAACATTGGGTCACACAGTCACCAGCCTCTCCCCACCCCGTGATCTACTCAGATGTCCCTGGCCTGGATCCACCCAAATGATTATTCAGACCTCCTCCCCGGGGGTTCAGTTCAGCCCTCCTCGCCGACAGCCAGGTCCAGGAATTCTGTGCTGAAGGAATAAAGGAACAGGTGCGCACACACACACACACACACACACACACACACGCCCAGCCATTCCTGTTCGCAAGAAGAGTGTCGAGTAGGACCCACTCAGGGAGTGACCGGCCAATCATTTGGGGGAGTGGGAAGCTCCTTTCTGAGCCAAGGACTCATCCTCAGGAAGCCGGATTAGCTGTCTGAAATGTCATTGCAACCGTGGCCATAATCCTATTTGCCAGGTTGACCTCCCCAAATCGATGGGACCTGAGTTCTTTGTCTCACGCACTGGAGCGGCGGCACCAGGGCTTGACCGCTGGCTGCGGCAGCAGCCGGGAATGGGCGTCCACGCCCCACGTGACCCAGAGTCCAAGCATCAGGTCGGAGCCCCTGCTTTAAGGGTGGGAAGAAAGCGCAGGCGGGGAGAACCGCCAGGGTCGCCCGGTGGCCAAGGAAGGACTCACGCCCAAGTGCGCCTGCCCCGGCATCCAAGGGGGTCCCCTGGATGCACCACCACCCCTCCTGTAGCAGATCCAGCATCCTACCCGTGGGCTGGGGTCCCCGGCCTGGCCACGTGGACTTCCTTGCCTGCCTCGTCGAGGGCCCTGGGGAGGTGGGAGCGCGGACCCCGCCCCTCAGCATGCGCCCTCATGGGGGTTCCTCATCTCGGCCTGAGACGCACACGTGCCACCGGAAGGAGCGTCCGGGGCGTCAGGGCAGGATCCGGTCCTGGTCCAGAAGATGCCTTTGGATCTCGAGTTCTGGCCCTCGGTTTGGCCAGCTGTGAAATGGGAGGTTGTCACCAATGCTGAGTCCTGGGCCAGCCCTAATGCCCTGTGGCCTGTCACCTGGGCAGCACCCCACAGTGGTGAATGAATGAACGAATGAATGAATGGAGGGGGTGATGGAACTGTGTTGGCCCATCCAAATTTGCCTCCCCCTCTGCCCCCCACTCACCTGCACCCAGGTTTAACCCCCATTCGGAGCTGCTGCTTGAGGGATCTGGGGGTTCCCCGTCTTTTTTTTTAATGCTTATTTATTTATATTTGAGAGAGAGAGAGAAAGCAAAGTGGGGGAGGGGCAGAGGGAGAGGGAGACACAGAATCCGAAGCAGGCTCCAGGCTCCGAGCTGTCAGCACAGAGCCTGACGCGGGGCTCGAACCCACGAACCGCGAGATCATGACCTGAGCCGAAGTCGGACGCCGAACCGACTGAGCCACCCACTGGGGGGTTCCCAGTCTTCAGAGTGGGTCTGAACCCAGCTCCTCTGCGCACACTCCCTGCGGGAATCGGGGGCTGCATTCCTCCCCAAGGCGCCTCACGGGAGGAGAAGACACGGTCTGCCGTGTCTGGACCGGTGCTGGGGGCTCCCCGGGGCCGTCACAACTGGGTCCTGCAAGCAAGTGTGAACGGAGTGACAGCCCGCAGGGGTGCCAGGAAGGCCTGGAATCAAATCACACTGGCTCTTTAGCCCTTCACAGGATGGTAACAGCAGCGGCAGCAAATATATAAATATATCGAGTGAATACGTTGCTGGGATGGTTTGCTTGGCCGGGTCCACCTGGCAGGTGCGTCCTTCTCTGGCCAGGGAGGTGCCTATTCTGGTCGAACTCTTATGAAGCCAGAAATGTAGGTGCAGACTTTCTGAGGCCCTGGGGCTTTGGTCCCCTCAGGGGCCTGTGGCCCAGAACGGGCAAGTGTGGAGGAACCCCTCCCCCCCCCCGCCAGATAAGGGACAAGCTGAGGGGGCCTGCTGTCCTGTCCCAGCCAGGAGACCCTGGGCAAGGTTCCAGCCTCTCTGGGCATGGCACTCTCGGTCATTGGGGACAGAGGCTCATTCCCTGGCACTGGTGACAGCCAGAGAAGGAGGGGAGACCACCGCGGAGTCTGACGGTAGGCCAGAGCCCAGGGGTCCCACGGAGTGAGAACCCCAGGGAGGGCTGCCCAGACAGCAGTGGTCGGGGAAAGCTTCCTGGGGGAGAGAGCCGTTGCCGGGCTGCTGGACGTTCCAAGGGACAATCTTTGGGGCCGAGGGACCAGCATGAGCAAAGACACGGAGGTGAGCAAGAGTGAGGCCTGTCAGCTGAGCCTGGAGGCCACACAGACTTGGGCTGCGCTCCAGTGTTACGTGAGTGGCTTCCTTTAGAAGTTTCGGAGCTTTGGAGCGCCTGGGTGGCGCAGTCGGTTAAGCGTCCGACTTCAGCCAGGTCACGATCTCGCGGCCCGTGAGTTCGAGCCCCGCGTCGGGCTCTGGGCTGATGGCTCAGAGCCTGGAGCCTGTTTCTGATTCTGTGTCTCCCTCTCTCTCTGCCCCTCCCCCGTTCATGCTCTGTCTCTCTCTGTCCCAAAAATAAATAAATAAATAAATAAATAAATAAATAAATAAATAAGTTTCGGAGCTTTGATCTAGAAATGGGGTGTAACGCCTGCCTGTCCCCATAGGGGACCTCCCTGTGGTTCCCAGGAGCACAGTCCCTGCACCCCACCCTCATCAAGCCCACTTGCACTGAGGCTCCATCCCCCACTCACCCCCTCTGACCACAGGGACCCCCCCTCCCATGGTCTATTTTGGGCACATTGCCTACAGCATCCCTTCCCACCCCTTCTTCACCAGGAGACTCCTGAAACGCTTCTCCAGCCCACTGAAGTGGCTGGCACCTCCTCCAGGGAGCCTTCCTGGTTGTCCCAGCTAGTCTGAGACACTCCCTTCCCTTGTCCCGTACAGCCCCTTTGCCCTCCATCTCGGCCGGGGTCCCAGAGTGCTGAATCTGTCCCTGTCCCTCCGAGAGAGAGAGATCTGGGCAGATCTGGGGCCGATGACCACCTATACCCTGCCTCACCCCCACCAACCTGAGTCCAGAGTCGCGGCTGGGGTATGTGTGGAAGGGACCATGACCATATGGCCGGGGCTGGCGTGGGCTGCCCAGTGATGACCGCTGAGAGTTTCTTTGGCAAGTGATGATGGTCGTGATGGAGACGGTGACGGTGGTATTTGAGGTTACGACAAGAAGGAAAATCTCTTCCCCACCCGGTGGGTCCAGTTTTGAACCTGGATTCCCCGCTCCCCCATGTTACCATCTCTGGACAAGAGCTGCCCAGTTCGGCTTCAGTTTTCCATGGAAGTAACAGGAGGAGACGTGACAGGTGGTTCGGTCACCCTCTAAAAAGTTCCGCACCTAATTCTGACGTGGGGGTTCCTTCCGTCACCAAGCCACTGTTGGACAGCAGCCAGGGGGTGCCCTACGATTGCACTCAGTGCAACACCGTCTGCCAGGAGACAAGTGTCCAGCCCCATAGGCTAAGGACATCGCTGGCCCTTGGGGACTGATCCTCCCCTCCGGCCCCTCTCCTCTCAGGTCCTGGGAAGGGGGCGGGAGGGCAGAGAGGGAAAACTCCAGCCCTCTGACCCCCAGGTGGGTTCTTCTGGTGACCAGCCCCCATCCTCAGGTGTGGGCTCCCCCCCCCCCAAGCCACCTCATTCACATGACAAAAGACACCTTTGCCGTTCTCAGCTCTCAGGAAATTCCCGGGGAGCTCCCGGTGCCAGAACTGCTCTGCAGATCAGCACACGTTTCTTGTTACAGGTCACAGTGTCACCCCTCCCAGCCCCGCCCTCAGTCCCGGGCCCCGGGGTCTCCTCGCTCTGCGTGGCCGAGGGCAGGGGGCATCCTCTCCTCTGCGGGTAGACGCAGCATCGGCGTGGCTGGAGGTCCGCAGTGCCCCCGACAGGCTGGGAGGAAGTGCGTCCCTGGGAGATGCAGACCGGAGCCCTTCCGGGGCTCCCCGTCCCCTCTGCGCCTTGGGGCAGGAACACCACCCACGCCTGAGAAATCAGAGGTCTCTGCCTCCCCACCAGCTCCTCCCCAGGACTCGTGTGGGCAGGTCTTTGTCCCCAGGCCGCCCCTGGCCTCTGGCTTGACCTTGGGGTCCGCTCCACCCCGGGTTTCTCCTGTGGGTCCCCGGCAACTCCCAGTGCGCCCACCAGAGGGCGCCCTGCAGCCAGGAAAGGACGTGGCCGCGGGCAGCGAGTCGGGAAGGGCGCGGGAGGAGTGTGCCCAGGGCGGGTTCCTTCACCTCTCGGGAGGGGTGTCTGCCTGGGGGGCCGTAGGGGGGCATGATGAGGACCCGGGTTGCTCTCAGCTGCACCCCTGCACCCCAGGGGGCGGCGAGTGGGACGCAGCGGAGCCCCCGCCCCCCCCCCCCCCCCGCCCCGTCGTGTCGTGCCGCGGTGCACGTGGGCGTGCGGGGCCTGCTGGAGTCACTGCTCCCCGCTTTCCTGGGGCACAGCCACGAGCGGGGCTGCCGCCAAACCTGCCCCCAGGGACTGAACCAGGGTCCCAGCTTCTACCCATCCTGCTATTTCCCTTGTGTTTTTATGGTCACGATTATGATTATCTAGCCTCCTCGTGGGCGTGAAGAATTTCATCGTGCTTCATGCCTTTTCATGGCCGCGTAGTACCCCGTGCTCTCTGTCACCGGGGCGAGGGAGAGGGACCCCGGAGCCAATACCTAAACCCCAAGTGGCCAGGGCAGCGGTAGAGGCGGCGGGGTGGGGGAGAAGCCGGGACTCCAGGGAAGTTTCCAGAAGGCACGAGGGGCGTGGTGAGTTGGCCCGCAGAGCAGGTCTGAGTCTCCTGAGCTCCAGGCTGGGGACACCCGGGTAGGGGCGGACCCGTGGAATGGTCCTCCCCGATCGCAGCGGAGAGGGTGGGGAGGAAGGGGCGTGCACACACACACACACACACACACACGCACACACATTCTCTCACTCTCTGACGACCAGGGATCGGGCCACGGGTCCAGCCCACTCACCCAGCAAGACGTCAACCAACAAGTACTTTCTTGCGGCCCGCTGTATGCCAGGTTTCATGCTAAGAGATTTTGGAAATACCAAAATAAGCAAAAAATCGAACACCTTCCTTCCCCTCAGGGGGAGAAAAAAAGCCAAGGCGAGCAAGAGAGAAACCCAGTCAGAGCTGCTCAAACTGCCCTTCTCAGTGCTGGGAAAATTTCAGGTGCCAGAGAGAGCAGAGCAGGCAGATCCCGGAGGGCTTCCCTGAGGCATCGCTGCTTGGCTGAGTCTATGGGATGGGAGCAGAGCCCGGAGTGCTGCTGGCATTGGGTACGGGACGCGCAAGGCCCCGGGTACGGCTGGGCTGGGGGACCTGGGCGAGTGCCACAGGCTAGGGAGAGCGGTCAGCAGCCGGGTCCTCGGCCAGGTTGCAGGGAGGGTGGGAAGGCCTGCCCGCTGGAGCAGGGCTGGGGCTGGCGCTCGGACCTCCAGGCTCGGGGAGGGCAGCTCCACTCCAGACGTCTGCTCTCTGCACTGATCCGGGGACCCAGGTCCTCCCAGCAGGCTCTGCGAGCCGGCCCCCTGGTCCACAGAGCCGGTGGCAGGGGGATCTTCCTGTCTCCAGGGGCCAGCCCTGGTGTCACAGAAGAAGGGGGCTGTCAGCGGCTTTGACCCTGACCAGTCACTGGAGCACCCAGCCCCCGGTGCCAGAATCCTCACCCCAATTGTTGGGCCGCACCCAGAGGGAGGACGGTCTGTGGTGAGGCCCAGAGGCCCAGGTCACAGACCGCCCTGCAGAGGGCCCGTCGGCTCCCTTGGCCCAGGCTGAGGGGGCGTTTCCAGGGTGGGGAAACCAGGGAGCAGCCAGACACATTGGGGTGTGGTCATGACCGCTGAGCCCTGCAGGGTGCAGGGGGGGACTGCCAGGTGGGGGTTGGGCAGGGAAGGCCGGGTGGCAGTGACTGGGGAAAACTCATACAGTCCCACTGGATACAGCTGGGACCGAGACAGGCAGGTCCCAGCACAGCTTAGAGCCAGTGTTAGGGGGAGGGGGGCAGGGCAGGGGTAACAGACAACACATGAGCACGTTTAACACGAGCGACCTGACTGAAGGGACCCTCCTGCAAGGGCAGAGAGGGACACAGGCCATAGGGAAGCATCGCAGCCGAAACCTGGAGGACAGCGTGTCAGGCAGCGGGTGCAGCCGGTGCAAAGGCCCTGTGGTGGAAAGGTCACCCTAACCCCGGGCCAGGGCTGCAAGAGAGGTGCAGATGAGGAGGGCGATATTTTCTAAAGCCCCCACCTCCCCTCCAGGCAGGGTCTTAGGGCCCCTCGTCATTTTAAAGCTGAAAGGAATCAGTCTGATTCACATGGAGATGCTTCCTCTGGGAATCTGCCACCCTAAATCACAGCGCCTGGCTGCGGGTTCACTCCAGGACATGCTGTCTTCCTGTGTGGCTGGGAAGGGGGGGGAGGGGTTCTGGCCCCAGGCCACCCCTCCCCCGCTGGCGCATTGTCTGCGCTGTGGCCGGAAGCAGCTCCTGCCCGAGGCAGGCGGGGTGTGGGGACCTTGAACCAGTGTCCAGCAACTTGTCCGCCCAGAAGCCTCTGCCGGCACCACTCTCTGTGACCAGCCCACCGCTCCCCGGGCTGGACATTGGGGTGGGGGGAGGGAAGACAGAGGGGAGAGAAAAGCCAAGACCTAATTTACAAGTGAAATGTCTCCGGGACCGGCCACCTCCTCCTCCCCAAAGAAAAATAATCCAGCCTTTAGGTTCCCACTAAGCCAGTGTAGCCGCATAGTCTCAGCTCCTGGCCCCGTGGGAATTTGGACCCGAGACTCCACGTCCGGGGATCGTTGCGGGGGGGGGGGGGGGGCGCAGAGGTCAAACCCGGGAACCGGTAGGTGTCCACGGGTCCCCATGCCACCAGCTCTGGGCTGGGAGCTGCAGGGGCTGAGACCTCCCAGCCGGGCTCTACCCCCAAGCATCCTTGAGGAAAGAGGGAAATGGATTTCTCTCCTTCGCAGTGGAATTTGTATCTAGACCTCTGGATCTAGCAGCCTGACGATTCTGGTCAACGGGGTAAACTGAGACAACTCAGAGTCCTGTTCCAGCAGCATCTGATGACGACGGCGTCACGGCCAGGGGTGCCCAGCCTCAGACGCCATCTGTCCAGGCAGGCACCCCCCTGGGGGGTCCCCCTTCCAGCCAGGCCTCGGTTACTGCACTTTCTTCTTGGGGAGTCTGGAAACAAGCACCTGCTCTTACGGCCGCTCCAGGAACCTGAGGCAGCCTGCATAGGCTGCGACCCTTCTCAGGTCCAGCCCCTGGTCCCCATCGACCCCACAGCGGTGCCAGGTCGGAGTCACCGGCTCCTCATCTCTCCAGAGCGGCTGTTTGGGACAAGAACTCATGTTGGCCGGGGTTCTGGCTTCTAGAAGTTTCTTTTGTTGTTTTTCTTTCAAAATGTCTCAGCCATGCTTTCCAAAGTCTATTTTAATGTCAAAAGCTGGCAAGAATGTCTGTGATCCCTCCCTGAGATATCTCCCTCTGCTCTGCGGCTGCCTGGCCGGCTGTGGGGTGCCAGTCGTGGAGAGAACGGCTCATCCCCCACACCAGGCAAGGATGGTTATGCCCCCTTGTCGGAGGGGTCATTGTGCCCAAATAAATGAGCAGATCAGAACTGTGTTCAGCGTGAGCATCTGAGGGCCTGCCACACACACACACACACACACTCTCTCTCTCTCTCTCTCTCTCTCTCTCTCTCTCCCCCCATAACCTTCTGTGGCTCCCTGTTGCCTCCCTGAAGGCACAGCCCACCTGAGCCTCCCACCTGCCCCCACCTCCCCAGGCCCATGGGAGTCCCACCTCCCGGTCTTGGCTGACACAGGCCTCTCTGCCCCGGTAGCACACGTTCGAAAAGGACCTTCTCATCTCCTCGGCTTCAGAAGAGCTGTCGATCCACCTGGTCTGATCTTTCTTCAGCCTCCTTCCCCCGTGCTGTCCCGACACCGCCTCCTGGTGGCTGACGGTCTCCCCTCCGGGGCGCCCTCCTGTAGGCAGCCTCTTCGGATGGTCCCCGCCTGCCCCCGGGGCTCTCGGCCCCCACGACTTTGTCCATTGCCCCGTCTCCTGGCCAGACCGTGAGCTCCTAGGGACAGAGGGCTAGGGTGCCATCTGAGGGGCCCGTCCGATGAGAGGAGACAGCTCAGCCTGGGGGGCGAGGGGCACTTTGGGCCTGCTGTACTCGCGAGGCCAGGGGCCAGGCTAAAGATGAACCAAGAATCGGAACAGGAGAAGATATAGAAGCAAGGTGGACAGCTGCCGCTTAACCTCTACCTGTGTGTTCCTTCCATACTCAGCGTCTTACAAGCGCCCACTGACGGGGCAAGTGTGGGCGGAGGGGGTCCCGGCACCACACTGACTAGGGGACCAGGGCTTTGAGCCCAAGCCCACGACATGAGCATCCCAGGCTTTCCCAAGGGCAGAATTCCACATCACTCGGGGGTGGGGGCATCCAAAGGGTGTGGGGACTGAGGACCCCGAAGAAAGGAGTCAGGCCTTGCCCAGAAAAGGTTTAGGGGTACAACGAGCATGCCATGGGGCATGTCATTAAAAACAGAGGCCAAAAATGAAGGGAAGGCGAGGGCAAGGAGCTGAGTCTAAGTGGAGCCAGAGAGGTGCTCACAACTTTGGTTCAAAGCTCCCTGGCAGCCAAGGCAAAAAGGGAAAGCAGCAGTTTACCCAAGTGACTATTCCATGGGTAGAGTCGGAAGGCATCAGATTTTAATCCTGAAGCTTCCCTCCGGGGGAAGGTGTCATGGGGGCTGGGGTTAGTGTGGGATTTCCTTCCGTCCTGTATATGTTCTGAGCAGCAGCTTGGCCCAGACCCGGGCTCAGCTTTGGGTGAAAACCCAAGCAGGCTGCTGAGGCATTATGGCCGCTCTGCACATGCCTGCCCTGCACCTCAGTTCGTCCTCCCGGTGGCCTGGTCCCGTGTCTGTCGCTCCTTCAACTGTACAACTTAAGGAGATGGAAGAAAGAGGCAGTCTGTCCCTCAGGATGTAGCCGGTCCGTCTGTCCTTGGCGCTCAGTCTCTCAGCTTTGTGACTTCACTCTACGGCCGTGGTGTGCTCTCTCCCCTTTGTCCCCAGGACGCCGTCACAGGCGCACTGAACCCTGGGCCGCGTCCTCGTGACCTCATCTTCCCGGCCTCTGGACACCGGGCCTGCGCTGTAGGCCTCGGCCCTCCGCCTAACTCCCTGGGCACCCCCACCTCCCTGTCGTGCCCCGAGCCACTGCCTGGCGCGGGGCCCTTGCAGGGTAGCAGGTGCAGAGCCCACGAAGGCCCGAAGGTCTCGTTCAAAGTGACGAGAAAGGCCGGGCTTCCTCACAGCCCGGAGAGGCTGCTCACAGATGCCGGCCGCCAACCGTGTCCGACGTTTGTGGTGGCCGCTGGGTTCACCGCTAACGGGTAGATGCTGACCGTGGCCATTTCACCGCGCTCACGGCTTCCCTGGGTCCAGAATTTGGACGGGACACAGCAGGAACGCCTCCTCTCTGCCCCACCCCGCCGGGGGCCTCGCTGGAGGCGGCTCAGGGTCTAGGAACCGGAACCACCCGCAGGCCGGCCGGCCGACCGCCGACCGCTGTGGGCTGAGACCCGTCCACGTGACCGTTCCTCACCAGCCGGTTCCAAGACCGAGTGCCCCGGGGAGCTGTGCCACAGCCCTACCCCCGCACTCACACGGCACCCTTCTATCCCTTCTACTTGTGGAGGGGCAGGGAAATAGATGCCTCCCCTTGACGGGGCCTGGAAGTTTCTAGAAGAAACTAGCTATAGCGCTCCCACCATTCATTGGCTGTAAGCACGACTGTCTAGGCTTCCCCAGCAGGAAGGGGTTTGGCCGCTACAGACGGGTTCTCTCCATCCCGCACCAGCCAGGGGGCCACCTTGCTTCCCCCGGGCCTGTGCTGGCCACTCGCCCTTTACGTCGCCCGACCCACCCCCCCCACCCCACCCCTGCTCCTGCGGACCCTGGAGGCTGAGCGGGACAGACCCTCCCCTCCCCCACCTCGGGTCGCCACCCCCGCAAACTCCTCAGCTCTGCCCACACCTGTGTCCCTTTGTCAAATGCTCCTCGGGTGCCCCAGACCCAGGGTGCTATCTGCTTCCTGTGCACAGGGACCCTGTCCAGACACAAAAACCACGGTGCGGGGGTGGGGGAGACGAGTACCCTGAGGGGGTCTCCCCCCACCGACCCCGGGGTCTCACTGTCTGCAGGGCTCCGGCCAGGGGGCTGTGGCTTGTCCACGAAAGCCTCCCACAGAGCAGTCCTGCCTTGAGGAGGCCACCGCCCAGGGGTGGGGACAGGGCTGAGCGTTTCGACTCCAGAAAGACCAGGCCCCGGGGGGGGGGGGGGGGGGGAGCCTGCGCCGACTCAGACAGCTGAATAAACAGCCCCAGTCCTGTTTGCAGGCCCCTGCAGCCTGGCCGCTCCGTAGGCTGCAGGCCGCTCAGGGCCAAGAGCAGGGCGGCTTTCCCCGGTGGAGGTGGGGGGAGCCACTCGCCCGGTCCCTGCTCTGGGCCCCACAGCAGGCGATGTCATAGCTGGCAGGAGGGAGCGAGGGACGGACGGACCGACGGACGGACGGAGGGACAGAGGCGCCGGGGGCCCGGGGACGTGGCGGGAGGTGGGCGGAGCTGGGACCGGAGGGCCGGCAGGAGTCACCAAGGCCCCCGTGTCGGCCAGGCCGGGCCTGGGGGGTGGCGTCACCCTCCCCGTGCCCTTTCCTCACATCCCTAGACCTCAGGGAGCCCACTCCGCGGGGCCCAGAGGGCTGCATCACGAGAACGCATTCTTGAGGGGGCCTGACCACCACCTTGGGGAGATTAGTTCTGATTTAACCCCCAAATAATAACTTCTCAGCTTTCCTAATTGCATCCAGCTGCGCAGGGTCGCCCCCCACCCCCCCCCCCCCCGGCCGCATGGAGGCTTCCCTCCCGCCTCGTACCCCGGCCTGGACCCGAGAAGGGAGACCCTGGGACACAGGGATAATGAGAGCCAGATGCCTCCTGTCCGTACCAGGCCCCACGGGGGCAGAGCTCACCTCGGCCGGGCCCGTGGGGGCCTCGTGGCCTTCCGTGGAGGGGACAAACGGATGGCCTTTCCGGCCACTGACCCCAGAGCCACTCACCGGCGCAAGGTCAGACCTTCTAGAGCCTGCCCGCCCGGCCGTGACCCCTCCCTGTGCCCCCAGCCTCCTACACCCCCACCCAAGCCCCCCCCCTCCCCCCGCCGTGTGCGCTGAGCGTGGAAACAGGTTTTGTACCTCCAGCCGCACGGCCTCCCTCTCTGGCCTCCCTCCGAGCCCCACGTCCCCAGGAGTGAGTCCCTCTCTCCTGCCCCAGGCTGCCCGCGAGGGTTGACGTGAGCCGTGTGTCTGCCGCCCCAGACCCGGAGAACCCTGAGAGCAGGGCCACACCTGGCTGCTCCCCAAATCCCTCGTCTTGATCCACGACGTCTGTGACTGGACAGACGTAGCGTTTTCTGTGCACCAGGTGCTACAGCATCTTCTGAGTGTCAGCTCACCGTGCTCTGTGATGTGAGCACCCTCATCACCTCCTATGGCACAGAGAGGTTGAGCGAACGCCCAGCGACACACAGCCAGACAGGCGGGGGGCTGCCCAAGGAGGCCGGACGAGGGCTGAAGGACCAGCAGGGGCCCAGCCCTGGGGATGTTTACGGCCCAGTTACCGTCTCGGGCCCACTTACCTCTGCTTGATGTGGAGGCCAAGGTCACAGGACAGCAAGATAGCTAACCTCTGGATTGCCTGTATGCGCCCCCTCCCTCCACGTCAGAGTACCCGGTCAGGACCCTGGACCCCGGACCCCAGTGGACCCACCGCATGACGCTCACCTCCTGAGCATCCGTTCATTCAGAGGCCAGCGTCTCAGAACAGTGGAGGCTGAGAAGAGGACGCCTAGAGTGACATTAGAGGTCACGGCAAGACTGGCTGTCTGGCTGGGCCTCGGCCACTGGCCTCTGAGGCTGAGAGGGATAGCCTGGGCAGGAACAGGAGACTGAGTCGCTTCCCTTGCCTCCTGCCCCCTCCCTCCTGCCCCCTCCCTCTTGCCCCTGCCTCCTGCCCCCTGCCCCCTCCCTCCTGCCCCTCCCTCCTGCCCCTCCCTCCTGCCAGGACCAGGCCAAGTCTCCCTCCTGCCAGTCTTGTTGCTCATCAGTCATACCAATCTGACTGTCTCCTTCCTGGTGGGAAATTCAGGGAGATGTGGAGGGGCTTGGGAGGTGCTCACCTGCCCTCCACCTGCTCTGTCCCCTTGGGACTCAGTGCCACACGTGGGGCTGGCGATCGGACCCCCGGGATTCTGGCCCTGGTGCCACCCCAGCTTTGTGTCGGGCCCATCCTAGAGGGAGGTCAGAACCTCCCTCTATCTGGGTGTCAGGTCTCCTACCAGCAAAAGCTGACGCCTGGGTTCAGTTGGATGATGGCCCTTCCACCTCTAAAACCACTTTCTCTGCTGGGTCCCGGCCTCATGCCCAGCCCGGTGCCAGCATCATGCCCACTGTGATGGGTACCCAGGCTAGGCACTAGTAACCAGCGAGCAGGAGGCTGGTGGGGTCTGGTTGAAGAGCCCGAGGGAGCTTCGTGGAGACCAGGGAGGTGAGAGACCAGAGAGCATTCCTGTGAGGCAGCGCCTGCAAACGGGACCCACGGGCACATTCTTAGCTGCTGACCCATCAGCCCTCCCCCCCTCCCCTCTGATGATGCTGCTGGAAATGCGTGTCCCCAGAAGTGCCTTCCACAGTGTGGTCACCACATAGCCACGGGCATGTTGCTAGAGCCTTCTGAGCCCATCTGCGTCCCCCGTGAAAACCTTTGGTGATCGGCGCAGACCTGGGGGGTGTGCAGGCCCTGGCCTGGGTGGGGCGGCTCATCGAGTGCAGATCCTGGGCCTGGAAGCTAAAAGCTGGGGAAGCCGGTGATAGCTCTGGGCACTCCCGGTGTGGGTGTGGGCCCTTGGCGCCCCTCTGACCCAGGGCTGGGGGTCTCAGGGTAGTGATACCACCTCATTCTCACCCCTGCACCCAGGGCCCAAACACACACCTTCCTGTTCCCGTGGGCTGGGCCCTTCTCTCCTCCAGGTGGGTGACTACCCCGCCCCCACAGAATAGGGAGCCTCGGTTTCCTCATCAAGCCCCAAGAGGCTGCTGGTTGGGGTGGGCACTTTTCCACTTGAGGTATCTGAGTGCAAACATCACCAGCCACCTGATGAAGCATCTCCCTGGGGGTCTTCCCGGCTGGCCCAGTGACCCCTCTGACTCCCTATCTGTAAAGGGACAATCGTGGCCATACCCCACCTGTGGGGGCCATGAGAAGATCCACTGAAATAACGCAGGTGATGCTCTCAGCCAGGGAGCCTAGCGGGGGCCTTGTAGGTGCCTCTGGGTCTGTGGGTGCCCCAGCCCTGCAGGTGTCCCCGCACTAAAGGGGCCCCTATTTGTGGATACCTGGAGCCTGTGGGTGCCGGGGTTTAGGGTTGGGTCGCCATGTGTCCCCACGGCCACCAGGGGGCAGCAGAGGGGAGCAGTTCCATGGGCGAGCTGGAGTCTGGCCCTCCCCAGCCCGGGCTTTGTGCAGGGAAAGCAGCAGGGAGTCGGAGGAGGCCCAGCGGGGTCACTCTGGGCCAGCAGAGGAGTCTGGGCTCAGATCCTGGCCCAGCCACTAATTCCTGCACGACTCGGGCCTGCCTGGCCCTCCTCTGTGCACCCGGTGCTGTGCTGTGGTCCCTGGGTCTCTTCCAATGCGGAAATTCGAGGCGAGGCCCAGAGAGAGGCTTACCCCACACAGCTGCAGACCTGGGGGGGGGGGGGGCGGGGGGGAGGGCTCCTGGCATCCAGTTGAGGCCCCCTCTCTGACCCCAGCCCCGGGGCGCCTCCAGTCTCCAGATGGGGAGATTGAGGCCCAGCCAGGAGCAGGGGCTTGGCCCACGTCACTCAACAAATCAGAGGCAGACACAGGACGGGCTGGGGCTGCGGGCTGCACACCACCAGCATCCTAAATTCCCCCAAGGGCAGGGGGTCTGCTGGGCCCAGCCCGAGGGGGCACCTTCCCCTGGCTCCCAGTGCCCGGTGAGCGCCCCGGGAGGCCTCTGCGGGGCTGCTGTTCCAGGGCGGTTTCAATTCTTAGCGTCCCTTCATCCACCTGGGAGGGTGGGGGTCACCAGGCCTCGCTGGGAGCCCAGCATGGGGTGGGGGGGGGCCTGGCAGGGAGTGGGGGAGCCACAGGGGAGGGAGGGGAGTCACGCCCGGGGTCGCTCCCCTGCTCGGTTTCCGTATCCGACCAGCTACCCGGAAGGGGAGGTGGGGGCCGCCTGACGCGGGGCCCAGAGAGGCCCTGAGGGGACGCCGGGTGGACAGCCCTCGGAGGGGCCAGCGCGGCATCTCCTCCAGGCTCCAACACAAGGGGGGCGGGTGGCCTCGAGCTCTCTGCTCCGTGGCCGGAAAAGACTCGTGTTCCAGGAATATGCAGCTTGGCAGGTCAGAGCAAGCCCGTCGTGTGGTTCCCAGACCCCGATCCGCACCGCAGGGGTCCTCCCTTGCCCCCCCCCCCCGCCCCCGCCAGGATGCCTTCATCCCTGCTATGATGCTGGGCGTAGCACGGCCTCTCTGGGCCTCGGTTTCCCCACGGGGTGGTGACCCAGTCGCAGGGTGGGGACCCTCAGGGTCACTGAGAGGCTGCAGGCCGAGGCCGGGGCCAGGGGGCCGAGGCCAGGAGATGAGGAAATGTCTGGGGTCCCCCAGCTGCCCTCCGAGCGGGGCTGCGAAGCGCCAAGGCCCGGAGCCCCACTCCCCGACCTGGCTCCCTCTGTCCCCATTTTAACAGCCTCAGGACAGGCAGGGCAAGGAGGCCACGGGCCGCCGTCATCCAGCCGAGCTGGGGCCCGGCCAGCAGCGTTTCCCAGTGGCCTCCTCCCGCGCTCGGAGCTGCATTACCTCATCAGGAAGCCATTCCGGAAAGGAGCTGCAAAGCCCCGGGGAGTAAGGGGGGAGCCGAGCTTTCCAAGGCCCCTCCTGGCGGCCTCGGGTGCCGGACGGGGGCAGGCGTCACGCCTCCGGGTGTCTGCCTGCCGAGCGACCGCTGGGAGGGCAGCTGGCTTCCGTCAGCTTTTCGGGGTGACCAGGCCGGGCTGGCAGCACGGCGGTGCCCTCGGCCGGCTGGCTACCGGGCGGGCGGAGGGTTTATTTCGAGAGCCGGAACCGAATGCTTGGACAGAGGGGGATGTCAGGTCCAAGCCGACGGCGGAAGCCCGGCCCTAGCCCCTTCTGGGCCTCAGTTTCCCCTCCGTCCAGCATCCCTTCCCCACTTGGTTCTTGTTTCCGCGGCCCCCCCCCCCCACTCCGGTGGCCACAGGGAGCACTGGACATAAGTGAGCACGTGACCGTGCTCCCTGCTGCCTGTTGATGCAAACCAGAGGCCCGGCTGCCTCCAGCTGGCTCTCGATGGGCTTTTCTGGGCCATGTGGTCAGGGCTGAGAGGGGCAGGGAGCTGGGGGGCGGGGTGCAGCTGGGGTGCTGGGGAGAGAGGAGGAGCTTCCCGTACTGCCCGGGGTAGGTCCTGAGGGACGAGGGCTCGGGGCAGACAAAGGGAGCCCTGGACCCTGGTTCCGCCCTCCCTCCCAGCTCAGATTCCAGAGAAATCCCTGAGCCTGTTTTCCCATCCGTAAAGTGGGGCTAAGCGAGGCCCACCCACCCACCCCGGAGAATGGTTGACAGGACCCCTGAAGCCATGCAAAAGAGACAATCGGAGGCACAGGCAGACGGGCTTTTGTGGGAGGCCTGTGGGCAAGCACCAGCTCCCCCTAGGCCAACTTCCAGTCTTCGGACAGTCAGGGCCGGAGGGGTCTTCCCAAGATACGAGTCCGTTTGGTGCAGTTTCCGACCAGAACCACCGCCTACCCCCCCCCACCCGGCCCCAACCCGCCTCCATGCCCTATAGTACGTGCAACTCTGTCCTCCAGCCACAACTGACCGCCTGCGTGCCCACGCTCACCCTATCTTTTTTCAAACTGTGCCTGGAGAACTCCTCCTCGTCCTGCAAAACTCCAAGTGAGGTGCCCCCTCCTCTGGAACGTCTCACGAAGCTGTTCTGAGAGCCAAAAATCGTACACGTGCGAACACACAGGCACGTTTCCAAGGTGTCGACTGTCACATTCACAGCTGTCCGCGTTATTAGTTAGAAAGAGACCCAGAAAGTGCTACTGGGGTAGGAGTCAGCAGGAAGGTTTTCTGGCTTGGCGGTGAAGCCCAGCCTTGGCAGATGGTACAATTTGCAAAGAGGAGAGGAGAAGACTGGAGACCAGGGGTAGGAGGAAGTGCGGCCGTTTTAAACACGGCTGCGAATGCCTGGGTGCTCCTCCCGTTGAGAGGTGGGGTCCGCGTCCTCTCCTATCGAATCTGGGAGGCTTGTGACGACTTCAGCCAGCAAAGCGTGGCGGCAGGGCAAGGCCGAGTCCTAAAGGGCCGCGGAGCTGGCACCCTGGGGCTCCAGTTGCTGCGTGAGAAGCAAGTTCGGGTCCCCCGAGGCCTCCGTGCCCTAGGAGGCCCGGGCTGCGTAGGGAGCCCACGTGGTGTGCTGGTGCAAATCACCCCAGCCCAGGCACCAGGTGCCAGGGTGAAGACATACTCTGCCAGCCGCAGCTGCTACAGCCCCAGCCGCTCAGGGTGTCCCGGGTGTGGCACCACACATCACAGGGCAGAGGACAGTTGAACCCGCGGGGCCCCTGCCAAACACCTGACCCACAGAATTCACAAGTAGAATAAAATGGCTATAGTTTTATGTTGCTGCTTTGGAGTGGTTTGTTATGCACAAGCCAAGCCTGTCCGACCCCAGAATTCCATCAGTAAGGAACAATCTCCCCAGGTGCTCTCGGCATTCACAGCCCAGCCCCATACGTAACCCATCCTGGGGAAGGTTCATCAAACGAGTGGATAATGTCCAGCCTCACGCCAGCCGCACCATAGAGCCTTTTCTGAGTCACTTCCCAAACCTGGAAGAGGGTGTCCGTTCCTCAGAGCTCCCACGGGCCCTTGCGGCTTGGATGGTTGTGGGTCCAGAAGTTCTGGGGAGTTGTCCAGGCTCTGCGTGGCACGTCTGTCCCCCCCCTGTGCCCCAGTTTCCCCACCCATGGACTAGGGCATTGAACTCATCATCTCTGTGGTCTCTCCAGACTGAATCTGCCTGAATGGGGGCATCGTGCTCTTGTGAGCGTCCCCTTCACATCCTCTTATCCACGGACTCTGCTTCCCGAGGAGGCAAGGGCTGTGACTGGAATCTCATGCTCAGCACCCAGCCCTGGGCCTTAGCCCAAAAGAAGGATGCCTCTGGTGTCTACTGAATGAATGAATGAATGAATGAGTGAGTCAGTGAGTGAATGAATGAAAGAATTCTTCCTGTGCTCATTCATTCAATCAATTTCCCACACGCACGACAAAGATTCCCTTATAGCAGCTCCAGGAGTCTGCTCTTAAACATCTCACGTGACGGCGAGCTCACTACCTTTCAAGGTAGCCCACTTCTTATCGGGGCAGCTCTGATCAGAGAGCATTTCCCTGAGCCAGCCTCCTTCCTGGGCCCCACGGGCAGCGGCCAGAGAAGGAGGGAGAGAGCACATGACTCGAGGAAGGAGCCCTCGGCACCCCAGTCCTCAGAGCCTGCGGCTCGTGACAAGTGCTGGACAGCTGGAAACCTCGGGGCTCTCTGCGGCCCAGCTGCGGTCCTGGGCGGGCAGGACAAGGGCAGCTGGGGCAGGGCCAGCACCCCAGGAGGTCTGCGGAGACGAGGCAAGCAAGTGGGCAGAGAGCAGAGCTGGGGCGGGACAGGTGGTCTGTGTCCGTTTCCATGGCTTCGGTGCCTCTGCCTGCCCAGCCTAGCCTGGGAAAAACAAGCTGGGCACTGAGCGAGCGGCGCCTGTGACCGCCAGGGACAAAGGCTGGGCTGTTTAGGCACTCGCGACGGCCAACTGGGCCTGCCTGGCGGTACACGGGTTTAGACTAGGCCGGCGGGGCTAAGCTGCCAGGCTCCCAGCCGGTCCTCTGGGCCCCTGGGGCGCAGGCTGTGGCTGGGGGCCTGCAGGGGGAGGCTAGGGGGCCTCCGGGGGCGGTCACACAGCCCCCTCCCTGCTGAGCCTCTCAGGAGACAAGACAGCAGACAATACTCGACGGCATTTCTCCCTCTGTCTCTGCGCGAGATGCCAAGAGACCTGGTGTCAGCGGCCACATGCCTGTGAGCCTCCCCCCACCCTTCCTAAGGGCGCCCCCAAAGAGTGACCACACACGGGCCCACGCGGGAAGTGTTTTCGCTGCCTCTGTGGGCAGACGCTGTCTCTGGCCGCAAGCCAGGCAGACCCAAAGCCCCACCCAACGGCGTACTGGCTGTGTCCCCTCCCTGCCACCTCCTCCACTCCCCCTCGTGTCTCCTGGGATCCCCTCCCAAGGAAGCCATGCTCCCAAGAATCAGTGCGTCAGGGCCGGGCTGGCTTCTGGAGAGACCCGGAGCGAGCCAGGGCCCCACAGAGGGTCTCTGCGTGCATTTCGGTCTCACGGGCTTCTGCTGTCCCGGAGCTCAGAGCCCCAGGAGGCTGTACCGTGTTGTCCCGGTAGCTATGACCCTGGGGAGTGTGGGAAGCGTCAGCAAGGAAGGGCACTGAGGCCAGAAGGATCTGGAAGCCATGAGCCAAGGGATGCTGGGACGCACCTACAGGGGAGGGGTTTTGAGTTTGAGGAGGTGGGGAAGCTGCTCAGAGCAAGGGGTCTGCCCGAAGCCCCGAAAGCCCCCCATCTGGGTCGGTGGGACCCCTCCACAGCCCTTGCCTGCTCGGGTCTCAGCCCCACAGCTGAGAAGGGGAGCCCCGTGTGGCAGTTCGGGCTGGCAGGAAGTCACGCACGGGCGGGCTTCGGGGAGCAGGATGTCAGGGAGGAACAGCCTGGGGTCACCCCCGTGGCCGGGAGGGCAAGGACGCAGGTGCAGACAGGGGCCTGACCCTGCGGGAGCGCTCTGGAACAAGAAGGGCCCCCAGAGCTGGCCCGGCTTGGATGGACTCGGCCGGGCTTATACTCTTGACTGCATCCATCACTGGGTGTGGCCGGCCCAGAGGGTCCATGACCTTGATCCAGGCAGGTCTCTGCAGCTTGAGGCCTACCCTGCGGGGGCTCGAGGCCAGGGCTGTGTGTGCTGGAGGGAGCCCCGAGGTGGGGGGAAGGGGGGCTCAGAGCACCCGCAGGCAGGCGCTGACCCGGGGGCTCCGTCCTGTCCAGCCGCCTGGGACACCCCCCCAGCCCTCACGCCTGAGGGGCTGAGCTTATCGCCTTCCCCGGGCTCCTCCTGCCTCCTGTTCCCGGTCCAGGTGACGGGGCCAGCTTCATGACTGTCTCGTCCATGTGCCCAGCACGTGTCCTGGGGCACAGCAGGCCACCGGTGAACACAGAGAAGGGAGGGAGGAGACAAAGGACAGAGGGAAGGAGGGAGACAGCAGTGAGCGCGTGAATGACATCAGAGCGACTGTGGACGGGTTGTATCACCTTGAAGAGCGCGAAGGATGCCCTCTGGGGCCCCGCGACCCTGGAGGCCCTGGGATCATCTCAGAAAATGTCTTTGAGCTCTGGAAGGAGGAAAGAAGCCACCTTCACTCAGGACCGAGAGGCACTCTGGAACATTCCCCGGAAAAGGCTCTCAGGGGCAGAGCTGAGAGTCTTCGTGGTGCCCGCAGGACCCCCTCGCGTCCCCGGCGGTCGCCCTGCTGAGTCAGGGCCTGAGTCAGCTCCTGCCTCCCACCTGCCTCCTGCGGGGCACCGGCCGGGTCTGCGTGCCCGGCGTCCCGGACCTGGCCAAGCCCCGCGGCCCCGGGCGCCCGCAGCCCGAGCCACTGCTCAGCAGCGCTGTGTGTTGGAACTTGCATGTTTCTGAGCTCAGACGTCCTTCCAGCCACCCTCCCACGGTGCTGCCACAGCCTGTCAGATTGTCACACGGATAAGTCCTCATCCCAGGTGCTGGGGGTGGCGGCTGCAAAAGGAGGTCCCTAGACCCGGGGCGAGGCAGGGCCCCCAGGGCATCCCCCCGCCTTCCAGCCACCAAGCTCAGCAGGCAGGAGTCCACACCCTCCACTCCACGTCCCCACCTGCTCGTCCAGGCCCCGGCCCGTTCCCTCCGCCTCGTTGGCAGCCTGGTCCTATCTCTGCCTCATCACCCACCGCTCCCTTCCCTCCGGCACCGGGCACACTCAGGCCCCTCCCTCCACAGGGAAGAACACCCTCAATGCCGCACGCACCTCCAGAAGCTGCCCCTTCCCTCCCTCTTCCTGCCCACCCCCACGCACCCACCAAGACACCCCTCGGCCACCCTCCCCTGAAAGGCTCTCATCAGTCAGTGATGAGCCTTCTCTTGCCAAAGCCAAGGTCGCCTCCGATTCCGTCTCACGGCATGTGACACAGCCCACACACCTCCTTCTGGAAGCTCCTTCCTTGGGCCCGCCCCTCCCGGAGCTCCTGGGGAGCTCCTTCCTTGTGCTGCGGCTGGCCGGGCACCCCCATTTCACAATGAGGGCTCCCCCATCTTCGGCTCTGCGCCAGCCCAAACCCAAGGCCTCTCCAATGTCTCTGTGGCACCAGCTGAAGGGCAGAGAAGAGGAGGCTGACACTTATGAAGAAGATGGAGTGAACCACAGTGGGACCTGGACCATGAGGCCCCAGTGCCCAGAGATGCTGCTGCCGGGGCAGGTGGTCCTGTCTCCCCCGTACGAAACCCATCTGCAGAGCCATGGACAATAATCATCTATCTGCCTTATAATCAGTTTTCTTTTTTTGTTTGTTTGTTTTCATATTTTATTTTTTTAATGTTTATTTATTTTTGAGAGAGAGAGACACAGAGTGAGAGTGGCAGAGGGTCAGAGAGAGAGGGAGGCACAGAATCCGAAGCAGGCTCCGGGCTCCGAGCTGTCAGCACAGAGCCCGACGAGGAGCTCGAACTCATGAGCTGTGAGATCTTGACCTGAGCTGAAGTCACTCAACCGACTGAGCTACCCAGGAGCCCCTATTTATTTATTTTGAGAGAGAGAGAGAGAGCAGGGGAGAGGCAGAGAGAGAGGAAGACAGAGAATCCCAAGCAGGTTCCACGATGTCCACACAAAGCCTGATGCAGGGCTCAAACTCGTGAACAGTGAGATCACAACCCGAGCAGAAATCAAGAGATAGATGCTTGTCTGACTGAACTACCCAGGTGCCCCAGGACTCTTGTATATACACTGAGCTACCCAGGTGCCCCAGGACTTTTATTATATATACGACACAACTCTGGATTTGTCATTTCTTGGTTCTCGATGAGAAGCTAGATGTCAATGACATCATCATTTTCCTTCACAGAACGGGTCCGTTTTTTCCCCAAATCTTTCAAGATTTCCCCCTTCCCTCTGGCTTTAAGAGGTGGTTTCTCTTGCATTTCTCTTGCTTGGAGTTTGCTGAGCTTTTTGGATCTATAGGTTAATGTTTTCTGTTAATATTGAGACGTTTTCAGCCATTAGAGCCTCAAAACTTTTAACCCCTACATCTCAATCCTCTCCTTCTGGGGCTCCAATTACGTGAATTTGGACCACCCGATAGAGTCCCATGGGCCTCCAAAGTTTTAGTTTATTATTATTATTATTATTATTATTATTATTTGGCCAATCTTACTTCTCTTTTCTCTTTGGATAGGATACGTTCTGCTGACTTATCTTCAGGCTTACCGATCCTTTCTTCTGCCATCACCAGAATTGGAGCCCACTCACCTAGTGAGTTTTGTAAAACTCCAGTTATTGTTTTTTTTTCAGCCCCGGAATTTCCATGAATCATTCCCATTTGTCCATGGAGAGTCCCTATCTGTTTAGTCATTGATGTCATACTTTCATTTAATTCGTTGAACCCATTTGCCTCTAAACACAGTTTTCTTTAATTCTCTGAATATATTCACAGCAGCTGCTCTGATGTATGTGCCTGCTAAATCTGAACTCAGGACCCCTGCACACACAGTTCATCGCTGTTGACCTCCTTTGACCTCCTTTGTGAGGCACACTTTCCTGTGTCTTTGATGCTCTACTCATGCGGGGTTGAACACTGGCTAGAGGAGAGAATACATTGTAGAAGCTCTGGAATCAGAAGCTGAGTGAGGTAAGATCAGCAGGGGCCCGAGTGCACCAGGAGTCACAGGTGCGGGAGGGTGGGGGACATCCCCAGAGGTCACACTGCCTTATCCTCTGCCCAGGACAGTTTTCCTCACCACGCATCTCACCAAATCGTCATCGTGCTAGACTTGGCTTCAGAACCACCCCCTTAGGGAAGTCTCCCCGCCCCGACGAGGATGGGACCCTTTGTTAAACACAGTTCTGAGTACTATCTCCCCCACCACCCTGGAAGGTAGATGAAAGCAGTGATGAGCGGTAAGCTGTTACCACGCGCCTGGCGCTCTCGGATGCTCCATAAATATTTGTTTAATGAATGAGTGTTGCCCACTTTGCCTCCAGGACATTTTCCCAATTTGCTGTCTCCCAGCAACACATAAGAGTGTTCGTTCCCTGAACTCTCACTGGTACTTATCATCTTTTATAAGCACGCGCTTTAATCTCTTTATAAGCTTTCCCAATCTAATAACTGAAAATCTTATCTTAGTTTGCAGCCTTCGAAATTAAACCTTTCCCATAGATATATTAGACGTTTGAACTTTCTCTTCTGTGAGTTTCCTTCCCATATCCTTTGCAAATATTTTGTCTCATTGCTTTGCAAGGGGATTTTATTTATATTGAGTTAGAACTATTTTGTATGGCACCTATTTTTTCCCAATGATTGTCTTTCAAGTCTGCTTCTATTGGTTTTCCCCCATGTGGAAATTCTGGGTTTTTAAAATAGTTTTTATTAAGTATAATTAAATATAGAGTCATATTATTAGTTTCAGGTGTACAATATAATCTCTCAAGAATTCTATACATTACTCAGTGCTCATGATGATAAGTGCATTCTTAAATCCCTTTATCTATTTCCCCCACCCCCACTCCACATCCCCTCTGGCAACCACCAGTGTGTTCTCTGTATTTAAGGGTCTCAGGGTTGGTTTGTTTGTGTGTTTGTCTCTTTTTTTCTCTCTTTGTTCTGATTCTTAAATTCCACATATGAATGAAATCATGTGGTATTTGTCTTTCTCTGACTCATTTCACTTAGCATTGTGCCCTTCAGGTCCATCCGTGTTGCAAATGGTAAGACTTCTTTTTTATGGCTGAGTAATATTCCTATCTATCTATCTATCTATCTATCTATCGGAACCAAGTAAAACCTTGGTTTGCCAGCATAATTCATTCCAGAAACATGCTTGTAGTCCAAAGCACTCGTATATCACAGTGAATTTCAAGAACCATTGGCTGAGTTGTGATCACGTGACATCTGGCATCACGTACGACTTGTATTGCAAGACGTCCCTTGTTTATCAAGTTAAAATGTATTAGTAACGCTCGCTCGTCTTGCAGAACACGCTCCCAGAAGAAGTTACTTGCAATCCAAGGTTCTACTAGATATATATCGCATCTTCTCTATCCATTCACGTGTCGGTGGACACTTGGGTTGCGTCTGTATCTTGGCTATTGTAAACAATGCTGTGCTGCGATGAACATAGGGGTGCATAGGTCTTTTCATGTTTTGGAATATAATTTATTGTCAAACTGGCTAACATACAGTGTGTTAAGTGTGCTCTTGGTTTGGGGAGGCATATGTCTTTTCAAGTCCGTGTTTTCTTCATTTTCTTTGGGTAAATACCCAGTAGTGGAACGACTGGATCCTTTGGTAATTCTATTTTTAATCTTTTGTAGAATGTCCGTACTGTTTTCCACAGGGCCTGCGCCAATTTGCATTCCACATGTAGAAATGTTTCTTTGTATATAGCAAAAATCTTCATTATTTCTTTTATGACCCCCTGATACGGGTGCCATTGTTTGGGAAGATCTGATCTGCCTCAAAATCGTGTAAGCAATCTGATCATATTTTCTCCCAGTTTATTTATGGTTTCGTCTTTTCAATTTAAGATTCTTAATCTACCTCAAGTTTATTTTGGTGCAAGAAGAGAGACACAGATATAATGTCATATCATTTTTCAGAATGGTTGCCAAGTTCCCCATCTCTGATTTAAAAAAAAAAAAAGTAGACATAAACAGAGAAATTTGTAGCACACACCTCTCTCTCTTCTTAGATTTTCTGTTGTGTCTTTTGATCCACCCACCCCAGTGATGGTCCTATAATATTTTGAAAATGTTTGCCGTATAATGTATTTTACTGATAGTAAATCCCACTGGAAGCCACTTTATTTATTCTGCTAATATTTATCGAGTTCTTATTTCGAGTCTGACACTGTTCTAGGTGCTGGAGACACAGCAATGACTAACACAGGCAAGAATTCTGCTGTCATGCAACTTACATTCTGCTCAGACACCCACTGCTCATCCCTTCAAAATCTGGCAGCCAGTACATGGCAAGTGCATTCAATGTTGGAGGGTAGAAGATAAATTCGGACATATAGTACTGTGTCCCCAATATTAAGAATGCATTGGTTCAGGGACGCCGGGGTGGCTCAGTGGATGAAGCACCCAACGCTTGGTTTCGGCTCAGTCCATGATCTCGCGGTTCATGAGTTCGAGCCCTGACAGCCAGGAGCCTGCCTGGGATTCTCTCTCTCCCTCCCTCTCTCTCTCTCAAAATAAATAAATAAACTTAAAAATAATAAATACATATATAAATATATAAATAAATAAGAACTTACCTTGCTGCTAGCCACCACCTTAAAGGACACTCTGGCAGATTAGACTGCATCAAAGGCATAAGCAGGTCCGAGGGAGGTAAGGGGTGGACTGTATTGGGCACATGTCTCACACGAGCAGAGCCCGCTCGGCCCCACTCTGGTACTCCAGCCATCGCCGCAGCAGCCGGTTTCACAGGGGTGTACACGGTTCACAGACAGTACCGTGCCTTGGGCGCATGCTGGACACGTCTCGCTTCCCGCCCTGGTGCTCCTCTGAGAATGTGGCATGGATGCCTGGAGGACCCCGCTCTGCCTTCATGCTCACAGAGCCCAGGAGCGCCGTGAGCCGACACCCTTGGAACCATCCTTCACCGAGCGTGAGCAGGAGCTGGTGAGAAACTCTTCCCACTTTCATCCCCTGGGTAGACAGTGCTAAGATGTATTTCCCAAGTACCCCAGGCCTTCCCAGAGGATCAGATACCAGCCATCTGGAAGGAAACCAAAACCTCCCTTTGCCACTTCCCTTTTAACCTTCATGGCACTGAGCAAAGCTCCGGGTTTCAGTGTCTGAGTCTTTTATCCCCATGGGCATGAACCCCCTCTCTTGTGGGGCAGGCGGAAGAACCCTGCCCAGCCAGCTCTCCTTGGACTCCATGCATGGGTCTGGGACACTCCGGCCCCTTTTCTCTAGCTCCTTGTTCATTCCACACGGAGTGGTTTGGGTACCAGAGGAATAGGGGAGAAAGGACAAAACGGACAGGACTCCGTGATGGTGTGGGGTTCAGAACAAAAAGAGAGCCCAGGATAAGTACCAAGTAGCTGCTGGCATTTACTGAGCACTTACTACGTGCCAGGTACCACGTTACGGCTGCTATGTGATTTCACAGAGGAGGAAACCGAGGGTGGGGGAGGCCAGGCAGCCTGATCAAGGGCACAGGACCAGCGAGCAGCGAGCCAGGGTCAGGCCCCGGCAGGCCGGCTCCAGCTCTGGCCTCTCAGCCTCCATGTCCAAGGGGACAAAAGCAGCAACGCGCCGTGGGACCTCGCCATCACCCTCGCGCCAGCCCCGGCCGGCCCAGCCAGCCACCCACCCTGATCCCTTCGGGGCCCAGCCCCAGGACGGTGGCAGCCTCGGGAGAGGCGGTACTGTGCCCGCTGAGGCCCTGGTGGCTAATTTCACACAGGAGCCCCACCCATGATGTCAGCGCCTCCAAAACCTCCTCGTTAACTGCTCCCCCCTCGTGACATAACCCAGCCTCTTCCGCACAGTATCTGTGAGGGACCCACCGCGTCCCAGGTGCTCGTAAGGAGCCAGGACGGAAAATATGACTCGTTTCTTCCCCCAGCGTGGGATCGCTTTTCCATTGCTAATTTCCGAGGAATCCGGTGAAGTAGTGGAAAGATCTAGAAGGCGGGAGACCTGGTTCTCTCCCTGGCCCGCCTTGGCTTTAGACAAGAGCCCCCGGGGCCTCGGTCTCCCCTCCGGTTGGCCAGCCTCCAGGGGCCATGACGCCCAGGGCCCCATCCAGTCCTGACTCCAAGAGGCACAGGTGTCCGGGAGGCCAGGGGGTTTTCACGGACAGCAGCCGGCGGACATCTGGGGCTTGCAGCCTTTGTGGGTTTTGTTTGTGTCCAAAACGTGTCTTTTGGGAGCAAAGACCAGTCCACCACGACTTCCCAATTTTATTTCAGAAATCGTCTCGTACTATTAGGAGTACAAAGGACTCAGGCATTCACAACGGGGTCCCCCTCTGCAGCCACCCTCTGGAGGTCTCAGCTTCGTCCCCCCCGATGCAGCCGGACCTCGTCTTTCCCGCCTGCCCCGAGGTCCGTAGCATTGTCACTGCCATTTTGCAGCCATTCTACTTCCTGCCAGAATCAGATCAGCCCTTTGCCATCGCTTCCTCCAGGAAGCCTTCCCTGACGCCCCGGGGCCTGCCGAGGCGCCCTGCCAGGCACCCCCCAGTCATGTGGGCCGCGCCATGCAGCGTGCGTCCCGTGCTGTAGAGACTTCCTCTCCCGTCCCGCCAGCCCACACTGAGAGCAGCAGCCCTGGCGTCCAGCACGGTGCCTGCGATCCTGGCTGTCCTGATTGTCACGGGGAAGAGGCAAGGACCGGGTGCCCGCTTTCGGGGCCACGTCAGAGTGCCCTCTCCTCTGCGCGTAGCTGCTCCTGGATAGCACCCCGCATCTCGGGGCCGAGAAGTGTGCTTTTGCTCTGAGGGCAAGAGTGCCCCGCCCCCCGCAAGCCCTCAGGCACCCGGGCACTTGTTTTTACTCACCTCGTCCCTCCCTCATCTCCTTTTCCTACCCTGACTTTTCTGTCAACCAGACCAGCTCCTGTATTTTCTTTTAATTCCGCTATCTCTAGTGATGCTGGCCACCCATGAGGCAGCGTGTATAAATGCAAAGAAGTGGGAAAATTTGCCTGAGGAAGGGATTTCCCTAAAGTGCATGCTCAGTGTCCCTGAGAGCGCTTTTAGAATGCTCCCTCTGCCTGGAGTGCTCCCTTTACCAGAGGTGCCCCCTGTGTCAAGAGTGTTCCCCTTGCCAGGGATGCTCCCTGTGTCAGGAGTGCTCCCTCTGCCTGGAGTACTCCCTGTGTTAGGAGTGCTCCCTCTGCCTGGAGTGTTCCCTTTACCAGGGTGCTCCCTGTGTCATGAATGCTCCCTCTGCCAGGAGTGTTCCCTTTACCAGGGTGCTCCCTGTGTCAGGAATGCTCCCTCTGCCTGGAGTGTTCCCTTTACCATAGGTGCTCCCTGTGTCAGGAGTGCTCCCTCTGCCTGGAGTGCTCCCTTTACCAGAGGTGCCCCCTGTGTCAAGAGTGTTCCCCTTGCCAGGGGTGCTCCCTGTGTTAGGAGTGCTCCCTCTGCCAGGAGTGTTCCCTTTACCAGGATGCTCCCTCTGTCAGTAGTGCTCCCTCTGCCTGGAGGACTCCCTCTGTCAAGAGTGCTCCTTCTGCCTGGAGGGATCCCTGTGTCAGGAGTGCTCCCTGTGCTATTAGTACCACTCTGCCAGGAGTGCCCATGTGTCGGGAGTACTCCCTCTGCTAACAGGTGCTGGCTGTGTCAGTAATCTTCCTGGTGTCAGGAGTGCTCCCCCTGCCAGGATGCCCCCTATGTCCTAGGAGAAACCTCTGCCCACAATTTCCCCTCTGCCTGAGGCGCTCTCCGCTCTCTCCTCCTGACAAGAAGCTACTCCTCCCTAGGACACAGCTCAGGCAGCTCCCTCCCAAGGGGGTTCCAGCACCCCTCCAGTGCCTCCTCTGTTCCCCCTCAACACCACGCCCACCACTCACCATGCCTGGTCCCTCAGCACATTCACCACCTGCTTCCTCACCCGTCCCTCCCCGCCCCTCCTCTCTCCAACCAGGCTCTGAGCTCCCAAAGGACAGGGACATGGTCTCATACCGTTTGGGGGTCTGTTCCAGTGTCCAACCCAAAGGAGGGCTCAGCGAGAGAGTCGGCTGCTGGAAGCCCATGATGCCAGCTCATTCACGAGTCCTGGCTGCGAAGCCTGTGTTCTCGTCCCGCTCTTTAAAAAGTGACCCTACTTACAGTTGATTGTTGAACAATGTTTCATACGCTGTGTGTCTTATATATACTGTGTTCTTACAATAAAGCGAGCTAGAGAGAAAGTGTTAGTAAGAAAATCATGAGGGGGCACCTGGGTGGCTCAGTCGGTTAAGCATCAGACTTCGGCTCAGGTCATGGTCTTGAAGTTCGTGGGTTCGAGTCCCACGTCGGGCTCTGTGCTGACAGCTCAGAGCCTGGAACCTGCTTCGGATTCTGTGTCTCCCTCGCTCTCTGCCCTTCTCCCGCTAGCACTCTGTGTGTGTGTGTGTCTCTCTCTCCCAAAAATAAATACACATGAAAAAAGATTTTTAATTTACTCCCAAAGCCAAGAGTACACTCTGTGCCCTGTGTATTAGCTAACTTGACAATAAATTATATAGAAAAATAAATGAATAACTGGAGAGAAAGTAGCTCAGACCATCAGTGATACCGAGGAGAGCACGGACCATCCTGGTGCCATAAAAAACAGAGATGTAAAATTGTGCATGTGGCACAAGCTCACGAGGACAAAAAATCTGTGGGGAAAAATGCAAAGGAAACATCCAAATGCTAACAGAGTTACTGATTTCCATTTCTTTATATATGCTTCTGAAACACAAAGACATTTTCTATGATATACATGTATTACTCTCATAATTCAAAAAGTGAAAATTGGAACACTGGGGAAAACATTTAAAAAAAAATAAATTAAAAAATTGAAAAGAAAAAAAGAAAACCATGAGGAAGAGAAAACACGTTAAAGCACATTTGCAGAACGTAATTCTGTAATTCTGTAAAATTCTGTAAAATTCATTGACTGTCTATCTCGGAAAAAATTCACTTAGAAGTGGACCCGTGCAGTTCACACCGGTGTTGTTCAAGGCCCAAGTGTGTATTTAAGAGAGAGAATTCTTTGAGATCCTCCCATTTAACCTGGGGAAACTGAGGCAAGAGAGGGAGTGTTTTGCCCAAGGTCACCTCCTCTGAACCTCTCGCCCCTGTCCTGGGCCCTCTCTGTGGCAGAACTGAGCTCCCGGGCACCTCTGTGGGAATGCACTTGTATGCGCGCGCGCACACACACACACACACACACACACACACGGGCCGACCTCAGGCCTGGGCAGCCTCAGGCTGTTTCTGTAAGATGGGCATGCCAGCCTGACTCCTTATCACATAAGGACTCTGAGTCCCAGGAGGACGAGGGGCCAGTCACCAGCCATCTTCAGGTCTGGGACATCTGATTCTGGGTTGGGGGTGTGTTCAATTCAAATTAACAGAAAGTGCTAGAGTTGCCCAGTTGTGGGCATGTAGGTAAGAACCAGAGTAAACGCTGTTTATGTGCTTCCTGAGGTACGGCCTCTGACCTACCTAGTCACAGGGTAAAGACAATACCCAGGCGTGTGAGGACAGGTGCCCCAACGCCCACGTGTTGGCCTGGAACAACCCTTCTTACAATTTAGCGACTGGTGGAGAGGGCCCTCCCTCTTTCCTCTTTGTACAGCCACTTACGGGATGATATGATCTCATGGACAAACTCTTGTCCCGGTGATGGGGACCCCGGGGCCACTGGGCCAAGGAACATTAAGGTGTAGCCTTTAAAAGGGCCACTGGGTAGGGGCACCTCAGTGGGGGGCTCAGTCGGTTGGGCGGCCGACTGGGGCTCAGGTCATGATCTCACAGTTTGTGGGTTCGAGCCCCGCATCCGGCTCTGTGCTGACAGCTCGGAGCCTGGCGTCTGCTTCGGATTCTGTGTCTCCCTCTCTCTGCCCCTCACCCACTCATGCTCTGTGTCTCTGTGTCTCTCAAAAATAAAATAAAACATTTAAAAAAAAATTTTAAGCGCCACTGGGGAAAGGCGTCAGTGACAAAAGGAAACGCTACGTCCAGGGCCCCGGGCCAGACGGCTGGATGGTAGGAGCTCACCTCCCCAGGAGGGAGTTTGGCCCAAGGAGAGAGAACGCTGGAACCCACCCCGGGGAACACGAGGGTCTTCTCCGGTTATCTGGGGCGACTTTTACTCTGGTTCCGATCATTTAAGGGATTTTAAAAATAAAACGAGTGGAAGAAACCAGGACGGGCAGGTGGGAGGCAGGGAGGGAGGCAGGGCGGGCACCGAGAAGGGCCAGGCCCTCCGCACCGCAGGCCCTGGCGCGCGGCGGGGGGCGGGGGCGGGGCGCGCGGGGCGCGGGGCGGGGCCTCCGGGAGCCCCACCCCCCGGGGTCGCCCCCGCCCCCGCCCCCGCCCCCAGCCCCGTGGGCCGCGCCCGGCGAGTCCGCATTGGCATTCCGCGCCGCGCCGCCGGGTGCGTGCCCGCGCCGTTCCCAGCCCGCCGCGCCGCGCGGGGACAGTGGCGCATTGTTCGCCCGGACACCCCGGGCGGCGCAGCGCCCTCGGGGCTTGGCGCGGCCCGGCCGCGATTTGCATGCGCTCCAGTCACAAAGGTTCAAGGTCAGGAGCGCCGGGCGGCCGAGCCCCGCCCGGCCCAGGCGCTATTCTTCGCCCCGGCGGCGGGAATTCCTCGCCGCCCGCGCCCGGGCCGCCCCTGCGCGTGAATGCCCGAGCGCCGCCGCCGTCTGAAGCGCTTTGTGTCTCGGCCGGGCCAGCTGGGCCCGCGAGGGACGTGCCAGCTCGGCCGGCGGCGCCCCCCGCACCAGCGCCCCTCGCCCATGCTAATCAGCCTGGCAGCGCGTCTGGGCGGGCGGCCCGGCCGGGGAGCCCCCCATGTTCCCTGCTAGGAGGCCCCCAGCCGTCCCCTGCTGCCAGGAGGTCCCCAAGTCCCCTGCCAGGGGCCCCTCCCACTCCCACCCTCCTGCCAGGTGCCTTCCACGCCTCCTGCCTTGAGCCCCCTCCTCTCCAGCTGCTAGAGTCCCCCAGCCATGTGAGAATGGCAGGGCCACAGGGCGGGCAGCAACCGGCCAGGGAGCCCAGGCCTAGGACCCTGTCGCTGCCGTGACGACTCTTCGGTGGGCCCAGGGGCAGCCTCTCTGCGCCTCAGTTTCCCCAGAACAGTGGGGCGGGTTGCCGACGGCTGGTGGTCTCCAGAGGCCCATCGGGAACGGGGGCGTGTCTTCCAGCGCGCTGCCGGGAATGCGGTTGTTGGACAGCCTTCCCACCAGCTAGCCTCCTCTGCAGCCTGGTGGCCTGGGAACATTCCCCCTTCCCTAAGTCTGGGGTTGCCGGCTGCAGAGATGTTTGAGGACTCTGAACTCCCCAGTGTGGCGGTCGGTGTGGGCGCTGACATCATGAGCATGGTTGTGGGAGCGTGACATCATCCTCACCCCCCCATCAAGGCCCTCCTCACACTGTGTTTCATTGTCCCCCACTCGAATGGGAGCTTCTTGTGGGCAGGAGCTGCTCAATCCCCACCGCACGGTGGCACCTAGGATACATTTACCGTATAATGAGATGAATGAAGGCCACCCAACGTGGATTACACTGAGCCGCGGTGGCTGGGGACACGGGCAATGGCAGTGGTAATCCCAGCATTTGGAAACACGCCCAGAGCCTTTCTTTCCACAGAGGTGGAGGCAGGCCTCTCTTGGGCCTCTGAGCTGTCTCCCAGGAGTGTCCCCAACCTCTGACCCCATGGGGAAGCTCCGAAGTTACCGGGCAGAAGGCTGCACGCTGGCATATGTCGGCCCTCCAGGGCACCTGTCAGGAGGTCTGGAGCTGAGGCTGTCGGGGACCCTCCACTTTCTGTAGAACCTGTGCTCATGGCATCTGTGTGCAGTCAGCAATCCCATCAGGCGCTAGAGGACTGAAGGTTGGGGGCCGCGGGCACTGTGCACGGGGATGTATTTCCATGGGGCTTCCGGCAGCAGCCAGGGCTAAGCTGGGCCTCGTTGCCAGTCGGCCCGAGTCATCCCAGGCCCAGGAAGGAGGGACTGGGTATGTGTTGGTGGCACAGGGCACCAGAGAGGGGACTCCCAACACCATACAGACCCTCAGGTGGCAGAGAGTCTGGCCTTTGGAGTCCGGCAGACCAAGTTCAAGGCTCTTCCCCAGCACTCACTCAGCCTGCGCCCCTGGTGGGTCCCTCTGTCCCTTTGAGCCTTAGCTGTGACGCGCAATTATATTTTGTGGCGCAATTTATTGTGGGCGCAATTATATTTTCCTCCCTGCTTTGAGAATTACTTAGGGTCACACTCCCTCGTTTCCTGTCGCCCTGGCTTCCATTTCCCGTGTGTCCCTGACCCTGTCTCTGCTCAGCAAATCCCACCGCTAGATGTTTTTCAACCACCCCAGCACATGATGCTCTCCTGCAGGGAACATCCTCTCCAGCCTGCCACCTCTCTGTGCCTCTCTCTTCTCTGTCCACCCTTTGCCATCTAGCAGGACCTGCACGGCTTGGTTCAGATACCACCTTCTCCGGGAGTTGCCCCCCATCTTTTCTTCCTCCCCCCTCCCTCCTCCCAACTACCTACACCCTCCATGCCATGCTAAGAAATTTGACTCAAACCCTGAAGGCAATAGAGAGCCCCTGGGGGGGGGGGAAGGCAGGGCGGAGTGGGGGAAACATGGAGTAGCGACCCGGTGACTCCCCCGCCCCCACCTCCTGCCGGTGGCCTCAGCAGGGAACGTGCCGAAAGGTGTTCTCAGAAAGACTGGAATTCACAGACGGGTCACGTTTCAAAGGAAATATTGAAGAACTGCTGAAGGTCGCCAACCCCTTATTTTTCCATGTTGAGAGCTTAGGAAAAATAATTCATTATCATTTCCCTTTTTTAAACGTTATTTTTATTTTTTATTTTTTTTATTTTTTATTTTTTTTTCAACGTTTATTTATTTTTGGGACAGAGAGAGACAGAGCATGAACGGGGGAGGGGCAGAGAGAGAGGGAGACACAGAATCAGAAACAAGCTCCAGGCTCTGAGCCATCAGCCCAGAGCCCGACGCGGGGCTCGAACTCACGGACCGCGAGATCGTGACCTGGCTGAAGTCGGACGCTCAACCGACTGCGCCACCCAGGCGCCCCTAAACGTTATTTTTAAACCAAGAAAAGTAGGAACCCAAGCTCAAGATAAAGGCCAATTCTTCCTGCTGAGCACACGTGGTGTCCTTACATTGTCACTTCGCCCTGGCCGTCTCAAACGTGGTCACGGCCAGGCCCGCACAGTGGGGTTTTCTCCTCATGGTATCCCTTCCTCTCTGGACCGCTGCTTTCCTGGCCTCGCTGGGTCAGGGGGCCCTCCTGACAGGTCCCCTGGCTCCCCTGGGGCCCTCTAAGCCGGCAGCTCTCAGAGGCCTAGCCGGGTACCCAGCCAGTCAGAGATGATAGTCAAAACACGAGCAGCGTCCCAGGAAGTGGCCTGCAGCTGTGACACGGGCCTCTCAGACCACTAAGATGGCAGTGCCTTTACGAGGACAGAGAAGAGGGGACAAAGCACAGACGCCTCTGTCTGTCTGTCCCCGTGGTGCAAGGTAAGGCATGTGCAGATGTGAGTATCGGGCGCGCACACGGGCGTTCGAGCCTCCCGCTCCAGGCCAGCAGGCTCCAGTCACTTGATGGGGAGAGGAGAGTAGCGCCAGCACAAGAGAAGGGTCTGCACGGAACCTTGCAGGACGTTCCAGATGTCCTGGAACATCCTCACTTCCAAGGGCAGGCTGTGATGTGGACGTTTTGCTGATGGGAAACTGGGCATCGCTGGTAATTAGCACTGGAGTCCTGAGTCCAGCCTCAGAGCTGGGAGGCCCTGCGTGACCACAGAGGGCTGCTGGGCATTGACCAGAGGGGGTGCCCAGCCAGGGTCACACAGCATAGTTATAGAAAGACAGTTGTTCCCGTAGGTGACAAGATGGCCCCCGCTAGAGCTCAGGCCTCTGGGCCTCCCTGCCCACCTCTCCTTGGAATTATTCAGCAACAGTGAAAAGACAGTGGCGTTCCTGTCATGACGGGTCTCCTACTGGGTAGACCTCCGTAGAGAAAAAGCCCACCTGCGTGTACTCATATGTTGCTGATGCTGGAAGAATCCATTAACCCTTCCTCGAGGGCTAATTGGTAGTGTGTGCGGGAGCCTTTATTATATTTTTTAAGTTTATTTATTTATTTTGAGAGAGAGCACGTGCATGTGTGCGGGAGCAGGGGAGAGGGACAGAGAGAGAGGGAGAGAGAGAATCCCAAGCAGGCCCCTCACTGTCAGCACAGAGCCCGACAGAGCTGGACACAGGGCTGGAACTCACAAACTGTGAAGTCATGACCCGAGCCGAGATCAGGAGTCGGATGCTTAACTGACTGAGCCACCCAGGAGCCATCGTGAGATCGTTTAAAAAGCAAATCCTTGGGGCACCTGGGTGGCTCAGTCGATTGAGCATCCAGCTTGGTTTCGGCTCAGGTCATGATCCCAAGGTTCGAGCCCTGTGTCGGGCTCTGTGCTGACAGCTCAGAGCCTGGAGCCTGCTTCAGATTCTGTGTCTCCCTCCCTCTCTGCCCCTCCCCTGCTCACGCTCTGTCTCTGTCTCTCTCAAAAATGAATAAATGTTTAAAAAAAAACCCACTATTTTAAAAAGTGGGCTATAGAAATATATTTAAAGACAAGGTGAATTGTTCATTGTGTATCAGTGAAAATGCAGATTATAAAACACGATATATGACAACAGTGATTTTAGGTACTTATTATGAATAGAGAAGAAAGGCGGGTCAAATAGACACACTCGAAAGTCAATTGTGGTTTCTCTGAGTTGGGATTCCACGTATTTGTTATTTTCTCATGGGTGCTTTTCTGTGTTTGTAAAATTGTCAACAGTGACTGTGTATTATGTTTGCAATCAAGAGAAAAAGGGGTGTGTGTATGTGTGTGTTTATTGTGTGTTTCAATGGCCCCGAAAGAAAAGGCCAAGTTCAGATAAAGATCCATAGTGATTCACTGCTTCCCTAAATCAGGTTTCTGTCTCCAGGCTTGGAAATTATTATGGAAAATGCTGGATGTGTAAGGCCTGGCTTACACTGTCTCCCCAGAGCAGAGCTCCCTAGAAGGGTTGTCCCCGACCTCCCGGCAGAGTCACCCATAAGAAGCCTGCCGCTCGGGCAGGCCTTGTCCTGCCCAGGCATTCTTGGAACCAGAATCCAAGAGAGATTCCTCCCCCCACCGCCCCCGAGAAATATCTTTTTTGTGTGAGTGGTAAAATGTACCTAACGTGAAATTTGCCATTCACCATTTCAGGAGCGTTATATACATTCCCAATTTGTTGTGCAACCATCACCCCTGCCCATTCCAGAACTTTTCATCATCCCAAATGGAAACTCGGTACCTAATAAATAGTAACTCCCCATTCTTCCCTCCCCCCAGACCCTGGCCACCACTGTTCTACTTTCTGTCCCTGTGAGTTCGATGACTCTAGGTAGCTCACATAAGTGGAATCATTCAGTATTTGTCCTTTTGTGCCTGGCTTATTTCACTGAGGACATACGCTTTCGAGATTCATCCATGTTGTAGCAGGTGTCCGAATTTCCTTCCTTGTTAAGGCTGAATAACATGCCATTGTATTTACATACAACAGTTTGTTTATCCTTTCACCTGTTGATGGACATTTGGGTTGTTTCCACTTTTTGCCTGTCATGGATAATGTTACTATGAACATGGATGTGAACTATTTGCTAACGTCTCTGCTTTCAGTTCCTTAGGGTGTGTCCCCAGGAGTGGAATTGGTGGGTCAGGTGGTAATACTGTGTCTAATTTTTCAAGGAACCAAGGAATATGTTCCTCACTCAACTGCACGACTTTATACTCCCATCAGCAATGCATGAGGACCCCAATTTCTTCACGTCCTCACCAAGGCTTGTTATCTTCTGTTCCTTTTCAAACAAAAGCCCCTGAAGTAAGTGTGAGGTGGCATCTCATTGTGATTTCGCTTTGCATTTGCTCATGATGAATGATGTGGAGCAGCTTTTCAGGTGTTTATTAGCCATTTGAATATCATCTTTGCAGGAACGTCTATCCTCTCCCCACTTCTTATCAGGTTTGTTATTGTTGAATGGTAGGAATTCTTTATATATTTTAGAAACGAGAGATAATTTTTTTTTGTATATTGAGTATTCTTGGGTCATATCCCTTGTTAAAACATTCATTTATTACTTCATTTTAGAAACCATGCAAAGATTTTGTAAAAAGTATATAAGAAACATCAGTGATTGTAATCTCAGATTTAGCAATTGCACATCCAGAAATTTGCCGTGAGGAATTTAATGAGCCTGCACAAAGATGCAGCTACCAGGTAATCCATCATAAAAGGAGGGAGCCAGAAAGAGATGGAAACTAAACATCAATGTCCAATCACAGCATATAAATGACATAAAGTAAGGACCACCCAACAGAGGGCTGTGTGATTACAAACAGCACTGTAGATGCACCCAGTGATGTAGGGACATTTATAATACAGCTGTGCATGAAAGGAGAAAGTTGCAAAACAATGTTTACACTACCATCCCAATTATGTTCCGAACATACGCGTAATTGTGTAAAAAAACAAGGAAGGAAAAACGCCAAAATGTCAACACTGTTAATCTCGTGTGGTGGACTCGCGGGTTACTTGGAGTTTCCTCTTTGTATTTTTCAGTTTTCCAAATTTTCTGAAATAAACAAGTGGCTTTAGGGTCAGAAAAAAAAAAGTAGTTGTTTTTAAGGCATCCGTTGGTATGTGTACAGTGTTATCCCGATTACGTAAAAATCTCTATATTTACCCCCCCAAAAAGGAACTCTCGGCCATGGTTGGGGCTGCGAGATTCTGAAAGCGTTCTCATTTTGATCTGTGCTCTCCTGGATTTTCCAAATTCTCTACTGTCTCCTTGTTTTGTCACCCGATTAGGGAGAAAGAAAAAGTGACAGGAAACTGGTAAACTTTAAAAAAATGAAAGTAAGTGAAAATCAGAATCAGATGAAATTTAGCTCAAACATCTCGCGTAATCCAGCGAAGGCCTGGGGAGGCTGGAAGGCGGGAAGGGCGGGACGCGGAAACTGAACCACCACCCGCCGCCGCGGCCTCGCCCGGACCCGCCCACACCCCGCCCACGGCCGCGTGAGGCTCCGCCCCAACCCCCGCCCACCAGACTGCGACGCTACGTCCGCACGCCCAAAGGTCGGGCGTTCGGGCTCGGCCGCGCAGAGGCCCCGCCCCCAGTCGCGTCGAGGAGACGCCTTCGCCCCGCCCCGCCCCCTGGGCCGCGCCGCCGCGTTCGCGCCTTCGTCCGCCGCGCCTTCGCCCCGGCTTCCGGAGCCGGCCGCGCAGAGGCCCCGCCCCCTCGCCGCCACGCTGCGTCCGCGCCGCCCGTCGCGCTGGGGCTGGCTTCCGGAGCGGGACGGAAGGGCGGGCGGCAGTCAAGGCCAAGGCCAAGGCCAAGGCCGAGGCCCGCGGGGCCAAGGCCGCCCGGGCCCCCCAGCGGAAGGGCGCGGCTCCCTGAGGAGGGCCCGCGCGCACTTCCTCCCGTCCTGCTCGTTCCTGCCCCGCCTGCCCCCAGGTGCACGGGACGCGGAGGCCCAACGGCCCGAGGCCGAAATCAAACGAGGGCGCGGCGGCGGGGCCCCGGGGACGCGCACCGCACTCCGGCCCGGCCGCGAGGGAGAGCGGGCGGATCAGAGCGCGCCGGCCCGGGCCGGGCCTCCCGAGCGGGCCGCCGCAGCGCCCTAGAAGCCACGGTGTGGGCCCTCACCCTGCCTTTGCCGTGCGCACGCCAGGCCCAGCCGGTCGCTGTCCCGGGGCGGGGACTGCGGAGCCCCGCCTCCCTGCAGGCCGTGACTGGGGCCTGAGCCGGAACCCTGCGCGGTGCCGCAGCTGCGGGCGCCGCTTCAAAGAAGTTTGAAGGCGCAGGCATCCCAATACAGCTGCCATTTATTGAAAATCAGGTCGTAGGCGAGCGAGGGGTATATGCCTTTGTGTCATCTCGTGACTCTGTGCAGCGCCAGTGAGCGCCGGTAGGGTCAGCCCCACTTGGACAGAGGAGGGGACGGAGAGATCGGAGAGGCAGCTTGCCCCAGGCCTGGCAGGAGAAGGGGCACAGACTCCATCGGGGCCCAGATCTCTGATTGTGCGTCTCAGGCTTTTACCCTCTGCAAACCTGGCTCCCGTGATAGTAGTCTCCTTTCAGTGGGCACAGCCGGCTGCCAGCTCTGTCATTCACCTTAGCTCACTGCTGCCTCATTACCAGCAGGAAGAGCCTCCTACCCAGAGGGAAGCCCCACTTCCCGCTCTGAAGGTGCCCAGCGCCCATGAGCTCTAGCCCAGGAGCCTGGAGACCTTGTGCCAGGTGAACACCCACCTGTTACATGGCGTCCTCTGCTCAGGCGATAGGAAAAGACATTCTCTGGGCAGATGGGGGTGTGAAAAAGTAGGTGATTTCAAGATGACTGGTTTGTTGGTCCAGGTCAACCATGGCACAAGGCTGTGAAGTGTGGGTGAGAGCACCCCCGGATATTCACACACACACACACACACAGCCACAGACTCGGTGTTGAAGAAACCAAAGCCCCGGTTCTGTCTAGGCTGCCTGCCTCTCCTCGCCACCCACTGCTCTCCCTGGGGGACTCTGAGGGGGCATTCTGGCTTTCCACGTGGCTTTCCAGGTATAGGAAAGCCACGTGATGCTGGACGTGGGCAGCGGACAGGACACAAGGGCCCGAGCCCAGGCCAACTCAAGGCCCCGCGCAGTGTGCCTGCAGCAATCCAGATTTTCCAGCCTCTAAATGTACCTCGGAAAGGAAGCTGCACATTTAACTTTTTTTCTTTTGGCTCCATATGAAAGAACAAAGCCTGGGAACTGGACAGGCCCCTCTGTAAACAGAAAACACATGTTTTCTAAGAGAATGGGCCCGTCCTTTCCTGATCTCTTCTCCCATGGACAAAGGCCTCTTTAGGCCTCTGGACTTCGGGAGCAGAAAGGCCTCAGACCCCGGGGGGCTGAGGGGAGGTGATTCTTAAATAGTGTTAATGGGTCCACCCAGCGGTGGGGTGGGCCTGGGAAACGGTCCCAGGCAGGAAGTCCCTCAGGGACCCAAACAGGGTTTAGGTAGGAAGAGAGAGAGAGTCTGGACCATTTGTGTTCTCCAAGCACGTGAGACTCCTCATGGGTTCTCCCCGAGCTAGCTTGGGATGAACATGTATTTCTTGGGGCCTGCTAGCCACACACAGGGGCAGCGACCTCTCTTAACTCTGAAGAGAGGCCAGGCCCTTTACGTCTGCGAAGAGTATGCTGAGCCTGAGTGCCCACGGCTGTGTGACCTTGGGCGAGTTTCTTAACCTCTCTGAGCTTTAGGTTTCACATCTGTAAAGCGGGTTTAACGATATTTGGTTGCTGAGGATTAAATAAGACAACAGGTATAGCCCTGTCAGACACATAGGAGCCAATTCATAAGTGAACAGAATCAAATGTGGTGTCAGTTTCAATGCTGGGCTATTTGCGCGGCCCCGGAACCCTCCACAAATACGTAAGATGCCTGTACTCCAAGGGCGTCTTCCCGTTCCCTTGTCCTCCGCTGGGCACTGGCTGAGCGCCAGGTCTCGGCCACCTCCACACTGGCTGTGACACCTCTTTGGAAGCAGCCGCCTCCGGATGGATCGTTCCTTTGAATCCGAGAAGCAGCCTCATCTTTGTCCTCAAGGGGAGACTCGATTTGGGGAAATAACCAGACATCCTTTGGGCCAAGTCTGCCGAGGAGATGCACGGAAGCCAAGCCAGGGTCCCCTGTTGAGGGGCCAGGATGTGCCTTGACCGTGAAGTCAGGAGACCCTGTGACTCCAGGTTCCGAGAGCAGTTTGGAAGGAGAATCTGGACCTTCCAGACTACTAACCACCACGGACACGGGTGGGTGCCTGGTGCCAACGAGCACACGTGTGAGAAAACACAGAGATAGTCACACACACCCGAGCGCAGAGGATGAGCCAAATCAAAGCCAGACTAATTAACAGGAGGCTGCCTTTCATCTCAGCCCACAATTCGATTTTCATGGAAATCTTGGAAAATTCCAAGTGTTTCTGATATAGGCGAATGGAAGGATACAGGACTTAGGAGGTTGGGCGTCCCTCCCGGTTCTGTCCCTAACCAGCTATGTGGCTTACTGGCTGGTCACTCCCATCTCTGTAGTCCTTGGTTGTCCCATCTGAACAATGGGGTTCATGATTCCCGTCAATATGAGAAGCAAATGGGGGTAAAAATGGATGTGAACGTGCCTAGAAGCCCTGACCTCGTGTGTCAAGGGCCTTGAAAACCGCTTCCGGGAATGTATTTGCAGGAAACCAGCACAGCCACACATACAAATGTCCACGGAAAGATGTTCCCAGGAGCATTATTTATATACAAGAAAAAACTTTAAAGAGATTATATGTCTGACAACAGGGGCAAAAGTCATAACCCATCCATTAGATGGACTATGCCCCAGCTCTCAGGGGTGCTCCAGGCAGGAAATACACAGGCCCCGCCCACATGGTGGGTGTATCTCAACCTGTGCCACTGGCAGTGCTCACCAAAAATTTTTAAAAAGGGAGAGAGAGAGCGAGAGACAGAGAGAGAGAGAGGCACCTGGGTGGCTCAGTTGGTTAAGGGTCCGACTTCAGCTCAGGTCACGATGTCACAGTTTGTGGGTTTGAGCCGCAAGTTGGGTTCTGCGCTGACAGCTCAGAGCCTGGAACCTGCTTCGGATTCTGTGTCTCCCTCTCTCTCTGCCCCTCCCCTGTTCACGCTCTGTCTCTCTCTCAAAAATAAACCTTGAAAAAATAAATTTGCATCCGCAAAGCTCTATGCACAGCAGCCAAAGCATCAGAAACAACGCAATGGTCCGCCAACAGCTGACTGGGTTAAGAAGCTGTGATAGGCCCAGGATGGGAATACTATGAAACAACAAAAGCTTGAGCTATTGGTGGCCTCGGAGACACAGATGCCGGTCCATTATGCTGAGCAAGAGTTCATTTTCTGTGGGGCGTCTGGCTGGCTCAGCCGGAGGAGAATGCAACCCTTGATCTCGGCGTTGTGAGTTCAAGACCCCCATTGGATGTAGAGATTACTTAAAATCTTAAATTTTTTTTTCAACGTTTATTTTTATTTTTGGGACAGAGAGAGATAGAGCATGAACGGGGGAGGGGCAGAGAGAGAGGGAGACACAGAATCAGAAACAGGCTCCAGGCTCTGAGCCATCAGCCCAGAGCCCGACGCGGGGCTCGAACCCACAGACCGCGAGATCGTGACCTGGCTGAAGTCGGACGCTTAACCGACGGTGCCACCCAGGCGCCCAGACTTAAAATCTTAAAAAAAAAAAAAAAAAGAGTTCCTACTCTGTGATCCCATTTATATTAAACAAAGGTAAAATGAATCTACAATGATATGAATCAGATCTGTGGTTGCCCGAGGCTTGGGGGGCAGGGCTGCCGACAAGTTGAGACTAGGGGACATTTTGTGGTAATGGAGTTTTCTCTCTTGACGGTGATGGTAGTGACATGGGCATACATACACTTGTCAGAGCTCACCGAATAGCATAAGTGGAAGAGATCTCACGGAATGGGAATTAGACCTCAATAAAGTTCATTTTAAAATTCTTGGTGTTTATTTTCCAAATCCTATAGAGGTTACTATTTGGTGACACGAAATGCTTAGGACATATTGAACGAAACGGTTGTGAAATAATCTATAGTATAATCCTACACACATATATGCAGCACGTATACATGGCTGGCTTGGAAAACACCAGAAGGACTTCCATCGAAATGTACCTAGTAATTATCTCGTGGGTAATTTTTGTTTTTTTGTTTGGGGCTTTCCCGTATTTCCAAATTTTCTGTAGCACGCGTTTTTCTTTTCATAAACAAATAAGAACAAATATATCTCTTTTCCCTTTTTCCAGCGGACGTGGGGCTGGGTCCCAGGACGGATGGTGAGGACACCCCCGGAGGGGTCCAGAGAAGGGGAGCTCCCTGGGAGGTGATGGCGGACGATGAGGCTGCGAGGGGTGGGGGGTGGGGCCCTCCCCTGCCTGTCCCCAGTCCTTTGGCCGGGGTTTCAGTGCTGGGTTATTCACCGGCATCACTGATGGAGGGAGGAATGTTATCCTTGGCCCGGAAGCCAGACCCTCCCATTTGGAGTGCGGGGACCTGCGGCTCCTCTCCCGAATGCACCGGTCTCCTGTGCTGCCCCGAGCACGGGCGGGGGTGGGGGTTCTGGTCTCTCTGCTGCCCAGGCCGCTTGCTTTCCCCGCTGGAGGAAGTTGTCCTCGGTGAGAGTTGCGGGGACCGGGGTGGGGGTGGAGGTGGCACACCCCGCAGCGGATCTCCTGCCCTCCGTGGCCCTGGGAGGCCGGGGCCGTTATTCACCGCCACCACTCTCTCCAACTTTGGGGAAACTGAGGCAGAAGTGATTCACTGAAGTCACCCAGGCGGCGGAGCTCAGACTTGACCCCACGCCTGGATTCTCACACGATTCAAGCTTCATTTCCCGGGAGCTTCTGGGCCCCAACTAGCTCATCAATGCGGGGTGGGTTTGGGGATCCGGGGCTGAGTTTTCTCCCACGCGCGTTGTCTGCTCCGGGTTCTTGTGTGACTTCTTTTTTTTTTTTTTTTTTTAATTTTTTTCTCAACGTTTATTTATTTTTGGGACAGAGAGAGACAGAGCATGAACGGGGGAGGGGCAGAGAGAGAGGGAGACACAGAACCGGAAACACGCTCCAGGCTCCGAGCCATCAGCCCAGAGCCCGACGCGGGGCTCGAACTCACGGACCGCGAGATCGTGACCTGAGCTGAAGTCGGACGCTTAACCGACTGCGCCACCCAGGCACCCCTCTTGTGCGACTTCTAACGTCCGCACATTCGGTGGACCTGGCAGCTGAGCTTCGCAGCGGAACGCGAACTTCTCCGAGAACAGGGTTCTGCCTGCTCTTGGAGCCACTGGGGCCCCGGCATCGCCCCCAACCTAAGGCCGCTTCCCTCCGGCCAGCTGGCCTCACAAAGGTTCCGAGGAGGAGGCCCGACCGGCTCGGTTTCTCTTCCCTTCCTCACTGAGCAGATTCTGTAACAGACTGTAGAAACGGAAAAATAAAAGGCTGAAACTGTTAAAAACAAAAACAAAAAGTGTGTGTGTGTGTGTGTGTGTGTGTGTTTAAACCAAGTCACAAATGGGAAAGAAGAGACAACAGCAAGTTAAGGACACTTGGTGACGCAGCGTTTCCCGCTCAGGTCACGATCCCGTGGTTCATGGGTTCAAGCCCCGTGTCGGGCTCTGTGCTGACAGCACGGAACCTGCTTGGGATGCTCTCTCTCCCTCTCTCCACCCTTTCCCCACTTGTGCATGCGCACACGCACGCACTCTCTCTCTCTCAAGATAAATAGATTTTTAAATAAGTAAATAAAATTCAGTTGATGAAGTAAAAGAAAAAAAAGTTCAGCAAATGTCATGTATTTATATGTCTATTTATAGAACTATCAAGAAATAAAACGTAAAGAGAGTGGCCAAAGTCTTTGGAGTCGAGGGACCAGGATGGAAATTTTCTCCCTTTCCATCTTCCTTCCTTCCTTGTATGTTCCTTTTTTTTTTTTTTAATGTTTATTTATTTTTGAAGGAGAGAGAGACAGAGTGTGAGCAGGGGAGGGGCAGAGAGAGGGGGAGACACAGAATCGGAAGCAGGCTCTGGGCTCTGAGCTTGAACCCATGAGCCACAAGATCATGACCTGAGCCGAAGTCAGACACTTAACTGACTGAGCCCCCCAGGTGCCCCCCCCCTTTTTTTTAAAGTTTATTTATTTGTTTTGAGAGACATAGAGATAGCACAAGCAGGGGAGGGGCAGAAAGAGAGGGAGAGAGAGGGAATCCCAAGCAGGCTCCTTGCTGCCAGCCCAGAGCCCAGCTCGGGGCTCCAACTCATGAACCCATGAGATCATGAACTGAGAGGAAACCAAGAGTCAGACACTTAACCGACTGAGCCACCCAGCCCCCATCCCCGCCTCCACTTATGTTCTTTAAACTTTCTATAACACTTGTATTTTTTTAAGTATTCTCTACACCCAAAGTGGGGCTCGAACTTACAACCCCGAGATCAGGAGTCGCATGCCCTACCGACCAAGCCAACTGTAGGCGCCCCTACAGTTGTATGACTTTTTTTTTTTCAACGTTTATTTATTTTTGGGACAGAGAGAGACAGAGCATGAACGGGGGAGGGGCAGAGAGAGAGGGAGACACAGAATCCGAAACAGGCTCCAGGCTCCGAGCCATCAGCCCAGAGCCCGACGCGGGGCTCGAACTCACAGACCGTGAGATCGTGACCTGGCTGAAGTCGGACGCCTAACCGACTGCGCCACCCAGGCGCCCCTAGTTGTATGACTTTTAAAATAAGATGAGATAAACTTATATGAAAAGTAGGTAAAATACATCATATTAAAATACATTATATATAAAATACATTATATTAAAATGCATTATATTAAAAGCAGTCAGACTGTGCGTGAGCCTTCCCGTCAAGCGGTAACCATGACAATCAAGGGTACTTTGGACTGAGTACCTGCTATGTGCCGGGTCCTCTTCGAACGTCTCCCATCACCCTGTCTCCTCAGGACACCCTGCAGGAGGGACCGGTCACCCCCAGCCCAGGGAGCTGAGCCCCTGAGACGGCAAATGAGGCAGAGCCGAGGGCTGAACGTGGACGCCTCCGACTCTCTTGGAACCATACCTCCTTCCATAACAGCTTCCTGCGTCTTCAGGGGGCACGTTTTTCCTAAATACAATGGTCGTGGATGAAAACATTTTTATCTCGTTTACATAGAATCTGGGATTATTTCTGTGAATGGAATTTAGTAAAAGAAATATAAAAGTCATAGTTTTTTGGTTTTGTTTTTGGATTTTCTGTTTGTTGGTTTACTTTATGACACCGTTAACCAATGTCCAAACTAAGGGCCAATGTCCAAACTAAGCTACATAACTTTCTGGGTCCAGGGCCTCTTGTTCTCAAAGGATTAAGACTTTTTTTTTTTTTTTTTAGAAATTATTATTATTATCTTTTAATGGTTTATGTATTTTTGAGACAGAGAGAGACAGAGTATGAGCAGGGGAGGAGCAGAGAGAGAGGGAGACACAGAATCCGAAACAGGCTCCAGGCTCCGAGCTGTCGTCCCAGAGCCCGACGCGGGGCTCGAACTCACAAACCGAGAGATCATGACCTGAGCCGAAGTGAGACGCTTAACCGACTGAGCCACGCAGGCGCCCTAAGGATTGAGAAGTTTACGAGGAGGTCCACAGATCATTGATCATGCAGCACCCGCACAGGCCACGTGCCCATCGAGCCTCCCCCGACAAGGTCTTGATAGGACTTTGGTGGAGCCACGGTGACATCCGCTTTGGGGACAAACGGAGCACCAGTGACCGCGCATCAGAGAACAAATGGTTTCAAGCTTCGGGAAGAGGCACAGTTCCCAGGACATTTTCCAGTCCTGAAAAGCCAAAGTGGCTGCCGCTGAGGAGGGGAGTCGCCAGGGAGGACGCCACGGGACAGAGCAGGTAGGTCTCCTTCCCCGCGCAAGGGTGGGGCCTCTGCACAAGAAGCTTTCACAGAAAGCAAGGGATCCCTACAGCATGTCCCTGTGAAATGTCACACCCTGACACGGAGCCTTGATAAAACTTCAATCGCGTGGCCGGAGTGTGTGTGGCTGACCAGCCGAGGTCTAGGGGAGAAGTGAGAGAAAGCCAAGGCTCACACTTGCTCCGGTGAAAACACAGTAAGTGGGGCACCTGGGGGGGGCTCAGGCGGTTAAGCCTCCAACTTCCGCTCAGGTCATGATCTCGCGGTTCGCGGGTTCGAGCCCCGCGTCGGGCTCTGTGCGGACAGCCTGCTTCGGATCCTATGTCTCCCTCTCTCTCCGCCCCTCCCCTGCTCGTGCTCTCCCTCTCTCTTTCTCTGTCTCTCAAAAATAAATACGCATTAAAAAAAAAAAACCTTTGGGGCGCCTGGGTGGCGCAGTCGGTTGGGCGTCCGACTTCAGCCAGGTCACGATCTCGCGGTCCGGGAGTTCGAGCCCCGCGTCGGGCTCTGGGCTGATGGCTCAGAGCCTGGAGCCTGTTTCGGATTCTGTGTCTCCCTCTCTCTCTGCCCCTCCCCCGTTCATGCTCTGTCTCTCTCTGTCGCAAAAATAAATAAACGTTGAAAAAAAAATTAAAAAAAAAAACAAACCTTAAAAACACAGCGAGAAACTCCATTCCGCCTGCCGTGGCGAAGGATCTTAGGCTTCGTTGGCAGGTGGATTTCCCTCCACCGCCCGCCCCCAGATGAGGCCCGTGGGCCCTGGGAACACACTGGAAGCCTATGTGTGTAGGTTGAGGAGGATTCCGCGGCTCAGAAGACGGGCTCCGCACGGCACTCCAGCCAGCCCCAAGCGCAACCCCCTTGCTCCTTTTCTCTTTAAAAAACAAACACACAACCCACCCCGCTCCTCCCAGCTTTTCGGGCACTCTGGAGTAGCAGGCCTGGGACAGAGTAGTCTCTCCATAAACAGTCTCACAAGGAAAGATGGACAGACACACGGATAAACAGGGCAGCGCAGGGGCATCCCAGGGCTGATTGGTAGGTGGCTACTCTGTGCCCCCAGCTCCTGTTCCAGTGCTCACAGGACCCCTGAAGGGACGGGGCTTGGGTGGTGCACAGGTTCCCAGACCTGGGGCCGCTCAGCTGCCTCCCCCAGCCCGGATGTGTCCCCAGGACGCTGCCCCGGGAAGGTTCCAAGCCAGGCGGAGCCAAGAGGGCAGAAAATGAAGAAGAGCAGCCCAGGGCTGCCAGGTGTGGTCAAGGCCTGGCCCACGAAACATGTGCCCGAAGGGCAGGAACGGGGTCCTGCGTTCACTGCAGATGCCGGCTGGGCCTCTCCGCGGTCCCCTCCCGGACACCGGGGCTCACCAGCTGTCCTTCCACTCTGAGGACAGAAACATAGGGTAGCTGGCCGCAGTGGCTGACTCAAGCCCTTGGCTGGGGGGACAAGACAGACAGAGACCCAGGGGCTGCTGCTGCCCCGGGGACTCGGTGTTAGTGTCACTACCTTTCAGGAAGCATATGTTCTGCTCTCTTCGCCACCCCCTCCGCCCCCCAATTTGCCCAAGACACTTGGGAGTGGGTTATAAAACACACAGGTGCCCCAGGAGGGTGCCCAGCAAGGCTGAAGGAGACCCTCCAGAGGGGGAGGGGTGGTTGTTTACCAATTAAGAAAGAAACAACCCCAAAAAGCTCTGGGCGGAATTTCAAATTGTCGGATTTCTAAGTAGCCAGCACCCCCCCGCCCCCCTCCAGCGTATTTCTTTCTTTCCTCCCCTCTCCCGGCCTGCTTTCCCTCTTTGTTGCCAAGCTCAGACGTCGCTGCTGAAACCCAGCCCAGCGCCCGCGAAGCCCGGAAACTTCCAGCTCCGCGACCGGGCGGAAAGTTGGGGTCGCAAGGCCAGGGTGACAGCGGCGCCCAAGGGCCGGGCGCGGCGGGGACCCGGGGCGCCGCCCGTCGCGGCCTCGCTCCGCCCGGCCGCGCCGGGACCTCGGACAGTCCAGGGGCCGGACGTGAACTTGACCGCGCGGGGCTCCCCGGGACGACCCGGTAAGCGCGCCCGCTCCCCCGCCCTCGCCCCACCCCGTGCGCCGCGGCCGGCCGGGGTCCGAGCGCGCGGCCCGGGCTTCGGGGCTTCGGGGCTTCGGGGCTTCGGGGCTTCGGGGCTTCGGGGCTTCGGGGCTTCGGGGCTTCGGGGTGGGCGGCCCGGGGTGCAGGGGCCGGGTCTCGGGCCGGGAGGGGGCGCCGCGGCCGCCATGAGAGCGCACCGCCGAGCCCCGGCCCTCCAGCGCCCCGCGAAGTCTGCCCTCCCCGGCCTCCTCCCGAACAAAGCCTCGGAAGTTCGGGAGGGAATCTTCCCGACACGTTCCCTCCCAGGGGCTGCTGCGTCTGGGCGGCGGCCATCCAGGCTCTTAAAGGGGAAACAAGACCACTCGGGCTCTCTCCTCTGTTTCTTGCACCCCCCCCCCCACTTTGGCTGAGGGAAGCGGGGGGGGGGGCAGGGGGTGCCACTGCACCTCTAAGGTGGTCACTCTCTCCGGCGGGGGCCTGCCCGGGGGGCTCCACGGTCGGATTAGGGCCTGCCAAGAAGAGGGACCCCCCAACAGTTCAGGGAGAACCTGCCCCATCCAGGCCGTAGCAGGAGCGGTCCTGGGGGCTCTGGGGGGACACTGCTCCCGACCCACCCCACTTCCCCAGGCAGCTTCCCTGCGGCCATGCGGGGGGCCCTCCTGAGCAGGACGCACCCGGCCACAACGTCCCTGTCTGCTCTGCCTGGGGTGACTGTGCCAGGGCAGCCGGAATGCCAAGCCACCATGACACAACATGGCAGCCGTGGTCGGGGCCTGTGGGACCTTGTCCGCGGGGAGCAAGGGCGGGGACACGGCTGCCTCCTTCACCCGCTTTCCTTTGCCCACAGACCCAGGCCCAGCAGCCACTCCAGCCCATTTCTCCACACCTTTCCCCCTTTGCCTGAGACAGGCCTGTGAGTGTCCTGATCCCTGGAGGGGGGGGCACCTACGGGATAGGGAAGCCCCCCCCCCCACCGGGTTGCTGGCAGAACCTCAAAAGCTCCAGAGTTCTGCCTTGGGTCTGGGCCTGGATCTCTAAGATGCACTGAATGCCCCCCGACCGGAGCGGGGACTGCCTGCGTGGCCTTGCTCTAGACAGTGGCCAGGCTCCTGACCTTCTGGAGATCTCCATTCCCAGGGCTCCCGGAGCCCACAGTCCTCAGTGAGAGGCCCGCAGGGCAGTGGCTAGAGCACCCTTGCGGGAGCGAGGCGTGGGCCAGCTGGGGAGCCCCGGACATTCCAGCGGGGGCCTCCAAAGGGCAGCCTGCAGGGTTCAGGCAGGCCAGGTGGGGCCCAGTGGAGATTTTTCAGGGACCAAGGAACAGAGAACAGATCCCAGGCCAGCCAGTGGCTGCCAAGAGGGTAAAGGCCTCGGGTTCCAGAGCTGCAGACTCGTTAGGAGAAGAAAATCCATACCTGTGCATGGAATGTCCAAACTTTGAAAATATCACAGGACAGGAGAAATATATCCTTGGGTTGAACCCAGCCTGTGGACCCCCACTGTGCAACCCCTTGGACACATGAGCTGGTTAATGGTAAAAGGACACAGATTGCCTAGTGACCCTAGTCCCAGCTCAAGCTCTGGCCAGGAAGCCCCATAGATCTGGGGAGCCAGGGAGGGGAGGTGGTCCGCACCCCACTCGCCCCACGTCTCAGGGAAGTCGTGGCCTCCGCATACTGAGTGCTCCAGACAACTGAGGCTGACGTTGCCCCTTTGGGCCCACGTTTGCTTAACTGAACTGATTTGAAGTTTAAAATCTCGCTTTGAATCAGGTAACAGGACTGCCCCGCCCCCACGTCCTCGGAGGAGCCTCCGTGCCCTCTCAGCCTGTGCCCACAGAGCTCGCTGTGTAGGACGCAGAAAGCGAATCTGAACTTGAACTTTCTTCCTGTCCCAAGCAGTACAGTCAACCTCCAGGTAGGAAAACCTGGGCCTGTTGCTGCACCGAGGGAGGGCCGCAGAGAGGCGGGGCTGTGCCTCCAGCCCGCGGGCCCTGGGAGACTGACCTCGTCTCCCGGCATCCTCAACTTCCTCACTCATAAAATGGGCTCAGTACTGGCTCTGACTCAGTGGGATCGCGGGGAGGATGGCGATACCCGCGTGCACACTTAGCGTGGTACCAGCCCACAGTAGGCACTCAGTATGCGTTCACTGCTCTATCGGACCGCAGTCTGGGTAGACCCTGCCACTGGCTCCCCTCACAAACCCACCTGCTTCTGGGGCCGCTCAGGACTCTGTCTCGCCATTTCGTGTCAACCCTCAATTGCTTGCCTCTCCCCGCTTCCTTTGTTTCTTTTCTTATCCTCAAAGAAAGCATCGCTGAGCCTCTCCCCTGTGTCGACAGCCCTGTGCTGAGCACTGGGGATCGAGAGGTGAGTCTGATACACACAGTACCTTGAGAAAATGCTGGAGGCTCTGTGCAGCTATGACACCGGGGTGAGGTTCTCTGGGCTCATTTCCCATCCAGAGAGGGTGTTTCCCGCACAGTGCTCCTGCTGGCAGCCCTGCAGTCTTTGTTGAATGCCTCCAGAGACGAGCAGCTCACCACTTCCCCGGTGGTGTGTCTGCGGCAGCCTTGTTGGTATCCCCGAAACTTGACTGTTCGGACCGGGTGTAGACAGGGCTACAGCAGTGGCTCTGGGTCTGAGGCGCCTGGTTTTACAGGGGGGAGGGGGATACACACACCTGGTAAGGGGGTCCTAAAAAGTGGGTGAGGTGCTCGTCTTAGAAGGGACGGATGCGTGTTGTTACAAAACAGAGCCCCGTTTCCCGCTTTTGCCGGTAGCCTCTGTAGCAAGGAGAAGACGACGACAGGGCTCTCTGAGCGGGACATTAACCAAACATAGTACAACAGCTGGTCGCTGCACTAAGGAAGCCGGGGAGCCAAGTGGAGGCGTCCGGAGGCCTCGGGTCGCCCGCCGGGACTCCGGCTGCACAACCTGCAGAGCTCAGTGTGAAGGGAACGCGTGTGGCCCTTGTTCAGAATGATCAAGACTTTCAAGATGGTGACAGCAGGGCATGAAACGAAGGGTGGGCCCTTCTGAGCACAGGGCCTTCCCTTTGTGACAGGTCACCAACTCGTGAGGCCAGCAGCGCTCCCGCCGCGAGCGGAGGCCGGAGAGGACCCCCAGGCGGTCCCTCCAAGGAGCGTGACTCCTCTCCTGCATTGCCTCTCCCTTCCATCGCTGATGTTACATGCCAATTTTAGAGCATTTTGAATCCTCACCAAAGAAGAAAAATATTTTCAATCACCTGGAAAACCCCCGCTCTCGGAAATAGCCAGTGGGAGCGCCTTCGGCAGCTTCCAACTTCCACAATTTGAAACAAAATTAGCATTTTAGCTTCTTCTGGTAATATGTATCATTTTATCTCCTGCTTGTTTCACTAAATATTTTATCACCGCCCCATTCCCAAGTCAGAAGATCTCATTCTTGCACCGGTCGATTGTTAATGACTAATATTCCGTTGGATACATCTTTTTTGACAACCCTTGTTATTGGATGCCGGCTATCTCCCGTTCTCTCTGGTATAAACAGCACTTCGAGGAATGCCTGTGTGCACGTTTCTGCCGATTTCCTAGGAGAGCAAAGGCTCTTAGGTCCCAGAAGTCTCTTGGCGGGGGGGGGGGGGGTCTCTGAAGTGCCTCCTTGGCCACGGTCTCCGGATGAGGACCCTGGGCCAAGGGAGCAGAGGCCCCGGCCCCAGAACTTCCTGCCTGGCCTATCGTGAGGACAGATTAATGATAATGAGGCGGAAGATGACCCCTTATCCCACCGGACTGTGGACCAGGTTTCGGGGTCTGGGCTGCCTCGGTCGCTAAGCCCGCCAGGCTGGGGATGCAATAAAATAAGGCTTAGCGGGGTGCCCTCTCTCGGGCAACACTCGAACATGGTGGCGTGGAAAAGCAGGAAGAAGGGGAGGAAGAGGGGCGTGGGGACGAAAAGCAGGAGCCGGGAGGTGAGGGGAGAGCCCCCTTAGGAAAGGAGGGCTCCGCGGGGCAGCTGGTCACTTGGCCGAAGACTCCAGAGGGCAAGATGAGGTCTGCCAACCGCAGCCCAGCACGGCCCGCCACCGATGCGCAGCGGACGTTGTGTGGAGTGGATACGGAGGCGGGCTGCACCCCCAGCCTCGCTCAGAGGCGTCTGGACATGTGGGGGAGCAAGGGAGGTGGTGTATGAGTTTCCTATTGCTGCCGTAACAAAGGTCGCTGATTTAGTGGCTCCACCAAGGCAAGCTAATTATTGTGCAGCTGTGGAGGCTGGGAGTCCGCAATGACTCACGGGGCTAAAACCAAGGTGCTGGCAGGCCCGGTTCCTTCTGGAGCCCCCCCCCCCCCCCCCCCGGGGAGAAACCTTGCCTCGGCCTTTTCTAGCCTCTAGAGGTGCCCACATTCCTTGGCTTCTGGCCCTTCCTCCATCTCCGGGGAGAGACTGCACCCCTCCTTCTCTGATCACCGTCGGGCCAGGGGCTCCATGTTCAAGGGTTTGTGTCATGCCATCGGACCCAACCGGATAATCCAGGATCCAGGCCCTTAACTCGTCCACCCGCCCAGTGGATTTGGACTCTTCTGGGTTTGCTCCTGGGCTGAGTAAGTTCCTGCCAGAGGCACTGTTATTGGCTCCCCCTTGGCCTATCTCCAGGACAGAGGTTCTGGGAGCTCAGGCAGGTTCTCTGCTCAGCCAGGAGCTGCTTTGCCTCACCCCACAGGGCAGGCATCGTGGGGCCCACGGCCCAGGCATCGTGGGACCCATTTCACAGGTGGGCCAACTGAGACCCGGCGAGGCTGGATGATTTGCTTAAGGCCACACAGCTGGCGGGGGACAGAGCTGACCCTCAGTAATGGCGGACCCTAAGCCCAGGGCCCCACGGGGCCTGCCACCTGCCCCTAGGAATACAGCCTTCCCTGACTCTCCCTTAACCACAGCCCTTGATTCTTTCCAGAAGGGCGGCAGGCCTTCCTGCCCCTTTTCCAGAACAGGCTGGCTGTTCTCAGGGACAGAAAGGCCACAGGGCGGCCCTTGGCAGGGGGCTCGTGTGAGCGCGAAGGGATGTGGGAGCCTCACCAGGCCGCGGGGCCTCACCGCGGCTTGAGTGTTGGTAGGCGAAAGTGTGGCTAGCAGAAGACACGCTTGTCCCAGCCTGGAGGGCAGCCACCCTGCCAGGTCCTGCTCCCCGCTGAGAGCCTTTGGGACGTCTCTTAACACAGAACCAGCACAGCACGTTGACCTGACCAATGCAGAGTTGCTCTGAATAAGGAAGTGAGGAAGAGAACGTTCCTGGCTCAGCATGTGAAGCTGGGCTGGCCCGCCATACACAAAGGCAGGCAAGGGCGTGCACCCCACGGCTGGGACTGTGCAGAGGGCACGGCCCGCCTTCCCTCCAAGCCACCCCCTGCAGCCGATCCCCCCACCCCCGGGGGCCTGAGCCTGGCACGGGAGGAGTTAAGCGGCTGCCGCGGGCACCTTGGCACACGGAGCTGCCCAGAATGTCCGGCTCCCCACCCCCACTGCCTTTCTTCCCTTTTTTTGCCTTTTTCCTTCTTAATTAATCATATGCTGCTGCCCAATTTAAATATGGAAATGCCCAGGCCTGGCGATGCAATTATTCCCCAGGCCAGGCGGGCTGTCCAGCCCTGGGCTGCGGGGAGCATCGTGGCATCGCCTCCTTTCTGGTGTGTGTGAAATTATGTGCACAAAAGGCGTCTCCTTATCTGAGTGTGTGAACTAACTAAATAAATAAGGGCTTTTGTTTGTTTCCCGGCTCCTGCACATGACTGTTTTGACTAAAGCGCCCGTGTTGTCTGTGCCTTTATGGGGCTCCGGAGAGGGGCCGGGGGCGGGGGGCGGCCGCCGGGCATCTGGGCCTCTCCCTCCCCGGGCACCGCCGCGGCCCGCACCCCTCCCCGCACACACCCTCGCCGGAAAGTTCCCCTGCCCGGGCCGGGCTCCCAGGAGGCTGGCACGGTGCCAGGCTCGCCGCCGAGCGCGGGCAGCGGGGTGGGGCGAGCGGAGGCGGCGCCGAGGACGTGGCCGGGCGCCCCGGGCGCGAGCCGGACCGAGGCCCGGAAGGTGAGGGCACCCCCCCCTCCGCCCCCGACACACACACTCCCACCCCACCGGGCGGGCGCAGGGTGGGCACGGGGCGGCGGTGGGGGTGGGGGTGGGGGGGGCGCCGATCGGGCCCGGAGCTGGAGAGCGGGCGGTGGGGGAGGGGAGGGCACAGAGCCGGGCAGTGCCAGGCGGCCGCCCGCCCTCCCTCCGGGCCGGGGCTCCGCGGGGAGGCCGCGCGTGCACGGGGGGCCAGGCGGGCCGTGGTGGTGGCCGGAGGAAGGCCGGCGGGGCGAGGCGGGGCCCGGGGCTGTCAAGGAGAAAAACATCCCAAGGCCTGCAATTTGCTGCCCTCAGCTTTTTTTTTTTTTTTTTTTTTCCTCCTGCTTGGGAGGGGAGAAAAAAAAAAAAAACAGTGCTTCCTCTGGAGGCGGATGCAAAAAGGATGCAGAATTTTAACCATCTCCTGCACCCGGTCCTTCCTCAGCAGGGTGTCCAGGCCCAGGCCGGGCACCGCGGCGTGGACCGAGGGCGGGTGGTGAGGGTGCCAGGTGCCCTTCTCTGCCAGACGCTGGAAAGCCCGCATCCCCTCCAGCCCGCATCCCCGTCCAGGAGCTGGGCCCAGGGCAGGGGGTGTGAGGACTGGAGGTCATGGGGCAGGTGGTGGGCCCCCGGCGGGAACAGCCGCCTCTGGTGCCACCGTCCCCTGCCCTTGGTGGCTTGGTGGGCTTTTCTCTGGGTGTCGCATGGCATGCCTCGGCACAGCGCTGGGGGGGGGGGGGTCGTGTCTTGGTTCTCCCTGACTTGGGGCCTTCGGCCGTTCTGGGATCTCCCGGCCTTTCTCGTGACCAATTTCTGTGCTTAAAAATAATTTGGTAAGTTTTCCGGCGTCTGGCGGGGGCTCCACACACCGTACATTCAGGGCCGGACGTAAGGAATGAATTCTACGGTGCGGAAGGTGATCTGGTCACCGGAGGGACAGCAGGGCAAGCCCCGGGTGCGGAAGGAGAGGCCCGTGCCCCTCGCGGGGCTGTGTGGGGAGCGGTCCCGGGAGCTTGGTGGGAAGGTCCAGGGAGGACCTTAAAATCCAGAGGAAAAAATGACTACAATCATAGTGAATAATATAATGATGAATTCAGCCATCTTTGTATACCGGTGCAGTCATAACATATAATTTTAATATGTATGGAGCAAGGGGCTGTGAGGCAGAAGCATTTGGGTCCCTGAAAGTCACGATGGGGCCCTAGGCTGGTCAGCCTGTCCCAGGACAAAGGGTCAGGTGTCTGGCTCCTGGGAGGCCTTTGGGGGCCATCTGGGTGCCCTGTGAATCTGGCTTCTCCGAAAGCCAGCCGGGACAGGTTGGCACAGCCAGCTGTGCAGAGGAGCCAGGGCCCTCGTGTGTGTGTGTGTGTGTGTGTGTGTGTGTGTGTTCCTATGCACACGTATGTGTTTTACAAAGGATTCCCATGCACGTCAGTGTGAAAGACCCGGTTCTGGAGACAGGTGAATCCAAGGCTGAGGTGGCCCTGAGAGCCTGGTGTTCCTGGCCTTGGGGTGAGGGGTTGTGACTCGGCCAGGAGCTATGGTGGCATCCCCCCCCCCCCCCGGCCATTGTCTCCCTGGGAGAGAGGGGATTTGGAAGCCCACTCCCAGCCCAGCCCAGCTCTGTGCAGTAGACACAGAACACGAGCTGCAGACCAGGCCACATGCGTAATTTCACGTGGCTGAACACCCACCTTTTTTAAAAAGTAAAAGCAAACAGATGACATTCCCTTTAATAATACAACTTACTTTATCTAGTATATATTCGAAGGAGTATATTTCAGTGTGTAATTAATACGAAATTATTAATGAGTTTTTGCTTTTTTTCTCTTCTATGAAGTCTTTGAAATCCAGAGTGTATGATCCACATACATCTCCATTCAGACGGACTCCCTGACTTTCAGAGGCTTAGTGGTCACATGGGGCACGTGGTGAGGGACTACCGTATCGGGCAGTGCGGGTGTCGCAGGTCCCCAGGCCCACCACCACCCACCTCCGCACCCCAGAGTGGGGGAGACTGGTTTTTCTGCTTCTATTTTTTTTTTTTTTTTTTTTTTGCTGGTGGCCCTTCTTGGCCAGGGTCAAAGACACTTGTGGTGTCTAGTCAGGCCCCCAGCATCCCCGAGAGCTGCAAGCTTCCAGGATGAGGGGAGGACTGCTGGGAAGGGTTTCTTCGGCCATGCTCCCAGACGCCAGGGGGACGGTACAAAGGGCTGGCTTCAGGGTACAATAGTGGGGCCGTTAGTCACAGTGCCGGGCAGCGGGCAGGCACACAGAGCTCCCTGTGTCTGTGCCTGGCCGGGCTGGGCCCTGCAGCCCGGTTTCCCCTCTCTGCCTTTTGTTTGCACCCCTCCCTACTCCCCGATTAACCCCCTGCTCCCCGTGGCCTACCTGGCTGCTTGGCTGGGGCATCCTTACTAAGCTCCGGTTTCCATCAGCCACCCTGGCCAGGGGCAGGCTCCTTCTGGTAGGAGAGCTCAGGCCCTGCACGGTTTCATTGGCATCTCTTGGGAGAGGGGCATCGGAAGAGCTCCGACGCTGTGGTTCTGCCGTGTTTGTGTGGTTTTTGCGTGAGTTGGATAGCCGTGCGTGCTGGCTCCCTACTTCGAGATCCCGTCAGCGTTTGAGAGGGTGCCTTGTGCGAGGGGCTGTGCGTTGCCGGAAACAATGAAAAGCCAAAACTGTGAAGAATTAAGGAGTGGCCCCGAAGCGTGTGCCCGCACAGCACATTTCAAGGCGAACAGACTGATATAAATATTTTAATCCTGTGCAGAGATGATGGATAAGATAAAATAAATTAGTCATGTCCCAGCCCTGTCTGGGGACACTTGGAAAGCGGGACTTCGGCTAGCATTTGGTCCTTAGCACTGACAACTAAAATCTCCCTGCTAGCTTGCGATCCTGGCGACCCCGGGATGGAATTAGCTGTTTGTTGTGATTTGACAGTTAAATTATTAACATGTGGGGAAGGTAACTGCCCTGCAAAAGGTATAAAATGCAGTTAGCAGTCTCTCTCTCTCTCTCTGTGTCTCTTTTTAATTAAAAATTATCTGTGCAGAAATTCTGCACCCTGGGTTTTCTTTGCTAAAGTAAAGTGGCATGTGTTTTCATTTTAGAAGGCAGGGATGGTTTGCTGTGCCCTGGGTGAGGAGAAGGAAAAGAAAGGGTCTTTTGAAAATGTGCCCATCTACTCCCCGCTTAAAAATTCCAAGCGCCAGACGGCTTCCTTGGAGGAAAGAAGTGTCTCCGATGCATTTATCTTACCTGTTGCTTACATGGCATAATTACTTTTCACAAGAATTTAATCCCTGTCCGAAACCGAAGGCGTCTGTGGAATGTGAACGGCCTAGGTGTGCTTGGCCCACAAGAGGTTGACATCTCGGTGTTAACAATCACCGCGTGCCAATCCCGGGCCCAGTCCGCTGTCCGGACGGCACAGGGTCCACGTGCCGTAGCCCGTCCCACGACTGCCTTTCGAAGTGATGCAAGACATATGTTCGGCTCACATCATTTTGTTCTGATTTATTTTAAACCCCTTCAGATGATTTTAGCACAAAGAGTGGTATATCTTCCTTGCATTCGGAGAGCCATTGGATTTTCAAGCTGGAGTACGATTTTTTTTTTTTTTTAATTTTCTCAAAAATCCAAATTTAGCACTTGCCTTTTAGAGTAGAAAACGGCATGCTGGTTCGTCTTTTAATTCACTGCGAAAGAGAGATACTTCAGATCAAATCCGTTTGATTTGTTCATTCGTTCCCACCCATTGTTGTCAAGGGGCTGAAAGTGGCTCACTTTTACAAAATAACATAAGGAAAAAGGCGTGTTCCCACCCAGCCTCATGAGTGCTTGTGGGGTGGACTCCAGCCCCAGAGGAGTCACAGACGCGTCCGGGAGTCGAGATCCTTCCCCGGGGGCGCGTGGCCCTGGGCTCCTACTCATCCTTGTGCAAAAGACAGTCCTCGCCTGGATGAGCACCGCACACCTGGGCCGGCCACTTCTCGGCGCTCCCCGCATCTCTCAAATGATAAACAGACCCTCTGCAAATACCATTCTTTTAAAACAAACCCGACAAAATCTTCCCTGATTGCAGTTCTGCCCTGGACCACCTCCAGAAATGGAGGAAAAAAAAAAAAAAATGGACTAACGGGAAATACAGTCGATCCCCGGGGAAAACGGCTCGCCTGCAGGAAGGTGCCCAGCCCAGGTGTGGAAGCCGCTGTGGACACCTTGGGAGACTCCAAGCCTCAGCTCCAGGCCTGGGGCTCTTCGCTTCTCCGAGCCTGCTCCCCCGATTTAAAACGGGAAGCGCAGTGTCCACCCGCGCCCCGTGTCAAGGGCTGTTGCAGAAATACTCCCACGGCAGAGCCAGTATCCGCCCGGCCAAGCTGCTGCCCGGTTTCATTTTCTATTTGCGAGTGTTTTTCCAAAGGGTGAAGCGCTGGAAGCACGTGCGTGGCCATTATCATCGTAGTAACTTGTCCGGCAACATCCGACTCTTAACTGTTTACGTTACGCTCGTAAATACTTAGCAGTCATTCACTCCATTCTTCCAATGAAGTCTGTCTACCTGACTTACAATGAGCGTCATCTGATCAGTAACATGATCCTTTTCTGCGGATGAAAGCAATTGACGCTCATCGGAGAAAATTCGGATAGTACGGAAAAACGCGTGTAAGGGAAAACTTGTTCATCCCGGACTCCACCAAAGCCCTGCTCATGTTTCCAGGATTTCCTTCCAGGCTTGGATTAACCCCACGACTTCGGTGCTGGGCCCTCCTGCCCTCTATATTCTCGTCCTTCAGGGCCAGCTCCTTCCTCGCCCCCAAGCTGCCTCCTTCAGGCAGGCCCCGCCAGGCCCTGGTGTTCTGGAGAGGACCTCGGGCTCCATGGCACCCAGCCTTCTTCCCCCCGTGCTCCGCGAACCATGTCAGGGCAGGCCAGACAAACCGCCACTGCGGCCCCATGGCAGAGCCCCGGCTGACTCAGGGCGTTGGAGGAAAGGGGAGAGTGGCACGAAACACAGCCCCTTGCGAGGCCCGAGCCTTCTCCTCCGGGCAGGACAGGGCAAGGGGGCGGCAGGGCAGCAGGCACCTGGCAGCTTGGTGGAGGGGGTGAAAAGTGGGCCTGAGGTCCGGATTCTTGGCAAAGAGAGCTGCGTGAGCCAAATTACTTCTTAGACACGCGAAGTTTCGTCAGAACTGTTGAGATAATGTTTCCAAGGTGTTCAGCTTTACGGTCCTGACTTAAACCCACCGCGAGGCTGGGGGTTCATGCCGAGTGGCTTGGTAGGGCAGAAATAGGCCAGCCTGCAGCGCGAGGGCACAATTCGCAAACACCGTGTTGGAATCAGGTACGTGCCTCGGCTGGTCTCGCAGATCCGTCGGGCCTCTGGAGGGGGACAGACTGATTCCCAACCAAATTGCTTTCTGGAGCAACTGTGATCTGGAGGGCATTCTAGAATTTCCAACTTCGTTTCTTTTTAAAAAAAATTTTTTTTAATGTTTATTTTTATTTTTGAGAGAGACAGAGACAGAATGCGAGGGGGTTAGGGGCAGAGAGAGAGGGAAACACAGAATCCGAAGCAGGCTCCAGGCTCCGAGCTGTCGGCACAGAGCCCGACGCGGGGCTCGAACTCACGAGCTGAGATCATGACCTGAGCCGAAGTCGGACACTCAACCGACTGAGCCACCCAGGCGCCCCTCCAAGTTCATTTCTGATAGGATAGATGGAGTCTAACCCTCCCTTAGAATAATGTAGTTTTTCAATCCCCTAAGATCAGACCATTAGAGATTTATTAGTAACCCACATTGCAGACAGCCTGCACAGGCAAGGCCATCGGGGGTAGTGTGAGTTACAGCAGAGAAATATTAGCAAGAACTAAAATTTGGAATAACAGGGACCCGTGGGGTGAATTATCACGTAACACAATAATGCAATAGTGTGTCCCTGTTAAAATGCTGTTGACAAAGAGTTTGCAGCCGCATGGGGAGGACTTGGGGACGACAATGGATACAACATTTCACAAGCAGTAAATATATATGTAAATTATGTAATTGTACGCACATGTTTACTGTTGGGAAGGGAATATAATAGACTATTATTTCTGGATAGTAGCACAGAGGTGAATCCTCCTTTCTTCATGTGCTTTATACTTGAATTATTGATATTTTAGGCTTACTACTTACATGATGTCTCTCTTAAATTTCTATCTTTAAATTACTCAGACTTCGGACTTTGCTGTCCCTTCTCGAAACACGTGGTATTTTTATGAGCAGAAAAAAAATAATTTTTAAAGGCGTGTGAGTCGAAACAGAGACAAACGGCAAATTTTCCTCCAGTGGTTGTGGATAGATGGCACGTAGCAGAAATATTCGTTAGACCAACAAATATGTATGTAAGTATTATTCGTTTCTTATAAAAGACCTACACCTTGATAGCTTATTAATCAAACACTCCACGGGCCCGGTAACCAAACTCGCACAACCAGGGCATAAACATCTCAGTTAAGATTTTTCGTGAACTTAAGGAGAAATATTTTTGTGCCCTTAGTCATAGCATTAAGAAGGGAAAAAAGGCATTCTTGTTCTTCTTGGATGCTTTTTTGGATGAGCAGCCACCCATAGTTAGACCCTGCGCTCCATCTGGGACTTCTGCATTCTGCTGCTGCCGCTGGGTGTTTAAGGGCCATTTAAAAGATTCTTCAAGTTCTTATCTGGAGGAGCACAGAGATCTTGGATTCATAACGTCAGATCATAAACTGTGGACTTTGGGTGGAAATCTTAGTGGTTTATTTATGTTTGCTCGCCTTCTTTGAAAAAAGAAACAAAATAACGTTCTTCCACCCCCCTACCCCCCCCACCCCCTCCCAGCTGCACTTTGCAGGACTTCCATATCTCAAAATATTCTCCTGTGGCCTTATAAGTCACCTGCTGACTCACAGCTGGAGATGCACGGGAGCATCTCTTGCGTCAAGACACGAGGCGGGAATTATCTTTTTTAACCGCAACGCTGCAGGATTTTGTGATGCGGCGCAAAAGTCCGTCCACGTTTCCATCTAAAATACCTTAGCCTTCGAGCAAGTGTCATTTTTCTTCCCTGTAAAATGAATTCCCAGGAGCAGCCGCGTTGGGCAGGCGAGAATCTTTAAAACGCAGGGGTCCGGGAAGGAACGCAGTGCCTCCCACCCCCCACCCCCCACCGGCTCAAAAGGCCCGAGTGACCCTGCGCGGCCCGCCACGGGGCGCAGGTGAGCCGAGACCCGCGGGGACCCACCGGGGACCCGCGGGCCGTCCGCAGAGTCCCCCTCCAGGCCCCCCGGCCGGCCCTCCGCCCGCGCTCCTGCTCCCCCCGGCCCCCCGTCAGGGCCTGGCTGGCGCGGCCTCAGTTTCCCCGGCTGTCTCCGCGGGCTGGGGCGCAGGCCAGGCCGGCGGCGACCCGGGGCGCCGCCGGGAAGGGGGTCTGCACGCGGTAGGCCCGGCTGGGAGGTCCCGCCGGCCTCCGGGGCGCGACCCTCTAATCCGCTTTAGTCAATATATTGTGCGCTTTTCCTTCGGCAAAGTAAACAGGGCGGGCGAACAAAGCGGCGGCCGCCCGGCCCGCGACTCCCTGACCCCGGGGTCGCGCCCTTTGTTCGCCCTCAATGGGGCCAACCCACCGCCCGCCGCGGCTAATTGGGGCGCGTGCCACCGCCAAGGCCGCCGCCGCGGACCCCAGACCCCGGCGTCTGCTAGGGCCTGGACCCGGACCCCGACCCGGACCCCGACCCCAGACCTCGCACCCCCCGCGCGGACCCGGACCCGCGGCCCCGGCTCGCCTTGGAACTCGGACCCGCACCCGGACGCAGACTGAGACCCCCGCCCCCGGACCCCGGCAGGGCTCAGGGCTCAGGACTCGGACTCGGACTCGGACCCGGGACCCCTGCTCGGATCCCGATCTCTGCCCCACGCAGACTCCAGACCTCGGTTCGGACCCCGGCCCGCGCGCCCTGCCCCGCTCAGGGCCCGATCCCCGGCCCAGGTCGACCCGGCCGCAGGCTGGGACCTCAGCCTCCGCTCTCCTAGGGGTGTAGACCCCAGGCCCCAGACCCGCTGCAGACCCGGCCCCGCGCCGACCCCGCCCGCCTCCCTGTGTCGCGAGCCCGGGGGCTGCCAGGAGGAGGCGCTCGCAGGCCTCCTCGCCGCCGGAGCAGGTGCGGACGCAGTCGTGTCCCCCTACCCAGCCCCGACCCGCTGCAGGAGACTAGCCGCGGGCGGCCGATGCGCCGGGTCCGCGGGCAGACCCTAGACCGCCACCGCAGCGACGTGGGTGCCTGTCCCCCTGGGAGAAGGGCCCCGGGACCCCAACAGAAGCCACCTCCATGCAGCGCCCTTTAGGTACCGCGGACGTGCGGACAGGAGAGGAGAGGCTTACTGTGACTTGTCTTTTCTTTCTCTGCTCTTTATTTCTGCTGGGAATCAGGCAGATGGGAAAGAAAAGGCGATCCGCGAAGCAGAATTCTGAGTCCCAGTGAGGGCAAGCTGGAACCTTTAGACCCTTTGCCCACCAGGCTTCACCACCTTGCCGGAGTCTGGGGGTAGTTCTAGGTAAGACTGGGGTCACAGAGGTATTAGGAAGAAAGTGGATGCTAAGGTCAGGCCTCGATCATTCCATGGCCTCTGTGTGCTTTGTTTTTCCCTCACATTCAGGACAAGGTTATAATTTTTATCCCCCAAAGCTTTGGAGACTTAGCTCCTTGCAACTTTTTTTTTTTTTTTGAGATTTTTCTTAATCTTTTTTTTTTTTTAAAGCACTTTCTCTTGTAATTAAGGTGCAGAAAGGAAACAGGAGAAAGGAGTCTTAGAAGGCTTTGCGTTTGGAGAGGAACATCAGGGTGTCTTCTAGTTCTCGGTCAGGTCAGGCCAGGCCCTCACACCGCCCTCCTCATTTATTTCATAGCTGCATTCACCTGGCTTTGTTCTGGAGGCCCTTTTAAATGTTAGGTTTGTTTCTGAGCTTGTCAGGTTTGGGGGTGGAATATTCGAGCTTGGAGTTTGGCTTCGGGAAGATTCGGAGTTGTGGCTTGCGGTCGTGAGGCTGGAGCCCAGGTGGGGGGTCCCGCATGTGAGCGAGCTGGTGGGGAGGCGGGTGCTTCAGTACATTTCTGTGTGTGGCTCAGATCTCAGCTGCAAAGGGAAACCCTCTGGAGGCATGCCGTGCCGCCCTCACCTTCCCCAGGACTGTTTCCTGAAGAGCCCAGGTCTGTCTTTCTACGTCCCTTCCTCTTTGTCGGTCCCCCATTGCCGCAGCAACTACCTGTCCTTTCTCTTTTCCGAGGCGCCGTAACACCATCAGGTCAGCCTACATGTGCCCCTGCAGAATGCTGATGTGTGGGCCCAGGCCCCCCCTCCGGCCACTGCTCCAGGAGAGAACTGCCCCAGAGAGGCTCTCTGCAGGCAGCCAGTCGTCAGTGGTCCTTGCCAGTGTGAGACTTGGAGCTTCCCCCCCCCCCCCCCCCCCCCCCGCCGGCCGTCCTGGTCACCTGCTTGGCCATTTATATTGAAACGACTTTCAGTGGGCTGCCAGGTTCACAGAGGGCTGAAGGCGGGAGAAGGCTCAGGTGGGGCTCAGAGCCACCCACCCTGGCTGCTTGGCTGGGGAGACCCTGCTCTCGGGGTGCTGCGCACGCCCCGGCAGAAGGGGTGGTGGACAGAGGGCATTGCAACCCCCCGGCTCTGGCGAGGCTGCTTTGTCACGAGGACTCTGGCCGGCCCAGCCGCGAGCTTGTGGCTGTGATTTTACACCGGAGGTAGACGCATCCCAGCCCAGATTTGAGGGCGAGATCAGGATGCACCTGGCTGGGAAGGGTGGACGCCTTAGATGACCGAATCTGGCCGCAGGGGTGGGGGATCGCCAAAGCTGGCCCGCTTAAGGCAGGTCTGGGACGCAGATTTCAATGGGGCTCTGTTTTTCCTGGGAACGGTTCTTACCTATAAAATAAGCCTATGTGTGTATGAGTAGGAAGCGGTGGGTGGTGATGTTTTTAAAAAAAGAGAGAGAGAAAGAAAGAAAGCCAAAATAACAAAGTGGCGTGTGTTGGTCCCGGGTCTGTGCGGTATTAGGCCAAGTCACTGTTCCGTCCACTTGGGCCTCAGTTTCCCTGGCCTTTAGGGAGGCGTGATCATTCTTATTCTGTCTTCCTCTTGGGTCGTGAGGATCCCATGAGCCTGAGGTGGGTGAGAACGCTGTAAATTATGAAGCACTTGCTGTAGGTACTTGAGATGCTGTCCTTATTACCTTAGGAAAACCCCTGTACTATAGGCTGCTGTTGTATGATCGAAACTCCCGGGGACCCTGCGGTACCCGGCACAGACCGAATGCTCTGGGTGTTTTTGGTGACTTGAGCTGTATCGAAACCCGCTGCCTTAGCTGTAAGAAGGATGCGGGCCAAGCCTGGGGAGAAATTGGGCAAGATAAAGAACATCCTTGTCCCCTCAAGGCCTCTGGACCTGACGCCAAGATGGCCCCCAATTTGGGGGGTTGGATGTGACGGTTCCAGAGACCCTCTTCCTTCTGGCACATACGCCTGAGAACCTTGGATGTTTATCCCGGAGTCCGAGCCCAGACTCTTGTCTGCGGCCACGCCTGGCCTGGTTAGGGTAAGGGTCTGCGGGGCCCAAACCCCTGGCCCAGCCCGCTTCTCCCTGAAGAACCCAGCTCACGTGGCTCCCGGAGCTGCCGGTGCAGAGAGCACACGTCGACGCTGGCCCCCAACACTGGCCTTGCCGCGTTTGTCCTGGTGACAAAGAATGAGGTCAGCGTGGTTTGCCATCCACAAATCACGATTTTTTTATTCCAAGGAGAGACTGTCTGTATGTGAGATCGGTCCTTGTCGTCTACAGCAGGTTGTGTTTTCGCTGGCTTTGGGTGTTTGCACGCGTGTCATAAAAAGGGAAGTGACCCCCAAGAGAATTCGGGTAGGGCCTGCCCTTTGCCTGGTTTAGGGGCGCCCCTGCTGGACCTCAGATCAGCTCCAAGCCGTAGGGCAGCAAAACTCTTCTTCCTATATACATACACACACATGTATACACACACACACACACACACACACACACACACACACAGGCAAGTGCGTGCACATGCGCACACACATGTATCCCAGGATATCCTCGTGTTGTTAACATTTAATGTTCTAATTTTAAATTTCGAGGCACCAACTGACTGTCTTAAGAGTCTCATTCAGCCTGTCTGCCTTGGAGCGATTTTATTTACAAGCCTTTGCATGGTGTCAAAGGGCTCTGTGTTTCTTGCAGACCGTGTTCGGGTGGTTGAGTGTTTTGGTTTTCGGCCACAGCTGGTTCGTTTTTCCGAATCTGTAGATCCAGGTGTGCGTTGCGAAGTTTTTTTTTTTTTTTCCCCGGCGAGAGAAGTTTCCCGGCGAGCTTTGGAGCCCTCCTAGAAGTTTCCGGCATTCTACGTGTGAGGGTAGAATGCCAGTTTCGGGGCTGTCAGCGTGCGGGCAGGAGGCGGCAGTCATTCCTTCTAGACAAGAAGACGCAGAAGGGGCCACTTTGGAAGCAGGATCCCGCAGCATATTTAGAAGGCAGAGTCGAAAAACTGGTCAATGGAAAGAAATTAGCAAAGGCGCGAGCCTTTGATGGTGGTTAAAAAAAAACACTGCCTGGGAGCATCGTGGGGAACCAAGCCTGTGTGCGCCTCTCTTTATTTTGAAAGAAATTCTTACAATATATGTTCCTCATGTGAAAATTACATGGACTCTTATTTTCAAGACTAATCCCACCCTTACCTGATTGCCTACATTACTACTTTCTTTCCTTTAAGAAAAATGAAGTTCATGTCCTTTTAATATTAGGAGTTACACCAAAAGTTGCTCTAGAAATAGCCAGAAACAAAACAGGACCAAAGCGTCGGCCTTTTTTTTTTTTTTCCTTCTTCAGTATTTTTCTTTGCAGTCATTAAATATGATCTTGTCTTGCAGTGATAAATTTAGCTAAAACATTACTTTTCGTAGAAAGGGCATCTGTGAAAAATCCAGCCTTAACTTTGTCTTTGTGTTAACCACATCTAAAAGCTACGATATTTAGACACAGTAAAAAAAAAAAAAAGTCTGTCCTTCTATATAAAGCAAATTACTCGCCCGTGTTGTGTGAAATCAGATTTTAAGAAAATAAAATGGGAGTATTTTGACAAGACCACTGTGGTCAAATTTCCAGCAACTTGAAATTGTCACCTCAAAAACCCCTCATTCTGTACGTGATCACTTTGTAGGTAGCTTGCTTGGGTTCTGTTGCAACAATATTTTAGAGAACGGACCTGTGAAATCTTCGTTTTAAAAAACATGCCTGCTGTCCTTTGCAACTTAACAATGAACCTTTTGAGTTCTAACTCAGGATTTATTTCCTTTCTTTCCTTTTTCTTTATTCTAAGGGCTTATAATTTACCTAGCTCACTGAGGAACTGTATGGCTAAGAAATGGTCCTAAAGTTTTCATTTCAGCTGGGGCTGGGGGAGAAAAAAACTCAACTGACTTTCAGCATTATTTTAGAAAATTAAAAAAAAAAAACCCACAAAAACATTTGACAGTTTTTAGTTTAACATTGCTTTAAATTTTTAATAGCTCAAATCTGCTTAGATGTGGTTCAAAAAGAATATATAGTCATGGAAATAGTCAGTGACTGTTTCAGGCTCCGGATAAAGGATCGATAAGGTGCAAAAACATTTCAAATAAATCAAGGCTTTCAACTGAGAAACGAAGGCATTCTTCGGCTATTTGGGGAGAGAAGTTCTTTTCAGATTTTCTGATGTCTTTTCATTTTGGGGCGAGTAGGTAACTTTGTCTACTGGCAACTGTTAAATTACAAATTCCAATCCATCTTTAATTGCTAACACAAATTTGCTACACGTGGCATCCTAAATTCTTCAGGAAAATGTTAATTTCCCAATTGATGATGATTCCATTTTAGGAATTGCAGAATTGAGCGACTAAATTCAGAACCCACGTCTCATTGAGAGTTAATTTTGATTTTTAAAGACTTTAGTCTGTTCTGTGCTTTTTCTAATTCCTTATATAATGCCGAGAACCTAGCTTTACCATTTGGTGTATATGCGTGTAACCAGTACTGGCCTGTCATCCTGAATTCATTTTTCCTGACTTATTCAAAGTAGTCACTCTGACTACTTCAGAGTGAAAAAGATGAATTGTAATGTTTCATCTGCCAGGAGAAATTTTTTTTAATGTTTATTTATGTATTTTGAGGGAGAGAGAGAGAGAGAGCAGTGGAGGGGCAGAGAGAGAGGGAACGAGAGAGAAGCCCAAGCAGGCTCTGCGCTGAAGGCCGATACAGGTCTCGATCTTACGAACCGTTGGAGATCATGACCTGAGCCGAAATCAAGAGTCAGACGCTTAACCGACTGAGCCACCCAGGTGCCCTCTCTGTAAGGGGGAATTGTGGTTACCAGCCTGTGTGTATTATATACGGTATATTCACTACGTGTGTGTGCGCAATCGAGCACGTATTTATTGCAGCCTTCTGGAATGGTCTACCAGCATGCTCGGTGTTTGGTGGGGGAGAGGGCTGCTAATGTGGAGTTTTGCCCCCTGCTTTGTTTCTCAAACATGCTTGTCCTGTGGCCAGAGTTTTATTTCGGTTGCTAGTGAACGAATGCCAAGTTTAACATGAAATGGGGGGAACTAAAGCCAAAGAGTTTGAAAATGGCTCATGATGCTTGGAAGGAAGGAATCCTTTCTGTGTGGATGCTTGCTCACATTCCTTCCCCGGCCCGAGAGCCTAACTCAATTATCTTTTACTTGCTTTACCTGCACCTACACCAGCAGGCTTCTTTCTCCCCTCTCCTCTTCCTCGGCTGTCTCCGTAGGAATAAAACCAAGGGCTTTCCCAAGGCAAATTGATGCCGGCGGGTTTGTGTGCAAAAGTAGGGGTCCACGCAACCACAAAACAGGCAGAGCGAAACGGAATCCCCAACCGGCAAACTACTTTGAGACAAAAGCAAACGAACGAAACGAAACGAAACAAACAACCAAAAAAAGAAAAAAAGAAAAAAGAAAGAGAACAGAACAGAAAACAGAAAAGAAAAAAAAATCATAAGCCTGCTTTGCCTTTATACACAGCACCCAAAGCTTCTTAGCAGCTCCTCAAAAGGGCACATTGTCTGGGATGACTAAAGAAGGGGTATCTAACCCAGGAGCCGCCGCGCTCTCACAATCTCAAGCTGATTGGGCAGCTTTGAAAGCATGGTTCTTCTCGAGTGTGCGAAGTTGACTGTTCAAAACCCAAGCGAAAACGTAAGTTCTCACTCACACGCATCCTGCTTGCTTTTAATGAGATTAAACGCATCTGTTTACTAAGTCCTTGGAATGTCTTGTACACCGAATTTTTTTTTGAACTATTAGAAGTCGCCGCGTAGGGAAAAGGGACAGTAAACTGGAGTGCCCGCGGCCTTCTGGGCTGTTCTGAGGCCGGACGCTGGGCCGGGGACACGGGCTCGGAGGCAGAGCAGGAAGTCGCCAGCTGCATTCCCATTAGGCAGATCTTGGGAGAAATCAGGAAAAAATAACTGTATAAGGCCGATACTATAAACATCCTGGTATATCGAGAGCCTTCCTATGACTTATTTTTTTCAACATCTGACCTGAGGCACGGCGTGGCTCACAGACCCAGACCAAGTTCTTTCTCCAGGAAGCCTGTCCATCATAATCACACTCACCAACAGAGTAAATGTTCCAGGTTTCTGTTTTGAGAATTTGAGCACACTTGTTAATATTATTTGCTCTGAATAACGTAATATGATAGCAAGTTGGGAAAAGGCTTTAAAAAACCAACCTGAATAGTAGCCAGTGGAATTACCTGAAAGCTATTATTTTCCTTGAATAAAGCAGAATTTGATTTCTGAATTTGTAACCAAATTATATGTAAATCCTTGCCAAGTATAGAGAGGATTAAAAAAAAAAAAGTGCGTGTTCTCAAATATGGTTCTGACTCACCCGATTTCTTGTTTTACCAAATAAAAATTAGGAGGGGGCGGAAAACAGCATCAAATTCACTTATTAATGTGTGTGAGAGCAAGAAAAAAAAATCAGCTAATAAAAAGGTTAGCAACTCGGGTGTGATTATACAATGATTTCAGGTGAAAATTACAAAGTTAATATGCTGGCATTCAGTCACTGCCTTCCGTAATGATACCGTTGTCAAATTTGTATTTGTGCCAAAGGAACAAAAGTTGTAAGTAGCATAATGTAAGATAATCTCTTTTTCTCTGTGGCTTTTTAAATTCAACGTTTTAATCCACCAACGGAATCACAAAACATGTATCACATTAGTTATAATATTTATAGTGTTTAGGAAAGTGATTATCAATAGATTAGAGTGCAGTTGTTGGAGTGCAGTGTGTGTTTGTGTGTGTGTGTGTGTGTGTGTGTGTGTGAGAACGTTATCACAGAGATATACACATCTCTAGAGTTAGCACTTGGGGAACGGTTTTATGTGAAAATAGTAACCATATATTTATTTTCAAAATCCCCGTTCAGTACTTACCGAGCTTGCTCATTATTTTGGAAAAACAAGGTTTGGTATGAAAAGGGCCCGAGACTTAGTGTGTTTAGATCTCTGCATTCGGCCAGTCTCGAAAAGTATTGTTGTTCTGGAGTCCCCAAAGTTGCTAAGCCACAGAATGTCTGATGGGTTTTTTTTTTTTTTTTAAAGCCGTTGAACCATGCAGTAGAGATGGGGGGCTGGGGGGCGTGTATCATGGCAAGTGGTGCTTGGGTCCTTCCTCGGTGTGGCCGCAGCAGCGGGGGGAGGTGATAGAGGGTTCCGGGTGGCTCTTTGGGACTGCCTTGCACATACTCAGTTTGTAGGACGTGCTCTCTCACCCCACAGGCCTAGTCGGGGCTGGGAGCTGTAACAGGGAAGAAGATTATAAAGGACGGGTGCTAGACGAGAGACAGTTCTGCCGAAGTGCTAGAATACAGACACAGCATTCCTAAGCCTGGAGCTGCTACGAGGGTGTCCTTTACTGAGGGAGGAGGAGCACAGAATTCCTGGGCACCCAGCTTGGGACGCCACGGTCCTTGAGGCTGGGAGGGCCACCCTGGACCTTCCTCGGGGAAAGAGTGAAACCCACCCCACTGTGAAGTCACCCGGCTTGGGCTGTCTCTGCTCTGCTGTGAAAAGTGAAAGTTGGTCAGCATTTCAATGAAAAGAGTCACCGGGAAACATTTCTACTCCATTTTCTAAAACTCAATTTTCTCAGAGAAATAAGAAAAACTGCCTCTAAAAAGAGGCCACGGTAAGAGCCTAACACCCAGGAAAGCAATTGGGGAAGATTCCTTAGTATATCCTGACCTTTTCCCCTCCCGGTGAAACCATGTATCTCACAGGTGGGTGTCCAGCCACAGTTCAAGGCCAAGGTCATAGGGGCCTAGAGAGCTTCCAAGGTGGGTGGGTGGGTGGGCAACCCAGGCCCCAGCCCAGCCCTGCCTGAGCGGCCAGTTTCCTCTTTCTGGGCAGTCCAATCCAATATAGAATGGAGTTTCCTGGGAAGCAAGGGCACACGAGGAACTTTTGAATGTACCAATGGCATAAAAAGTATATATATTTTTATGACAACGAGCAAGTTTCAATTGGTTGACAGAAATGGCGAGATGTGACGTCAAGGGACACTGGTTAGAATGCCAAGGCCGGCTGGGGGGGGGGGGTGCTGGGGGGAGACAGGCACAGAGAGACATTGGGATGGGGCCCAGGAGACCTTGTTCCCCTCGGGCCCCCGTCGCAGGCGTCCTGGGACAGCCAGGTCCATCTGGCTCTGAGAGAGGGCATGCCTGGACAGGGAGAGGGGGTCCGAGCATAGTGACCCGGTGTCGTCCCCGAGCGAAGGAGGCCCAGGTCGGCCTCTCTGCGGGGAAACCACTCAGGCGCCCCCGCGGAGCCGGCGGTTCAAGCTGCTGAGGCCTCCTTGGCATTATAACCAGTGTCCGGGCCCTGGAGCCCTGCCTGTCGCGACCCCCGGAAGGGGGCGCGGGAGGGAACCGCGCGGCCCCGGGGTGTTGCAGTGTAGTCGTCGGTCTCGGAGAGAGCAAAGCTGCGGCCTAGAACTTCTCTCCGCAGCTCCTACGCTCCGGGCCAGGGGAGCAGGAAGTTGTTTCTGCGGGGAAGGAAGACAGCGAGCTCGGAGCTGGGCAGCGGCTCTGGGCACGGTGCCCCGCCATCCCACGCCTTCCCGGCACCGTGAGGGCACCCCCTTCCGCCAGGCACCTTGCACACCCCCTCCATCTCTGGGCTCAGTGCGCTACCCCTCTCCACTTCACCAGATCCCGTGCAGCGCCCTCCCCCCCCCCCACCTGGCACCGCGCCCCTCCCTCCGCCGGACCCGCGCCGTCCGGAAAGCCGCCGCGGGGTCGCCCTGGCGCGCGCCCTGCACCGGGGGAAGCCCGCCGCCGTGGACCCCGAGCCCTGTCCCGGGACCTCGTCTAGAGCTCCGTGGCACACGCTGGCCCCTGCAGTGCCGAGCCCGGCGACCCTAGCCGCTCTCCGCGGCGCGCACGGGTCTGCGCGCAGGCCAGAGACCGTCGGTCCGCCCGGGGTCCCCGAGTCGGGCCCGAGCCTGCGCGCGCGCCCCGCTGCCCGCAATCATGGCAGCCGGAGCCTCGGAACGCAGCCGCCGAGCGCGTTCCGGCAGCCGCCTCGGTGCCAGGGCGGCGGGGCGAGCTGGGGCCAGGGCTCGCGCCTGCCCGCCCCAGCAGCCGCGCGGCCCCGGGGCGCGAAGCCGGAGACGGATGGGTCTTCGCGGCGGTGCCCCCCTGGCCGCGCCGGCAGGCGGGCGGGGCCGCGGGCCGGGGGCGCGCGGCGGGGAGCGCCCGGGGCGGCGTGCCCGCGGGGGCGCGCACGCGGGGCTGCGGGGCGAGGCGCGGGGCTCGGGCGGCGAATCCGCTGCTCGCGCCTCCCGCCCCGCCCGCGCGCGCGGGCCCCGGGAGGAGGGTGCGCGGCGGAGGGGGGAGTCGGGGAGGGGCCGCGGTCCGTCCTCGCCCGCAGCGGGCACGGCCGCGGCGAGGGGGGGGGGGGTGGAGGCCTCGTTGGTATTCTGGGCACAGCCGAAGACTTGACCTCCCCGCGGAACAGAGGCGCCCGGGCGCGCGGGCACGGCCGCTGTCCCCGGGAGGTCTTTCCTGGCTGCGGGGCCCGTAGGCGCCTTGCTTCCCCCCACCTCCCCGTCTTCTCCTCTCCGGGTCCCCTGTACCCCCTCCCCCGCCCCGATCCGGCGGCGAAGGGGTGGGCAGGGAAACGCGCTCTCTGGGACAGGTGCCAACTCCGAGACAAAAGACATAAAATAGGCGGCAACGTGGGAAGCGCGGCCGGCGCGCTCGGGCGGGGACGGAGGCGCCGCGGGGGCCGCATCCTCGGTGCCGACCGGGGAAAGTTTGGGAAGTCGCCGCGGCGGCTTCGCAGCGGCGGGGGACGCGCGGGCCGGGCCGCCCTCCGCGCCGCGCTCGCCCTTTCCGCGCCGCTGCTGAATAATTCATGGCGCGGCCGCCGGCCATTAGCATGCACCGGGCGCGCGGCGCGTCTGTGCCAAGCCGCCGCCGCCGCATTCGGCGCCCGGGCCGAGCCAGACGAGCGGCCGCGCGGCAGCCGGGCCCACGCTGTCCCCGCGCCCGCCCGGCGGCGCCCATTGTGCCCGGCCCGCGCCGCCGGGCCGCCCGGAGCCCGCCCGCGACCCGCAGCGCGCCCGACGACCCGGCCCTGCAAGTTCGGGCCCGCGCCGCCCGCCCGCCGGGGAAGCACGTGAACTTGGAGAAAGTCGCGGGGCGCGCCGACCCGGACCTCCGCGGCAGGGCGTGGGCGCCCCCGGCGCGGCGCGCTTTCGTTTTCGTCCCGGACAAAGGTCCCTCGAGGCGCTAGTCTCGGATGCGGAGACCGGGTTCTGCCGGCCGCTCCTCCCGAGAGGTCCGGTGGTTCCGTGCGGGCAAGCCGGAGTCACAGAGGAGGAGCGGCGCGGTGCGGGACCGGGAGAGTGGGGCCTGGCCGTGCGCTTCGCCCGGCCGTCTCCGTCCCGGAGCCGTTCCGCCCTGCGAAGAGTTGCGGGAGATGGCACCGCGCTGCTCTCTGCGGTTCGCACGCGTGAAGGAGGGAAGCGTTTGGGACCCAGGACGCATACCCGTCGCTCGCCCGGGGCCTGTGCGGTGTGGGCACCACAGCGCAGCGCTGGCTGCGTCCGGGCGCGTTCCTCGGGCAAGGGCGGTCGACCTGCGAGTCCCGGGGTCACCATCGCGTTCCGGGCGACTCCTGAGGATGGTAAGTGCATTTCTCACTTTCGCTACTTAGTGAGTATTTAAATATTAATGAAGGGATTTCTAAGAAGAGCCTGTAGGGCAGGCCTTCCACAGACGGAGGAGGTTGCTCTTGAACCTGAAGCCTGGCCAGCTTGGCAAGAACTCCGCGGGGCCGTCATTAAAATGCAGGAACTTGGAATTCGTGAAATACAGCTCCTGATCTCAGGTGTGCGGACCGTTTGCCAGAGAGAATTTTGTTGAACGCATAAAGTAAATAGTGCTGGCAGGCGTCTTAAACAGAATAGAAGGAAAAGAGAAAGCATCTGTTTTTAGGTTTGATGCGATTGGAAACGTTATTTGGACGCTGGGATCGCTTTTTTTTTCTTTTTTCTTTTTTAGAAAAATTGACATCTTTCATTCCCTCCTACATCAGGGAAATTGTTGCTTCTTATTTATTTACTTATTCATTCATTCATTCATTCATTCATTCATTTATTCTTTCTTTCTGCTGGTCAAGCATTTATGGAGAGCCGATTTAGGGGGCCCTCAGTCAAGCGTTGGCAGCCGCTGGGCCCAGCAAGTGAAAGGCCCTTGTGTGGAGGCTCTTGTTTATGGTGGCATAAAACGAAAAACAACTCATAACTTTTCGTAATAAATCCCCCTTTATAGGTGGCTCACACACAGGCCCAGCCGGCGGCCCTGGGGAGTTTGTGGGGAGCGAGACATGGGTGAAGGAATGCGCGTTTGCCGTAATTACAGGGTTTTAAGGTAACGCTGAAATTAATTTCTTCAAAGTTGGCTTTCAGAAGCCAAGGCGGTCTCCACAGGCCAGCACTGTCTTCGTTGCATTTTCGTTCGTTGGTTCTGGCCATTTGGGATTTTCAAATGCATACTTGCATTCTCATATACCTATCCCGTTCAAGTGAAACCCATGGGGGGGGGGCGGATTAAGCCAGCTTTTTAATACCATCGTATCACAGGTGTGATTTCCCCTCTGCTCTCCCCATCTTATTGATGTGGTTTGGAGAACCTCGCCGGGTCCTTTGACCGCAAAATAATGGGCAGTAGGGGCCTGTTTCCATAACACCCCAGAGTTGCAAGCTGGCTCCTGAATGCCGTGTTTCCGGGAACGTGGATGGAGGCCTGAGTAGCCCAGGCCTGCCTCACGACAACCTCTCCCCGGGCTGCCTGGTTCCCTAGAGCCCAGAGGAAAGAGGAGACCGCCTCAGTAAGATCTGGCCAACCCCGGCACAGAGGCTGGAAGTTTGCTTCAGTGCCGTAGAACGGACCCGGCGGCCGTCATTTCTGCTGGGCCCCCATCTTCCTCTCCCGAGCCACCTCCCCACCTCCTCCGTTTTGGATTTTTATTTATGACTTTACGAGAGGCAGTTAGGAGCCGTGACACCCGGGTGGGCCCTTCAGGAGCGATCTCGGGGATGGGGGCGCAGAAATGGAGCTGCTGCTTGGCGTCGGCGGTGACCGGGTTAGTAATTAGAAAGAGCTCGAGTTCCATCGGATCCTCGCCTGCAGAACGCAGGAGATGTTTTCCCCAGGTCCACGGAGGACCTGTAACGCGTCTCACGATGGGCAGGAAGGTGTGGCCTCCTGCTGAGGCTCCTAGGGAATACCCCAGGATTAAACCAGACCCCCGAAGAAGGGGTGTCTGCTGCTCCCTCTCCGTGGGCCTATGGGAGCAGGGAAAGGCTGAGCATCCAAGGAGGCACCCCCAGGGCCACTTCGTGAGGGCTTGCTATTTGTCAAAGCTGCCAAGGCCCATCTCCCCCGCCAACGTGTGCCCCTGGCTCATGGAATGTGATGGGCTTGAGAGTGTCTATAGTAAACATTCCCCCCCCCCCCCGCCCCCGGGAAGAGGCACTATCTCAGCACCAACGCTGTCCTGTCTTGCCTTTGTCCTTGATTCTCAGAGCCAGCCCAGTTTCAGTGGAGGCTTGGGCCCCCACCAGGGGCTTCCTACCATGTTGGGATAGCCCATCCAGGCACGTTTTATTTTTGAGGACATGCACACCAAAGTCAAGGTTCCAAAAACGAACTGGCGCCCGTCTGGTTTTTGTCACTTCTGGATTTAATAGGAAGAATGTGCTAAGCAGGGGCATAGGGACTCGTGGACTGTGGTGGGAGAGTGGGAGGATGGCCCTGGTATTTCCATTTTTGTTTTAAGCCGGGGCCAGCCCTGTAGTGTTTTGTCGCCTGTACTTGGGGCTGTGTCACGCCCAGCCTTTGGCCGCTGGAGGCCCCAGATCCTGGGCGATGGGTCTCCGGGGTGCTGGTGGGGGCCAGCTGCTCAGCACAGGCAGTGTGTGGCGAGGAGGTCTCTGCTGTGACCAGGTTCCACGCACCACCTGAACAGGTGCAGACGGCAGTTTGCTTTGCTCAGTGGGAACAGCCGGGAGGTTTACAGCAGGATGACTTTTGGCTCTGGGTGGTTTGCACCTGATGGGGCCGTCTGTGACCCAGTCTTGCTTGCTCTCGTCCTCAGAAGGGTGTCGGGCCAGGGCCTGTTCTGCCCTGGTGTGGATGAGGCCTGAGTGGAAGGCAGTCCCTGGGGCTGAGAGAGGGTCCGGAGGGCTTTGCCTACCCTGCCGGGCACTCTCTCTGAACAAGCACTCCCTGATGTCCAGGGAAGCCAGTGTTTGGGAAGGGAGGGAGGCCCTTGCGGGCCAGCCAGGAAAACAGCTTAAAACCATCATGCTCGGTATTCGTTGGGCTTACACGGTGTGCTTGCACATCTGGGGCGAAGGGAGGATACTCTTGCAGGCACCCCATTAAAAGGGGGTGTCCCGGCTCACATCGGGCAGCTCCAGTCCCGTCCTTGCCCCTGGCTCACTGTGTGACCCCGGACAGGGCATATCCTTGTACCCAGAGTCCTGTACCCCAAGTCCTAGGGCAAGAGTAATAAATCCCACCTCGGAGGGTCGTTTGGAGCGTCCAGGCACCGTGAATTCCACAGAGCACGGTTCCTGGCACGTGGCAGGGAGCCATAAATGGCTGCTGCTGTTGTCATTGTGATTGTTGTAAATGGTAATCGCCATTTTTATTGCTAGTGACGATTATATTTTTGAGTCTCTAAGGAACGGGGAGTCCGGTTTTGGTTTCACTAGAAAGGGCACCTACAAGTTCACTCCCCCGCCCCGCAGGTAGTGGTACAAATGAACTTTGATATTTCCTATCTGGTAGACTGTGAGGAGCTTGCAAATAGGGCTTTCCTTCCCACGGGGACCTGGCTAGGATGCACCGGGGGCACTAGAGGGGGGCAAGGCCTCTGGAGGTCCCGGGACGTGCTCCCAGAGGAAGGGGTGGGACCTCCTCCCCGCCCCGGGAATGGCATTTGAGGAGGTCACTTGGGCGCCGACCCCAGGGTCTGACGTGTGCCCCTCACCTATTCAGGGTCTGGGGGAAGAATGAGGGCAGGATGTCGCGACTCGGGGGTCCAGAGTGGCCACAGCAGCTGCCAGCATCTTGCTGGCAATGCGGCTGGCGATTTGGTGGGAGGGTTTCACCACTGATGAGCTAATTGCTTTTTGGCCGAATACAAGCATACGTTCACCAGAACACTTCGCTGAGGAGAATCTTGTCTCTTCGCTGATGGTTCAGGAAGACCCAGCAAGATTGGCCTTGCTGAAAACATGTTGTCCGAACAAGAAAGGAGCCTGGGCGTCCTGATGTTATGTGGCTGAGGACCGAGAAAAGGCAATAACTGTTCTCGGGCAGAGACAATGGATCTTTTATACGAAATGCTTATTTCCAGGGCTGACCAGTGTCCCGTTGGCTTGGGCCGGCAGAGCTCGAGTATCTGGGTATCACAGGCCCTCAGAACCCAGTCAGGGACCGAGATTTATAGAAAGGGAAAAGAGAAAGCCCCCCTGACCCATGGTTCTTGGAACATTCAGCGGGAACGTCTGGCTTTCTTTGTTGAGTGGAGGCTAACTTTCTCAAGTTTAATTTTTCCCTCCTGTGATCTCTTTCTCAAGGGTGTGAGGGCACATTCGCAAGCACCGGAAAGGTGGCCAGGTTTCCGGGTGTTGGATGGTGGGGGCTGGAGGGACCCTCCCTTGGGCTAGACCCCGCTGGGCCTTTGTCTGCTGGAGGTGATGGGTAGTCCAGGGCAAGTGAGGAAAATCAGGACTGTTCGAGGAAGGGTCCGTTCCCGGAGGAGGAAGCCATCGAGGGCGATTTTGGGTAATATTTGTGACTTTCTGGGGCCCTTTGCTCCTCCCAGAATCCATTCTCCGATGAACTCGGAGGGGTCCGCAGGCTGTCAGGGAGTCCGGCCTGCCACGGGTAAGCCGCACGCTAACCCTCACGTACCCTCGCTGGCCGGAGAGGGTGTGTTTGTCACTCCTGACAAACCGGCCCGGAGTCAGCACTGGACGGGCGTTTTCTGAATTACTAAAATGAACAGAACTTCCCTCTGACGCTTATCCAGTAGCCATCTCCCTCTTCCTGCTCTGTGGACAGGGTCCAGCCCCATTCCTGCTAAATCGCCAGCCTCGACGCAGCCAGGAAGGCGCCCTGAGAAACCAGGCCCGGCTCCCAGGCTGGAGTTAGGGGCTCGGAGGAACGGATCCGCCTGGGGCCGGGAATGAGAACGTCTTCCTGGCGTTGGGGGGACGTTGGAAAGGCCGCGGGGGATAATCGGCCTGGGCTCCCTGCCAGCTGAGGGGGTCCTCGGCCTGGACGCCCCTTCGAAGCGGGTGAGGACAGGGGAGGGAGTGGCCCCAGTCCGGGTGAGGGATGAGAGTCTGCTCCCTGCCAAGCTTCCCCTTCCCCCGTGAGTCTTTGTTGGCAGATGATAATATTTGGCTTTCAAAAAATGAAGTTTCGTTTTTTAAAACTGCTTTTGCATCCCTTTTTTTTTTTTTTAATTTTTTTAAATCCTGGGACCGCTCAGCTGTGGTCTGTTTACCCTGACCCCCCAAAATGCTCTGAAGAGATCTCTCTTTGAGTGGGGGGGGGGGTGGTGACCAAAACAACTTCTGAGGCCGTGTGGGTGGGATTGGTAAAATCTAAGTGGGAAACACTGGAATGGCATGAGGCAGAAAACCCTCCCAATACAAGCTTTCACTCGGTGGGGGCGGCTTCAGGAGTCAACGCTGGACTGGGAGACAGTCCTTGCTGTGAGATTCCAGATGGCAGGCTTGTTTGCATCGGATTCCGGATGGGTCAGAAAGCCGTGTGGCCGCCGTAGTGGGGCCCTTGAACACGCGGCCGGGCCTGCTGCCCCGTCCGTGGCCGAGAGGTGGGTTCTCTGAGTAGACCTGTGAGCCGGAGAGGCAAGGATTATTATTTGTCAAGTGATTGGCAGTTGTGGTTGGAAACGTGTGCCCGGGATGTACGAAGTGAAACGGCCTTTTTTTCTTTTCTTTTTCTTTTTCTTTTTTTCTTTTCTTTTTTTTTTTTTTTTAAGGGAGGGATAGAATTTTCCTTCCGAATTGAAACAGGATTGTTGTCCCTGATGCCTTTGGCTTCTAAGGCCAGGGCTGGGCTTTTCGGTGGAACGCCCTTCCTTCATTCTGGGATCTCCAGTGGCAGGAAGAGTGTTTAGCTGAACTATTTACCTGCTGGTTTGGGGCTCTTAAATCTTGATTCGCCTTTCATGTGTTTCACGGCGATATTTACATTCAAATCAGCCTGTTATAATTACATTTTAAATTATAATAAAACGGTGGTGCGGGGCTCGAGTGTTCCTTATCTTGGAACCGCAGAGACTTCGGCGAATCTCAGGCAGGTTGTTCGTCACGTTACCCAGACCTGCCCGGCCACCCTGACTGATGTGTTGTGTCCTGAGACCCACGCTGGCTGCAGGCCTTGGGGTGGAGGCCGTTCTCTCCTGGGCATGCAGCTGGCGCAGCAGAGGCCACTTCTGGCCGGGGCGATACTGTGCCAAGCTGTTCCTGGAATGGAATCCCCGGCGTTCCTGGTCAGGCGCGTGGCATCAGAATCCTACCTGCTTTGTCTCTGGCATCAGCTGTCGAGCTGGTCACGTGGCGGTGTGCGTGAGACCAGAGCCCGAGGACCAGAGGGCTCCTCCTGGGCTGCTTCCTTTCTGCTCAGTCGCCTCGCCCCTCCACCTCCTTCTTGGGCACGACCTGATCCGAGCTTGAGCTCCCGTCCCCGGTTGCTCAGGTGTCCAGACAGCCCCTTACTCCCAGGCGCTGCCGACAGGCCCATGAGCCGAGGCGGCAGGCCCGGCCACGGTCAGTCCACGCTGTACCCCCCTGCCTGGGGAGCCCCCATCTCACCCTGACAGCCCTGGGGCTCCCCAGGCACAGGGGCGGCAGGTGCCTGGCCACGTAAAGGGCCGAGGGAGAGACTTGGGCAGACAGAGTGGCCGCGCGGACGTGGCCCGGCCGCCTTCGGCGGAGGCCAGCGGAGTCTGATAAATCTCCGAATAAGAGCACCGCGTTAAAAACCCTCAGGCCCGCTGGCCAGGTCTGAGGGCTGGAGCACGGGCACGCTTCGCCTTTGCCCCGTGTGGTGGCCAGGATTGGCTTTCGTGGGGCCGAGGGGTCTGCGATGGTCTCAGAGGGTGTGGTGACGTGCCCGGACCCGACCTCATGGCGGCCTCGCGGCCCCTCTGGGCAAGGCGGCCGGCTGCCCGGCCCGGTGCTCGGCCCTACGTGTGCGTTTTTCATTCCGTCGTCCGGCAGCCCTGAGTGGTAGGAGCCCTCCTCCCCGTGCCTCCTGTGGCTGGGGAAACCGAGGCCGGGAGAGGTGGCACGGCCCCGGGGTCAGGTGGCCGCTCGGACACAAGGCCGATTCAGGGCCCGGGCTCCGGGCCGAGGTGGCACGGCCTCCCGGGGCGTCACTGGGACGGGCTCACTCCGTGGCCGGGCCCGGGGAGCTGGCCGGGCTCGGGGGGGGGGGCCCCCTCCCCGAGCCCGGCCCCCCGGGGAGCACGCCGGGTGCCGGCCGCCGCCTGCTCCCCCTCGGGCCCGGCGCGGGAACAATGCGGCCTCTGTGCCCGCGGCGGGCCCGGGCCGCCCGGCCTCCGGAGCAACATGGCGCCCAGGGCCGCGCCGCCTGGCCACGGGGAGGGCTGGCGCCGGGGCCGGGCCCGGGCCGGGCCGGCTCCCCCGTCCTCCTCGGCCGGCCGCTGAGTGGCCAGCCGCGCCTGCCGCCTCCTCCCTCTCCCGCTCGGCCGCCCCCCCCACCCCCGCCCGCCTGGTGGTGGGTTCGGGGGTCTGGCCCACCCGCCTCTGCCACGTCTGCCATCCTCCCGGCACCCAGGAGCATCTTTCAAAAATTCCCGGTGGGCGGGGCCGAGCCGCAGCGGCCGCCTCTGGCCCCCCCTCCCCGGGCAGCCGGTGCCAGATGAGAGCAGGAGACAAAAGTAGCATTTTCCTCGTCCTCCTGGGCTGGCGGCAGAGCCTCCCCCAGCGCCACTTGGCTCCTGGCGGCCCTGCCTCCGGGTGCCGGGGTGGCCGAGGCCCAGGCCGCGCCGGCCGGGACCGAGGGACCGACGGACGAGGGTGGCCAGAGAGCAGGACGCGCGGGGGCCCGTCGGACCCGGGGCTGGCACCTCCCGGCCGGCGGGGCCCGCCCTCCCCCTCCTGCCACCGTGCCCGGCCGGCCCAGGGGGCACCCGTTCCACTCCCGTGCTTTTGAGCAAGCTCCCCGTCCTCCTGCACCTTGGGTAAGTCACCTTCTTCCCTTCTCTTTTGCTGGAGACGAGCCGAGGGCTCTGCCATCTTGTGCTCGGTGCCTGTTACGTTTCCTTCCCTCTAATTGGTTATCCGAAATTCAAAATTCTATTTCCGACCCCCCCCACCCCCACCCAACCGGTCTTCGGTGAAGTAAGCCTTTCCGAAACCTGCAGGGAAAATGCAGAAGCCGGGCCCCATTTATTTTTAAGATCCAAAGCTATAGGCTTTGGGAATCACAATAAAAATGAATGTTTGTTATTTTACAGTAGCCGCGTGCTCGATTGTAATTGGGACGAATGTTTCAGGAGGCCTTAATAGGCACGGCCTACTCGTTCGTGCTCAGTGGGGTCGGTTCGTCATGGGGGTCTCCTGACTAGTACTGTTATTACGATTGTCTCCGTTTTTGGTGGTGCCAGGAATGGCCGAGAGAAAAAACACCAAAGCGCCCTCGCTCCTCCCTGCAAACTCCTCGGCAGGCAGGGCTGGGCTGGCATACGGGAGGGTGGGTTCTGCATTGAGAAACAGAGGCCCTTTTATTTTATCCGGCATCTTCAATGCTGCCGTGTCCACAGTTTAGGGATCCTGTTCTTTGCTCCCTTTCGTTGCATTTTATTTCGGGTGAGGAGGGGAAGAAAATGAAGGCCCTTTTCGGCCCTCAGCTCAACTTGGGGAAAATCTTTTAGGCTGTTTGGTGCTTTGTTTTTTAAACACTTATTTAAGCCCGGGGATTCCGCCTCACGGCGCTGCGCCCAGCTCATGACCGCCCTGCCCACAGACGGTGCGTGGGGTGCACGTGGGCACGTCCACCAGACGGACCCTCGGGGGGCCTGAGTTGTCCGGGGCCGGCCTGTGCCGGATCCCATCCTGGTTTCCCATCTGCAGAGCTGTAGGCCGAGCCACTCGACTGTCCGGGGCCTGAACCGTGGCCAGCGGGGGTGGGAGTCCCTGGAAGACCTTTGCGTCCCCAGGCCACGCTGCCGCCACGGTCCAAGAGCTGAACTCCGTGCTTGCCCGAGTTCCTGTGATGGTCCCCGACCCTTCAGAACTGCTGAACCTTTTCATTTAAAAGGTGGGCTTTGCAGAGTTCAGCTGCGAATCACCTCCATCCTCCGGCAGGCTGACGGAAGTGCCCACAGATGCAGCCTGGGTTCCCCCCCCCCCCAACGTTTGGGGGTAGCTGGGGTCTTGATTTATGGAAAATGGAAAACCAGGCCCAGAAAGTTCTGAATTGCAACTGAGAAGAAACTTCCCACGTAAATACATCTTTGTTTTCCTAATTCGGAGGCGTTGGGCCCTGTTTGTGTGGGTCTGAGCAGGCGGCCGGGGCAGACACGACCACATATAAAAGTGAGCTGAGCTCACACAAGGACTGTTACGGCTGCTTTTGTTCTTAGATTAGACAGCAGTCGATACGGGAGGTTTGGGGCTGTAGAGACAGGCGTATATAGCGGAGATCATTAAAACATTTCCACGATTGTGAGCGTGGAACGCCACGTTCTGCTGCTACCAGCCGGAGGGTCATTCCACACGAATATTTAGCAAGCACCAAATTAGACACCGGCGACAAAACACGAGTCATAGGAAAAAACCAGAGTGTCATAAATTCTGACGCGAAAGAGTCGAGAGTGGAGAGAGGTGGGTCGGGGGGAAGGAGGGGCCGTCGTTTTTAAAGAATTTATGCTTTTGCTAGCTGCCCACGCCTCATCTCCCCAAATTTTATTTTTTGGTGTAATCAGTGTAGGTAAACAGGCCTGGAATCCCAAGTCCTGGAACAACAGTCTGATTTCCTTGAACGTGACTTCATCTCCTTTTCGGAAGTAAGGGCAAGTAGCATAAAATCAATTAATTTCCGCAGATGAGCATTTTCATCCTGAGTTAGTATTTTCCACCGAGATTCTGTTCACCTAAAGGTTGTAACGTGTACGCATAACACGTTTTCCAGCAGAGTGGGGTGGTTATGCGTAATCGGTCACCATCTTTGTCTTTTCAACTTGGGTAATAACATTCTGCCTCCTCCCCCCATCCCCAAGTCAGGAAAATGCCATGGAACCTTTTGTGTCCTGAATCGGGCAAAATATCAGCCTTCTTCACGGCACCCATTTCTTCTTGGCTGTTTTTTTTTTGTTGTTGTTGTTTTGTGCGTTTTTTTTTTTTTTTTTTTTTTCCTTTGGGAAAGTACCACACAGAGCAGTCAGTGTTCCTATCATCGCTTCTATATAAATTCCACTATAGGCTGAAATTATACATTCTCACAACACAGATGGGCTGGTCTGTCATTACGACTGCTGGGTCCTTGTTGGAACACACAGCATATTTCAATTGTGGAGTCGACAATTTCAAAGAACCGAGGTCAAAATAAACAAGTTGCGCTTGTGTGGTGAAACGGTGCCCTGAGCAATTCGGTAGAGGAAACACCCTCACCGTCATTAGATGATAATTTAAATTTTCGTCTTTGTCTTTGCCTTTTAAGACTCCCAATGCCCTACGTTAACGGACCTTAAGTGCTTTAATTAATTACCAATTTTTATTTTGTGTGGCAGTGTGAACGGGGTTAACGCTAGATTAAAATTCAAAATTACGGGGTTTGGGACTTTAGATTTTGAGATCTTCATGAAATCTCTAGCTGTTCTGTATAGGCTGACATAAATTTATTTGGGGATGTTTATGAAAAATCACATAATAAATATTTTGCCTGGTTTAAAGGTACATTTAAATCCCTCCCCACCCCCCCCCAAAAACGTTCAACAGGTGAACTGCAAAGAGTAGCTGTAAACTTGAAAAAAAAAAAATAATCTCACCAAGATAACGAGGTGCAGAATTCATTGGCCATCAGCGCACGTGAGGACAGAGAAGTTTTACGGCCACCGTAATTTGAAAACGGTGACTGTTTATTTTGTGAATTTGCTCACGTTATGATGTAATCGGTTCTGAGGGTTCTTCCCCACGCCCCCCTTCCCCGCCTCATTTTCAAGTGATTGCTTCTGCTTTTTCCGAATTTTGGGTTCAGGCTCTGCCCTTCCCAGCCGCTGAGGCCGCCTTCCCTCGCTGCCGAACCTGAAAGAGAGAGACACGGGTGCTTCCTTCCTCCGTCTTCTGCGGGCTCCCCGAGGCCCCTTCCATTCGTTAATAGAAGTGCTTTGTTGTGGCTTGTTTATTTCAAGGAAAAGTACCTGTTGGTGGAGGTGTTGGGAAATAACAGGAAGAGTGTAAAGCGGATGAAATTTGCCGGAGCTCCTTGGGAGCCGCTTTCTCTAGCGATTCTGCTCCCACCTCTTCCTGCGTTCCCCGTTTGGTCTTTTAGCCTGTCTACCCCTGTGCCCGCATCAGACCCGTATTTACCAGCAGCTCCGAGAACGTGGCTGATGCCGGTCTGGGTGCTCTTAAAGGTCGGCAAGGCAGAGCAGCCCCTGCCCTGCGATTCAACGGCAGAGAAGCGAAGGTGATGGTGGTTGTGCTGGGAGCAGTGCGCGCCCAGGGCGCCCGTACCACGCTGGGCACCTTTCCCATTCGAGAAAGCAGAGTACAGAGGAGCGTGAGCTCTGGGCCTGAGGCTGGGGCTCAGACCCAGTCGGTTTCGTTTCCCGGCTGTGTTGATCCAAGGCAAGCCATTTCGTCTCTCCGTGGCCCCGTTTCCTCCTCTGTAAAGTGGGCACAGTAAGTGTCCCCGCCTCGGAGGAACACGCACAGTGCACGCTTAGCACGGCGCTCGGTTCACAGAGAGCACCCCATACCTGCTGGCAGTCCTTGGTTTATTTCTGAGTCTCAGAAATGCCTGCCGGGCGGGGGTTCTCGCCGGCTCCACTCAGCCAGGGGAGGCGCTGGGCCCGAAGCGGAGCCCTCGCGTTCAACTAGCTGGTGAAGATTGGGATGGGGTTCGACCCAGGCCCGCCGTCCTCCAAAGCCCATGTTCGTTCTGCAGGTCCCCACAGTGGTCAGGTGGGGACCGCAAGCCTTTGCCAGCGTGTGCGCACCTCGGTGTGTGCAGGTAACACACACGCGTGTCCTGTGCCTGCAACACCGTGCACACGCGTGTCATACGCATGTAACACGCGTGTGCACACATACACGGTCCTGTGCTTCTCTTGATATGTCGGTGGTTTCCGGAGGTGGGCTGGCCTTTGGAGGCACCGTGTCTCCTCGAGGCAGGCGCTCTCCGTGGCTTCTCAGTGAGCCATGGAGCCCGTGGGCCACCCCCGGGGATACCCGCCAGGCGCTGCACTGCCCCACCGTGATGGGTCATCGTCCCCAGCCCGGGGCGCCCACCCGGCTCCCGGGAGGTGAAGGAAGGCCCTTTGGCCGGGCTGGCTGCACTCTGGGACCTGGCCCGGCAGGGCACGGGCTCTTCCGAGGGACAGGCTGTTCCGGGCACCGGCCATTTGCAGACTCCGAGGAGTGGAAGTGAGCCTCCGGGCCCGGGAGAGGAAATGGCGGCACGGGCAGGCCCAGCACAGGATCCGGGAAGGCGGCCGAGGGAGGGGAGCGGCCGGAAGGCCCAGGGGTGGGCCTGTTGGCGCGCTGGCGGCCCTCCCGAAAGAAATGGCCAGCGGGGCTGGTCTTCCCCGGGCGGGTCTGCGTGTGTCTGTGTGTGTGTGCACCTGAGTGCGGGCTCGGGCCGCCCGGGGGCCACACCGAGAAGGTCTACGGGCCCAGCTGCCCCACGGGTACCGTGGTGGGGACTGGGGGGATTTGATGAGGCCGCGTGCGCGGCCTGCGCACCTCTGGACACAAGAGGCCTCGAGGAGGAGGATTCTTACTGCAGGCCTTGGTTGTCTTTAAAGCGGATGAGACCGCATCAGACTCGGGAGACGGTCCGCGGTGGCAGGTGAGAGCCGAAAAGTTGGGTTTGTATTTCCCCTCTTTGGGGCCTCTTAGGTGGAGACCAGAGGCCTGGGTTCTCAGGTGAGCCGCGTGCCCGTCCCAGCCTCAGTTTCCCCATCTGTAAAGCAAGGGGACGAACCCTCCCCGCAGGTTGCCGGGGGCATCCAGTGTGATGATGGCACCTGCCGTTTCTCCCCTTGATGGGGAGCGGTGGCGGGTGGGCCCTGGGGAAAGGCCTCGGGGCCCCGCGCCCCTGGCCGGATGGGAGACCCCAGAAGGGAGCAGCGGTGGGGGCCGCGGGGACTGGGCTGCTCCAGTGTGTGCGAGGGAGCCTCTGGCCCAGTTTCCTGGGAGCCCGGCCCTGCCCCGGGATTCCTGCAGTGGGTGTGCCCACACTTCCGGCCCAGGCGTGGGCGGAGGGGTCCTGGAGGCAGACGCGGTTCCTGCTGTTCCCTCCCGCCACAGCCGCCTGGTCGGGCAGCTGCTTTCCGCTCAGCAGGACGAGGGCTCCCACCTGAGCCCGCCGTGGAGGGCCCAGGCGGGCGGCCCCCCGCCCGCCGGCCGTGCCCAGGCACGTGTGACGTGGCGGGGGCGGCCCGGGGCGGTGGGGGCGGGGCGTGGGGGCTTCTGCGGGGTGGAGAAGGTGCCCTCCAGCTCGAGCCCTCGCGGTTGCGGTCACGCAAACAGTAAGTCGCCCGACGCCGGGACCTGCGGAGGCTCTCGGCGCCTGCTGGGGGGGCCTCAAGGATCTCCGGCCTGAGTCCGGGGGGCTCCAGCACCAGAGGTGAGCTCTGCCCCCTCCCAAAGATGGAGTGTCGCTTGGACGGCCGTCCCCCCGGGGCTGCCCAGCCTGTGGGACGGTGCCGGCGGGGGCTCTGGGAGGCGGCTTCCAGGTGGGCGCTCCCGGGCCAGGCAGCGTGTGGGCTCCACCTTGGCGGATGCCGCGCCGGAACGGGATGGCAGCTGCCAGGGGAAGGGAGAGCGAGACTGGCTCGGGCGGGACCAGCGGGGGGACCCAGAGCGGCAGAAACCCCTGCCTCGGTCCACTGGAGAGAGAGTTGGGGACCACCCTGGGCTCCCCTCAGATGCTGCGCACGAGACTCAGTTCCTGGGGGGTTGGGGGAGTATCTTTTGTGGACCCACTAAGTGCCAGGCCCAGGGCTGGCTGTTTTGACCTCTTTTTTTAAACATCCATTTTATTTTATTTTATTTTATTTTATTTTATTTTATTATTTTATTTTATTTTATTATTTTATTTTATTTTATTTTATTATTTTATTTTATTTCATTTCATTTCGTTTCGTTTTGTTTTGTTTTAGTAAGCTTACTTGTTTTGAGAGAGAGCAAGCAAGGGAGGGAGGGAGAGAGAGAGAGAGAGAGAGAGAGAGAATCCCAAGCAGGCTCCATGCTGTCAGCACAGAGCCCGGTGCGGGGCTCGAATTCACAAACTGTGAGATCACGACCTGAGCCACCCAGGCGCCCCTCGGCATCCATTTTAAAATGCACAGTCTGCCTCGTTCCATTTCATGCTAACGTCCCGTCAGAGCCAGCCGGTGCCGGTGCTGTTCTGGTGCTGGAATAGGTGTAGACAGGGTGGCCGAGGGCCCTGCTGGTGTGGAAGGTGGGTGTTAGTGTTAGCGATTTTCTGTGTGAGAAAACCGAGGCTCAGAGGGGCCAAGAAACGTCCCCAGCGTCACACAGCTAGTGAGGGACAGCCTGCGCCTGCCTCGGCTCTCTGACCACGGGACCCACGCTCTCCCCTCGTCGGGTGGGAACACCTGGGTGCCGGATCCCTGTTTATTATTTGCTTCTTGTGGTTGCTGACCTTGGTGGGTTCTCCCTAAGACACGCAGTGCTAGGAGGGACCTGTCCTTTGCGCTGGAGTTCTTTTGCCCCCAGGAAGAGCCAGGATTGCCTCTGTCCCTTCCCTGCTACAGACCCTGTCGAGCTGGTCGTGGAGGTCCCAAGGACCCGTCTCTGGCTGGCCCCAGACAGTGCCCAGTGTGGCAGAGGCGATGGGAAGGGGGAGGTCAGGCTGTCATCCTTGCTGTCCGTGTTCTTAGGGCCTAGAGCAGGGAAACGTACCAGGCCCAGGTGATCTGCAGACTTCGCCACTCAGACACTGAGAATAAAAACCTTTGGGGGCTGTAGAAACCTGGAACAGGCAAGACCATTTTGCAGCCTTTGATGTTCTCAAAATGGCCCTTTCCGCTCTGTGCCAAATTCATACCCTTCCATTGTGCCGGGAGCCTGCGGTGTAGATGACGAGCTGGGGTTTTTCAAAGGTTCTTCACGTTGGGGCTGGTAGCAGACAGCACCGCGTCTGTGATGGGCCTGGGCCCCTTTCTCACGGAAACACCCGCACCTTGTGCCAACGTGGATAAGGTGGATCAGACGGGAGCCGGGTGGGGGGCGGGGGGGGGTGCACGTCGGCACCTGCTGAGTCTGCTCCGTGGCAGGGGTCTCAGCTGGAGGGGGGATCCCTCAGGTCAGGGCAGGACAGAGGTGCTGGGGTGCCGTATGTGGGCCAGGATGAGCTCTCGTGAAAGTGGCTCTCTGCAGGTGCATGGGGACCATGTCGTGCTTAAGAAACACTGCCCTGTCTGTTCATGTGGTCGCTGCTGTGGCTCTTGTGCCGCTGGTCCCACAAGTTTCAGTGGGTCTCAGCATTGCTCAGAGGACACCCGATTGTCTCGGGCACCTCCCGGAGAGGCTAGGGAGCCTGCTGTGGCCAGGCCCTGACTTGGGGTCCGGGAGGAGACAGACCGCATCATCCAGTGACTGGACCAAGCAGACCTTGTTGAGTACTCGGTCCTCTGCTAGATAGGGTTAGAGCCGTGACAGGCAGATGTGTCTGTCCCCCACTCCCGGGCACAGGGACCTCAGTTAGCAGATGTGGGCAACCTCAAGGAGGCCCGGACCCAGTGCTGGGTCGGGACTGGACCCAGCCGGGCAGGGAGCAGAAAGTCAGCCTGGAGCACCGAGGGCCGGCCCGAGGAGTCCAGGAGGCCTCCCGGAGGTGGTGGACCCACAGCCCCAGGCTCATTACTGCATCCAGCCCGGGGCCTGCCACGTCCCAGGGCCCTGGTGCCAGGCACAGCGCCGCCCCTCCCGCCACCCCACGCCAGCCCTGCACAGGCCACATCTGCTGCCGCCACCGAGCCAGAGCTCCACCTCCCGGGCTCTGTCCCCATGGAAACCACGGGGGGGGGGGGGGGGCGGAGAAGGGGGGTGTTCCTGCTGCATTTGGCCCGCTGACTGGTTTCCATTAGAGCCAGCCTGCTTTCCTTGAGCCCTGCCCCTGAAGTTCAAGGCTTGCCCCCCCCGCCCCCCCCCCCACGGGGTTTCTCTCTGCATATACTGAGCTCCAGCCTTCTGGGCCACGGGACTAGGACCGCCTGGGTGGAGTGAGGGCCTGGGGGGATTCTCCCCCCCCACCAGGGCCCAGGGTCCCGCCCAGGGCCATGACTGCTCTTGTCTTGACCGGCTGTGGGCTCAGACTCTGTCCGTTCTTGCCCAGGTCCAACAGCTGCTGAAGGCCCCCGCTCCATCCTGGCTGGGCCATAGAAGCGGTGTGTGTGTGTGTGTGTGTGTGTGTGTGTGTGTTGGAGGGGGGCGGTCAGCAAGCCCCTTTTCTCTCTCTGGGCATCAGTTTACCCGTCTGTAAAACAAGAGGGTGGAAATGTGTCTCCAGCTGCCATGCCAGACAGGAGGAGAGAACGAAAGAGAAAATGAAGCCGAGGCATCACCAGCTCTCCCTGGTTCACAGTTCTGGGATTTTTGTTTGTTTTCAAAGAGGGATTTTTTTTTTTTTTTTTTAAGGGAAGGAGTCATGGAATTTGACCGGAGATGGCTGCCGGAGAGCCAGCGGGAGCCCATGGACCCAGGGCTCGGGAAGGCCTGGCGTGGCCGCGGACAGCCGGGGGCCTGGGCAGCTGTGCCCGTGGGCTCCCCCTGGCATCTGCAGGGTGGCAGCGACCTGGCTGTGAATGCGGCGAGCGGAGGCATGAAACGTGCCCGTGACAGAATCCAGAGGGCTCTGGAAAACTACCCGAGAGGCTTCCGGAGGTCAGAAATGTGGGCAGAAAATGAGACCCAGATTTAAAAAAAAAACAAAAAAAAACACAAAAACCTGGCTGGCTCATCCCCCTGGGAGAGAGGCCTGGGAGAACACTGCTGCTTGCTGACTTTGAAATGCTTGCCCAGGGCTGGTCCACGGCAGCACCCCCCAGCCCCAGCCTGACGTCCTGGTGAAGGTGCTGCCTTCCCCTCCACCTCTCAGGAGCCAGGAGTTTTACCGAAGATGATGGGGGACAACTTGAGGACTTTGGCCGGACCCGCCTCCTGCTGGGCCCTGCCACCGTCATCTGGGGACGCTTTCCAGCTTACGTACAAGGACCAGCACCTCGGAAGCGGCAGACCTTCGCAGCAGCCAGGAATGATTGGGGCAAATTGCTTTCCTCCCCGGGCCTCAGTGTTCTCGTCTGTGAAATGGGGATAGGAACACAAACCTGCAGGCACATGGGAATTAGGCGAGATTTGGGGTCGGGCTGGACGCACGGTGGATGGCGACATCAGAACCCCGCCCACCCCGGCATCCTCACCACGAATGAAGCAGGCTGCACCTTCCAGATTGCCACACGCCCTGGGGAGGCTGACACCCGCCCGGCCTGGCCCCAGGGAAAGGTGTTTCGCAAGGTCGCCCGGAGCTGTTGGCCCTCTTCTTCGCCCGGGACCCCACTCCACGTTGGGCCTGCCTCCCCCGGGGAAGCCCGAGGCCGCCTGGGTTGGCCAACAGGTCTTGGTGGCGGGAGGAGCAGCCGACACCGGGAATGTCACCACCGCAGCTCAGAGGATGGGCCTGGTGGCGTTTTCAGCTTGCTTTCCCGGGCCGGAGCGACTTGGGTTGGAACAACAGCATCCCAGTGGCCTCCACCCGTGTGCGTCCCAGCCCGCCCGCCCTCCGTGGAAGTAGGCTGCCGCGAGAAGCAGGCCGTGGCGTGGCCGAGGTTGATTTAGACCTGCGGGGAGACTGGGATAATGTAGGAAGTGAAGGAAATTTCCCCAGGGAAAGGGGGAAGAGAAGAGAGAGGAGCTTAAGTGCCTCGATAATTATAAAGCATGGCGTGGTGATTTATGGCCAGCAGGCAGGCTCCTCTGGTCTCTGCCGCCCCTCCCCTCTCAGTCCCTCGTGCCCCCGGAGACCCGCTGGTGGGGGAGGCAGTGAGGCCAGCGGGCGCCGCCCAGCACCCAGGCCCCGCTTTGTGTCCTGGGGACAGAGCCCCTCTGTGTGCGAGCCCTGACGTCCGCTCTCTGGGGCGACCTCACGGGACACTGGTGAGCCGCCAGCCGGGGAGCCGAGGCCTGAGAGGCTGAGCCCCTCACGAGGATTCTTAACGGAGGAGCCGAAGCCAGACCGGCAGGCCCAATAGAGCAGTGATGGCCAGGGTGGAGGCGTCACCTCTCATTCTCGCTGTAGGGGGAGGTGAAGCCGGGGCCACGGATTCGGGCAGAGGCCAAGGGGGTGCGTTTCTCCGGCTTGGGATCTGGGTGCCCCCTAAAACTAAGTGAGGGCGCGGCTCGCCACGTTGGCCAGGCTGCGAGCGAGGCGGGTGCTGGCCCAAGGGGGCTGCCCGGACGGCACGCCCTTTGGGGCCCAACTATGGGCAGCCCCTCCCACCCCCCCGCTGCGGGGTTTCCTCTGCTGGGACCAAAACTGTCCCCTCCCTGCCTCCTAGAATTCCTGGGGGCTGTCCCCCAGCTGCTGACCTGCAGGCTCACCCTTGACTTCCCCTCCCTGCCACACCCAGATGGTGCCCAAGTCCTGCCAGTTCTGCAGCTTAGACTGTATGTGTCACCCATACAGGGACGTGGGATCACCATGCAGGCGTCTGCCCCGACTGCTGCCCTGTGGGGTTGCCTTCCAGCTCCTGGCTAAAGTCCAGTCTCCCCTCTTCGGGGGACTTGAGAGTCCAGCAGCCTGGACTGTCCCTCCACGTTGCCATCCGTCCACTCTCTACGGTGCAGCACAGCGTCACCTCCTCCTGGAAGCCCTCCCTGCTCCTCACCTGCCCACTGCCCTGTAGTCCCATGGCTCCGAGCTTGGGTGATCCGCTCATGGCATGTGTCTGCCCTGGAAGACTGAGCCTCTCCAGAAGGACGGGCCAAAATCACCAGCCTGGCACAGGGCAGGCTCTTGGGGAACATTTCATGAATGAATGAAACGGGATCCAGAGACTGAAACGGAAGAAGCCGAGGCTGTGAATCAACTCCCTGCACTCAGGGCAGCAGCATGAGCCACTGGGCTGGCCTCATCGCCCGGGGCACCCGGGCTCCCACCCCCACCAGTATGTTCCCTTCTGGGAGTAAGTTGAGGGGCTTGTGAGCCTAACCCTAACCTCCCCACAGACCACGTGGAGGCACCCTGAGCACCTACGGCCCACGGAGGGAGGATTCCAGGCCACGGGAAAACCACGGCTGCTTCTCTGGGGGTTCCAGGTGGGAAGACCAGGCTGTGAGAGGTGTCCTAGAAGGCTCTGGGGTCGGTTCCCCACCGCGTGTCATTAGCAAGTACTGGCACATTCTGTTTAGGTCGGACGTTTCCAGTTCGTGAATTTCCCGCACGGCTCTGTCGCGTTGCGGCCTGTGGGGGTCCTCCTCCTCCAGGAAGTCCTCGAAAATGCCAAAGCCCCCCGGCCTCTTCCCCCGCTGCGCCTCCGTCGCACCTCCCGCACCCCTCTTCTTCCCCGTCGTTCGTCTTCACGGGTCTGTGATGAGTGAGGGCATCGGTGCCCAGACCTTTCCGAGGGCCCTGGCGTCTTTGTCCAGCCAGGACAGGTCTGGGGCAGCTTCCATTAAGGCTTTTTTTTTTTTTTTAATGTTTATTTATTTTGAGAGACCAAGTGTGAGCAGGGGAAGGGGAGGGAGATGTGGAGAATCTCAAGCGGGCTCCATGCTGTCAGCCCAGAGCCTGACACGGGGCTCAATCTCGTAACCTGAACCGAAACCAAGAGTCAGATGTCTAACTGAGCCACCCCAGGCGCCCACCATTAAGGCCTTTTAAAAAGCGTTCTTCGGGGAGGTGACGCCTCCCCGGCTCTGCTGTCGGCTTGCTGTGTGAGCTCGGGCCCGTCCCTCCCCCACTCTGAGCCTCCATTTTGCCACCATCTCTGTGACCTCCACCGCCGCCATCCGGTGAGTCTCTGGAAGGTTCTGAGGCCCCAGGTTTGGAGCGGCTGCCTCGGGTGTCTGCAAGTGCCCCTGGGTCTTCGAGCTGGGACCCCACTTCTGGGGGTCTCCCCTGGGGAAGGGGGAAGGATCTAGGCCCACAGACAGAGGCGTGCGTCCTCACGCCTCTCCGGAACGCGAGAAGCGGAGCAGCCGGGTACGGTCCGGCGTTGACGTCTGGACCAGGCGGCTGTGATGGAGCCACCGGAGGGCACGCCGGGTCGAGACGCTGCGAGGAAAGGCCGAGGCAGCCCGCCGTGACACAACGAGCCCCTCGGGGGAGTGGGTCCGCCCAGGGCTCAGCAGAGGAGGGCCGAGCGTCTGCTGCGTCTTTCTCGCTTGCGCAGATCTTGTTGAATGAGGAAAACGTCACTTAAGCCACAAAGGCCACCGCCTGGCCGGGGTGACACTGACTCACGTCATCACCGCATATCGCGCCCCGAAACCAGAGACGTTGATGTCGTGGGGGCCGGCAAGGCGGCGCCCTGGCTGGGGCGTGTTTGGGGCCATTGAAAATGAGCAGAGGCGACTTGGCGGGGGGGGGGGGCTGAAGGGGCCGCTGAGGTTGGGGAGCGCGTGAGGGCCCCTCAAGGCCCGTGCTGGTGGCTGTGCTGCCGCGTCGGGGCGGGGCCCGTCCTCAAGCGTCCGTCCGCGTGCGGAGCGTTCAGAGCGTGATGTCTGGAAGGGACGTCTGTGGAGAACAGTTCTGTGGTCACGTTAGCACTGGGCCCGGTACCTTGCCGTTAAGATACCTTGACATCCTTTGCGACAAACCCCGACTCCGTAGAGCTCAAGGCAGGTGTGTGAACGGAGGCTCACCAGGGAGCGGCTCACTTTTCCGGAACCGAGTTGGGGATTAGCGTGGCGTCGGCAGCTGACCTGCGGGAAGACCCCCCGTGGGCCCCGACACTTGCCGTCGGGAGTTTCGTGTTCGTTCGGCTTCTGATGTCAGGCGCTGTAAATGGCTGCTTTTTAAGCTACAAAACTGGGGCTCAGAGAGGCCAGGCTTCTGAAGGCCACGGAACCCGGAAGATTCTACGTGGCCCGTCTGGCGCCGCAGCCTGGGCTCCTCCCTGGGGCCAGCGGCTCTGCCACTGGATGCCGTGTCCTCGGGGATCTGGGCTTCCTGTGTCCTTACCACGCCGGCCATCGGCGCCCCACGTCCCTGCCGGGGCCGTGTTGACCCCAATGAAGCCGCAGGATGTGGCTGCCCGCAAGCTCACGGCCTACTTCTGACCCCTCCCGGCCTGTCTTGGGTCCCTCTGAGGCCTTGGGTGTCCGACAGGACCCAGGGCCAGACCTCCTTCCTTCCCACTTCTGCACCTAAGTTGAGGGTGTGCTCTGCGTGATTCATTAGCAACTGGCTCTTGTGGGGAGGATGTTTCTCCTACACGTGACCTTGGAGAAAGGCCAAGTTTAATGCCGAGGAGACGTGTGGACTAGGCAGGCCGAGCCCTCTGGGGGTCTGGGCTTCCGTGGCTCTGGGCCCTGCGGCTCGGCCAACATCAGGGTTCCTGCTGGGGGCTCCGAGCTCCTGCCGCACGGTGTCCACTCGGGCCCCAGGCGACTTGGTCACTGGTAAGAAAAGAGGCTGGGAAGGAATTTCTCCAGGATGACCCAGAGTGAGTTGTCACATGTCCTCAAAGCATCGGGGGTGGGGGTGGTTGGGTGGGGGCAGGGCACAGGGGTGGTGATCATGCTGTCCAGGGAGCCCATTCGGCCTGGGTGTGGAGCAGGCATCGCATCTAATCTTGTGCGTAAATCTGAGGTGTATGTCGCTGTCCCTGTGTGACGCTTTGGGAGCCTGAGGCCCAGAGAGGCACAGGGACTTGTCCAGAGCTGAAATGGGACCTCGGTGGCCCCCGGACCACCCTGCAGATAGACACAGGAATGTTCCAGAGATCAGGGATACTCATGGGCATGGGCATGGGCAAGGAGGGGACCAGGGTGGGGCCCTGGTGTTGGTTCTGAAAGATTTAAGCACCAGCCTCATTGTGACAAAGCCTTGCAGGTGACAGAAAGGCAAGAGAAAAAGCTGCCGAGGTGGCCTGGGCCGCCCCGTCATCCGAGTGACCGCACCATGGGGCCCAGGCGCTGAGGGGGAACGGGGTCGCGGTACAGGGCCCCTGGGTGGTTCCGGGGTCCCGGAAGGGGAGCAGTGGTAGGCATCATTACAAGCCAGCCCCGGGCTTGTGACTTTTGCTTTTGTCCCCTGAAACGCGGGCCACAGCTCTGGGAGGCAGGCAGTGTCTCCCACGTCCCAGGAGGAGACAGGGCAAGAGAGGATGGTCTTGTGCCTGGAGCCGTACCCCCAAAAGTAGATCTGGCCGGCTCCCCACGCTCCCCTCAACCTGCCTTGTGACCTCTGGAACCTGGGGGCCCAAGCTCAGAGTTCATTAGTGACCCTGAGACAGGCGGGGGCCCCTGCCACCCTTCCCCGCCCCCCACACCACGTGGGCCGGCCTGTTGATGGAGGACAGCGTCGGAAGGCTCAGACAGCCCAGAGGGGGAACGCTGGACTCGGCAGATTTTTAGAGGCACCGAGGGCAGGCCACACAAGGGCTGTCTAGCTCAGGAGCGAGCAGAGTGAAGGTGGGGAGACCGAGAGAGTGCCTCGGTGTGCCGGTGCCCGCTGGGGCCTCCCCTGAGTGGGTCCCCAGGGGACACTCAGCCCTCTGTTCTGTGCCGTCATTGGGAGAGTGGGTGCAAGGATATGGGAGCCACAGAGTATCCCAGGGGGAGAGCATGCTGTCAGTGCTGCTCTGAAGTTGGAAGGGGCATCCTGGCTTCACATCACCCCCCCGTGGGCAGCCGTCCTAGAGAGTTTTCCAGCCGTGGCCACGTGTGGTTCCTGTGTCTCAAGGGTTGGGCCAAGAGCCACACCTGCTCCTGCGGCTGGAGCCCGACTCACCTGCCAGGACAGAAGTTTCACACGCCTTGTGCGTCCAGAACAGGCACGGGGGGGACCCTCCCCCAGCTCCCCGGATAGACTGAATTGGGCTATTTGCAAAAAGGGGGCATCGACTGCTGGGCCTGCGGGCACGGTGGTGTGGGAGCGCCCCTCTGTGAGCCCCTGCCCTGCTCGCCATCCAGGGGGAAGAGTGGCTGCCTCTCTGTTGGCTCCCTGGTGCTGTTTTGGGGGCTCCTTCCCTGGGCGGGCCCCAGAGCAACTGTCCCATCAACTCCCGGTGAGGGTGTCAGAGACAGCCTCGCCCGAGGGATTTCCTGACCAGCCCCGGGGGTATCTCGTAGGCTCGGGCAGGTGGGCCTGGGGCTCTCAAACATCAGTGCACAGGCGGGGGGCCCCATCCTGCTGGTAGGAGAGGCCGGGAGGGCGTCCCAGCCCGCTACACAAGGGCCGTGTGGTCTCAGGGCAGTCCCCTCCCGGGGATGGCCCCCCCTGCTGTAAAACAGGACGGTGAGCTGCTCCAGGTCAGAAGCCCCATCTTGCAGCTAGGGAAACTGAGGCTGAGCTAGGAGAAACAGGATTAGAACCCAGAGCTGTGTGACTCGGGGGTCTGAGTCCACACCGCGTACGGTTGGGGCATCGGGTTCACAAGCTCCTGTAGGTCTCCGTCAAGGGGTGACATTGGGGCTCCGCCCAACATTTGGGGACTGGGAGTCCAAGCACATCCTTGGGAACCGAGCGGCAGTCAGGTCCCCTCTGGCCTCTGACAGCCTTAAGAGTCCCATGACACCCACTCTCCAGGGCCTCTGCCAGGAGGGCTATGAGCCACTTGGTGGCTCCAGGTAGGACCTGCTCAGGTGACAGGAAGGGTCCCAGGAAGGTCGCATTCCTGAGGGGACAGAGCAGCCACATTCTTGCACCTGGGGGGCAGGGGCCTATGGGAACCTAGGCATGTTCAGGAACCTGGGGGTGCTGACAGAGGGCTGGGGAAGAGGGTGTGGAAGGGAACCAGCACCTGGGACTCTCCTCCTCCAGGCCACCATCCACGCCCAGCCTGGGGCAGAGGCAGAGTGGGTCTGTTTCTTTCTTCGGAGAGTTGGACTGGGTCTCCCGTTACATATGCACGGACGGGGGGTGCCAGTCCTGCTTCCGGAGAGCCTGCGACCCCAGACACAAGCCTGAGCTGGGCCTCGGAGTCACCCTGGGCCGGATGTTTTGCTCCGTCCGTTCTGGAGTGTCCTCTCCCTGGCTCACTGGGAAAAGACCCAGAGTCCTGTCTACACCGTCTGAGTCCCAGCTAGCAGACGATGTTCCAAGAGTGGGGGGCGCTTGCCGTCATCCTGGGTGCCGGGCAGGGGCGAGGCTGCAGGGGTGATGGTTCCTGCTGCAGAGCTGCTGGCCTTGGGGGAGGCGGGCAGGGCGGGACTCTGTGAGCTGATTGCAGGGGACCCCCAGACCACTCTGACCCAGGCGGCATCCCTGGAAGAGTGACCTGAACGATGGGTATAGGGATAGGTGTTTGATGGCAGGAGAACGTTCCGGGCCCAGGGGACAGCAGGTGCCAGTGCAGGGCTGGAGCAGGGGGGTGGAGACACTGTGATGGCAACCTCACCGTCGGCCCTCTCCCTGCAGACACTGGAGCCGTGTGCGGCTGGGCTGCAAGGAAGCCTGTGGTTGGGGCTCAGTTTTGGGTGGGAGTCCCGACCAGGGCGGTCAGACGAGGCTTTCCTTGCAGTCGGTAACCTCCGGGTGCTTCGGCACCTGCCCGCGGTGCGCGGTGGCCCCGGCCCATCTGTGGGTGGTTGTGGTGGGGAGGGTCACGCTGAGCCCTGTCCCATTCTCGGGGCCACGTGCCCCCAGGGCCTACCCGGCTGATTGCTCGGTCACCTTGTGTCTTCTGGGACGTGCCTCATCCCAGAGCACCCCCACGGAAGCGGGACCCATCGTGGCCTTTGGGAGACACTCCAGGACTGCGTGGCCCATGTAGATGGTCTTTGTCCTGGGCCGGGGCAGGGGGGCAGCCCTGGAGGTGGGCGGCCTGGCCAGGAGGGGAGCGTGAGCCCATCTTTCAGAAGATTCTGGCAGCAGGACCCACCCTGCCCAGAGCTCCTGAGGGATTCGTTGGCCCCTGGCAGGTGGATGAGATCCTTCTTCCAGGGCGGAAGTGAGTTGTGCGCAGAGCATAGGATTCCCTGGCCTGCCGTGTGCCCGTGCCTCTCAGTCCTGTGGCCCGAGTCTCTGAGTCACCTCCTCGAAGCAGACGGGATCAGGGAGGGCCAGGAGGGCCAAGCTGTTGGCACAGAGACTCTCCTGAGCCAGCTCTGACCGTCGGCACCTGCGGCGGTGGGGGTGACGGGCACGCCCGGCCCCAGCTGCGAGCCGGCAGACTGGACGGCTCCTTTGCGGCCTCAGTTTACTCATCCCTAAGACTCAGGGTAGGTGTTCTTCCTGGTGGAGTGTTGGGGACACAAAGTAAATCCCAGAGCACGTGTGGCTTCAGTGAGAGGGCCCAGGGGATGGGACAAAAGTCTTTGTACACGGGACGCAGCCAAGAAGCACAGCGGTTTATACTTCACTCAAAGGCAGCAAACTCTCCGGGTGTTTGGGCCGTGCCGGGCTCTTTCCGTGCTGCAGCCCAGCAGGGTCCGGTCCCCTCCCTCCATTATTTCCCGTTTACGTGTTCTGGTGCTGCGGGAGGGGAGACGGTGAATTGAGCCAGCGTGAGGACTCGTGGGCAGCCTCTGCCCCAAGCGGCCAGGGGCCTTGTTGGCAGCATCTCTGAGGCAGCCGGGAGGGTCTCCGGGCCCCGGGAGCCGGACCCCAGGCCTGCTGTGGCCACGGCCACAGGCTTCCAGTCGGTTCCACAGCCTCGGGGAGACATCCATGTGGGGAGAGGTCTCCGTGATCTGAGCAGCTCTGTGTGGCGGTCCCGGGTCTGTTTGCACCTGCCCGTGGCAGGGGCTGCGTGGGGCCGGCCGGGGGTCCAGACTGGCTGTTTCCCCCGAGGCTCTCTGTCCATGCCTTCTGCAGTGTTCCGGAACGGCACCTCCAAACCCATGTTCCGCCTGGGACAGCCGTTGCCAGCCCTGAGGGCTCACGGGAGTGGCCACACCATCGCAGGGGACTGGGCCCCAGTATCCAGATCAAACCTCCTGGGGCCCAGCCCCACCTGGCCCCCGCTGCCGTGTGGTCTCGGGGAAGCCGCGGCCTCTCCCTGGGGTTCTGTTGCAAAAGGGGCATCCAGACCTCTTGTGCGTCCCCCTCGGCACCAACAGAAGCGGAAGAGGGAGCCTCTTTTTCTGGCCAAGAAGTGGGCGGGGTGGGGGGTCTGGCTTGGGAACAGACACAACCCACCCCTTGTAAAGCTGAAGCCTCTGCACGTAGCCCCCACTGATCACGCGGGCAGAGAGGGAACGAAGGTGTTTTACGTTCTGTTTGCTTCTGTCCTGCCACATAAATAAGTAGGCGTAGAACTATAAAAAGTGCGTACGTTTACGTTGAAGCTTCGAGCAACATAGACAAGGCAGAAGAATAAAAATAAACGGCTGAAGAAATTAGGGCAGAGGGAAAATCCAAGTTAGGCCTAGCAGAAGCCAAGTCACGTAGAAGTCTGCCGGTTGCCGGTGGGGACCTGTAAATTCAGCTCTGAACTTCTAGCGTTCAGAGCAAAGAGGAAAAGACTATCCCTTGCAGGAAGTGACGTTCAGGGAGCGTTTTCTGCACCAGTGATCCCAAGAGAGCTGCCTGGGGCTGACGCTCCAGGATGCCCCAAATCCCTGGACCAGGGCGGGTGGAGAGGAGGGCCCTCCCTCACACTCGGCACGGCCGTGGTCCCCTCATCCTCGCCAGCGCCTCACTCGCTCTGTCACTTGACTGTCCCCAACCCGAAAAGCCTAGTTTGAGAGAGAGGCAGTGAGGGGCCCCGGCCAAGCCATCAGGCCTTGCCGAGGCTGATGGCGAACGTCTGTCTCTGGCCCCGAGTCCGCACGTTTGCGGCCCAGAGACGGACGACCCCAGAAAATCGGGGTGTTCCGTTCCCAGTGTTTGGGGCGCACGGTCACAGCTGGGGCCCTTGAGGTGACCTCACAGGCGCTCCGGGCAGGGTGGGTCGAGGCAAGGGCACCGCACGTATCCTGGGGGGCTCTTTCCCGAGACTCACATAGCATCTCTCTCCTTCTAGGACTCACGCCTGCGTCCCGTCACCTTGTTCTGCAAGTGACCCCTGACGTTCAGACGACTGACCGTGCACCACCCTCAGGTCAGTGCAGCACCTTGGACATTGAAAGTCAGGGCTCCCCCTCCCCCCAGGTACCGCCCGGGGCCGGGCACGTCTGGAGCGGGACACGCGCACGCACGTAACACGCGTGGAGGCTAGTGGAGGACAGAGGACCGGGCCGGCGGTACTCACGTTTTTGCAGGCTCAGCTGGGCCTGCTCCAGCGTCGGCCCTGACCTGCCACCAGCCCCTCTCCGTAGCCGAGGGACCAAGGTCCGCCAGAAGCCAGGGGCTTGCCCTGGTCTCTTGCCCCGGGAAGCTGGACTCAGGCCCATCTCTCTGGCTCCCTTCTGCACAGAAGCCAAGGGAAGCTCCTTCTGCAAGGCGCCATCTGTCTCGGGGGTCCGTGGTGGGAGGGCCCGGGCCAGCTGCTGGGGACTGTTGGAAGTGTCTGTGGAGTGGGCAGAGCTCAGGGGCTCAGCAGGTGAGGGGGCCCCGGCCTGCCACTCCCTATCCTGGCGGCCTTGTGGCCCTGGCGGAGGCCTGTCGTGCCCAGAGGCCCCCTGCCCACGCCCCGCGCCCCCCCTGAGAGCCGGCCCGCGGTGCAGGCCGCGGGACCCACTCGGCTGCCTCCAGCCTCCTGGGGAGTCAGTGGGGCCATGTGGGCCAGACAGGCGTCCCCTCCCCTCCCCCGCTGTTGCCATGGCCAGGGGCAGGCCTGCCTCCCGGGTCTGGGTGGAGAGGACCCCAGGCTGTTGTGTCTGGGCTCAGGACCCCTCTGCCATCTGGGCCTCGTGTGTTTATAGGTCCAGCTTGCCCGCAAGACTCTGCAGACGCGGCCCCCGGGGCTTTTGTGTTTGCACGCAGAGCGGGCGCCAGCCGGTGCCCGAGATGGGGGGTGGAATGTGGGTGGGGAGAGGGGGAGGCCCCCAGAGGACGTGGGACAGAGGGAAAGGGGGACGTGGGGGGGTTACCAGAGGAAGGGGAAGGACAGAGTGGAGGCAGAGAGAAAGCAGGGCAGGGCACAGGAAGAGAGGAGACACGGAGCAGAGCCACAGGAAGCTGCGGGGGGGGGGGGGTGGTGGCCTGGGGTGCAGCTGGTCCCAGATGTCCCCAGGGCCTCCTGGGCTGTGCCCAAGGCCATCTAGTCCAGGTGCTTTCCCGGGCGCACGCTGCGACATCCCCCGATGTCCCGCTGGCTGCAGGTAGCCTCCAGGCTCCAAATGAAACCCAGGCCCCCGGAGGTTCGCTCCTCACACAGACGCGGGCACCAGACTCGGGTCCTGAGTCCCCAAGTCCTGACAGACACAAGCAGGAGGCCGCAAGGGTGTGTCCCCAGGACCGTGGGCGGAGGTCGAAGGAGGCAGGGCCGGCCCGCCTGGGAGGCCAGAAGGGCTTTTGGACCAGGACGAGGGGGTCCGTACACAGTAGCCGAGGCCCAGGTGACGTGGGGAGGGTTGTGGGCGGAGAAGGACAGGCCTGGAGGAGCGGGCTCTCCCGGGGCAGGACCTGTACCCCCCCATACTGTGCAGGGGACAGAAGACCAGGCCGATGCATACAGTAGGTGCTTGCTCTGTGCTCATCCAGAGCCTGAGTGGTCACCAGGATGACCTTACAGCCCAGGCACTCACTGCAGGGGTGAGAACATGCCCCGGGCCAGAGGGGAGGGCGCCCCTCCCGTGTGCACTCACGCCCTCCTGTAGCCCCAGCATCACCAGCAAGGTGGGGTTCATCATCTCCATTCTGTCCAACTAAAAACGGAGGCCGGGGGCTGCGAATAGCCCAGCTCTGGCCTCACCTGTGGCCCTGGGGGGTTGTTGGGATGATGGAGCCCCTTCAGGACGCTGGGCTGGGGGCACCAAAGGTTTATGGGGGGACGGTGACTTGGTGAGTGGGCTCTTTCTGAACTGACCCAGTACTGCTCTCCTTGAGGTCTGCCCAGACTTGGCCCCGAATGGGGAGAGGTCTGGGCACGGGAGGCTCCCTCCGTCTCTAGTCCCTTCCCCTGCACTGAGCCCCTAGTGTCTCCCCCACGCCCGGTGAGGGCAGGAGCCACGCGCCTCTGCTCGGCTCCCAGTGGTGGCCTGCTCTCTGAAGGGACGTGGCCCTGCCCTCCCCGGCACCCCGGCTGCCTGTGGGTGCACAGGCTGCCGTGTTCTCCCGAAGCTGACACAGACGGGGGTTCACGGAAAAGTGAGGCCTGGGGTCACGGGCCCGACACCCCACGGCAGAGCCACGCTGAGGAGCCGGATCTGCCTGCTCCGGGGCTGACCCGAGTCTGGTGCCCACGGCCGAGGAGAAGCAGGAATTTGTTCTGACGCTAAATGTCCAGCCAGCCTTGAATTACTCGGAAGTTGAGGCTTAAAAAATACCTCGCGTCTGATCTTTTGGTCCCAGTGAAAGTACAAAACGCAGAATGACGGGCTTCATTCGGTGCCTCCTACTGGTGCTGAGCAGCAGCGCGCTGGCCGGGAATGGTTAACCTTGAGACGTGAGGAGAGAAGGAAGCAGCAAACGCTTTGCTGCTCTTCGAGAGAGCCGGGAGAGCCCTGCTCTTCGAGCTCCACCGGACAAAGCGACGTGCGGTTCAGTTCCCGTTCTGGTGCCAGGCCCTGAGCTGGACGCCCCTCCCCCCAGTGCCATCGCTGGGTGGTTGTCTCGGTGCCACTTCCCCGGGGGGGAGGGGACAGAGGCTCAGGGAGGTCAAGGGGCCAGCCCCAGACCACAGGGCCGCCCAGCAGCGGAGCAGGGGCCTGGCCCCAACCTGCTGAGAAGCACGTCTGTCTGGGTTCCAGGAGCGTGTGGCCTCCCTGAAGCGCCGGGGTCCCCCTGAGCTGTCGGGCTGCTGGATCCTGAGAGGCAGCCTCCCCGGGGGGCGGGCAGGGGGCCGGGGCCGGGGCCTCCAGCTCAGGCCCTCACCGGAGTGGTGCCCAGGGTGGGCTGGGGGTTGTCGAAAGAGACTTTCCGATAGGGTGCAACCCAAAGTGCCATTTCCCCCCAGGTCGGGGCTCGGCTGGACGCCTGGCCTCGGACCCCCCCTGGTTGGAGGCCTTATTCCCCAGATACTACGGTGCCGGAAGGCCAGCTGGCCGGCTCTGGTGGGAAAAGAGAGGCTTCCACTCTTCAGCAGCCCGACTGCTGTCCCTGCTCCGGCGTGCTTGGGTCCAGGCTTCTCTTCTCCAGCACCGCCGACGCTCACCCAGCCTGGCGGCCTTGGAGAATCGGGGACGCCACAACACCCTGTCACCTTGAGGAAGGGAAGGCAAGCATCTCAGAAGTGGGGCTTCCAGGGTCCCCCAAGTACAGAGGAGTCCGGTCCTTCTCAGCAGCTGTGTGACCCGGGCTCCGTAAGTGGAGACGTCCGTGGGTTTCCGCTCCCCAGTGCCGTAGGCACAGGATGCCTGTCTTTGGCTGTGTGAGCGTGGGGAAGTGCCTTAGCCTCTCTGTGCTGGTCCCTTCTCAGCAGATCAGGCCGTAACGGGGACTGACTGAGGCCCTCAGCGGGACGGACGCAGGTCTGTGCCTGGCATGTCGCGCGTGCCGGGGGTTTGCGTTGGCCGCGTGTCCGATGGGGAGCACGTGCCCGGGAAGGGGGACACGTTTGCAGCAGTATTGGGCAAATGGGGGTCGGACCTGGGCTGTGAGGCTGTCTCATCCCCGTGGGGCAGCTCCCACGGAGAATCTGCTCCCGGGAGCGGTCCTCAGTGAGGACACCGCTTTGTTCACACCCGGCGTGCGTAATCAGGACAGCCGTGGTTACGCAGGTGATGGGGACCGTGGCACCTGCCCTCCATGCCGTGCCGTGGCCTATGGTAGCAGCCGCCCTGTAGGAAAGGTGTGGGGCTGCCTTCCCAATCCCACTGTCTTGTTCCTTTCTAAAAAAAAAAAAATGTTTATTTAATTTTTGAGAGAGAGAGTGTGAGTGGGCGAGGGGCAGAGAGCGAGGGAGACCCAGAATCTGAAGGCGCTCCAGGCTCTGAGCTGTCGGCACAGAGCCTGACGCGGGGGCTCGAACCCCCAAGTCACGAGATCGCGACCTGAGCCGAAGTCGGACATTTAACTAACTGAGCCCCCAAGGCGCCCTTCACTGTCTTATTTCTTGACACAGGCCCTGCCCCTGCCTCTGGATCAGCCTGTCCCCGTCAGAGCTCAAGGCCCCAGCTGTGTGAGTGAGGACCGTCTCCCCGGACCCTTGGCCTCAGTCTGCCCATCTGTAAAGTGGGATTGGCCTGGGCCCAGGCTTTCCCTCTGCACAGGCAGGGAGGGGTGGCCTGTGCCTGGGCCCAGGGACCCCGGAGCAGTCCTGCGTGTATCTGCCTTCCATCTGGGGTTCTGAGCGAGACGTGGTAAAGGTGCGGAGACCACGGGCAGCACAGAGTCGGAAAGACGTGGGCCCTTGGGGTATACCCACCGCCCATCGGGCGGTGTGGCAGAGGGGGCTTCCTGTCCAGCGGGTGTTTGATGGGGCAGCGCCTCTCGCCCACGGGACGTGGGCAGGGGCTCCCCAGAGGGGACACGAACAGGAGGTGGGCTGTCACCGGGCGGAGGCAGAACAGGAGCCTCGAGGTTTGGGACGTGGCTCGGGGTCCCGTCGGGCAGGGCCCTGGGTGTTGTGGGAGGTCGGGGAGGGGCTGGGGCCGGTCTCCCCGGTGTCCCCGCCCCCGGCGCTGCCCTGGCACGGCCGGTCCTGCCAGCTGTCCCTGCGCCTGGCAGCAATGGGCAGGAAGAAGCCGGCAGCCTGGACCCCGGGGTGGGATGTGCTGGGATGTCCCCGGAATGCGGGCCAGCCCCTCCGGCCATCTGGTCAGAGGCCACCCCGCCACCAGGCAAATGAAGACCACCCTTCGAGGGTCTGGGGCAAAGGAGGATTTTCCTGTGGAAGGGGCCATGAGCCTACACTCTCGCCTGCCTCCCCGCATCGCCGCCCCGGGCCGGGCCATCTCCTCCGTAAGGCGGGAGAGCGTCAGTGCCACTGCCCTGGGCAAGAGCTTCTCCCCAGACCACCCGGAGCCCCTCGAGAGGGTAAGCTCAGGGTGGTGGGAGCTTGGGCAGGAGGAGGCTTTCAGAGAAGGCACTGCTTGCCCCCCCCCCAACTTTTTCTGGCCAGGTCCCCCTGGGCCTCCACGCAGGACAGGCGGCCGCACTTCCGGAGTGGACATTACCCCTCCCTGCCGCTGCGGGCCCGTCCCTGCCCCGGGCTCTTGGCTGCCTTTGTCTTTCTGGGGCTCCACAAAATGGCCGCCGCAGCCCTCCGCCATTTTGTGTCTGAGGCAGGCGGGCGGGTGGCCGGCGGGGGAGGAGGGAGGGAGACCACCGCCCGCCCGCCTGCCCCGAGTGGCCTGGACGGAGCCCAGCAGCAGCCCCCGCCCCAGCCCGGCCTTGGCCGCGGCTGCCCTGGGCTTGGCACCAGCCAGAGTCTTGGCAAGGCCGTCCGGGAACCCCGGCCCTTCACCCAGCCCGCCGGCCCCCTCGCCACCCCCCAGCCTCCCCTGACGAGCAGACGGAGATGCTGTAGACCAGAGCCCAGAAGAGCTGTAATTAAAGCCATGCTCCTGGAGGGAGTCCTGGCAGCCACGGGGCCGGCACGGACAGTTCTAGAAATGACGCTCGCCCGAGTGGGTGGGGATGGGCTCCCCGGACCCGCCGTGACCAGGGCCCCATCTATTTCAGGCCACACTGGGGAGACCAGCAGCCCCCTCAGTCCTGCACCAGCCGCCCTGCCCCCTTACCTGCCTGAGGAGCCTCCGGGCTCCCTGGCTGGGCCTCGTGCTGGGCCCCGGGGCTTGTGGAGGTCGGTCAGGTTTCCGGTCTGGACGCAGCTACTGCCCATCCTCAGGAAGCAGGGACGGGGGGCTTCCTGGAGGAGGTGAGCTCTGCAGCCGGGCTTCCCGTGGGGCTGGGGCCAGCCGAGAATCTTCGGTGCACCAGGCTGGGGGTGAGCCCGTTCCAGCCCAGCCCGCTGCCCTATGCAGTCCTCTCCTCCACGGGACCCACATACCCAGAACCTCGGCTTCCCTGAAGGGCATTTTCCGGAGCTGGGAGCAACCAGGCGTCTCCCTCCTCGTCAGAGAGCCTCCGGCCTCCTCCTGTGCCTCCTGCTCTCGTTCTGTGCACAGCGTTCGCAAGCTTGCCCCTCTGACAGCACCCAGTGGGTCGGAGGGAGCGCCCTACGGAGGGGAGTCGGTCGGGCAGGAAGTGGGCACACGGCATCCGGGCAGCCTTGGCTGCGGGGCCTGGGAGCAATATCAGGGAGGCGCGGTTGTCCCTGGGCCCGTTCACTGGAGGGACAGGGACTCCACCGGCCTCGGCAGGTGGAAGGGAGCCGCCGGCCTGCCGGGCGTCGATGCCCACCCGTGGTACCCAGCCGTGAGGCCGTCAGAGGGCAGTGGACCTCCTAGAGGAGGTTCGTAGAAACGTCCTCGTAGAGGAGGGAATGGCGCTTGAGGAGAGCAGGCGCCTTTTAAAGGGGCTGGTGCGGATTCCCAGGCAGCATGCGGGGTAACGCGGGCGCCGTGGGGGCAAGCCCCGGCCTGTGTTCCCTGCGTCGCCGAGGGTCAGTTCCGCGCCGTCGAGGGGTAGAAAGCAGGCGTGCAGCAGGGCAGGGCCCCGGAGCTGCGAGACGGCTTCCCCAGACACCTGTGGCCCAGCCAAGCCCTTGAGGCTGGGAAGGCCGCTGGACGCTGCCCCAGGCCCTTCCCAGACGCTCTCTCCTTGCGGCTCCCAGAGAGAACATTCCATCACCATGAAGTGAGGTTTACTCACGCCCCGGCTCCCTCTGGGGAAGGCCTGCCGGACGGGATGGTGGCCACACGCCAGGCCAGGCGCAGAGCCTCCTGGAGGAGCCGGGAGCCCCGCAGCGGAACGACCCACCGTCTCGGAGGGGGCGGCCGCCAGGTGTGGTTGCTGCGGGGCGGGGTTTCGTGCTGGGTGTTTTCAATGGTACGGGTGCGTCCGGTCCCCTCCCTTACCCCTGCTCCTCGCCTTGTGGCCCAGACTGTGGCCCGAACTGAGAACATTTCAAGTCCGCGTGCGCCTTTGAGGCTGACGCTGTTGCCTCTGACACCCGACGGAGACACGCTCGGGATCAGAGAGGGCTCTGCGTTCGTGCTTTCCCCTTTGGAGTTTGAGCGAACCCTGGACAGAACAGCCTCCCCGGCCGACGCCTTCTCCCCGGGCATAGAGGCACCTTGCCCTTCCTTCTGACAGCCGCCGGCATCCGGGTCCCACTCTACAGGGCGGGCGGCTGAGGCCGGAGGTACCAACTTGCCCACGGCTCGCCGCCAGAGCAGGGGGCCCGGACCGTGACCCGGTGGACCTCCGAGCCAGCTGTCCCCTCCTCCCACCTGCCCACGGCCCCCGTGGATGCAAGTGTGTCTGCAGAGCTGGCCAGCCTCCCCGGGCAGCGCCAGCCCCAGCCCCCCGGCTTCCCAAGTGGTCCTTTCTGGGACCTCCAAACTCGGGCAAATGTGGCAGTGACAGTTCAGCCTCCTCTGTATGCCTGGCCCTCCTCTAGGCTCAGGACATCACGGCAGGCCCGGCCCCTGCCCTGGGGAGCACTTACTTCCCCAGGCCTGGCCACCTTCACCACGCCAGCTCGGAGGCCTCTGGGGACAGGAAGGCAAGGAGCTGGAGCGGGACAGTCTTCTGAGGCGACAGCCGTGGGGGAAGCTGGACAGGGAAGGTGCCAACCAGAGAACGCTTTGGGGCCCTGAGACAGAAGGAGGGCTGGGGCCGGGGCTCCGTCTGGAGGCGTCACCCACCTGTGTGGGGAAGCGGGGCCGTGGAAAGAGCCTGGGGCCAGAGAAATCTGGTTTTGCTGGCCCACCCCCCCAGACAGGCTTTTGGGGGCCGTGAGCCCACCGGGCCTCGTACTCCCTGAGCGGAGGAGTCCGTCTTTAGGTTGGAGGTTTTTCCGTCATGGGTATTTTCACGTCCATTTTAAGAATCTCACTTCAAAATAATTTGTCCTCGTCGCTGAGTTTCGGCGCCCCATAAATTGTGTGCCGGAGGTGAGGGTCTGGCTGGCTCCCCGCTTCCTGGCCACACCAGGCCCACAGTGGGCACACGGCCCCTGCCCGCGTCGGTCAGACTGCCTGGTACGCATGTCTCCTGAACTTTATGGGCCGTGTTTGCAGGGACAGACCCACGCCCCCTGCCCCCCCCCCGCCACTGCCCGGGCCCCCGGATGCCACCCCCACAGCTTTGTCCCAGACCCCATTGTTGGCACGGCTTGCCGAGCAGAAACACTGGCCGCTTTATGGGGAGAAACCTAATCGGGGCGGCAGTGGCGGGGGGCAGCCACGGGGGGGCTCCCGGCTCTCAGTGGCCCCGAGCCAAGCCCGAGGTGACTGCGGGGTGACACCGTCTGTCTGCCTCCCTTGCTCCAGACATCCGCCCAGCCCTGAAAGGGCCACCTGCCCGCCGAGGCCTCCCACACACCTGTCCCTGGCCGGCCCGGCCCCTCCCACCGGGGCCCGCCCAGCACCCTGCCCACAAGCGGACACCGAGGGGGACTGGGACGGGGCCGCTGCCCACCGCTCTCCCCCGCAGCCCTGCTCGGGGAGCCCCGTTCACAGTGTGCTCCTGCCCCTGCCGCCAGCCCTCCTCCAGGCTGACGGGAAGGGTCTCTTTGGTCTGTCTCGGGATTCCTCCCCAGGCCGAGGGCACTGGTGATTCGTGGGACTTGTCGGGCAGGTGGACCCGGCCAATCTTCCCCTCCAGCTCAGACTCCTCGAGTTGGGGCCTTTTCCCCGCTAGCTCAGAAATGTCTCCGCACATGGGTCACCGACCCAGCAATGTAAACCCTGCCCCTGATCCAAAAAACCCTCTCTCCGGAGCTCTTGGCTAAAGAAAGCCGCATTTTGGGTGAGCTCTGTTTTGGTAAGGGCAGAGCCAGAGTGGGGACCCTGCCGGGGGTCATGATACCTGCTTCCTGGTCACCTAGAGAAATTTGAAGCAGGCTGTTGAGTATGCAGGAAACACGCCCCAGGCCCCTGGGGAGAGTGGATTCCCGCCTCCTCCGTGGGCACCGCTCCCACCCACAGCACCACCTGCCGCAGGGCCGGGTCTTGCAGACATGAGCACAGCTGGTCCCAGAGCTGGGATTCCCCTTGGGGGCCTCCCGAGGCTTCCGGGTGGGCAGTGAGAGAGGCCCATGGTACGGGAGACGGGCCCTCGTGGGCAAGGAGCTGGGACAACCAGGGCTGTCGTCCCCGGCAGAGAACAAGCAAGGACAGAGACAGATGGGCCGGGCGGCTCAGAGGAGGCCTGCCCTGGGCATTTTTCTTTTCTTTGGAGGACGTGTCGTGCTGGCTTCCCCGCCCCCACCCCCCCTTTACGCCAGTCCCGAACGGTCGCCTGGCCAGAATGGGCCAGAACCAGAGGGGACTGTGATCCTTCGAGCAAGCCCTGGCTGAGGCCTCAGGCCGGGTCCTGGGAGCCCTTTCCTCCGGGTTCTGCTCTTGGGAGGACCCCAGGCCTTGCTTGCCACAGGGCAGGAGCCCCCGCCCGCCTAGAGCTCTGGAAAGCGGGGACCTCCGCTCCTCCCTCTTGGGTCCTCCCAACTCCAGGCCCCAGAACATCCGTGCCCGATTGGCGTGGGAACATCGGTGGTCTTGACCATTCAGGGACAAGCCCGGGTCTCGGTCCTCTCTGACCCAGAGTCGTCCAGCTCACGGCGGCCACGGAGGCCGTTGTCTCCAGGCCCTTGCGGGGGGCGTGTCCCTGGCACTGGAGTGCGGGATGTGAGGGTTGGTGGGGTGTGCCCAGGCAGGAGGCACAGAGCGGCCGCGGGCGTGTTTCTCCCACACCTGATCTTGTTACTTTTTCTCTAAATCCCCAACAGGTCGAGAAGCGGTGTCCGGAAGGGGGCTTCTGTCCACGGTCGGCCTTCCTTGCGGTGAGTGGGTGTCAGGGCAGGGCCTCTGGGCCCAGGCGGTCTCCACCCTGCGAGGGCCCCCCCCCCCCCCCCCCCCGCCACCCGCCCCGCTCTGCCCAGCCCAGCCTGAGCCCACGGGAGGCCTCGCCCGGTCATCCTACGGGAAACAGGCCGGTGAGTCTGTGGCCCCAGCCTCAGACTGGGGCTGGCGTGGGTGCACGCCCAGTGACTCACGCGACGGCACGGGTGACCCCCGGCCCCACCGCCCACCTCTGCCGCCGTCCTTGCTCTGGAAGTCTGGCTGAGGAGCTGTCCCCCTGCCCTTCGTCTCCAGGTCCTGCCGTCAGCCACGAGGGTCCTTGGACGGAGATCTAATGGTCCCACTGCCAAACCTTTGCCCAAGCCACCCGAAGCCACGCCTCCTTTTCCTGCCACTCTCCGGCACACTCCCCCAGGCGACGCGCTTCGTCCACCCACCACGCGCTTGTGACACTGTAACCTTTGACGGTTACCGGATGTGGCCCGGAGGAGCCCTGGTCTGTGAGAGCGGATGCAAGCGGGGTGCTCGGCTCTGTCTCTCAGGTGCACCTGCTACCCTCGGGCTCACCTTGCCTGGAGGGCCTCTGGGGCCAGGAATCCTTGAGGGAGCCCCTTGGCTCTGCCCAGCCGTGAACCAGCCCTCGACTGCAATCCTGATGTGCCTCGGCCGCCCGCCACCGGCCCAAGAGGCCACTCGGGTAAGTCCAGCCTGGAAACAGAACAAAGGGCGAACGAAGGAAGCCAAGCGACCTGCTTCTCAGGCTGGGCTGGAGGGCGGGGATGAAGCGGGGGTACGTGTGGCGACCGCCAGGGTGGACCAGGATGAGGGTCTCTTCCCGTCTCCCTGTCTGTCCCCACCCCGCAGGGCCCGGCCCGCAGCCTTAGCACATGGGTGTCTCAGCGGCCGACCCTGGAGCCCAGAGCCCGTGCTCGGGGTCCCTCCCCCTGGGGCGTTCGGGGGAGTCCTGGGCTGGGAGCCTCGGCCACTTTTCTCCTCAGCAGTGAGGCCAACAGCAGTCAGTCTCCCCACAGCGCAGTTGGGCGGGCGCCCAGGGTGCTTAGGGGCCGGGCATGAGACCTCCGTCAGCAGCAGGGGGCAAAAAGCCAAGCCCAGCAGAGCCCAAGAGCAAGCCCCCCGCCCCCACCACACACATGGGGCCGAGGCCCCCACCGGTCGGAGCCTCCGTTTCCTCACTGCAAAAAGGGATCAGTAATCCTAGCTTCCCCAGGCCCGTGAGGGCCAAATGGCACGGCCCAGCCTGGGGCCTGCCTGGAGGAGGCAGCCTGCTAGGAGGGGTGTGGAAGGAAGCTCAGAGCCCTTATACCGCTGGGCGGAAAGCAGAATGTCGTAACCTCCCCTCTGCCGCCTGTCAGCTGTGTGACCTCGGGAAGGTGAGGTTACCTCTCTGGGCCCCAGTCTGCTCACCTACAAGATGGGCTGACAGTAGTCCTTGCCTCACCAGCTTTTCCTCGGGCGCCCCGGCAAGGTGGCGGCCATGGTGGACATTTATCCAGGCTGCCTGTGCCTCCGGGCACTGAATGCCGAGCCCTCCAGGGCCTACGGTTGTGCCCCGGCTGCCTTCCCCAGGGGAGCCAGGTCCCTTTGGAAAGAAAGAACAGCGTCCTGGGATGTCTCCCGAAGTGGGGACAGCTCAGGTCACTTGGAACAGCGGGACCGGACTGACCAGAGTCTATGGGGAAGGCCGCCCCTCCCCCCGCTGCTGCCCAGCGGGTGGAGGGAGCAGGCCCTGAGGCCACCCGCGTGTCTCGGGCAGCCAGAGAGGGGAAGCTGTGCTGTCAGAGGGCGGGCGGCCAGGAGGACACGGCACCTTTTTGCCACATGTTGGCTTCTAAGCGACAGCCGTCCAGTGTCACCCTTGCAGCAGATGTCCCTTGGCCACACGGTGGCCGCTCCGTCCGGATGGGAGTGATCAGTCACCTGTAGCGCTTGCCCAAGGCCACACTGCAATGCTTGTCCCCTCCCTCCGTCTCCTCGCCTCCTTCCTCTGGTTGGTGGCTTTCTCCTGCGGGACCCCCTCTGCGCGGTGGCTCTGGGGAGTACGCCTGCTGGCCTGCCTGCCGGAGTCCCTGAGCCCTCGGCGCCCGCCGGCCTGGCCCCCCCCCCTCCCCCACACCCTCCCGCCCCCTCCAGGAGGTGCCTCTGAAGCCGCGAAGCCCGTCCCTGCGTCACGACCGACGGTCCTTTGGGGTGAGGTAGTAGGTTGTATAGTTTGGGGCTCTGCCCTGCTCTGGGTAACTATACAATCTACTGTCTTTCCTGAAGTGGCTGTAATCTCGCCGATGGACAGCACCCGGGACCCTGGCTGGGCGGAGATCTGGGTGCAGGTTGGGGATGGGTAGCGGCCGTGGTAGGGTGGGGGCGGTGGCCGCCGGGCAGGAAGTCGGGCGGGCCGAGGTTCCACTTGCCGTGTGACCTTGGGCAGGTCGCCTTTGACCTCTGGGCTTCACTTCCCCCGTCTGTGAAATGGGGACCAATGAGGATTGAAGATGATACCGTGTGAAGTGTCCAGAGCGGGGCGGGGCTCAAAGCCGACCCCCTCCCCCTCCCTACACTGCACTGAGAGCCGCCCCCGTGGCCGGCCGTGGGCACCAGTGGGGGGCAGCCGTGGACCCAGAAGGACGAGGGGCAGCTGAGACTTGGCTGGGGTTGCAGGGCTGGCCCCCAGGGACTCCCACGGGCGACCTTAGCACCCCCCCCCCACCATGTCCTTCCCAGCCTGCCCGGCTCAGCGTCTGGGCTCTGGTCAGCGGTGGGACGTCCCCCAGAGAGGGAGGCCGAGGCCGCCCCATTCCTCCTCACTCACCATTCCAGGCAGGAAAGTGGGAGGAAGGCTCCCCAGAGTCTGGCCCCTTGGGGACACACGCTCCCTACCCACCCCCACCCCGCCCCGACAGCTCGTAGGTGGATGGCATGGGCCTCACTGTGTGTGGGGAAGCCCACGGGCCATCTGCGTCGTCACTCCTGCCCTGCACCTGCCCAGCCTTCCAGCTCGGCTCCGGTGGCCGCAGACCACCGGGCAGGGGCCGGGGCTGGGTGCGGGGCAGTGGCGGGACATCGGAGCCTCCCGCTCCCCGGGCACCGGCGGGGTGAGGTAGTAGGTTGTGTGGTTTCAGGGCAGTGATGTTGCCCCCTCGGAAGATAACTATACAACCTACTGCCTTCCCCGAGGAGCCCAGCGACACGTGCCCGCGGGAGGGCCGCCCCCACGGCCGGCAGGCGACTCCGGGGCCCCGAGCGACGGGCCGGGCGGGCGGGAGGCTGCAGCGTGCACTGCTCGACTTCAATAAAGGCTGTTCTGATGTGACTCTGGAATCACGCCTTGTTCGTTCCCAAAGCCCTGGAACCGGGTGACGAAGGTGGGCGCATCGGCCGCGGAGGAGTGTGTGTGTGTGTGTGTGTGTGTGAGACTTGGCTGGGGAGCTGGATGTGGGCTGTTGGGGGTCCCCAGGCCTGCCCCCTGCCTGTCCGTGGGCCTTTCCAACGGGTTCGGTCCCGGACCCCGGGCCCCAGCCCATCGCCCTCACGCCCCTTTGAGCACAGGCCTCGGATGTGTCTCTCAGCCCCCATCCTGTAGAGAGGACCCCTAGGAGCCCCTTGCAGGGTGGAGCCCAATCAGCAGCTCCGAGCACAGGCCAGGGCCTGGCCCCCAAGGCCACCTCAGCACCCCGTGCTCAGAAGTTCCCATTGCCCACACCCAGCTCCTTCGGGACGGCTTCTGGGGACAGCCCTCATTCTGGTGGCCGTCCTTGGGCCGAGGCGTTCACTCACGTTTCTCCCGGAGGCCTCGAGCTTCATGTCGATGGCCAGTGCGTGCCTGTCCCCACGGTTCCAGTCTGGCTCCTGGGAGAGCCCTGTCATGCCTGTCCCCGCCCCGAGAGCACTCCTGGGAGAGGGGAGTCTACATCCTGCCCCTGTGCCCCTGACGCCCGGCACAGACCCAACGAGGCCCTGCCTTCCTCAGCTGGGGCCAGCCCCCTGAGTCTGCCCACCGCCCCCTGTGAGAGGCAGCTCCAGGCTGGCCCTTGCTGGTGGCACGGGGCACACCAAACAGGACATGGACACAGCCCCCAAATGTCCCAGCCTGACAAGAGAACAGATGAGACCTAGAGAGTCCTCAGACGGGGATTCGGGATCGGGGACCTTGTGACGGGTACCAGAAGAGGCTGTGGAGAGGCCGGCTTAGCCGGCCACTTCTCGGTCGTGTGCAGGCCTTATGGGGGCCCTCCTCCTGGTGCTCTGGTCTCTCCTACCATGACTGTCCCCAAGCCACCATTTTGACCCCAGCCTCCGTCCTGAGCATCCCGGCCCCCCCGCCACGGGGGGTCTACACCTGCCCGCCCTCCGGAAGCCTCTCCTACCCCACAGGTCAGGGACTGTGGGTGCCCAGAGCAGGAGCCCTGAGAGGTGGAGAAACCTAACAATGCTGGGAGCCATCTGAGCTGGGTCTTGACGGCTGTGTAGGAGTTCACAACCGAGACTCCCGAGAAGAGACTTCCGTGGAGCGTCTACCCCCTCACCGCTGCCCCCGTCGTCCTCTGGCACCAGGGTGGGTGGGAGACTTGGGCACTGCCCGCTTCCTCTCCTGTGGTCAGTCAGTGGCGGAGCCTGGCCACTCTTGTCCCCTGAACATTGTGTCTGTCCCTGCCCTCTCTGCAGACCCGTTCCGTGTGCCAGGCCTCAGAGCTTCTGTTGGGGGGGGGGGGCATGGCCAGGGTTACCCACCGTGGGTCATCAGCGACATGTGGAAGCCATTCGGTCCTGAAACACACCAGATGGCGTGGACGGCACGGTCAGAGCAGCTAGTTTGTTCTCGTCCCCTCATCTAGCGCTGGGAAGCCCTGCTAGGTGGCGGGAAGGGCCCCCACCTTCGGGGACACAGGCCCCGGGCAGTAGCTCTACTGACCAAGCCTCCGTTTCCCCGTCCCGCTCGGTAGGGCGGCCTGCTCTGGCTCGAGGGGGCGCACGGTGGACACAGAAGGGCAGGGGCCGGGCAGGAGGCCCGGAGGCCAGATTTGCGGCCGGGCGTCTGGCGCCCCCTGCTGCCCGATCTGGGCTGTGGCTCTGGCCTGGGGCTGGGCGGCAGGTGAGGCTGGGCAGAGGGCTTGGGCCCCCAGCCCCGTGAGCTTCCCGGGCAGGCCGGGATTGTGCTGAGATCAGAGCCAGGGCCACGTGGCACTGAGGGATGGGGCGGTCACCCAGGGCCGGGACTAGGCGAGGGGGCAGAGGCCCAGCATCTCGGGGGCCTCACTCTGGGGGACACGTGGCAGGATGGCCTGTCCATCAGTCTGGTGGGCACAGAGCTAAAGCTCACAAGAGGTTTAATTTCAGTTTCCTTTAAATTCCGAGGAAAAAATGAATACAGGTGTCCCCCACTATCCAAAAGTAGAGCACTCCTGTGAAAACTTCCGGAAGCCAAAATGCCGTAAAGCAAAGAAGCAATTACCGTTAATTTATATGGGAAAAGTTTGAGGGTTTCCAGACGTAATAAATCACCTCCCTTAGCCTTTCTGATACTCTTAGGACCCGTCTTGCCAAAGGATGCACAAGCTCACTCGAGATACAGCACAGAGGCTCACAGACAGGGTTCAGAGCTGAGGAGGCTGGATGCTGAGCGTTCCCCGGGAAGGAGCTGGGCGCGGCCGCTCGTGGATCCGTTGCTCAGGGCGTGCACTGTGTCTATACCGGCTCACTGTGGAAACCAGTGCTGAATGCTATCTTCCCTTCTCACTTGTTTTCATAAAAGGAGAGCTCCTGTTCGGATTTTTTTTCAGTTAGCGAGAAAACAGGTGCTCCTATAGCGAAAACGGACGTCTTTTGTAAAAGGCAAACAGCGTCCCGTGAAGTTTTGAAAACAGTGTGTGTATATGATATGTATAGTGAATGATACCATAATACGCGTATACAGCCCCTGACCTCCATAGTAATGAACCTGTCCCGATGTCATACAACATGTTCTGTAATGTGTTTTACAAAGGAAGGACCCAGGGAGGGAAAGCACCCCGTCCCACGGAGCAGGGCTGGGACCCGCCAAGAGGGTGAGCGCCTCCTTCTGCCTCGTCCTGTCCTGCCGTCATCCCCCCCCCACCCCGTCCTCCGTATGGCCCCCTCCCCTTCCCCTCCCTGCCGCTCCCCCCCTCCTCCCGCCCCCCTGCAGCCAGAGCCCCGGCCCGCTGCTGAGCAACCCTGCCTTCGTTTCCCGACAGCGACAGCGACACGGTGTGGCGGTGAGAGGCAGTGGAGGCCGTGAGCGCTGCCCACACCCCCTCCCTAAGGGAGGGGCCCAAGGCTGTGGCAGCGGATGACCCCTCTTGGGCCAGATGCCTCAGGTTCCAGGTCAACTCAGGGGAGGGGGCCCTGGGGACACTTCTGCTCCTCTCGCTTGTGGGGCCTGTGCTTCAGACCAAGCAGGGTCTCCAGCAATTACCCGGTAGCCCCTGCCAGCAACAGCCGGGGCAACCCCAGCCTTGGTCCCACTCCCAGAGGGCGCTGAGTCCCAGGGGACACAGCTGGTAGTGTCCCGTTCACCGTCACTGAGCCCTCAGCATCACTGCCCTCCAGTGGCACAACCACACCCAGAGCAGACCTGTGAGGGGCTTGGGGACCCTCCGTATGCGAGGGTTCAAGGGACTTACGCTGCCTGCTGGCCTGAGGCCAGGCTCCCTCCGGGAAGGGAGAGGCCCCCCCAAGCGTGGGAGAGTGGGGGGCACTGGGTTGTTTGCAGAGCTGGAGACGGGGGTGACCCCCCGGCAGAGGAGCCTGGAGGGAATGTGTCCCGGGGGTGGGGCAGGGCCTTGCTGTCGTGCCCGTGGCCCCCTGGCAGAGACCTAGGGCCCACCCGGTGTCACTGAGCAGAGACGGGTCTCCCTGACGGGTCTGAGGGGCCAGAGTGGGCCGGGGGCTGGGGGGCTGGGGAGTCTCCACGCAGCTGGGGAAGGTGCTGAGCTCCACCTCTCTCTCTAGAGAGAGAGGGGGCGGTGACAGCCGGAGCCACGCTGCACATGTCAGACCCTGGACAGCTTGGGGGGCTGAGACAGGCCAGCGGGGGAGGGGGCCATCCGGGGCCTGAACGATGCTCCTCTGAGAAACTGTTGGTGCTCCTGGGAGGACACCCAGGCCCAACTGATGTCCCAGCCTGCTCCCAGCCGTCGGGCTGTTCCCGCTGTCTCAGCACTACCCACCCCATGTTCTAGATCTTCCTGGGCATGCCTCCCTCCCCCCCCACTAGGCTGTGGGCTCCAGGGACTCGCGGCGTCTTATTCCCGCACTATCCCCAGCACCTAGCCCGGTGCCTGGCACACAGCTGGTGCTCAATAAATACCCACTGGCTGAAGAAATGAATTAGAGTGAGCACATGGTCTGCTGGGGTGGAGCCCAGCACTCTGAGGGAAGCTGGTGGGAGTGGCAGTAGGGCGGGTGGGTGGCAGGAAGCAGCCTCTGGGGACCCGGGGGACCAGGCTGGGGAGGGAGCCGGCTGTCCCCTGAAAAGGCCTCGGATCCAATGGGCTCCCTGGATACATACATCCAGGGCAGCTGCCTACAGCGTCCTCTCTTGGAACTGATGAGCCCATGGAAGGCTCCGACAAGGCCTGCACGGAGGGCACAGGCCTCTCGGACTTGGTTTAACCCACGGTTTCTCAGACAGGCCTGGTCAAGTCGCACCAGTGGGCATATCCTCTAGAACAGGAGCCACCCTAGCGAGCTGTAGCCCGGCTCTGCATGTCCCTGTGGCCACCAAGAGGGCCCTGTAGAGGCAGAGGGCCCCAAGAGGTGGTGGCTAGCAGGCTCGGACCAGAGCAGCGATGCCTGGACAATTGCGGCGACCTTGAAGTGCGTGGGTTTGAGAATCCCTGGGCAGTGACGCTGAAGGGGCGGGCCTGGGGCTTCGCTGGGTGGCCCAGGCCTCTCCGGATGGACGGGCGGACGGCCACTGAGAGGGGCCAGGCTGGGAAGGTCTGCAGCGGGTGAGGTTTAGGACATGGCCTTCATGTAAGGTACTCCAGGGACTGACCTTGGGGCCCCACGGGGGCTGGAGGCCAGGCCTTTGCCCCAGAGGAGCCCCCCGGGCCCCTCACCCCTGCGGACGCAAAGCAGCCACCGTTCCCTTGCTGACGTGGACCGTCAGGTGCGAGGCCGGCGGCCAGGCAAGGCGGGCCTCGGGACGGCGCAGGACCAGCTCTGGTCCCGTTTCCTCTCGGGTCCCGGCCGACCGTGCGCTCCGACAGCCTGCTGGGACGGCAGGGCAGGGGCTCGGCGGGCCCAGAGCACATGCACCACACCCACTGGGGGGGTGGCCCGCACTCGTCCCTCTGCGGCTTGAATCCCTGCAGGGCTCGAGCCGCTTTGACCTCTGCGCACAACCAGAAACGGGCACCGGAGTCACATCAGGAGCGCCGGCCTCTGTCCGTCCCCGAGGGCCCCGGGGAGCTCCCGACCCCTCCGTGAGCCTCAGTTTCCCCATGTGCACCATGAGGAGGACAAGAACTTGGGGGTCCGGCCCCGCTTTCAGCCGCGTGTTCCACAAGCAGTGGCTCCGGTCGAGCCTCCGCGGTGGCGTCCGAGGTGACCACCAGGTGGCACCCAGTGACCGATAGAAGGACAGCGCTTCCTCTGTGGCTTCCGTGCTTGGCCTCTGTCGGCGGGGGGGATCTGGGGGGGGCACATTCCCCTGCAGTCCCAAGGCCCCCGTCTCACCCGGCTGCGTGGGACGGACTCAGCTCACCCGGCTGCACGGGACAGACTCAGCTCACCTGGCTGCGTGGGACGGACTCAGCATCAGCCGGGCCACCGTCACAGGAGGCAGGGCCCCCTCTCCCCTCGCGACACCCCCTGGGTGGGGGCGGTGCTCTGGTGGCTGGTGGGGGCGGGGAGAGGCGGGACACCCCACCTTCCAGTCACCGGAAGGAGCGCCCCCCCCCGCCCCCCCGCCCAGAGTTCCAGACTCGCCAGGACAAACGGGTGGCGGGGCGGGCAGGGAGCGTGGGAATGGCCACGGCTGGGTGGGCAGCAGATGGGAACTGGGTCCACGTGGGCATGGGAGCCATAGGCTCTTCTAGCCTGGCTGACCCGGGTCCCAGCGAGGGGCAGGTGGTGTGACAGGGGAGATGGCCCCATTGGCAGTGGGCGGGCAGTGCGGCCTCACCGGGCCTGGGCGAGGCAGTCCTGGGGAGGCCAAGGCCAGCCTGCCATCCTGCCCAGCACGGGGCCTGCCTCCCAGAGGGAGCGACTCCCGGCCAGCCGTCACGCAGTCCTCCCCCAACTGGCTCGCGGCCTCGGCTTCGTCTCTCGCTCCCGGGAGCAGCACTGGTCACTGTCCCCGGAGCTTCCATTACAGCCACCACCGCCAGCCTCTGTTAATACGTGCCCGGCACTATCGTGCCTTCTGACCTTCTGTGGCTGTTCCTTTCTTCTCCCCATCTTCAGGGGGAGAAGTCCGCCCGAGGTCCCGCAGCCCAGCAGATGCACATTCTGCCCGGGGCCTCCGGCATTGTTGCACAAACACGGGCACGCCCGGCCTTGCCTCCACCAGCTGCCCTGGAGGCCAGGGTCCAGCCTCTCCGCCTCTGGGGAGCCTTCCTGGCAGCAATCTTTCCCCTCGGCTCCCACGCTTGTACCCAGACGTCCCTGAGCCCCTGGCCCCCCGGGCGCTGTGAATAGCTGGGAGCGGAGGGAGGGGTCCAGGGCGGCCCCATCCCCAGACCTGCCGGGGCAGAATGTTCATCACCCTCAGGTATCGCCTCGGAGGTGCCGCCCTCCCAACGATCCTTCGATACATTGCAGGCACGAGACGGTCCTGGAATGAGCAAAGACTGCACAGTAGGGGTAGGGGCTGTGGAGGCACAGGAGAAAGAGCAGGGGTGTGGTGGGGGAGAGTTCATGGATCGCGTCCTGGGACGGCTGAGTCCTGAGCTGGGTTTTGTAGGATGAGTAGGAGTCTGGTAGCTACAGAGTAGGAAACGGAATGAGACGCCCCACCCTCACACGCTGTGATTGGATGTGCATGCCGTGGGGGCCTGTGGAGGTCGCCAGGTGGGCACGCTGATGCGGTGAAAGGGTGAGGAGCCCTCTGTGGGCACTGGGGACCCACTCGTGCCCCAAAGTGAAGGTCATTTCAAGGACGAGTCTCAGAATTCATCAGGAAGCGATAGTCGCAGGTGTCGGTTCCGTGTGGGGGCTGGGCCTGTGTCCACCCCAGCCGGACAGTTGGAAGGGAAGCGGCAGCCCTCAAGGCCGGGCCAGCGTGGCTTCTGGAAGGTCAGAGAGACGGCTTGAGCACTGGCCGTGCGCCTTCGCCCTGGCCACGTGCGGCTGCGCGGGACACCCCCCCCCCCCCCCCGGAGAGGCCCCAGCAGCCACCGGGGAGGCGCCTGCCTCATTCCACAGACCAGAAGTCAACAACAGGTAATTCTGTGACTCAGCCAGAGGGGGCCGCGCTGCAACCACGGGTGGCCCTGTGTCGTCCACACCTGAGCCCCCCCGGGCATGACCTGGGCCCCCGCCCCGCCGCTCCAGCCCCCCTCCTGCACGGGGCGAGCGGCCTGCTGTGGAAGGTCACCTTCCCCAAGTGCCCAGTCCCAGGGACCGAGGGGCAACACGGCACAGCCACCCTCCACTCCACACCGTCTGAGGCGGGGAGCAAGGGCGTCATCCCCCCCCCCCCAACCCAGGCTGAGTGTCCTTTCTGGGGAGGGAGGCCGGGCCGAGCCCAGGAGGAGCCAGCAGAATGTTCAGCCTTGACCCTCAAATCGGGCCGGGGCACCGGTGCGGTGGCTTCAGCGTGGGTACCCCCCAGCCGAGGCGCTCGCTGCTGCCTGGCACCCGCCCTTCTTGGGGCCCTACTCTATGTGTGAGCTCCGACTGTGACCCCCCATCCTGGCAAGGGTCACCTGGCGGGGGCCCGAGTCACATGTGAGGCCCCACCCAGCCCCACAGACGAGAGGAAGTCTGTGTCTCACGGATTCAGAATGCCCTGGGCTGCAGCCTCAGGAGACAAGGTCCGGGGGTGCCCAGAGCCCGGCGCAGGGCTCCCCTCCCTGGTCCAGAGCTTCCCGCCTTGCCCCTGGCTCTCCCACCCCACCCCGCCTCCGAATTCGACATCTCGGTGCCACGGTACTGAGCACCACCCCAGTGAGCCTCAGGAAAGCCCTTTCCAGATGGCGAGACCCACAAGTACGGATGTCGATCACCATGGCAACAACCTGAGAGCCGTGCTGCAGGAAGGAGGTGCTCCGGAGCCACAGTCCTTTTCCTTTGTGCCCTGTGTCCAGCACGGAGCTGGCACTCTGCGAGCATCTGCCAGGCGGACAAATGAGGTGACGCTTCTGTTGGGCTTTGAAGGATGAATAGGAGTTCATCGAGGCGAAGAAGAGAGGCACATCCCCAGAGGAGGGCACGGTGCGAGCCAAGGCCCAGGGGCGGACAGGAGCTCTGTGTGTCCCGTTGCTGTGGGAGAGGTTGAGGCCCCGCAGTCATGAGGAAGAAGAAGTCGGGAGCTGGTCCACTGGGAGCCAGTGTGCACGCCGCCCTGCCCTTGGCCTTGCGGGCACCCCTAGTCCTTTGGCCTGCTTCTCCTTCGTCTCCCAGTCCCAGCTGCCGCCTCCAGGGGGCCTCCCTGGCACCGGCTGGTGGCACTTTCTGCCTCCCGTGGCTCCTGCCGCTCAGACGGTACCGGGACAGCCCGTGTGACCCCCGCCAAGGCTGGACGGCACCCACTGGACCCGTGAAGACAGTGAGGCCAAGGGTGGTGCCAGGGTGACCCACAGCGACAAATCCGGCCGGAGTGGGTCAAGCTGGGGATCCCTTACCCCACACCTGAGGCCAACCCCGAGAAAATGGCACAGAACTCCTTCTGGTTGGATGCCCGCACGGGGACCCCGGCAGACCCTGGTGAGTGACACGGCCGGGCGGGCCCCCGTGCCGCCCCTCCCCTCCCCCTGCCCTCCCCCACTCCGGCCCGTGGGCCTCTCTCTCTTTCTCTCTTTTTTAAATAATTTTTAATTATTTTATTTATTTTAACACTTACTCATTTTCGAGAGACAGAGAGAGACAGAGCACCAGTGGGGGAGGGGCAGAGAGAGAGAGAGGGAGACACAGAATCAGAAGGAGGATCCAGGCTCCGAGCCGTCAGCCCAGAGCCCGACGCGGGGCTCGAACCCACGAACCTCGAGAACATGACCTGAGCGGAAGTCAGATGCTTAATGGACTGAGCCACCCAGGTGACCCCGGCCCGTGGGCCGCTCGAAAAGCACCCCCACTCGACCTGCCCCAGCAGCCTGCCCCGCTCTCCCGGGCCCCAGCCTCTCCCCTGGCTAGGGCTGCAGTAGACTTTCCAAGGAGAAAACTGGGTCACCCCCTCCCGTGTCCCCCATGGCTTTCCGTCTTGCTGGCCAGTCACTGCTGCCCTATGACAGGTCCCCTGCCTGTGTTGCCATTCCGTCTTGTGCCCTCCGGCCTCACTGACCCTTCCAGGCCCCCTGCCTTTGCCCGCATGCCCTGCCAGGAGAGCCCCGCCCAGTGGCCCACCCCTCCTCCTCGTCCCCACAGAGTGGGGACCTGAGCTTCCAGGGTGCTCTCCCACCACGCCCCCCCCAGGCTGGGCTGGCGGCCAGCATGAGGTGCCCCCGTCCTCCCAAGCACATGCAGCTGTCCTGTGCTCTGATCACGGGGCTCGGAGGGCCCTCTTCCCAGCCCCCAGACTCTCCCTGGGGGTGGCACCAGGGCGGGTGGCGGCTGCCCCTCCACCTCACGGGCGAGGGAGAAACAGGGGCCCCTGGCCAGGCCCCCCCACCCCCACCCCCCCTGCCATGCGCGCTCAGGAAGTCCGGATGGGAGGCTACAGGAGCAGGCGGGATGCCGTGGCCAGAGCGGGCTCCATCATCTCGCATGGCTCTCCCTTGAGGCTGGGTGTCTTCAGGCAAGTTGCTCACCCTTTCTGGGCCTCAGCTGGAGCACGGAGCCACACAGCCTGGAGTGATGGGGGCTCGATAAAGCTCCAGGGGTCTGCTAGCGGGGAAGCCCCAAGCGCCCCTCCTCTGGAAAGCCGCCCGGGTCTCCGTCCGCGGACCATGGTCGTGGCTCCCTTCTCTTCTCGTGCCCCCAGCACCGTATTCCCCTGTCCGTCCGGCAGAGACTGCCCCATCCTGGAATCAGCCGGACCAGATGGGGGCCTTTTAGAAGGGGCCACGGATGTGTTTTGTGGACAAATTACTCAGTGGAGACGGTGAAGGGCTGGGGAAACCAAGGCACAGGGGGTGAAGTGACACCCATAGGTTCCATGCGGGTGCCCTCATGCCCGATGGTCACCCTGTCCACTCCCAGCCAGTGCCAGCCCCAGGATTCTTGACCACAGCCTGTCCCAGCTAGAGGGTTCTCGGCGGCCGGAGCTGACCTGCCCCTGGGAAGCGCACCCCTGGGGGCTCCATTGTTTGCAAGAAGAGGAGGATGGCCCCTCCACTTTATTCCCCTGCAAGCCCTGTGCTCAACGCAGAAGCCCCGTGCCGGCGGGGACCAGCTCCCAGGAACAGCTGGGCCACTACCCAGGCCTGGGAACAGAGGCGGGACCTGGCCCCGTGGGAGGGCCCCCAGTGGCAGCCAGCTCAGACATCGGGGACCTGCCCGAGGCAGACAGGCAGGCAGGGGCCAGAAGCGTGCCCACCGGCTCCTGTCTAGTCGTCCACCCCTCCCCTGCGACCCGCCTGTTCACCCGGTGGGCTGGGCCCTGCTGCCCCGAATCACCTTAGTCTCAGGCTCTGGGTACTTCTGCCCTGCCCATCTCCCAGCCAGGAGACGGAGGCCCGGCAAGGTCAGCCCAAGGTCACACAGGGGTGAGTGATGGAGCTGGGGTGGGCCACGTCCACGGTCCCAGGCTGTGGTCTCATCCACCACGCCCTGCTGTCTCTGTGCTGGGAGACGGCCCCCCCATTTCCCAGGCAGGGAAACTGAGGCCCGGGGAGGAGCGGCCCCTGAGGTCGCACTGGTCAGGAGGAGTCCTAAGTCGTGGACTCGAGACCAGCCTTCCCGGTGGTGTGCCCTCCCCTGGGTGTGGGCCTCCATATTCTGCCCCAACCCTCCCGAGCAAGAGGGTTCGTCTGTCTGGCCCGAACCAGGAGGGTACAGCTTCATCTGGGAGGCATTACATCTGGGGGTGATGGCAGCTGCTTAAAGCACTCAAGGGCCGAGGGAGGCGGGGGTCGGGAAGGCTTCCTGGAGGAGGTGATGTGACCGCTCACCCAAGTCTTTAAGGATAAAGAGCTGAGGGCAACGAGCAGGGCATAGACACATGTGGTGTCGCAGGTGAGGGAGTAGCCCACAGGCACGGGGCCTGGAGGTGAAAGGCCAGTGGGCAGGCCATGAAGGGCCTTGGGGACCCTCGGGTCCTTGTGGAACACGGGGACCAATTGAAGCTTTTAGTGGGCTTGTGACGAGACCAGGTGTGCGTCTTGGAAGTTCATTCTGGCTGCCTTGTGGACAGGAAGGCAGGACAGGAAGGCGGGACAGCCGTGGCAGAGAGCTGGGTGAGGGGGTGAGGGTTTCACCAGGCAGGTGCGGGCCTCTAGAGGGAGCGTCACCTCGGGGCACTCAGCAGAGCCCAGCAGCCACCCACCCCACGCTCCCCAGTCCCGGCCCCAGGACTGGTGCTGTGGGGCCCTCTGGCCTCATTCTCTTCCCCGATGCTCTCTGGGGTCCAATCTCAGAGGTCATTAACGCTGGGAACAGACTTGGCTCTGAAGGAGCCGCTCTCCCAAGTCACGCTACACACAAGGGGACTCGAGAGCAGCCAGCCGCATCCTGTCCCTGACGGTGCTGGCAGGCTTCGGGGACGGCATTTCACCAGGAGAGTACAGGCCAGGGGCTCGCTTCCGCTAGGGCCCAGGGAAGCCTCTAGAAGGCTGAGAGCCTCTGGTGTGTTGGGATCACCAGGCAACAGGGGCAGGAGGGGGGCTTCGGGCAGAGGGAGCAGCAAGGGGCAAAGGTGCAAAGGTCCTGGGGCAGGCCCCTTGGAACCTTAGGTGGAGGGAGGTGGCAGGATGAGGCAGGGGAGACTCCGGGGAGTTCGGCTGCAGGCAGGAGGAGATTTACAGTCAGTGTAGATGATGGAGAGAACCCAGGCAGGGAGGACAGAGGTGTGGAGGCCCCGTGAGGGATTGAGAAGACAAGACAGACACCTGCAAGGCATAGAAGTCGTTGGCAGGGGCGGGAGTGGGGGGGGCGTCAAATGGGGAAGAGTAATCCAGAACCAGGCCTGTCATTGCAGGACAGCTCCGGAGCCCTCCCTGCATTTCAGGGACTGTGGGGTGGGGTGTCAGTGACACCAGTGAGCGTTGCAAAGCCCCACGGGCGCGGGGACGTGGCTTGAGGGCCTGGACGCTTCTGGAAGGAGCTGTCCAGCATCAGTGTGGTTCTCGGGGCTGGGGCCAGGGCCGGGGCCTCAGTTCAGGAGGTTGGGCCGATGACAGGAGCTGAGGGTATGAAGTGGCCCCCAGGATGGGCGGGATCGAGGCCCAGGCCAGAGGCATCTTCATTGGGCTTCTGGGTTATGCTTTCACACCCAGCCCGGCCCCAGGCAGGCTGGGAAGGTAAGTCAAGGTGCCTCCTTTGGGGGACAGGGGGCGCTGTCTAGGCTGTGGCCTGGCACCTGAGGCCTCACGTCCAGCAGTAAGATCCAGATGCCGGGATAGCCGGTGGTCTGCAACTGCCCCCCACCCTCCCCGCAGGACAATGAGATGTGCACCCACTCAGCTCTGGCCTCTCGGTCCAGATCGCCTGTGAAGTTGTGTGCAGGGAGGGACCCAGCGTTCCCCACCCCTCAGACGGGCTTAACCCCTTGATCTGACCCCTGACCTCCAACCAGACCCAGCCTGGGATTTCATCTTGTAATTGACGTTCTCTGGGTGCCTGATCTGTGCTGGGTGTTGCGTGGACAGGAGCTGCGGTGGCGGGGAGGGGGGTGTCCTGGGCACTCGCGGAGGCTGGAGGCCCGAGGGGGCGTGTCAGAAAGAGCTGGGCCTCACACAGCCCTGGGGGCATAGGGTAGTGGTGGTGCCGTTTGCCCAAGGGCTGGCCGGTGGCAGAGACACTCAGGGTCAGGGGAGCAGCGGGGTGGGGAGGTGATGCGGGCAGATTGTTACGGGAACGGCCATCCCTGGAGCCACTGGGCCAAGGGTCTCACTCAACGTCCGGGCGGCATGGCCATGAGAGTCCAAAGGCCAGGCCAAGGTCAGAGCCGGCCAGGGCAGGAAGCCAGGACTCTTCTCCCTTGCTGCACCCTCCCCCCACTGCAGCGGGCAGGACTGGGACAGCATGAGGTCGTGATTTTGTACTCTTCTGGGGAAGCCAGCCCCAGGCTGCGTTAGCTGTTGGACCGGGGTCTCGGGTTCAGAGTGAGCCTGGGGACACCCTCAGCTCTCCAGGGTGGGCGGGAGCTGGCGGGGCAGGTGGTCTGGGGCTCCCTAAACCCCCCATCTAGCAGAGAGGAACCCGGGAGTCCTCCTCTGCCTCCTCCAAGGGGCAGCTGCCTGGCAGGACAGCTAGGTAGGAGGCTGGGTGTCTTAGAGCCTGGCCCCTGCGGAGGGGTGACTCCAGGCCACGCTCCCGGGCCTGCCCCGCGGACGATGCTGTCAGGATGCCCACCTGGCAGTTCCACTGGCCTGGCTTTGGGTCGTGGGTCTCACGGGGCTCTGAGGACTGCTGTGTGGGCTCCAGCCCATCGCTGGGCCCCCAGATACTCCACTTTTTTTTTTTTTTGTAGGTGACGGGTTTAAAAAGCAAAGGAACTTCGTCGCAAGGCTTGACTTCAGTGGCCACGAGATGTGTCGCCCCCCACACCCGCCTGCCAGAATCATCAGGGTTTATATAGAGGCTTCAACCCGGTTCAGTCGAGTACACAGCCCAGGTGGTCTCAACAACATCTCACTCTCTCGAGGCTGTGTCTTCAGAAAAGGGCTCCCAGGGTGGGAACGGTGGGCAGAGTGTAGATCCCAAGGGCACGGGAGGGGTGAGGAGCCTCTGACTGCCCGGGTCCTGCTGGAGGGCCACCCGGGGGACACTTCCTCCCAGTGACCTCCCCCAAAAGCAAGCACGAGAATTCTCCGGTTCTTGCAACCTGTGTCTTAACCTGCGACTCCTCCAAGAGGGGGAGGGTGACCGAGCGTGGGGGGGGAGAGGAGATCAGAAGTTCTGAACAGAAGGAAGGGCCGCAGGTGAGCTCACGGGGACAAGGCCCCCCCGCGCCAGCTCAGCCCCTCCCCCCTCCTAGCCCCCCTCTCGGAGCTACCCCCCTTACCTCCTCCCAGCCCAGCCCCACACCCCGCAGAGGCCCCCACCCCGGGGCCCCTCCCTCCCTGGAGGGGGAGAGCTGCACAGTGCTGGGAGCCGCCACTCAGATCCTAGCTCCGCCAGTCCTAGCTCTGAGCCTCTCTGCCTCAGTTTCCTCGCCTGCACACGGAGTCACTAGCAGCCTGCCACAGGGCCAGCTGGGGCCAGCTGGGGACTGAATGTATCGGTTCAGCCCGCTCCGGCCCTCCGCCTCCCTCCTCCCCCCAGGCCTTGCTGGCAGAGCTCTGTCTCCAACGCCCTCCCTGCCACTTGCCCCTGGCCTCGGGTGCCCTGCTCCCTGATGGTCCTCACCTCAGCTCTGTAAGACCCAAGCCTGCCCCGGCCATGCCAAGTGACTGCCAGCCTCCTGTAGGCCCCAGGACTCTGGTGCTGTTGTCCTCACGATGCCTCCCTGACCCCTCCACCTGGAAAGTTGACCCCCTCCCCCAGAGTGACTTTTCTGACCCTGCTCCCCACTGCCCGGATGACCAAGCCTTAGTGCGCTGCCCCCTGGCCTGGCTCCCCTCGGGGTCGCCTTCCTCCTGTCCCTCCTCCTCCCCGTGTGCCCCCTGCATGCAAACCCCCAGCCCTTGAGAGGCACTTTCTCCTGCACAACACCAAAGTCTGCGGAGCACTTTAGGCAGCAGTGAGGAATCAAAGGTGCTTTTGGGGGGAGGGGGTGCAGGGGCAGCGCGGTGTCGGGGGGGGGTGGGTCAGGTGGTGACTCAGCCGGGCAAGGAGGTGATGACAGAGGCACCCGTGAGGAGCCTGGCTGGAGCTGGGGGGGCGTGTGCCGGGGCAGTGGGGTGCCAGGCTCCCTCCTGAGGGGTTCTGTGGAGCCAGACAGGGATTGGGGAGCATCAGGAGGGGGACACGACTGGGAAGAGGAGAAGATCTGCCCAGGACACGGCCCAGAGCCACAGGGGCTAGTGCTTAAGGCCAGAGGCGAGACCCCAGAACCCAGTGAGGAGGCTGGAGGAGGAGGCCCAGAGAGACCAGTGTCTGGAGGGAGGACAGACATGTATGTGGGAGGACTGGGATGTCCCAGAACAGAACAGTCGCCCCCGAGGCACATTGGGGGCAACAGGGGCCACCCACACCACCTGAGCAGCCTTCTCCCACAGCAGCTTCCCAGGCAGCCAGGGGCCTGGTGATAGGGCTCAGATCAGGGAAGGAAAAAATAAATTCTTTGTGCCACACGAACTGCTGCCCTTTCCCACAAGCCCTTACAATCCTGTCTTTGTTTCCGGTGGAGCAAACGATAGGGAAACCGGTGGCTGTTCTGTTCGCATTATGGTTGAGCCTCAAAGACAAGCCCCCCAGGGCCCAGGGGGAAGGACGCCAGGCAGCGACCTCAGTGGCCACGGGGAAGGTGGATCACCAGGGAAGGTCATCTCCCCGAGGTCAGGCCTGGAGCAAGCTGCACCTGGTGCCCTCGATGGGGTGGGGACGCCTCCCTGTGCAACTGGAAGATGGAGGTCCCCCAGGGACAGCATTGTGGCTGGCTCTTAGAAAGGGCTAGAAACCAAAAACAACACAGGCAAGATGAGGTCAAGATGGAAATAAGCAAACAGAGACGGTCAAAGGTGCTGGCAGCGTGTTCCTGGGAAGCATATCCTACCCGGCTGACCATGGCTTTGCAGAGTGCAAGGTCCCAAGGTCCTCTGATCTGAGCAGACTGTGGGTGAGTAAAGGGCAGGACCAGGCCCAAGCCAGCCGCTCTCTGCCTTTGCACACCGCCCCCCCAATTTCCACAACACTCAGGGGGGCCCCAGGGAGGAAACGAAACACTCACCCGCGTGCACACACGGAGACGTGAACGCCCACAAATAGGCTCACACGCACAGCTGTGAATGCACACCACACGCAAATGCGTGCACGTGCACACACACACAGACAGGGCACACACGTGCATACAGGTGCGTATGCTCACGCACACGGGCTTGCAGGCACACCGATGCATCCGTGCACGTGCTCGAGCACAGAATATACTCACAGACGTGCACGTTTGCACACAGGCGTGCACCACACACAGTCATGCAGGCAGGCACACACGCATGTACACGCCCTGGGTGGTTTGCGGGGTCCTGAGCTGAGAGGGCCATGTAGCCTTCACCCCCCTGCAGAGTCCCGCAGCCCTCCAGTCTTCTTCTCCCCTGCTGGAGGAGGAGGTAGAGACTGGGCCTCGGGGAGCTCCCAGCTCTGCCCTGGGGGCAGCGGTCGAAGCAGCTGGAGTAGCTCACTCAGGTGCCAGGCTTGGCCTCCAGGGGCCCTTCCCTCCCGCAGCTGGGGGCTGGCTGTGCCCACCGGGCAAGGTCACACAGCCTGCAGGGGCCAAGTTCTTGTTACTGTTTTGAAATAAATACCCCTTCCATTATATGTTAACAGAGCAAAATGGCTTTGAGAGAGCCAGGGGGTAGAAATTCTGATTCAATCTCTCCTCCACCAGTCGACCGACAGATGATTCGTCATCCAACAAGTGCGCATTCCACGCCTCTGACATCGCAAGACATGGGAGGACCTGACACGGAAGGACACTCCAGGCCTTTCTTGTAAACCGGTCGAATCCAAGGAAAAGCCCTACGTGGACCAAGGCGATGGGGACCTCCTCCTTGCCCTCCCATCCCCCACCATGCGACCGGGGCCTGTGCAAGAAACGGTGTCCTCAGGAAGGGGCGACAGACAGGTGGACGGTGTCCTGACCGCTGACCCAAGCGGCCAGTCCCTCCGCAGCTACATAGGAGGTTCCAGAAACATCGCCTGTACCTACATCACTTGGCGTTTGCCAGAAGGTGTGGAAACGGCAGTGAGCCAGGAGGCGGGCCTCCCCAGCTGGCCGGTCCTTCCCCGGGCCACTGTCTCCTCACCCGCATAACGGGGGGTTGGAGGGCGGGTTGAACCAGGGCATCTCCCTGGGTCTTGCCAATGCAGCGCCACCCAAGGGGCCTGCCCAGGTGGCGGGAAGTCCTCTGGGAGGTGGGCCCATGGGCTCTGGGGTGCAGACTGGCTTTCCCTCCAGGGTAGCCTATCCACCATTCAGGAGCCACAGCAGGGGAGCCACGGCTCAGTTGGCTGAGCGTCCGACTCTTGATTTCAGCTCAACTCATGATCCCAGGGGCGTGGGATTGAGCCCTGTCCTGTGTAGGGCTCCTTTTGAGCGTGGAGCCTGCTTGGGATTCATTCTCTCTCTCTCTCTCTCTCTCTCTCTCTCTCTCTCTCTCTCTCTTCCCACCCCCCTTGCTCGTGCTCTCTCTAAAATTAAATCATCAAGAAAATTTAAAAAGAAAAATTGAAAAGAAACACTCATGTGCTGAATTTAGGTTCAGGATCAAATACCCACACTTACCTGAAAAAACTATTAAATCGCCTCTCTCCCCGACCATGCGTGAGGCTAAGATTTTCTTCACAGACATCGCCAGAAACAACACAAGGCAGCAGACAAGACTCAGAAGCTGGTGAGATCCCAGCCACTGCCTATTAAACCAGACGTTCAAGAGCCTTACAAAAATGCTTTAAACAATTTGGGGGGGCTCTGAAGAATATAATCAGCGTGCAAAAAATGTTTTAAATTTCATATATGCAGGGCTTCTTATTTTTATATGAATTAGTAAATATTTAAAGGGGGTTGGTGTTTTTTTTTTTTTCATTTTAATTCAAATCCTTGGAAATACCGACGAGGATAGCCCACGTAAGCAAAATGTCTTGGGGTTCTCAATAGCTTTTAAGAGCACAAAGGAGTCATGAAAACAAAATCTTTGGGAATGTCTGTCCTCCACAACCACAGCAGTATTTCGCATCCGGAAGTTAACCGTGATGGGACCCTATCTCAGCCGCAGATCTCTGATTCCACCGAATGTTCCCAAATCTCTTTTACAGCAACTAAAACTCCTGAATGGGAAGTGGGGAGCGAGTGTTTCGTGGGGACAGAGTTTCCGTTGGGAAAGAGGAAAGGAGACAGACCGTGGTAACGTTTGCGCGGCGATATGGAAGTTCATGCCATGGAACCACACACTTAGAAATGGCAAACTTTATCTGATGAATATTTTACCCCGACAAAAAAATGACTGTGTAAAAAAATAAAAAGTTTATTCAAACACGGTTGATGTCATATGTATCACCCTAAAAACAGGCAAAATTACACAGCACCTATGTGATAGATTTCATTACAAAATAATATTGCAATGCTAGGGAGACTCCTGCACAAAATAGCTGGGCCTTGTTAAATCTGAACATGTAGGAGGCAAAATACCAAAAAAAAAGGGTAATTTTTTTATACTGTCATTTCAAAAAAATTTTTTTTAATGTTTATTCATTTCCTGAGAGAGAGAGAGAGAGAGAGAGGGCAGGGGAGGGGCAGGGAGAGAGGGAGACACAGAATCCCAAACAGGCTCCAGGCTCTGAGCTGTTAGCACAGAGCTCGACACGGGGCTTGAACTCACGAACCGCGAGCTCATGACCTGAGCAAGTTGGATGCTTAACCGACTGAGCCACCCAGGCGCCCCTGTGCTGTTCTTGTTTTTATTAATAACCTCAGATAAGATCCTAAACCCCAAGAAGCTTCCAGTCTCGCGGAGATAGACTAGGAAACAGGCATGTAGGACCCAGGAAGATCCGCAGAGGCCCTGGGGCTGATGAAACACAGTGGAGAAACAGGGCCCGGAGAGAGGAGATCAGGGAGGCCTTCCTGAAAGAGGTGGTGCCCTGCGCAAGGAAAAGCTAGTGCTCAGACCCGCGTGACCTCGGTGCCCTGACCAAAAGGGTGCTAAGGACGGGGAGCCTCTCTCAGGGTGAGCCCCGTGTCACCCACACGGCTGGCTGAATCTTCCTTTCAGGGCCCGTACCCGGCCCCGGGGGGCCCAGTGAGGATTCCACGGGGGGTCCTGCCCTTTCCTCCAGTCCAGAAAGTTCCAGCTGGACCTCGGGTCCTGCCAAGAGCTACCCCCGCCCCGCTCTGCCACGGGCCGACCTCTCAGGTTCCCTTCCGGAGGGGGCCGAAGCGACTGGGCAAAGAGGCCCAGGTCTGGGTGGGAACCGGCCTCCTGTTTCCCTAACACCCGGGTGCCCGAGTGAGGACAACCCAGCCCCGGGTTCCCGCTGTGCCGCCAGAGCATGCCCCATCCAGGAACCCCTCCATCTTATGTCAGGATCTATCACCTCCGCTGTTTCCAACAAGAAGCACTATTTTTGGACCAAAGCAGCAAGCGACTGGGAGACCCACGGGAAGAGCAAGCTGGACGATAGGAGGCCACAGTGAGTGTCCCCTCCGTGGGATGTGATTGGGACACGACGTGGAGCCGCCCTCCTACTCTGTGTTTGCAGAAGACAGAGGTGGGTGGCTTCCCACTGACCTGCCTTGGCCCGGGGGGTGCCAGCAGAAAAAGGGAGCTGGTTCCCCAACCAGGCCACAGGCTCCGATGATCCCAGGCCTGGAGGTCGGTCCCGAACGCATTTCCAAAGCACAGAGCACGAGCCACTGATCGTAATTCACGGCAAGCGCTCAGCCCGGATAGTCATGTGTCTGCTCCCCCCCAGCGAGGCAGGAAAAAATGCCTCCCTCGTGGGCCCTGGCAGCTGGCTCCTGGGGCATGTCCCAGTCACAACCCCAGGCACGACTCAGAGTCCCCAGCTGGCGGGGGACGTTTGAGATCAGCCAGCCCAGCCTCTCAGTTTACAGTCAGGAACGGACGTAGGGCGGTTGTGGCTGTCCAAGGTCACAGAGCCCAGGAGGGGAGCGGTGGGCACAGTGGAAAAAGCAAGGACACGTGAGCCGGGCCGGCGGGCGCTGGGGCCAGGCCCGCGGCTCCCGGGCTGGCGGCTCAGGGCTATGGCTCAGCCCCTCTGTGGCTGCCAACCCTGGGAGCAGGGAGCAGACCACAAGCCTGCAGGCCCACTTGAGGCCGAAGAGCCCTGTGCACAGTAGGCATGTTGTCGATGACCTCACTGGGCAGCCAAGCAAGGAGAGAGCCTGGGCACCGGACCCTCTGTCCAGGAAGGACGGCAGTGAACTGCTTTGCTCCGGATCGACGCCACTCTTAAGGTGTAACCCCTGATTAGTGACCACTGCTCCCGTGCCAGGCAAGGCAGGGATGCACCCAGCATAAGGGACAGCCAGGTCCCCGTGCTTAACATCTGAACCAAAAGATACATAAATATCATCGATGATTGAGGCAATGGCGGGCAAGGTTATTTGGATCAATTCTCTCTCTAGAAATAAGTTTTTAAAAATGTATTAAAAAATGCTGGGGCGTCTGGGTGGCTCAGTCAGTTGAGTGTCCGAGTTCGGCTCAGGTCATGATCTCACCATTTGTGAGTTCGAGCCCCGCGTCGGGCTCTGTGCTGACAGCTCGGAGCCTGGAGCCTGCTTCGGATTCTGTGTGTCTCTCTCTCTGCCCCTACCCCACTCGTGTGTGCTCTCTCTCTCTGTCTCAAAAATAAACATTAAAAAAAAAATTTAAAGTGCTTACAAATTATGTTAAAAACCTCTAAAAGTGGCCAAAATAGTGGCACACCTCCAGGCCAAGTTTGGCGTGGGAGGGACAGCAGGCAAGGAGAGAGGTTGCAACAGCCTTTTTGTCCTGAGGGCCTTTGCCAATCTGGAAAGTTGGGGCCTTGACCTTGGCGGAGCGGGACATGTGAGGACAGAAGTCAAGGTACCAGGTTTCTACTGGGAGGCTCTCCCTCGTGTGAAGCAGGGGGCCCGAAGGCCACACACACCAGACAGTGGGAAACAAGGTGGCATGGGGGAACTTTCTGGCAAGTCTGCAGGAGCCCAGAGACTGCCTTGCTCTCGCACGGGGAAATCAGGGGGTCGCCGGCCAGTGAAACAGGAGTCCTGTGTGGAAAGCGCCAGCCCAGTCCTGGGCACCTGCTTAGCCATACTAGATTGTGTTTTCTGGGGTGGGGGAGGGTTGTTTTCAAATTAAACTCAGCACTAGGGGCGCCTGGGTGGCTCAGTCGGTTAAGCGTCCGACTTCAGCCAGGTCACGATCTCGCAGTCCGGGAGTTCGAGCCCCGCGTCAGGCTCTGGGCTGATGGCTCAGAGCCTGGAGCCTGCTTCCGATTCTGTGTCTCCCTCTCTCTCTGCCCCTCCCCCGTTCATGCTCTGTCTCTCTCTGTACCAAAAATAAATAAATAAATAAAAAAGTTGAAAAAAAATTAAAAAAAAAAAATTAAACTCAGCACTAGGGGCGCCTGGGTGGCTCAGTCGGTTAAGCGTCCGACTTTGGCTCAGGTCATGATCTCACGGTCCGTGAGTTCGAGCCCCGCATCGGGCCCTGTGCTGACGGCTCGGAGCCCGGAGCCTGCCTCGGATTCTGTGTCTCCCTCTCTCTCTCTGCTCCTCCCCCGCTCACGCTCTGCCTCTGTCTCTCAAAAATAAATGAATATTAAAGAAATGCATGAAATTAGACTCAGCACTCACACTTTGCTCAGACGCTGCTTCTCCACGTGGAGAAATGAAGGGGTAAGTTGACGGTCCCCTCACCACCCCACCCGGGGCCTGGTTTTCCCACCAGCCATCTACAAACCCCACCCGCCAGGGTGCTGCTCTGGTGTCCTGCCCCACGGCACCGTCACCTTCTAGAGGCTGTTCCCATGATCGCCTTCACGCACGTGTGGAAGGAATTCAGCCTTCTTTCTGCCTCCAGCCAGCTCCTTGCCCTGCACACCCCAGGCTCCCAAGCAGAGGGAACCTTTCCCTGCTCCCCCCACCCCAGGTTGCCTGATGGCTTGTGAGCCAGGCCCCCACGTGGGTGTAACTCCCCAGGGCTCCCAAGGCAGCCAGCCGCCCACACCCCGTTCCCTCGATTTGTCAAAGATCAAAATCAGGCCCTCACGTAGGATCGTATACTCCACGTGCAAGTCCCAACACAGCCCAGAATGTTGACTTGCAAATAAATACCATAAGTCAATCTGGAGGAGAGAGCTAGCCGGGCACAGAAAGACTGGAAAAATGTCAGGAGGCCTTCGCAACATGCTCTGTGTTTACCAGTAAACAGAGCCCATCTGGGCCAGCAGGCCCCGGACTTTGGGCTTTCCAAACCAACAATGTTTTAAACGGCTTTGGGGACTGACGTGGGGGCGGCTCTTGTCCTCGGCTCAGGTCGTGATCTCACGGTTCGTGAGTTCCAGCCCCGAAACGGGCCCTGCGCGGATGGTGCGGAGCCTGTTTGGGATTCTGTCTCTCCTTCTCTCTGCCCCCCCTCCCCAGCTTGTGGTCTCTCTCTCTCTCTCTCTCTCGCTCTCAAAATAAATAAATAAACTTTAAAAAGGGGGGGTGGCATTTTCAATAACAACACAAGAGCGTAAAGGACATACTCTCAGGGACAAAAGGGATATTTCTTTAAATTTATTTTTTTAATCTTTATTCATTTTTGAGAGAGAGACAGAGTGAGAGCGGGGGAAGGGCAGAGAGAGAGGAAGACTCAGAATCCAAAGCAGGCTCCAGGCTCCGAGCTGTCAGCACAGAGCCCGACGTGGGGCTTGAACTCACGAGCCTCGAGATCATGACCTGAGCCGAAGTCAGACGCTCAACCAACTGAGCCACCCAGGCGCCCCTAAAAAGGGATATTTCTTTAAAGTGACTAGATGAAGCTTTACAGCAAACCCCATAATGCTCTTGCTTTGCTGCCCTGTCTTCTGCCGACCAGGAATATTTGGCAAACGTGGTCAGTCCCTGCAGAGGACTGGGGACTGTGGTCCACTTTCTCATTTCAGTGACAACCAAGGCCTAGAGATGCCCGTAGAACATCCTGGCCGTTCTCTTGCACATTTAGGGAGCCTTGTGCGTCCCGGGCCCTGTGCCGGGTGAAGAGCTGCATCGGGCCAACCCCCTGCATCGGGGAGCTCTGTCCGGAGGCTTGAAGCCGAAGCCGGCGGGGTGGGGGGGGCCTGCACACTACTTGGGCTCCTGTCCATGCTGCCTCGACGAGCCGGAAGGACTCAGCTGTAAAACCCAGATACCAGGGTAGACCTGAGGGTCCCAGGAGGGAGCAAAAAAAAAAAAAAAAAAAAAAAAAAAAAAAGGCACTCTGCCTGCTGTCGGAGAGGTTTGAGGGCCCAGGCAATGCCAGCTCACTGGAGTGGTGAGGCAGGCAAGGGGAGGGGCACCTTTGTAGACAGTGCTAAACGAGACAAAAGCCACAGGGGAGGTGGGGGCAGCTTTGCCGGTGAGATGGAGGCCAAGCAGGCTTCCTGGAGGAGGTGACCCTTGGCAGAGCCCTCAGGCCAAAGGTCGCCAAATTTCGACTACTACGACTCGCCTATCAGGTCCTGTGCCTGCACTTCCTGCACACTCCCTCCTAATTCTCACCCCAGGGCCCACGGAGATAACCATCGCTGCCCCATTTTATAGACGAAGAAGTTCGGTCCAGAGGTCAGGTGATCTGTCCAAGGTTATGGTATGAATAAAAGGTAGAGCCAGGTGTTGACTCTAGATCTGTTAGATTCCTTTGTTTCTTTTAATTTTTTAATGTTTATTTATTTTGGAGAGGTGGGGAGGGGCAGAGAGAGAGGGAGACACAGAATCCGAAGCAGGCTCCCGGCTCCGAGCTGTCGGCACAGAGCCCGACGTGGGGCTCGAACCTACAAACGGTGAGCTCTTGACCTGAGCCGAAGTCGGACGCTCCACCTCCTGAGCCCCCCAGGCGCCCGTAGATCTATTGGATTCCTAATGTCTGCTGGTTCCACGGGGGTTATCGGGGTTGTCCGAGGCAGAGGCAGTGATGTGCATATATCCCTGTATTTGTAACGCGTTTGTGTCCAACATCCCGTGTCTCATGTCTGCACTCCCCCTGACCCTGCCCACCCACGACAGTGTAATTCCCTACCGGACTCAGGTGATGGCGAACCCCGTATCCGGCAGAGTGGAATATCCTCCATCAAGGAAATTCACCTATGCATCATGCTTTATGGCGAGGCTCTGACCTACTGGGTCACACGGGTCCCGAAGCTCCAAGCCCACTGCTCTAAACTGGACGAAAGACATCAGCGACCCGGCCCCCATCCTAAGGAGCTGAAGCCATCCGGGGAAGGCCTAGCGAGTGCTGCTGGGGAGGGAGGGGGAGGGCAGCCTCGCTGCCTCGGGCTTCTCAAGAACGACAGAGACAGATTGATCGGAGACAGAGACCCACGTTGAGGCGGAGCCTCTGGCAAAGCCAGCCCGTAAACGGCGGCCGGGGCCGGTTCAGTAATGGCAATCGGTTAGCACGTATCATTTATTATTTTTACAAATCTGACGGAATCGAGCCGAACTCCCCTCCGGGCCACGTCTGCGGGTCTTGGGCCATTTCCACTCTCTCCCCTTGAACACGGCCCCTCTCTCCTGCCACGGGCTTCCGCACATGCTCTGCCACCCCACGGTGCTGGGGCGGAGACCGATCCCTAATACCGTGGTCCTGCACCTGCCAGAGACAGCTGGGTTATCGGGCCAGGGGAGCGCTGGCTTCTGGACCAGACAGCCCACCTCTGGGGGTACCCGGGGGCTGGTACAGATGGCAGAACGGATGTGGACTCTGACAGCCCGGTTCTTGCCCCCTCCTGGAGATCTCAGCCACACGATATCATTTCCGGCCCTTGGCTTCTTCATCTGTAAAACGGAGAGGAACCTAGCTGCCTCGTGGGACTGCTGTGAGTTCCATGCCTTAACGTGACAAGACTTCTTTCTCTGGACCCGTGAGGCTTTGCTGTCATTACTAGGATGGCAGCCACGTACGTGCCCTCGGTCGGCCTCCCACCGAGGCCCAGCCGCGGGCCACGGGGCAGCTCTGTCCCGGCCAGCAGTGAACTCTCCCTTTCTCTGTCTGTGTTCCCTGCCCCCATCGATTTCCACCATCTGACCTGAGGGCAGGTTTCCAGGAGATCAGGGGCCACTGCCCTGGCTGATGACACTCCCAAGCACAAAGTCCGTCTCATCAGAGGCTTTGCAGATCAACAAAGGGCAAACAGGTGACCTGTAGAGGCCTCGGTTCCTGGAAAAGGGCTTACCTAAGCTGTAGGGCAAACAGACAGACCCTGGCCTGCACCCCCAGCCCCACTGGGGGTGCTCTCCCCCACAGGGCTTGGGGCCAGCAGTCAGGTCTCACATTCTCTCCAAACACAGGTGGCTGATGGCACCTTCTTACAAGTTCAGGGTCTAACCCACTGCCTGCATCAAGTGGCAGGAGCCTCGTCCAGCTCCCTCCCCCCCCATGCCCCAACACCCTGATTCTCCCCCCAGAAGCCAAGGGGAGAGCCTCGACATCTCTGGTGAGATCAGGCAAGTTGGTTCATCCAGGAGCGGCTCACCAGGTGTGGGTTCCACAGACCCACCTCCTAACCTGGGCTCTGCAACTGGCCTATGTGACAAGGGACTTCTCTTGTGCCTTGGCCTCCCGGTTGTAATGTGGGCACAATAATAAGTTATGTCTCTGAACATCTTTAAGATTAGAAACTGTGAGTAGAAATGCTAAAACAGGGGCACCTGGGTGGCTCAGTGGTTAAGCGTCCGACTTCGGCTCAGGTCGTGATCTCACGGTCCGTGGCTTCGAGCCCCGCGTCGGGCTCTGTGCTGACAGCTCGGAGCCCGGAGCCTCCTTCGGATGCTGTGTCTCCCTCTCTCTCTGCCCCTTCCCCACTCACACTCTGTCTCTGTCCCTCAAAAATAAATCAACATTAAAAACATTAAAAAAAAAAAAAAAGCAAGAAATGCTAAAACAGCATCAGCACCAAAGAGAAGCTGTGTACCCCCGACACTCCTAGTATTTAGTGAGGCTCCAGAGGGACTCAGGTGGGGCTCAGACACATTGGCAAGGGCATTAATGTGTCTCTGAAGATACAGATTTCTGCTCAGTCCTGCAAAGGAAGCCGTCTCTGTTCTGTTGCATGGCTCACATTCTGCGACACTGGTGGTAAGGACAGAGGGAGGGAGAGACTTCCAAGAGCTGGGGGCCGTATCCTTTGTGACAGTTTCTCCTATGGGGGATGTGTGTGACGGGTTCCTCATGGCAAACAGGAACCCACACCCCTGCCCCCATGCTTGGAGCTGTTTCATGGAGCTGTTTGTACCTGGGGGGAGGGAGGGAAGGGGAAGCTGTTGTTCAGAAGCGACAACTCGGTTCAAAAGTGACAACTTCGAACACAGGCATGAAAAACAGGATTTGTCTCCCTAAAACCTTGGGAGCCCCAAGAATATAATTTCTCCATGTCTGCCAGGTGTAAACGCTACTCTGTTGAGCCCGGCTTCCTTTGTCCTCACCGGAAACGATTTTTCACCAGATCTTTCCAGCTGCCTGGTTGAACGGGACTTATGGCCGACCATCACAGCGGACCTGGGAAGAGAAGCCAACACCCCTGCATTTGGATCCTCGGTTTTTCACAGCCTGGGATCTGGAGCGTGTCAGGTGACGTCTTTGAACTTGGCTGTCCTCGTGAGGACATGAGCTCTGTACTTGCCTCACCGCTATATCCATGACACCCAGCGCTGTGTGGCTCCTAGCTGCGTTAGTAATAAAAGTTGGGCTTGTCCCTCTCAGAGCGGGAAGGTTCCATGTGGGTGTCTGCAGGGCGGGGCAAAGTTCACCACACCTAGGGGCCCATCAACACGGGTGAGTTGAAGAGACGTCTGTGAAAGGGCCAGGTACGGCCTGGGCTCCAGAGTCTCTGCGTAATGCGGGGATTTGTTGGGAGCTGGGTATCCTGCCCTGCGCAGGTCCTCCTGGGCGCTCGCCGCTACAAATAGAACAGTGGCAGGAGCAGCGGGAGGGCAGGGAGGGAAGCTGGCATAGCACACATTTCGTTCCCAAGGGAGGGGTGTCCTGATGCGCTGGCACCGGGGGCTTTGTGCATTCCGTGTGTCGCCGCGCAAACAGAGCAGCTTTGCAGCTCTCTCCCCTGCTCCTCGTCATTGGCTGCCGGGCCGCGACCTCCCCCTGCGCTGGCAGAGGCCCAGCGCCTTGGCTGGGCACAAAGTCAGCCCCTCACCCCCGACGCACGGCGGGAGGGGGCACGGCTCTCCCTCGGTCCGGGTGCGGGTGTGGGTGCGGGGCGGGTGGTCGGGGTTGACAGCGCTTCTCCACGCTGTCCCCGCTGCCCTTCACCCTTCTCTGTCCCCCGCCCGCCCCGCCGGGGCACCTCCGCCACCTGTTGACGCGTCCTCCCAGCTCGTGTTCTCTTTCTCCTTCTGTTGAATCCTGGGGTCCTCGGGACCGGTCCTTCCCCCCCCCCGCCCCCCTCCCACCCCGGGCACCCCGAGACTCCAGGGCGCTCGCGCCTCGGCCCGGGCCTAGACCGGCTCGGCGGAGGCCAGGGCTCCCGAGGGAGGAGGAGGGGCCTCGCCAGCGTGGCCCGGGCGCCGGGCGGGAACCTCCAGGGTCCCGCGGCCTCGCGCCGGCCCCCGCCGCGACTGCAGCCCCACCCGGCGCGCGGGCGCGGACGCGCGCCTACCCCCAGGCGCACGCGCTGTCCCCCCCCCTCCCCCGTGGCGCGGCACCCGCCCGCCCGGTGACCCCGGCCTCAGTTTCCCCACCGGTGCGGCCGCCGCCGGGCACGAGGTGGGAGTCTCCGGGGCCGCGGCCCCGCCTCCGACCCGGCGGGCAGCCAATCGGGCGCCGCCGCCAGGGGGGTGTGTCCCGCCCGGAGCAAGGCCGGGGGCCCGGGGCGGGGCGGAGCTTCCGGGGGCCACCCGCGCGAGCCGCCCGCGCAGCCGGGCCGGGGCGGGGGGCCGAGGGGCGGCGCGTGCCGCGGGGGGCGCGGCTGGCACGGGCCCGGGGAGGCGGCGCCGGGCATGGGCAGGGGACGCGGCGGCCCCACGGCGGGGGCAGCGGGCGGCGGGGGCGGAGGCGGCGGCAGCTAGCGCCCTGCCCGGCGCCGCCTCCCTCGGCGCGCTCGCCCGGCGGGACCCGCAGGCGGCGGACCGGCCCCAGGTGCTCGGGGGCGGGCGGGCACGCGCGCGCGCGCGGGGGGTCCGCGGACCGGGCCTCCCCTTCTCGGGACCCGGAGCGGCGGCGGCCAGGGGAGGGGCCGGGCCGGGCGGCGCATGCGCGGGGCCCGGGGGCGCGGGCCGAGCGCGCTGGGTCCGCCGCTGGGGATCCCCGGGGCCCGGGGGGGGGGGGACCGCCCCCTGCCCGGCCTCGCTCCGAGCGCCCGGGGCCCCGGAGACGCCGTGTCCACAGGTTGTCCCGCGGGAGGGAAGGCCCCCCGGGCGGGGGCCGCGGGCGCGCCCTTCCTTCGGCGCTGTCGAGCTGGGGCGTCACCGACTGGGGGCGTCACCCGAGGCCCCCGGGGTCCCCGGGGCTGGGTAGCCGCAGGCCGGGACACCGGGACCCCCGAGGCGGCGCGCCCGGCGGCTGCGGGCGGACGGGAGAAACTCGCCCGCGGAGCGGCTTGGAGTCGCTGCCGCACTTTGCGCCCCGGCGCAGGCGGCGCCCCGGCCGGTCGGGACGAGCCCGGGGCAGCGGCGCCGCGCCACGTTTCTCCCGAGCCTGGCCCTGCGGGGCCGGCGCGCCGCTTCCGCGCCCCGGTCTCCCCGCGTCCCGGCCGCGCGGCCCCGGGGGGAGGGGGTGCGGGGGGTGCGGGCCGGAAGCCGGGCTCTGTCCCCACGCCGACCCGGGACGGCCGACTGCGTGCCCGTGCTTTCCTCGCCTTCTTAAGTTGAAAGGAGGCACGGCGTGCCCCAATGTCAGTGTCAAGCGTCTCTCTAAGAAAAGTCCACGGTGGTGTAACGTCTCGGATTTGGCGGGGCGCCCCGGGCCCTTCGGGGCTGCACGCCCACCCCAGCCCCGGCTCCCCCGGCTCCCCTCCCCAAACCGGGGAGCCCCCCTCCTCTCCCGGGGCCGCCTGGGAAAGGGCGCGCGGGGCGGGGGGCACAGGGTTTTCCACTGCTGCCGAGTAGGGTCACGGTGACTTTCCTCTTCCAAGGTGGTGGAGAGTTGGGGAGAATCCAGAGGACACATCGTCATCATTTCCTCCTTTACCTTCTTGCTGCCGAGGCTGCCTTGAAAGGCGCTGCCTCCCTGAAGGAACCGCTCCTGGTGACCCAGGCTCAGCACTAAGACGCTGTCATCACAGGTAAATAGAAGGTTTGATTGGCTCGTGTTTCCAGACCGACATGTTTAAGTGTTTACTTCTGGTTGCCCTACACGCTGGCCATCCGGGGGTTAATTATTACTCAGTGGTGCAAAGTTGGGGGTATGTTTTCCGCGCTTTGAAAGTAAGATAAATGTGGGCCGTGCTCAGTTGCCGGTTCTTGGGTTTGTTTCACTGGGAGTTTCATTCCTTTATAGCAGCTCGGTTCCTTGTGATATGAAACCGGACGGTGGAACTGTTAGGAAATGTTATTCCTTGACAGACTGTGCGGTGACAGGTGCTGACGAGTACTGAACCCCAAACGTGCTGGCTCCTTGCCGTGTTCAGGCTGCTTTGAATATCAGGCAGGTAGCTTGCTGCAGTGGGGGCTCCGGCCTGGAACCGTCAACACGCAGGACAGGCACAGCCGGGAGCAGACACGATTCTCCCTGTGCGACTCTGAAGCAAAAGCAGGTTCACCCACAGTTGAGAAAATGTCTTTCTCTTTTTTCAGATCTTAGACATATACTAAGAGACGTCCCCTAATCGTGAAATAGTTTCTACCGGCTCATGTCTGTCAGGCTCGCAAGCAGATTTTTAAACGTTGTGCGTGAGCGAGAGAGACTGACAGGAGAGGAAAGGCGTGTTTCTTCGATAGAAACCATTTTGTCATCGGCTTCCGTTTCATTGACTATGGGGCGAGGAGAGATCTTGCCGTGTGAAATAAATGTTTCTGCTTCATCATTTTGAATGTCCGTATACTATTCCATTGTGCTTAGGTACAGCCACTGTTTAGCCAGTCCCTTAATGTGTGTGTGTCTATATATTATGGTGTGTAATACGTATATATTATTCATTCCACAGATATTTACTGAGTAGCTGCTATGGGCTAATGCGTTCAGTATTGAGCAGAACAACCATAGATCTGCTCGTGAAGCTGACTTTTATGCCAGAATACAAAAAAGAAAGTTGGAGATTGTCCTCCTCATCCTAAAAGATGATTCTGGGGAGTCCGGAGAGAGAAACCATTTTTGCCAAAACATCTTACTGTTTGGTTGCTGGTCAACCGGTGATCTCTTTCCTGCATGCAGTGAGCACATGTGTACCTATGACAAATATTCTTTCAGTAGTCCTTAAAAATAAAAAAAAAAATGTCGGGGTGCCTGCGTGGCTCGGTCGGCTAAAGGTCTGACTCCTGATTTCGGCTCAGGTCATGATCTCACGGTTCGTGGGATCAAGCCCCGCATGGGGCTCTGTGCTGACAGTGCAGAGCCTGCTTGGGATTCTCTCCTCTTCTCCCCTGTTCGTGCACACGCTCTCTCTCAAAATAAATAAATAAGCATTGTAAAAAATTAATTAACTAAAGGGTTCTTTGCTTAGTGCAAACACATTATAAACACACCAAATCCTCTCTTCTCTTTTTCCTCTCCCACAGTCTCTGCGCCTGAATATTCTTAAAGGTGCCTCACCTTCCAAGTGCCTGGTGGTTTTGTTGAACATTTCAACTAATTTTGCTGCAGTGCAGGGAGCGGGTGTGGCCTGGGTAGTTTCTGCCTTTTCTTTTTTCTAATTTTTTTTTTTTTAATTTTAAATGAAAACAATGTTTTTAAAATTTGAGGACCTCTCAATGTTATTTCTGTTTTTGGTGGCTTGATACCGAATCCCTCTTTCGAGTGTTCCACAAACGTTGCAAAGAAAGGCATAGTTTCTGTGTGTGGCGTAGACATTTGCTGCGTCTCTTACTTAAACCTGGTTATTGACATGGAACAAGTGGGTTCACCTCCAAGGCCATGTCACGTGGCTAGGGAAACCTAGGCGATGAAAAGGATGTCCCAGTGGACCGTGTTTGAAAGAACCTGTTTCTCTTCCCAAGGATTTCTTTTTTATATTATTTATTTATTTATTGGGGGGGGTGGAGAGGGGCAGAGGGAGGGAGAGAGAGAGAGAGAGAGAGAGAGAGAGAGAGAGAGAGAATCTGAAGCAGGCTCCACGCACAGTGTGGAGCCCCATGTGGGGCTTGATATAACCATGAGATCGTGACCTGAGCCGAAATCAAGAGTCGTACGCTCAACCAGGCGCCCCTTCCAAGAATTTCTAATGCTGACATGCCGTGACCTTCTGGAAAAGAGCACGGGCGTGCGAGTTTTCCAGCTGGTCCTAAGGATAATCAGACATGACGTGGTCTGATTGTTGTTGTTACGGGAGGTGTGTTTGTTCTTTGCCTCTGGAGTATTTACTTATGTAACATCTTGCAGGGGTGATGTTGCGACGTCTGGAAGAGCGTATACACTCCGTAAAGTGAAGAATTTACTCCCTACTAGGTCAGCCCCGTCACAATTATTTTTGTGGTGGAGCGGCGTCTGTTCTGAGCTTGTCGTGTAGTTTCCGAAAAAGTGTTTGAGCATTTCGGTTGGCATCAGGTTGCTGCTGGGCACGGTGGAAATGCCTTAGCTCATTAATCACGTTAGGCCATCAATTTGGATTCTTGCTCCTCGGCTGCTGCCTGCCAGGCCCGGGGTCTTCGTCCACCTGTCTGGACGGTTCTTGCCTCATCAGAAAATGGAATTCTTTTCCGCTTCACCTGTCGGAAGGGTTGGGACGCTCACAGGTGGTGGCTTACGTGAAGATTCTTTGTAAAGTTTCGACAAGTGTGCAGAGCCCCGGAGGGCTCTTAGGAGGAATTTCTCAGTAGGTAAACGAGTCCCACATCAGTGAGAACAACCGTCACCAGCAGTTTTGTGCTTTCTCCGAATGTGGCCGCGCCCTCACGTTTTTGGTGCTGATGCGTTTTGCATTGGCCCTTACTCCGCTGTACGTGGGTCGTGCAAAGGTCTGTTCCTCATCCTTGGAGGGCGAAATCCTCCCGGACGTGGGCACGACTTCGTTGGGCACCCCCCTCGGTGCTGCAGACAGCAGGCCTGCCTCCCGCCCCCCCCTTGACGTTTTGCAGCTTTCCCCCCGCCCCCCAAACTGGGATGGCCGGACCACCCTCTCTCTCCCGACGAGACGGGTGTCGCCGCACCCGTGCTGGGCCGCCTCGTGCTGTGTCCTCTGCATCCCTATTATAAAGTGGTAGTTGCGGTTGAAATGATTCTGCCCACGCTCATCGCTAGGTCTGGGGTATGTTAGGTATTCGATAGACCTTTTATGAGATGGCCCGAGAGTCTAATTAAATAGAATGCGATTTCTTTCTGCAAGGTCATGGATTCAGATGCCAAACAACTGACTTATTAGGCAAGGGGTATGTTTACACCCGTGTGGGGTGGGGAGTGCTCATCTCTAAGAGGGCAGGAGTCCCTGCGGGGGGAAGAAAGGCACAGAAGGAATTGGAGAAAACCCTGGCTACATGCCCGTGTGTTCCGGGACGCTGTGCTCACCTGCCTGCTTCTAGTTGGCTCTGTTTTCAGGGATTCGTAAGTAAAGAGGAGGGACAGTTTCGCATCTGATCTGCATGCTCCACGCCTTTCGCTTAGAGACCACAAGTCAACCTTTAGGAAAGAATCACTTTGAATCGTCCAAGTTAGGAGAGCAAATGCAGGATGACTCATTGCCTCAAAGACGACGAAGCCTCATGTGAACGATTTGAAACTATAATACATTTAAGTGAATGGGACACTGTAGTTCCCTTTTTTTTTGTTGTTTGTTTTTCATTTTTACGTGTGGGGGAGGCCCCGCGTTTTCTTGCAGCCACTTGTAACTGAATGAGCCTGTGGTGATGTGATAACCACACTGAGGTGACAAATTGCCAAGCTCCAGTAAAACGGACCCAGTCATTTAGAAGTTGACCCGTGGATACGTCCCTGTCTGAAATATTCTAAGCCGTCAGTTGTCGGCCTTAACTGACTACTTAAACACCTGCTCAACAATTGAGCAACGCGGCTCGTGAGACACAGGATTGAAGAATCCACATGCCACCAAATCTTGATGATCTGAGAGCAGGTTTTCTTCTATCACCTGTATGTTAAATGGGGTATTTTTTGCCAGGAGAATTTTTTGAAGCATCTCAGGCAGCTTTCATCATTGGACAAGTTGACATCCGTTAGGATACCTCCACGAGGAGCACACTCCCCCTGTCTTGGAGGGTGAGGAGATTTGATAAATTCGACGGTCTCTTTTGGCTCATTTTCCAGGACAGCTTGGCACCTGGGTCAGAGTCCTATTCACTCACTGTCCACTTACTTTCCATTTTAAGTTTATTTATTTATTTGAGAGAGAGAGAGAGAGAGAGAGAGAGAGAGAGAGAGAGAGAGACAGAGAGAATCTCAAGCAGGCTCCACGCTCAGCACCAAGCCTGACGTGGGGTTCGATCCCACGACCCTGGGATCGTGATCTGAGCCGAAATCAAGAAGAGTCAGGCACTCGACCGACTGAGCCATCCAGCCGCCCCGGGAAGACATTCTGTCTTGTGGTACTTCTGAGACCAGGAAAGTAAACCTAATCCGTTCACCTCAGGGAGGAGTCCTGGGAGGGACCGGACGAGTAGCTGAGAAACAGGTTCGGCCGTGGGAGGATGCTGACCGCACGCGCCTCGTGGGGAGCCGTGCCCTGGGAAGAAGGCTTTGGAAAATAAGAGGTATGAGGAGAAAGGTATTGAGTGTAGCAGCATCTGAAGGTAGTGTTCCTTGGGCGAAAAGACCAGTGTAAACAGGGTTAAAAGAACCCGCGTGCCAGGCCACGAGACAAGGACACGGGCGCAGACGTTGGAGCGCTGCTCCAACGCCGAGAAAGAAGGTTCTAGATGCGGGAGGAGGGTCAAGTGAAGGGATAGGGGTCCCGAGAGAGCCGGGAAGCTCACACAGCTGGAGCCGCCGGTAGAAACCACCCCAAAGAGGAAGATCCAACGCTGGCAAGGTCCCCGCCTCGGTGTGTGCGTCCAGGGGGGAGAGGGCGTTCAGCAGGATGTCCATACGAGCAGAGGGGAAAAGGTGGTCCTTTGTTTTCACCCCAGAGCCCCAAAATGATGGGCCTTCTTCTGCTCCGTTCTCTAGCTTAGATGAATCCAGCCAAGTTAGCTTTTCACATCTGGGTCAGAAATCTACATGAAGGTGAATTTTTTTTCAATTTTTTTTTTGAAAAAATTAAAATTTTTAAAAAAATTTTTTGGAAAACATTTTTTAAAATTTTTTAATGTTTATTTTTGACAGAGAGAGAGACAGACAGACAGAACATGAGAGGGGGAGGGGCAGAGAGAGAGGGAGACATAGAATCCGAAGCAGGCTCCAGGCTCTGATCCGAAGCAGGCTCCAGGCTCTGAGCCATCAGCACAGAGCCCGATGTGGGGCTCAAACTCACAGACTGTGAGATCATGACCTGAGCCGAAGTCGGACGCTCAACGACCGAGCCACCCAGGCGCCCCAACATGAAGGTGAATTTTTAACCACATTCAAGGACACATTCAAGGACAGCTGGTAGTCTTTCATACTCACAGGGGCACAGGACAGTAAAGGAGCAAGAATCTAGAAGGAAGAAGTTAGCCAGGAAAGCAGACACATCCGTGGCCGATTTGCACACTGAGACAGCAAAGGCAGGGGAAGCGCTCAGCCACAGTGCATTCAGAGGTGGGCTTTCCAGGTTTGCGGAAGTCATGCTCTAGAAAGTATTCCGGAAAGATCCATGGCCAGATACGGTATCAGAACTGGCACCGTCTCTGAGAACAAAGTCTCAGAGGGACAAGAGCAAGAACCAAAACTTAGAACTCAGTAAAGGAGTTGCTTTTAAGGGATGAGAAGTGAAATTCCGGCCGAGGTGTCGGCACATCATCCGCCTGTTGTTCCAAGACAGCTTCCGTCATCACGTTGGCTCCCACAGAGCTGCGTGGCCCAGGGACCCGGGAAGCAGACGCTTGCTTTCTGATCCTGGGCTTGTGCCCTCCGCAGAGCCCCAGGCGCCCCTCTCCGGGCTCCAGCAGTCAGTCTCCGCCGTTGCCTGGGGCGCCCGGCCTCGCCTCCTCCCTGGAAGCCCATGCGCTTGACCTCAGGTCCGACTTCCACCGCCCTCCCGACGGCCGTCACCCTGACCCTCCCGGGACCTCCCACCCAGACTGTCCAGCCCTTGCTCCTGGGCCAGCACACGGCCTCCCGGTGGGCCAGTGGAGACGGGACGAGGGCAGGGTCCTGCCCTGTGGCTGTCCGCCTCGCACGGGCCCATCTGGCCTGCCCCTCGGTTTCCCCAGTGACAAATGGGGTGACTCCCAGTGCTTTCCATGGGTGCTTGCGGCTGGCACATAATAGACGTCCGTAGGCGTTTCTTTGCTTATGTTGACTGTCAGCCTTCACGGTGACTCACCCAGCCCTACTCGCCTGCTCCCGTGGTGCACGGGAAGGCCCGGGCCTCACTCGCAGGGGCCGACATTGCTCCCGTACCCCCAGGCCCTCTCACGCACCGAGGTTCCTCCTGTTGCCTGGGCTGCTCCGTTACCCCGGACCCTCAGCATCCCCCCTCACCCCCGTGACCGCTGCCTGGAGACCCGAGCCTGAAGTTGCTTCCTCAGGGAAGCCTCTCTGAATTGCCTGCCCGGCTTGTATCCCTCTGATGTGAGCACTTCCGACGGCCGGTGCTTTTCATCCAAAGCATGCACGCATTACGGGTTCGCCGTCGTGGCGGCCTGATGACCGCTGCTGTCCCCGCCAGACGCGGACCCCAAAGCCCGGAGCCGTAGCTGCCTCGCTGTCCGTCAGCCCAGCATCGCCCAGGACTGTGCTGCTGGCTCGGGCGGTGCCCCCCCCCCCCCGAGTGAGCTGCAAGCCCCCGTAGGGCCGCCCTCCCGCTGAGATTCGCCGATGGCCCAAGCAGGTGCCACCACCTTCAGGAAGCCTTCCGAGATCTTCCCCCAGACCAGATACGAGAATTTTGTCCCTCGGGTATTCAGACCTTACGGCACTGGGAACCTCTCTGGTCTGATTCCGCCTTCACCACAGCAGCTGTTCACTGAGTAGTTCAGTCATTTATTTCTAAGCCTGAGCATTTATTCAGCAAATATTTACTGAGTGCCCACCTTGTGCCAGGCCGTGTTCTAGGCGCTGAGGAAGCAGTCGAAAGACAGCACGCACAGTCACCCTTAGAAAACACTGCATTTCTGGACGAGTGGGGCTCCCAGGCTAAGAGGGGAGGCAGGGCCCAAAGCAGATAATGCCAGAGTTTTAACAGTGGTCTGGATGGACGACTCGATAAATATTTGTCTTTAAAATTCAGAATTCCCTGGGCACCTGGGTGGCTTAGTCAGTTCAATGTCAGACTTGATTTTGGCTCAGGTCATGATCTCCTGGTTCATGAGTTTGAGACCCATATGGGGCTCTATGCTGATAGCTCGGAGCCTGCTTGGGATTCTCTCTCTCTCTCTCTCCCTCCCTCCCTCCCTCCCTCCCTCTCCCTCTCCCTCTCCCTCTCCCTCTCCCTCTCCCTCTCTCCCCCTCCCTTGCTTGCTCGCTGTCTCAAAATAAATAAGTAAACATTAAAACAAACTTTTTTTAATTCGGAACGTCCTTTCATTAAAGGAAGCAAGTCGAGAAAGCGGCGATTAATCGTGAACAACAATGATCCAAGAGATTTCAGAACCCATTTTTGTTCTGGTTATTATCTTAAAGGCATTAAGTGCTCAAGTGAGATCCTTTTGACCCGCTTCGTTCTGCAGAATTCAGATCTGAGGTGAATATTAACTCTAATCGTGCATCTAATGACCTATATGCAGGAAACACTGTATGTTCAGGTGCAGGGTCTGTCTTCTGTTTGCCGCCGAACTTCCAGCAGTAAAAGCAGATAAGCCCTCTGTGCAGTGAGTCTATCTTAATCCTGTGAGCATGGTAATTGCCTCCTGAAAGGCCACCTTGACAGGACAGGAGCTGGATTGTGTGCTGTTTTCTTGACACCGTTGGGTCTGATAGCAGTGAACCAACCGGGCAAATTATTCCCTGGACGAGTACTAGCCCCTTTCCCAGGATAACATACGATGAGTGATGTCAAGGCCTCCGAGGGCAGGCAGGCGTCTTGCTTCGTGGCTGCGGCGGTGGGGAGGGAGGTGGTGGTGTCCTGCCGGGGGCTGTCATGAGCCCTGTCATGTCAGGTGGGAGCAGACTGACTCCCCGAGGTGCCTGGGAGATCATCCCGGCCGCCTTCCTCCGTGGGTGTGATGATGTGTTGGGCTGGCTTCCAATACCAGACTGCCCTCTTTCTGTTAGGCTCCCCCCAGATCAGACAACGGAGATGCGTTTGAAGTCAGGTGTTTTTTTTTTTTTTAATTGTTTTTTATATTTATTTTTTGAGAGACAGACAGAGAGCAAGCTGGGGAGGGGCAGAGAGAGACAGGGTGGGGGAGACACAGAATCTGAAGCAGGCTCCAGGCTCCCAGCTGTTGGCACAGAGCCCGATGCGGGGCTCCAACTCACCAACTGCGAGATCATGACCTGAGCCGAAGTCGGACGCTTAACTGACTGAGCCACCCAGGCACCCCTATGATTGTGTGAGTTTTGAATGTCATCCGTGGTCCCTGTTTCCTTGCTGGTCGCCAGCCAGAGGTGGTTCTCGGCCTCTAGAGGCTTCACACATCCCTTCTCTCGTGGCCCCTTTACCGTCAAAATCGGCAACATGGGTTGGGTTGTCCTCACATCCGGAATCTCTCCGGCGTCCCTTTCTGCCTCATCGCAGCCAGAGAGAGTTCTCTGCTTGTAAGGGCTCAGGAGACTCGAATGGTCCTCCCCGAATGATCTGGGCCCATCTCCTCAGCCAGGGGTCCGTGCCTGTCTGCGTCCGTCTCCTCGAGCAGCTGTAACAAAGCACCACAGTCTGGGTGGCTTGAAACGACAGTTTATTCTCTGCAGTTCTGGGGGCAGGACGTCGGCCGTCCAGATGCCAGCGGGGCTGCTGCTCCCCCCATGAGGCTCGGGGCAGAACTTTCCTCACCTTCTCTCCTGGTGATGGCGTCAGGCTTGGTGTGGTTTGGCTTGTAGACCCATCCCTCCAGTCTCTGCCTCTGTCACCACACGGTGGTCTCGGTGTGTGTGTGTGTGTGTGTGTGTGTGTGTGTGTGTCTGTATCCAAATTCCCCCGTGACACCAGTCCTATTGGATCAAGGGCCCACCCCACTGCAGTGTGACCTCATCGTAACTACATCTGCAAAGACCTCGTTTCCGATAAGGTCACATTCTGAAGTCCCGGAGGTGAGGTAGGGCGTGAGACTGTCTTTTAGAGGGTGGTGGGCGGGACACACATCACCCCCTGCAGAACCCTCGGTCACACCTGCAGAGCCCCCTTCTCCACGCAAGGCCACATCTCCATGGGCTCCGAGACTGGGGCTCCGCATATCCATGGACCTCTTTGGGGGCCATTATTTGGCTCCATGTCATAATCCTGCCTTCGTGGAATTCACGGCCTCTCCTGTTCATACTCGAATACGAGTGAGCTCTTTAGCGTCCAGCCCTGTCCACTAAAGACGTCTCTGGAACAGCAGAGAGGAAAAGCCGGGGCCGGGGTTGTCGGTGCGTTAGGCACTTGGGGTAGGGTGGGTCACACAGACACAAGCGGGGAGAGTTTTAGGGGGACGTGTGTAACAGCGTGGTGAGTGGCCGGGCATGGTGGTTTCCTTCCTTCCCTCCACCTGGCTGATGCCCGGGAGAACCTCGTGCTGTCCCGTGGAGGGCGTGAGCAGTGGACGCCTCTAGAGTATTGGGAGGTCGCGGCCGCGTGGGACTGTCCCAGCCCGGTGTCCCTGTGTCCCTGTTTACAGCAAGGGAGGACACCCGAGTTGTGCTCATCCCCCACGTGGGAGGTCTTCTCTGACCCCGTATTTGTAACTGCAGCCCCTCCCTCCTGTCTTGTCTCCGTCCAACGTAGGACACAGGACATCCATCCCTGTTTGTTGGTTTCTCCCCCCACCCCACCCCAAGAACGGCAACTGGGCAGGGATGTCTTGTCTGTGTTCTGCGCTCCTGTACCCTCAGTGCCTAGAACATGACCGAGCACAGAAGGCAGCTAAAAACGTTGAACGGACACAGCCTCCCTCTCTACTTCATGCTCGTTGAAAAGATGACCGTTTTTCTGTTCTAAAATTTTGCTGGCATTTTACTAGAGAGGTGTGATTTCAGTAACACTGCCTGAACGAATGTGAGGGAAACTTGAAGGAAGTGTAGTCGTTTCCCTGTATACCAGGCTATGGAGTTTATTTTAGGGCACAGAAGTACTTTGGAGCTCCAGAAGTAAAAACTAAAGGGAAAAACGACCATTTAAAACTCTGGAGCCGAGAGTCACAACTATGAAGTGGTTTAAAAATGTTAAGATGGGGGCTCCAGTCTTGATAATGGCGTAGGAGTTTGGAAGCCAACCGGCAAAGGTGGACGAAATCTTTAAACATGTGCCAAGGCGTTGGAGAGCTCACCAGGTAGTGAACAGTTGCCAGGCTGAGGTCTGGAGAAGTTGGACACTTGACATTTGGGGTCGTTTTGTCCCCAGTTTATGGATGAAGCAATTAAGAGGCAAAAGAGCACGGCTAAAAGTAAAAATTGGGGGTATAAAACCTACGAGAAGGGGAGACCCTGGGAAACATCCCAAACTTTGGGTCGGGACCCAAAAAGCTGTCCTCTAGGAATACAGCGACCTGGAGATCAATCAGCTTGCTCACGAACTGAGCCCGGTTGTAACTAATCGCATTCCTTGAGGGGGATGAAGGTGGTCCCAGATTGCCAGGACCCTGGCAGACACTTGCAGGAAGAAAGCATCACCCTGGGCCTCTATTTCCAGGAATAAATTCTCAAGCATAGGTAGTCCTCGCTCGTCAGTTCCATTATGCACAAATTCCAATGACCAGTTAAATACCACCAGGCTCCCTAAAACACAGTTCAGGTTTCCACGGGAACCTGAACTAAGCAGCTGCGGGAAGCCCACGGCCCCCTCGCCAGTCTTCCAATCACTACACAGATAACAGATCTGTGACCAATCCCAGCTCTCCTTTCAAAGTCGGTCTGTGATTGGCCCTGTGCGTCTATCATTCAGTACCTGCCATAGACCACCTCCTCCTCTCCCAGCGACAAACCCACCTGACCTTTTCTAGCACCAGATAAGCCTATAAGAGGAACGAAGCAACAAAGAAAAAGGTGCAGCAAGTAAATGAAAGGTGGTAACACGGGGAATAAAATCTGAATCGGACCTAAACGGAGTTACCGAAAAACAGCTGGCGGTGGGGATGCTGCCATTTAGAGACGCTAGATGGAAATCCAGAGGCACCTGGTACAAGGGACCTGTCCGCATAAACGAGGAACGTGATTGGGACAGAAAGAGGGAGATGTCCCAGAAGAGGTGATCGTAGCAAACTTTACCTTAGAGATGTGTCCCAGATATTTCAGGATCTTGAACGTGCAAAGCATAAGTAAGTGATGGAAGCCAGTCCAAACTTAGGAGTCTGACAATTTACCAAAGAAAGCACAGAAAAGATGCTCACTCCAAATCGTGACTTATACGAGAGGAAGCCAAGCATGGCTCACACTACTTGCAAAGTTTTTTACAAGGAAATAAAACACTTGAATTTCAGTGTTTCTAATGTTTTAGATTACAGTGTACTAAATCCATATTAGCGTTACTATATTTTTTGTTCCCTGGTTCATTTACAACTGATAATAAGGGAATTTTTAATGTTTTGCCAAAACCTTTTGAAGGTCATGGTAATTTTCACCGATTAGTAAAATCATTTTGCCCAGTTTCTGCCTGCATGATCCTTTTCATGGTCAGGCAGGACCGTACAAATCGACACTGTTTGTAGAGAATGACACACAACAAAACTGACCAAGCATACGTGGAGAGAAGGCTCATGAAACGCAGAAATGAGAGATGATGGAAACAGACCCGCAAGACTCTAAATATTAGGCTTATAAGATATAAACTTTAAAAGCACCTGCTTACTCTATTCAAGAAGATAAACGACAAGGTTGGGAGTTTTGGTAGAGCACTAGACATTATATATTTAGAAAGGACATTGATTAGAAAAATACCCAGGTAGAAATTACAAAAGTAAAAAATGCAAAAACTTAAATGGTGTACTCCCAGCAGAGTAGACACAACTGCTGGGAGAACTGTTGAATTAACACTAGGTCAGAAAATAATATCTAAAATGAAGCACAAAGAGACAAAAGGACGGAATATGAGTACGGAGAATTACATTATACGTATAATTGGAATCCTAGGAGGACAAGAAAGGGAGAATGGAACAGAAGCAATGTTTATGGATATAGTGGCTGAAGTTTCTCTAACACCGATGAAAGACATCAAGTCACAAATTCAAGAATCCTACAGAACTACAGCCAGAATTAAAAAAAAATATACATATCTAGACACACTATGGTAAGATGGCTGATAAAGACAAAGAGATCATCTTAAAAGAAACTAGAGGTTAAAACAATTTGAAAAGACATCACTTTCAGAGGAGCAACAAGTCAGAGATAATTTCTCAACCAAATTTTCAGACTTCTTAACCCAAAACAGATAATTTTCTCAGCCAGAAGACAATGAAAAGACGCCTTCAGTGTACTGAAAGTTGTTTTTCTCCTCCCAGGAATGAAAGGTTAGTTTAACATTTAAAAAGTCAGGGCACCTGGATGGCTCAGTCGGTTGAGCATCCAACTTTTGGTTTCAGCTCAGGTCATGATCTCACAGTTTGTGGGCTCGAGACCCAAATGAGGCTCTGCGCTGACAGCATGGAGCCTGCTTGGGACTCTCTCCATCTCTCTCTGCCCCTCCCCACATGATTTCTCTCTCTCTCTCAAAATAAATAAATAAACGTTAAAAAACATTTAAAAAGCAATCAACTATCGAAAAATTATGAACTGCGTAGGGATAAAATGCATGAGATGTGCTCAGTGAAATCTACACAGCATTGCTGAGAGAAATATTAAAATAAATGGCAAGTTATCCCATGCTCTTGAATCAGAAGACTCAGTATTGTTTAGATGGCAGTGCTTCTTAAAATGATCTATAGATTCAGCGATCAAAATTGAATCTTAGCATGCCCTTTTGTAGAATTTGACAAGTTGATTCTAAAATTATGTGGAAAGGTATAGGAGCGAGAGCAGCTAAAACAACACTGAGAAAGATCACAGTTGGAAGACTCAGACTACCTGAGTCCAAGAATTGTTCTAGAGCTACAGCAGTCAAGACAGTGTGGTGTTGATATGAAAGCAGACAGACGAATGGAACAGAACGGCAAGTCCAGAAATAGATCCTCACATGTATGGTCAATAGACTTTCAACAAAGTGCCAAGTCATTCCGATGGGGAAAAGAAAGTCATCTTTTCAACAAAGAGTGCTGGGATAATTGGATAGCAGTATGCAAAAGAACAAATCTTGAATCTCATCAAAAACCATATTAAAGAAAGGGAGGAGTAGGGGCGCCTAGAGGGCTCACTTGGTTACGCGTCTGACTCTTGATTTCAGCTCAGGTCATGATCTCACGGCTCGTGATTCTGATCTCACAGCTCGTGGTTCTGAGCCCCGAGTTGGGCTCTGTGCTGACAGCCCAGAACTTGCTTGGGATTCTCTCTCTCCCTCTCTCTCTGCCCCTCCTCCAGTGGTGTGAGCGCTCTCTCTCTCTCTCTCTCTCTCTCTCTCTCTCTTGCAAAATAAATAAAACATTTAAGAAAATAAAGAGGAGGAGGAGGAGGAGGAACTTGAAATGGGTCACAGACCCGATGGTAAGGATGAAAAACACAACTTCAAGAAGAAAATATTGAAGCATTCTTAGTGACTTGGGGTTTAGCAAAGATTTCTTATGTATGATTCTAAAAGCATGAACTATGAAAAAAGTAAGAAATTGTATTTCATCAAAATTAACAAAGCTTTGCTCACTAAAAGACACAAGAAAACGCAAAGTCAAGCCACAGACTTGGAGAAAATATTTGCAAAATGTACATCTGACAAAGGACTTACAGCTGGAATATATAAAGAACTCTTACAATTCAATAAGACAGAGAACCCAATTAAGAATTAGAGCAAAAATGGGCAAACCACTTGAACAGGCTCTTCAACAAAGGGCAGTGGATGGCAGGTAGGCACATGAAAAGATGTTCAGCATCATTATCATTAGGGAAATGGGGATTGACAGCAGTAGATATCACTCTCAGTGGTAGAGAAACATCACTACACACCAACTAGAATAACCGAATTTAAAATTAAAAAGCCTGACCAAGTATGGCGGAAGGTACGGAACAGCAGGGACTCTGATACGTTGATGGCAGGAATGTAAAATGGTGCAGCCACGTTGGAAAACGTTTTGGCAAATGGTATCACTGACATTATTATCGGAAATATCATACACCTGAAAGAAGCCAAATCAAAAGGCTACACACTGTGTGATTCCAGCCATATGACATTCTGAAGAAAGCGGAACTGTAGAGACGGTCAAAGGATCGGCGGTCGCGGGAGGCTGGGGGCGGGAGGGATGAATAGGCAAAGTATAGAGGATTTTTAGGCAGTGAGACTCGTCTGTCTGAGACAGCCATTTGTCCAAGCCCACAGAATGTACAACAAAAGTGAACCCTAACTTAAACCATGGACTTCAGTTAATAATAATATATTGATATTGGCTCATCAATGGTAACAAAAGTACCAGGATGCTACTAATGGGAAAACTGTGGAGTGTGTGTGTGTGTGTGTGTGTGTGTGTGTGTGTGTGTTGGGGGGTATTATGGAAACTCTTGTACTTTCCACTCAGTTTTTCTGTAAACCTAAATCTACTCTAAATAATAAAACCTACTAATTGAAAGTGAAATTAAAAATGACATCCAGCTCAGGGCACCTGGGTGGCTCAGTCGGTGAAATGTCCAACTCTTGGTTTCGGCTCAGGCCATGATCTCATGGCTCGTGGGTTCAAGCCCCACATCGGGCTCCACGCTGGCAGTTTGGAGCCTGCTTGGGATTCTCTCTCCTTCTCTCTCTGCCACTTCCCTGCTCGCTCACTCACTCACTCTCTCTAAAAATAAATAAATAAACTTAAAAACAATTTTTTTAAATGACATCCAGCTTAAAAAGGAAAAAGTGGGGTGGGGGGGGGCGCCTGGGTAGCTCAGTCACTTCAACATCCGACTTCAGCCCAGGTCATGATCCCGTGCTTCGTGGGTTCGAGCCTCACTTTGGGCTCTGTGCGGACAGCACAGGGCCCGCTTCAGATCCTCTGTCCCCCTCTCTTTGCCCCTTCCCCAGTTGTACTCTCTCGTAGGCTTGTTAGTTAAAATGATTTGAGGGTTTTTTTTGTAAGAAAGGGAGCGACGTTTGCAATTTAGTGCCAATGTTAGATTCATTCAGCCGATATTTATAGAACACTTTCCTGGAATAGCAGAGGACGGTGGCAGATGTGAACTCTGCTTTAAGAAGTTACGGGTCGTTTGGGCAGGAGAGGCGCTGGTCAATACCTTGGGTGTGAGCTGCGTGGCCGCAGAGGACAGACAGGCGGGTCTGGGAAGGCTTTGGGGAAGAACTGATGTTTGAGCTTCCCCGAAAATGTGTGGGAATGGGAAGCATCCCGGCCAACAAAATAGGATAAAGTATAAAAGCTGGAAAACACGAGTTGAGTCTGGCAAATGAGGAGTAGATTGTCTTGGCCAGAGTACAGGGTTTGCAAAGGGAAACGAAGACAAGATCGATTCCTTCAGGATCAAGTATTTACTGAGCTCCTTCATGTCAGGCATGGGTCTGAGCACTGGGGAGACGTGAAGTGAGCAAAAATCTACAGAGTCCCCTTCCTCCTGGAGCTGGTGCTCCGGCAGGGACAGACAGGTGATGAGCATGGGGGGGGGGGGTGCTCCGTGAGCAGGAGGTGGTACGATCAGGGCTGCACTTGAGGAGGAACCTGGCAGCAAGACCCCACGAGGGGGAGGCGGGCGGCGAGGGAGGCCATTGGAAGGCTGTCGCGGGAGTCCAGGCGGAGGGTGTGATGCCCCGCGCTGGGCTGCAGGTGGGATGGATGCAGGTGACCTCAGAAGAAAACGGTCCTTCAAAACAAACCACAAACAAAGCAGAGCGTCCCGAGGACCCCAAGCTGTAACTTCGTGCAGACGTAAAAGACCAAGGTTGTATCAGGCGTGCCGGGTACAAGGCATGGTGACAGCTGTCCCTGGCCTCAGATGTGCCCTCTTGCTGGAGGAGCCTCCTGCACGTAAGGCATCCTTGCTCTGACAGGTTCCTCCGCCCTGCAGAAGTGCATAATCAGTTACCGCAGAAACAGGACGGTCTCCTGCTTCAAATCCCCAGCACTCTCTCTTATGAATAAACCCTTAGTGGTCTCCTGTTTCTCTCTTATTTTTATGCAGAGCATTCTAGCAGAAAAGTCCGTGTTTCCCCCCTGAAACAGGTTGCCCCTGTTCCCTTCGCGCCCTTGTCTCTGTAAATTGCATTCTCCAAGTTTCTTTAGGGAAGCATTTGCTCTGCACCGACGCGGCCCTCCGCTGGCTGTTACGAGGGTGAGCCAAACGTTTGAATTGCATCCAGCTGCTTCCCATCTGCGTTAGGTGGATTTCGGCGGGGTTCTCTGCACCCTCTTCTTACTTGGGAATAGACAGAATAATTCTGTGTTCCGCCTTCTGTGTTATGGTGAATGGGACTTGAAGCTCTGTCGTTCTGAGAACCTCTAGTTCCAAGCAAGAAAGCCTCGCAAGGTCTTCCAGCTGGCACGGTGACCAAACCCAAGGCGTGGAAGTTGCCAGAGAGGCTCGGAGCCTGTGGGAGTTCCCGGCGTCGGGAGGGGGGCCTCGGGTACCTCACTTAGGGGGTCTTACCGAATGCTGCTTCTCCACAGAGACCTCCTGAGAGTAGGTTATTCAGGGCAAGTAGGTGTTCACTCAGTTTCCGCTCCTGTTGGAAAACAGGAAGAGAGAGGGATGTGTGATGTCACTGAAGACAAAAGAGAACCGTGGAAGGGCTTCGGATTGAGAAGTCGTGACGACAACGTTCAATACCTGACCCCGGACTGGATCCCGTACGGGGCGGGGGGGGGGGGGGGGATGCTTTCCCGTGCGTTCTCAGATCAGCTGGCGAAACTTGACCACGAATCGTAGACTAAAGTACTGTATCTCTGTCAATTTAGTGACATTGATAAGTGCACGGCGGTGCAAGAGAATATCCTTATTCTTTGCAAGCACAGACTTTGTTCAGTGTGGAGGGGGAGGGGCTGCGCGTCAGACACGTGCACACGCACTTGCACGCGCGCGTGCACACACACGTTCTGTGGCTCCCTGCCTATAAAGACAAAGCAAAGGAGAGAGACGATGGGCAGAACGGTAATTATAAGGGGATGCCGGTAAAGGGAGTGCGGTGTTCTTTGTGCTGCTTTTTTTGCGTAGGTGCATCTTTCCTGCAAGTGAAATTGCTTCCAAATAAAAAGTTAAAGAGCCAAGGGATCAAGACAAAAGATGGCAGCTACATTAGGTATCCCGGCTACATGCACTGCCCCGTTTGGGCTGTGAAAGCCACAGATGGGAACACATGAACGCAAGGTCTTAAAATAATCACTCCTAATTAAAGTTTAAAAAAAAAAAGTGTGGTTTTTTGGTTTTTTTGGTTTTTTTTTTGAGATGATGAGAGATCCACGTATAGTTGTAAGAAATAACACAGAGAGATCCCCAGGACTCTTGACCCGGTTTCCTCTTGCAAAACAATAGCGCACCATCACAATCAGGTTATCAGTCGGGGCATCGGCACTGATGTCGACAAGACCCAGAACGTTTTTCGTCACCCGGTGATCCTTCACACGGATACGGCCACATCGATCCCTCCTGCCCACCTCTTCCTTGTCTCTGGCAACCTGCTCTCCACTTGTATTACTCCGTCGTTTCAAGAGCGTTATACCATGAATCCTGTAGTAGTAACCTTTTGGGATTGGCTTTTTTTTTTCACTCGGCACGATTCTCCTGAGATTCATCCACGTCGTTGGGTGCCCCCCCCCCTCTTTATTGCTCTGGAGCGTTCCACGGCACAGGTGGGCCACTGCTTGTGGGACCATTCGCCCGCGGAAGGACATCTGGGTAGTTCGCAGTTACGAGTTATTATGCGTAAAGCTGCTGTGGACGTTGGTGTCCAGGTCTTCTGGTTTTGTTTGGGATCGCTCTGTTGAGAGGCAGTTTGCGCACCAGACAGCATACGTGGTTTAAGTGCACAAAACAACTCCATGGGTTTTTATTATTATTATTTTTATTATTATTATTATAGTTACAGGGTTGTACAGCCGTCACCACAATCTAATTTTAGAACATTTTCATCACCCCTGAGAGACACCACATCCCCATTCGCTGTTTCCTCCGCCCACGCCGCGTCCAGCCCTGGGCAACTCTGGATCCACGTTCTGTCTCTGTACTGCGTCTACTGGAATGGCATCCTCCACGCGGTCCTTCGCGACTGGCTTTTTTCAGGTAGCGTGATGCTTCCGGGGGCCATTCGTGCAATAGCATGCATCAGCCTTCCTTTCTTTTTATTTGCCAGAAAATATTGTAGAGATACACCCTACACTGTGCTCAGTACATTTTATTGGTCCAGCACTCAGTGGGTGGACGTGCGGACAGACTTCGCTTTTGGGCTCTGACGGATGATGCTGTTAGGAACATTCGTGTACAAGTTTTTGTGAAGATGTGTTCACTTCCCTTCCCTGGAGGTAGAATTGCCGTGTCACGTGGTAGCCCTCCGTTTAACTTTCTCGAGGAACTGCCTGCCGGACCGTTTGCCACACGGCTACATCATTTTGCAGTCTCACTGGCAATGTGTGAGAGTTCAAGTTTCTCTGTACCTTCACCAAGGCTTGTTGTCGTGCGTCTTGTTGACCAAAGCCATCCTAGCAGGTGTGAAGAGCTCTCCGACTGTCATCTCGATTTGCGTTTCCCTACTGACTAATGACATCGGGCATCTTTTCGTGGGCCTACTGGCCATTTGTGCATCTCCTTTGGAGAAATGTCTATTTAAATCCCTTGCCCATCTTTAAGTGGGGATATTTGTCTTTTTATTGAGTCGTAAGAGTTCTTTATATGCTCGGGATACAAGTGTCGTACCAGATGCATGATTTACAAATATTTTCTCCCATTTGGTGAGCTGCCTTCACGCTCCTGATGGTGTGTTGATAGCACAAAAATGTCTGGTTTTGATATCAAACTTATTTGTTTTTCCTCGTCACTTGTACCTTTAGTGTGTGTGTAAGTTCTTCGGTGAACGTAAATTTTCATTTCACTGGGGTAAGTGCCCAGGAGGGCAATTCCTGGGTCATATGGTAGTTGTGTGTTTGGTTTTATAAGAGATTGGCCAACTCTTTTCCAAAGTGGCTCTACTGCTACACGTTCCCACCAGCAACGTCTTTACCAGCATTTGGTGTGGGTGCTATTTTTTATTGTAGCCATTCTGATGGGTGTTCGGTGATATCTCACTGTGGTTTTCGTCGGCAAATCCCTAGTGGCTAATGACGTGAAGCATCTTTTCACGTGCACGGTTCGTCATCTGTATATCCTCTCTGGTAGAATGTCTCTTCCTGTCTTTACCCGTGTCCTAATTGGGTTTTTGGTTTTTTATTGTTCAGTTTTGAAATTTCTTTATGTACTCAAGATACTTGTCCTTCGTCAGTTACGTGATTTGCAGATGTTTCCACCTAGAATGAACTTGTCTTCTAGTCTCTTCGTACAGGCTTTTACAGACCAAACATTTTCCATTTTGATGAGGACCATTTTATCAGTTTCTCTATTTGGTGATGCTTCCGGTATCCAGGCTAAGAACTTTTTAGTTAGCTGTAGATCCTGAAAATTTTTCTGCTATGTTTTTTCTAAAAGTTTTATGATTTTTTTTTTAATTTTTTTTCAACATTTATTATTTATTTTTGGGACAGAGAGAGACAGAGCATGAACGGGGGAGGGGCAGAGAGAGAGGGAGACACAGAATCGGAAACAGGCTCCAGGCTCTGAGCCATCAGCCCAGAGCCCGACGCGGGGCTCGAACTCGCGGACCGCAAGATCGTGACCTGGCTGAAGTCGGACGCTTAACCGACTGCGCCACCCAGGCGCCCCTAAAAGTTTTATGATTTTATATGCTACATTTATGTCCATGTACCACTTCGAGTTAATTCTTATACACGATGTGAGAGTTAGATTGAAGTTCTTTTTTTTTTTTTTAATGGACGTCCATTTGCTCCAGCACGTTTGCTGAAAGACTGTCATTCCTCTACTGAATTGCTTTTTTATTTTTGTCAAAAATCAATTGGGTGTATTTGTGTGGGTCTATTTCGGGGTCTTCTAATCTGTTCCTTTGGTCTGTGTGTCTATCCCTTCGCCAATAACACGCTGTCTTGATTACTGACCAGGTCTTAATATTAAGTAGAGTCCTTCCTTATACCTTATACTTCTTTTTCATAATTATCTTAGCCCTCCTAGGGCATATGCTTTTCCATATGAATTTAAGAGTAAACTCGTCTATGCCTACAAAATATCTTGCTGGGACTTTAATAGAATTTTACTAAACTCATATTTGGGGAGAATTAACATCTTTATTGTGTTGAGTCTCCCATCCCATGAATATGGTGTGTTTCTTCTTTACTTAGGTCTCCTTGATGTTTTTCAGCAGCATCTTGTAATATTCAGTATACACATCCTGTATATGTTTTGCTAAGCTTATCCCTACGTGTTGTATTTTCTTTGGAGTGGCATTGTTTTTAATTTTCCTTTCTGCATATTTATTGTTACTAGATAGAAATATAATTTATCTTTATGTGTTGATCTTATAACCTTGAAGCGCTCACATTATAGTTCTAAGAGGTCTTTTGTAGATTCCTGGGGGATTTTCTACCTAGACAGTTGTGTCATCAGCAGATAAGAACTGTTTTATTTCTTCCTTTTATTCCACATGCCTTTTATTTCCTTTTCTTGCCTTATTACAGTGGCTAGGACCTCCAGCGCTATGTTGACCAAGTGTAGTAAGAGTGGACATCCTTGCCTTGTTCCTGGTCTTAGAGGAAAAGCATTCAGCTTCCATCATTAAGTAAGATATTAGTTTTTTGTAGATATTCGTTATCATATTGAAATAGGTCTTCTCTATTACGAACTTGCTAAGAATTTTTTTATGAATGGGTGTTAGACTTCATAAAATATGTTTTCTGTGTTAGTTAACATGATCATATGATTTTTCTTTCGTCTGTTGGTATGGTGGATTACAATGATTGGTTTTCAAATGTTAAACCAGCCTTGAATACCTGGAATAAATCTCACTTGGTCATCGCGTATATTTCTTTTTATGGATTTTTGGATTTGATTTACTGACATTTGTTAAATATTTTTGAAGTGTATTTATTTATTTTGATAGAAAGAGAGCGAGAGCATGTGGGAGGGGCAGAAAGAGAGAGGGAGAGAGAATCCCAAGCAGGCTCCCTGCTGATAGTTCGAAGCAGGGCTTGAACTCACGAACCGTGAGATCCTGATCTGAGCCCAAATCAGGAGCCAGCCGCTTAACCGACTGAGCCACCCAGGCACCCCTGATTTGCTAATACTGTATTTTATTGAGAATTTTTATGTCTACGATCACAATATTGGTCTGTGGTTTTTTTGTCTGTTGCTGTTGTTGTAGTGGCTTTGCTGGTTTTGGTATCAGAGCAATACTAGCTTCATGAAAATGAATTTTTCTCCTCTTTTTTTTTTTTTTGGAAGAGATTATAGGAAAGTGGCATTGTGTTAATTCTTCTTTAAATGTTTGACAAAATTTTCTAGTAAAACCAGCTGGGTCTGGTAATTTCTTTTTCAGGAGGTTTTTTTTATCACAAATTCAATTTTTAAAAAAAGTTTATTTACTTAGAGAATGAGCTGGGTAGGGGCAGAGAGGGAGAGGGAGAGAGAGAATCTCAAGCAGGCTTCACGGTCTGCACTGAACCCGACATGGGGCTCGATTTCACAGCCATGAGACTGTCACCTGAGCCGAAATCACAATGCTTAACCCACCGAGCCACTCCGGTGTGCCAGAATTTTTAAATGGTTAGAGAGCTATTGAGATTGTCCATTTCATTTTAGTTAAGCTTTGGTAGATTGTGGTTTGCAAGGAATTGATCCATATCTTGCAAGTTGTCGATTTTATGAGCCTAAAATTATTCGTAGTAGTTTCTTTTAAACCTTTTACTAGTTGTGGTCCGTAATGATATCCTGTTCCATTTCTGATATCAGTGATTTATACCTTGTCTTGTGATTTTTGTCAGTATTTCCAGGGGTTTATTAATTTTATTGACCTTTTCCCCCCAAAGAACCAGCCTTTTGTTTCATTGCTTTTCTCTGTGGTTTCCCTGATTTCAGTCTCATTGATTGCTACGCTTACTTTTATTATTTTCTTCCTTCTGCTTCCTCTGTGTTTATTTTGCTATTATTTTCCTCGTTTCCTGAGGTAGGGATTTAGATTATTGATTTTAGGCCTTTCATCTTCTCCATTGTAAGCACTTCATGCTATTTAATTAATGCTATTTTTTAATGTTTTATTTTATTTCTGAGAGAGAGGGAGGGAGAGAGCGTCTGCAAGCGGGGGAGGGGCAGAGAGAGAGGGGGACAGAGGATCCGAAGCAGGCTCTGCGCGGACAGCAGAGAGCCCAATGCAGGGCTCGAACCCACGAACCGTGAGATCATGACCTGAGCTGAAGTCGGACACTTAGTCGACTGAGCCACCCAGGCGCCCCAATGACTTCATGCTATTTAAGCATTTAACACCCTTTCAGCACCACTTTTACTTTATCTTACGTACTTCTACATTTTCCTTTTTCATTCATTTTTTGGTATTTTTAAATTTCCTTTGTGACCTCCTCCTGATCTACGGGTTATTTAGAAGCGTATTAATTAATTTTCAAATACTTAGGGATTCTCCTATTGTCTTTGTTACCAATTTCTGCTTTGATTCCATTGTGATTAGCATATACACACTGTCAACTTTTGATTCTTTTAAATGTGTTGAAGTTCATTTAACCGTCGAGGATATGATCTGTCTTGGTGAATGTTCCATGGGTGCTTAAAGAAAAAAAGTATATTCTGCTGTTGTTGGATGGAGTGTCCTATTTATGTCAGTTAGAGTCTGACTGGTCACTTACGTTATCCATATCTATAACCTTGCTGGCTTTCCAGTAATTCTGTTAGTTGCCAAGAGGGTATTTTAAGGCTTGATTGTTTGGTACACACATATTTATTATTGTTATGTCTTCCTAGTAGATGAATCCTTTTGTCGTTTTTTGATGGCCTTAGTACATTTTATTTTTTTATGTTACTTTATTTTTGAGAGAGAGCGACAGACAGAACACGAGCAGGGGAGGGGCAGAGAGAGAGGGAGACACAGAATCTGAAGCAGGCTCCAGGCTCCGAGCTGTCAGCACAGACCCTGATGCAGGGCTTGAACCCACAGACCATGAGATCATCACCTGAGCTGAAGTCGGACACTTAATGTCCTGAGCCACCCAGGCACCCCAACCTTAGTACATTTTAAAATAATCTGCTCAATAGTCTTAGTGTTCTGCCTTTCCTATTTATTTGACATTTGTTAATCTTAACGTTATGTCAGAAGTGACAATGTTGTATGTGAAAACTTGATAGTATTATGCTCTGTAAGATTCAAAGTGAATTTGGAACCATCTTAAGTATTCTTGATAAATATGGATTTTTTAGATAGATCTCAGTGTTGAGCCCAAGCAGGAATTTGAGTCTATGTGAGGAGAAGATGTTCCGGAATCTTGGGAATATACACAGGAGCTCTATCAGGATCTCCGGTTTATCCAGGAGATGTGTCAGAATCACAGGTACTTCCCCAAGAAGGTGTAGACAGAGTCTCAGCTATAGACCCAAGGAGGTAATCGGAGTTCTGGGAATATGGTCACGATTTTGTATCGGGATCTCTCAGGTTTATGATCAAGATATATCAGAATCTCAGGTATATACCCAAGGAGGCTTAGCAGGATTCTGAGGAGGGGGTGGATTTTGAAAGTATAGTCTAATCATTAATTTACTTAAAAAGTTAAAGCAAGGTGAAAGGAGCATGTGAGCTATTTCTATTTATCAGAAGGGGACGTGAATTTCAAAAAATGGAGACACACTGGCTGTGGCCTTGTAACTCACTTACTCTATGTGTGTCAAAAGGATTGGCTCTGCTGTCCGAGGTGGAACAGCAGGGACTGATCTACCCTCCTGCCCGAGGCAGCCAAAAATCCAGACAGATCATATGAAGCAAGTTTTCAAGGCATTGGAATCAGGCCCTGAATGGCACTGATGTTGTAAGACGCAAACAGCCAAGGTGAGGGGTGTGACTTGAGAGCTGACAGGCTATGATGGGGGAGGAGGAGTACTCCCTTAGTTGAGAAGGTGGAGCTGAGGGTCCAGAGAGACCGAGATGTCTAGAGTCCCCAGGGCAAAGTGCCAGAGGAGAAGGCCGCACAGAAAGAGATCTCTATAGATGTGCTGAGGTGCCGATTGGTGTGTGCAGGGAACAGAAGTACTGGGAAGGAGCCATCCGAGAGGCCAGGGAAGGAGCCATCCGAGAGGATGGGAGGGAACAGCTGGGGCCAGGAATAGTGCCTGATGCTCACATGGGGCCGGGAACAGGCCCGTTTCACCTGCCAGTCTGGAAAACCTCATACTTTGAACGGAATTGGATAGGGTACTCAGAAGGATCTCGCCTCAGTAGTGGGGAAAGGTTATACTAGAATGCATACTGCTGTGGTCCTGCCCAACAAACTTCACAAATAAGATACGAAAGAATCGGGCTTTTTCCAAGTAGCGTGACTGCATCTTAGAATGTAGCTCAAGAATATTTACCGGAATACAAAACTACCCAGCACTGAACTAAGTAAAGTCAAAATACCTGACATCTAATCAAAGATTACTAGACATGCAAAGTAGCAGGAAGGGAGGACCCATAATAAGGGGAAAAAGATCAACGATTCAAAACCTACCGAGAACTGACATAGATATTAGATTTACCAGACAAGCACATTAAAGTAGTTTTTATGACCGTATTTTAGGCACTCAAAAAGTTAAGTAGATACAACACAAGATATAAATTGAACTTCTACACTGAAAACTACAGTATGTGAGATTAAAAATACACCAGGTAGAGGAACCTTGGTGGCTCCATCCGTTAAGCATCCAAGTCTTGGTTTTGGCCCAGGCCATGGTCTCACGGTTCATGACTTCGAGCCCTGCGTTGGGCTCTGCGCTGGCAGTGCGGAGCCTGCTTGGGATTCTCTGTCTCCCTCTCTCTCTCTCTCTCTCTGCCCCTCCCTTGCTCACTCTGTTTCTCTCAAAATAAATCAATAAATTTTAAAAAATACACCAGGTAGATTTAATAGTAGAATCGATATTGCAAAAGAAAAGATTCATGAACTTGAAGGCATAGCAATGAAAAATAAAATGACCCACATAGAGGAAAAAAAGAGTTTTAAAAAATGAAAACCGCATCAGTAATAGGGGAACAACAACAGTGGCGAAACAGCTTACAATGTGTGTAACTGGAAAGGCGTGGGGAACAGAAAAAATATTAAAAAAAACAATGGGGTCAATTCATTGGAATGATTTAACAATCCTAAAAGTTTATGCACCTAATCGCAGAGCTTTAAAATACATGAAGCAAAAACTGACAGAGCTGGAAGGAGAAACAGGCAAGTGTGCAGTTTCAGTGCAGTTTTAGTCAGAGGCCCCTCGTAGAACAAATACAGAGAATATCAGCAAAGATACAGAATATTTGAACAACACCAACTTGACCTAATTGACCCTTATGTATAGAACATTCCACCCGACAACAGCAGAATAGACACTGTTTTCAAGTGCACATAGAAGGTTTACCAAGATACGTCATACTCTGGGTCATAAAACAAGTTTCAATAAGTTTAAGTCCTACACGGTAGACTCTCTGACTATAGTGGAATTAAGTTACAAATCAATAACATGAACATGACTGAAAAGCCAACAAATACTTGGAAACTAAATGGCACACTTCCCAATAACCCATGGGTTGATAAAGAAACTTTAAAAAGACATTAGAAAGTACTTTGGACTGAATGAAAATAAAAGCAACCTATGGGAATTTGTGGGATACGGCTGTGCACTTAAGTGGAAATTTATGGCAGCTAAACACCCATGTTAGAAAAGAAGAAAGGGCTCGAACAATGACTTGAAGAACCTGGACAAAGAAGAGCAAATTAAATCCAATGTGAGCAGGAATAAGGAAATAATAAAGATCGGAGTGGAAATCGACGAACAAAAAAAAACCAAAACACAATAGAGGAGATCAATGAAACACAAAGCTGGTTCTTTGAGAAGATCAATAAAATCGATGAACCTCTAGCCTGGCTGATCCAGGAAAGGAAGAAAAGACACAGATGACCAATATCTGGAACAAGAGAGGCAGCATCACTACAGAGTCTACAGGTATCAGAAGGATAACAAGAGACTATTATAAACGACTATATGCCAGTACATTTGACAACTCAGATGAAAAGGACAAATTACTTCCAAAAACTGAACTCAAGAAGAAATGGATCACCTGACAAGCCATACATCTATTAAATAGATACACCTTGTAGTTAAAAACCCTCCCCCCAAGAAACTCCAGGCTCAGGTGTCTTCACTGGTAGATTCTCCAAATATCTAAGGAATTAATAATACCAATTCTACACAAAAACCTTCCAGAAAATCAAAGAGGGGTGGGAGTACTTTGCAGTACTTTGCTCATTCTACGAGGCCTGCATTATCTGATACCAAAACTAGACCAAGGCATTGCAAGTAAAGAAACCTAAAGCCCAATATCCCTTATAAACACAGACGCAAAAATTCCAACAAAATTGTAGGACCTTAGATTCAATAACATATAAAAAGAATATTATTTGATAGCTAAGTAGTTGCAGCCCAGGAATGCAAGGCTGGCTTCACAGTAAAAAAATATATATGTAATTCACCATTTTAACAGAATGAAAAAGAAAAGCTAATCATTAATAATAAGACAACTGATTTTTTACAAAGGTGCAAAGGCAATTCTGTTGAGAAATCTTATGTTGACACAATCTTTCCAACAAATTGTGCCAGCACCACTGGCTATCCATGTGTCTCAAGTGAACTTTGGTCCATATCTCACGCCATATACAAAAATTAACTCAAAATAGATCATAGACCTAACCGTAATCTAAAACTCTAAAACTTCTAGAATAAATACAAGAGAAAATCTTTGTGACCTTAGGTTGGGCAAAGATTTTATAAATATGACACCAATAGCACAATCCATAAAAGATAAGTTGATAAATTGGACTTCGTCAGAATAAAACTTTTTGTTCCTCAAAAGACAGTTTTAGGAGAATGAAAACACTAAAAACAGACTGCGAAAAAAATCTTTATAGAGCATACACCTATAAAGGACTTGTATCCGGAATGCTGAAAAAGCGAACGACTCTGAAGATTCACCTATGAGAAAATGAACAACCCGGTTTTTGAAATGGGCAAGAGATTTGAACAGGCACTTCACCAAAGAAGGTGTATGGATAGCAGTGTGAAAATGCTCCACATCATTAGTCATCAGGGCAGTGCACACTGAAGCTACAATCCCCATGCTAATGTTCACAGCTCTCCTGGTGCCATTGAACCTACAGTCCCATGCTAACTTTCACAGCTTTCACGGTGGTGGTATGATAGCACAACGTACCCGTTAAAAGGGCTCAGATGAGAAAGACTGTCCATACCAAGTGTCGGCCATGGTGTGGAGGGACTGGGGCTCTCGTACACCGCTGGAGGGACTGTGAAATGACACACACACTTTAGAAAACAGGTTGGCGGTTTTTAAAAAGTTAAACACTTTTTAACCGTATGATCCAGCAATCCCATGACCAGGTATTTAGCCAATGAAAAGAAAGCGTATGTCCATCTGGAGACCGTATGTGAGTTTGACACGGCTGCTTTGTTTGCAGTGGCCAAGACTTGGAAATGGTTCAAATACCCATCAGTGGTAAAGGGATCATCAAACGGTGGCCAGCCATACATTGGAATGTTCCTTTGCAATAAAGAAAAATGAACCATCGGTATGCGTGACAATGTGAATGAATCTCGAAATAATAATGCCGAGTGCAGGAAGCCGGACAAAATGTGCGCATACTATATGATTCTATTTATATAAAGCTCTAGAAAATGCAAACATGTAATATACAGGGACAGAAAGCAGGTCGGTGGGGACGGGAGCGTGGAGGGCAAGAGGGAGAGATTACAGAAGGGCACCAGGAAACTTGGGGGGTGATGGATATGTTCATTACCTTGACTGTGATACTGGTTTCACAGGTGTATACCTATATCAAAACTTATTAAATTATATACTTTAGGTACGCACAGATTATTGTATGCCCGTTGTACTGCACCCACTTAAAATTTTTTTTTCACGTTTATTCATTTTTGAGAGATGGAGAGAGACAGGGCATGCGTGGGGGGGGGGGGGCCAGAGAGAGAGAGGGAGACACAGAATCCGAGGCGGGCTCCAAGCTGTCCGCGCAGAGCCCGACGCGGGGCTCGAACCCACGGACCGCGAGATCATGACCTGGGCTGAAGACAGATGCTGAACTGAGCCACCCAGGCAAATAAAGCCCCCTTAAAAGAAAAAAACACACGCACAACGGAACAGGCAACCAGCTCCTAGTCAGCACGGGCACTGAAGCTTTGATTCGGACGCTTCCTCTGAGCCTCGAGGGGTCCGTGTGAAGGTGCTCGCAGAAGTCACTCCATCTACTGGATGAGGGGACCGTTCTCACTAGCTATGCAGGCATTTAGCAGCATAAGAACTGGGGATGCCGGTAGGCCCTCCGTTTCATTTTGCCTTTAGTGGAAACCTCCAGTCTTTATTGTAAAAACGACTTAGGGGCGCCTGGGTGGCTCAGTCATTTAAGCATCTGACTCTTGATCTCAGCTCAGGCCTCCATCTCCGGGTCACGAGTTCAAGCCCCACGCTGGGCGCGAAGCCTGCTTCAAAAAAATAAATACAATTTAAAAAATAAAAACAAATCCGAACAACGCTGGGTTTTCGTGGGGTTTTTTTCCTCACCTCCCAACTTTACTAAGGACTCTGGCAAAGGACGCTATTCACACGGCGGAGCGTGTGCTCCGCACGGACGAACTGGGATTGACTACTCGCCGGTAATCAGAAACCGGATTATCAGATCCCTAAACTGCTCATAGTTGGGTTGAACGTTAGAGGGTGGTTCCATGGCCCTCGCGAGCAGAAACCCAAGGCTGCCCGTCTGGGCTCACACCCCGGCTCCGCTGGTTCTGTGACCCCCAGCGTGTCCTTGTCACCTGTCTGTACTGCAGGGTCCTTATCAGTAAAGTCAGGGTATTAATAGTGCCCACCTCATGGGGGTGTTTTACGATTGAAATGAGGCCACACGTTCCTCGGCGGGCGATGAGGATTCGAGAAGCGTTACTGTCATCCTCAGCAACGTCGGCATCTGATCGGTGGCGGTGTTGTGCCTGGAATCATGGCCAGCCGTGACCAGGTCCTGGAGGTGACGCACGGAGCTCTGTAAAACCGTGACGACATGATGCGTACAAGAAACGTTTGCTGCCCCACCACGAGTGAGCGGGCCAGGCAGAGGTAAACCCCAGGCCTCTGTGAAAACCCACGTTCCGCAAGAATTACCCCCAACGCGAGACAAGTACCGAGCAGCGCGGAGGGAGAGAGTCTAGAGTCCCAGAGACACAGTCACGGCACGAAGAGAATAAAAGGGAACTTTTCTGCCCGCCCACCCGGTGGATGGCTTACCCGAATATTTAGTAATCTTCCTTCCGCGTTCTACAGCCCCCCACTTCCTTCTGGGAGACCGAGGCCTCCCTCCTACAGCTCTTGATTAAGTCTGTGACGGTGGGCTTCTTTAATTCCCAAGGGAGCTTTCTGTTCCCTGAACATTCCTTTCTGTGGCACGTTCTTCTCTTTCGACGAGGGCGGTGGCTTCTCTTTCCGGGGCTGTGAGAAACGGTTCCCCTGGTTTTGTCATTTTCTTCCTCCTGTACGCTGTTTCCTCCACGTCGACTTTTCTGGATGGGCCGGTCGGCTGGCTGCCGTGTTTCCCGGCAGAGGCCTTCCTCGGAGCAAGCCTGGTGCTTGGGGGTTGTCTGTGTGACCAAGCGAGGAACCAAAAAGCCGGCCGGGGTCCCGGGCCGAGGGTGGGGACGCTCACGTCAGGCCGGGAGGGGGACGGGCCCCGCCGGGGCCTGCTGGTCTCTCCTGGTCTCCCCTGTCGGGCCGCTGCAGTGTGGGGAGGCCGTGCCCTGACACCCTGTGCCCCAGCCCTTCCCCCCACCGACTCTCCAGCCTCCAGGGCTGGAGACATATCCTTTTACACCGTTTGTTTTTTTGTTTTCTGTTTCAATCTTTCTGCCGTGGTTTCAGCCGGGATTGGGACAAGAGTACACTTAATGAGATTAAGCCTTGTATTTTTTTTAATGTTTATTTCTTTATTTTGAGGGGGGAGGGGGAGGAGAAGAGAGCAGGGGGGAGGGGGAGAGAGAGAGAGAGAGAGAGAGAGAGAGAGAGAGAGAGACTCCAAGCAGGCTCTGCACTGTCAGCGCGGAGCCCAACACAGGGCTCGATCCCGTGAACCGTGAGCTCATGACCCGAGCCGAAATCAGGAGCCGGACGCTCAACCGACCGAGCCACCCTGGTGCCCCCAGAATTTACTTTTAATACAAAGCTTGGGGCGCCTGGGCGGCCCGGTCAGTGGAGCGTCCGGCTCCTGATTTCAGCTCGGGTCATGATCCAAGGGTCATGGGATCGAGCCCCATGTGGGGCTCCACGCTGAGAGCGGAGCCTGCTTGAGATTCTCCCTCTCCCGCTGCCCCTCTCCCCCGCTCATATGCTCTCTCTCCCTCTAAAGAATTTTTTAAAAAGGATTCTTAAAAAAATAACCAATTCTGGAAGGCCTGACTCCTGTTTGCTTTTTGAACATGGCGGTCAGGTTTCTCCTCTGTGGCCCCTCAAACTCTCCTCCCACAGTCCTCCTGGGGTCGTGTATTTCGGGGGTGGTTAGTGGTCAACGTGTTTTATCTTCCGCCCCCTCTCCAATGGCTGAGAGCTCCTCAGAGTGTAAAGAGCAGTGTCCTCGTCAGCTGCCTCCCAACTGCCCGTTTCAGGCCACACACAGATGCCGAGAGGCACAACGGCCTCTCGGTGACGGAAGAAATACAGTTCTAACGTCGAATGTCAGTTCTCTAACTCGAACCGAGGAACGCAGAGAGGAAGCGTTTCCTTTTCCTCGTCTCCTTACGCAGAGGGAGGAAACCAGCGAAAGTATTATGTTAGCTATCCCACATTCAGGCTTTTTTCCCCCCTCCTTTTGTCTAACCTGCCATAGAGCAGAACACAGAATGAGAACGAGCAGGCATCCCTCCCTTGGTCAGGCAGAAAACCCTGAAGACGAACTTACTGATTTCGTTATGTTGCGTTAATGACGAAGCTGTAGATGTGGTTCTCACCCTGCAGAGAAGTGGACCCATGTTGATAAAGTCACTCTTCTGAGTGCGGAAGGGCTGCCGACGGACCACGGGCGAGGGGGGCGCTGGGCGCTCAGAGCGTTGCTGGAGAGGCTTTGCCCTCATCGAAAGCTTCTGGCATTTTCCATGCCGGGTAGTTCCCTTAGCCCAGAACCCTGCTCTGCTCTTCCGATGTTGCTTTTCCCTGGGCTTTGAAGAAATGGAGGCACGTCCAGAACTTGTCTGCGCCGGCCAAACTCAATACCATGGCCTTAGTCTGAAACCTGGAGGGAAGTCCAAGGGGAACGGTTGAAAACGAGACCCACCTTCTCATCACCTTCCTGAGATCACCGAACCGGCGTTAACCCCTGGGATGTTGAGGTTGCCTGAAGTAACCTTCGTTCTCCTTGCTCTAGACCTTGAGCAAATTTGGACTTCCAGTGAGGCGTCCCCTCGAAGTGGACTTTTTCTTCAGAACTGGTCTTGCGTGTCTGTCTGAGGTTGGCGGGACGGCCCCGAGCGCTCTGCTTCGGACTGGCGTCGGCTCAGTGCTCTCCAGGGTGTATTTTGGGCAGCGCACTTGAAGGCGGCCCGGTCTGGCCCCCGGGGACGCGATTGTTTGGGGAGGAGCCGCGTGCCCATCGTTTCGCGAACGCTCAGAACAACCGGCCTGGCAGACGTAATTGACGCCGACTAGAGGTACCGAAACCCAGGCTGCAAGAAATGTGGTCGTGTGGTCAGTCCTGAGGGCGGGACTCGCGTCCTCCCCGAGCTGCTGCTAAGGACGGGGGAGGTGAGCCCCGCTAGCCGCCTTGCGACTTCCCCGGGGAGGGGAGGCGGCTTGAGCGGCCCAGCCCGTGTGTCCCTCAGAGACCTCGTGCCCTTGCCATCTTTCTGCCTCCGCCAGGGACACCTGCTGTCCTTACGTCCTGGATTTCCTGGACATCACCTCATCCTCCGGTTACCTGTGCCAGAGAGTAGGTTAAGCCTTGCGTCTGCCCCGCGTCCCTGCTGCCGTGAGCCCCCAGCGTTACAGTTCTGCCTGTCCTTCCGGGCCTCCCTCCCAGGGCCACGGGCACATCTCCTGGGGACGGTCTCAACAGCCTCCTAAGCCCTCTGGATGCTTCTCCTTTAAAGCTTTTTTTTTTTTTGTAAGTTCCTTTACTTATTTTGAGAGAGAGAGAGAGAGAGAGAGAGAGAGCGAGCCAGTGGGGGAAAGGAGCAGACAGAGGGAGAAAGAACCTCAAGCAGGTTTCACACTCAGCACAGGGCTCGATCCCACGGACCTCGAGATCACGACCTGAGCTGAAGCCCAGTCGGATGCTTAACCCCCCGGGCGCCCCTCTTCCTCGCCTTTAAAACCAGGTCCCACCCACCTGCCAGGAAGTCCTAAGGCAAGTGTCGCCAGGCCCCCCTGCTGGCCAGCACCCTGCCCTGAGTCCTGTCGCCTCGAGGCACAGGACCACACCCCTTCCACCGTCACCACTGGCCTCCCCTGCTTCTGCCGCTCATCTCCTGCCACTTCCCGTCGTGCTGCGTCACAGATGGGCACAGGTTTTGCCCCATCAGGGGGGAGGGTTCGTGTCCCCATCCCTCGGATCTGAGCTCGCCTTGTGGCTTGCCCTGGGCCACGCGGCCCGTGGCCTCGAAGTCGCTGCCCTCGCCCTTGGGGTGCCACTGCGCTGAGAAAGGCCCGCCCAGCAGCCGGCACCGACCCCCTCCGGCCATCCGTCCGCGCGTGGTGCGCCACCAGATGGCCCGCTGGCCCGCAGAACTGTGAGCACCGGAAACGCTTGCGCTTCAAGCCACGACGTGGCAGGGTTGTTAGCCAGGCAGTAACGCAGAGCCGACAGGTCTCGAAGTGGGCGGTACCTCCCGTCTCAGCGGCGGCTTTTCAGTGATGCTTTAGGTCACCGTGCACACCCTGGAGACGCCCCTTACCCTCTCCCTGTCATGCTTTCTCGCCACCCTTCAGGACGCGGCTTGGGCGTCCCCGCCTTCAGGGAGCCTTTCTGGACCCTCCAGATTCCCCACATTACAGCCTCGACAATCCTGTTCGTATCTCCCCACCTGCTAGCCGGGCGAGGTACTTACTCTCTGGATTGCTGCGTTTCTCCTCTGGAAACGGTACCCATACTGCCTGCCCAGCCCCGGGTACTGGGAAAATTCAAACGACGCATGTGACTGTTACCGGGGCTCAACCCGTGTGTTACCGTCTCCTTCTCTACGGTGTTCCCGGCCCCGCACCCTCTGCCCTGGGGCCGCAGGTCCCTCCAGGGCTAAGATCGCCTCTTCCAGTGCCCTCTCCAGGGTTAAGCCAGTTTCTAGCTCAGGGGTGCCCATGTGTTTCCTGAAATTCATAAAACGTGGTCTTTCAACCCCAAGGTGACCATCGCTTTCACTCAGAAAATGAAGGCCCGGCCGTACAAAGTTTGCTGTCGCGTGTCTGATGTCATCCGGCCACGACCAGTCAGACCCTCCCCTGCTCCCGATGTCACCATTCCCTTTTGTCCCTGGCGCGGCCCTGGGTCCCCTGTTGCTTCTCTGCCGTCCGGTGGGTCAGCGTTCCGGCGTTACCCTCGTCGCCAGGCTTCTGTGTGCGTCGGGGCAAAGCTTTTGCCTGGTAAAACGTGAACCTCATCTCCGTTGACTGTTGGTTCTTGCGACAAGCTTTTCAGCTCAGATTTCACTGCAACAGGCACACGGTGTGTCCAAAGCGACAGCTGGCCTGTAACGATTGTAGTATCCCCACCGACAAAGGCAAGATGAGATGTGAAAATGAGAATGCCCGTTCCAGGAAAATGGGAAGGTTTGCTGGGTTTGAAGTGAAGAGAAATGCTGCCGTGTCGCGTGAACTTTGTGGAAACCTGGCAGGAGTTTTCTTGGAAGTGTTAGGGAACATTCTTCTTGCGCCTCGAAAGATAGACGTTAGGGGTTCACTGCCACTCTGCCACATTGGGCTCCTCACGCATTTTCATGGGCCAAATTCTTGCGATTACAAAATGCCGATGCCTGAGGCGTCGCCGGGGAAGATCTTAGATGTTCCCAGATAAAGCTGTGCACTGTGCAAACCAGTCATAATTATCCCGTTTTTGGTCGCATTCATTGAAACGGGCCAGCCCCTGCCTTCTTAACCACTGCTACACCCTGGTGCTCTCCTCCTCCGTTTCAGATGTATTTCCCGAGGCATTTTCTTTCCTGACTTTGGGAGCGCCCTCGCTGATCATTATGCAGACGGCAATGATTACTCAATTTCTCTGAACTTCTGGTGCCAGGTGAAGGTCCCAGAGGCTTTTTAGCTTTTCTTTGTTTATTTTGAAATGTGATTTGAAGTCCTAGCCCAACAAATTGAGCTACGAGGCTCTACATAGTAAATATCTAAAAGGTGTACAGAAAAGTATAAAGAATCTGACAAGGTAGTGAATTACAGTGGGTGGAAAATGGGAAAATTATCTGATGGCTCTCTTGTCTGCCGTGCAAATGGTACTCCTTTGACAAAAGTTCCACCCTTAACCTTTCTACCATTCTGAAGTCTTATCAGACCTAATTTAGCAAAAGGAAATGTAAATGGGTTCCTATAAGGTGACATCGGTAAGCACATGAAGTGATAATTCGAGGGGGGTTTTACAGTGTAACAAATTCAGGTGGATTACAGAAAGATAAGTCGTAGCAAAGTAAAAGTCCAATGTTTGTAACTATTTATTTGGACGCTTTTTGTGTCGAGTACAAGTTCCGAGTGGGGAAAATTCATCTGTTCTTTGTCTCGAGTATCTAATCCCCTCGCATATAAAAATGTTTTGAATTCTAACCATTTTATATTCATATTTCAACTCTGACAGCCAAACGAGGAAAATCAGGGATGAACAACTTTATCCCGTTTGGGGGACTTTTGTAAGTGATTTACACACACATCAACTTTAATAACATTTTTTACTTTTTTTCTAACTTCATTCTTCATGTAGGTTTGCAGTGCAGGTGCGTTCATCTTTGTGCGCAAACGTTTAATAAATTAGCTTTCATATACGTAATCTAAGACTCTGAGTACAAAAAAGTGAGTCACAGTTAAATTAGTATATCCAGCCTTGTAAGTTTGGAAGTAAATTTTATGGTTGCAAAAATTAATGGTAGCAAAGAAGATCTAGGAAAATGCAAGTTTGTTTTTTCAGTGTTATTTCAGCCTCAACTAGAGGGACAGCAAAATCTTTTAAAGTACTTATTTTGGGGCGGCGGGGGGAAGGGCAGCTAGCCCTTGTACAAAAATAACTTTCTAAACTTGAACCATAAGATAATGAATGCTTAAAAATAAAAAGTAGACGTAAGCAAATAGCTTTTAATTGTCAGATGTATCAGATGGGGACGAACTGTGTTTTTTTGTATTTAAACGGAATGCCATCACGTTGTTACAGTTGCATTCCCGAAAATAAACATGTGGCTGATCTTGAAAGAATTAAAATTAAAAATTAAAAATGTGTTGACAGTTGGGGCAATATCGAGCTATTATTTAATACTTAATTTCGGAAAATATTTACGAAGGGCCTCGAAGGTCCAAGAAACTCCATTACTAACGTAGCGGCACAGAGAAAGGTCGTACACAGTCACAGCCCCAGGAGCCAACGAGGACCTGATCCCTCCTGGGTCTTTGATTTCCAGTCATTTGACGAAACGAAACTTCTTCACTGTCTCTTCGAAGCGCCTGATTTATGCCAGCACAGAATATCTCCCACATTCTCTGTCGCTTCTAAGGTGGAGAGTCAGACTGACCACCTGTCTGTTCATGTCTTTACCCCACATTCTGCGCCCGGGTCTCTCCTCCTGGGGAAGTTGCTGGCGGGCCGCAGCTCAGCTCCCTACATCCCTGTGTGAGGCACGCTCTTTCCTGCCGATCTGGGACTTTGTTTTTTACTGTGAGGCTGAGATTTCTTTTCCTTTTGTATGCTTTTTCTTTTTTTTTAAATGTTTATTTTTCAGACACACACACACACACACACACACACACACAGAGGGAGAACGAGAGAGAAGGAGAGTGCTTGTGAGCAGGGGAGAGGCAGAAAGAAAGAAAGACAGGATCCGAAGCAGTCTCTGTGCTGACAGCAGAGAACTGGGTACGGGGCTCGAACTCACGAACCGTGAGATCATAACCTGAGCCAAAGTCAGACCCTTAACTGACCGAGCCACCCCGGTGCCCCAAGTTTTTGTTTTTGTAAGTTTATTTATTTTGAGAGAGAGAAAGCATGAACAGGGGAGGGGCAGAGAGAGAGGGGGAAAGAAAATCCCAAGCAGGCTCTGCACTGTCAGCACAGAGCCCCACGCGGGGCTCGAACTCCCAAACGATGAGATCACGACGTGGGCCGAAACCAAGAGTCAGACGCTCAACCGCCTGAGCCACCCAGGTGCCCCTGTGCTTTGCTTTTAAGCCCCTGGGATGATGATACTTCACCGTGCAAATTTCTGGTCAGTGTCCCAACGCAGAATCACCCTGACTTCTGTTCTAGATTCCCTTGCGTCGTGTTGTCTTTGGACACACCGGCTCTGCCATTTTGCCATCTGGGTGACGGCCGGCCACACGTGCTGACGCAGAGCGGGCCGCGTCCTCACGGGCTGTCGCCCAGTTCCTGGTGGTGTCACTGCGCCTGCTGTGCCAGGCTTGGCTGAGCGTCAGAAATACAAACCCCGCACCTCCTGCTAGATCGTGCGAGAAGCGTGGATACAAAGTTAGCAAAATCCATTCTCTACCCTCAAGACGCACGTCAAACGTTCTCACGCCCCGTGGAATTAGGGTCCCATCAGAACCGAGCCGCGGGGCTGCCGGGACCCGGAGTTGCCTGGGCTGGACCCTCCTCGGCTTCAGAGTAAGAGCTCATCATGCCATTTGTGACTCATTTTAGCCTCGTCTTTAAAAAAACAAACAAACAACAACATGCCGTGTGAGAGCTGTTGATGTGCCGAATGCTTACAGGTTATCAGTTAATGTGACAGTCCCTCCAGTGTTTCAGCGGCCCTCGGCACAAAACACTCATCGCATCTGCTTCCCTTTCTGTCCCCCTCCCTCCCTCCCTCCCTTCTTTCCATTCTTACCATTTCTTTTAATGTTCTGTCCCTTTTGTATACTCTGCCCAAAGGAATACTCCGATTGGCAAATGCGCTCCTGAGACCGGAAAGTTGAATTTTAGCCGTTCACGTTGGCGTTTCCGACATACAAGGCGCAGCTCTAACATTTAAACGGGGCGGCAAAGAACCGATGCCTTTAGAGCCCCGCGGGCCCCGGGGACAGGGAAGGAGGGCCAGGACGGCCGGGCACATGCATCTTGGTGGGAGCCGGGCTTGGAGCCCCGCTGCCCTTTCCACGGCCTCCGCGGAAGCCTCTCTGCGCTAGGAAACCCAAGCCCCACTGGGGTTGTGCTGGCACTCTCTGATTTTTCTCCAGTCGTTTCTGCCTTGCCTCGTCGGCCACACTGGGAGCTGCGGAGAAAACGGATCGTTTGTTGCGCCCGCCTGCCCCTCCTAAGGCACTTAGGGCAGAGGATACGCTAACTGGCACCTGGTTTGCTCTCCGAGGAACTGGGCAGTGGCTGTGCTATGTGGGCTTTAGAGCCAGACTTCCCGTGATATTTCTGCTTCTTGAGCAGAAGCCACAGTGATGGGGGCCGGGGGCGGCGGGGAGGCCTTGGAGCCTGGAGCCGCCAGGCAGGTGGGCTGCGCTCTCTACCTGGGGACGCCTTCAAAGGAGCCGAGCCTCATCTGCTCGAGCCGGAAGCCAGAAAGGGCGGGTGGTGATTTGTGCAAACGCCAGTCCCCTGGCCAGAGTTCAGGACGGTATTGCCTCACTTGCTGGAGGGATTTTATCTCGTTAGCTCTTCATTAGCAGTGAGACGGACGTTTCCCTAAATAAACCTCAGGTATGCTTTAAAAGCAACTGAAAAGGAAAGTGATAAGGTCCCACAGTATTCAAACTCCCCGAGTGTAATGACAAGGAAACTAACACGATCTTACAGTTCGCGATCGATTCTTCCAGTTTCGACGCTCCTGCCAGGAAAGACAGAATACTTGCAGGGAAAGAAAAAAAAAAAAAAAGGCTGCTGTCCACCTGCATTGTCCCCTGTAGTACCGGGAATATGAAGGGCTCGAGGAGGGGGGTGGTCACAGCCCCACTGACAGCACAGCCTCTGCCCAGCCCATACTTATTAGGCTGGACTTCATGGTTAAACCTTCAAGTGAGGGACTGTAGTTTTTCATGGTGAAGAACATCGTAAGTAATGCTTACCCCACCGTCTTGCTTGCCATTTGAAGAAATCTTCCTCCAGATATAAATGCGGAACGAAATACGGTAGAAAAACCGCACAGACTCACAGCCCCATCCACACTCCTAGATTACAGAGAAGGAAGGTCCCTTCCTTTTAAAGCTCGTGAAAGGCTAACGATTCTCTCTGATTTTCCCCGTGTGTGACTGTCACCATCATGGTTGCTTGTCAGAACTCCAAGGGTGAGATGTGACTTTCACGGAAGTGTTTCACGGGAGCGAGTACCGTGGGTTGTGGGTTCGCTGGGGAACGGCATCCTCACCTCGGCGGAGAGCCCTGGCCGTTGCTGGCATGCACCTGCTTGGGTCCCCTCCGTGTCAGGAGCCGTGGGCTTCGCTGTGACCGCTTCAGCTGGGAAAGCAGTTCCAGAAGCCAAGCGTCGCCTGGTCCGTCTCATTGAGGACGCCTGACCGCCAGGCCCGGGGGTGGTCGTGGGGCGGGATCTCAGGGGGACGGAGGTGGGGAGGGCAGTTGGGGCAGGTGGACTCGGACGAAGGTGCAGAAATGAAGCGGTGCGGGGAAGGCGTGGACCAGGTGGCGGCCCGGTGCCGCGGGTCACAGTGGGGACAGGGAGACGGTGAAGAGGAGAGATCAGGAAGGAGACGCATCATGAGATCACAAGTGCTGTGTCGAGGAGGCGGACTTCAGTCCGGAGGTCACAGGAAGTGGCTTTGGGCGTTTGAGCAGGAGTGTGAAACCAACTGACATGGGACGTGGCACTGCTTTGACTCTGTGGCCGTGATCGTTTGCCAGGGAGGCCGAACGAGGCATCACAGACTGGGTGGCTTAAGGAGGCATTTCTTTCTCACCGTGCTGGAGCCTGGAAGTCCGAGAACAGGGTGTTGGCGGCTCTGGCTTCTCCGGAGGCCTCTCCCCCGGGCTTGTAGGCGGCTGCCTTCCCTCTGCGCACAGACGCCCCGGGTGTCTCATGTGTGTCCAAGTGTCCTCTTCTTAGAAGGACGCCAATCGGATTGGATTCGGGCCCCCTTTCAAGACCTCCGTTTGACATAAACACCTCTTTAAGACCCTGCCTCCAAATATAGCCATGTCCTGAGGTCCCGGGGGTTAGGATTCCAACATATGAATTCTGGTGGGGGTACAGTTCAGCTCATAACCAGACCCACCCACCTGGAGCGTGTTCTGTTGGTTTTTTGCCAGCTGAAACAGTCTGGCTTTGTCAGGGACGCGCCTGTTTGGGTTTTTTTAGTTGTACGATGTATCCGTAAGTGCACAATCACTTTTTAGGAAAACCTGCATGAATCAGCCCATGGGTACCAGGAGAACATGCTGACGGCGTGTCCCCCCCCACCCCAGTCGCCCTGCACCCCTCGGCTGAGCCACCTCGACCTGCTCGCTCCCGGAAGGCTTCCATCATGGAGCCTTTGCACTTGCCATTTGTTTGCTGGAACATTCTTCCCCGAGACCTCTGCACACCTCCCCCTCTCAGACCCTGTTATCCCCAAATCTGCAAGGCAGCGTCCCGTGTAAGGCAGCATCCGTTCCCCACCCGATGAGCCGTCGGACCAGGATCGGACAGTCCACCTGTGTATTTGTTTATTTGTTAACTGTCGGTGTCCCCACCAAACGCGGTGTTCAGGAAAGCGGGGACTCTGTCCGCTGCTGTTTCCGTCCAGCTCGGATATAGTAGATTGCGCTGAGCACAGCGTGTAGACTCAGTAGCAAGTGAGTGATTCTACCAGGATCGGCTCTGTGTCCTTACACATTTTGTGTTTAAAGATTTTCATTTCCTTAGCGTGCTTATCTAAAGGCATGCTGAGAAAAGGTGGTTAGCGACGTCCCTCCTTAGGTTATAAGTTCAGGTATGATGCTTTCGTCGGAGGAAAACCAGTGTTCTTCTATATCCATGGTTCACGAGCTACTTCTCTGTCTTCCCAGGTTGCGTTTCCAGAACCATCTAAGCAACATGGTAGACACAGAAAGCCCGATTTGCCCCCTGTCCCCCCTCGAGGCTGATGATCTGGAGAGCCCATTATCCGAAGAATTCCTGCAAGAAATGGGAAACATCCAAGAGATTTCTCAATCCATTGGGGAGGACAGTTCCGGAAGCTTCAGCTTTACAGAATACCAGTATTTAGGAAGTGGCCCGGGATCAGATGGATCTGTTATTACAGGTGAGTGTGCTGTATCCTTAAAAGCTTTATTTAGGGGCGCCTGGGTGGCGCGGTCAGTTAAGCGTCCGACTTCAGCCAGGTCACGATCTCGCGGTCCGTGAGTTCGAGCCCCACGTCAGGCTCTGGGCTGATGGCTCGGAGCCTGGAGCCTGTTTCCGATTCTGTGTCTCCCTCTCTCTCTGCCCCTCCCCCGTTCATGCTCTGTCTCTCTCTGTCCCAAAAATAAATAAAAAACATTGAAAAAAAAATTTTTTTTTTAAAAAAAGCTTTATTTAGAAATGTTTTGGTTTCGTGTTTTGGTTTTGGTTTTTTGTGTTTTTTCTTTTTTTTTTTTCTTTTTTCCTGCCGAGAAAATTGTTCTCTCTAGCTGGAAAAGAGGTCACATCTCTGTGCAGCAAACTCTTTAGACATGATAAAGCATAGCCCATTCCCCTGGGCCTGCTGTGCCGTGTGTCTCACAGTACACTTCTTTGAAAAGCCATACATGCATCAAATAATACTTGAAACTCAGCTAAGGCAGTCAGCCACATTTCTAAAAAAAAAATCTGACTTCTTATTTCTTTAAAGCAGAAGCTCCTATTCTAATAAAAATGATGGTTTTTTAAAATCTGGAGATGTATACGAGCCATCTCCCTAAATTCTACATTGCATTACGAACTACATCGAGTGCCAGCAAGGCAGAAACAAAGAAATGAAACACGGGGGCCACTCGGGTAACCTCTGGGATCACTGGGAAGGAACAGACGTAAAACGGTTCATCCTTCCAGACGGCACTTAAGCGAGCCCGGGGTAACGTGGCGTAAGCCGTGCCCTTGATTCGAAAAGGCTCCGTCTGGGGTACACCTGACTCCACACGCTTCCCGGCAGAAGTGGGTCTCCGGTCGGGACTGACCGGGCTGGACCGGGGTCGGCCCAGCTGGCGGTTGGCAACAGGGGTACGTGTGGTCGTCGGCTCTGAGCGTGGAATACCCGGGCCCTTCGGGGAACCGAGGGAGAATGTTCTCCACGGCAGCGTCCACGAAAGGTCTCTGCGTTCTTTCCCCTCCGTGGCCCCCATATGAGTCCTGAACCCGGAGCACGTTTCTCCCTACTGCCTTCTCACTCATTCTTGCTCCAGGAAGATGGTTTTCGTGACGATTGCACTGACTTTAGTGACGGTGGGAAGGGAGGGTTCGTGCTGTGCTGAACAGCGTGCGCTGATAAAACCTGTGCAGACAGTAGTGCAAAGTGGATGCACTCTAAACCCAGCAGGCCCACCGGGGACAGACATTGTTCAAAGGGAGATGTGAATGGGGCGCCCGGGTGGCTCAGTCGCTTAAGCGCCCGACTGAAGGTCATGATCTCACGGTCTGTGGGTTCGCCCTCCGTGTCGGACTCTGTGCCGACAGCTCGGAGCCCGGCACCTGCTTCGGATTCTGTGTCTCCCTCGCTCTCTGCCCCTCCCCCGCTCGCACTCTGTCTTTGTCTCTCTCTCTCTCTCTCAAAAAAAATAAACATTAAAAAAGAATTAAAAAGAAATAAATAGAAGGAGACGTGAATGGGGGTGTGCCCGGCAACCATGGTTCATGGTACGTGCGATGCGACGGTGCCTGTGATGGGGACGAACAGGAAACAAGGAAAGCAGAGAAATCGTGCGCGTTCCCTGCAGCGGAACGCTCTGTGGTCACTTCAAGGAACGAATTCGCTCCGCTTGTGTCAACATGAATCCGTGTAAAAAGTGGCACGGAGTGAAAATATGCTGAAGGGTATCTTCAGCAGGATTCAATTCCCGTAAAACCTCCAGCACCAGAGAGTGCCGCGTGGGGTAGGTGGGTTCGGACGCGCACCTCGTAAAGCTGGCTCCAGCTTTACTGTGTCGATCACCCACCGAGAGAAGAGAGGGGGGCGGGGGCGGAGGGAGGGGTCTCCGGCCGAGAAAGAGACGGGGGGGGGGGGGGGGGGAGCTCCGTGGGGAATTCAGCCCTCGCAGGTGGTACTTTCAACAGAGACGTGAAGCCGTGTGAGAAAGCGTCACAGTTTGGAGATCTGGGCGGTGGGTGTTATACTCTATATTTTCCTATATGTTTGAAGTACTTTAAAGGAAAATAAAAGCAGGGGAAGGAGCATTCCTGGCAGGAGGAAAAAAAGGCAGCTTGTGCAGAGGCTCGCGTAATCCTTGTGAAAACGCCGGATTGTTGCCGCTTTGCAAGTGGAAACGAGCCCGTGGGAATTAGGTAACGTGGCCCGGTCACACAGCTGGAAAGAGGCCGCGCCGAGACTTGACCCCGTGCTCCCCAGCCACGTTGATCGTACGAACATCCCTTTGGACGCCCCGCTCTCGACCTCGTAACTCAGGGATTGTGCGATCCCTGGGACACCCTGTGAAGATGATGCGTTAAAGGGCTCTGCGGCCTTCGTGACCGAGCAGCCTCTGTGGTGACCCCAACAGACCTTTATAAACGGTTCAAGTCTTGGCTGCTTTTCCCATGACGTGCTCCAGAGGGAGTGTCCCGGGTGACGGCCGCTTCCAGAAACAGGGAGGGAGGGAGCAAGGAAGAGCCTCTGTGTTGTAGGCCCACCTTGCCGAGTCTTGTGGCCAGCCCGTGCCGGGGTCAGGGACGGTGACAGCCCAGCTACCCCGCACCGGTTAGCCACCGCATGGGCCTTATCTCCCTGAATCCCAAGAGCCGTGTTTGAGTTCGTCGTTGTGTTTATTGAAGGGAAGAGGAAAGGAGGCAGACCCCGGGACTTTGGGACGTGCTGGAGGTTCCAAGCCCAGAGTAGGAGAAAACCTGGGCTCAACACCCAGCTCTCCACCCCTCAAATGGGTCCTTTCTTCTCCACATCGTAGACACACCGCACGCCAGGGTGTTTTTGTGCACTATTTGTGGTTACGTTGACTGTCAGAAATCGGTTTTCTTCCGGATTCGAGATTTATCTGTGTCAATTTGTCTCTTTTCTTAAAGGAAGTGGTTTCTTCCCCCTTCTTTGGAAAACACACAGTCCCTCTTATAATGAAAGGATTCGAGGATACGCCTTCCTTCAGGCCAGACACAGTCTCGAGGTCCTTCTGAAATAAGGAACTTGCGTGAGCGGGGCGGACGTGTCATGGTAAAGCCCCCGGAAAGTTCTGTTCTAGCCGTGGACACGAAGAGTGTTCAGACACCCTCCCACTTTCTCCGGGAAGGCAGAGGCCGCACAGCGGCCGCTCGGCCTGGGCTTTCTCTTCCCAAGTCCTCACCCTCCACCAGAAGGAATCTGAAGTCACATTCTTCCAGTTTAGGGCAAGGTAGCTTTTCTAAAACTAACGTCTCTCGGGTCATTGTCAGGAGCTACACGCCGTCTGAAAGCTGGGACACAGGTAAGACCTGGAAACGTCACGCCAACTAGCCCCGTGGTCCATACGCTTCGTGGGAAGCCACGTTTGACCCAGCTCCACGGGCTGCCACGCACGTCCCGTCTAAAGAAAGTAAAGGGCAAGGGTTTGGGGGGAGAGAGTTCCACGCTGGCCTTCGACCAATTCCAAGGAACTTCGTGACCAAAACAGGAGGGGGGACTTAGCAAAAGTGAGCACACCGAGGTGTGCTGGGCACACGCCCCTGCCTCTGCACCGCCAGCCTTCCCCGCGGTGGGCGTGTGGTCCGCCACCCGTAACCCCTCCGGCCCCTGACTGTTGATCCTTTTGGTCATTTGGAATCACCTCATACTTCTTACTGGTTTCCCCGTGCTCGTGTGACTGGCTAATTTGAGAGATAAGATTATCCCTCATTTGTAAATTAGATCTTCCACCCCTTGGGTGATGGTGCGAAATTACGCAAACCGCTCCCGTGGAAGGGCCATCTATAAAGTGTATTCACTTCACGTGTTACACCCAGGAGACCAGATGGGCGAGGCGGCTGGTGCAGCCTGATCTATCCTTCTCCCCTCGATTTTTCTTAGCGACTGGACTGGCGTTCCATAAACTGCACATATTTAAAGTGTACCACTTGATGTGTATATGTAGACACACACGTTTAAAAAGTTTTTGTAATGTTTTATTTTTGAGAGACAGAGCCAGAGCCCGAGCAGGGGAGGGGCAGAGAGAGAGGGAGACACAGAATCCGAAGCAGGCTCCGGGCTCCGAGCTGTCAGCACAGAGCCCGACACGGGGCTCGAACTCATGAACTGCGAGATCGTGACCCGAGCCAAAGTCGGACGCTCAACTGACTGAGCCACGCAGGCGCCCCCCCCCCCACACACACATTTTAAGTGTGAAGCCGTCACCACAATCAAAATAGTGACCCAATCCATCAACCCCAAATTTGCTTGTGCCCTTTTATAAACCCTCTTCTCCACCCTCGGTTTCCTTCCCCTCCCCTGAGCAACCCCTGGTCTTCCTGTCATTGTATATCTGTTTGTGTCTCCTAGAATTTGACATAAAAAGAATAATACAGGGACACCTGAGTGGCTCAGTCAGTGAAGCATCCGCCTCGTGATTTCAGCTCAGGTCACGATCTCACAGTTGGTGGGATCGAGCCCCATGTCGGGGCTGTGCTGACAGCACGGGGCCTGCTTGGGATTCTCTCTCTCTCTCTCTCTCTCTCTCTCTCTCTGCCCCTCCCCTGCTCTCTCTGTCTCTCTCAAAATAAATAAACTGAAAAAAACCAAGAAGAATACAGTATGTTCTCTTTTCAGTCTGACTTCTTTCACTCAGCAGAATTATCTGGAGCTTCTTCTGCACCAGTTCAGTCCTTCTGTCTGTTGTGTGGCTCTGCTCCTGTTTGCTTCTCCGTGCACCTGCTGATGAACATTGGAGTCGCTTCTAGGTATTGGCTGCCAGAGATCAAGCCGTGTACCAGTCTCTGTGTGGACATGTGCCTTCACTTCTCCCGGGTAGACACCTGGGAGCAAGTGGCTGGGACATAAGGTGGATGTTTGTGTAGCTTTTAAGAAACTGCCAAAATCGGGGCACTGGCGTGGCTCAGTCTGTTAAGCGTCCGACTTCGGCTCAGGTCGCGGTCTCGCGGCGTGTGGGTTCAAGCCCCACGTCAGGCTCTGTGCTGATGGCTGGGAGCCCGGAGCCTGCCTCGGATTCTGTGTCTCCCTCTCTCTCTGTCCCCCCCACTGCTCACACTCTGTCTCTCTCTGTCTCTCAAAAATAAATAAATGTTTAAAAAAAAAATTTTTTTTAATGAAAAAAAAAAAAAGGAAGGAAACTGCCAAAATCTTTTCCAGAACGTGGTACCATTTCAGGCTCCCACCAGCGCGTGTGAGAGCTCCAGCCCCAGCACGCCGTCACCAACTGTAGTTGTGGTCAGTCTTCTGGGTTTTTCCCATTCCAACGGGCGTGTAGCGGTGTGTGATGCCGAGAATCTTTTGCCAGGTATCTTCTTTTTAAAAAAGTTTTACTGAAGCGTAGCGGATGTACAATGTTCGTTTCAGGTGCACAACACAGTGAATTTTCCATACGATAATCTGTGCGTTACAGAGCGCTCACCACGGCAAGTGTAGTCACCATCCGCCGCCACGCAGCGTTATCGTGATAGTATCGGCCATGTTTCCTGTGCCGTACTTTCCGTCCCCACGGCTCGTTTACCAAGTCTGTACCTCTTCTATGTACACGTCTTCTTCGGTGACATTTCTGTTCAGATCTTTTGCCCGTTTTAAACCGAGTGGTGTCCTTGCTCTTGGCTGCCGAGAGCTATTCCTCTATTCTGGATGCAAGTATCTTCATCAGATATGTGACGTATAAATATTTTCTCCTCGTCCGTGGCTTGTCTTTTCTTTCTCCTAACAGTGTTTTTCAAAACCCAGAAGTCCTTGATTTAGAGGAAATGCAATTCATCAGTGCTTTTTTCTTGCATGGATCATGCCTTCTGCGTCATGTTTGAGAAATATTTGCCTGGCCCGAAGCCACTTTCTTCTACAAGTTTTCTGTTTTTTAGGTTTTACATTGATGTACCGGATCTGTTGAGTTAATCTTCATACGTAGATCAAAACTCACTGCTTCTCTCTCTCTCTCTCTCTCTCTCTCTCTCTTTTGCATTTGTAAAGTTCTAGCACACTTTGTCAGAAAGACTGCTGTCTCCACTAAATGGCCTTCGTATCTTTGTCAAAAAGCAATTGACCTTACCTGCCCGGGTCTATTTCCGGACCCTCTGTTCAGTTTCACGGATCTGTTGTCTCATTTGATACCAATGCCACTAATTCCTGGCCACTGTAGTTTTCAAATAAGGCCTGGAGTCAAGTAGCGTTAAGTTCTCCAAATTTTTTCTTCTTTGCTAAAGGTGCCTTGGGTATTCTGTTAATTCCAGAATCAGTTTTTCAATGTCTACCCAACAAGCCTGCTAAGATTTTGATTGGGATCTCCTTGAACCAAAAGGTCCGTGTGGGGAGAACTGACATCATAACAACACGAAGCCTTTGGAGCCACGGACTTACTGCCTCCATTAGATTCATTCTTCGTTGTTTTCTAGTTTTTAGTGCACAGGTCTTTCACAGTGTTTGTCAGATTTATTGCTAAGTGTTTCATATTTTATAAGGTCTTAGGATTTTATGCACAGATGGTTATATCATCTGTACATAAAGAGTTGTACTTCTTCCTTTTTTTTTTTTAATGGGCTTCATGCCCAGTGTAGAGCCCAGTGTGAGGCTCAGACTCATGACCCTGAGATCAAGTTCTGAGCTGAAATCAAGAGTTGGACACAACCGACTGAGGCACTCAGGCACCCCACTTCTCCTTTTTTTTTAAAAATTTTTTTTTTTAACGTTTATTTATTTTTGGGACAGAGAGAGACAGAGCATGAATGGGGGAGGGGCAGAGAGAGAGGGAGACACAGAATCGGAAACAGGCTCCAGGCTCTGAGCCATCAGCCCAGAGCCTGACGCGGGGCTCGAACTCACGGAGTGCGAGATCGTGACCTGGCTGAAGTCGGACGCTTAACCGACTGCGCCACCCAGGCGCCCCTCTCCTTTTTTAAGCTAGATGCCTTTATTTCATTTTCTTGCCTTATTACACTGGTTAGAACCCCCAGTACAATGTTGAATTAAGTGGGGGGACACCCCTGCCTTGTTCCTGATCTCAGTCTCTCATCACTAAGTATGATGATGACCATCATTTTTCATAGATGCCCTTTCTTAGATCGAGGAAATTCCCCTTCTCATCCAAGTTTTCTGTGAATTTTTATCAGAAATTGAAGTTAGATTTTGGCAAATGTTTTCCCTGCATCCGGTAAGATGATCAAATGACTTCTCTTTATGATTGATTGATAGGGCGAATTATACTGTTTGATTTTCAAAGGTTAAGTCACCTTCACATTACCACAATAAATCCTACTTGGTCATCACATATTGTCCTCTTTACATAGTATTGGACTTCTTAAGTTTTTGTTAAGAATTTTTGCACCCGTGTTCATGAAGGATATTGGTTCTAGTTTTTTTTGCAAAATCTTTATCTGGTTTTGGTATCAGATTAATGCTGGCCTCATAGAATGAGTTGGGAAGTCCGCCCTATTCTCCGTTTTCTATATATCCCTGTACAATTGGTACTCTTTCTTCTTAAATGCTTGGTAGATATCCCACATGAAGCAAAATTTTTTGGTCATATTTCTGTGTTTCATTCTGGATAGTTTCTTTACTGGGTCTTCAAGTTCACTAATCTCTTCTTCTACAGTGTCTAATCTGGCCCTGATCCTATCCAGTGTATTTTTCCCTTCAGTTCGTGTAGACTTATTGGCATGACCAGTCTCTACCTAACACATCCAGTCTTTCATTCAGCTCCTTAAACACTTAGGATACACTCATAAATTTCTATCATCTTTGTTACTTTGGGGTCAGTTTAAGTTCATTGATTTTTCTCCTCATCGTGGGTCATATCTTTCTGCTTCTTTACGTATTCTTAATTTTGTTTAATGTTTATATATTTTTGAGAAAGAGACAGAGGGCATGAGCAGGGGAGGGGCAAAGAGCAAGGGGGACAGAGGATCTGAGGCAAGCTCTGAGCTGTCAGCACAGAGCCCAGCGCGGGGCTCGAACTCACGGACCACGAGATCATGACCTGAGCCGAAGTCGGACGCTTAACCGACTGAGCCACCCAGGTGCCCCATGTATTTTTTAATTTTTTAATTGGATGCCATACATTGTGAACTTAGTTCACGATGGATATTTTTGTATCCCCGTAAATATTTCTGAGTTTTGTTCTGGGATGCAGTTACCTTACTTGGAAAAGGTTTGACCTTTCATGTCTTGTGTTAGATGGAACCATAACAGTGTGGAGTCTGCAGGTAACTGTGCTGCGATACTGAGCCCAAACCCTTTTGAGTACTTTACCTGATGGCCTGCGAATTCTGACACTTGCGTCGTGAATGGTGGTCACGGAACTCTATGCAGCCTTATCAGAGTCCTGGATGCCGTCTCCTCTGTCATTTCAGGTCGCCGCTGGAGCGTCTTTTCCTTTTGGTTCTCTTAGCTGGGGGAACAAAGAGATACGTGCACATGCTAACCCGTGTGTACACGCACGTCTATAAATATTTCTGTACGTAACCATCTGGATCTCTGTCAAGCAGGAGCTCATACTGATGCCGGCAGCTCTAAGCCACCGCCACGGGGGTCGGTCTCACGCCTCCCAGCTGATCTACAAGGGCACGCTCCAGCAGTGAGAGTCCTGGTGCCCACCATCCCTGCAGTTCATTGTCCATCTCTGTCTAGACGATGGCGGCACCAGGGTGGCGGGCCGTAACCCTGTGGGGGCCACTTTATCCGCCGATGCGCCTTGCTTGCACACAGCTCCTTTGCCTTCCGTCCCAGAGACGCCACTGGTTTCCAGGGTTCCTAGGTCATGTCTTCTCCACGCCTCCTTCAGGGAGGCCCTTTCGTACACATGTAACACAGTGAGACGACTTTGTCCCGTTCCATATGTCAGCCCACAGTCCCCCAGCCTCCTAAATATTTTTTATTTATTTGCACACGTTAAGGCCCGCCCTGTACTGCAACGTTCCGTGGGCTTTGACAAACGCACAGCGTCACGTCGTCACCACTACATTTTCGCATCAACTGTTTTGCCATTTCCAAAAGACCTGCCTCACCTGCTCAAGCCCCCCCAACCCCCGACCCCAGCCACTCGTCTTCGTAACAACAGCCACGATTGAGCGTTCCCGTTGTTCCCCATCTTCGCCAACACTGAGTGTTGTCAACTCTTTCGTTCTGTCTTGTTTTCATTGAAGCCAGTCTCGTAGGTGCAGGCCGACGTCTGCGTGTTCTAATTCACAGTTTCCCAGCGACCAGGGACACGGAGCATCTTTTCACGGGCGTCATTGCTACCTCTGTATCTTCTTCAGGGAGGGGTCTGTCCAGATCTTCTCCCCGTTTTTTAATTGAGTCGTTGGTTTTTCGTACTGTGGGTTTTAACACTCCTCTGTGTGCTTTGGATCCAACTCTTTTGTTAGACGTGTGCTTTGCAAATGTTTTCTCCACATCTGCGGTTCGTCTTTTCGTTTTCCTGGCAGTGTCTTTTGGAGAGCAGAAAGAAGTTTTTAATTATAAGAGAGTCCAACTTTTTTTTTTTTTTTAAGTCTTTCATGGATTTTGCTTTCGGTATTGCCCACATGGACTTTTATCCTGTATTGTGGTGTGATTTACTGAGTTTACAGTAAAGCGCTGGAGGGAAGCAAAGTAACAGCTCGTGTGTGGGCTGCGCCCGGTGCGGGTGGGGAGGCCGCTGGGTGTGTTGGGGTCCAGAACCGGGGACGGCCCAGCGGCAGGTTCGGGGACGCTGCAGCGGTAACAGCAGGTGCACAGGTGGGGGTGGGCCAGCCCAGGACGGGGGCTCCTCACCGAACACCTCACGAGCAGCCGTGCCCTTGGAAACCTGGTGTAGACACCGATGATGCGTCTGCAGTGTTCATGAGTCTTCCCTCCTCTGTTCTCAGACACCCTCTCACCAGCTTCGAGTCCCTCGTCGGTCACTTATCCGGTGGCTCCAGGCGGTGCCGATGAACCTTCCAGCGTAGCCCTGAACATTGAATGTAGAATCTGTGGGGACAAAGCCTCGGGCTACCATTACGGAGTTCACGCGTGTGAAGGCTGCAAGGTACGGTGGTCCCTGGTGGAGGGGAAGGTCCCTGCTCCAGGGGCCGCGTGTGGTTCCTTTTACTTACTTATTTAATTTATTTTGAGAGAGCGAGAGAGCAGGGGAGGGGCAGAGAGAAACAGAGACAGAGAATCCCAAGCAGGCTCCACGCTGTCAGTGCAGAGCCGGACGTGGGGCTCGAACGCACGAACCATGAGAGCATGACGTGAGCCAAAATCAGGAGTCGGGCGCTTAACCAACTGGGCCACCCAGGCGCCCCTGGTTCCTTGTATGTTTTACACAGATTTTCGTCACTACTAAAAAGATCTGCCAGAAAACAGAGATAAGAAACAGACCCACGTAAGAGATTAGCTTTTCCGTTCAGAGGGTCTGGGGCAGATTGCTGGACCATACTCGTTAGCAAGTGGAAGAGACATGTTTGAAAGAAAAGGAACAGTAAGAGGGATCCCTTTATTTGAGGCCGGGGCCAGGGAGCCCACTCGCTCTTTCAGTCCTCAGCAGGCCGGTGGGGGGGCAGTGTCCTCACGGCCATCGGAGGTGGCCGGACGCCACATCGTGCCTTTACGACGAAGTATGTGTTCTCAGCTCTGGGGTTTCGTGTACACGACAATCTCAGCGTCCGGTTACAGGCAGAAATCTCCTCCCCCTGCGCGCACGGAGACAGCTTACTGACCCCTGGAAGATGCCGCGGCCTTTACCGGTGCAGGTGCGACCTGCCTCCTCGAGACACTGTCGCAGCACCCGAACCTGGGGCGGCCTTGGAGGCCTGCGTCGCAGGGAGAAAAAGGGCTGCGTGAGCGGGGCCGGCTCTGCCTCCCGACGACGGTTAGAATTCTGTCTCCAGCCCCCCGCCTGACCCTGTGCCTCCTCCGGCCATCCCGCTGCACAGACCCAGACGACCAACTGAGTGAAGGCACCAGCCTCCCCTCCTGTTCCCCCAGAAATTGCTGTCCCCCCCTCCTGCGGGCCCCGGGACCAGCCCCATCAGAAAGACGTAGGGAGGCGTGGGAAGCAGACAGAACAAGAACCGAAGCAAATACACAGACTCCTTCACAAGCCTTCTGACCACGTGCCTGTGACGAAGCTAGTTGCAGGGTGGCCTCTTCCGCGGGGCCGCACCTACGTTCCTTTCGTTTCATTTTTTTGTGTGTGTGGGCTAAATAGTGACGTTTTCTCTTACTGGGGAGAGCTTAAGATGCTTCTGTAAAGCAAGACAACTGTTTACAAACGGTTGGCTCCCTTTTATCGTGGTCGATGGGAATTGCTGTCTTGCAAGGAGTTAATACTCCCTTCCAAGATGCCCAGGAAGCGTTTAGTCCCCAGTAAGGGTGTGGGTGGGACAGGGAGGGGTGACGCTTGTCCGACCCGGAGCAGGGCCGAGTAGCCCTGGGAGAGGTCACCTGCGTCTCCCCAAACCAGGGGAGGACATTCGGAAACTGCTTTGCACTTTGCCACATTTTGTTGTGTTTCGTCTTAGGTGTAATGGCATTGGCGATTTTCAGTCTGTCCCAATTATGTCAGACTTTTTAGGACCGTTCTACCGATTCTAGTTCGTTTGCGAAGGACCATAAATGAGCCACAAGGAGCAGGAGTAAGGCAGTGACCCCGACTTGGCCGCGGCCCACGGCCGCTGATCGACTGTGTCTCGACCCCTCAGGGCTTCTTCCGGAGAACCATCCGACTAAAGCTGGCGTATGACAAATGTGACCGTAGCTGCAAGATCCAGAAAAAGAATCGAAACAAGTGCCAATACTGTCGTTTCCACAAGTGCCTTTCGGCTGGGATGTCCCATAACGGTAGGTAAGGTTGTCTAGCGTGCCTTCCCAGCCCGTGCCTCAGCTTTCCTCCCCCGTTGGGTCGCAGCGCACCGTGTTTTCCATGAATGCGCTGCAAAGACAGTTAGGACCCAGGTCGCTTTGCAACCAGAGTAGCCCAAGAAAGTAAGAGTCTCACGTGGCTGAGCTTGCGCGGCGTGCCTGCGGTTCCCGTTAGGAACTCCACACGGTAAGACCGGGGTCTGAGATTTCCGCTGGGATGCCAGAATGGTCGCGGCATCCGAATGAAGCGTGGGCCATTGTAGGCACCTTCCCACGCTGAATTCCATTATTCGGAATCATGCCGCGAGTTTAGAACGTGCCAGTGAGGACGTGAAGGTATAACCAGTTCCCAGCAGCGGCACGTGTCCCTTCTGGAAAAAGAAAAAGGGTGCCGGGCGAGCTCGTTCTAGCGGTCACTTCCGTCTCCTTGAACTAAGGGTCAGTTTTGGACCTGACGACAGTAAACAACCCCGAGCCGGTCCTGTTGCCGAAATGAGTAAATGGTGTGGCCTTTTCTTTTCTTTTAATTTTTTTTTAACATTTATTTATTTTTGAGACAGAGAGCATGAACAGGGGAGGGTCAGAGAGAGAGGGAGACACAGAATCTGAAACAGGCTCCAGGCTCTGAGCTGTCAGCACAGAGCCCCACGCGGGGCTCGAACTCACGCGAGATCACGCGAGATCACGCGAGATCCTGACCTGAGCCGAAGTCGGCCGCTTAACCGACCGAGCCCCCCAGGCGCCCCGGTGTGGCCTTTCCTTTTCACCTTTTTTTTTTTTTTTTTTTTTTAAAGTCCAGGATTTATGAAGGTTGAGTTTTATCTTCCTTGCTCCAGAGCAGAACCTTGGCCGATATGGAGGGTGGGTTTTCACTCGTGGATGAATCCTCGGCGCGAACTCTCTGCCCGGCGGTCGGTGGCTGTCACGGGCCGCCTTGCTCACTTCTGCTCGCTTCCTCTTCCCGTTTCTTCCCCCCCGCCCCCCCGCCCCCCAGCAATTCGTTTTGGACGGATGCCGAGGTCTGAAAAAGCAAAACTGAAAGCGGAAATTCTCACATGTGAACACGACCCAGAAGATGCTGAAACAGCGGATCTGAAATCCCTCGCCAAGAGAATTTACGAGGCCTACCTCAAGAACTTCAACATGAACAAGGTCAAGGCCCGGGTCATCCTGGCGGGGAAAGCCAACAACAACCCGGTAGGTGTCCCCGCGGCTGTTTGCCATCCAGCCTGAAGTGTCCCCCTGGCGACCCGTCAGCTAGAGTCCCACGGAGGGGCTGCGGAAACAGGTGTTAGATGTTGGGAGAGTGGTGTTACCCCCAAGGCGAACGAGAGGCCCCGGATGGAGGCGTCCAGAGACTAAGGGGCAGCTTAACAGCAACTCCTGGGTTCGCTGCGCCTCAGAGCTCCCGGCAACCAAGTTATTACAATGACTGCGTGATTAACACACACACACACACACACACACACACACACACACACACATCTGGTTAATAGCTTAGGGGCATTTCTTAAGTGCATTAAAAAAAAAAATCTCTATTTTATGCCAGAAAATGAAAGCATTTTCTTTTCATTCAACCTGTGTTCTTTTTATTATTTTTATTTATTCGTTTATTTTGAGAGACAGAGAGAATCCCAAGCAGGATCCGTACTGTCCGTGCAGAGCCTGATGCGGGGCTCGAGCTCACAGATCATGAGATCATGAACTGAACTGATATCGAGAGTCAGATGCTTAACTTCCTAAGCCACCCAGGTGTCCCCCAACATGCGTTCTTACTTATCCTTCCCCTAAAACTCCTCCCTCTTTTCCCATCACCCCTCCCCTCCCCCCCTCCAAGGCCTCCTCCTGTTTCTTCATTGAAAAAAGGCAAGGATATCTCTGGGCTTAGAAAGGGCTATTCGTTTACGGAAATTTTATTGTCTTCTCTGGACCTTTTCCGCAGCACTGAGCAGGTGTCTGGGGATCCTCCTTCATTCTGCCTCCTGCCCCCCCCACCCCATGGTCAGCTCAGCCTCCGTCTCCATTACAGAACTAATCTCAGGGCCTCTTCAAAGAGGGGCTGGCCCACGGTTGGCTGATGAAGATATTTTGCCTTTTTTCCTCCACGCATGGTGAAACAGGTTTAATTTGTGCTAATGAGTAGCTAGCTGAAAGCAATCCTGATTGGGAATTACAAGCTGGAATTTTTAGTCACAGGAAAATGAAGTATTTCACAAGCCACTTACTTTCATGAACAAACCAACCTTCTCTTTGACGGAGTCTTTAATTCTTCAGTGAAATTCTCCCATTAAATAGGCTGAGACATTTCAGAACAGCTCAGGCAAACTCTATTAAATTGGCAAAGCCACACCCATGCTGGGAGGCCCCAGAGGCTTTTATAAATGAGACCCTTTCTGGATCACAAGGGTGAGAATAAAATAACTTTTTAATTTTGAATTTCCCTCTTGGAAATGATTAGAATAACCCTGTATTAGAGTCACCGGCAATTCTGATCTCTTTGAGATCTTCTCTTGCTCGCTTGGGTTTTTAGAATTTAAAGGGAACGTAAAAGTCATCTTTACTCTTAACCAAACACTGTTCTTTAATATTAATATCATTCCCACGGAGTATCTTTCCGAGATCCTTCCCACCGAGATCCACACGCCCTTGGAAGGAGCCCCCTCGGCCCGAGCTGATGCCATCTGGGCATTTGCTCTCTGGGAGGAATCTATTTTCATCTTAAGGAAATAAATAACAGACTCGAAGTCTGGGCTGGGGCTTCACTGTACAGGAGAAAGGGAATTCAGGAAACTGCTCGCCGGGGGGCGCGTGCCTGCCCCTGCCCCCCACCTCCAAACCAGAGTGCAAGGTCACCAGTCTGAAAGGCAGCGTGCAGGTGTCTGCTGCTCATGGCCGGTGATCCTGTGATCGCGGTGTCTGCACAGGGCCGGACTGCTTCCCACCCAAGGCCCTCTGCCTTGGCCCTCCCCCGTCCCCCTCCTCCCCACCAGCCCAGTGGGGCACTTCCTGGGACTTAGAGCCCCCAGTGCAGGACACAGCCTCTACAAAGACCCATAGCTGACCTGGAACCAGTTAGGAGGCTGGGTGGGCCAAGAGGGGGATGCTGTGGGAGAGGAAGGGGGAGGGGTGCAGAGAGGGTCTTGAGAGGAAGAAGGGGGCTGCAGGAAGCATGGAGATTCCATGGCTTTGGGGAAAGGTCCGCAGGGGGGTGACGGCAGGGATAGCGAATGTTTCCGTCCGCACAAGGGCTGGTTTGAGCCCCTGAGATCTCCGAACCTTGAGGCCAGAAAACGAGCAGGGTCCTCAGTTACCTAGTCCTCGCTTGTCAGGTCCCTTGCTGCCCCCTGATATGAGGGAGCCAGGAACAAGCTGAGGTGCAGAGGCAACATCGGTGCCGTCCGAACTTGGCTTCCAAAAGAAGTGCTCTTCAACAGTGTCCTAAAAAGTCCGTGTGTTGATGTGTGAGGTGTTAAGAATGTCACAAGGAGACGTTCCAGGAGGCCACTTGCAATGAGATGGCGAGGAGCACTGAAGTCTGGGCCTTCCGCGCTCTGTCCCCTCCCAAGGGCGCCCTCCGCGTGCGGGCCGCTCCCAAGTGCTCAGGCCCCAGCTCTGCACACGTGCACACACCCGTCCTCGCTCCAGCTCACTTCTGGCTTCAGAGGCCTTAACAGCCCTGAAGAGACAGAGGGTGAGTGGGGGAGGGGCAGAGAGAGAGGGTGACACAGAATCCGAAGCAGGTTCCAGGCTCCGAGTTGTCACCACAGAGCCTGACACGGGCCTCGAACCCACCAGCTGTGGTCAGGTCAGATTGTGACCTGAGCCGAAGTCCGATGCTTAACGCTTAACCGACTGAGTCACCCAGGCCTGGCTACAAGTTTCTTAATTCAGATGTTCCTCTCAAAGATTCCCGTGTTGCCCACAATTGTCAGGGATTATATTTAGAGTCTTTGAATGTCACCAGTTATGGAAAATCTTTGTCCTCTGGGAACATAATTTTTAGACAAAATCATGAGTCAGTAGCAGCCAGCCTGAATGCAAACTGGGATTATAGTAACAGAGTCAGGTGTCTTGTCTGAGAAGACTAAATGAAGCAAGGGGACGAATTTTTGACCTGTGGCTGGGAATGGATGCTAACACTTGTTGTTTAATTTTTTGAATGTTTATTTAATTTTGAGACAGACAGAGCGTGAGCGGGGGAGGGGCAGACAGAGAGAGGGAGACACAGGATCCGAAGCAGGCTCCAGGTTCCCAGCTGTCAGCACAGAGCTGGACGCGGAGCTCAAACTCACAGACCGTGAAATCACGACCTGAGCCAAAGTCGGACACTTAACCGACTGAGCCACCCAGGCGCCCCAGTTTTTTTTTTTTAATTTTTTTTTCCAACGTTTATTTATTTTGGGGACAGAGAGAGACAGAGCATGAACGGGGGAGGGGCAGAGAGAGAGGGAGACACAGAATCAGAAACAGGCTCCAGGCTCCGAGCCATCAGCCCAGAGCCTGACGCGGGGCTCGAACTCACGGACCGCGAGATCGTGACCTGGCTGAAGTTGGACGCTCAACCTACTGCGCCACCCAGTCGCCCCCTTTTTTTTTTTTAATGTTTATGTAGTTTTGAGAGAGAGCATGAGCCCGGGAGGGGCAGAGAGAAGCGGACAGAGGATCCAAAGCAGGCTCTGCGCTGACAGGAGCGAGCTCGATGTGGAGCTTGAACTCACCAACCGTGAGATCGAGACCCGAGCCGAAGTCAGATGCTTGACCGACTGAGCCACCCAGGCGGTGGCTAACCCTCTAACACTAGTTTTGAAAGGAATGGCAACATTATTCTCAACATTTCTTTTTTTTTTTTAACGTTTGTTTATTTTTGAGAGAGAGAGAATGTGGGCACAAATGCACGTGGGTGGAGGGAGGAGCAGAGAGACAGGGGGAGAGAGGATCCCAAGCAGGCTCCGTGCTGGGAGCGCAGAGCCCAGTTTGGGGCTCGAATCCACGAACCGTGAGTGAGATCATGACCTGAGCCGAAGTCAAACGCCCAACCGACTGAGCCACCCAGGCGCCCCTGTTTGCCATGTTCCTGATTCTTCGGGACAAGGGGCCTCTTGGTGTCATCCTGAAATGGCATCACCTCTTTAGGGGATGTTGCTTCAAGATTGAAAAACATACTTTTTATACTGTTTACTAGAAATGTGTAGTAAAACCTAACTGAAGCTTACTAAATGGTTTCATCCAAAGTAATTACACCAATAATTCACAAGTTAAGTTTTTCCTAAAAGCTGGTGCTGCCTGACTTTCCATAGAAAGTGCTGTTTAAATGTATTTAAAGACGAGTTCTTGGGGCGCCTGGGTGGCTCAGTCGGTGGAGCCCCCGACTTGAGCTCGATGATCTCGCGGCTTGTGGGTTCGAGCCCCGCGTCGGGCTCCGTGCTGACAGCTCGGAGCCTGGAGCCTGCTTCGGATTCTGTGTCTCCCTCTCTCTCTCTCTGCCCTCCCCTGTTTGCACTCTCTCTCTCTCTCTCTCTCTCTCTCAGAAATAAACATTAAAAAAAAATTTTTTTTAAGTAAGTAAAGATCAGTTCTTGTCAGTAACATCATCAACACAGACGATACCAATCAGGTTTGCACATGAGTGATAGATGTCAGTTAGGAGAACCTTCTGGTCTCAGTGGGGAGTGATTTGGGGGGAAATTGGGCAGGTTTCTGCCTCACGCTATTTAAACTCATCACAGCATGCTTTATTTATTTGAAATGACCACCCGTGATGGCAGATACATTCATATTCTAACTTAAGTATAAAAGGCACATTCCACAGTTATATATAATAAGCAGCATGGGTTTTTTTAGATGGTCCTATCAACTGTGTTTATCAAGTGTGTTAGCATACATAATTTTCTTTAATAAACATTGGTTTCTTAATATGAGCACCTGTTTTGAATTCAAATGGTTCCTAATTCTGTTAGTCCCTGCCTCCTTAAAATCCAAGTGATGATTTTATAAAAATGAAATGAAATATTTGTGCCAGTTATATCCCCATTTATGAGAGTATGTTTCACATAAAACCAGTCCCGGACGGGCTTCGGGGGCGTGTATCCCATTTCAGAAGGCCCTGTGCCTGTCTTGAAATTCTTCATTTTTTAACAAGGGGCCCTACGTTTTCATTTTGCCCTGAGGCCCGCAAATTCTGTAGCCGGTCCTGCGAGATGCGCCATCAAAAAAGAAACCCATGTTCTGTGGTCACGTACTTTGGGAGCTACTGCCTGTCCCTGTTCTCGAAGCTTCACTGCACACACCTGTTGCGATAGAGACTCTGGAAGGTCCTAACTTCCTTTAACTCAGCGTTTCCCAAATTTCTCTGGCCACACAACTTTGTTTTAAGACCTTTATTTCTGCCATAGGTACTTTTTTTTTTATATTTATTTTTGAGAGAGACAGAGTGCCAGTGGGGGAGGGGCAGAGAGAGAGGGAGACACAGAACCCGAAGCAGGCTCCAGGCTCCGAGCTGTCAGCACAGAGCCTGACACGGGGCTTGAAGTCACGAGCTGTGAGATCATGACCTGAGCCGAAATTAAGTCAGACTATTAACCCACTGAGCCACCCAGGCTCCCCGCTGTTGTACTTCTAAAAAGCCAGTGATGTAGCCAAGGTGGCCTAATAGTATATTTTCTGGAACTGAGGGGAAAGCCATGTACCCTTTTATTTATTTTAAATGTTGATTTCTTTTTGAGCAAGACAGAGCACAAGCAGGGGAGGGGCAGAGCGAGAGGGAGACACAGGATCAGAAGCAGGCTCCAGGCTCTGAGCTATCCGCACAGAGCCCGACGTGGGGCTCGAACTCACAGACCGCGAGATCATGACCTGAGCCGAAGTCGGACGCCTAACTGACTGAGCCACCCAGGCGCCCCCGTGAACTCTTTTAAAAGCATGTCTCCAGTCCATCCTAGAATGTTAATTCCTTAAATCTGAGCAATTTCCCATGAAGCAGAACTGCCCCCAAACTTCCTCAAAACAATGGTAATCTGGCTTTTATGATCTTTGGAGAGCGACAGTTTTAGTCTTCCTTAATCAAACTGGAGATATTCAGAAATTTTGGCTCTGAATTTTGTATTTCGAATGTTTTCGCTCATTCACAGGGAATTTTTAGAGTATGCTCTTCAGACGTAGAATCAAATTATATTTTCGTCCAATGCTGTATTGCAAACTCTGATTTTGTTTCAACATTTCAGAAATGGGGCACCTGGGTGGCTCAGTCAGTGGAGCGTCTGACTTTGGCTTGAGTCATGGATCTTGCAGTTCGTGAGTTCAAGCCCCATATCGGGCTCGCTGCTGTCAGCACGGAGCCCGCTTCAGATCCTCTGTCCCTCTCTCTCTCCGCCACTCTCCTGCTTGTGCTCTCTCAAAAATAAATAAAACATTTTTAAAAGTTTTTTCAGAAACACTCCCGTGTGTCGCTCCGATACTCTGCCTTGCTTCTGGGACAAATAGCACCCCACAGGCGCCCTGAAGGTTGTTTTGCACTGTGGTTTCTCCAGATGCCCTTGGGGGCCCAGAAATAGGGAACACATCATGCCAAGGGTCCAGATGCAATGTCACTGACGTGTTTTGCCCATTGGCAGAGTGAGTCTTAAAATCATGAGCGGCTTATGCGTTCTACATTGAAATATCCCAGGAGGAATTGGAAATAATGCTTCGGCCCGCCTCATTACTGATCTGTAGAGCACATTATAAATCACAGAGGTCGCGCAAAAGCTGTCATTTCTTCTGCTCTGCACACAGATCTGGTGTACGTTTTGGCCAGCAGCACAAATCATGTATGTGCATCCGTTCTCTTGTGCCCCACCAGATTATAATCCCTTCTGGGCATGCTGGCTTCAAGTAACATGGCCAACCGTCTCTTCTTCCCCCCTCAGAAAATGGCACAACCAGTGGGCTCGGATGCAAAGGGTACGGCAACATACCGTGGGGGTTTGGCACTTGTTCCGGAACGGAGCGCTAAAGCGCCGATTTCAGTCTTATGCACAGGGAGACGAGGGTTCTTGGAGACTTTTCCCAGTCTGTCCCCAAAGAGCAAGGACTTAACAACGCTTGTTTGCTTATCGCTATGCAAACTTTGCCAACTTTCTGAGTTCTGTATATCACGTGTCAAGTTTATTCCCTTAGCCGTGTTAGATAACGATGGATGTCTCCAAAGTTCGTAAAATGGTAAAATTGAGAACTATTATGGGATGAGCGAAATGGGTGCAGGTGATTGAGAGGCACATGTGTTTCATTAGAAAATAAAGAAGCCAGGGGGATGAAAAGTACAGCTCAGGGACTCGAGCCAGTAATATTGCAGTAACGTCTGGCAACGAGGCTCGTCGTGGTGAACACGGCATCACACGTACACCTGTCGAGCCACCATGTTGTGCACCTGAAACCAATGTGACATGGTGTGTCAATTGTACTTCCATGATAAAAATTCAAAAGCTATTGCAATTTAGGAGCTCAGAGAATATTATAAAATATTGGGGCGCCTGGGTGGCTCAGTCGGTTGGGCGTCCGACTTCGGCTCAGGTCACGATCTCGCGGTCCGTGAGTCCGAGCCCCGCGTCGGGCTCGGTGCTGACAGTCAGAGCCTGGAGCCCGCTTCGGATTCTGTGTCTCCCTCTCTCTCTGACCCTCCCCGTTCATGCTCTCTCTCTGTCTCAAAAATAAACATTAAAAAAGATTTTTTTAAATAAAATATTAAAAGTGCTTTGCGAACATTCTGTTGTTAGCTTTCCTGCCCAAGTCAGACCTTCGTCGTCTTAGCCATGAAATCTCCACCCAGTGTCAGGAAGTGGTGATTATTATCTTACTGACTTACATCCTTAGTTCTCTATGTGTGTCTTCATGTCCCCGATTAGTTTTGAGGTTAAGGATGAAGACTGCCCCATGGGTGATTTGGAGACCGTGGCTGTTCATCAATTCATTGATGATGAAGAGGACTGCCTGTCACCAGTTAATTGACCTTTTCCGGTGTTTCTTCGCAGCCCTTTGTCATACATGACATGGAGACACTGTGCATGGCCGAGAAGACTCTGGTGGCCAAGTTGGTGGCTAACGGCATCCAGAACAAGGAAGCAGAAGTCCGCATCTTCCACTGCTGCCAGTGCACGTCCGTGGAGACGGTCACGGAGCTCACGGAGTTCGCCAAGTCCATCCCTGGCTTTGCAAACTTGGACTTGAACGACCAAGTCACTTTGCTGAAGTATGGAGTTTATGAGGCCATATTTGCGATGCTGTCTTCTGTGATGAATAAAGACGGGATGCTGGTAGCATATGGAAATGGTTTTATAACTCGTGAATTCCTAAAGAGCCTAAGGAAACCGTTTTGTGATATCATGGAACCTAAGTTTGACTTTGCGATGAAGTTCAACGCGTTGGAACTGGACGACAGTGATATTTCCCTTTTTGTGGCTGCTATAATTTGCTGTGGAGGTAAGTCGTTGACTTAACCTGGTGCCATGTCACCTGCAGCCTCCCGATCTGAAGAACTGCCGTAAATGTGGTACGTGCGGGAGTAGGGCACGTGGAGCGTGTGCTGGCACGTGGGAGGGCATCTGAGCCCCTGCATCACCCCTGACAAGAATTAAGTGAGAATTACATCCTATCGTGTCATATTACAGCATACATTAACATATGCAAATAAGTAGGGGCGCCTGGGGGGCTCAGTCGGTTGAGCGTCAGAAGTCAGCTCAGGTCATGATCTCGCAGTCGTGGGTTTGAGCCCCGCATCGGGCTCTGTGCTGATGGCTCAGAGCCTGGAGCCTGCTTTAGATTCTGTGTCTCTCTCTCTCTGCCCTTCTCCCATTCGCTCTCTCTCTCTCTCTGTCTCAAAAATAAATAAACATCAAAAAAATTTTTTAATTAAAAAAATACACAAATACCTATTTGTACATTATATAAACGTGTCCTATTCATAATTATAATGCTATATACATAAGTCTATTTCTAATTATAATCATATCAAATATATATTAGGTATAATGGCGATATAATTTGATCTAACGTATCTCGTATCTAATACATCTTAGATAGAATTATGTTATACTATACGGTGTATAATATTACTATTATATGATTCTATTATTACAGGATTATGTCCATGTTACCGACAGTATTGTATAGAGTGCCATATAGATGTTAGCACAGTTTTGTTCACTGTTGGTATATTTATCCTATTTCATAGTGAAAATCATGAGTAGCTAACTGGAGATTGCAGTTTGCTTTGCCAAGGACATGGATCCCACGGAAGGGAATCTGGGCTTTCGCTGGCTCTGCAGCTCCCAGAATCTTGGCTCCCCGTCACGTTCCTTTAAATAACCCTGTCCTGGTATAAGAAGGTCCTCCCTGCACTGTAAACTCGGCTGACCTTACCCAGCCTTGGGGGAGACCGAGGGGGCGACCGCCCCCTCACGCTGCCACACGCTCTTCCGTCCCCCCGGGTGCGCGCGCACGCAGAGTTGAGGCTGGCCACGACCGCCCGGACTCCGGCAGCCCGGCGAGGCCTGCCCCTGTTCCCATCCGTCTGCACACAGTCAGGTGGAGGGAGTCCTCGCGCTCTGGCGAAGCGTGTGAAGTTGCAAAACGGCTGTACGTAATCTACCGCCGTCCTTGGGGTGCTCGAGATGGAGAGAAGCAATGCACAACTATTTATATGTAGGGTGACCACAGTTCTCCAAAGGAAATGACAATCCTAGATCAAGCCTGTATATACAGAAAAGTGGTGAGGTCCATTAAACCCATATGATACATTAAACCTTTGTTTTTGAGAATCTGTCTAAAAAGTTAATAATTATAGGGGCGCCTGGGTGGCTCAGTCAGTTGAGCGTCCGACTTCGGCTCAGGCCATGATCTCACGGCCTGTGAGTTCGAGCCCCGCGTCGGGCTCTGTGCTGACAGCTCAGAGCCCGGAGCCTGCTTCGGATTCTGTGTCTCCCTCTCTCTCTGCCCCTAACCCACTCGCATCCTGTCTCTGTGTCTCTCAAAAAAAAAAAATAATAAACATTAAAAAAAAATAAAAAATGAAGTTAATAATCATATTTGTGTTACAACCGAAAAAATAAAAACCCCACATCCTTAGCAACCCTTTAAAAAATCCTAGCTAAGGAGCAGGGCTTTACAGGGAGTACTGCCTGTGGGGACAGCGGTGGGGGTGGGGTACTTTCCAGAGCAAAGGCAGGACACGTGGTCTCAGACCGGCCCGGGAAGTCTGGTGCTGGGGTTGCGCTACCCCGGGGAAGGCACCCGCTGTGAGTGTTGAGCCTTCCCGCGCAGATCTCAGACCTTGCCTCTCTGGCTTCGGGCAGCATCGTGTCCAGCTGGTGTCTGCCCTCCTACCCGCATCTCACTCTACTTCCTCTTTGGCTGAATCATGTCGGAAGACTCCTGCCTATACTGCAAAACCCCCTCTGAAACAATCACCACTCCTGAAATGGTGGCAGAAAACCTGGAAGCGAGTATCTAGTTTTCACTCAGGAAGAATTTCATTTCATCTTATGCAGCATTGGTTGTTTCCATCATCACCGGAATGTAAAGTTCTCCTAATGTTCTGGGGTTCTTCTCCTGACCAGTGGTGATCAGGTAAATGCATAAGGAAAGGGCCACGCTCTGAGGGAGCTGGTCGAGTTAAGGCCGTATAAATATTTAGGGCCGAGTATCTGTGCTGTCTGCCCCTACTAGGCCCAGTAACGTTGTCTTCCAGCTGAGTCATTATCGAAAGGCAGGCAGTAGAAGAAAGAAGGGTCAGGGACGCCTGGGCGGCTCAGTGGGTCAGCCATCTGACTCCGGCTCAGGTCATGATCTCATAGTCCATGAGTTTGAGCCCTGCATCAGGCTCTGTGCTAACAGCTGGAGCCTGGGGCCTGTTTTGGATTCTGTGTCTCCCCCTCTCTCTGTGCCCCTCCCCTGCTCACACACTCGCTCTCTCTCTCTCTCTCTCAAAAATAAATAAACATTACAAAAATTAAAAAAAGAAAGAAAGAAAGGTCATACAAGGGGCGCCTGGGCGGCTCAGTCGGTTGAGCCTCCGACTTTGGCTCAGGTCATGATCTCACAGCTTGTGAGTTTCAGCCCCACGTCGGGCTCCGTGCTGACAGCTCGGGAGCCCGGAGCCTGCTTCGGATTCTGTGTCTCCTTCTCCCTCTCTGCCCCTCCCCCGCTTGTGCTCTGTCTCTCAAAAATGAATAAATGTAAAAAAAAAAAGATTTAGAAAGGTCACACAAAATAAGGAGGTTTGCTTTCCCACACTGATAAATAGTTACAAGGCGCTAACGCTGTGACGATCCCAACCACCTCTTCTTTCTTTCGAGGATAGATCGGCCGGGCCTTCTCAACGTGGGACACATTGAAAAAATGCAGGAGGGCATCGTGCACGTGCTCAAACTTCACCTGCAGAGCAACCATCCAGACAACATCTTCCTCTTCCCAAAGCTCCTGCAAAAAATGGCAGACCTCCGGCAGCTGGTCACCGAGCACGCGCAGCTCGTACAGGTCATCAAGAAGACGGAGTCTGATGCCGCCCTGCACCCGCTGCTGCAGGAAATCTACCGGGACATGTACTGACGGCTGCGAAGCGAACGGCGAAGCGCGCGGCTCTCCGAGGGTCTTTCCGAGGCGACAGCCCTACCACGCGAGAAGTGGGAGCCACGCCCACTTGGCACAAATTCCACCGTTCTCACCTTAGAGAACGGGACGAAAGCTCTAGGTAACCGGAACCCTAGTCCGCATTTCTCTCTCTCTCTCTCTTTTTCTTTCACACCAGGACTTCTCAGAGCGTGCCCAGTACTGACAAGCTGGTGACAAGTGGCTAAGATGCAGTTCTTGGGAAGTCAAGGGGAGTGACGCGCAGCGGTCTGGCTTTGACTCACCCGGTGTTAGTGCAGATTTCTTCATGTCGCGTTAGCAATTTACTGTCGGATTAACTGGTGACCTCGACATACGTGGTCGGCCTCCTCTTTTCCCCACCTTTTGACTCTTGTGCTCCTGTATCGTTTTGAAAACTAATCGGCACTTTTTAACTTTTATGATCCTGTAAATCTAGAGGAACCCAAAGGTTAGGTATGTAAAAAGCGGTAAAATATTTATTGGGAAGGTGTTAATTCTGTGTCCCGCGTTTGAGGAAAGACAGCATGCTGGTTTTTAATCGGAGGATTTAAAGTTTCCGAGATATGCCTGATAAGCCATCGGGATGCAGCGGTCGGTTGGTTTTCGCTGTCTTTGTGGTTGTAGCTAGTGCGCAGCAAAGGCCCGTTTCCAGGTTTGTGTGGAAGATCCCAGGAAGCCACGTCCCAAGACCGCCCCTGGGCTTGACGGCCTGCCCGTTTCGAGCTGGCGTCTGTGGGCAGCAGGAGCAAGACAAACAGAAAGTATGTCAGGCTCTCTGTTCCCCTGACCTCTGTTTCCAAACCTGAACCGACCGAGTCAGGTTGTCTGGGGGCCACGAAAGCGTTTTCAGGAGCAAACTGACAAATGGTCTGTCGATGTTCCTCTGAGCCCTGTGTGTCAAGGCAGCTCCTTGGTCTTTTCCTGTGTCACTTTTTCAAATGGGCAGCTTTATTTTTTTAACCCTTGGTGAGAGCAGCTGCTCCCGAGAGTGGAGAAAATGAGGCAGACACGGGCCAGGGCAGGGGTGGTGGGGGGGCACCTGGAGAGTGAGGGGGGCAGGCACAGAGTCCTTCGTGTGGTAGCTTTCCCAACACCTAAAATACTTATTTCAGCCTTAAAGGTCATTTCTCAACCTCGGTCTGGTTAGGAAAGCAGTGTTGATCGTGGTTTTTGTCTAGAACATATGGACCCGGAAAGACTCTCTCTTTCTGTCCACCATGGAAGGTGAGCGTCCCATGGGAGGGTGTGCGGCGGTCCCCGCCCTCCAAGCCAGGCCGGGCTGAGCCTGCCAGGGCTGAGGCTTCCGGTGGGGGGCGGGGACACCGGCCACCTCTCCTCCCAGCAGCACTTAGGACCTGGTTGTGCCCTCAGCGCCCCTCCCCCTCTGTCTTTAGAAAATGTGGCTCTAGCGGGTCAATGCTATTTGCTGTTGGAAGAATGATCAGGATTGAAATTGATCAAGTTCCCAAGATCGGCACCCCGGGAATGCAGCCACAGAGAGGGCAGCTGAGGTTTCAGCTGGAAAAGGCAAACGCTACAACGGGCGCATCCTTTTCAGAATTAAACGTGAGTGGTACTTTCCACTTTTCACTTTGTGGAAAGATCCAATTAAAGGATCTGTTGGAAGCAAGTAAAAGTATTTCCACATATGGATGACACCAGTCAAGAGGTCATCCGAAATCAGAAGGGAGCTCAGCTTTGAGTCCGCGTCCTGCCCTAGGACGGGGCTCCCTGGATCTGTGGGGCCGAAGGGCCGTGGCTTGTCCACAGGTTCAGGGACAGAGGCTACATTCCGATGCCAGGTCCTTGCTGCCTCTGTTGACCACTGGCCTCTCTCCTGAGGTGCCCCAGATAGACGCCGTTCACAGACGTGGCCTCGGAAAGTGAGCCTCGGGACCCAGGCTTTCAGAAGAGTCGCTCACACCGTCTCTATTTTCATGAAACTTATTTTTGAAAACTCCTTATTTCATGCATCCTGTGGCGACAGGCTGACAAAGCCACAGGTCCTGCGTTCCTAGCGTTGGCGAGCATTTGGCACTCTCGGGGCCCAGCTAGACTCCCAGCCGCGTTCCCGGTGAAGCCACAGAGGAGGCCGCGGAGACCTCAGCTCGAAAGCCACTTGAACTCGTTCACGTTTATCACACATTCGTTTTAAATAATAGTCACTAATCGCCCCTCAATATTTTGGGTCACCTATTGAAAAGTTTCTCAGACCACTGACAGTCAGGTGGACAAACTGTTCACCAGTTCAAAATACTGTAGCATTTCCAGTAGGGACTCTTTAAACTGCACGCAGTGCCTGCTGGGTTTCAGTTGACGTCAGCGTGAAGTTCAGTAGATGGGACACAACAGGTTCAAGAAGCCTCAAGCCAGAGCCCGGAGCCCTTCCTCTCCTGGTGGACTGGCCCACGGGGCGACTCCCCTCTTCACCAAGCCACAAATGCCAAACGCCCGGGAGACCACAGGATTACGAACGGCCTTTGCAGGGCTGACAAGGATGAATCCTGAGCCCGGGAGCCAGCCGGACCTCTCCACCCGATTCCCCCGACGTCCCTCCTCTTCTGCCTCCTGGGCAGGTCCGGCCGGGCGTCCCACACGCTGAATTCTGCCCCTGCCACCCTGAGGGCTGCACGCGCCCGCGGCCGTTTCGGCGAGGCCCAGCATCATCAAAACCAGGGTGCTGGCCACTGCATCAGCACGCGGGGGAATCGCCGGGGTGCCGGAGAGCTGCTCCGTCCGTCCCGCCTTGCTCGAGTTTCCCTGCAGCCTTCCTCAGACTCTTGGACGAGACTCATTGAGAGCATCTTCCTAAAGAGTATGCATACGTCTACACGAGTAAGAACGTGAAGTCCAGGAGAAGAAACGTGGTGCCCAGGGCGTTCCAGAATGCCCGCAAGAGCTGTCGCTGTGGTCAAGGGATTCTTTTCGTTTTCAAAGCGAGAACGTTTCTTTCCGGGTTTTGGATGCATTTCTTACTCTGGGCCGTCCAGAACTCTAAGGAAACGAGCAGCCTCAAGGGCCGTGTGGCGGTCCCCGAGACCGGGCAGCACCCCACGATCTGAGCAGAAGCTCGAGGCACAAGTACCATCCTTGGTTTAACGTCTGATGAGAAGTAAACTGTCCATTCAGCCACTACTGTTTCCCCAAATCCACAGTGTAGCAGCTACCTCAATGAGCTACATCAAAAGGCACTGTTAAAATTAAGGTGCACAAAACGCGTGGGGTCCTCCTGGAGCATCTGGAGTCAGGCTCACCTTTCTTTGCTTGACTGCGCACACAGAGATGGAAGGTTATAGCTTTCTGAAGGCACTCTTGTTGTTTAAAGGGAGCCTCGGAGATACACGTGTGCAGAAGTTGCTGCCCCGTTTAGCGGGACAGAGTTTGAGCATAAGCCGGGTCTAGGAGACATGACAAAGGTCACTGCCTGCATTGACCTGCCCCGCCGAGGGCCCCCCTCCGCCTGAGCCTGCTGGCTGCCTAAGCCTGCCTGACGAGGGTGGGAGGAGGTGCCTCCGAGCAAACCTAGCTGGGCCGTGACTTTCCAAGGGCTCACCCCTGGTAGGTGCACCTGTGGCCCTGTGCTGACTCTGGGCCTTCCCTGCCTCTTGCTCCCTTCTTCAAACCACAGTGGCACCAAGCACATTTGATACTTAGCCACTGGATACATGATGGTTTCCTTGTCTTGACCCCGTGGCCACACCTGTCTTTGCAATGTCTTACGAACTTGTGTTTAAATAGGGGGTGCACAGTTTCAACCAAGTTCGGTGCTCTCAAGACCGACTGGGCCGCTAGCCTGGCCCTACGTGGGGCGCTTCCGCGGAAGCAGGGAAAGCCAGCCACCTTCAAAGTGCCTCTTCCCCGTGTGACCTTTCAAAGCTCGGGTCCCACTAGGAAAACATGTCCAGCGCTCATGGCCCACCACCTACGGCATGGACCTTTACCGCCCACAAAGCAGGCTCCCGCAGCCTCCAGCTCCCAGCCTCTTGAGGGGCTCAGCGGAGATCATCCCAGGTTCAAGTGGAAACATCTGGGCTCGGGGTGAGGGCCGCCTGGCCTTGTGCGTCTTTGGCCTTGGGTGTAGCAAGCACACTTCACCTCCTACCGGCACTTCCAACAGGCAGGGTGGCCTGACCCCGTCCTCCCCTGCAGGTGTTCCTGGAGGGGTCACCTGCTTAACGCCTTTAAGTTCATGGCAGTGATGTCAATTCAGGATGGCAGGGACATTCGACTGTCTGTGCACGTCACAGACTGAGATCGGTGCCACCAACTGAGGGCTATTAAGAAGCGTCCGAGGAAATTTTTTCCACGTAGCCAGTCTTCACCGCACTGGCACTGCCCGGCACTCGGCAGCCCCAAAGCCAGGCTCCCTGTATTTGTTCTCCTTTTTTAAAAGTGGCTCGGCTTCTCCTAACTCTTGGTCCAAGCTGATTTATGGGGCTCCCCTGCCATTTTTTTTTAAATGTCTTTTATTTATTTTGGGAGAGAGAAAGTGTGCAAGCAGGGGAGGGGCAGAGAGGGAGGGAGAGACAAAGAATCCCAAGCAGGCCCCCATGTCAGCTCAGAGCCCGATGCTGGGCTCGAACTGATGAACTGTGAGATCTTGACCTGAGCCGAAATCAAAAGCCAGACGCTTAATCAACTGAGCCACCCAGGCGCCCCACCACCGCCACTTTAATAGGATTCAGGAAAATGGTCATCGACCCCCAGCCTGCCAAACACACCAGAGTAAGAATTGAAGCAGTGAATTTGGTCAGACTCGGGGTATGGGAGGTCCATTGCATCATTGCATTTCTCTGGAAACCACAAGGCAAACCAGAATGCGTTACTGAAAGTTTTATAAGAGGAAAAAAAAAAAAAAAAAAAGACAATCTTCGTGCTTTAGTTTAAAGAATTACATAATTCTTTCCATTGTGCTGTTTTCGTGGAATGCGGCAGGGTGTCTTAAGCTTCAGTTTGGTGGGGTGGGTTGAGGCTCGTAAAAAAGCTGTGGCCGTGGCCCGCGTGTCAGGACAACGGGCGCGAGGCTGCTGGCCGGGGTTACTTGCACGGCCCTCGGCCAGCTGGGGCCCTGGGGCGGTCCTCTCACCTCTAGAGCGGGGCTCCCAGCGGCCCTATGGGGCTCCCACTTGCCTCTCCACATTTCAGTCTGAACCAAGAGAAGTGGAACCGTTTCCCACCCACCTCAGGAAAGGGGGGACCATACCCTGTGGCCCAGCTGACATGCAAACAGCCACGCCCTGGCGGAACTCTGCGGAAGAGCACAGACCAAGCTGCATCCACGTTCCGTGTCTCACCTTGACTGGAGCGACCGAAAACATCAAGGACCCCGGTGGCCCCGTAGCTGTTGAATGCCTCATTTGCAAAAGCAAACAAACAAACAAACAACTAAGAAACAACTTTTTTTTTTTAACATCAGAGATAATATTAAGACCTGGGTCAGATTTTTCCATTTAAAATGTTTGCTAGTTTAGGTCGAGTGTGAAAGGCTTCCCCACGTGCTTCTCCAGAGAAGGGAATGTACCAGCCTCCTCCTCCTCCCTCACCCTTCTCTCGCCCAACAACCAAACTTCATTTAATCCGATCAACTGCAGTATCGCGCCAACCAGGGCAGGGACACGCCCTCCACCCTGAGCCCTGCCTCCGAGGGCACGAGGGGAGCCCCAAAGTGGGGGCGTGCGGGCCACTGAGTCTCCTGGCCCAGAGGGGGTCCCCCGGCCTCCGCGTGGCCTCTTCAAGCAGGGAGATCACGCTTCAGGCCCAGAAGACAAGTGCGTGACCAATCTTTTCAGAGTAAAATCATTCACTTTCGGAAAATATCTGCTCTTTGAAAAAGCACAGATGGCCTGCTCCTGTTCTCAGGCCTCGTAAAAAACGTACCTCACAAAAGATGAATACCACTCAGTACCCTTCTCAGTAAGATTACGGTGTTTGTGTTTTGAGTATCGTTATTTTTTCTACACTGTGCGGGAAAATGAACCATGTTGATGGCTACATCTTAAATACTGTGATTCAAGTTTTTAAAAAATCTAGTATAAATATCTTAGTAACTTATAGTCATGCGTTTAATGACAGAGATTTGGGATCTTTTGAAATCAGTATTAGTTGACTCATACTCTTAGTAGCCTGGCTCTTGAAGCACAACGGAAGCCGGAACAGAACAGCTGAAACACACTTGCACACGCACACTCACACCGCCGGTGCTCTCCCCCGAGCCACTCGGACCTTACTTCCCGCGTCAATCCGTTCCCTTCGCCTTACCCCCCATGCGTGAAGCACAAGCCAGCGGACCTTCACCGTCTCTCCAAGCGAGGCTGCGAGAGACCCAGGCCACAAGTCACTTACTCCGCACAGCAGTGCCTGCCGAAGACCCGAACTAATCCTGTGCAGTAAGTAGCTGTCTGTTCTTCAGGGAATTTTTACCTGTGGGTTTTTACCAAAGAACTTGGGCAATTTGAAATATTCTGATGGAACGTGCGCGCCGGCTGCTTCCCTGGCAGTGCCCAGATGGGCCAGCCCGAAGCATAAACAGAAACCACAGCCCCCACGGCACTCCGTGTCGTTTTCAGTGCCTTGGCAAAGCTTCCTGGTGCGTACCCCCCGCCCCTGGGATCCACAGGGCCGTTGTACGGAAAGCCGAGGGGGAGGGTGACCCACGCACATCAGCACATGAGATGGGTGCAGATTTCCAAAGCAAGACTGAGCTTGGTTTCTTGGTGTGTTTATCGTTACCATTTTTAGGTGCCTTATGTTCCCCAAGTATTCAGGGGCGGACAGACCCCTTGTCATAATACTAGACAGGAGCGGTTCCAAAGCAGACCTTTTAGAGCAGGTTCTGGTGTCCTCTCTCTGGCTCTGGGTGGAGCATGCAGGGCCTCAGGGAGCAGGGGTGTGCACAGAAAAGCAAAGGTAATCTTCCTAGTCACGTTAACGGATAGTGGTTCCAAGGAATTAGAAAATGGCTATAAAATAACTTTAATTTCTAAAAATCTTTGGTCCTCTTCTTTTTTTCCTGCTAGGAGATTGAACTGATCACATATATTGATTTATATCCTGAGTTTGTGGGAACGTACAGGTTTGGAATGTCCTACTGTAAGACTGATGAATGTAAGGAGTTAATTTCAGGGTACAGCGTTGCCTTAATGGTTTTAAAGAATAAAACTATTTTTTAAAATTATTTGGTGAGTTTTGAGTGATGCTGTGAGGTGAACATTCAGCTTGAAAATTCCTGGCCGTAGCATCTGCCCTCAGCCCAGGACAGCCCCCCGCTCAACCCTGCACCTGCACAGGGGCCTTCACCTGTAGCCTTAAGTCCTTCAGTGGACAGAATGGCCCCAGAACAGTGTGACCCTGAGATGACAGCCATTTATCTGACATAACATGACACACGGGGAGCATGTGAAACAAACCCAGGGCACAGATCAGCCAATAAAAGCTCTTTTTCTGTTCTCTCCTCAAACACACATCTAACATTCTCCCGGACGGTGAGTTGGCCTTGTGGTACTTACTAGGTGAGACCGCCCCGTTCTGCCCTCTGAGAACCACAGAGGCTCACACACGGTTGAGTGTGTCACCGCCTGGGGGCCGGGAAGGCAGGGGTGCCCGGGGCAGCCTATAGTCCACTGAGGGCTGGTGCTGAGTTCCCTGAAGTTTCCAGAGCAGAGTGAAGGAAGGGAAGGCAGGGGAAGGCATTCCTCTCCCTTGGGCTGGAGCCAGAGCCTGAGGGGACAGAAAAGGCTGGAAGCAGCAACACCCAAGCCCCACTCCACGCCAGATCCAGAGTGCCACGGAGAACAGCTGTCCTGCAAATGTTTCAGGGGAAGGATTACTTTCCAAAACGTTAACTGGTTGTCTGGGTTTTTAATTATAAATCTAACACATGATCGAGATTAAAAACATGTTCTAAGCATCACAAGGGTGGGAAGTGAAATCCCACTGTCCCCAGGCCCCCTAATCTCTCTCCGCACACCCGGGCACATTCCCGCAGGTCACTGTCCTGCGTGATCTGCGTGAACGCTCACTTCCGGGGACGGGAAGCGGGAGGCCCCAGCCCTCCTGCCTCCAGGTGAGCAGGAGGGGACAGGTGGCCTGGGCCAAGACAGGGAGCTTTGTCCCTTGGCTTCTGTGTCCTCGGGGTTGGGCAGAGCACCATGTCACCTGGAGGCAACTCCTGGATCTGACGAATAGTGCGAAGGGCACAGAGGGCCCCCAGGGGGCCGCGAGTGAGCAGGAAACAAGCCGGGAGATGACCCTGCAGGAAGGCCTAGAGCCCCAGGTCCCGAAGGAGAACAGAAGGGCCAGCAGGCCCAGCCCTGGCTGGCTTTGTGCCAGTTCTCAGCCATTGCTCGGTTCCTGCCCTGTGGTCTCAACGTCGAGGGCGGCTCTGGACGGGGCTAGGTCTGCAGGAGGTGTGGTCTGAGGTCAGCCTTCTGAGGGCCTTCTCTCCCTGTCCTCTTGCTGCCGCAGGCTGGGCCCCAGCTCCCTCCAGCTCCCAACGCTGCTCCTGATGGCCCCGAAAAGGGCCGGGCGGAGCAGTTCCCAGCTCAGCCCCCTCCCTGGCCCAGGCTGCACTCAGGTCCTCGAACCAGGCTGGCTGGCAGGCTTCTTTGACGGACCTTTCCTTCTCCCCAAGTCTTGCCGAATTTCCCAAGGGAAGGCATCGATGTTCTCCTGGACACAGGGGAGGCAAAACCTCTTGGAATAGAATAAGCTGCACTCCTGAAAGAGCAAAGGGGAAGGGTGGGGCTAAGTACCACAGAATGGGGAGCACGGAGCAGCTCCTCCCCAAGCCCAGCCCTTTCTACACACGGTGGGGAGGGGGGGGGTGACAAGAACAGCACAAGGGAGAGCCGGGGCTGGGGGCCGGCCAGCCCCCTCCAAGAACGTGGCCATCACCTAAGGGAAAAAGATGGAGGAGAGAGGGGGCAGGAAACACCCAGACCCTTCAGGCAGTGGGGTGTCCAGGGGTTTTGAGCCTGCGAAAATCACCCACCGAGGCTGGCAAAGGCGTCAAAGAGAGAGGCAATGCAGGCCTGGGTTAACCAGGGTGAAAGAGGCGGGATGGCACAGAAAGACTCTGGGGTCTGCCCTGCTCCGTCGCGGTCAAGGGCAAACAATAAGCCGGAGCAGAGGCCACACCTAAACAGTCAGAAATCCTAGATCCCTCCGTCTCCTGGTTATCGCACGAGTGGGACACAGACTTGGTAACCACCGCAGACCGAAAGGGCCACGAGCAGGTGGCTGGTCTGGGCAGGAGGTCACAACCACAGCCATTCTCCCCTGTGCCCTCCTCTGTCACTGAACTACAGAGACTCACTGCCCAGGCCCTGTCCAAAGACTGCTTTCCCAGCCCCTTCTGCCACTGGGTGTGGCCACGTGGCAGCTCTGTGCCACCTCCTGGTCATGCCCTCTGAAGGAATGGGGATGTGCTCCCTGTCTCTTCCTGCTGGCGGGAGCATAGGTACGATGGCAGGAGCCGCAGCAGCCACCGTGGACCCAGTGGATGTGACGTGCTGAGTGGCAGCAGTGTCTTTCCTGCCGGCATCACCTGCTCTGGACTCTTACACGTATGAAAAATAAGTGAATACGGTTTGTCGTAATCATGCCACTGTATTTTGGGGTCTCTGTTCCAGCAGCTCAGAGTGTGCCTCAGCTAAGACAAGGCTGCCCTTCCTACAGTTCTCAGGAGAGAGCTGTTCCCGTGTAAGAGAGAGGACTCACTTGTCACTAACAAACTGTTCCATCAAAGAACACTGGAGACTGCGGAGACCACGCCGGGCACCCTCTCCTCTGCTCACCGAGGGCAGCCCAATTTGTAAGCGTGGCATTCAAGGCTTCTCGCCACCTGGCGCCGCCCCCCTTTCCGGTCTTCATCTCGCAGCTTCCTCTCTCCCACTGAGTCCTCACCGGCCGCCCATCTCCAAACACCCCAGGCCTCTGCCTCGCAGAGGCTTCCTCCCACCCCGTCAAATCTCATCACCTTGGCCTTGCAGGACAGAGCCTGTTTAAACCTTGTTGGCACTTTGCCCCCTGGCAGAAAGCCCAGGAACCCCTCTACTGCCCGTCACTCGGGTTACGGGGGCCGCACTCCTCCACCTCCCTCCATCCTCGGGTTTTCAAACAACAGGCTCACCACCCTGGTGGACTGGGCCCCCACTCAACCTCTCTAAACCTCAGTTTTCTCATCTATCAGATCAGTATAATACGGTTTTGCCCAGCTAGGCTTGGGCCAGATTGAAGGAATCTGCACTGGTAAAACAGGCCCCAAGCACAGGAATGCTCAAGAATGCTCCAGAAAGCACAGTTCCTTCCTCTGGAAGGTCCCGCCAAGAACAAGTAGGAAGAAGGTCACCGTCCCACGGAGAGAAGAACAATGGCCACCCGCATGGCTGGTGTGGGGTGGGGGAAGGGCTGTCAGCACCCACTGCTCCGCCAGCACGGAGACCCTGCGACTGACCCCAGCCCGCCCCTCTGCCTGTCTGCTCACTTCCGTTGGCCACAGGACCCATCCATAATGAGGTGGCCTCCAAGAACCCCCGCGGCCCCCTCCGAGTGACTGGGAGGGCTCCTAGGATCACCCAGCAAGGAAAGGCGGATGCTCACGCCGACGTCAGGAAGGCTCACGCGTCACCTTTCCCACACTCGTGCATGTGGGGTCCCGGCCACGGGGAGGGAGGGAAGGCAGCCCCAGCCCACGCAGCTTACCCACCGGGCCCACACACACCAGCCGGCTGCACAAACTGCACTGAGAGCCAAGGACCAGGAATCTGCCCTTGTCTGAGGTGAAGGGGTCCTTCATGACGTAACTCTCCTCCAGAAGGCTGCAGGACAGTAAGGCAGGTGTCGGTCTCCGGGTTAAGGGGGGTAGGAAGGGGCCTGGAGGTTCTGGAGGAGCTGGGTGACCCCTCAGGACACTCCTGAAGTGTCCAGAGCCCGGACAGGGATGGACCTACAGCTCAACACCCAAGTCGTGCATCACACTCAGGCTGGCACCAGCCAACAGCTCCGGCCAGGGGGCCTGGGGGAGGGGGGCGGGGTGGTTCCGTGGCCAGGAGCCTGAAACGGGGTACTCACACGACAGACTGGGTGTCAGGGGGCTTCTGCCCCACGTAGCTGTATGGGGCTGTCAGGGCACAGAGCTGGCACTTAAACACACCCAGGGGACGGTGGTCTGCCTCACACTCCATCTGCAAGTTCAAGAGACAGGGCGCCATCACCTGCAGAACCAGGAACTGTGCTCATCCCCTAAGCCTCCGGCCGCGTGTTTCTTACCCGTAAGACCCAGGACACCCCTTACAGACAAGGGACCTCAAGTTCAAAGTAAGCGGACAAAAGTCAACACAAGTTCGCGCGAGTCAAGGCTCTGGGCGATGCTTCAAGCCTCAACGCACTACAGAATCCGCTCCGCCCCTGGCCATTTGAGCCCTCTTTACCTCCGACAGTACCTATTTCCAGGACGGCCCCCTCGCACCCTTCGCCACCCTGCACTTGCCCGCCTCCTGGCTCTCGCTCCACCTACAAGGCTTCCCCCCACCTCCACCTCCGGAACCTCCCTCGGGCTACTTCCAAGATTTTCTCTTATTTTTGGCCTTCGGCAGTTTGAATATACACATCTACGGGGTTTCTTTTCCGTACTGATCCTGTTCGCGCTTCTCTAAGCAAAGGGGGCCGATGCAAGTCTCCCCGGGCTTCGTCAGCCCCCCCTACGTCCGGAAGGCGGCCGCGCCATCTCCGCCTGCCTGCCTGCCTCAGTTTCCTGGAGGGCCGCGCACGCCCGAGCCCGCCTCCGGGGAGCCTTCCCGCGTCCTCCATCCCACCCCAACGCCGCGGGCGGCCGCTCGGACCTCGGAGCCCGGGACACCACAAGCCTCCGCCGAGCCGCCAGCGCCTCCGGGACGCGCCACTCGCCGCCGGTAACCGGCCCGGCCCAAGGCGCTTGCGCGGCCCCGCCCCCCGACGGCCCCGGCCCCGCCCCCGACGGCCCCGGCCCAGGGCGCGTGCGTGGCCCCGCCCCCGGCAGCCTGGGGCGGAACTTCAGGGTGGACTTCCGGCTGCAGGGTGCGGCGGCGGCTGGAGTGAGTCAGGTCTTCGTCTGGTAGGAGCGCGTCGAGCGGGTATAGTGTTGCGGCTGGTCCCAGGCTCCCGTTTGCTCTCTGGGGGTTGGGACTTTATCCTTTGGGGACTTGAGAAATAAGGAGTATCTGGGAATAACAACCACTCCTGGACCTGGGCCCCAGGGATTTTAACAAGCGCTGTGATGTTCTTTTTAGCGGTTTTGACCTCGGGGTGCTTACAGCAAGGGTATTTTTTGGATCAATTCAAAGATCTTCTACTGTTGGGGGTTTTTTCTGGGTCTGCCCAAAGGTGGACCATCTGGGGGAAGCATTGCATATATAACCTATAACCACTCAGATACACGACCTTGATCTCAGGATAGAGATCAGGTTAGACAAGTTACCAGATGGACTAGATAGGGGAGCCAAGGGAAATACTCAAAGAGCAAATATTCGTCTTTGATAGAAAGTAAAGTTAATTTTAAATTTGAGCTATCCACAGCTTTTAGTGTAAGAAAAAGTTTACCAAAAAAATCCACAAGGTTTAATATTATCCCCAAATATATATTTTTTAAAATAGTTTCCCTGGGTGGCTCAGTGAGTTAAGCAGCCGACTCCTGATTTCAGCTACATGTAGAGAAACTACATGTAGAATAAGCACTATATCAAAACAATGAAACAACTGGCCACAGAATGGGAAAAGATACTTCCAAAAGATGTATACGATAAAGGACTGTTATCCAAAATATACAAACAACTCTAAAAAACTCAACTAAAAGAAAACCTGATTTAAAAATGGGCCAAAGACCTGAACAGACATCTCACCAAAGAAAATATAGACGGGAGGTAAGCATATGAAAAGATGCTCCATAGGGGCGCCTGGGTGGCGCAGTCGGTTGAGCGTCCGACATCAGCCAGGTCACGATCTCGCGGTCCGTGAGTTCGAGCCCCGCGTCGGGCTCTGGGCTGATGGCTCAGAGCCTGGAGCCTGTTTCCGATTCTGTGTCTCCCTCTCTCTCTGCCCCTCCCCCGTTCATGCTCTGTCTCTCTCTGTCCCAAAAATAAATAAACGTTGAAAAGATGCTCCATGTCCCAGATCATCAGGGAAATGTGGATTTAAACAATGAGTTACCACTCCATACTTATTAGAATGGCCAACATCCAAATGCTCACAACACCAATGCCAACAAGGGTGTGGAGCACCAGGAACTCTCCTTCATGGCTGGCGGGGATACAAAATGGTACAACCATTTGGGAAGATGGTTTGGCATTTTGTTACAAAACTAAACATACGCTCAGCATACAGCCCAGCAATCATACCCCTTGGGACTCCCCAAAGGAGTTAAAACTTACGTCCACACAAAACCTGCATGTGGGTGCAGGGTATAGCAGTTCTGTGCATAATTGCCCAAACTTGGATGCAACCAAGATGTCCTTCAGCAGGTGAATGGATAAGTAAACTGTGGCCCATCCGGGCAATGGAATCTTACTTGAGACTGAAAAGAGAGGTGTTATCAGGCCATGAAAAGACATAAAGGAAAACAAAAACAAAACAAAACAAACAGACAGACATAAAGGAAACTTAAATGCATGTTACCAAGTGAAAGAAGCCAATCTGAAAAGCTTATATATTATATAATTCCCACTGTATGACATTGTGGGAAAGGCAAAACTATGGAGAAAGTAAAAAGATCAGTGGTTGTCAGGTGTTACAGGGGAGGGAGGGATGAATAGTTGGGACACTGAGGATCTTTAGGGCAGTGAAATTATTCTGTATGGTAATATAATAGTGGATCCATATCATTACACATTTGTCCAAATTCCTAGGACATACGACACCAAGAGTGAGCCCTGATGTCAATTATGGGTTTGGGGTGACAATGTAGATTCACCAGTTGTAACAAATGAACCACCTGGTGGATGTTGGTAACTGGGGAGGCTGTGCATGTTGCGGGGGGGGGGGGTCACTGGAAAATCTCTGTAGCTTGTTTGAGGTGAACCTAAAACTGATCTAAAAAATAAAGTATCTTTTTAAAAACACCAAAATAGCATTCAAATTTGATGCAGGGGAATGAGAACTAGGGAATAGAAACATTTGATGCAGTCTGAATCCGAAGATTCGTGCCAAATAATCCTGGAACTTATCTCTATAGAGACTACTTTCAGGCCACTTTGGATCAAGGTGGATCTCTATCGAAAAGGGATTTGAACAAAGTGAGTGGACTGGGGCAGTTTCTGCTTCTCTCTCTCTCTTTAATGTTTATTTCTGAGAGAGAGAGAGAGAGAGAACGAGGGGGAGGGGAAGAGAGAGAGGGAGAGAGAGAATCCCAAGCAGGCTCTGCACAGTCAACGCTGAGTCCAACACAGGGCTTGAACTCATGAACTGTGAGATCATGACCTGAGCTGAAGTCGGACGCTTACCCGACTGAGCCACCCAGGTGCCCCTCCACTTCTCTTAATAATATCCCAGCACTGGAAAATGTGAACTTAGCAAAACACAAATACCTTCTGGATGGAGGTAAACTGTGAGAAATGGTGGTAGACATGAGATGAGGATAACATTTGGATGAAGAAATGAAAGTTTTTCACATGTGCTGTCTTTACGACGTGTAAACATGACATTGACATCCGTGGGTTCAATTCTAAATTTAGAGATTTAAGCATTTTATTGACGGGGCTCCTGGGTGGCTCAATCGATTAAGCATCTGACTTCAGCTCAGGTCATGATCTCATGGTTCATGAGTTCGAGCCCCTCATCAGGTTCTGTGCTGACAGTTCAGAGCCTGGAGCCTACTTCAGATTCTGTGTCTCCCTCTGTCTCTCTCTCTCTCTGCCCTCTCCCACTCCCACTCTGTCTCTCTCTCTCTCTCTCTCTCTCTCTCTCCCGCTCTGTCTCTCTCTCTCTCTCAAAAATAAATAAACATTTAAAAAATTATCTTTAAGAATTTTATTGACCGGGGCACCTGGGGGCTCAGTCGGTTAAGCGTCCAACTCTTGGTTTCAGCTCAGGTCATGATCTCATGGTTTGTGAGTTCAAGGCCCGAGTCAGGCTCTGAGCTGACAGCTCGAGCCTGCTTGGGATTCTCCCTCTGTCTCTGTCTCTGTCTCTCTCCCTCCCCTGTGCATACTATCTCTCAAAATGATTAAATAAACTTAAAAAATTATCGAGAATTCCACTTGCCACTCCCCTCAGGAGAGTGCATGCTCTCCCAACTGAAATAATTAGAAACAATCCATGTGCTCCGAGGACTCAGGAAAAGTTGTGTAACTTGGCATTATCGTCCACAGGACATAATTATATGAAAATCTTTGTTCTTATCAACACGATGTTTTTCTGTAGTGACTGCAAAAGAACACAGTTTTATAGGAATGCATACAGAATACTTTACAGATAGATTATGTACGTCTCTTTGCTCATCCAAGGGCCAGTGGCCCATCAAGAGAACACCCAAATGTACACAATAATAATTCAGTTATCTTTGATATTTTACCAATTTTCAGCTATATAAAAACCATCGCTTTACATAGTTTTTTCTCATTACAAAGGTGTGTCTGTCAAGGTAGGTGGATAGAATATATTATATGTAATGGTTTGTAAGTTTGCTTCATAACCTTTGAATATTTAGACATATGGAGGCTTGTAACATCTCCTGGTGCCACCTTCCCCAAGGAGTAACTTGCTAGGGAAGATAATTACCCATATGTTCTGGCGGTACTTAACAACTTTTTTTAATGTTTATTATTTTGAGAGAGAGACACACACACAGAGTGCAAGTGGGAGAGGGGCAGAGAGAGAGGGAGACGCAGGATCAGAAGCAGGCTCCAGGCTATGAGCCGCCAGCACAGAGCCCGACGTGGGGCTCGAACCCACGAACCTCGAGATCATGACCTGAGCTGAAGTCAGATGCTTGACAGACTGAACCACCCAGGTGCCCCAGGCCTGAGTTTTTAAAGTAAGCTTGTAAAAGTAGAATATACATCCAGAAAAGTCCAGCCTTCCTAAGTGTATGGCAAAATGAATCTGCACAAAGAACAACAATGTAACCAGCGCCCAGTGAAGCCCTTGTAATACACACATGATACACTGAATACCACCCACACACCAGACTTACCACCGGCAGCGCTTCCTTCAGGCTCAAGGCAAAGTTCAGCTCTCTGTGGTGTGGAGGAGGGAGGATGCATCTAGAGACCTGTTTTTGTTGCCTATGGACAAAATGCCTTTACTGTTGTATCATTTTTAAGTAAATTTTGAACAGTAAAATATACATACAGAAGCAAGCCTTAAAAATGCAAGTTTACGGGGCGTCTCAGTGGCTCAGTCGGTTAAGCATCCAGCTCTTGATTTGGGCTCAGGTCGTGATCTCACAGTTCATGAGTTCCAGCCCCACGTCAGGCTCTGTGCTGACGGTGCGGGAACCTGTTTGGGATTCTCTCTTTCCCTCTTTCTCTGCCCCTCCCCCGCTCGCTCTCTCTGTCTCTCAAAATAAATAAATAAACTTAAAAAAAAATTTTTTGGGGGCGCCTGGGTGGCGCAGTCGGTTAAGCGTCTGACTTCAGCCAGGTCACGATCTCGCGGTCCGTGAGTTCGAGCCCCGCGTTAGGCTCTGGGCTGATGGCTCAGAGCCTGGAGCCTGTTTCCGATTCTGTGTCTCCCTCTCTCTCTCTGCCCCTCCCCCGTTCATGCTCTGTCTCTCTCTGTGCCAAAAATAAAATAAACGTTGAAAAAAAATTAAAAAAAAAAGAAAAAGAAAAAAAAAAGATTTTTTAAAAATGCAAGTTTTCAGAGCCCTAGGGTGGCTCAGTCAGTCCAGCATCCAACTCTTGATTTCCGCGTGGGCTCGAGCCCCATGTTGGGCTCTGTTCTGGCCACTCGTGCACACTCTATCTAAAATAAAATAAAATTGTAAAAAATGCAAGTTTTTGGAATGAACAAGAGTCTGAGGCGGATGTATCCCCACTCCCACCCAGAGCCACAGACGGAGAGCTCTCTAGAAGATTTGTTGAATTCCAGAGTTCTTAAGGGGCTAAACTGAGAACAAATCCAAGAACGTTCATCTTGGTTTCCTGTTCGGTGCGGACTTGGGAGGGTATTCAGAACTGTCGCCAACTTGTTCTGGAACATAGCTACGCTATTCCTGGAAATATGAGGAGGACAAAGGAATCTTTAGAAACGGCTTTAAACTTGCTAAGTTGTGGTTTCGTTGCTTGAACTGCACAGGGTCCCCAGAGAAACCCATGTGGATGCACTTTTTCCCTCCCGGTGAGGAAGCAGCCACAACCCAACAGGAGGAAAAGTCTAGAACCATTCACATTTTATGTTTTTGTGTATGAAAATAAGGTAATGATGATGACGATGATGACGATGACAACTCCTTCAAAAAAACCCTGTATTTTTGTCTCACTTGTTACTTTGTTTTCCTGATAATGTTGCATTGGCATTTCTACATTTCTTAACCATATAATACTTATCATTGCTCTATTGGATTAGAAGGCCCCTGGCACTCTCTTCTTTCCTCATATGCGTGGGAAAGTCCTGTGACCACCAGACTTCTCATTGAAACCAGAAGTTGAGAGCCTCGTCTCCTTCGTTGGACCTACAGCTGTCTGCCTGGTCCTCGCTCAGACGGCTTCCATGTCGGTACCAGGAGGGGGTGGTCCCCTTCCTGCACCAGGAGGCCTCTCCAGCTGGCACTCCCTCCCTCCCAATGCACAGCTCCAGGTCATGGGGTACAGCCACCCCCAGAACATTCTTCCTGGGAAGGGAGGCCAACCGGTGTGCCCTGAGCCTGGAGAGGGGCCCAGACTTCAGCTGATTGCTAATTTGGGAAGAGTGTCTGGGCGCATTGACCCCATGCCTGTGTGGGTCTCCCAAGCTCTAAGGGGAGGACTGCCCCCGGCTTCCCATGGCTGGGGCTTAAACCCTGTCATCCTGCACTCCACAGGCAAGTGCATGGATCTGACCGGACCACAACCGGCCTCTGCAGGTAAAAAGTAATTATTTGGCCCCTGTGTTTACTTGTTCTCAACCTGTTCGGGAGTCGGGTGGTAAAGAGGGGTACCATCTACGAACGTGCACGCCAGTGGAGGCCAGCGGGCCGGTATGGACCCGGCCACTCCCATGACCTCCCCACGAGGGGACTTAGAAAAACCGTATCTGCCCTGTGGACACTGCTGTGCGAGTCGCATGGAGCACGGAGTGCCACGGCCATCCCCGCCCCGCTCAGGACCGCAGGGGCCCTGGGGAAACCGCAAGCGCCTGGGACGCAGCCGCCACCCCCCTGGTTTGGTCGTCCCCCTCTGCCGGCCCTCCACCTGGAAGGCAGGAGCCATCCGAGTATATGCCCTTCAAGCAGAGATCACTGCAACTCTCAAAGAAAGCTCACATTTAATTCTGATAAAGCTTAAAGTAGCACCTACATAACTGAACATGCTTCTGAGTGAAACTATAAGACTACTACCCCTGTTTCTCTTAAACAATAAGCCACATTTTCTTTAATACTCCTAAGTAATCCACCATGCCATCAACAACCCAGAGCCCCAGTCCTGGATGGATATATTACTGTCGTCACACACACAGAACATTTGCTGTCTTTCACTGTGAACCCTCGCCCCAACACACACAACCTTTTGGTCGTTAAATGAAATTCATGTCTCAAGGCCCGGAAAGTGTTGTTAAACTTTACATCTTTAACTTGCAGTCGCCCTAAAGAATAGGTGGGGAGCTTCAGACTTCCGACCGTCAGTTCCCATCCCTGAATTCAAATGCAGGGGAACAAATCCTGGAACTCCCCACAAGGTCCCTCCAGCCCTGCCCCAGCTGGAGTGTGGGAGGTAGGGGTGGGGAGGGAAGGGGAGGGGCAGGGCGTGGAAGCTCGGCCCTGGTCTGCAGAGGGAGGTCCCAGAGGAACTGAGGGAGCCACAGGCTCTCGGCTCCCAGCCCTGGGGGGGGCCAAGTCTCAGCAGGAGAAGGCTCTGCCCTGGGAAGGTAGATTGGGGCGGAGAGGGGGTGGGACTCTTGCCTGTGGTTCTTGACACTGTCCCTGATCATACAACGAGATAAACCATTTTCTTCCCGTTAATGTTTCTGGTCTTGAGCCCCAGATAACGGCGGCTCTTCTTCTCCGGCTGCCCATACAGCATGTCCTCAAAGAACTCCGGTTTGTCTCTGGCCTTGCGTTGGAAGAACACACACCGACACACGGTCCTTAGCTTGCGACACAGATAGGTCATTGCTTCCGCTTCGTCCGATGGCTCCTCGTACACGGGCTGCTTCATTTCCTCATAGGCCGACAAAATCACCGCCTGAAATAAGTTGATCAGTATACAGATCATCACCAGCATGAAGGACGAGAGGAACAGGACCCCCAGCACCCGGTTGCCGGAGAACTCGGTGTTCTCAAAAGCCGAAACGCAGTAGGAGAATATTGTCTGCGTGGCGTGAATCAGGCTGTTGTAGTTCCATTCGTGCTGGCCGAACACCAGGTAGCCAAAGGCCATGTATACGAAGAAATACACGGACACCACCAGCGCCATGTGGCAGATGCCGGGGAGGGCGGTCTGAATGGCCCTCTGGGCCAGGCGCACGTCATAAAAGAATCTGGAGTACCTGAGGGTCTTCAAGATGGTCAGAAACAACAGGAAACCCAAAATGATCCTCATGATGTGATCTACCTGAGACACTGCATGAAAGGGGACAAACTCCACGGGGTTCGACAGGTAAAATTGAATTATGCCAGCGGCCAGGAAGTGTTTCCTGAGAAAGAGCACAATCAGCACGGTAAATATGCATTTTAGAGCAAAGTTGAGCAAATTGTACACACTTGTCACGTAGGAGGCCCTTTCTTGCAAAATGATATAGCCCTCATCGACAACGTAGGCTACGAAGAAAATGAGGACGGCCGCGTACAGGTAGATCTCAGCGGACGTCCTCCTGTCGAAGTCAGCAAGCGAGAAGGAATGCACGGACGTGCTCGTGTTTACGACTCCCGGCTGTGAAACCTCAAAAATGACAGAAATGCTGCAGAATAGACTGACGTCCGGGTTAAAGGTGGTCAGCTCCAGAATCACGGCCCAGGTCTTCTCATCAAGCCAGTTGTTGCTCTGGAGCTCCCCGAGCCGCATGCTGGAATTAAACTGCTGCTGTTCTGGAAAAAAATAGAACACGTAGCCCCCCGACCTGTAGGTGTGTAAGAGTCCATGGGAGAAATACGCCCACGTCTTCTCTTGAGGCTTGTAAGTGAACCCATTGGTGTTCTTGTCCACAGCCCGCTTACCCACTTTATCCCAAACGTTAGAGTAGCTTCTGGTGTCTTCTGGGTCCGTGCCATACTCCGGATGACAGTGGATGTCTCTGTCGGTGCCGTTCTGCCCAAAGTCTTGGGCAGGCGGGCAGAGTTTTTCGCCGGGTTTGGCCCTCACTTGCCTCAGGAGCGGAAGGCCAAGGATCTTGGAGGAGCTGTCGGGAAGAAAAGTTGGGTTCGGGTCGTTGTGGAGCAGAGGCAGCAGCACGTGGTCCAGCCACCGGTAGATGTCCTCCAGCTTGGTCACCGTGCCGAGGTCCACAGAGAACTGACCGCGGATGAACTGGTTGTAGTAGAAGCTGTCGGTGTGGCGCAGGAGGGCCACGAACCTCAGCAGGAGCGCCAGAAACAGGAAGTGGGTGAGAATGTAACTGAGGAACAGGAGCGCCCTCCTCTTGGTTCTCTTCTTTCTTTGGAATATTCGGATTTCGTCTTCGGTGAGGGGTTGGTACATCCTTGAGCTTCGCAGCTGCGTGATCTGCTCGTGTCGCCTTTTCATTTCTTCCGGGCCCATCTTCGCGTGGAACAGCTTGATCTCAGTGTAGTGGTACTTGCTTGCCCACGAGAGGTTTTTACAATACTTGGGCCTGCTCGTCCTGACGCCTGACAGGAGGATAATTTTGGATGGCTGCACCAGGAAAATGGACAGACAGAACGCACAAAACGAAGCAAAGAGCCACTCCATGGACTTTTCATAGCCGTAGGTCAGCCCATAAAATACAATGAAGAACGCGGATATACTGCAGGTGGCGAAAACCAAGAACCATGCTATATAAACGCAACACCCAGGCAGGACGATCCTGTGCTTCTCCTGGAGTTCTAGAGGATTCGTCTGGGAGGGCGGCTGCGCAGGAGCAGCTTCCTGATCGTCCTCTGCGTTTCGGTTACTGGCGTTCATGTTAACATCTCGGGGCCGGGAGACCTTGCCCTCTGCTTTCTTACCCCGGTGCTGCTCTGGCGCTTTGGGAGCTTTAGGGCTTTTCCTGGGGGGAAGCTTCGAAGCCGCTCTGGCAGGGGCACCGTCAGTTTCCTGAGCGTGCCACTTTTTCAGATGTTCCTCCCAGTATTCACTTGGGACTCGCATCAAGGGGGTCTTCTGGGGAGACACCTCCTCTAGAGTCACGCGAGGTTCCTTCTGGGAATAGGTGAACAAAAAGGCGATCAGTAGTTGCACAGGGATGGTGATTAGGACACTTTCCAATCCTATCATCATTGACCTGATGTACTTTGTCTCTTTGGGATCCGTGTCTTCTTTTTTGTTGAGATTAAAGAACATAATGTTGCATAAAAGGGAAGACAGTAACATGGCTAAACAACAGGACAGCCGCTGCAGCCTATTGAACGGCCTAGCACTGACCCCGGAGAAAACAGAGAACCACATGTGATTTTTCTCCAGCTTGTAAATGGAATCTATCAGGAAATAGTCCTTTTTCTCTAGAGGCTGGTCAGGGGGGTAACGTGAAATGTTCTGTCCAAAGAGGTGTCAACAGAAAGCCATTTCCGGCAGAGGCACAGCCAGATGTGTCTGCTCAACAGATTTTCCACTTTGATTCTGCTTAAATACCAACTGGGGGCCCTACCCTCATTGTTGTGCCACACGCGAATGGAGTGGATGTCCCCCAAGTCACGTTCTGTCGTGAGGAGGAAAGTGTTGATGCTTCCACGGGAGAGGGTGGTAAAACAGGGGTGGCTCAAACAATGCACGTTGCTGTCACCCTCTGTTCCCTTAAGTTGGATGAAGACGTGGGCCCTGGTCCCAGCCCCACAGCGCATTCCTGTGAAAATGGTGAGCAGGTAACACACCTTATCGTAAGGATCGTTGTCAGGTAGGATTATCACGTATTGCCGAAGAAGCTGGTCCATGGCATCTTTGTGCAAGACCCAGAACGCTAGGAATACGTACACGAGCATAATGAAAAGTACAGCGAAGAGAGTCACGGGGTTTTGGGTGACATTCCTGATGACCTCCAGCCGTAGATCTACGGGATTAGGGACCACAATCACATTGGCCGTCAAAAAGTGGGTTTGCAGGTGCAGGCCGGCTTTTTTGATCGTGGCCAGCTGCCGCCGGGCCCTCCTTGGGTTTTTGCAGATACAGTGCATTCTGTCCCAGGTGGTCTCCTCTCCGAGAACACAGTTGTCTTCTCTCCAGTCGCTCTGGATCCCGTACATGTCTAAGCACTGAACGCTGAAAAGGGCAATTCTCACTAGCTTGTTACTGGGTGCCATGACAAAGCGAGGTGCCTGCAGAGCCATGGTCACGGTGCACTCGGACGAGCTGCCTCGCTGAGCTATGACTTGCAGCAGGGACGGTGGAAGGCAGACCACGCGGGCCTTCTTAACCACACAGGCCTGGTCAAACAGGTCACTCTGGTTGGCGATGGGAGGGATGTCATAGGGCACGAAGAAGGTGGCCACCAAAGCAGCGGGGGTGATCTCACTGCCAGCATATACCAATACCGTGAACACCAGGGTGACTTCCGTCATGATGTGGACCAGCACCTCATTCACTACACTGCTGTCCACCTCAAAGCTAAACTCCCCCGTCGTCCTTTTGAAGGGCTCATTAACTTTGTGGGGCGTGTTGTCGGGTCCCACTGTGAGATTAAAAGCTGCAAAGCTCAAGTTTCTTCTGACGATGTGCACTTCGACCACATCAGGTGTGATCTCTAGCACGTTGCCTTTGGCGGGGATGCCTGTCATTTTGAACCCAACCACCTCTGCAGAATAGCTTTCCTGCTGACTTAACCAAGGAAAGGGATCATCTGCAAACTCACAAAACATGGCGGAGATCGGAGCGTTTTCAGGCAGAAGGGGGACGCTGCTCGCATTGAGCACTGGACGAAAATAATTTCGGCCGAGCTTCTTGTTGGTGAAGGCCTCGTTAATATCCCGCTTTTCTGTTTTCTTGAGGTACATGTTAAAGCTGGAGGCCGTCATTGCAGTGGTTTCATTCCCTGGCACCATGCCAGCCAATATTGTGTCTGTTAGAAACTCCAGCCCATAGAAAGGCTCATCCACTACTTCATAGGGAACACTCAGTTTAAGGATATTAGACAGACTTGTTAATATCCCAGTGCTCACGGTTTCTATTTGTTCAGAGCTAAAGGATTTCTGTTTTTGATGAGATTGTCGTAGGGCATGGTTGGCTTGCCAGACCCTCACTGTGGCAAGTTTCTGAGCCATTCGAGTGAATCCAGAGGTTGTCTGGGTTACTTTAGCCATACACACGACCACCTGGCTAATTTCCTCCAAAGTGCTGTTGGGAAGAACGAAAGTCTGGTTGACGAGGTGTTCCCGGAGTCTGGTTTCGTCAGCTTGCAAAGTTAAGTCAGCTTTCATGCTATTCACCACAGAAGCTGCTATATAAATTAAGTAGCCTGCAGGCAAAAACTCCCGCTGGTCAAGCAAAGTAGAGAGTGATGAAGTTGGTCCCATGGTGAAATTGAATAATCGATCAAGCACATTCTTTGATGAGATTTTGTCCGTAGGAGCCCGTACGGTGGCGTGCAGGGTCACCGGAGTAAAGGCTCCTAGAGAGTCATACACCTGAACAATGATCTTCATGACATAATGATTAGCCAATCCACCAACGGGGAGAAAGGAAGGGGGTGATGTGGACTCATGCCCCCAATACAGGATGGCCCCCAAGGTGTTCTCTTTCACAGAACTGATTTGCCCAAAACCGTACAAATCAGAAACTACTATTTTGTATGCAAGAGGGATGTTCTTGTCCGTGAAATTAGTACACCGGATGACAAACTTGGTTAAAAGTGAAAGTCCCTTAGCTGGATTGATGTTGCACTGCCCGGGCTGAGGAGCGTAGTTAATAGCAAAGGAGTATCTCAAGGTCAAGCCCACTCCGCTCCAAGTTATTGAGTATACAGAAACCAAAAACTCAGCTTCGGAAAAATCCCTAAAAGCAAAAGCTTTTATGGTCAGATAAGCCCTGGCCCTCCCTGTTGTGGTTTGTCTCGCCCAATCAAATATGATCTCTTTACCTGAAGACGACAGAATCGACCACTTATAGTAATCACGGTCTCCTGCACACCCGGTGCAATTTAGAAACAAAGAGAATCGATCTGAAATAATCAAATTACGATTGCAATTTTCAATGCATGAAATGTGTGCTGCGGGTCTTGGTCCTGGGAGCACATGCACCCTCCTATCGGCATACGCTGTTCTACTGCCCTTCCGGATCACCATTCTGAAATAATACACATCTTTGCCTCTCAGTGTTCTTGGCAAAAATGACAGGATGGGGCCAGAGGCCTCCTTCCACCGCAAATCGGTCTGCTTTGCAGTGAGACAGACTTTCCTGCTTACCACTATAATTGTCTCTCCTTGGTAGTTATTTTTATCTTTGGTGCAGTACCAAGAAAAAAGGAGTCCCTGTGAAGAGTTGCCTGAATCTGGGTCCGATGACCTGCTTCCATCCAGAACCAGCGAATCGGTGAAATTCATTGTTATGTTGGGCCTGGCAGGAATAACCACCGCCTGTAGGGGGCTTCGAAGAACGGTGATGTAGACGATATCGGAGCCTGTTGCCCGAGGCGTATTTGACTTCCTTGTGTAGATGGTGAGAGTGAAGTTAAACACGTACACCCCCCAAGATAAAGAATTGGGGGGGATTTCCATATATGCTGGAGTCCTCCCTAGGCTGAGTTGTGGTACGTCCAAAGGCTGATTCCAGTCCGGCACGTCGGATACGGAGGGCACGGAAAAGACTTGCCAACTCGGATTAAATAAGGTGGCTTCCAGGCAGTCGTACTTAAAGGTTGCATTCAAGGTAGTGTGCATTCTCCTGTTCAACACCACCGGATCTTGGTCCCTATTGATCCTTACCAGGCTGACAACACAGGGCAACTGTGCGGATAACTGGCAGGACACCGAAGACTCGATGGCTTGGGGGCCGTCCGAGTTGACGGCTTCTAAAACAACAGGCGTGGGCCCATCCGTGGGGCACTTGGCTTGGGCCACGAAGCCCGCGTAGAGGCGAGGGTCGCCGGCGGGCAGAGCAGAGGAGACCTGGCGGGGGCGCCGCACGCTGGCGGGTGGGACGGGCACGAGGCGGAAGGTCCACTCCGGGCGCCCGAGCGCGCCGTGCAGCGGGGTGCGCCACAGCAGGGACAGGCGGCCGCGGCGCGCCCACAGCTGCAGGTTCACGAGCGTGGGCGCGGCGGCCCCAGGGGCGCGCAGCAGGACGCGCACCCGCAGGCAGAGAGGGCGCGCGGGGCCGCGGGGCAGGCAGAGGCCGCCGCCGCCGCTCAGGACCACGCCGCCGCCCGGGGTCGCGCGGGGCCGCAGGCGGAGGCGGACGCCGCCGCCCGGCTCTCCGAGGCCCGGGACGCCTCCGAAGGTGCGCAGCGCGGCCGCGTCTCCCTGCGCGGCGGGCGGGGGCCGGCGGGCCGAGGAGGGGCCCTGGCGGCGGGGGCCGGGCGCCCCGGGAACGAGGACCGCGGCCCGGGCCGTGCGAGGATCCGGGGGCCGCGGGAGGCGGCCGCGGCCCAGGACCAGGCCCAAGACCAGGCCCAGGCCCAGGAGGAGAAGCGCGGGCCCGGGCCGCATGGCGCCGCCTCCGCGGGAACCTGGGAGCCGCCGCCGCAGGCCGCCGGGGGCCCAGCCAACGGCTGCGGGTGGGGCGCGGGCCGCGGGATCACAGGGGCGACGGGGTCACGACCTGGAGCGTCGAGTGGGGCCTGGGCTTCCGGGATCCCCCCCTCCCCCTCCCACGCCTGTGTAGGCCTCGATCGGGGAGCGGTGATGGAATTAACTCTGCCGAGGTTCCCAATAGCCTGAAAGGCCCCTTAGCGGGAATCCCACTCCCCTGGAATATCCAGTTTCAAGACGGGGTCTGTGAGCTCCCCGAAAGCCCAGGGTTTCTCTTTTTTGCTCTTCATTCTTAACTTGAAACCCGAAGTCACTGATTGTAGATCTTTCCTCTTTCCTAATAGAAGCATTTAAGGTTGTTAAGTGTCCCACCAAACGCTTCGTAAACGCATCCTGCCTGTTTGTGGTATTAACGTTATCATTCAATTAAATTTTTTTCTACTTTCCCCTGTTTGGGTTTTGACCTACAAATTAAAGTTGTGTGGTTTATTTTTCAGATATCTGGAGTTTCTGTGAAATTTTATGGGCTTTGATTTCTAACTTAAGCCTGTTGTGGTCAGAGAACACATTCTATGTGATTTTGATCCCTTTACATTTATTGAGACTTGTTTGAAAGCTCATACCTAGTGTGGTCTGCCTTGATGTGTTGTCCACATGCACTTATCCCACCTTTGTTGGGTGGGTTGTCCTATAAATGTCAACCAGATCAAGATGGTTGGTACTGACACTTGGATCTTCCATGTCCTCTCTGGGTTTTTGTCTAGCTTTTCTATCACTTGCTGAGAGAGGATGTTAATCTCTCCTATTATGACTAGAGAATCGTCTATTTTTAATTCTGTCAATTTTTGCTTCATGTATTTTGAGGCTCTATTAGATGTATACACATTTTGAGGTCATGTCTTAATGAATTGGCCCTTTTATCATTGTGAAATGTCTGTGTTTATCTCTAGCAATAATCTTTGTTTTGAAGTCTAGTTATGTGATATTAAAATAGCCAAGTTATATGTTAATTGTATCTCAGTGAAACTGGAAAGTAAAATAACCATACTAGCCTTCTTATGCCTACGGTCTATATGGCGTATTTTTTCTCATTCACTTACTTTCACTTTATTTATGTCTTTATATTAAAGTGTTCTTTTGTAGGCAACATTTAATAGGGCTTTTATTTTCTTATCCTCTCTCTCTCTCTCTCTCTCTCTCTCTCTCTCTCTCTTGCATTCTCTCTGAGTGCACCACACACCAAGGAAAGGACATAAGAAGGCAGCCATCTACAAACTAGAGAGACGACCCTTACCAAGTACCTGACATGCTGGCCCCCAGACCTTGGACTTTCGGCTCCAGTATTGCCAGAAATATTTACCGCTCAAGCCCCCACTCTAGGGTATTTTGTTTTAGCATCCTGAGCTGACTAAGACCACAGGAAAGATGAGGGCTGAAAACTCAGAGTGGGGCCATCAGAGGTCATGTTAGGGGAGGAGGCACAAATGGAGAAGGCAGACTCTGGACTCCCCCAGTATTTAGAGATCAGGCCAACAAGGCGCCAGAGAAGCAGCCTCAGTGGGGCTGGTGGGAAACCAGGCAGGTGTGGTGTCCTGGAAGCCATAGGAAGGGGTTGGGGTGGGGGAGGTGGTTCAAGTAAGGGGCTGTGTCAGAGCAAATGATGAGGAACCGGAGGCGGAGGCAGCGGCTGGGTTTGGGCCAGGAGGGCCTTTAGTGTCCCAGACAAGTGCAGTGTCAGTGGTTCAAACAACCACGTAAAACTCTGGACAAGTTTTGCCGGCATGGCAGAGCAGAGAAGGGTGTATCTAAGATCTACAAGATAAATAAAAAATAAAGAGCACTGGTACGCCCACATCCCAGCCAAGGAGATAGAAGGGTCCCAGTGCAGTCCCAGGCCTCCGCGTGCCCTGCAAGAGAGAATTCTCAGCGCCACCAGGGCATCATTGATGTGAGTTTCGTTTCTGCCGCTGTCTCGTGTTTCTAGACTGTTTACACAGGAACCAGTCCCTCCGCAATGCACTGTTTTGCATGTTGGTAAACGTCACCTAAGGGGATCATATAGCACATTTTCTTCCACAGACTGTAGTTGTGAGCACGGTTTGCTTCAGTTCAAAAAATGACCTCTAGAAACGTGTGCGCGCCAGGCTTCCGCGGGGGACTCCAAAGAGCTTGAAAGTGACCGCTGCCTTAGGGCCCCCCTGCCTCCCGAGGGACTCCGCGGCGGCGGCCCCAACAGGGTCGCCTGCAGGCGGGAGCCCCCTGGCGGGGGTGGGGGAGGAGTTGGGACGGTGAGCGAATCCCGAGCTGCCCCGCTGCCCTGCGGGGGAGGCGAGTGCGCCCACGGAGGCCCCCGCAGCGGCTCCTCCCCTCGGGCAGGCGCGGACCCCCTCGGAGCGCCCCCGGGGCGGGGCGGGGCCAGTGCCGCGGACCAGTGAGCTCGCGGGGAAGCGCGGCAGCTCCGCCCCGCGGTGTCCGCCCCACCCTCCCGCCCCGACGCGGAAGGTGCGGAGTCGTCCGGACCCACATCACCGGCCCGGCCACCCACTTGCCCCCATGGCCGCCACCGCTCCGCTGCGCGACTGCCAGGTACGCGGAGGTTGAACCCGGCCGGGCCCCGCGGCCCCGGCATGGCTTGGCGCTCGGCGGCGGGGACGGGACCGACCTGCGCGGGACCCTGGATCCTCCGGGGAACCGGCCCCCGAGGGACAGGCGAGCACCTGGGTGCAGGAAGGGACCAGAGTACCCTCCTGTGGGACCCCAGCGGCGCGGTTCGGACCCCGCGGAGACCCCGAGACCTATAATGCATTAGCCCCAGCCAGTGTGGCGCAGGAGTGTCTCTTTCGGACCCTCCAGGGTGGGCAGCCTGAACCCATGTTGCAGATGAGGAAGCTGAAGTTCAGAGGAGCCCGGGGACTTGCCCCCCAGCCGTGCAGCCTGAGGAGCTGCCCGCTGTGCTCGGGGAGTAGAGGACATTTTCCTTCCCAGGGCGGGGTCGCAGGTCTGTGCACCCCGGCAGGATCCAAAGGGCAGCCCTAACAGTGAACAGTTCTAACGATGTCTAGATCTTTCTGCTGACAGACTTGTAGGTCTGCATCATTTGATAAAGTGGAGAGAGGAGAGGTATTGTTACTGTGCTTGGCAGATACCGTGTTTGCCTGCCAGTTGGAAAGTCCACCCTGCCGGGCCAGGCTCTCTAAGGCTCTACCCCTTTTCTGTCCCCCTAGACCTCCCCTCAGCCAGATCAGGGACTCCCGTTTCCTGAGTGCTCCCCTGGCAGACACTTCACAGTCACCCCGTGCATCCTCCAGAGCCCCATTCGGGGCCAGCGAAGGGTCTGAGAGAGGATGTTGCCAGAAGGCACACAGCTATTTAGGGACCCCTGGGATTTGCATCAGGATCTGCCCCCTCGCACCCACAACTCGGCGTCCTCTGCTCTGCACCGTCTATGAAATCTGGGAGTCCCTGCCAGCCCCACAAGGCTGGCTCATATGGAAACCCACACTCACATGATGCGAGGCATTTGGAGATCTTCTGTGCTTGGGGGTTGGGGTTCACATTTATGGCTGGAGGACTACATGGAATAAAGCCCTGAGAGTCTCTTCTTGCTGTGTGCAGGCGTGGAAGGATGCGGGCCTCCCACTGTCAACCACGAGTAACGAGGCCTGCAAGCTCTTTGATGCCACCTTGACCCAGGTATGCCTGCCGGGCAGTGCGGCGGCCTCTCTAACGGCCGGTGGGGAGGTGTTCAAAATTACCAAATGCTTTTAACTGATTTATTTTTCATTTTTAAATGTTCTGGCCCATCGAACAGCTACATTTACTTACACAACGCAATGAATGGTCCTTACACAAGTGCAAGACAATGCCCCGCACCCCCGTCCAGCACGGCTTTGCTTAGATTTACGGCCAGACTCCCGTGTCGTGTGATGTACTCTCCCAGGAAAGCCGGTCGACGATGACCACGAGCAAGGGTGGCACTCAAGGCTTCCTAAGCTTCACATCTTTATCAGCACTCTTGTTTTATAAACAGTGAAGCTCTTCCGCCCCATTCCTGCCCAAATCTCCTGACAAACTTGGGTACAGGAGGGCCCAAATGGGGGACCCAAACATGCTTCGTAATGCTTAGAGGCCCCGCAGCCAACAGCTTGGGAAGTAGGGGATGCTGTTTTCAATTGTGTAATGATGTTAGCAGTGGGTTACAGCGCAATTTATGTACTCCAGACCCTGGTGCATGGGAACGTGTTGGAGACAACCCACGGTGTGGGTGAGAGGTGCCCCCAGGGTCAGGCAGACAGCAATGTTTATCAGGATGCTGACTCTCCCCAGGCCTCCCTCTATGGTCTGCTGAGGGTTTGATATGGGGCCCCTCCACTTTGGGCTTCGGCTCCTGGCTGGGGCCAATTTTTGAATATACCACTCTCATCTATGGCTGTTCCAAGACCCACCACCGTATTACCAGTAATTTCTAACACCAGTGAAGGAGCCTGCAGTTTTAGAAGTAGGAGGGTCTCAAGAGGTAGGGTCTAACCACTTTGTTTGACGGGTGGGGAAACTGAGGCTCAGAGAGCTGCGCTGACTCCTGCAGTGAGGCAGATGATGAGCAGGGTAGGCCTGGGTCTGTATACACCGGTGGGAAACTAGAGCCGGGTTTATCATGAGCAGTGAGAACCCTGCCTGCGAACTCCATCCATACAACGTAAGGACCGAGGAAGCTTCTAGAAACATAAGTACAAGAAAAAACCAGTGAGATGCTGTGAGCTTGCCGAAGGACTCCACTGTGCTCATTTGAACTCTGTGCCCTTCCTGCACGTTTTGGCCCCAGTAGAGCCCCGGATTTGTTACAAAGCCCGTTCCTCAGTGTAACACAGTCCTTCCCCGGACCCCGCCTGTGTATCTTCTGTCCCATGTATCAGCATCTCTGGGCCATCCTGTGTTCGAGCGTGGGCGTCTCCGCTCCAACTCCCGTGTGTCTTATTAAAACACACTCTGCTAATTCTGTGTAGATGCAGGTCAGACATCTACACATTTTTTGAGAGGACACATTTTTTGTTTTGTTTATTTTTGAGAGAGAGAGAGAGGGGTGAGGAGGGGCAGAGAGAAGGGACAGAGCATTCGAAGTGGGCTCTGTGCTGATAGCAGTGAGCCTGATGGGAGGCTTGAACCCACGAACCGTGAGATCACGACCTGAGCTGAAGTCGGACGCTCAACCGACTGAGCCACCCACGCGCCCCTGAAGGTCTTTTTGGAAAAGAATGAATGAAAAGTAGGAAGGTCCCAATTGTGGCGCCCGACTTTGAGGCCCCCTCTCATAGCTAAAGAAGTTGATGTTCGAGGCGGGTCACCTGTCAGGAAGAAGCTTTCTTTAGATGCTTCTTTCCCGAATATGGGGGCCTCACCCGCCCTAGAAAGTGTGCCTTGAGTTACGAGTATTCAGGCTCTTCGCATGAGACCAACCCGGGTGCAGTTCAGGTCATGAAATACTTCGTTGTCTAGAGAGAAAATCCAGATTCAGACACATGCCTCCCTTAACGTGAACTAAGGACTCCCTGGGGACAACGTTGTTTTGCCTTTTCTATTTCAGTATGTCAAATGGACCAATGACAAAAGTCTTGGTGGCATTGAGGGCTGCCTGTCAAAGCTCAAAGCAGCAGATCCGACCTTCGGTGAGTGATGCTGTCCCCGGGTTGAGGAGCCGCGTCTCGTGGGTCCGAGCGCTCTCTGACTGAGAGACTCCACTGGCCTGGGGAGGGCAGGCTGGTGGCAGTGACCAGGCTGGCCTTTTGCCCGGAGGGAGGGCAATAAGACAAGAGCCACCGATAGGCTTGGCATAGCGCTGCCTTCATAGAGATGCCAGGTTCCATGTAAGGCATCTTTCTTTTGAAAAAAAAAAATTTTTTTTTACATTTATTTATTTTTGAGAAACAGACTGAGACAAAGCATGAGTGGGGGAGGGGCAGAGAGAGAAGGAGACACAGAATCCGAAGCAGGCTCCAGGCTCTGAGCCGTCAGCACAGAGCCCGATGCGGGGCTCGAACCCACGAACTGAGATCATGACCTGAGCCGAAGTCAGACGCTCAACTGACTGAGCCACCCAGGCACCCCTGTAAGGCATCTTTCTAATTTTTTCCCTAATTGTTTGTCAGGTTGACAGGGAAGACACCGGTCCTATTTCTCAGGGGAGGCAAGAGAATGAGAAACGTACCCCAAACCACTCAGCTGGTAGTTGGGTGGCTAGGACCACATAAGTCTTCCTGTTTTCCAGAGCTGACCTAGAACATCAGAGGTGGCTCCTGGGGACTTTCAGGACACCAGTGAGGCTTAGCCCAAGCATCTGGGCCGCCAGGGCCTAGTGACGGAGGCTGGCATCACAGACAAGCCGTGTGCGCAGAGGGCACGGGGAGGTCAGCCCCGTGCATTTTGGAACCCCAGGAGGGTGGCCCCAGGAGGGGTGGGGTTCCAGGCCTGGAGGAAGGGCTGAGGAGGGCAGGGCAGTAACCACTGTCCCTTTCCATGCCACTATGGCCAGCTCCCGCTGAGGACAGGACGCACGGGATGGGGGAAGAAGGAAGCTGAGCCCAGCCTATGGGGGACCAGGAGCCAGGAATGGGCTCGGGCTCTCTGAGCAGACCTCGGGCCCCAGGGTAGAAATGGGGGCCACATGGGTCGTCCCAACACTCTGGTTGGGTCCTGGGTCTCCGGCCTCGCCAGTGACTGAGTTCCAAATGCCGGCGGACCCCGTGCCTCTGTCAGGCTGGGGGCTAGGAAGCTCAAGGGGGACCCGGGGGTCTGCAGACCTGCCAGCAAGGTTGCTACAAGGGCACAAGGCATACCCTCCCCTGTCCCCCCCCCCCGCCCCCCAAAAAGCTCTCTGCGCATAAGTGGCTGAGACAGACTGTACTCCAGGGACCAGCCCCCCCTGCATGGAGCATCTCCTCAGCAGCCCCCTGGAGGCCCGGCGTTGGTGGTAGTGACAATATCAGCCGATGAGGGAAATTAGGGCTGGGGGGTCGTGGGAGCCGGCAGGCAGCCCTGACCAGTTCACCCAGTGAAGGAAGATGCTCCAGACGTTGGCAGAATGCCCTTGTTGGAAAAATATTTGCAGAGGTACAGCGTGTCTCTAGGGCTGCTTCCGCTCCTCGTGAGTGGCGAGGGCCCAGGCCGGGTTCCCCACTGCTGCGGGGGGGCCCGGCGCACAGCCGACCAGCCGCCTGGCCTGCCCCTCCAGGGATGTGGGTATTTATTCCTCACTTGAGGCTGGGCAGGGCAGGGCAGGGTTGGGCAGGGCGGGGCCGGGCTGGGCTGGGCCGAGCTGGACGCCCTGAATCACCAGCTGCTGCTTTCCAACCTTTCGCCAGCGATGGGCCATGCCATCTCTAATGGCCTCGTGCTGATCGGCACCGGAAGCTCCGTGAGGCTGGACAGGGAGTTGGACCTGGCCGTGAAGACAATGGTGGAGGTCTCCAAAACACAGCCGCTGACGCAGCGGGAGCGGCTGCACGTGTCTGCAGTGGAGACCTTTGCCAAGGGGTAAGGGCCTCCCCGGCCGTGGCTGGCACCCTGAGACCGTGCTGGGCGATGCCCCGGGGGCTCCTCCACCGCCCTTGGGAAGCGGGACCAGGGGTGGGCTCGCCCTGCCTCCTGTGGCCATCTCTCAGTGAAAATCACATCCTGCCCGTCTGCTGTGCCTTCACGTGACTGCAGAACGAGAAAACAGTTGGCTAGGATTTCCAATTTAGCATCCAGACAACTTTCCTTCTTTAAATGAATTGGGTGTTATGTTTGTGACAAAAATGATAGGACCACGTTACAGAAACGTATGAAAGACCAGAGCAGAAAGCACTCGCCCTATCCTCGCCCCAACATACCCTCGCGAACATCTGTTCACAGCCTTCCGGGTTGTCCCCCCTGTCTCCCTTGTGGCCACGGCTGTCCCCCAGTGTTTCATGGTCCCGCAGCCCGTCTCTGGGACAGCCCCTTTGCGTCTGCGCAGCCAGGGGAGATGCCCCGCACAGCTAGGCGACCTGAGCTGATGTCTCATGGGTTCCGAAGCAGGAACAAAAGGGGCTGAGTCAGTGGCAGGTGTCGGCACGGGGGTGGGCTTCCCCCTCAGCTGGCTCCCCCTCACACAGCTGGTTCCCGGTCCCAGGGAGATTGCCTTTGGCAGCCTGTTAAACCAGTTTTTTTGTTTGTTTGAATTCCAGAGTAAAACTTCCCACTGGTTTTTCAATGTTCTGAGCCACAACCTAACATGGAAACTTTTTTGTGTGGGTGTATGTAGAATATGTTCCCTCTCTCTCTCTCTCCTCTGTCTCTCTCCCCATACCCCATCTCTCTGTCTCTCATATATATGTATATATATTATAAATATATACAATATATTATATGTAAATATATTTATATAAATATTTAATATAGGAATATTTATATAAATATATATTATAATATATAATTATATATTATGTACAGTATATGTAATTATATATTATATACTTAAATACATATATACATATTTCAGACTCTGGCAAGAAACGATGCCTTTTGCCCACCACATGTGTATGAAGTACGTGTTCAGCGCTGCTGAGAAATCTCTCCTTCTCCTTGGCTTTCAGGAACTTTTCCAGAGCCTGTGAACTATGGGAACAGATTCTCTGGGACCACCCAACAGACATGTTAGCCCTAAAATTTTCCCACGATGCCTACTTTTATCTGGGCTACCAGGAACAGATGCGGGATTCTGTGGCTCGGATATACCCCTTCTGGACGCCCGACATCCCCCTTAGCAGGTATGTGCCAGCTGGAAATCACGTCGTTTCTTTCTTACTCTCTCTCTCTCCTCTGTCCTAAAAGCATGGCAAGGCTCCTGGCCTTGCCCTGGAAATCGTGAGTCTGCTGTGGCTCTTCTCCGAGTTCTCGAAAGTGGAAAGATCTCTCTGTTTGCTCTTCCTCCCATCCTGTGAACAAGGCAGCAAGCAGCATGTGTATCGGTCAGCCCAGGGTAGTTTTTGCTGCGGTAACAAGCATCCTCTGGTTCTGCAGAGGCTTGTTTCTCGCACATGCTACACCCCTGTCGTGGGAGGGCCCAGGGCTCTGCACCCCTTGTCATTGTCTCCCTCTTACATCAGGGTCCCAGATGGTGAAGATGCTTTCTGGACACACTGGTCACTGAGAGGGAGAGAAGAGGGCACCCCCGAGGGACTCACGGTGGCAAGGCTTACGGAGGAAGGGCCACCCTGCCACTCCCAAGTCATTGGCCAGAGCTGGTCACCCCCCTCCCTCCCCCAGGACACCAGGCAGTGGAGCTCTGCTGTGTGCTCGGGAGGAGAGGGAGGCCTGGAGTACCTGAGCGGTACTCCCTCCCGTGTGATGGCTGCACAGAATTGCCTTCATTGTGTCTGAGTCCCAGGACGGTTGTGAAAATCAGCCAGCCCCGTGGATTGGAGAGCTGGGTTAGGCAGGGTTCTCTATAGAAACACAACCAGTAGGGTATGAACTTCTGTAGCTATGTTATTTACATGTTTATACGGGGCAGAGATTGATTGATTTTAAGGAATTGGCTCATGCAGGTGCAGGGACTGGCAAATAAGTCTGAAATCCACAGGACGGGCCAGCAGTCTGGGGAGCCCATGTTGTAATCTGGAGGCAAAATTCCTTCTTCTGAGGACCTCGGTCCTCTCTCTTAAGTCTTCAACTGTTTGGACGAGGCCCACCCATATTATGGAGGGTAATCTGCTTCACTCAAAGTCTGTAGATTTAAATGTTAATCACATCTGAGAGATACCTTCATAGAAACATCCAGATAGTATCTGACCGAACAACTGGGTACCATAGCCCAGCCAAGGGGACACATGAGAGTAACCATCCCAAGAGCCTAACAATACTGGGCACACCATAAGCATTCAATGCATGTTTCAGTGTGGAAGGTTAAATGACCCCAATAACTATTTAGAAGCAATATTTAAAATATTTAAATATTTAAAAGCAATATTTACAATATTTAAATATTTAAAAGAAATAAATATTTAAGGGGTGCCTGGGCGGCTCAGCAAGTTAAGCGTCCAACTTCGGCTCAGGTCACGATCTCATGGTGTGTGAGTTCGAGCCTCACATCTGGTTCTGCAATGAAAGTGCAGAGTCTGCCTAGGATTCTCTCTCTCTCTCTCTCTCTCTCTCTCTCTCAAAATAAATAAAACTTAAAAAAAGAAGGAAAGCAGTATTTAAAAGAAAAGTCTGGAAGCCCGTGTGCTAGAACACTGCAGCTATGAATCGTGAGAGCTAGACTTTGTCACTATGCGCGGTAGTAAAGATAACACCTGAGTCACCAGTAGAAACTCGGTTGTTCTTCCTTGTTTTCGTGGGATCCCACAAAACTACAGCAAAAGACTGCCTCTGTCACGTGTGACTGGCCCGGCGCTCAGTGCTGATGATCACAGACGAGCGATGGAGAAATGGCAGTGTGTGCTGATTCAGTGAAGTGTCCCGTCCCGGGCCGGGCCTGGGCCAGGAGCGAGCGGGACAGACGGGTCCTGGCCGCTACGAGCTGGGGTCTGGGGAGGAGCTGTCCAGCAAGTACAGGCGGGGCTGGGCTGGGGGTGTGCACGCCGCTGGCCAGCAGAGAAGCCACTGCCAGCCTGTGCTCACCAGTACTTCCCAAGGGAGGTGTCCCGGGCTGTGCCTCCAGGTGGGTGTCACCAGCCGGACAGGCAGGAGAGGGCCCTTGTCGTCCTCAGTGGAGACAGCGCGCTGATGCTTAGGGGGTGGGCTGTGAGTCGCAGAGGGGCCCGCTGCAGAGACGGGGTTTGGAGTAGACGATTGTGCCGACGCTGGGGGGTCACGGCGCTCCCCACCGATCAGCAGCGTCCAGTTGCTGGGAAGCCTGGTGCTTGGGGTGGTACCTGGAGGGGGCGTGTGTCCGTCTCCTGGGGCTGCTGGGACAAAGTGCCATAGACTGGGCCACCTAAAGCGACAGTCCATTCTCTCACAGTTCCAGAGGCCACAAGTCGGGAATCCAGGCATCACCAGGGCTGTGCTCCCTCCAGAGGCTCTAGGGGAGGCTCCTTCCTCGCCTCTCCGTGGCTTCCGGCGGGAGCTGGTGATCCGGGGTGTTCCTTGGCCTGCAGCTGCGTGGCTGCGGCGTCTCTTCTGTGTTCACGTGGCTCCATCCTTCGTGTGTTGTTTGTACGTCCCTGCTCGAGTCCTCCTCTCCTTCCTCTCATGAGGACATCCGTCGTTGGGTCTAGGGCCCACCCTCGTCCCGCAGGACTTCAGCTCGATGGCGTCTGCAAACGCCTGCATTCCAAATTAGGGTCCGCGCTCAAGCATCGTTTTGGGGGACACGGTTTGGCCCATACTGAGGGTTGCACAGTCCACTGTTGTTGAAGACTTTTTGTTTGTTTCCTCTCTGTTTTTTTAGCTACGTGAAAGGCATCTATTCCTTTGGCTTGATGGAAACCAACTTCTATGACAAGGCAGAAAAGCTTGCCAAAGAGGTAAGTGGGCCCTTCCCCTCAGGGGTGGCATTAGGCGGGGCAGAGCCCACACGGCCCCCCCTCCCCGCCCCCCCACTCTGGTCCGGTTTCCCGAGAGACCCTGGGGAGGACTCATATTACCAGCAAGGGCAGCTGGCCCTCCCACAGTCCGCAAACTGCCTCCACGGGCCAGGAAGGTGAATGAGGCCCGGGGAAGCTGTGTCCACCTCTCCCTCGGGGCCCTGTGCAAGGCCGCCCCAGGCTCCCCGAGCTCTTGTCTGTCTCTGTCCAGAGCTCCACGGTCGCAGACAAAGGTTGCCTCCGGGTGGCCCCTGACCCGGGGGGCCGGGGTCTTGTCAGCCAGCTCTTCCCTCGACCTCTGCCTCCCCCCAGAGGGAGGGAACCATGGTGAAGGGTGCAGAGGAGTGTGGTTTTGCCAAGCGCCTCCTGTCGGGCCGGGCCCTTCCCGCCAAGGGCCGGCTGGTACCCAGGTGCATGCTGGACGCCCCTCACCAGCGGACTGGGACCGAGCAGTAGGCCGCGGCGGTGGACTTGGGGCTCATGGTGTCCTCTGCGGTCCTCGGAGGCCGTGTCCTCCAGCCCCTCTCCTCACAGGAGTGGAAACAGGCCCCAGGAGGGGCTGTCGCGCGCCCGGGGGCGCCCTGTGCCTGGCTCCGTGACAGACACCCACTCTAATCTGCTCATCCCCTCCGCCGCGAGGCAGCACGCTCCTCGCCGTCCAGACGAGGGGGCCACGGTGCAGAGAGGCCACGGCTGGAGCCTGCTCACGTCCAGGCAGCTCAGGGAGGGCAGAATGTGTGCTCACCGGGGCCGCCTGACCCGACCACCGTCCGTTAGGCTGCCTGGACCAGACCCGGCTCCCCCGCGTCCCAGCCAGTGTTCCTCCCCATAGACATTGCCCTGGTTGCCCACGCACCCCTCCCCCGGAGGCAGCCTGCACCCTTGGGGGGCCCAGGCGGCCATGAGGTTTCTGAAACCTGTTCCGGTTACACAGATGGAGCCCAGACTTGAGCGCAGGGGGACGGTTCCATGCTCCATGGCGGTCTGGGCTCCGTGGCCTGAGGGAGCAGGGCGCGCTGTCCAGCGGGTCAGCCACGGGAAGGTGCCCTGAGCGCTCGAGGGCTGTCAGACTGGCTCGAGAAGCCAGAGGGCAGACAAAAGTGTAGGCTGACGCCCCACCGGGAGCAGGACGTGGTGGAATGGGGTGCCCTTTCTCCTGCTGTACCCAGTCGTGCGGGTGCCACGCTCTGAGCCCAACACCAGTACACCCGAGGTGATTCCTGGGCAAGGCCATGCTGTGACAGTGACTGCCAGGCCTCCAGGAGAGCGAGGGTGGGCTGCACCAGGCTCCGCTGGAGTCTGGAGAGGCCTCACGGTGGTGGTGGTGGTGATGCTTGGGCCTGCGAGCTTCTGCGTGCCAAACCCCAGGGGCCCCCGAGAGAGCAAAGGGCTTCAGGCAGGGGAAGCACAGCCTGCTGAGCTCAGGAAGCTTGGAGCCACGTGATAGGCTGAGGCTCAGGGCGGATGGGGGCGGGGCGGGCCCTAGGGCAAAGGTTGGGGGGACCGGCAGGGCGGGTCGTGCAGTGCCTCGTGGCTCTGTCCCAGGGAGACTGGGGAGGAAGCTGGTCCGGCGCCCCTGGTGGAAGGTGGGGCCTAATCTCGGCCGGAGGTCCGGGCCACTCCCTGCCCTGAGCTGTGCCCCGCCGGAGAGCAGCACACTTAGGGGATCCCTTCTCAGGACGCCCCCTCCCCAGGTCTGCGCGGCTGGCCGTGCCCCTGCAGTCCCCGAAGTGTCCTGGTCCTGCAGGGCTCTGCCAAGGTGCCCATTGTCCCCGAGGACACCTTCTTTCTTACAGCGCCCCCACGTGGACCGGGCAGGCCTGTGCAAGCAGCGGGCGGGAGCAGAGAGGCAGGCTTACCGGGGAAGACCTGTCTGCCTAGACCTCACAGCAGGTGCCAGGCCAAGGCCTCTGCCTCTGTGAAAGGCACTGGGCACCGAAGCAGTCAGTGGGGCTGGAGGAAAGAGCGGCCTGGTGTGCAGGACCTGGGCTCGTGTGGATTGTCCCCTGGGCCGCTTTGAGCCTCAGCCTGCCGCTCTGTGCCGGGCACTTAGGAGGTGCGCAGTGAGCATGAGCTGAACACAGGACTCAAAGAAAGCTACAGGGGGGTAGGAATCACGCCCCGTGTCCTGCCCGTTGCTGGTCACCCGGCAGGCTCCCCGGTCACATGAGTGTCTGTTGTTATTCATAGCAATCCCGTCAGAATGAGCCCGGGCTGCCACACGCGTGGTCATCCACGAGGGGCAGCCGTGAGCACTCGGCAGTCTGCACAGCATTCACGCACGCCCACCGCGTCCACTTGATCTCCAAGGCCAGCCCCGAGGGGATGGCGGCATTGCTCCTCACCAGGGGGGACAAAGGCCCAGAGAGGCTGGCCGGCAAGTTGCAGGTGACTCGGCTGCGTGCAGGAGGCTCTGGGGCCAGGAGGATGAGTCCTGGCTTTGGAAAGACCCAGCTGTGGTCTTTCAGCCTCCCTGAGCTCAGTTCCTCACCTTTGAAATGGGCGGTGAGATCCTCGCTGGTGGCATCCTGTAGATGGTCAGCGGGGCTGGACTTCGGGGTCACTGCTGTTTTGAGGCAGGGCCCGGTGCGCACGCGCTCCAGCAGCTCGGGCCCCTGCTCCCCACGTAACCTGGTCACCAGGCGGCCTGACTAATCCTCGTGACCTCCGACCATCTTCCACCCCCTCCCCACGTAGGCTTTGTCCATTAACCCGACAGACGCATGGTCGGTGCACACCATCGCCCATATTCACGAGATGAAAGCAGAAATCAAGGATGGATTGGAATTTATGCAGCACTCAGAAACCCACTGGAAGGTACGATTCCTGTCGATGGGTCATCTGCCTGGAAAATTCCGCCCATCCCCTTGGGTTAAGGCTTTAAGGACAGAAGTTACAGGCTGCAGCTTAGTTCTGGGGGAGCTGGGTTGTGTCGAGCCGCAGTGTCCCCAGGGACCCACAGGGCTCCCCGAAACCTGCCGGTGTTTTGCAGGTGATTCTAGAAGATTCTAGAATCTGGAATCTAGAAGATTCTAGAAGTTTTGGGTTGGGGCATTTGGTGTAAAGGAACGGGTCAGAAAATGACCGAGGACACCAGAGCCTGGCACGGGGGAGAACCGTAAGAACCCTGAGCTGTGTCTTACCACCAGCCGGCTGGCTCAGCATGGAACCCACGGGTGGGCTCGGGGAGCACGCGGCGCAGCCAGGGGCCGATGGGGCCATGACGTGCAGTCGGCTCCCCTAGGCAGATACTGATAGTGTTTGCGAGAGTGCTGAGTCTGGGGGAGGAGGAGCGGCTGTGTGGCCATATCCTCTGGGCTGAGGGCCAGGGGCTTGCCCAGGCAGAACCGAGGGAGGCCAGGGAAGGCTTGGGCCAGGGCCTTCCAGCACATTCCATTCCCATTCCTCCCCCAGACGCTGCGATTTTACTGGGTGTTGGGTGTTGGAGGCCTGGCTGAACCCTAGGGCAAGAAAGTGACCCTCTGAGCCTCGGTTTCCTCATCTATATACCTGCTGTTGTAACAACTGGGAAGCCCCCAAATGAGGTCTCCTTGGTGTTGGTTGTAGACATGTATAAAATGAGGCAGCCCAGTCTGGCCGGGTAATGCTTGCGTCTGTCCCCTGCCGTGGCTTGCATCTGTCCCCTGCTGTGGCTCCTGGCAGCCTCTGGCCTGGCAGGACAGTCTTGCTTTAGATAGTGTGGCCTGGGACTCCCTTTCCTCCTCCTCCTGCCCCAGACTGGTGCTCAGTCAAGATCCTACCCTGGGGACCCCACGGAGAGTCCAGCCCAGACTTCTCTGTCCTCAAAAGGCCCGATCAAGTGGAGTGAGCAGCTTCCCAGCAGCCCATGAACCACACCATGATAGGGACACTCTTAGGGATGTGGAAACCCAGAGGAGGCATCCAACCCCCCTGGACTTGAGGGTGAGGTGGTCACGGAAGGCTTCCTGGAGGAGGCAGCCCCTGAGCTGGGTATTGAAGGGTGGCTAGGAGTTTGCTAGGTGATAGATGGGGAGGTGGAGGGTATTCCAGCCAGATTGAGCAAAGACACCGAGGCCTGCAGGGGCCTGTGAGGAAGAGGGGATGCAGGCAGCCTGGGTGCCGTCAAGCACGGGTGTAAGGTAGACGTGGGCCTTGGAGAAGGTGTTGTCAGTTCCTCTTTCCAGGAGGTAGAAGGTGGTGTCCAGGTAGGGGGAGGAAGTGTTCGCGGTAGCCTCACAGAAGGAAGGGTTAGTGCTCACGATGGGGCCTGCAGACTGCCAGTCGTCAACCACACCCCCCTTCCTTGCCGGCCTCGCCAGTTCCTGAGGGGAGTCCAGCCCGGGACTCATTGATCCTCGCGGCCTTATTGGGATTTGGACACCCCGGGGGCCTCGGCACCTGTTGGTGGATCCATCGCTCGTTTTCTTGAGGCTTGAGGAGCAGGGTGACCTCCGTGTCAACTGTCCTCAGAGCTGACGGGGACGTCGGGGCACAGAGGTGCCCGGCACAGGCCGGCCTCAGCATGGGTGCCAGGGAATGTTTCCCGCACTCAAGGTCGGGGGACGGTCCTGCACTGTCACAAAACCACGGCTGGTATTTTTTTTCCCACAGGCTGTCAGGTTTTTCTCTAATTCTCTCATTTCCCTCCCCCCCCCCCAGGACTCTGATATGCTTGCTTGTCATAATTATTGGCACTGGGCTCTGTATCTGATTGAGAAGGTAAGCTGGTTAGCTGTCTTATCCTACAAAGATGTCCAGAGAAATAAATATTTGTCTACCTTTTGCTGGTTCCCCGGGACAACAGTTTGGGTTTGCACGTTTAAATGGTGTCTGGTGTAACAGAGCATTAAGGTTTTCAAATAGCTCTTCAGGCTTAAACTACGTTAGGTGTTTTTCGCCGTGTGGACGCGGAAGCCGTGTAAGCCGCATGTAATTTGTGGACACAATTTAGGTCAAGTGTCCTCAGCCGCTGGAGTGAACGAAGCCCCTACCCCTCAGGCTGCGCCTGAATGAGCTGTGAGACCCTCCAAATGCTTTGTTCCAGTGAGAGTGAGGGTGTGGGGAACAGCCTCGCCCCCAGGGATTCTGCCCCTCGGTCCCCTCTGTACGGGAGCTTCTTACAATGGTGCTTATCGTGGAAGAAATCTAGAAGCTCCCTAAAAGCCCAAAGGAAAATGCCCAGAAGTTGAGGGTCCGCGGTGACACAGAGATGCAGTGACACAGTGTGTGGAAGAAAGCAGTGGCCCCCATTGAACGTAAGACAGGGAAAATACAGGGGAAAGAGAAAGACTAGAAAAATAACGTGTCACACGCTCATAAGAGTGTGACAGGCACATTGGGGACAATAATGCTTCAATAGAAACTGTCCCCTTAGCAGCAGAGGCGCCAAGACCCCAGAGCAGAAGTGGTTCTCCTCTTCCACCCTAAGACCCTCTGGGACACTGCCCCCGCCCCCGCCCCCCCATGGGATGTGCTGGGGTGGGGGGTGGGGATTGGCTTTTCTTTTTTTTTTTTTTTTTTTCTTTTTTTTTTTTTCAACGTTTATTTATTTTTGGGACAGAGAGAGACAGAGCATGAACGGGGGAGGGGCAGAGAGAGAGGGAGACACAGAATCGGAAACAGGCTCCAGGCTCTGAGCCATCAGCCCAGAGCCTGACGCGGGGCTCGAACTCACGGATCGCGAGATCGTGACCTGGCTGAAGTCGGACGCTTAACCGACTGCGCCACCCAGGCGCCCCCGGGGATTGGCTTTTCGGCTCATTTCTCATATTACGTTTCACCTTTGCTACATTTCACCTTTGCTACATGTTTTTGTTTTTTTTTAAGTTTATTTTGAGAGAGAGAGAGAGGGAACGAATGGGGGAGGGGCAGAGAGAGAGAGAGGGAGGGAGGGAGGGAAAGAATCTCAAGCAGGCTCCTCGCGGTCAGTGCAGAGCCTGATGCGGGGCTCAAACTCACAAACTGTGAGATCATGACCCGAGCCGAGATCAAGAGTCAGACGCTTAACCGGCTGAGCCCCCCGGGCGCCCCTCCCCTTTGCTGCATGTTGATCACGGGACCTTGATTCTTGATTTTTCCAGGGCGAATACGAGGCCGCGCTGACCATTTACGATACGCACGTAAGTCTACTTCCGCCCCTAGTTTGGTTGAGGGCAAAAATTTGCCCTTTTCGTCTCTAGCGGGTGTTTGAGCCCGTCAGTATTGTCTCAGCCAGAAACAACAGCTGAAGCAAGAGCTCCCCTCTTGTGCAAGGCCTGCTGGGGTGAGTTCTTGCCCCACGTAGCGGCGTAACCCGTGACCCAGATGGGGCGAAGACCCTCGGGGACTCTGTGCGCCGTGGGCGCTGGTCGAATGACGCATCTAAGTTGGTCCTTTCTGGCCTCCGGGCTTTTCTGTAGTCACTTTAGATTGCTTTTCTCTGGTAGAATCAGTGATCTGCCCACGGGAACTTTTTTCAGTGTAGCAAGATATGTACGAGATTCGCATCGGGATCATTTTTGTGCGTATGGTTTGGCGGCCCTGGGTCCATTGACTGTCACCACGGCCTGTCTCCAGAACTCTTTGGTTTCTCCGACTGTAACTCCGTGCCCGCTGAACACTAGCTGCCACCCACCCTCCTCCAGCCCCTACGTGTGCCTTTAAGAGAAAACCAGCCTAATTCACGGCTCCTGGGAACCCCTGTGCAGACTTTGAAACAGGAGACCGGGGTCACAGAAGTGCCTGGGGCCCAGCGCTCTAAACCCAAGGAAAACATTCAGTAAAGTTTCAGTGGAGTCTTCCTGTCGAGTTTTGTCAGGATTGCGTAGTGAGAAGTGAAGGGTGACTCCTCAAGTGCCGTGAGGCACAGGCCAGCCGAATGTTGACCTGGGAACTGGTGACACAGCCTCCCACCGGCGTGGCCTGAGGCTGGGGACCGGAGGTGACGGATGCTGACCCGGCCTCTGCTGGAGGCTACTGTTCTCTCTTCTTCGGGTTTCCAGCCTGGACCTGCCACAGGCCTGGGCAACGGGATGATCCTGGTAGTTGAGGCAGAGGGGCGGTGGTGGGGGCTCCTGTTTGCTGAGGACTGGCTCCGTGCAGGCCCCACACGTGGCCCATCCCTGCGGCCCCTCATGTGCCTCCCCCCCCCCCCCGCCCCGCCCCTGTCTTCCAGATCCTCCCCAGCTTGAAGGCCAGTGGAGCGATGCTGGATGTGGTGGACAGCTGCTCCATGCTGTACCGGCTGCACATGGAAGGTAGCCCGGTCTGCATACTCCCCTTGCGCTCCTCTGCCCTCTCTCCTCCCACAGGACGAGAGGAAGGGGACCTGGGCCCAGAGCTGGGCAGGAGCTGATGATCGAGCCACTCAGGGCCCCGCTGCAGGCCCAAGTGGCTTGCCCATCTGTGGGCCTGGGTGCCGCCTCTGCAGTTGCCTTCCAGCCCGGCTGAGGCCTCTGGGCCCCGTGCCTTTCCCACGGCCTGCCCACCGGACCCGCAGGGCACGGGTAGCACCTGGCCACCTGTCTTTGGGTGCTGCCTCCTCTCTCAGAACAAGAGAGGTGACCGTTTCTCAACTCCCTGGGATTTCAGAGAGCGAGGTTTCTCAACATTGTCATCCCACACTCTGTAGGTAGCCGGTTGCCAGATGCTTCTCCCTTTCCCCTCAGGCCCAGCCTGTATCCGCTCCAGGCCCTGGGTCAACGGGACGATGTGGGGATGAGACCTGGGCAGGGCAAGCTGTTTCCGGAGGGTTCCAGGAAGGCCTCCTCGTGGAGGTGAAATGTGAACCATGGAAGGGTGTGCAGGGTTTTGCCAGGCAGGGATTGGGAAAGGATATTAGGTGCAGGGAGCAGCCTGTCCACTGCCCCCAGGACACAGAAACCGGCAACCTGCTACGGGACGAGTCACCGAAGAGCAGGGTCAGTGTGGTCCAGGCTGAGAGGCAGCTGGGGCTGAGCTCGGGTAGGCCGAGGCCAGAGCAGAGGCTGCTACTGCGTTTTCCAGGCCAGCTCACGATGTTCAGATGGTAAAGCGGCAAAATTGAAAGCTGGTCTGTCGAGGGGCCTGGAAGAAAGGTGGAATCCTGTTGACCCAGAGACCCTGTGAGCCCTTTGCCTGCAGAGGCAGGGCTTGAAGCCGCCTGGAACTCTCTGGGGACCCTGCAGCCTCTCACCTTGGTGCACGTGTGGGGGGCGGCTCAGAGGGACAGAGGCTGGGAGGCACAGTCGTGGGGCCAGGGGCATGTGGAGGCAAGACAAAGGACACTCACTCCCCCACCACAGAGCGGAGACTCAAGAGACCTGTCCGACCTGACGGGCCGAGACAGAGGTCAAGGGCAACATCTCCCAAACCACTTCGGGAGGTGCCCCCAAGAAGCAGGAAGAAGCTAGTAACTTCCGGGAATCGGGAGGTGCTGCTGGGGAGCGGAGAAGGGTAGGGGCTGTCTATAGAGTTGAGAAATCTAGACACGAAGGCGGGAGAATTATTTATTGAGCAGATTTTTATAAAACACCTTGTATCTCTCAGGCGTCATACCGATGGTAACCGTAGGAAGAATTTTATTTTGTGTATTTTTTAAAAGTTTATTTTTGAGAGAGACTGAGAGAGAGCACAAGCAGGGGAGGGACAGAGAGGGAAAGGGAGGATCTGAAGCAGGTTCTGTGCTGACGGCACAGAGCCCGACGCGGGGCTCGAACCCACAAACCGTGAAATCATGGCCTGAGCCGAAGTCGGACGCTTAACCGACTGAGCCACCCAGGCGCCCCCACAGGGAGAGTTTTAAAAATGGTTTTGGGGGTTGTCAACGGGGCCAGAAACTTCACTTACTACCCTTCAATAGGTTAATTTGTTTACCTTACGAATCTGTTGCTTTTATAATTACAAGAAGTTAACATAAAACGGGCCCAAAGGCCTCAGGATGAGGCCCGATGCTGCTTGCCGGCCCCGCTCCCCTGCCCAGCCTCTGGGGGGCGTGGGGGTACAGGAGGCCCCCGCGCAGGACGTGCTCATACAGAATGCCAGGCCTGTGGTTTCTTCCCCGTGTCCTCAGGGGTGTCCGTGGGGGAGCGGTGGCAGGACGTCCTGTCGGTGACCCAGAAGCACAGCCGTGACCACATCCTGCTGTTCAACGACGTGCACTTCCTGATGGCGTCTCTGGGTGCTCGGGACCCCCAGACCACGCAGGAGCTTCTGACCACCCTGCAGGATGCCAGCGAGTATGCACCGCAGACTGGGCCCTGCTGAGAGAGCAACAGGGTACTGGGGGCGTGCCGAGGCCGGCTCCGTCCCTGCCCCTGCCCGCCGGGGGTGCTGGGGGTGGGGGCCCCCTCGGGGAGTACGGCTGTGGGAATGCCGTGGTGGTGGGGGGGGCTGCTGCCACACGTGTGCCCCACAGGCGTGTGCTCCCAGGTGGATGTATCCCACGGGGTACACTTGCTCCCCCGAGAGATGGGGCACATCTCCCGGCTGGGGGTGACAGCATCTGTGTCATGGGCACAGCCTCCCACAGGGGACATGGTGAGGCCCCAGAACCAGAGAGACCTGCTGCTTACAGCATCTGAGATCCCAGACTGAGCCTCAGATCTCTGCTCTGAGCCTCAGTTTCCTCATCTGCAAGCTGGGGACAGTGGCAGGAGAGGGAGGTGCAGTGGCACGGTCATACAGCTCCCCGGCACAGCTCCTGGCATGGGTGGGAGGCCCCGGGGAGCCCAGGGTCCTCCGCAGCGTGGGCCACCGGGGATGTAGCTGAGCCCCGCCTGTAGGGCTGGAGCTGTGGGAGGCATGACCCCTGGTGGTCTGTCCTGGGGGCCAGGCACGGGCTGGCCACCGCCACGGCCGCTGCCCTAGCCCTCCTCCCAGAGCTGTGCTGCAGGAACCGTGGCCTGTGGCCGGGGAGGCAGCTTCAGGAGAGGTGTCTGCTGTTGGCTGTCTTTTCACCACAGGGAAGGCCTGGGGAGCCCACCAAGCACTTGAGTATTTTTTTTTAAATCTTTTTAATGTGTACTTATTTTTGAAGGAGAAGGAGACAGAGCATGAGTGGGGGAGGGGCAGAGAGAGAGGAAGACTCAGAATCCGAAGCAGGCTCCAGGCTCCGAGCTGTCAGCACAGAGCCCGACATGGGGCTCGAACCCACAGACCATGAGATCATGACCTGAGCTGAAGTCGGACCCTCAACCGACTGAGCCACCCAGGCACCCCGAGTATTTGATTCTGGCTTTTAAGACAGGCTTAGAGCCGGCCGCTGCCTCCATGGCTGCAGGCCCTGTGACCCAGACCAGCGGCCACCTGAGGGCCAGCAGGGAGACAGGGGCCGTGACAGCCGTCCGCCTCGGCCCCGGGGCCAACTCCAATACCAGGCCTTTACCTGCATCGTCTGCAAGCCTCCTGACAGCCCCGAGCGGTTGGCACTGTTCCCCACACTTTACAGATGAGCAAGGTGAGGCCAGAAGTTGAGGGGCCTGCCTGAAGTCAGGTCGCTAGTGAACAGCAGAGTTCAACCCAGGGTTGAGAGAACCCCCTCGTCTCCCCTTCCTGGCCGCTTCTCCTCCGTCGGCTCGCCCGACCAAAGCACCTGCTGTGTCAGGCCCAGAGCCGGGGACACCCTCCCCTCAGGACGCCTGAGTCAGGCAGGGAGGCATCTGTGCTGTGACGGGCAGTGCAGAGCGCCCTGCAGGTGACCGAGGGCACCTTCTCCGGCTGGCAGGTCCCCCGGGGAGAATTGCCAGCACCTCCTGGCCCATGACGTGGGGCTGCCCCTGTGCCAGGCCCTGGTGGAGGCCGAGAACGGGAACCCGGACCGTGTCGTGGAACTGCTCCTGCCCATCCGCTACCGTATCGTCCAGATCGGAGGCAGCAACGCCCAGGTGAGCCTCCGGCCACACCAGCAGCCTGGGTCCGGCAGGGTCTCTCGGCGTGGGCGCCCGTGGTGCGGGGGTGTCCTTACCATTCGCATCCCCCGGGAAGTTTGCCCCTGAGAACAGCCCTGCCCGCAGTGGGGTGGGGGCTCCCGTCCCTCATCCCACGTTATAGGAGCCCAACCTGCCCGGTGACCTTTCAGAGAGACGTCTTCAACCAGTTACTGATCCACGCGGCCTTGAACTGCACTTCTGGCGTCCACAAGAACGTGGCACGGTGAGTTCCTCGCTCACACCCACACCGGGCTTGGGGACGTTTCTGAGCATCGCTCCCTCTCTCATGGGGGTCTCCCCACGGGCTTCCAGCTTGCCCTGAGTCTCCCACCTCCCACCACCCGAGGCTATGGTGGGGGGGGGGGGCTTGTTTTTCCCTGTTAGCATGCTCGGCTTGGCCAGAGGGGGTCCACCCCACCCCCAGGCTGGTCCTCCTGCCCTCCCCAGCCCACTCCTCATTCGAGCCTTGCTGTAAGTTGCCCAACACGACCTGCTGTTTCAGGGTCCTGGGCCTTTGCACATGCCGCATCCTCTGCTGGGGACGCTGTTTCTCACGGGGCTGACTGTGCTGGGCTCCAGGAGGTGGCGGGGGGGGGGGGGGGGGGAGGGGGTTGTGGCAGGCAGACCCAAGGCCTAGTGGGTGGTTCTTATTTCTCATGTGGGAAGTAACGCTAGCAACTATCTCTTACATACACACACACACACACACACACACACACACACACACACGCGCGCACGCATGCACAATGGGGCTGGGGCAGGGCACATTGCCCTCAAGGCTGTGGGGTAGCTGGAGCTGGTGGGGAGTTAGGGAGAGAGGATGTCCTGGAGAAGAGACAGTTGAGGGGAGGCCCGAAACCAGCGGGTTTGACCAGACCCATGTCTGGTTAGGAGGAGGGGCTGGAGGGTTAGGGATGTGGGGGTGGGGGTGCCCCCAGAAGAAAGCTCTGCAAAGCCCGGCCCTCACTAACAGCCTTGGAGCTCCCACACCTGACTCACTTTGCCCTACATGGGGCAGCCGAGTTCATGCTGGTTCCTGCACCAGATCTTCTACCTCTGGGGTGAGATGTGCCCCCCACCCCAGAACACCAAAGGGAAAGGGAAGAAGGGAGGAGCTGTGGGTAGGTGTCAGGAGACCCAGTGAAAGCCCTGCAGTGAGTCCCGGGTGGCCTCTGGCGGAGCCGTGGAAGTCAGGTGGAAAGCCCAAGGGTCTGAGCGTAGGCTCAGGCGGTGCATGCTGGGTGAGCCCCAGCTGCCCCAACAACATTTCCAAACGGAGCAGTGCAGGTGTTCTCAGTGCTGATGAAACAGGTGTACACGCTCTGGAATCGGTTAAGACTCTGAAGCATCTTTGGACACGTGTGGTTCATAAAAGCCACACCCCTTTCTTTAGGGGGCAGATCCCTTAGAGAGTTCCAGGTCCCGGTGTGGTGCGGGTTGGCAGGGAAGGTGAGGCCCTTTGGATAGGAGGGCTGAGGGCTGGAGCAGGGGAGCTGGGGCAGGTGCAGGGTGGGGGCCTGCCATGGTGGGTAGAGGATGCCCTCTGGGCTGGGCAGAGGGTACTATGCAGCAGGGGGTCTGTCCATGGGCGAGCTGAGGGGGAACGGGCCCTACAGGCAGCCTGGAGCCCGTGGGGACCACCGAGGGCCACCTGCTGCAGCCAGGGTGACAGGCTCGCCTCCAAGTGCCCTCCTGTCATTGACAGAAAGCTCATGCCCCTCCCCTCCAAGGTAGAGATCCTGGACCCCCTGGAATGGCGTCCCCGCCCCTAGGGCCAGGCCTAGCCCCTTAACCCCCCCTCACCCCACGGAATCCCTCTTGTCAATTGTTTGGGGGTCTTTCCCTTAAATGATACTTGCTTTGTTCAGACTTGCCTTCCCATAGCCACTGGCCTTCCCAGCGGGCCTCATGCCTGGCTTCCCCTTGACCCCCACAGTCCAGTTCTACCCTCTTGTCTGGTGGAAGGATGGGCCCTGGCTTCCTGAGGCAGATGAAGCCACAGTTATGTGCTCACCTAGCTATGTGTGTCTCGGGGACAGCGTCAAAATGTTCTCCAAACACTGATGTTCTGGTTACGCACTGGAGTCCCTACCTTCTCATCCTTGAACCTCCCACGCCTGGTTCACCACCTGGTCCCCCTGCCAAGGTCAGGCCTCCTGCTGCTGGGCTCTGTCCCTCCTGTCCCCTCTCTCCGGTAGCCCGGGAAGGGGAGCAACTTGCTTTCTGCTCATCTCAGCCCCAGGCCGAGCTGCCTGTCCTGCCTTGGGGCCCGGGAACCATCAGGCCCCACATCCTTCTAGAAGATTCCACCACAGACCCTGTCCCTGTTTCCACAGGAGCCTCCTGATGGAGCGTGATGCCTTGAAGCCGAACTCACCCCTGACCCAACGGCTCATCCGAAAGGCTGCGGCCGTCCACCTCCTGCAGTGAGCTAGGCCTGGCCCCCTCCCCAGGGTCAGATCGGCTGCCCCCTGGCTTCTAGGGTTAGAAGCGGCTAGAGCCCGTTAGGTGGTTCTGTTGAGTAATTTTGCAGCTTTAAGCAAAAAGCCCTGTAACCAGCAGCGTTACAGGGAGCGGGGACACCAATCGACTTTAAACACGAGTCAGGATCTTTTCGTCCTTGTTCAGGGCTGAGGGGCAGCCTCAAGCAGTTAGAACCAAACTAGTTTTGTTACCACTTGCCTTGCAAACTGTATCTTCGCAGGGCACTCCCGCATCTCCTGGTGTTCAAGGGTTGGAAGGCGGGGTTGGCCGGAGGCCAGCGCAGCTCAGGGAGGACAGTCTTCCACACAGCCCCTGGGGACCCCCTCTCCCCAGGCTGCCCCTGGGATAAACCCTCACCTTGTCTTCCTCATATTCTAGATCTGTTGTCCCATCTTTTGGTTGAGGGCACCCATGATGGGGGAAGTGACTTGCCCGGGTCACAGCTAGTGGAGGCCCTAAGATTCGCCTTGGGCCTCCGCAAGGCCTCACCTCACCGTCTGTGGGTCCCCCAGCTGCCCCCCACCCCCCACCTCAAAGAAGCACAAGCATGTGGGGGGCCCTCTGCCGTCTCTGGAGAGGTCTGTGAGCTTCCCAGGGGGCTGCAGTGGTGCCGATCAAGGGGCCTCGGGTATGTGGTTTCCTTTGCCAGCTATGACTTTAATCATCCGAGTGCACAGGCGCTGAGTTGACACACTTTCTGGGGCGTGTGGATTGAGCCCAGGGTTTCCCTGTTGTGGCAACAAACACACAGCACTGTGGCCCGTGGCCTTACCACGATCCGAGCCGGTTTTACAAATGCTGCCTCAGTCTCAGTTTCCCCCTTTTCCTAACCTGGCCCTTAAACCAGGGAGTTGCTGATTTCACTGGAATGCACCCGTGAGGGGCGATCCTGGCCCCTAAGTGTGTCTCAGGTTCCTTCAGTGTAAGCTGACATTAGGGAGGGACTCAGGCAGGGGGCAGGTCTCCTGCAGTGGAGGCAGTGGAGGCCTCCAAATCGATTAGACAAATTTTCTGGGATTAAAATAAATTAGGTAATCAGTTCCTTTGACTTGCTGGTGACACCTTTCCGCATGTCCCATGTGTCAGGCCTGGGTCATGGGGAGGCAGGCTTCTCCTTGAACTTGGGGTGTGGGTGGGGCAGTGAGTCAATGGGTAATTACAATAGGATTTCGAGAGGGGTGCTGTCTCTACTCGGGAGATAGAGACACATTCCAAAGGCAAGCCTGCCCTCCAATCCTGAGCTGTCCCCTCCTGCCGGATGCCATGATACAGCAGGCTCACACTCCATCTGCCCTCCCCTCTCCTGGTTCCAAACAAGACGCAGAGTGGCCGTGGAAGGCGGAACCCGGGTCTCTCCTCGGAGAAGCCCTCCACTCGTGTGGGGCAGGCTGGCGAGGATGCCCTTTCCTCCCCTGCTGTGACCTCCTCAGGTCAGGGATGGGATCTGTCCCAGCACCACCCAGCACTTGGCCTGCACTGAGGACCCGTCGAGGAACATTGGTGAATGAGCCCATGAATGGATACATAAAAAAATGAAGCAGAATCTTATTGGGGGAGGGAAGAAATGTGTCTGATGGGCAGGCCCACGATAGGACAGATGGAGGACGACACCGTTTAGACTCAGCGGCAACAAGCTATTGATACTTGGTGCTGATACTGAGCACCTCCTAGGTGCTGACACGATACAGGGAGAGGAGCATCGGGAGTGGGTGTTGGGGGCGCTCACCCCCTGCAGACAACCCCAGGGCTGTGGGGACCTGACATCTGGGCCAGGCACCCCCTGAGCCCTTGCTACAATTGTGCAGGGGGTTGAGTCAGGCAGGCCTAGGCCTTAGGGCCCTTGGTTGAGCACTGGCGGTACGAGACCAGCTGTGTCTTACCAGAGGCCTTGGTAGGTGGAGGGAAGCCTGGGGCTCCCGGGGTTGTGGGCCCAGCAAAACCAGCCTGCCTGAGGGTGTGCAGGACCCCGTAGAGGCAGCCGGGAGAGGACGTGACCCTGTGCCCTCCTTCGAGCCCCTCTTTCTATCCAGACCTGAAGCCAGGGCCATTCCTGCACCTCTCTGTTCCTTGAGCCAGTAAATTCTCCTCTAAAGCCAGCTTGAAGCTGGTTTCCTGTTTCTTGCGACCCAAAGGCTCCTGACGGATACCTGCAGCTGGGATTTGTACCTGGGTCAGCCTGGCACCTTCTTTCTTATGTAGTTAAGCAGGAATCTGAGCAAAAGACAATGGAATTCAGAAAGGACCCATTGGACAGAGACTCAGGTGGGAAAGGCAGGGTCCAGGGACCCAGCACATCAGAGTGCAGTGGGGAGTGAGGACAGAAGTTGAAGGTGATAGAGGGAGCCCTTCAATAGAAAAGAGGTGTTTGGGGATGCCAGGACCAGCCAAAGGGGATGCGGAGGGCAGGCTGGGCTCTTTCCAAGCTGCTAGACTCCCCACCTCCCTTGAATACCTAGCTTCCGTGCTCTCAGCTCTTGCCTGGGGTCCGGTGCTGGGCTGGGTGAAGCTGGGGACGTCACATGACTGTGACCCCACCCTGCCTTTTAGGCTCACAGTCTCCTGGGGAGCTGCACTCAGGATCAGAAGTGAGAAGGGACCACAGTGAAATGGGGGTGATTGGTGTGGATGGTCCAGATGCCAGACAGCCTGGAAGGCTTCTTGGTGTAGGTCCCGGGCCCAGGATGGCTGCCTTCTGGACAGTTCTCCACCCAACCTGCCCCACATAAATAGCTCATTATCATGCCTGACAATGGTGCTCTCCCTTTTGGAGTTCCCTCCTTCGCAGGGCAGACCCTAGGCGTCATCCCTGGCGCCTCCTTCCCACATCCCGCTACATCCACCAGTGCCAGATACCTAGGGTAACGGCTTCATGACACTGTGTCCTGAGGGGACCCCCTCATGCCACTGTCCCGCCCACGAGGTGGGTATTACATATACCTGAACGCCAGTCCAAGGCTCAAGTGAGGTCAGTCTCAAGCTGCGGCGGACTGCCCTGTTCACCGTCAGTGCTTCGCGTCGCTCAGATCAGGGATCTTGCCCCAACTTGTGCATTCCCCCATGCAGACTCGATCACGGGACCCTGCGCGCTCCTCCAATCTGCCCCCGCAGGACCCCCCCCCCTCCCCCCCAGCCGCTGTGAAGCCCAGGGGAAGCTTGGGCCGCACCTCTGGCCAGGCTCAGACCATCACAGTTCTCCGCCACCACTCAGCTTCTCCTGGCCCGGGGGGGGCACAAACCAGCGTCACCCGGTGCGCTCCTCGGGGCAGGGGCAGGGGCAGGGGCCGGGTCTTGCTACGGTATTAGTAACCGGTGCGAACTGCTTTACGAAGCAGACAGGTGCACCTATTTCGTTCGGTCTTCACAGTCAACATCCTGCTGTAGGAAATGAAGTCTCTCCATTTACAGATGAAGAGCTGGGATCGGAACCACGTCCCTTGTCACGCGTAGCCACCCCGGGCCAAACGGGCGGGCACGCGGTACCCGCAGCAAGGAAGCCCCGCCCCGCTCTGCGCGCCCACCGCGGGCTCACGGCGGAACGCCGGCGGGCACCGCCCACCCGCGCGCGGAGGCAGTGCGCACGCGCGCCGCCCTCCCCAGCCCCGGCCGCGGCCCCCAGGATGCACCGGGCGCGGCGACGCTGCGCAGCCCGTTCAAACCGGCCAATCGGCAGCCCGCGCTGCGCTCGCCGCGCCGCGTTTAAATTCCGGGCGGAGGTGCGGTCGCCAGGCGTCGCCGCCGCTCGGGTGAGGGGCGGGGTGGCTCGGGCTGCGGGGTCCCTTCGCGCGTTCGGTCGGGGCTGCCGGGGTCTCCCCCCTCCCCCACCGGTCCGGCCCCCGGCCGCGGTGTGCCGGCCCGATCGGGCCCCCGGAGCTCCCGGCCTGGGGACGCTCGGCCGCTGGAAGGGGGCGGAGGGGTCGGGGGTGGGGGTGGGGGCGTCCTGGGCCTTGACACCGGCTCACCTGCCGGCCCCGCCCTTCCCGCAGTGACTTCTTGACAGCCCTCGCCGTGAAAGGAGGACACGCTTGGCGACCGACGCGCCTTCAGCCAGCCAGTCTCGAGAGGCCGGGATGGAGGTTCCCAAGAAGGATGGTATGTCCTTGTGGCCGCAGCGCCGCCGTGCAGGGAGCTCAGTGAGGATGCAGGTGGCGTTCGTGCTTCTGTGAGGACGTAGTCCTTGGTTTATCCAGTGCTCACCCTGTGCTCTGTGCCCGTGCGGCTCACGATCCCTGTCTTCAGGGGGTTTGCATCCTTCCGGCTTCCTTCATTCCGTTTTCTGCATCCCGCACCGCACCCCGCCCCCCCTCCCCAACGCGGCTTTAGATTCCCACCGTGGTAGCAGGATCCTTTCCAGTTTTACTCGCTGTGTACACCCAGTGCGGAGAACACTGCCTGGCACTTCGCAGGAACTCACACACTTGTGGGAGGGAGTTCGATGCGTTCTTTCCGCGTCTGTCGCCGGTTTCTGTTTGCCAAGGTGTGTTCAGAATCTTGGCGGCTTTTCCTCTCGCTCTGTCCCTGTCTGGTTTGAGCATCCCGGCGAGAATCCAGCCTCGCGGAATGAGGGAAGGGCCGCACCCGCCTTTTCTCTTAAAGCCTGTCGACATCCCCTATCCTTTGTTCCTCACGCACCCCTGTGCGGCAGGCAGACGGGGTACCCGGATAACTTCCGCTTTGCTGAAACCGTGCTAGAGACTTGGCCCATCTCGTCACTTCTTCATTGTCTAGAAAGGGATTTGCCGCTGCACCCCCTTCTCCTCCCTTTCAGATACCAGTCCCTTCCTTGTGCATGGAGAATCCTCACTGCCGCTTCTGAGGACACCCCTCGTGTCACCCTCCCTCCCTGGCCTCACCTTGTGCCTGTCCATTCATTCGCTCCTGCTTGTCATTGACACACAAATACGTTCTGTTCTGTCTCCATATCCTCCACTCTGGGAGCCCGCCTTCCAGAGCTTTCTCTATTTGTTCTGCTATTTTCCCGCGTTCCTCGACCAACCCCTCGGTCCTCACCACTCTGTTCAAACTGCTTTCATCAGTTACAACATACATGTTGCCAAACCTGTGATCACTTTTCTGTTCTTGTTAATCAACCTCTCAATGACATCTGACCTCTCCTTCTGGAAACTTCCCTCTCACCTGGCTTCCAAGGCAGCCTTGGTTTTCCTTCCACCTCTCTGGTTGGTTTATCCATCACTTTGCAGCCTCCTCTTCCTCCACTGTCTTTTGAAGCTAATCTTACCCAGGACGACGTCTCTGGGGTCTCTTTGTATCCATACCCCAGGGCTCTCAGACATTCCCATGGCTTTAAACCCCATCTGCAGGGCGTGTGGCTGGCTCAGTCTGTTAAGTGTCCAACTCTTGATTTCGGTTCGGGTCCTGATCTCACCGTCTCGTGGGTTGAAACCCCGTGTTGGGCTCTGTCTGCCCCTCCCCTGCTTGGGCTGTCTCTGTCTCTTTCAAAATAAATAATAAATAAACTTAGAAAAGCCATCTCCTTTCTAGTGGTGCCGCATTTTGTCTTGAGCGCACCCTCTCCTCCGAGCTCTGGGCTGTATATCCACCCACCTGTTTGGCATCTTCCCCTGTCCTGTACTTCATACTCAGTGTGCCCCCATCTCCCCGCTCTTGGGCTGCAATCTGTCCTCTCATGGAAGGGAACGGCTCCTCCATATACTTAGCTAAGTTGTGAAGGGGCCGTGTTCATTCAATCATCATTTACTGCGATTTCCACCTTCTGAATAGATTTTGGATCCATCTCCCTCTTTCCAGCCCCACCCGGAGGCCGCCACCGTGTGCCTCTCAGCCACATTAACTCACTTCCACCCCCTCGGACATTTTGCACTTTGGCCAATGCGTGATTTCAGGAGATACGGCCTGCTTTTCTCATCCACTCTACACAGCAGCCAGGGTAACCTTTTGAAAACACAAGGTAGATCATAACTCTTCCGCTTAAAACCTCCAGTAGCTTCCTGTCGCACTTTGGATAAAACAGGAGCTCCTTCCTTGCCTGGGCTTGCAAACCCTCCAGGATCTGACCCTGCCCGTTGCCACCTCCTGCAGCCTCCCCCTCAGCCACCCAGCTGCCCCTCCAAAGGCCATCGATGTCTTTGGTCTGTTTGGTCTTCCGGAGCTAATCTGTGCAAGAGGAAACCAGTATGTGTATATGTTGTCGGCTGACTGCCCTCCTTTTCTTAAAAAAATTTTTTTTAATATTTATTTACTTTTGAGAGAGAGAGAGAGAAACAGAACACGAATGGAGGAGGGGCAGAGAGAGAGGGAGACACAGAATTTGAAGCAGGCTGCAGGCTCTGAGCTGTCAGCCCAGAGCCCGACACAGGGCTCGAACCCATGAGCCGTGAGATCATGACCCGAGCCGAAGTCTGACACTCCACCGACTGAGCCACCCAGGCTCCCCCGAGTGTCCTCTTTTTCTAGCAGATGGGGCCCTGTGCTGCGTCCTGGTATGGGCACCTCATTTATCCTGATGCTTTTTGTAAGTCAACACAGGGTTCCCGTTCTCTTTTGTGTCTCTGTGGTGGCCATCTTCGTGGGGGGTAGGTTGGGTGCTATAATTTCTCCCAGCTGCTGTGGGTGACGTTAATCAGTTTGTGTCCGGTGTCTTGCTTTTTCAAAGGCTGCTGCGGCGAATTGCGCCGTGACTGCCCGTGACATGTACTCCCACAAGTCCGCTTGCTGGGCCGGGGGGACACCTGCGCTTTGTAGGTGCTGCCGGGTGACTCAGGAGGGCCGTGCCAAGTGACACCTTCCCCAGCAGTCTGGGAATTGGTCTCTCCCCCGCAGCCTTGCCCGCATGGCACCAGACTTTTTGATCTTTGACAATCTGATAGGTGAGAAGTGGAATCTCAGGGTTATTTTTATTTTATTTCATTTCATCAGTTATTTTCTCTGCTCTTATCCTTCGTCAGTTCTTCTGTTACTGTTTGTTTTCTTAGCAGTCTGTAGGCACTGCTCCTAGATGAGCCCTTTGTGATGTGAGCTGCAAATACTTTTTCCCTGCTGATTGTTTCTTTGCCTTTGCTCATGGTGATCTCTGCCATGCAGAGTTTTAAAATTGTTATTTATACATTGTACTATCAGTCTTTTATTTTATGCCTTCCACTTTGGTGTCATAGTTAGACCTCCTCACTCCGGGTTATAACATAATTTCCCCGTGGGTTCTTCTTAGTCCTTTTATGTGTATTTTCCTCTAAGGGAAAATACCGTTTATCGAATACTCTGTCTTCCCGTTTTATTTCGCAGGCTACTTTTATCATACACTGAGTTTTCTTTATGTGAATCTTACGTGTCTCCCACTAGGTTTGTGTATCTGCATTTTGTGGGGTTTGCTGCTAACGTAGGCCTTTGTGATGAGGACTTGTCTTCCATCGTGTCTTCTAACCGTTCTTGGTAGGCGTGAACACCGTAGATGGCTGTGTGATGATTTTGTCCCCAGGCACCTGGTTGCATCCTTTCACCACTCATGACAGTATCCATGCGATTTCTGGTGTGTATAATCTTAGCACCTGTGCACCATGGTATTTTTGCCTCCAGGTTCTTTCCCTCGTCTGTGTTAGTTAGTGTATCCAGATCTGTGTCAGGAATTGTGACAGCAGACATCGTCTCCAAGTGCCCAGCTTTCACGGAGTTGCCTCTTTGGACTTCCGTTATCCCTCATGCTGACTTGCGGGTTAATTTACATAGCGATGGTGGTTTCTGGTGCTGTTTATTAGTATTTCCACTTTTTTCTTCTTTCCCCCTTTCTATTTTTTTTTTTTTTCCTTCCTCCTGGGTACATGATAGAATTGTACCTGCCCACCTGCTTGAGGCGGGATTCAGCTCGGGGGACGGGAAAGGCGGCCAGTGAAATGGGAGTGTGGTTTGTGTATGTGTTACTTCCGGGCCGTCGAGAACTGGTACGGGATTTGCTGTTTCCCTTTTCTTCCGCACCAACACCAGGCTCCCCAGGCTCCTGGGTTGTGCAGAGAGGAGGGCGGAGAGCAGGGCCCAAGCCCACCCTCAGCAGAATTAGAGGCCGAGTGAGAGACTCGGGGGTTGTCATATCGGCGCGGGTTAACCTGTCCTGACTGATCACACGTGTACGCTCCTGACTTCAGAAGGGGCGCTTCTGACGGGATCCCATTAAACCCCAGTTTGGCTTTGGGCTCTAGGTGGATGCTTCCTCGTATGGTAACACGTATCTGTCGGGTACCCATTACTTTTTAGGAAGGGCTTTTAAAGTCAACAAAGTTCGTTGCAGTTTTTCAAGTGTCTTGTCAGCATAGATGGCTGTGACCTACGGCTTTCCTTTCAGATCCAGTAAGAGAACAATTATGTTACTGGGTTGTGTAAAGTTAAGCCATCCTGAAGTCCTGAAACGAACTTCACTTAGTCACGATCTACTCTTCTTCTTTTATTTAAAAAAAAATTTTTTTTAATGTTTTTATTTATTTTTGAGAGAGAGAGAGAGAATGAGACTGAGCACGAGCAGGGGAGGGGCAGAGAGAGAGAGGGAGACACAGAATCCAAAGCAGGCTCCAGGCTCCGAGCTGTCAGCACAGAGCCCGACGTGGGGCTCGAACTCACGGACCGTGAGATCACGACCTGAGCCGAAGTCGGCCGCTTAAGCAACGGAGCCACCCAGGCACCCCTATTCTTCTTCTTTTAATGTGTTGGTGGATTCTGTTACCTAATATTCCTATTTAGGATTTTTACGTTAGGAACCTGGTCTGTAGCTTTCCTTCTGAGCTAACTTTAGAGGTTTTTGGTATGGTCATGCTTGCTTCATAGAAGTGAGTTGAAAGTTCCTTTTTTCTATCCTGTGGAGCAATATAAATAGTTCTGGAATGATCCATTCTTGAACGACATGACAGAATTTCCTGTGAAACTGTCGTGGACTTGGGCTCTTTTGAGGAGAAGAGCCCTCGAATAAGTCTGTGCAGTTATTTCGTGGTCATTGAACCGTTAAGATCTTTTCCTTTTCTTCTGGGGTCCGCTTTAGAAATAAATCAATTTAAGTAATTTAAATACAAAAAATAAACTCCGTTTTCTAGAAAATTATCCATTTCAGCCAGGCTCTTAGGTTTATGTGCCTGGAGTTGAGCAGACTAGCTTATGAATCTTTTCAGTTCCTCTCTCTGTGCTTATTTCCTTTTACTTCTTTTGTGCATTTGTGCTTTCTACCCTTCCCTTGATTGGGTAATTAAGAAAAATTGGTGTGACTAACGAGGGTCTAATTAGGGTATTAGTATATGTTAAATCTTTATGGTTTTAATAAGTGTGCTGCATCATTTACGAGGGTCAAATAAGATGTGATTTGTGAAAGCGCTGTGTCAACTTTACGTGGTGGAAATACCCGTTCAGCACATTTCGATAATTATTTGCCAAGTGTCCAGGCCCCTTGCTGGACATGAGGGAGTTTGGGAGAGTGGTGGACATTTGCTGTCTTGGGGGAGCTTACAGTCTAGTTGGGGCCCCGGAAGAGCGAAGGGACATCTGCAGCAGGGCTAGTGTGGTGACAGAGGTCAGGTCAAGGTGATGCAGGGGTGGGGGGAGCTGAGGGGGGGAGAAGTTGCTTGGGAGCTGGAGGTTGGGTGGAGGGAGCAGGCTTATTAGACCGGGCCTATGGAGGTACTGTGGGGGATACAGAGTGCAGTTTCTTCTGGGGCGAGTTGGGCTCTAGAAGCGAAGGGAGTCAGCAAATACGAATGGAGTGGTGACTGCACATGCGAATGATAGTGAATTTGATTTTGAAAGAGCTTGTAAGCCAGGAATTTAGTTCTAGGGAACCTGAAGCACGTGGTCTTTTGAAAATGCTCTAACCTGAAAATGACTTACCTAGTCTAGAAAAAACTAGTTCAATGACTTGGTGAATGCATTTTAGATTCTACCTTAAAGATAAGGACTTCGACTTTTGGGGCAGCTCAGCAAACACCCAACGGCTGATGCTATTTTAAAAAGAAAACAAAAAAACCAAGATAACCTTGGGCCCTCTGTGATGAGGTGACTGTTAAAATCGTGATAAGGTACACTTTGGGGAGTGAAATGTTGTCATTGTTTTTATAGCTGTAGAGACTGGTAATGTTTTCTCTCTATCAACCCCAGCCCTCAAATAACACGGGACTTTCCCCCCACAGACATTCTTCTCCTGGCCGATGAAAAGTTTGACTTCGATCTTTCACTGTCTTCTTCAAGGTAAACGGATGAGTTTTCTTCCCTTGCCTTGGGCTTAACCGCATTCGGTAAGGTCTTTCATTTAACTGCCAGTGTCCTTAATGATCCTTTTATTTTAAAACAGTGCAAATGAAGATGATGAAGTCTTCTTTGGACCCGTGGGGCATAAAGAAAGATGTGTCGCTGCCAGCTTAGAGTTAAATCACCACGTTCCCGAAGAACCGCTTCTGCCAGGCTCGGAAGGTCACTTCACCTGGAGCCCTCTCACTGGGGAGAAGTTTGTGGAAGTGTACACGGAGGCTCACTTGCTGGCCTTCCAGATCGAAAGCAAAAGCAAAAACAAGGCAGCCCAAGCGGCCAGGCCCGAAGACCTTTGGAGCCAGAGCGTGGAGAGATTTATCCAGGAATCGAAATTAAAAATAAACCTGTTTGAGAAAGAAATGGAAATGAGGAAGAGCCCCAGGTCACTGAAGAGGGAGACATATTACCTGTCGGACAGCCCCTTGAGGGCACCGCTGAGCCAGACCCCCTTGGGGGCAGCTTCTGCCCAGGCCGGCCAAGCCCAGACGCAGGGACCGCTGCACTCGCCTCGCTCTTCCTTGCCGGTGGAACCCGGTGCTGCTCCCCCTCCAAACCAGGCAGGGCCTCAGAAAAAGGTCATCAGCCAGTCGGTACGGCCCCGAGCTTCGTCTGTGAGAGGGAAAACCATTCATGCGGCGGCGGAGCAGGTAGACACGTTCACGTGCCAGGACATGCGTGTGCGGGACTAGGTGCTCCCTTGCGTTTTAGCCCTCGCGGTTTGTGGCCCTAACGGAAACCGTTGTGGGGAGAAGCTTGGAAACGTAGCTGGGCTGAGGGCTGGGAAGCATGGGAACCGCACGTCCACGGGGGGCAGGAGCGGCACGGGGAGCTGGGTTTGGGGTGCATGTGGACGCAGGCGCGGCTGCCTTCCTCCTGGGATGACTTAAAAACATCCCTTCCTAGATGCTACAGCTTCGGATTTCCTGCTCATTAGGGGTTTCATCTACATTAACAAGCAGCTTCCAACAGTTCCCCTCCCTGAACCGGATTTTGTTGAGACTGCTCTCCTCCCAGGAATTAAATGGATGGGCCGTCCTGGGCAGTGGCAGTGGCCGGGCAGGTCTTTGGGGTGCGGTTAGCCCCTGCAGTTTGTAGGGCGGAGCGCTAGGGCAGGAGAAAGGGAGGGTCACGCCACGGCTGCTTCCAGGCCTCGCTGACCTGGCCTCACTCAGGGGAGGAAGTTATGCTTCGAGGAGAGGCAGCAGGTTGGAGCCCGCCGAGCACCGCTTCTCAGCTCTGCTCCTAACCGGGGCCCCGGGCCTCAGCTCTCTGAGCTGGTTACGGAGATGCTGTGTGGGGTCATGAGCAAGTCTGGGTCCGTGCAAAACAGCTAGCGAGGGCCGGGGAGCGCCTTCCCTCTCCAAGCACATCTCCCGAACCGCGCGACTCCCTGCGCTCAGGACCCAGAACTGATCCGAGCTAAAGGCGCTTGTGCCGCACTGGAGCCTGGACGGAGGAGGCGTGCTGGCCATCGCTTCCCCTAAGGAGCTGGGCCGTCGTTCCTTTAATCACACGAACTCCTCCTGCCGGAGCCTGTTTGGATGTCAATTTCCAAAGTGAGGTCTCCAGAACAAGAGGGACACGGGTCTTCTATGTAATACGTGGACCCGCGCACGGATTTCTGAGTGTAACACGTGGGCTGGACTCAGGCAATAAAGAAATGCCATATTAGTACATAGTAGAACATGGATGACCCTTGAAGACCTGCCTAGTGAAAGCAGCCGGACGCCAAAGGTCACCTGCTGTACGATCCTGTTGGCATGAGGGACCACGACGGGCGAATTGTATTGAGGGGGGTAGGTTAGCCAGTGTGCAGGCGGGGAGGTTGAGGGAGTAGGGGGGCGGGGGCACCTGCTAATGGCTAGCAGTTTCCTTCAGGGACAACAAGTATGGTCTAAGATTATACTGACGCTGGCCTTACAGCACTGTGAACGTGCAGAAACCACTGGGAACGCACACTTTCAGATGGCGAACTTACGTCCATGAGGTAGATCTCAAGTTTTAAAATGCTGTGAAGGAAAAAGAAAGTGATTGTTTCGTTGCTCTGACCTTATGAGCTGCTGCCGCTTCTCATTAGCGCTCCTTGTTACAAGGGGTTATTTTTATCCGCAGGGGTCAGTGCCAGGAATGCCCTTGCGTCTAAATATGTCAGAAATGTATTCTTTGTTTGACTCTGCTCTCCAAAGAAAAATGGCTCTCAGTACTCTTCGGAGAAGATTCGTTGCCACTGAGCTGCCTCTCGGGGAGAGGAAATGACCTTTTAATGAGTGATTCCTTTCCATACAGCATTTAAGAGTTTTTGTCACTAGAGTCACTTTCCTCATTATCGTCTTTAAATAAGAATCCTGATTGAGGAATAGCTTTAGGGGATCTCTCTCCTGCAAGGATCTTAGTATTATTTTGCTGTTTTTAATGAGGAAGCAAACGCCGTCGTCATTTCTGTCCGTGGTAATTTGGCAGAGGAAGCCAGTTGCCGTGTCCGCCTCCATCCCTTCCATCCAGCGGGTGAACTGAGCACGTACAGCGCTGGGAAGATAGATGGTGCTGCTGGTGCTCGAAATTGACGCCTTGGTGCATCTGCGCGTCGTTCAAGGCCAGACAGTGCTCTCAATTCAAATTGCAATTTTTCAGCCTATGAAAAGGACACCAGCTAGCCCTTCCGGCGTGAGAAACCTAAATGAGAAGGAATCCCGCGGGGCCGTGCCCCCTGACAAATCCAGTGCTGCCCGGGAGGGCGCCAGCTTGCCGGCCGGGGGCAGCCACTTGGTCCAAGGCAAGCGATCGCTCCCTGTCCTGAGCAAGGTGGGTCTGCCGGGGCTGTGGGTGGGTGTGGCCTGTGAGCAAGGAGAATAAAGGGGTGGCTTTGGGTATCATGTGGTGTGTCTTTGACTGAAGTCAAGTTTAGGAAGGTTGAAACTGGGACCCGTGAGAGGCAGCTTGCTGCAATGCAGAGAACACGGCCTGGCGTGCGCGGGGGGCTCCGTGGACTGGGAAAAGTCTGCCTCTCCGAGCCTGTGTGTGTCTGTGCCGCTCCGGCTGCCCTCAGACGAGATGGGATGTCCGTGCTTGGAAACCGCAGCTCACAGGCCTGGAGACGAGCGCCCGCAGCTTTGTGGTTAAACGGTGCTGCGTGTGAGAACCGCTGATGTACTCGCCAGAAGCTGGGCCCCAGCTACAGACTCCGGGGGCAGGGTCAGAGCCCCAACATCTGCATTTCAGGAGTCTCCCACGTTTCTCACTCATGCAGGGCTTTGAAGACCGCGCTTGAGAAGTACTGCTTGGCCTTTTCTTTACACTTAAGATGATGATTACTCAATTATTAAAAATTATTTTAGGGGGGCGCCTGGGTGGCTCAGGTCATGATCTCATGGTTCATGAGTCGGAGCCCTGCTGTCAGCGAGGAGCCCGCTTCAGATCTTCTGTCTCCCTCTCACTCTGCTCCTCCCCTGCTCACTTTCTCTCTCTCTCTCTCTCTCTCTCTCTCAAAAATAAACATTTAAAAAAATATTTTTAAACCCAATTTTTGCATAAAAAAGTAATGGGTAGATAACAAAATCTTCGATGACTCTGTTTTTTAATGTTTTGTTTCAGTTGGGGCCGAAGAGGACCCTGTTAAAACCAAGTGGGTGTGCTGGCGGTCTTTCAAGGAAGTCGTCTTCCTCAGGGTCTGTTTCTGGTGGGATTTCCAGTGTGTGTGCTTCTCCGGCCACCTGCAGAGGTAAGCCAGCCAGTGTCTCCTGCCCAGACCCGCCCGTGTCTCAAGAGGCAAGGCCTTGAATGCTATCCAACCCACTGAGACTGTTTTCACAGAACCACGTAGACTCAGCAGAAGGTTCTGGAGGGTTTGCTGCGGTCTGGGGCAGGAGACATTTGTGTCGGGCCCCCTGCCCTCCAGGGTTTCTCCTCTGAGAAGGGGCACGCTCAGGCCAGGGGTTTTAGGGCAGGGTGGTTCCAGCCGTCCCAAAGCTGGTGGGCCCCCCACGTGCCCGCGACACACGAGGACGCTGGTGTAATCACACACAGGTTTTAAAAATAGGACTGTTCCAGGGGTGCCTGGGTGGCGCAGTCGGTTAAGCGTCCGACTTCAGCCAGGTCACGATCTCGCGGTCCGTGAGTTCGAGCCCCGCGTCGGGCTCTGGGCTGATGGCTCAGAGCCTGGAGCCTGTTTCCGATTCTGTGTCTCCCTCTCTCCCTGCCCCTCCCCCGTTCATGCTCTGTCTCTCTCTGTCCCAAAAATAAATAAACGTTGAAAAAAAAAATTAAAAAAAAAAATAGGACTGTTCCAGATAACGTAGGGCACGTGGCCCCTGTAAGTGCCTGTGCTTCTTTAAACCCCCGACCCAAACCCGCCTCTGCACGGTGGTAACCTTCGCAAGCCAAGGGCGCCATCTGGTGGTAAAGGGGAGGAGCCCTCGTGACCTGTCGGGGGAAGCCTTGGATTCCCTTCAGGACTCCGCCCTCTTCCGCGCGTATTTGCGGTGCAGACCTGTGCGCCTTTTGTCAAACCGCAAAGCGTGAGCTCTGGCGTTAGGCCGACGTGATTTGGAGCCCCCGCTGCCAGGTGGCGGCCAAGAGAACTCCAGTTGTCCCCGGAACCGGACACACCGCGGGACAGAGCCTCCCCGGACGCGCTCTTCCGGGCATCAGAAGGAGCGCGTGGCCCGCGTTCGGGGAAAGGAAGTTCTGTCTCGTCGGAGGTTGTGAGGCCTGAGTGGCCGCGGCGGTGCGGGGCGTCAGCACTGTTTTCACTCGGGGGCCCTGCGTTCCTACCCGCTAAAGGTTGAGACGGACATGGAACGGGCCTGAGTGTGGGTCTTTCTGCGTGGTACACGCTGGGGAGGCTGGGTCAGACAGGACGGGGGGGGGGGGGGGGCGGGAGCACCATAAAGCCTTACGCACTGAACAAAAGAGCTATGGCGTCAGCCGTTCTCTTCGAGGCCTTCTTTGGGATCTCGCCAGCCTGCCTTCTGCACGGGGCATATTGGCACCTGAGGACCTCGTTCGCCGACCTTCTGTTTTAAATGGCGCTCGTGATGGCCATGACCCAGCCTCCTTGGGACTCGAGGGAGCCCACCAGTGATGAATGCGCCTCCTCCCGCCCTTCCCTCCCTTCCTCCCTGCCCAGAGGCGCGGCCGGACCGCCCGCTCGTGTGGGCTCAGCCAGCGTAGATGTCTGCTGTTGACACAGTCGGTGGAGGGGGAGAGTTCGAATTTACGTACGCTTAGGTGCATCCTGGTAATTGCGTCTAGAGTTAGTACCTTACAACGCGCTCTGCTGAGCCACGAGCGACCCAGCTTGTCCTGTTTGAGGATGTTACCTGACGGGTGTACGGAGTATCGCTCGCAGGTCCTGTGTTTCTCTTACATGGAGATCGTGACGATAGAAATACATTTCCTTCACTTGAAAACATTTTCAGGTAGATACGGGTGAAGACAGCGTACCTCGTATGTGTTTGTCAAGTAACTTCATAATTTAAAAGTGACCCAAGCCTCAGCCATAACCAGACGTCGTGTCTCCTCTTCCAGCTAAATCAAGTGAACCTGCACGTTTTCCTGCGAACAGTTCCCCGCCTGTGTCGTGCGCCAGCCAGTCAGGCGGAGTGGGACCTGCTGTGTCCCGGCCGTCCCTGCAGGGAGGCCCTGGGGGTGCGTCCTGCAGAAGGAGTAAATGGACCTCGGCTGCGGAGGTGACAAGGGAGCCAGCCAAGGCGCTCACCCCCGCGGCTGTCGCCCAAGCCCCGGCTCTGGAACAGGGAGGCCCGGGGCTGAGCTGTCATTCCGGCTGGTCGCCGCCGTCTCCGTTGAATACGGCCGGGAGTGCGAGAGGGCGTGATTCCCGGCTACCCTGCAGGACAAAGGCGATGCCCACCCCAACAAGTCACTTTAAGGTCCCCAAGTTTTCTACTGGTGAGGAATGGAGCAATTTCTGCATGTTTTTCTTAGTTTTTTTTTTTTTTTTTTTTTTAACGTTTATCCATTTTTTTGAGAGAGAGAATGCGCACAAGCAGGGGAGGGGCAGAGAGAGAGGGAGACACGGGGTCCGAAGCAGGTTCCTGGCCTTGAGCTGTCAGCACAGAGCCCGACGCGGGGCTCGAACCCGTGAACTGTGAGATCATGACCTGCACCGAAGTCAGACGCTTAACCGACTGAGCCACCCAGGCGCCCCTATTAAAGCACCTTGAATATGTTGTCCTAGCATCTTCTAGCTTGCATCATTTTGGACGAGCACTCAGTGGAGTCCCCATCCCACATTCTTCCCTCTGTCACATCACTGCTCCCAGGCTGCCCTTAGGAGCTTCTGTCTATTGTTAATTTCAGCATTTTGATTATTATGAATTTTGAAGTGGCTTTTTTGGAGTTTATCCTTCTTGGGGGTTCCTGAGCTGCTTTGATCTGTGGCTTGATGTTTCTAATTCATTTTGGGAAAAAAACTTGGCTCTTATTTCTTCAGATTCTGTTTGCTTGCTGCCCCTAGTTACAGGGACCCTAATTACACGAGTCTAGACCTCTCAATGTGGCTTGTAGGTCATGGAGGCCCGGGGTTTCCCCCTTTCCTTGTGTTTCAGTTTTGACATCTGTAACGTCCTGTCTTCACGCTTACCTGTCTTTCTCTGCGGCGCGTCTAATCCGTGGTTACGCCCATTCAGTTCATTTTTCTTTTCTGACATTGTAGTTTCCCTATCTTTGTCCTTATGGTGTTTATTTAAATTCTTGAACATATTTATGACAGTTGATTTACACTGTTTCTTCTAATGCCACCTTCCCGGTCATTTGGGGGTCTGTTTCTAGTGACTGACTTTTTTGCTGATTATGACCACATTTTCCTGCCTCTTCATGTGTAATCGTTGTTTACAGTACAGGTTTAAGATCTTGGAAGATCTGCATTTTGTTGCCTTGCCTTAAGGAGTAGAACCTTGCTTTGGCAGGCATTTCAATCGCAGGTCGACTTGAGCCTTTTGAGGATTGTTTTAAAGCTTCGATGGGGCAGGTCTCGAGGGGCCTATACCCTCGGGAACAGGTGGCCTTGATGCTGACTTGTGCTTGCTTGGTCCCTGCCGGACGTGCTGCGTGTTCCCGAGGTCCCTGCTGTGGCGGGTGGGACGTGGGCAGTTTCCAGCCCTGTGTGAACGGTGGCCGTTGTTCCCAGTGGCTGTCCTCACCTTGGCCTTTCGGAGTCTCCCTCCGCACGCGTGTGTTTCCTCCGTGGCCAAGGACCCGGGCTGCCTCCCTGTCCGGCTGTGAGTGGCACCGGCGTGGTATCTGGCAGGTGGCAGGTGCTTGGTCGAGGCAGATGAATCTAAGAAATCTGCGTAACGTGGGAGGTCGTGCAGAGCTGCCTTAAGGGAGAGGGTCCCTGTAGCTTCGCTCAAGTAGAGGTGCTTGTCTCTCGAAGTCTCCAGCACTGCCGGCCGGTACAGGTGGCCTTTAATGCCCTGAAGCCTTTTGAGGACCCAGGCCGCCTCTGTCTCGTTTTGCCGTGACCGGTGTCTCTTCTTCATCCTCTAATGCGGCTGCTGCAGCCCCACCTTCCGCCCCGTCAGCTGTGAGGGTGGGACGGGCGAAGGGGACCACACCCCTACCTTGTGAGAGCGCTTATGGAAGTTGTGTGTGCCCCTCTCTGTCCCCTCGCTCAGACCTCAGTCATGTGACCGTGCTTCCCTGCCAGGGGTGCTAAGACGTGCTGTCTTCTTGCCCCGCTCAGGTTCCTTCCTGAGAAGAAGAGGGTGGATACTGATCAAACACTAGCAACCTCAGCCAAGTTAGTGAACGAGGGGAAGGGTCATGAGAGGTGGGGACTGAGGCAGCCGGGGGCCAGTGCAGGTGCTAAGGAAGAGGGTTTTAGGCGGGGAGTCCTGGCCTCCAGCAGATCCCTCCCCTGAGTGATGAACAGGCCCTCGTGGGCAAGAATGGAAGCTGGGAGGGCTCCGTGGCAGCCCGGCCGTGAGGTGGACAGGAGACCATGGCGGGAGGGGAGCTCGCGGCGGTGTGGGAGGGGACTCGGGAGTGACCCGGAGGCCTCCGCGGGGCGCCCGGGTGCTGCCTCCCACACCCAGGGGCCCAGGGGAGGGCTGGAGGAACGGCAGCCCCGGGTAGAGCCCACTGGCCCGGTTTGCACCTGTTGAGCGCGAGGTGCCACAGTTCGGGGCTGTGCTGAGGGCCGTGCCGAGCAGGTGGTTGAAGGTGTGGGTTCGGGCCCCGTGGGAGCGGTCACCCCTGGAGATAAGATTGAGGTTTCCATGGCAGGGAGCTCAGCGTGTTGGCTGAAAGCGGTTCTTCGGAGCGTCCACGGCACGGGGCGCACCGAGTGTGCTTGGCGGCGTCGGCTGCCTTTCTTCCCAGGTGCCCGAGGCCACGGCGTGCCTCTGGCTGCCTTTCCTCCAACCACACGGTCATCTGCCGGTCTCGCCGACTTGGACCGGTCCCAGTGCCCGTCGGCTGCTACCCTCTGCTGCCCGTGCCCCTGATGATGCCTCACGCGCCTCTGAAATCGGTTTCTCTTTTCTTCACGGTGTCAGGGACAGGGCTGTCCATGAACACCGTTCATCATTCACCCTGGGCCAAACTGTTCTCATAAACTCAGTGCCGGAGAGGCCACGGGGAGCCCCACGCCGTTAGAACATGCGGCCCTGCGACCGTGGCAGCGGGCTCCCTCCGTGGCCGCGAGCACCCTTGTGGTCGCGACACCAGCTGTCCTGGCAGAGCAGACACGGGGACAGTAGGGACAGGGCCCTGTGGTGGGTTTGTCACTTGATCCACGTTTGACTGACGGGACACACTTCCTCTCTTGCTCAGGTGAGCCTGCAGACAGTGCAATGCCAAAGTCCTGTCGGGCACAGAGGCCATATTCCTGCACATCAGTGGGAAGGTGAGGAGTCGTCCACTTCCTTTGATTTTATTTTTCTTAATGTTTATTTTTGAGAGAGGGAGAGAGAGAGACAGAGTGCAAGCAGGGGAGGGGCAGAGAGAGAGGGAGACACAGAATCCGAAGCAGGCTCCGGGCTCTGAGCTGTCAGCACAGAGCCCAACCCGGGGCTCGAACCCGCGAACCGTGAGACCATGATCCGAGCCGAAGTCGGACGCTCAACCGACGGAGCCCCCCAGGCGACCCTCGACCTATTTAAAATAGTGGCTGACTCCACACAGACCGTCTTTATCAGTAACCGCAGAACAAATCAGGAGGATTCACCGGCAGTTACAGCCACACGTATCGCCAGATTGGAAAGCGGGACGTGTGAGAAATGAGCCGCGGGTGCCCGCATTCAGTCCTGTGCGCTCACGTGGGGTTCAGGTGACCCGAGCGCTGGAATGAACGAACACGCAGTGACGGCTCCCCGTGTGCGTGTGAGCCCGGGCAGTCCCCGCTGTGGCTCTGGATTTCCTCGTGGAAATACCTACGCTGTCAGAAGTGACGTTTTGCGGACCTCCCACGAGGTGCGTTCACATGCTCCGCCCGGAGACAGCGGGGTTTCCCAGGGTGCTGGCGGCGGCCCTGCCTCCCCAGAGCAGACCTCCAGCGGGCTTCGCAGGCCTGAGTCTCGTCTGTTGAGGTCACAGGACTTTTTACTGCATTAGCATATCGGATGAATAGAATCTTCTTTTTGTTCATGCCTGCTGAAGACTCTCATTTTGTCTTTCCAGGGTAGTTGTCCACAGCACTCCCGCTGGACACTCATCCGGGCCGGCCTCACCGGGACATTTAAGCGGTATGACGACCCCCGTGAGTACGAGGCGTGGGTCAGCCTTGCCCACGCCCGCCAGCCGTCGGCTCTCCAGCCTTCCACGGGTGACCCCCAAAACTGTGCCCAGAGCTCTGGCTTCTCCCCTGTGTGTGTCTGCTCCGCGGCTTTCCTCTGAACTCCGGAAAAAATGTGCAGCGAGGTAAGAGGCAGAGGCGATGGCCACAGAAGCCTGTCGGTGGCTCCCTGAAGTGCGGGAGGGCACCTGCTTGCTCGGCCATCCTCGTTCCCACCCAGCGTACTGTCCCGACTGGGCCGAAGGGCTGGGCAAGCAGGGACGGCACCTGCCAATCACCCCGTCGCCGTGGGCCGTGGCCTCTCACTGGGGGGAGCCCTTTGGGCAGAAGACTCAGCAAGGTGCACCCACACCCGGGGTCTGGGGTCTGGTGTGGTCTTTGCAACCGGGCCCCCAGGACAGTCCCGTAGTCTTGGCCAGGGGTGACCACACTCAGGCTTCCTGAGAAACAGACTCCGCATTTGCTACCGCGTCCGTTCCACCTGCTTCTCCCGCCTCCCCTGCCCCCGTCCCCGTCACTTCGCTCCAGCCCCGCCGCCCCCTCCCTCAGCGCGTGGCAGACGGTCCCGTCCTGGCCGTCCTCTCCGTCCGGGATGCGCTGCCCCTCCACGGTTCAAGTCCACGTTCAGGGGCCAACCTCGGGGACCTTTCTGGAAAGTCCCGCCTCCCTACCCGGTCACTCTATTCCGTTTTCCTGTTTCATTTTCATCGGAGCATCTCTCTCCTCTCTACCTGAACGTGGAGCAAGCGTGTCTCTGTCCACTTCGCGGACTGAAGGGAAGGGCGTAAAACAGGCCCGTGTGGGTAGCAGGCTGGTAAGCTTTTAGAGCCAAAGGACCTCCGAGACCATTCGGGCCTTTTATTTTTCTTCACGAGGAAGCTGAAGGTCAGAAAGGGACTCGAGCTGTCGCGGATGGAGCCGGAACCAAAGCCAGCACGCCCTGCCCCGTGTGACACATCTCCTCCCAGAACAGAATCCTAGCCCGACGAGCCAGCACTTACGGTCCCTCACGGGGTCTGCCCTTTCTCTCCCCGCAGAGCCGCGCCAACCAGGACGAGCAGGAGCGAGGCTGCCTCCAGGCGCGAGGACTCGTCGTCTGACGGGTCCTGTTCCCCCCCGTCGGCTGTGCCACAGGCACTTAACTTTTCTCCTGAAAAGAGCGACTTGGCTGTTCCAAAAAGCATCACTGCAGAAGGAGTGCCAGCTGCGGCCCGGCCACCCGAAGACACACGCCCTCGTGAGGTACCGTGTTCTCCGGGACCCTGGACTCTGCCCCCAAGCCGCGTGGTCACTCAGCACGGTGGTCCGCCGAGTTGCCTCTCTGGGACTTCATCTGTTGTCCCCGGGCCCCCAGGGCCAGAGAGTGGGAGTCAGGACCTCCAGCCTCTCCCCTCCTCCTGTGTTTGCCCAGAGGACGGGCAGTAGGAAGCAGAGTGACAGTGGGAGAGGCCGGTGGGAGCCCTAGTGTGGGCCATCGGCCAGAGGGCGGCAGACGGAGTTGGGAGGCCGTGTGGGGGTGGCCGAGGAGGAGAGAGCTCCACCCATCAGTACGTGCACACCACAGCCAGCTGTCCCCGCTAAAGGCCATCCTTCCTTGGGTTTCCTGTTTTCTCAACATGGTTGACAAAAAGGTGCCAGAATTGCCTTTAGATCTCGTGTTCTCGTCTAGGCGATTCTTGTGGATCTTAGACTGGAGCAACTTGCCATCACTCCGAAAGCCGAGGGCCCAGCCCTCGTCAGTCCCCCTCTTGTGGACCTGGGCGGTACTCCAGAAGCAAGCGTGGCTCCGGGCTCTGAAGGCAGACCTCTGATTGACCTGCTGATCAACACTCCGGACATGAACAGAACCACCGCGTCCAAGCCTCTCCACGAGGTGGCACAGGTGAGAAGTAGCAGGTGGTTCCATGTGGGCTTTGGCCTCGGGTGGTCTCAGTTCTGGGTTTGTTCCTCCTCCCAGGGCACATCGCGGTGACCCTCGAGAGCAGCCCCTGAGGTCTCTAAAGTGACACGTGTCGGGGTACCCTCCAGCGGTGGCATGAGCTTAGAATTCACCAAGTCCTGCTGCGGGATCCTGCCTGGGGGCCCAGGAGCTCTCCGAGGGCAGAGGTCCCATCACTGTGGCTCCAGGGTCCCCCAGGGCCCGATTTGTGAGGAGGGAGCACATGTGTGTCAAGAACTCAGAGTTCTTCCGTGTGGCATCTTCTCCTTCCGGCTTCTTAGACGTGCTAGCTGCACTTTCAGTGTGTCTGAGCCGCGGCGGAGGGGGCTCGCGGGCCGGGAGGGGCCACGCGGCCGCGTCATTCACCCCGTCGCCTCTGTCTTGCAGCTGATAGACTTGACTTCTCCTCTGATCCAGCTGAGTCCCGAGGCTGACAAGGAAAATGTCGATTCGCCACTTCTCAAGTTCTGAGGAGGATAAAACCCTTCGCATTTTACATTTCGTTAAAAGAACTGTCCTAAGGTGGTTTTCAACCCTTAGAAATAAATCTTAGGAGCAATTGTTTCGTGGTTGTTGTTTACAACAACCCCAAGTAGAGGTCCCGGGCCTAGAGGGGATGTTGTGCAATCGGCCCCGAGCTTACCGCTGCCCCACACGCCAGGCTGGAGGTGAAGAATTTTGTTTTGTGTCTATTGCGTGTAAAAATGGCAGGTGACTATTTTTAAAATTAAGTTTGCATGAAAAGGTAAATATTCTAGGTTTAAATTAAATTGGAAAATAAATGAAAATGTATTAAAGCAGTTCGATTTTACGGTTATCTTGATTTTTAAGCAGGTGTAACTATTTTAATCATTAACCAGTATGCCAGATTGACGTTAGTCACACTGTTTCCACGAGTGATTTTATTTAGAAGCTCACTTATTTATTTTGAGAAACAGTAAGCACGAGCATAGGAGGGGCAGAGAGAGAATCCCAGGCAGGTTCCGAGCTGCCAGCTGCGGGGCCTGATGTGGGGCTCGAACCCACGAACTGTGAGGTCACGGGCTGAGCCGAAACCAAGAGTCAGATGCTCAACCGACTGAGCCACCTGGACACCCTTCCCCAAGTGATTTTCAGAATTGAGTATGAAGAAATACTGGTTTAGATGCAGACCCCAGGCCCCGCCGCCCCGGTCGGGGGCAGGATCAGCAGTCTGCACCTGCATGCAGACGCCCTGGGCGTGGGCCGTTCTAGGGAGGTGGCGGCCAGGACGGAGGGGGGAGGTGAGAGAGGTAAGGAGCCACCTGTCTGAGGAGTGGACCCCTCGGCTGTGCTAAAGCTTGAGCCCTTGGCCGGAGGGCAGGAGGAGACGGAGCTAAGGGCCACTGGGCAGCGTAGTCCCTGCCTAAAGCCATTCTAGTATTTTCTGACAGCCAGCTAGCCTGCGAGCCACTGGTGTGTATAGAGACCTCACTTCTTGAGGAAATTTCTCAGTCTCAGTTCGGTGGCCTCACAGCACACAGCACTACGTGCACCTGCTTTTTGGGCTCCCACCTGGTGTTTCCTGCACGAGACCGGGGCTGAGTGGGGAGAGCCGGGGAGCGGGGGGCTGCACTTTGAGCTTTCTCCGGTTAACGCCAGGAACGGGAAGGTGACTCCTGTGGTGTCTGCAGCGGGGAAGCAGACGTCCCGAAGAGGATGGCTGCACCTGTGGGTAGAAGCTTTACGTACAAAGGCGGGGCTGCTCGGATGTGTGAGTGCCTCGCGCAGTCGTCTGAATAGACCACGGTTAGACTCAGAGCAACTCACCTTGTTGTCTGAGTACCCCCCCCACCCCCACCCCTGGCTGGCGGGAGCAGGGAACCTGCAGGAAGCCCAGTGGCCCACTCCTCCGTGGCCCCGCGATTCACAGGGGAAAACCCCAAACCTAGAACTGAATCGATTCATTCCCATGTTGTTTTCTTAAAAGTTTTATTTATTTATTTTTAAGTAATCTCTACACGAACCCAAGGTCAAGAGTCGCACGCTCCACGGACTGAGCCGGCCCAGCGCCCCACGTGTTCATGGAGATGAGGCAGGCCACGTGGCCCCGGGGATGCGGTGGGGGGCAAAGCTCAGGCTTCCCTGCCTAGTGGTGGGAGGGAGGCACATTGAACTCTTAGCTAATACACGGTTACCTAGTGGGGGTCTGGCCATCCCATCCAAACCCAGGGCGTGAGCTGGGCCCTCCGTCCTGGGCCCGCTCCCTGGCTCCCCTCATCAGGGCCCCTCCCCCCAGGCTGCCTCAGGAGCGGCCAGGCTCTTATTGGGGCCCAGGGGTGCCATCCAATCTGCAGGTGTCCTCAGGCAAGACAGAAGTAATAGGACTCTAATTCTCAAATGGGTGGGAGATGGCCCCCCAAAGGCACGTGTAGGATACGCAGCACCTCCTGGCAGAACGTCCCCCAGGCTCTCTTTTTCCTCCTAAGTGCACCACCCGAAGGGCTCAGTGTGGGAAAGGACACACTGGCCCTGGAGACAGGACCTTGGCTGCCACTAGAGGGCCACCCTCCTGGGTTTAAGAGGCCCAACTTCACCCGGTTTTTATCATATTTCATTAATTTTCTGGTGCAAGCCTCTGAAATCTAATCTTACATGGCTCTTAGCACATGGCACTTGAGAATTCATTGTCTTTCCTATCGCTGCGCCATCCAAAGTAGCTGAAATACCTTGTCTTTAACTGAAAAGCAGCAGAAAATGTAGCAAATGTATCATGTTTCAGCCACTTTGCGGGGGAGGGGGGGGTAGCAGACCTGAAAAAAATCCTTCTGCTCGGGCAGGAAAACTGGGCTTCTGCCCTTGTACCAAACTGCCACATCCAGGAAGGGCGTGGTCCTCTAGACTGAGCCAAAATACCCACCCCGTGGTTCAGCCACTGCCACAGTCCCCACTAAAGGTTCACCCCAAAATTTGCCCGAAGGCCAGGAGGCCAAATACTGTGCTTACTCATCTCTTCTGGGAAGTCCAAGATGAAACAGATACTCTATTGGATGTGTTATTGGATGACACACTCTTCAGAAAAAGCAGTCATTCTTGTTTCCCTGAGGGGCCCTGTGACCTTCCTGCCCGGGGAGCTCGCCCTGTGCCTGCTCGTGGCACCGACGGCCACGACTCTCCAGCTGGCAGTTCCTGCTTCTCTTCTCGGAAATGGAGACTGGGGGCCTTCCTCGTTTCTCTCTAGACCCTCGAGGTAGTTCTGTCCTCAGGAAAATGCCTTGCCTTAATAATCATCCCAGTTTAAACACTTGTGCCCACTGTCAACCTGTCAAGAAACTATTAAAAACTAGCCCAGTTCTAACCTGAAGCTTTGGGGGGGAGGGGTGTTATTGGCCCGATTTCCATTTATTTGCATTTGCTGCCACATTTCCTCCCTGGCATTTTCAAACCATGGTTCAAATTCTACATGAAACTAATTTAGTGGAGTGGACTACTTTAGACTTCACCACTATGTTGGTGGAGTGCAGTATTTCAAAATGAAAAAGAACCAAACGGAACATCTATTATATGTACGTGGCGTATCGCAAAAGTAAAAACCGGTTAGAGAAGCATTCTTTGTGGTTCTATGTGTCGGTTGGTGTGACCTCTGGGCCACCCTGTAAAACGTGACGCTGGGTTTGAAGTGAATAAAGTTGAGAGTCGCTGACTTACAGAATGCCTGTTATTTTGCCGGTGCGGACCACGCAGCTTCTGGTGTCAACCCAAATCAGTCCTTTGGGCCCCGTGACCCTCTTGGTCTGAGCCGGGCCAATCCCGCCTTGGTACTCCGCAGTGACCACCTCTTCGCTCTCACAGGCTCTCCGCCCGCCCTGCTCCGTTCAGGTTTCCAATCCGGTCCTCTTCTTTTGCCTTCACCACACCCTCACCCCTCTGCCTTCCCACTGTCTTCCTTTAGGCCCAGCGAATGCCTCCGGGTTCTCCTGTTTCTGTCCTCCAGAAATGTGCCCGCCACCGGTCCTCTGCCCGGCTGCCCCACGCGTGCGCTCCCGTGCGCACTCGTTCAGAACAGCCGATTCTCCCCAGGCACCTGACACGGACCAGGCAGGTCACCCCCTCCTCCGGGAAGAGAAACATCAAGTCCTCCACGGTCTTTCTCATCCCCCCACAGCCATTCGCGCAGCAAGGGCTAGATTCTACCTGCAAGTACATCTCTTCCCCAGGTGGCTGTCACGCCTCCTAACCAGGCTCCCAGCTCGTCCTCTGCGCAGGGCACCCAGGAGAATCTTCCTGAATTTAGATGAGATCACTTGCCCTCTCCTAGAAACCAGCTCCTCCCCTCCCCCGTCTCCTCGCCTGCCTCCAGCCCGTCCGCTGGTGCACCCGGAAGTAGACGCTAGCCCCGCCCCGGAGCAGCTCACGCAGCCGCGGCAGCGAGCCCGAGCTAGGGTGCGCGCGCAGGGGGCGTGGGCGGGGCCTCAGGAGCGGAAGCCCGGGCAAAGGGCGGAACGTCGCGCGCGGACACACGTTTCCGCCCGGGCCGCGTCTGCGACGCCGCGGCGGGGGCGGGGCTTCCGGCGCGGCGCGGAAGCGGCGACTGCTGTTGGGGAGGTTGGCGGCGTGCGGATGCAGGTGGCGCGGCACGTCGTGTGCGCCCTGTCCGGCGGGGTGGACAGCGCCGTGGCCGCGCTGCTGCTGAGGCGGAGAGGTGAGCGACCCCTCCTCGGAGACGCCGGCTCCCGGCCCCTCACCCTCCACGGGGTGGTCGAGGACGCGCGACCGCCTGGGCGCTCCCCCGCGCCCCGCCAGCCCGGTTACCGACCCAGTGGTAGGGATCCTGACCCTGGGGGCCGCGCTTCTCCCCGGCTCCGGAGCCCTCTGCCTGGAGTGACGGCGGCGGGGACGGCGCTGACCCTGGGAGGCCGCGGGCGGCCCTGAGCGAGCTGACCCCCGCGGCCCAGGGGCCGCGCCGGACAGGCCCTTGCCCTCGAGGTGCCAACGCGGTCCTCAGCGCGTGTGCCGAGATGTCAGCGGATCGTCGGTGCTCGCCGTGCATCGCGCGACAGATTTCCGCCAGGGTGCTGGCGTTGCTTGCTGGCGTCTAGAGAGTGCCCGGGGTCGGGAGTCGAGATGAGCTGAATTCCCCATCTGTGTGGTCCTTCTTGTTGTGAGACCTCATCCACTTGGCGACATTCGTGCACTCTCTGCTGTGAGCCCTTTCATTCTGGGCACTTGGAATGCAGGGATGAATGAGGGGTTCCTGACTTCAGGCACGTTAGTTAAGCTCCCCTTTTCTATGAAATGGAGCTAACCCTACCTCACTGGCTTAGTGGAAGCATTTAACAAATACAGAAGCTTTACCCCAGTGCCCAGCACATGTCAGGCATTGAGAAAACAGCAGTGGTTATTAGCACACACTAATAACTGTAGGTTTTGTGAAAGTCATAGTTGAAGGTGTTAAATAGAAACATCTCTAACTTGAGAACGGGAAAATCAAAGCATCATAGAGGGTGATGGTGTTTGAGGCAAGGCTTGAAGAGGGAAGACTAGGGTTTCACTAAGCAGAGAATTGGGGGCCTGCAGTGTGGAGGCAAGTGCTTCTGGCAGAGTCCACAGCTGGGCAAAAGGTCAGAGGTGTGGCAGTGTTGGCCAGAGGGAGGTGGAGGGAGAGGAGGGTAGAGAAGCAGGTAGCGCCCTGGTTAAGATGTTATTTTAGGCACTTTAGGTTGGGCAGACTTGCAGAGCTCTGGAAGGTCCCCGATGACGTGTGTGACATGTTTTGAGTGACGTGGGCAGGCCAGATACACGGTTTTACTCTTCAGGAAGGTCATTCCCCACCCCCCCCCACCCCCCCCCCCGCCAGGATCCAGACTGTTCCACTTCATATGGCAGCCTTTCCTGGGGTTTCCTTCTCAGTGCCGGAAGCTGATGGACTCAGCAAAGGAAGAGCTCAGTCCTCTCCTTGGCATCAAGGGCTTTCCTGGTCTTGTTGGAGGTGCACTTGCTGTCATGTGCCCTCTGGAAAGTTCAGGATGGGTGAAGCGCTAGGGTCCCGTCCTAGAGTGCCTGAGCCTGGTGCCCCTGTAAGCGGGTTCCGTCTCCAAGGGAAGAATGAGCAGGCAGATGAGGTTAGAGATGAGTGGAGTTCTAAAGTGACATTCGTGCACCCTCCGCTGTGAGCCTTTCCTTTTTGGGCACTTGGAATGCAGGTGTGAATGGGATGCGTGGAGCTCTCTCCATTCCACAAGCCCTTTTTTGGCTCTGGTTCTGTAATGGGCACTGGGACAGGCTGGACGAGATGTAGTCCCTGCCCTTTGAAGAGCTCCATGCTTCAGTGATTTGCAGAAGGGGGCTGACTGGAGCACACCCAACAGAGCCCAGTGTGGTATGAGCTATAAGAGAAGGGAGTCGGGCGCCTGGGTGGCTCAGTCAGTTGCGTGTCCAATTTCAGCTCAGGTCATGATCTCACGGTTCGCATATTCAGCTCCCGCATCAGGCTCTGTGCTGACAACTCACAACTCAGAGCCTGGAGCCTGCTTTGGATTCTGTGTGTGTGTGTGTGTGTGTGTGTGTGTGTGTGTGTGTCTCTCGTTCTTTCTCTCTTTCTTTCTTTCTCCCTTTCTTTCTTTCTTTTTTTTCTTTCTTTCTTTCTTTCTTTCTTTCTTTCTTTCTTTCTTTCTTTCTTTCTTTCTTTCTTTCTTTCTTTCTCTCTTTCTGTCTTTGCCCCTCACCTACTTGTGCTCTCCCTCTCTCTCAAAAGTAAATATTAAAAAAAAAGAGAGAGAGAGAGAGAGAGAAGGGAGTCAGGTGCTCTGGGAAGCAGAGTGGGGAGGGCCAGATTAACCGGATTAACCAGCTGGGTGGGGGTGGTCTTGCAAATTTGTAGGTTAGTTTTGGCAAAGCTTTGTCATCCAGTCTCTGTTCTCTGGAGTCATGTGTTCTGGCTTTTGTTACATTGAGCCTACCCATGTAGAAAGAAACATTTCTCCTGCAAGGCAGGCACCTGGGTAGTTCACCTAAGCTGGTCTTTCCAGTATTTGGTTGGGTACTTTGTTACAACAGAAAAGGAAAAACTGGGTCATAAAAGATAAAGTTAGTATAGCATTTACAATCGAATAGCCTAGGGGCGCCTGGGTGGCTCAGTGGGTTAAGCGTCCAACTTTGGCTTGGGTCGTGATCTCGAGCCCTGCCCTGCGTCCGGCTGTGCTGACAGCTCAGAGCCTGGAGCCTGCTTCGGATTCTGTCCCTCCCTCTCTGCCCCAGCCCACTCGCATTCTGTCTCTGTCTCTCAAAAATAAACAAACATTAAAAAAAAAAGTTGAGTTCCTGCTCTCTGATTCATGACTCATTTGCCGAGCCTCTCCTGCATGCTGGGCCTGCATCGTGCTGATGCGGCGGGGAGAGGGGGGGACACAAAGATGCAAATATACCATCTTGCTTGCCTGGGGGTAAACGCTGGGCAACAGTTGCAGTCCAGCCTTGCACTGTGATGTCGGAGGCCTTTACAGAGTGCTGTGGGAGTGTAGCCGAGGGAGCATCTCAGCCAGCCGGCAAGTCAGGTGTCTTGGGCTAAGACTTGAGTCACTTTGAGGGCCTTGTAGCAAAGCAGACATCTCTGGGCGAACCAGCAGATGGTGGTGTGGTGTGGGAGGGGGGCCCGCCGGGGAGCTGTTCGGAAGCTGCTGCCTTTTCACCCAGGGTTGATTATGGACTCCGATCTGTGCCTCCTCCCTTCCCCAGGCTACCAGGTGACGGGGGTGTTCATGAAGAACTGGGACTCGCTAGATGAACACGGGGTTTGCACTGCCGACAGAGACTGTGAAGATGCTTACAGAGTTTGCCAGATCCTAGACATCCCGTTCCATCAAGTGTCCTACGTGAAGGAGTATTGGAATGACGTGTTCAGGTGAGTGCGGTTCAGAGGCGCGGGAGGCTTCCTCGCGTGCCCTGCCGCCCTTCCCAGGGAAGCCGCGCCATAGGTGGCCAGACTGGAGACACGCGGGCAGTGCCGTTTGCATTGGTGGCAGAGGCCACGCGTGGGAGGCCTCAGCCGCCCTGGGAGCTCTCGTCAGAGGCCATGCCTGGGTCCCGGAGCAGTCTGGCTCTTATCACGCCACCTGCCAGAAGTCTCTTTAACGCCTTCGTGAACCTTGAGTCGTTTCTGCTGCTGACGTAGGGGAAGGTAGCTAAGGCCGGGGTCTTGCCTGACAGGTGCCACACGGTGGTTCCCGGGCGCGTCAGGGATCGGGGGCTTCTGGGAAAAAGAATTAGGTGATCCACCCTGCCTCTTGAAAACACGAAACACACACACACACACACACACAAAGACTTTAAAAATCTAACACGGGGGTGCTTGGCTGGCTCGGTCGGAAGAGCGTGCGACTTTTCATCTCGGGGTCGTGAGTTTGAGCCCCACGTTGGGTGTAGAGCTTACTTAAATAAATAAAACTTAAAAAAAAAAGATCTAATAACAATCCCAACAATGATTTTTAGGTGCTTGCTCTGTCCTGGGCCCAGTGCCGCCTCTGGGGACATAAAGATAGCACTCTCTGGCTCAGAGGCTTCTGAATTCTGTCCGAGGCCCACTTGGCCTTCAGGGGTCTCCTGCCGTCTCCCTCGCGGGGTGCAGGCAGGGCTTCTCCCCTCCCCCTGTACAGGCTCCACTCTGGTTCTTGCTGATGCCGCTGACCTGTCTTCCGTTACACCGCTTGGGGAATGGTTCCCATGGCTTTCGTAAACCAGCGTAAACGCGTAACCCCTTTAACATTCACTCGATACTTGTTACGTAGAGAACGTTCTGGGGGCTGTGGACGTAAGAGAGGAAAGCATGGATTCCACCTTAACTAGTTTACGGTTTAATAAAACGCTTGACCACTTCGGGGGCGCCCGGGTGGCTCCGTCGGTTAAGCGTCTGACTCTTGATCTCAGCTCAGGTCATGATCTCACGGTTTGTGGGTTCGAGCCCCACGTTGGGCTCTGTGCCGACAGCGCAGCGTCTGCTTGGGATTCTCTCCTCCTCTCTCTGCGTCTCCTCTGCTCGTGCATGCTGTCTCTCTCTCTCTCTCTCTCTCTCTCTCAAAATAAACCGACATTAAAAAGGAAAACCCTCAACTTTCTAGCAATTAAAACAATAGAAGTACGGAGCAACACAAGTTTTAGCCGTTCCGAGCGGATAACAGGCGGGAGGAACACGGCTCGGCCTCGCCTGCCGAGGTTGGAGATGCGCGTGTGACTGGGACCTTGTGCAGGTTCTTAGTTTGTCTTCATAACGTGACCCTCGCGGTCAGCGTTGTTGTCTGTAACCGTTGTGGGTCAGTGGGGAGCGACACGGTCCCACCTGCCCACCATACAACCTGTCGCGTGAGTACACACGGACGTGGTCCTCCCGAAGTGACTGCTCTAAGACACGAAGCTCTTGCCGAACCGTCTTTGTGTCCGGGCAGCCGGCCGGTTAGAACAGGAGTCCAGCTGGGCTGCCGCTGCCCTGGCGGCCCCCAGGGCCCCTCGGGAGCGTGTCAGCCACGTGGGAGAGGTCCTTGCTGGCACGTTTGCCCAGGGCCCTGGGTCGCCAGGCCGCTGGTGGAATAGCTAGTAGAGCCCCGGTTGTCGCTCTGGATGAGGTCGTTCCCGCGCTGTCTGCGGCACGTTCTTCACTCAAGCTGCCTTTTGTGGGCGAAGTCGGGAGGCTGGAGTTGGGTCAGTCCCCCTCCCCTCCCCCGCGCCCCGTGAGCCTCTGGGGAGACAGAACGGCCGCTGAGCCGTAGTGGCCGGTGATACCTGACTTTCTGTCCAGGTTTTTCACTGTCATAGATTCAGACGGGAAGTGCCCCCGGCTTTAAAGGAATATTTGATGAAAATGCTGGAAACGGCCGTATACCGAAGCTCTCCTGTTTTACGGAAAATTATGGTTTTGGTAAGAGAAGGAGAAACCAAGTTCAGCAAGTGACTTAACAGATGTATTTTTTTTTTTTGAGGAATGTTTCGCACTCAGAAACAAAAGTCTTTTTTTCTATTCCAGTGATTTTTTAAGTGAATACGAGAAAGGAAGGACTCCCAATCCTGACATAGTTTGCAACAAGCATATCAAATTCAGCTGTTTTTTCCATTATGCTGTGGATAATCTCGGTAAGTAATTTCATTATTTCCATTTAATCTTTTTAAAGTCACAAGGTTTTCAGAGATAGCAGCCAAATCCTCGTGAACAGTTTCGACTTCCAGAAGGAAAGGAAGCGGTGAAAACAGTAATATTCCATCTCACCGAGTAAGAAAGAACTTTCTGGCAATATGCAAATGACAGGGTCGCACGGAAGAGAGCGCGCGTCTTCGCCGTGGACCGCGTGGGTGCGAGGACTGTGCTGTTGGGTCAGGAGCCACGAACTTGAGAACATCCTGCGGAAACACAGGGTCACTGGCTGAGAGCTGAGGTCCAGTTCCGCTCAGAACAGCACCGGTTCCAGGCGTGCTTATAGTTAGCAGAAGCTTCCCGAGCCTGAGTTAGAGCTCAGCAAAGTCGGCGTTTGGTTTCTTGCCAGTCCTCCTCTTTGCTAGTCCTCCTGAGACGTTCTCAGCAGGCTTTCTTCGTGGCTTTCTGCTCTGCCCTGAGAACAGGTCTGGGTCTGTACCTGATTCTGGATTCTGGGTCTCTGTTTCTCTGGATTTGAAGCCAGGTTTTGGTGGTCTGTTGTAAAAGCCCATCGAGGGGCGCCTGGGTGGCTCAGTCAGTTGAGCGTCTGACTCTTAATTTCTGCTCAGGTCATGATCCTGGAGTCACGGGATCAAGCCCCACATCGGGCTCCGTGCTGAGTCTGAGCCGTTTGGGGACACTGTCTCTCTCTCTGTCCCCCTCTGCCCCTGCCCTGCATGCACACACACGCACCCTCTCGAAAACAACCCATCGTGGCCCTGCCAGCTGTGGACGGCTGGCCTGCAGATCTTGTCTACTCTGGTAGTTCTCCTTGCTCGTGTCCGTGTGCCCGTTGGGGCGCCCCTCTTCCTTCGTGTGAACTGCCCTGATGCCCACTTGCTTGCTCGGACCGTCTGCGTGTCTGCTGCTGTGACGCCCACCGTCCTGTTCCTGTGTCCTGCTGTTGCCGGAGCTCCCACTTCTGGCCCCTCGGTTCGTTCTGTCCCGGGCGGCTCACCCTGCCGTGCGTGGCCACGCGCCAGGACGTGTTATCGTGACTGTCCTGTGCCGGCGGTCCAGTAGTGTCACCAGACTGCTGGCCTCTCTGTCCCGTCAGCACTGCCGTGGCGACGTAGGTGGGCCCAGAGCAGGCTCGCGGATCGAGCGTACGAGTGACCGCAGCCGAGGGGGTGGCAGAACGTGGGTTCACAGACCACGATGACGCCTGCGAAACGGACTCCAAAAGTCCGGATGACTTTGAACGGCTAACGTCAGAACTGAACGTGAGGAGAGAGAAATGCAGGCTCGACGGCCCGTTCTCGGACGCGATCGGGCGCAGGTCTGGGGTCCCAGGCGCCTGGAGCGGCCCACGAGCCTGCGGTCTGGCGTCTGCCGTGCCCTGCCCCGGTGGGCCGCGTCTGGGGGGCTGACATTTAGCCCCAGTATGTTCCGGGCGGGGTGTGACCGGTCCCTGGATTGTGTGTTGACTTTGGTTTTGAGCGTGTGAGGAGACCGGGCATCTGGTGGGCCGTGCGATCGCTGTGGGGTCTTAAAGGTTCTTCACAGGTTCCTAAAGCTGCACTGGAACCTTGTAGCAAGATTGTATCAGTTTAAATGAAGAGTTAAAGGTGAGCCTCCCTCCCCTGGACCGACCCCGTGTGGAGGCGGCCCTCTGCAGAGCATCCAGTACGAGGCTCGGCGTCCGTGTGCTTCGTTGAGCTCCCCAGGCCCGAGGAGGCCACGGCCGGCCATTGCGCGTCTGAAGTTTGATCTTGTGTTTTTAAAAACCTCACAGGAGCAGACGCGGTCGCCACAGGTCACTATGCCAGAACCTCACTGGAAGATGAGGAAGTCTTTCAGCAGAAGCACATTAAGAGGCCAGAAGGGCTTTTCAGAAATCGATTTGAAGTTAGAAATGGTAAGTTAAAGCGCCCAGGTCAGACCTTAAGTATTTGTGCACAGAGGAAAATGTTTCGGAGAGTAGCAACGGGTCGCTCTCTGAGCAGGCCCTCCAGGTCTCTGTGTTCCAGACTAGCTTGCTTGTTTTGAAAAAGTACAGTTACCAAGAGGGCTGTCTGCCCTCGGAGCCCGGGATTAGGCAGCGGGAGTCCCGGTCGGGCGCCTGGGCACCGACTGGCTGGAACCTGAATCTGGTTTGCAGCCCAGTTCTGTACGCTGGGTGCTAGTGATTTGAGGGTTCCCGTGATATTTGAGCAGATGCTTGATAGCTGAAGTGCTCACAGACCTCGTTACTTACCATCAAGTTCTCGAGGGCTCGAGACTTAGGAGTGTGGATCCAGTGTGACCCAGGTGCTGGGGCCTGATGCTCAGGCCGGTGGAAAATCCGTTTACAGAGATTACGTATGCAGATGAGTTTATCTGCGTTAGAGGGAGCACAGTTTCACCTTTCTAGAAAAATGCCCAACTGCTGGCTTGTCCCGGCATACATCTGTTTGTAGAAAAGAGGAATTCACGTCACCATGAAGTGAGAGACAAAATGGGCCCAGAGCCATATGTGAGTGAGAAGTTTCCACTGCTGTGGGAGCGCTGAAGGGTTGGCACTGTGCACGTGCGCCCTGCTGACCGCCTGCCTCGCGGCACCTTCCCCTGTCTCCCAAGCCCAGGCTGTTACAGGCACACGTTCCATTGGCTCCTCTTAGAGTGGAGGTGGATAGTCTTGTCCCGTCTCACAGATGAGGAAACTGAGGCTTGGATGAAGTCATTTGGCCAGGGTGCCTCTGGTGGTAATGTGATAGGGTCCCCTCCCTAAGGAAAGAAAAAAAAAACCCCAAGGCAAGCTGGCCACACACGTACGTGACCGCATCGTCCCTCAGGACCTTGTAACGTGAGATCACTTAATCAGACTGCATGTTTGTGTGTTACCCTATACGGGAGACAAGTCAAAAACACACAAAAAACTACGCCACGTGGAGTTCGGGGCTCCGTTTTTTGGGTACGAACCCAACTGAGCGGCGCCGGCAGGAATAAAGCTGCTTCCTGGAAAGAAGAGCCTCGGGGTCGCGACTCTGTGCGAGAATCCCGCCACATTACACCTGGATCCCAGCCCGGTTCGGCCCGGCTCCACAGCTTACGCTCGTCCTGCTGTGCCAGGCCCCAGTTGGGCTCTGTCCTCCGTGTCTCTGGGCCTGGTCGGAAGGCCACGGCCATCGTGCTGCAGGGGCCCCCAGGGTGCTGGCTGTTGCCCGGCGGCCCTTCTTCCTCCACGGCACAGGGCGCTCAGATCGCCTTCCCGGCCTGCGCAGGCCCAGCACATACTGCTGTCTGCCGGGCGCTGGGCCTTTGGCCTCAGGTACAGACGTGGGGGAGAGGACAGGCGTCTTCTGCCTCCCTCCCAGCCGCTCCCCGCCACTCTTCCGGAAGCCGCTCCACCCTGGGAAGAGCGCAGACCCCGCCACTCGGGGGCGCCATAGCAGGAACCACTGAGTAAATACGGACTGAAGGGTCCTGAGTAGATGAAGGGTTTATTTCCACGTGGAACAGGCATGCTCACTTGTCTCCTAGAACACGGTTTGCCTTCCAGAGCCGTCTGGACCTTTCTGCTAGGCCACAGGCACTCTGAAACTTGTGATTGCGTTGACCTCTGTTTTGTTGAGTAATTTTAACGTGTGGTAGTCTTAATAACGTGACCGTGTCTTTGTTTTCGTGTGTTTTTTAGGCACACTAGAGCTTTTTATTGAATTCTTACTTAGTTGCCCCAGAGACCTGGAATAGAGCCTCCTGGCCTGGGCCCGGGCCCTGGGGAGAGCGCGCGCGGGGTCGGGTGGCCCCCAGAGCCGACGCTCCTGGGCCCTGGCCTTGTGTCTGGTTACCTCACCTGTGCAAAGTGGGGGCGCCGTCGGCCGGCCACGGGCGTGAGGTTCAGGGTTGTGCGCAGGTTCCTGGCACGAGCATATCTCCCAGATGTTCCTGTCCGTGCTTTAACGGTTGTCAACTTGTTTTTTTTAAATCATAGGTTTTGAGGGGTGCCTGGGTGGCTCAGTCGGTTGAGCATCCGACTTCAGGTCAGGTCATGATCTCACAGTTTGTGAGTTCGAGCCCCGCATCTGGCTCTGTGCTGATAGCTCGGAGCCTGGAGCCTGCTTTGGATTCCGTGTCTCCCTCTCTCTCTGCCCCTCCCCCACTCATGCTCCGTCTCTCTCTTTCAAAAATAAATAAAACATTAAAAAAATTTTTTTTAAATCATTAGGTTTTGAGTTCGTTTTAAAAAACTCCAAACTGTGAGGAAATGCCATTTGCTTCCAAGGTCCTGGGGTTTTTATGTGGACGCTGTTTGGCTGGGTTTTGTTTTGAAACAACAAGGAGCGTTAGGCAAACGAGCGTGCCTACCGATGGCCGGGTGGCCGAACTCTGTTTTTCATTTTCAACTGATTCTGTTGCTTTGTGCCTAGAAAACTAGGGAATAGCACCCACCTGCACCTGCACCGTTGCGTTGAACCCCTCCGGTGATCCCAGCCTCGGTTTCCTCGTCTGTAGAGTGGGGAGAGGTCACGGGTGAACATGAGCTGCACAGAGCCCGTGTTCCACACGTGGCTGTGCCAGGCTGACCGGCACATGTGTGTTTGGGCCCGTCGCACACGGTAGCGTGCCCTCGGGGTGACGGGCGGCGGCCTCTCGGCACCGTGTACCGGTAGCCTGCGTGGCTTTTCCCGTCGGTCCCTGAACCTCGGAGCGGGAGCTTGACGGTCCCAGTCGTGGAAGTGCCGCCACGCGCCGGGCCGGGTCGATGGGGCCCAGTGCTGGAGCTGGGCCGCCTCCGGTGCGGGGTCCCAGGGCCACGGTCAGTCACACCTGTGCACCGTTGCCTGAGAGCCAGAGACGGTTTTCTCTCTAGTGGGGGCACTGGAGCGCCGCACAGACGCCTGCGTGACTCTCAGCAGGAAGCGTTGAGCTGAGGAAGGGGAGGAGTTCGAGGCACTCTTGCCGGTCTGGGGCCTGGGGCCTGGGGCCTGGGGCCTGGGGGCAGCCGGGGCGCGGCACTGTGGCGGTGTGGGGAACCGCACAGCTGCCCCACGTTGGGGGGTGCCCGGGGGTCCTGTCACCCACTCACCTCCCACGTGGCTGCGTGTTTTAGACAGTTCACCTTAGCACTTCAGAATGGTTTCACGTGGCGTTTAAAATACTGTCATCTAATGTGTGAACTGGAATAAATTTCCTTATCGCCTAAAATCCGCCTTCCCTGTATCTTTTTTTTTTTTTTTTTAATGTTTATTTTTGAGAGAGACTGAGCACGTGAGCACGAGCAGGGGAGGGGCAGAGAGAGAGGGAGACACAGAATCCGAAGCAGCTCCGGGCTCTGAGCTGTCAGCACAAAACCTGACGTGGGCTCGAACTCGGGAGCCATGAGATCATGACCCGAGCCGAAGTCGGACGCCTAACCGACTGAGCCACCCGGGCGCCCCTCCCCTGTATCGTTTTTAATGGTAGATGAATTAGGGAGAGTTTTTCTCCCCTTACCCATGGTGATTGTCTGCTGTGTTTTTTTTCTTTCTAGCAGTCTGCTTGTGAGTATCGAGTTTTGCTTCTGACAGGCCAGGGGGAGTCCAAGTAGAGGGAAAGACGTTACTCAGAGCAAAGTACCATCATTTTTATTTCTGCAACCTGTTTTGTTCTTTACTCTCGGCAGCGGTAAAGCTTCTGCAAGCAGCTGACAGCTTTAAAGACCAGACCTTCTTTCTCAGCCAGGTTTCCCAAGATGCCCTGAGGAGAACCCTCTTCCCTCTGGGGGGATTAACGAAAGATTTTGTCAAGAAAATAGCTGCAGAGAATAGACTTCATCATGTGCTTCAGAAGAAAGAGGTAGGGTCGAGGGCGCTGTGCTCGCGTCACCCTCTCCGCGGTCTGGGGAGAAGCAGGGCCCTGTGGTCACCGCCCCGTGTCCTCCCCAGGCTCTAACGTCAGGAGAGAGCGGGGCCGCACGCTCTGGGAGGCCCTGTGCACATTCAGAAGGCCGCCGAGACGGGACTTTCCCCCCCCCCCCCCCCCGATCCCTCCGCGGCCCCACTCCGGGGTGGGCAGCTTTTCACAGCAGCCGTGGTGGCTCAGTGGGTGCTCTTGGCCCAGCCTGCCGGGCGAGGGCGGCACAGTGAGGACCAGGCCCCAAGACGCCCCGGGCCAGAGCTCCGGCGCTGCCCGCACTCGTCCAGCCCCTCAGTCGAGGGTGCTGTGCTCCAGGCCTATGAGGGTGGGTGAGGAGCACACGGTGTCTTCACGAAACAAGCCACCATAAAATTAGACAACATCTGTGTAGGACATTAGAGGATCCTGTGAAGAGAATTCCTCACACCAGGGGGCTCTAACTAGATCGGGCTTGACCCCAACCCGAGGACGGGCTCCTAGGAGTTAACGTTTACCTAAGACCTCGTGATGAATAGGATTTAGTGTCACAGAGAGGGGTGGTGGGGGGAGACAGTCCCAATAGTGCAAAGAGCATGTGCAAAGGCCCTGAGGCAAGAAAGAGCCCATGCATTGGAGTGAAGGTGAGGGCAGCGTGGCGGAGGTTCAGTGCTAGGGGATGGTCCCGCAGGCTCGGTGCGCTCGGTCTGACCGGGTGACGTGCAGGGTTGGGCACGAGCATGACCGTCCCTTCCCAGGACCACATCCTTTGACACATCCCGCCACCCATCATCTCTGTTCCTCTGTTTACCTGTTCAGTTTCTGGGTGTGGCTCTGTGGTGGGAGCTGGGGGAGGGGGCGCCACACTGCAGAGACGCACCGTAGAGAACAGGCCAGAAAGCCGTGACGGGACAGGAGCCGCGTGGAGCGCGTTCCAGCGTGTCTTCTGTGCTGGAGTAGGCCTCCCTGAGGGAGTCCTCTCCTCCACGGACTCTGCTGTGATGCTTCAGCTTCTGGCCCACCCCCTCTACTTCCGGGTCCTGCTCCGGCCCCCGTGTCCCCCATGGCTCCCGGACGGCGGTCTGACGGCCCGCACGACTGTCCTGTCATTTTCTCTCCTGGGGCAGCTGGGCTGACGTCTGCCGCGCAGGGGCCAATCCTGCCAGGGGTGGGCGTGATGGCGGCCTCGCTGAGCTCATAAGATCCAGGGTCGGGGGTCCATTATTTAAGACCCGGCTAAGAGGAGAGGCTAAGAGGTTCTGCGGGCCCCTCAGGTCTGTTTGTGGGTGTGACTGGTGTCCGTGGGTGCTGGCCGAGGAAAGCCGGGCCCGGAGCCCGGAGGTGTGCCAAGGCTCAGGGCAGGCGGTGGGGCCCGGCGAGGCCCAGGTGCCCGTCTCTTGTTCTCCTGGCCTGGCTGGTCCTCGTGTCCTCGTGCGGACGCCGGCTGCCTGTTCGTTCGCCTCACGCACGGCCCTCCTTTCGTTTCAGAGCATGGGCATCTGCTTTGTCGGTAAAAGAAATTTTGAAAATTTCATCCTTCAGGTGAGTGTTCTTTGACGCGTGAGTGTGGACCCGCGTTTCTGCTCTGGACTTGGATCCATTAGTAAGGAAGTGCTTGTTTTGCAGTATCTGCAGCCTCGGCCTGGTAAATTTATTTCCATAGAAGACAATAGAGTTCTGGGAACACATAAAGGTGAGACACAGCCTCGGGCTGCCCTGTTGTAAACTCCCCGAGTCGTGGGGCGGGCTTCCGCTGTGGGAAATTGAGGCGAGAAGCCTGTAATTCCTTCCACGTCTGCCCGTGAGTCTGAGAAGCCTGTGGGTGGGGGTCGCAGGTGAGCGAGGGAGCGTGGTGGCGGCTGTGGCCGGGAGGCGTTGCGGCTCAGAGAGGGGTGCCATCCGAGTCAGAAAGACTTCGCTCTCCGGTTAGGTGTTCTGTCCCTGCACGTGGAATTATCTGTATGAAAGGAAAACATTCCACCCTCGTGAAAGAAGTGTGATCGACTGATTCCAGAGTAGGAGCTTCCAGATCTAGAACAAGGAAGAGGTGGGATCAGAGGGTGTCCGCATAAGGCAGCGGTGTTGCACTTGGGGTGCTGCTTGCTCATGCGCAGGCGTTTTCAGGGGGGCACCGTGAGCTTGCACAGAGCGGGTGTGGGGAGGCTGCGACCGACTAATCAGGCGCCAGCATTCACAGCCCAGGGGGAGGGGGGATAGATGTTGGGTTGGTGAGTGGTGGGTCTGTGCCCTGGAGCCAGAGAAGCCCTCGGGCCCTGGATGGCCAGGTAGGTCTTGACCCAGAGCGTGCCTGACCTGGTGGGGGGCAAGGGCTGGTGCTCAGACGTGGCCAGTCTCACAGGTGGTTCTTTGGAATCCACCGCCCCAGTTTGGGTAGATGGCTTCACTTTCCTGTCGGGGGTGGGCTTTTACGTCCCCGAGCGGAGACAGGTGGAGGTGACAGCCTTGCTGGGGACAGAACTGCAGGGTGCTGCCTGCCCGTCTCCAGCACGGTGGCCCAGGGCACTGTGATCCCCTCAGGAGGGAGGGAGGGGGTGGCGGCTTGGCCATCTGGTCTCGTGATGTTTTTCCGTGGGGATGGGGGAGTGCACAGAGCAGTCGGGGGCGGCCCGGATGCCACAGCCCCCGTGCGGTTCGTACATCAGAGGGGCTGGTGGACGCTCGGCAGGAAGGGGTCGTGGGCCCGGAGGACGCCCAGTCCACCTTCTAAAGGAGCTTTCCTGCTGCTCGCGGGTCAGGTGGTCCAGCAGCTGGAATTGGCTCCTTCCGGGGCTGCGAGGTACAGCCTAACCCAGGCGCGGGGCAGGGCCTGGACGGGCTCAGCTGTGTGGTCAGGACTACCCCTCGGTGGTGGTCCGCGGAGCCTCCTGACTGTCCCCCTTCCTCCACCCCTTCCGGTTAGGAGGGGTGTGCTGTTTGGGCGGGGGCTGGTGCCAGTCCCCTGAGAAACTGTATTTCCGTAGGTTGGTTCCTGTATACTTTGGGCCAGAGAGCCAGGATAGGCGGCTTACGCGAGCCCTGGTATGTGGTGGACAAGGACGGCGCCAAGGGTGACGTGTTTGTGGTGAGTCGGGCTGGCCTTTTAGGCAGGCGACAGAGGTCTGTGTGTGGCACAGCCCACAGTGTGTGTGAGGCCAGGCAGGGCTGCTGAAACCCGACGGAGTGGCGGTGATTGACGGACCACCCTTGCCTTTCCTCTGCGTCCTCCTGGGACCGGCCCAAGGTACCAGGAGTTTGTTACCATACGCCGGTCACTCTGGCCGTCGTGTCGTTAGCTGCTACGTGTAGATACTGTTTGTTAGGAGAGAGCCCGAAGGTCCACAGAGAGCAGGTAGCTTCAGTGCTTGGGACGGGGCTCGCCCAGGCTCCAGCAAGTCATTGGTCCAAGCGGAGCCAGGACCAGACCGGTTTGTGTGCCACAGCGGGGCCCCGGACCTCCGTGCCCCCCCACCCCCCGTCCCTGGGCTCCAGAGCAGGGCTTCACAAAGGGGGTGCGTTTGCCCTGCACCCCGGGACGTTCGGCAGTGTCCCCTGCTGGATGGAGGCCGGGGCGCTGCTAACGTCCTACAGGGTAGCCCCTCCCCCCGACAGTGGCCCTGCTCTGAGAGAGCGGGGTGCCATCTCATGCTGTCACATAACCGGGGGACACTGGCCGAGAGGCCAGTTGGCTTCGCCCCCTGATTCTGGGTATCTCCTTCCAGGAAGAGCTGTTAGGCATAGAAGCCAGGGCAGGGGTTGTGGTCGTGTATGAATTGAAGTGGTTTTAGAGTAAAATTTCAGTGGTCTGTTTTGCTTTTAGAAAAACCCGTAGGGTCATCAGCTGACGTTTGTCCCCATGAGGATATCCTTGCCTGGGGTGGGGTGGGGGGTGGGGACAGGGCCCCGGGGAGCCTGCCCTGTCCCTTCTCTCCTCAGCCGCTTGGTGTGTGGCGGGCTTCCTGAGGTGACCTTTTTGAAAGACAGGCCAGCGGCCTGGCGGGCCCGTGCGCCAGGCAGGTGGGGGCAGCGAGGCGTGAACTTGCAGGCAGCGTGCTGTGGTCAGCCGCTCGCCGTGTGTGACCGTGACGAGACACTTTCCCTCCTGGGCCTTGGTCTCCTCCCGTGTGGAACGGGGACTGGAAGGCCATGGGCTGGTCCCGAGTCTCCGTGGCCGACGCCCCAGTTACCAGTAGGCGTGCGGTTGGGTGGGCGCCCCCGCCGGGGGCTTCGGTGCCCTGACCTGCACGCTCCGCTCCGCAGGCCCCCCGGACAGACCACCCGGCTCTGTACCGGGACCTGCTGCGGACCAGCCGCGTGCACTGGATCGCAGAGGAGCCGCCCGCCGCCCTGGTCCGCGACAAGATGATGGAGTGCCACTTCCGGTTCCGCCACCAGATGGCGCTAGGTGACTGAGCGGGAGGGTCCCTTCAGACAGGGGAGCCCAATTGAGGGCAGCGGCCGTGAGACCCGCTGCCCGACGGTCCCCCCCACCGTTAGGTTGGATGACCCCTTCCAAACCCCTGTGCGAGGGCCAGCCCTGGGAGCGGCACCGGGAGGCTCGAGGCCGGCTTAGCCTCCGTCGTCGGTGCCGCGGGCAGGGGCTGCGGCTGTGGCGGCCGGGCCGTAGGTGGTGCGTGCGCCTGTGGGCCCCGGCGGGCGGGGCTCCTTCCTCCCTGGGGGTGCGAGGCCTGGGGCAGACCACGCGTGGAGAGGCCGGTGCCCCCTCTAAGGACCCCTCTCTCGTACACAGTGCCGTGCGTGCTGACCCTCAATCAAGACGGCACCGTGTGGGTGACGGCCGTGAAGGCCGTGCGGGCCCTCGCCCCGGGACAGGTGAGTCGGGCATGCCCGGCCCTGTGCTGTGCTGCAGAGGGAGGAGGGGGAGCCCGGCTGGAAGGCAGGACGGGGCCTCACACGACCCCTGGGGGTGCGGGGCCTGGAGCCCCTGGGCGTTAGGACTGGCTCAGCTGAGAGGGCTCTGGCCAGTGGGCTTCGTGCTCCGGAAGGACGCGCCGCGCTTCCTCCCCACCAGGGCACCCAGTTCACGGGGTGGGGGCTGACGTGCGGAGCGGGTGTGGGTGCTCAGGTCACCCGGGCAGCGAGGGTGGAAGCCGCGGCCAGCCCCGCGCCCGGCACGCCTCCCCCAGGCAAGACAGCAGTGAGGGCTGCTCCTGCTTGGCCACTGGGAGGCCCAGCTGCCCTGTCTTGGTCCGTGGGGGCAGGGACAGAGGAGGGGCAGGCAGAGCGTTGCCCCTCCCCCTCTCCCCCGCCCCCGCACTGGTGGCTGCTTGTGGGCATCTGGCGCCAGGTCCCACTGCTGGTGACACGGGCCTCTTTCCTCTTCAGTTTGCCGTCTTCTACAAAGGGGATGAGTGTCTGGGCAGCGGGAAAATCCTGCGCTTGGGGCCGTCTGCCTACATACTCCAGAAGGGCAAGAGCAAGTCCAGGGTGTCCACCGAGGGCCCCAGCGATGGCCCGGGCAGCGGCCCAGGGTTGGGTCCCACGCTCTGAAGGAGGCGCGGCTGCTGGCAAGCGCCGGGCGCGGACACGGAGGAATAGAGCCTGGGGTGGGGCAGCGAGGGGGAGCTTGGTGGGGTGTGCGGCCCCAGTTCCCTCCAGGCTGGCCGAGCTTCCAGAAAGCCGCCAGAGCCAAGGAGAGCCCCGGAGAGGCCAGCCCTGGCTTCTCCAAGTCGGCGCTCTAGCCAGAAAGACTTGCTGGCTAGTGGGTGTGTCCCAAGTGCCCCGTTTCTAGAGTGGCTCTTTCATGCTCCCTGGAAAGTTTCCCACCTGCAGGCACGCAGGGGACCTGGCCGAGGAGGCTGCGGGGACAGCAGCAGTCAATAAAACATCTGTCTGGGACACGGATTCTGACGGGGGTCTCCTGGGGGGTGGAAGCCGCAGGTGCAGAGAGGCAGGCGGACAGTTCAGAGGCAGGAGGAGGGTTGGAGGCCTCGCTCCCCGCTCCCACCTCCCCGCTCCCACCGTGCCCTCCCTCCCCTGTGGCGGGGCGGGGGGGGTGGACTTGAGCCAAGCCCCACCTGCACGGGCGCCCTCGGGTGTGTGAGGGCCTGAGGCCCAGAGGCCCCCCTCCCCCTGCAGAATGCTCGGTGCCCTGGCTGCCTCCCAGGGAAGGCCTGAGGGGCCTGCGTCCCAGGGAGGAGGGCTTGGCCGCAGCCAGCGCGTGCCTGTGTGTCTCCGTCCGTCTGGGCTGCTGGCACCGGCCATCTCGGGCGGGGCCGCTCACAAACGACACGTTTGCTCCTCGCGGTTGCAGAGACCGGAAGTCCGAGGTCAGGGTGCCAGCGGGGTCGGCCGAGCCTCCCCTGAAGGTTCACAGCCGACCGCTCGCTGTGTCCTCACGCGGCCAAAGGGTGAGGGGTCTTTCTGGGGCTTCTTACAGGAACACTAACCCCGTTCGCCAGGAATCCACCCTCGTGACCTAAGTGCCTTCCGAAGGCCTCATCTCTTAATACTGTTACGTTGGGGATTCAGGGTTTCGACATTCCGGTTTTGGCGGGGGCACACTCAGCCCGTAGCATAGGTGTGCGTGCGTGCGTGCGTGCGTGTATTTTGTGGCACAGGCCAGGCCGAGAACTGCTTGGCAAGTGACGATAAAAACTTCGGAGCCAGCTGTGCTGAGTGGGCGACAGACACGCGTTGGCCCCGGGGCATTTTCATCACCGCAGAGTCCTGGAGAGCCCCTCGCCTGCTGCCTGTGCAGTAAGGGCTCCTTTGGGCAACAGCCCCAGGCCTTGGGGGTGGGAAGTATGGAGACGCTCTGCCTCGGGGTGTGGGGGAGTTGTCAGGTGGGTCAGGCAGGAGATCGGCCTTTCCTAGGGACGCCCGGCCGTGTCTGGGCCCCACTGCCTCCAGCTTGCCTGCCCTGAAGGTAGGGCCTGGGCAGGGCAGCACCCCCTCCAGGCTTCCTGGTGCTTCGCCCCAAGGGCTCAGCCCCCTGCTCTGCTAAGGACAGAGAGCCTGGGCTCCCTTCTCTCACTGGCCTCAGACCCAGCACATTCTTGGTGCTTTGAGCTTCTGTGGGGGCCAGAAGTGTGGTTCCCTGTCTTCTATGGACAGAAGGTTCTAGACTAGAGGTAGCATAGCCCTCCAGGCATGGTGCTGCAGGAGAAGCACCCGGGAAGGTTGTCACGCGGCCCCGCCCTTCAGGGCCTGTAGTGGGGACAGGACCAGTCCTGGGTCTGGGTCCCAGGGGTGTGAACCCCCTCCCCCTGAGGCAGATCACGGGCCCCAGAGGACTACCGTGAGAGGTGGGCTTCCTTCTGAACGGGAGGGAGGCCTGGGTGGTTTTGAGCAGAAAATCCCTCTGGTCTCTGAGGTATGGGTGGGAGCGAATAGACCAGGTGGGCTGTAGGCCTGGAGAAGGAGGCAGGCCGTTGGATTTAGGAAGTCAGGTGTAGCAGGTCAGGAGTGGGGGTGGACGACTGAGACCTGTGTCTGGACGGGGTCCCGCTGCCCTCGGTTCTCCGTGTGCGTCAGGACGGCTGTGCTTCGGAGCAGAGGGGCCGCCGTCCCGTGTAGCCGGGAAGGGAGGCCTGGGCCAGGCACCCCGCTCGGCGCCTGCCTCAGCCTTGGTGTGGGGGCTGCAGCCTGCAGGGAGGCCAGCCTCTGGCCTGACCCCATGTCCCTGCCAGCCTGGGCAAAGGGCACGGAGTGCACTGGGCCCTGTGGCTGGCTTAGTGTGACGCAGTGTTGGGGGCTTTAAGACCAGGCCGCTGAGCGGGGCTGGGAGCGAGGTGCCAGCCCCTTTTCCCAGAGGCAGGACCAGAGTGGTCCCCCTCGGTGATGGTCGGGTGCTGGGGCTGTGCCCGGAGCAGTTTTCCCTCCACACCGCCTGATGAGGGAAGCGATGCCGTCCAAAGAGCTGAAACCCCACTGTCCCGCCTCCTCAGACCTGCCCCCGCCTCAGTCTGCCCTCTCCCCACCCTTAGCTCCGGGCCCATCCCCCAGGTTCCCCCCCAGCAGGAGGCTCCCGAGGCTGAAAGAGGGGCGTGGGCCTGCCCCGGGGTGTCTGGGACCCATCCCGTGATCCACGTAAAGGAGTGCGTCCCGAGAGGTGGGGCTTCGGCCTCGGCCAGAAGGCGGACCACCGCTGGGTGTGCGGGGGCGGGGAGGCCGGAACCGGAACCCCACCCTTGTTCTGCCTGCTCAGGGGACAGCACGGAGCCTGCCTGGGCCCCCGGGTCCCCTGATTCACTGCCCTGCTGGCTGGGCCTCTTGCCCATGAACCCAGCTGTAAGCTGTGGCCGCTCTGAGAAGGCCCCACCGGCCCACCCTGCTCTGTGCAAGGCGACCCTCGGAAATGGCAGGAGGGAGGAAGCGCCCTGGGCACAGGCCGCAGGGAGGCGCTGCCCGTCTCATCAGCCCGGGGCCAGATCTGCAGCCTGCCGGCCGCCGGTGGAAGAAAGTGGGGGACGGGCGCAAACCCGCCGCTGCCGCTCGGGCCACCCAGGCCTCACCTGAGGCGCATGGCAGCCTTCCAGCTGGCAGTGCTTTCCTCCCCCTGCTGGGCCCTGCCCGCCCTCCCTGTGCCCTTGAGGCCACCGGCCCTCTGTGGAAGGCCACTTGGTGTCGCCTCAGAGATTCAGCGGCAGCTGTCGGCCAGGGGGCGCCATCGGGCCAAGCTCCTGAGCTGGGACTCTGGCCCCTCCTACTGCCCTGTCCGCGCACCTGGGGGCCAGCAGGCTCTAGGACTGTACCCCCCAGGTGACCCTCAGAAGACCCTGGCAGACCAGAGGGGTGGGGGCTGAGAAGTAGGACACGTGTTCCCCCCTGTGCCTCTTTGCCAAGTGGGCACTTCACTGCCAGGCCCTGTCACCCCCACCACGTGCACGGATCCTGAGGGAAAGGCCCCGGGCTGGTGCCTTTGCACACGGTGAGAGCTAGATTTAAAGATGTCAGGAAACCCCAAGTAGGGCCAGCTCGTCCAGACTTCTGTTAGGAGAATGGACAGAAAGTTCTAGTACAGCCTCCCCCCCCCCCCCCATTCCCCCGGCTTGTCCTCGGCTTCCTGTCCAAGGTCCCTTCCACAGCCGCGTCAGGAAGGGGGGCAGGGCAGTGGGGACGGGGGAGATGAGCACGGCAGAAGCACATGTTCAAAAATCTTAATTTATTGCGGACTCTTGTTGCGATTCCAGTGTTCTGAACAATAAATAGACATTTGTTAAAAAAATCTCCAGTGTCTCATCTCTTATAAAGTCTTAAGTCACAAAAATAGGTTTACAGTTTTTCCTGTCTTAATAAAACTTGACCATTGGTTTTTGGTAACAATTCTGATCAAATCAAAAACCACCTGAAAGGGCCCGAGTCGCAGAAGAGGCCGTGATGGTGTGAAGGTGGGTGTTCAGACCCGCGAATGTCAAAACGTCCTTTACGTAGGAGGCGTCTCGTCGGTGGCAAACACTGACTGATGCTATCTATCATTTTCCGTCTTCGAGAGGCCACTCACCTGTTAAGGCGCATCACTCATTCCAGCCTGTGGACCGTGGGGGCTGTTTCCCTCGGGTGTGAAGTGCGTGGCCTTAGACCGGTCTCACGTATGCGGCCCCTGGTGTCGTGAGCAGCGCCCTCCTTTCCGTCAGAATACTGGGCCGTGGAAGCCACCTGATGTTAGCATGGCTTATGGTTTCTCGTATCTGGCAGCGGCTGTGCTAGTAATTTATTTGGGCGCCTGATTCAAAGAACAAAGAAAACGCATGAAACGTGTCTGAGTGATTCCGGGCCCGGTTCCACAGCCCTTGGGCCGCACTGTGCCAACTGCCCACAGTGGGACGGCCCCAGCCGATCCTCGGTATGAGCTTCCAAAAAACAGCCTGGTAACCATTGACAAGTGTGGCTGCGGCTTTGTCCCTGTGCACAATTGGCCATTTGAAGCAAAATGAAGCAATTGGTCGGACTCGGGGGTGGGGCCCCAGCCCTCCCGCAGATCCTCAGAGTCCAAAAGAGCTGGAGAATTGGCAGGAAGGAACGTGGCCTCCTGGAAGACCTCACACCTCCGTCTGAATCGGGAACGTGTGAACGCCGAGGTCCCACTGGGGACAGGAGCAGCGGAACAGAAGTCCCCACCTGCAGGACCACGTGGCCTGGGAAGGGGGCCAGGGAGGCCTGCAGGGCCCAGAGCGGGCCCCGGTGTGGGCACCGGGGGGGGGGGGGGCAGCCGTGGGGCACCTGCAGGAGTCCCACCCTGCCTCTGTCTCGGATCCACCACCGTCGAGGCAGCTGGGAGCTGATGGCAAACGTCTCGAAAACAGACGTGTGTGAATTCAGGCAGCTGCGTGTAATGCCCACAGTCCTTGCGTACTGGCCGAAAGCAGCAGCAGGAGCCTCTGTTTAAAGGCGACCTCCCTCCCGACGCACCTCCCGCCTCCGATCGGCTGGGACACCAGCTGCATCGATGCGTGCCGGATTCAAGTACAACCGTACGATCTCCCTTGTGTAAAAAAATAGGGGTCGTTCTGCAGATCTCTCGGTATCAATCCGTTCAATGCAAAATATACACAGGCTTTCGCCTTCTCAGAGTTCCATACAAATATACAGAAGCATCTACACCTTTTCAACGAAGCAAAGTCCTTTGCTTTAAGACGAGGGGTGTCTTTGCAAAGAGCCAGCCAGGCCAGGCAGCTCCTCTCCCTCGAGGCCAGCTCGGGCCCTGCCAGCTCTTGCCTGGGCCCTCTCCTGGCCCACGGGCGCACGGCTTCGGCTCTGGGTCTGGACCAAGCTGTGCCAGCCTCCGGGAGTCCACGCCTCCTTGTGGCTGTGGCCTTTGGCACTTGTCAGGGGTCAGCTGGGCCCTGAGCCCCTGGGGGCAGCCCAGAGCTTTGTGTCCAGACCGTCCGTCACACCAGCCAGGGGGCTGCCGCTGCCGCAGGGACCCGCCAGGGCCTGCTTCACTGGAAAGCCCGTGGTCCCTTGGGCTCCAAGGTCCAAGGGTGTCTTGACGCAGCACAGGGGCCTGGACGGAGGCGCTGGGCTCGTGTCCCGCTTTCCTGACGGTTCAGATTGAGGTTTCGTTGCTGCCTCTGTGCGTGGGAAGAAGCCAGCAGGTGGGCCGAGGTCCCACAGGGGGCAGGGAGCAGAAATCCCCAGTCAGGGGACAGGGGATGCCCGGGGGCTCCGAGGAGGGCAAGCTCCTGTGTGGACATAGCTGCACTAGGCAGGAGAGGGGGCTGGTTGAGCCGCCCGGAGGGCCAGGCCCGTCTGAGCGTCCACACAGCCAGCCTCGCCGCGGAGCGTGGGGCGTCAAGGTTAGCAACCGAACTCTTTCTGTTTGAAGAGAGCCGTTCTAGAGGACCTGACTCCCGGTCTTTGCTCCTCCCTTGGGAGTCTGTGGGAGGGAGCAGCTACGGGGAGAGGCCAAGATCCCAGCTCCTTGCCTCTGCAGAGGGGCGCCCCAGAGCCTTGGCGTCCTCGACCACAAAACAGGGCAGTAACGAGCTGGACAAGATCCTTAGAAAGTGCTTGGTCCCGCACAGTCTGAAGTCCTGGAAGTTCAGGGCTGGGCAGGCCCTGGGGGCTTTGGCCACTGTGGCCCCCACAGGGCCTCAATGTCGGCAGCCAGCCCCTGCCCCCTCCACCAGGTCAGAAGTCCGCTTCCTCTGGGGCCGACTTGTCCTGACCCCTGCAGAGGCCCCTCCCCTCCCCGGTACCCCAGCGCAGCCCCTGGGCCCCTGAGCACCGCCCCTCTCTGGACTGGACACCTGTCCCGCGACAAGGGACAGAGGGAAGGCTGGCTGGGGGCTGCTCCTGCAGCCCTGCAGCCCCGCAGCCGAGGCCCAGGCTACTCACTCGGAGTCGGAGCCGGCGGCCTGGGCGCTCCCGGCGCGCACGTTCATGGCCACCCCGTTGAGGTGCTCGCGCCCCGGCTCCCGGCGCGGGCTCTTGACGGTGATGGCGCCGTCGGGGGCACGGGCCCCGTCGCTCGAGCCCAGGGAGGACGAACGCGATGGCGCGGGGCTCTGCTCGCACTCGGCCAGTTTCTCCCGGAGCCGGGACTTCAGGCTCTTCTCGGTCAGCGGCGGCGGGTAAGTGACTTTGTTTTTCAAGATGCCTGTTGGTGCGGAGACTGAGAGGGTCACGCTCAGGCTGACGCTGCCGGATGCGGGGATTCCGGGAGGACTGGCCCCTGCGGACCCACCCGCGCACCCCTCAGCCCCTGCCCTTCTCTCCTCGGGTCTCAGCGCCAGGCGGCGGGGCCCAGTGGCCGCCTCTGCGCAGCCCCCACGCCGGCCAGGACCCAGGACCCTGCCGGGGCTCCACCTGCAGCCTGCCCCGCCCCTGCCCCGCCCGCACCCCGCCCCGCCCCCACCTGCCCTCTGCCTCTCCCCACTTGCACCCAGCCCCTCCCGGACCCCGCCCCCGCCCTCCCTGCACCAACCCCCCCCCAGCCCCCTTGTCCGGGTCCTCGCCTGCATCCCGCCCCCTCCCAGATGGTCCCCCTTCTGTCTGGTCCTCGTCCCTATCCCCCCCCCCAGCCCCACCCCTTTGCTAGGAGAGGCTTCCTGGGGTCAACGGGGCCCTCTCCACTTCTGAGGTACCTTTTCTCTGCTCAGGGGGCGGGTTGGGGGGCACTCCCGCAGGCCTCGGCGGGCCCCCGCTCTCCTGGTCTGGGGGGCACTCGCTGCAGTGATTGCCCTGCTCATCCAGGTGCAGTTCCACGCTGACCTTGGTCTCCACCTTCAGGCGCGGCTTGTCACCAGGCTCCTCACTGTCGCTCCCAGCCAGGCTCTCGTTGGGCCAGCCGGCGGGGACGTGGTTGGCTGCAGTGTCCGCTGAGGCACAGGAGGGACCGTCACCAAGCGGGGAGGGTCCCTGCTTGGCTTGGAGCTACATACACCCCCTACAAGGTTCCCCGGTGTCCCTCCGTGGGGAGCCTGCATCCTAAGTGGCCGGGTCCTCCCGGAGCTGCAGGCCTGACAGGGGCGCGCCCTCCAGGCGCTCAGGGAGCGAAGGCCCTGACAGTGGGGGCCCAGGCTGCAATCCCCCCGTGGCACCCCAACACTCTGGAGCCTCACACCGGCACCCGCAGCACGGTGGGGGGGGGGCCAGCTTGTGCGGTCCTTGCAGCGGGGGTCCCCAGAGAGAACCCCACCCCCCCAGACTTCCCTGCCTCTGCTCTGCAGATGTTGAGGACAGGGCCCTTCCCCGGCCAGCACCCCTCCCCCCCACCCCCGCTGCCCTCCCAGGCTGCTGCATCCTGGGACGCCCCAGCCCCCAGCTGGCTAAGCCCCGCTGGCTCACCTTTTGGGGTGCTGTGGACAGGGCCCCGAGCCGAATCCCACTTGTCCTCAGCCTCCACCCCGTCGTCCTCGCTGTCTGATGAGCGTGAGGAGGCGTAAGAGCTGCTTTGCTCATCTAGGGACAGCTCGCTATCCGAGTCTGAATCGTGGCCTGCAGGGTGGACGGGAGGGACAGAGGCTCAGGCCAGGGGCAGAATGGGGCCAGCTGGGCCCCAGGCACTGGGGAGAAATCGTCTCCCCACTAACCCTCTGAATGCAATGCGGCCGCAGCAGAATCTCTTCGAAGCTGCACGTCCAGTGACCGTGAGGCCCGTGGGCCAGACAAGAGCCGGCAAGAAGCTGTCACCCATGGCCACCCGGGAGGGAGATGCCCAGGTTGATGGGGGACCAGCTTCCAGGGGACACCTACCGTGGGGCTTCTTGGTGCTCCTGGGGACAAAGGACGAATCTGGCTCCCCATGGCCACCCCGCACTGGCCCAGAGGACACGCTGAGCTTCTGGCCCCCTTCGTCCCTAGAGAGCATAAGAGGGTGGGCTCAGCACCATCACTCAGGGGCACGACATGGCCACCCAACATCACTGAGCACCTTCGGCATATGCCAAGATGGCCCCGTGGGGCTCTGGAAGGTTCTCTGCCATGAGAGACCCCGAGAACACACGGAGAAACTCATCAACTACAACAGCAGAGCACCCTGGCCGGGGCCTTTCCAGCTGGCCTGGCAGCCTGCATTTGCCCCGAGAGTTGCCCCCCCACCCCCGCCCAAGACGAGCGAGGACGCCTGGCTCCAGCCTGACCTGATGGTGCTGTCCAGCGAGGCTGTGGATTCGCCCAGGGCCGTGCGGAACATGTTGGGCTCCTCGCTGTAGGTGTGGTTGCAGTTGAGGGAGCGCTGGGGGAGGGGACATGGTCACTGGCAGAGCAGAGGCCACCGGGGTACAGAGGATGGCTCTGTCCCCATGGCAAGCCCCAGTGCCAGCACCCTGACTGTGCCCCTGCTGGGCACAGAGCACATCCCCAGTCCCCCACGGTGGTCAGGGAATGGCTTCCTTCCCACAGCAACAGCTTCTCGTTGGGGTCCCACCCTGTCCTCTGAGACCTTGAAAAGTGGGGCTGTGACTGTGACAGACCCCATCTAGAGACCCTGTGCTCTCTCCCCAGGACATCAGGGATGGCGTCAGGCTCGGTGCCACTCTCCAAGGGGGTTCTGTGATGCCCCCTCTGAGAGGGACTCCGAGACCATGCAGCTGTGTCTAACGCTTGGTGTGGACACCCACAAGGACCCCCGGCCCCACGCAGGGTCCCTGGGGACCACCTACCGTCAGTAGGGTGGCCCTCGTGGTGGCCGAGTCATCCGGGTGCAGCTTCTTCCCGGCGAGGACTCCCTTCAGGTGCTTCTGGACCTCCCTGTTGAGCACGCAGTGGAACAGGAGGACGAAGAGACCCTGGAGGGAGGGGCGGCCGGTCAGGGCAGGGACTGGCCCTCGGGCAAGCAGCCAGTGTCCTGTGGCCGCCATACTGCCCACCCACCTGCCTGGGAACGCACAAGGCGCCGCCCCTCCCCAGGGCTTCTGCCTGCTCCGGGGAGCAGGGCAGGGCAGCCAAGGGCCAGGAAGGCCCCCCCCCCCCATGCCAGGCCACCCGTGTCCCCAATGTGACATCCTCAGTCAGCTTACTGGGAAGCCCTCGGTGTGAACTTAAATGGCCAACTCCCTCCCTGAGGACACAAGTGGGAGCTACTCTAACCTGCGGAGGGAGAATGAGCCCCCGCACTGGCTGGGCTAAGGACGGTGCCCTGGGGGGGGGGGGGGGGCCTGAGGAACCCATGGACAGAGCTGGGCTGGCGACAACAGGTTCCTTGGGGGGCGGGACCGTGTGCGGGGAGGCCTCACCGTAACCCCTGGCACACCGCCCTGCTGTGGCCCCGTGTGTCCTGAGAGCGAGGACACGGCCTGGACGCTGGGTCAAGGATGTCCCCGGGGACGCCCTCCGGGCATTTCAGACGGGAGGGAGCACAAGTGACCCGTGGCCTCACCAAGGCTGGCCCGCTCACCCTGACGGCCGCCCACCTGCAAGCAGCTGAAGACGGCGAACAGGTAGTGGAAGGTCAGCGCGTCGCTGTTCACGGCCAGCAGCCCCAGCAGCCAGGTGGCGCTGGTGAGCAGCAGCAGGAGGAAGGCGGTGCGCAGCAGGGAGCTGCCGGGTGGAGGGGCGGGAGTGACTCTCGGCCCCGCCCTCCCCTCCACAGGGGTGCGCCGTTGGTCCACCCCTCCCTCCCTTCCTTCCCAAAACCATTTTAAAGCACCCGCCACCTCTCCACTCCTGCGGGGCGCAACATCACCGTCGTCACCGACCCAGAAAGTTCCAGAGCACCCCCCACCGCGCCCTGCCTGACCCCACTCTGCTGCGTCCTGCCCTGCACCTCGGCACCTCCCCCCACCCGCTGTCATCGTCCCTCCCCTTTCCATCCCCATCTGTTAACATGACCCGGGTGAGGGGGACAGAGCCCAAGCCTCATCGCTTGCCCCTCCTCCCTCAGCCCTCAGTGTCTGGACCACCAAACGCCGCGGGTCCTCTGCCCCAACATCTCCGGGATCCCCGCGCCCCTCTCCCCGGGCCCGCCTCCCTCTCCTCCACAATGCGCCCCAGCACCCCTGGCCTCTCCCCACTTTGCCCTGCCCACCCACCCACGAGGCCACCCCAGTGGCCAAGCTGGGGAGTGGCCGAGGGCCTGGCCGCTGGGTGACAGGCGCTTTCTGGGGGCTCTGCTGGGCGTGCAGACCTGCCCCAGGGGTCAGTGTGGGCGCCCACTTACACGACTCCTTTCCTTTCGTAATAATGGTGCTTTCTCTGGCAGGCCACCTTTGCAGACAGGACAAAAATGACTGTGTTGACCTAAAAAAAAGTTCCAAAAACACCAAAGTCAGGAGGCCAGCTCGTGGGTATCACTTCAACAGATCTCCAAAGACCAAACGCTTTGGAGGGTCTGTGCCTGCATCTCGAGGAGAGGCTGGAATGGGCGGCCTCACCGTGGACCTGGACGTGGAAGGAAACCCGGAATCCACAGGCCTAAGGGCAAGGCCTCGTCGCCGTGAGATCAGGCCTTCCCGCCCAACAGGCCACTCTGAGGAGCCGCTGGCCTCCAAAACCGCCTCCAGCCCGTGCACCCCACTTCCCACGTCCCGAGAATCGTGGGCTCTGCGGAACTCCCGGACTTACAATTATAACCGTTCCGATGGGCCCGGCAAAGCTCCAGATGAGGGTGTCTCGAAGGGACAGCCAGCAGAAGTCGGGGTTTCCATAGCCCTGGGGGTCCAGGCCCACGGCGAGTCCTGGACAGCAGGGGAGGGGGTGAGGGCCACACGCGGGAGAGGCCCCTCCCGGGGGGCGCGTGATCACGTGACAGGCATTCCCAGCCCTGCACACACACTCCACGTACAGACCGCACACACACGTACATGCTACATAGAGACCACACATCCACACCCAGCCGTGCACACAGCGGGCGGACGTGGAGTTTTTGTGTGTCAGCGGCCACAGACGGAAGCCCGAACGGACCCGCCTCAGCTCCCAGGGAGCCCACCCCCGCAGCGGGCGCCGAAGGCTCACACTCGTGTGTGTGCAGACCCAAGGGCAGAGGCTCCTCCGCTGGGGGCCAGTCGAGCTGGGTACCAAAGGCAGAGGAGGCCAGAGGGCTCGTCCGCCTGGGCCCGGGGGCGCGGGCTCACCTGACACGGGCACCTGTGTCGGCAGCGCCACGCGGATTCCCCAAACGGTGGCGGGTGCCCTGTCCAGGCCACCCCAGCCGGGCCGCTGCTCGAGTCCTCACCTGTGATGATGGCCGGGATGCCCCAGCCCACGACGTAGTAGAACCTCATGGGCCCGGCGTCGATGTTGCGCACCTCGGTCAGCATGTGGTACACGTGCAGGCTCTCCACAAAGGTCCAGGCGAAGGTACTCATGTAGACGTAGTGCAGGACGATGGCGATCACCGTGCACAGGAACTGTGCGGAAGGGAGTGCGGCTCAGTGCCAGCCCCGCGGGAGCCCGCGCCTGCCGCGCCTGGGGCCGAGGGCCAAAGGGGCACAGGGCGGGGGGGGGCTAGTGACAAAATCACACCACTTTGCAAACGTGAGGGTACGGAGGTCTGAGAAGGGAAGCCGAGTGAGTTGGTTTTTCTATTTGGTTCACCCGGAATGGCTGGGCACGAACAGTCACAGCGCCCCAGGCTCCCACCGTGGAACAGAGGACAGGAAGTGAGGCTGCTGGGGGCCTCGGGGGACCCACTCCTCAACCCAGATCGGTGCCTGGAGCCATCCAGCCAGGGGGCGAACGGTAGGCAGAGCCTCTAGGGTTTCCATTTGAAGCTGGAGACTTGCATGTTCGTGACACTGGCTTTAAAGTTCAAGAAGCACAGAGGCAGCGGTTCAGGCTGTGATGCTGGCCGTCACCCACCGCCCTGGACCCTTGTGTGGGTCTCCAGGGTCCAGCAGGTGTGGTCAGAGGGAGGGGGAGGCCCCATGCTTCGTGACCTGTCAGATAAAAAGTTCATCCTGCCTGCACTGAGTTCACGGAGCCGTATACTTCCTGCCTCCCAAAAAGAACAGAGACGAGAGTATTTGCTCTGTTTCAGTCCTCAGCTGGGCAGGGCTACCCCCCCCCCCACCAGTGGGAGGAGAAAACCAACTTCCACAGGGCAGCCGAGGGTCAGCATCCCGGCCTCTCCAGGCCTTGGTGAGCCAGCCCCGTGTCCCTTCAAATGGGAAGAAAGCAGTATCGGGGAGGGGCTGGGGACACTGGTCACAGGGAGTCAAGTCTCTGAGGCCACCAGTGAAAGTGCAGTGCGAGGTGCTCTAGGAGGCACCTCGAACAGCCCTGTGCCTTGCTCCAGAGAAGCCTCACAGGGAGGGGCTGAACTGGCCAGGGGTCCCGAGGCCGGCTCGCTGCGAGATGTAGGCAGGTGCCCCGCCAGGTCCTAAGAAGCTGGTCAGGCGCTACGGGGAGGGTAACTGTGAAAGCGGGGAGAAGAGAAAGCCCCAGGCTCCGCCCTCTTGGCCCCACCCACCCAGCCCTTGCCCCTCTTGGCCCCACCCACACCCAGGATCCCACCCCTCCTGGCCCCACCCACACCCAGGATCCCACCCCTCTTGGCCCCACCCACACCCAGCAGTGCCCCTCCTGGCCCGACTCCAGGCTACAGGGCTACGACTACCCCTCCCCCAGGCCACAGTCGGCCCTATTCTGTCCAATTCTGGCTGCTGCCCCATCAGCACAAGCTCCCAGGTTCCCAGGGGTCCCAGGGAGACCCCACCCCCACCCCACCCAACAGACACAGGCGTAGGAGACACAGGGCCACCACCCTGACCCACACTGAAGGCTGCTCAGCTCAGGTGCCAGCTCGGTGTTCCCCGTGGGGAGCTCACCAGAGCACGGACCGGCTGGGCACATAAGTGACGCCCGTTGCCACGTCAACCTCCACAGACCAGGTTCTTCTGAACCCCGGAGCCGTGGGAGGAAACGATTTTAGCATTTACATTCGTCAAACACAGGACAAAGAAGGAAACACAGCATCTTGGGTTATGAGTGGACATCCTGCCCTTTGCCTGACTCAAGAGTCAGGAGACCGGAGAGTCTGCCCTTAGCGATGGGCAGGGCCCTCGGGATGCCAAGGGTGAGCCCGGGGCAGGGGAACCCCACACCAAACAGCCCCAGCGTGCCCCACATGCAGAGCACAGTTGGCTCAGAAAAGGAAGGACAATGAGGTGGGCTGGCGTGTTGCCTTAAATAATGTGAAAAGTAAACCCACAAAAACCACCTTTTGAAAAAAAAAATTGTTAGAAATACATTTCACAATTTAACGGGGCTCTACACGCACAGACTTCTGCAGAAACAGAACACAGACAAAATGCTAATGCACAATAAATCATTTTAACCTGCCAGTGATCCGGGAGATGAAACACCTCGCCCAGAGATGGGCCTGCGAGTTTGCAGAAACCCCATAAAACCCAGGCGCCGAGCCAGGCCCCTAGTTATGTGCGGCCGGCACTCCTGCCCTCCCGGCGCCCCAGTGCGCCGCTGGCCGAAAGCTCATTCCTGGCAGGGGGATGAGTCAGTGCTCGAAATGAGCGGGCGGCCTCCCTGCGTTTCACACGTGCTACTTAGCTGCAAGGTGCGGCCCCGCCGACTCCACATTCCCCGCTGCTGAGACCACTCAAGGGCACGCTTGAAGGGCTTGGAATGAGTCATGTGGCTTCCCACCCAGAGCCTTCACCTGTCTGATGCGCCGATAAGGACCTGCGCTCGGGCAGAGGCGCACCTGCCCGGCCGGATGCCCAGAAACCCCTGCCCGGCACCACCCTGGGGGAGGGCCCCCCTCCCGCCAGTCCAAGGGGCACCCTGAAGGGCAGGCTGGCAAATGCTTGCGGTCTGTCCTCTGCCGGGCCCGCTGCTACATGAGTCACCACCGCGAAGTCCCTGAGGCCTTCAAGGCTGTCTGCCTGTGACACCCTGCCTCGACCTCCGCCCTTCCTCCTGAGGAGGTCTCAACAAGGAGGAGGAGGAGCCCAGGCATGCAAGTGGGCTAGAACATTCTGACCAGTGGGCTAGAACATTCTATGTCTTTTTATACACGCCTTCTTCCTCCGCTAGGGCTGGCCCATTCGCATACATTTCTTTGTCACGGGCGGGGACGCCTCCCCACGCACCTCTCCACACTCTCCCCAGCCCCCAGCGGCGTGGCCAGCCGAGTGTCCCTCTCATTTGGTGGCATCCTCCCCTCCTTGTCCCCCTTCTGGAGACCTAAGGCACCTTCCCTCCGGTCTCTCTGTGCACTTGGTCCCGACGCCCGCCGTCCACCCCGTGCCTGCTGTCCTCCGTGCCTGCGTGCTAGGCCTCCATCCCGTGCCTGCGTGCTAGGCCTCCATCCCGTGGACGCAGGACAAACAACCCCACCCTGGCTGTGACTCTGCCCTCCGGTCACCTTCCCGCCATGTAGCCCCGGTCATGGCTCTCCACAGCACAATGCCTGGCGTGGCCCCTAGGGCTCCGGTCGACACCCAACCCGTCCCCACTCATCCTGGACCCCTCCCACCGCATGGTCAGCCCTTCCCTAACGGGGCCCAGCCCCCCACCTGCCACCATGGCACCATTTGGGCACGTGAAACTCATGAACCGCGATTTGCGTCCGCGTCGGGAAGGTGGGCTCCACGGGCAGGGACGGGAGGGCCTGTGGGATCCGGGTCTCTGGTGGGTGTGACAGAGTGACAATTGCTAGGTCCCTGCTGCAAGGGGAATGAAGAAGCGGCCCCCATGTCACCAACAATTGGTGGCGGTGCCCTCGGAAGGGCCCAGTGAGAGAGAGTGAGGGCTCACGGCTCGCCCTGGCAGAGATCGGGGTCAGGCGAGAATAACCTGTGCGCTTCCCGCCCTCGCTGCATCTGCACGTGTGGTGCTCAGCTGGCCTCGCGTCTCCCCAGGGCTATCAGGGTCCCCACTTTGTGACGGACACACAAGGGAACACGCACAGGGCGTGCCGTGTGCCTCGGACAGCCCCTCAAGCTCTCGGGTCCTGGCTGCTCACCTGTGAGAAGGGATGCCCCCAACTCCCGGGGCCCCGGGGGGATCCAGTAAGCCCAGGCGTGTGTGTAGAGCCTGGGCACACAGCCTACACCTCCACCCGTGCCCCCCGTGGGCATGCTGTGCTGTGACCCTGGTGTTCCACAAGTCCCCTTTGTAGAAACGGGAAACTGCTTTGCCCCCAGCCAGGCGCTGCCTAAGCCACAAACCGCCAAGATTCCCTGTGCTTCTCCCTACGACCTGTCACGCCGGCTGATCCCCACCCCAGCCCCCGGGGACCTTGCCGAGGCCGGCAGCCCGTCCCTCCCTCCACCCCGACGTGTCGGGGGCTAAGCTCTCTCGCATCCTACAGAAGGCCCACCAGCCCTGGGCCCCCGCTAGCCTCAGCTCACCTCCCACTCTCCCTCCTCCCTCCAGGCCAACCCACTCAGCGTCTGCGCTGCGGCCACTTCCCCTCGCTCCTTCGCGAGTTACGTGCCCCGGCCTCGGAGAAGGGTGGGACCCGCAAGGAGAGGGGGCAGAGGGGCCTCACCGGGTTTCCGGTCTGGGTGATCCCGATCACGAAGACCAGCTGGGAGAAGAACAAGGCCCCGATGAGGTTCCTGTGAATGCCGTGCAGGTTGGAGCGCAGAGTCCGCACCAGCGTGAGGAGGACGAAGGCCACCAGCAGGGCGGTCAGGGACAAGGACACGGCAGCGTAGGTGACGATCTTCAGGGGCAGGACCTCCCCGTGCTGCGGGCAGGTGGGGCGAGGCAGGAGAACGTAAGGGCCTCGCTCTGATGGAGGTTTTGGACAGTAAAGGCTCATTAACGTAGCGACTATCACGGACAGGAACCAACGCGGCCGTGACGTGGTTCCCAGGCTGGCGAAGAACTGAGGACAAAAGCCAAATGAATCGCTGGGGGGTGGGGGGCAAAAGGGGACCGGGTGGTGGGGGCACAGCTCGGTGAACGGACGGTCCACTTAAACGTGGCTAAGGCAGTGCACCTGTGTTGTGTGTGTTTTGCCATCGCAAGAAACACGAGCGCAGATGAAACAGAAAGCCTCGCACGTAAATCCGACTCTCCAGGAGGTGCGGAGCCCGCCTGCCCCAAATTCTGAGCCGAGAGGGACTTCTTCCAGACAGACCCTCACTTTACACAGCAGGCAGATGTGCCCCAGCGGCACGGACTGCAACTGTCTCCTGTGCTTCTGCAAAACGGGCCGTTTGTCCAGGGCCCGGTGCCCGCCCGGGCGGAGTCTCAGCACTTGGGAAACGACTAGCTTCGGCTCTCCAGTAACTTCCGGAAAGCGCTCTGAACTCACAACTCGAGCAGAATTGCGAGCCGGGCCACCCAGGGTAAGGCTGGGAGCCGGGACAGGGTTGGGACCGGGGCGCTGAGGGCTCAGGGCTCTCTCCTTCTGCGGCCCGTGCAGGTGCAGCACTGGGGAGGCCCGGAGGCTGCGTCCGGCTGTCGAGAGGGCTCTGGCCCTGAGGCACCGGGGCAGGGAGCGGGGAGTCCTATTCCCGTTTGACTTCATGTCCCCGAACTTGGGCTTTCCCCACCTGTTAGTCTGCTCCCGGCAGTGCCCAGCTTCCTGGCTCGGGGAGGTCCCCCCCCATCCCGCCCCTAGGTGGACAAGGGCCACTAATAACACACCCCCTCCAGGTCAGAACCCAGGGCTCCCTGCTCCTAAGTGCCACCTGCTCAGAGCAGCTCCACGGTCAGGGGAAGCCTTGGGGGCACACCCTCCCCTCTTGTCACCCTGGCCGCCATCAGCAGCAACTCACGGCTGTTACCCTCCCAACAGTGGGACACAAATTTGGTCCCCTGCACACCAGAGGGCCCTCGGGAGGGACAACGGCCTGGCCTCCCAGGACACTTCCCAGGTCTGAAACAAAGGTGACAGGTGAGGCCTCCCTTGTGGCTCCGAGACACCAACGTCCACACATGTCCAGGCCCAGGCTGACCTCGCTGCCATGCCTGCTGGGGGGCCTGCTGCTCTATTCACCCCATCCACCCTCAGGCTGGCAGAGGCCGGCTTGCATTCCCAGGCCGTGGAAAATGCGAGGAGGTTAAACATTAGCCGGCCTTCGTGGCTCCTGACCGAGCCCCCTCCTTTGAGTCTCCGGGGCCAGCACGCGTGTCTCGTGCTAACGGGAGACACTTGCTTTGTTCCGGCCAGCCGGCTCTTTCCTCCCTTAAAATTTAAAGCGGGGTAGAAACAGGGGCGCCTGGGTGGCTCAGGCGGTTAAGCGTCTGACTTCGGCTCAGGTCACGATCTCGCGGTTCGTGAGTTCGAGCCCCGCGTCAGGCTCTGTGCTGACGGCTCGGAGCCTGGAGCCTGCTTCCGATTCTGTGTCTCCCTCTCTCTCTGCCCCTCCCCTGCTTGTGCTCTGTCTCTGTCTCTCAAAAATAAATACCCATTAAAAAAAACTTTATAGGGGCGCCTGGTGGCTCAGTCGGTTAAGCGTCCGACTTCGGCTCAGGTCACGATCTCGCGGTTCGCGGGTTCGAGCCCCTCGTCGGGCTCTGTGCTGACGGCTCGGAGCCTGGAGCCTGCTTCGGATTTTGTGCCCCCTCTCTCTGCCCCTCTCCCCTGCTCACATGTGCGCTCTCTCCCTCCCCACCTTCTCTCTCTCAAAAATAAACATTAAAAAATAAATAAATAAAGTAAAATAAAATAAAGTGGGGTAGAAAAACATGGAGAATCCTGCTTTGAAGTAAGGGGATATTCTAGGGCCTTCTTCAGTCTGAGGCTCAGGGTCTCCCACCGTGGGTTTTAATTTACAGCCGGGCTCTTTGAAAACTCTTTCCAAGGAGTTTTGTTCTGGAAATCCTGGCAGACTCTGGCCAGCCCCCCCCAAACACAGGTTTTAACCGTGGACTGCGTTTGTTGGAGATGCCCGGGAGGGAAGGTAGGACTCGTTGAGGGGGCAGGTCTGGGGGGAGGCTAGCTGTGCAAAGGGATTCATCCCTGGACACACTCGCCAGGTGGGCAGGGCTGCCCGTGGGGGCCGCGCCCACCTCTCGTCTGGAGACATCCATGAGCACGGCAAAGCTGGTGGTGTGGCTGCACTGGCAGACGACGTGGGTCCGGTTCCGGGACAGAAGCTCGCAGCCCTTGGCCGACCACCCTCCGGTCCCGCCGATGCTGCAGAGGAAAGGCAGGCGTGAGACGGCTGCTTCCTCCAGGGGGTCTCCGAGGCCCAGCTGCCCCCGTGGGAGCCCGCGCGGCATCCTCACGTCGCCGGAGACAGAAGCCACGGTCACCCTCTAGGAGGACAGCAGCGCTTGGGACCGCGTGGACACTCTCCCTTCCCTCTCGTGGCGGGGGAGTGCCTCTACCCTCTGAAGTTCGTGGTTTAGGCATCATCTCGCAGTAAAACTTAAACGGGGATGTCTGAGGCCACCGGACGCCCCTTTTGTCAGAAATAATAGTGGTTATTACAATGGCCGCTTTGTACTTCAGTCTTCTTTTGAGTCTAGGTGGTTTACGAAATAGTGTCTCACGTTCGTTTTACGCTCTCATCTGCAGATTGCACAACGTCTTGCGGCAGCGCCCGGAAGCAGGGGCCGATTATTAGCCCCGTTTTACTGACGGGAAACCCCAGATGACTACGGGCTGCTACAGGCGTGTCTCAGGCTCAGAGAGCGCCCTGCCCTCCCTGACTCTGGGAAAATCAAGTAAGTTCTCTGATCCTTAGTTTACTCCCCTGTGAAATGGGATGTGAAGGCTAATACCAGTTTGTCAAGAGCGCTAAGATCTGGGGGTGATAGGTGCCACAGAAAGCAGCCAGAGTGTAATTAGAGCTACAGCTAATTGCTGGGACTCAATCGGGCGACCATGAGAGACTGCCGTGCCTAACACACGCCAAACAGACCTTCACGCTTCCCTCGCGGTGAAAGCGGGTCCTTCTTTCTCTCTTTTTGTGAGCCAAGCGTCTATTATACTCCAGACACGATGCTGGCTGCTCATTAACCAGAATTTGGGAAATCAAGGAGACACGAGGTCTCTGGGCAGCCGAGCCCGTGGCCCAGGGGGAGCCCCTTGCAGGGCTCTCCCTGGGGACCAGCTCCCAGCACGGCGCGGCTGGGGCCCTGCCTGGCGGACACCTTCTCCATCCACGTGAACCACGACGTTAGGGAATGTCCGCGAGGCGCAGAAACAAACCCCCAGATGCACAAAATTCCATCCTTGTTTCAAGCATGGAGGCGGGGGGGGGGGGGGCATGGCCTCCGAGGGGTAAAAGCAGCCCCAGCGGCACCTGGGTTGATCTCACGGGCGGGCAGGTGAGGTCGGGGACCGCTGGCTGTTAAAAGGATGCCCCCCCCCAACCCACACACACACATCTGGGACTTTCTGCTGTCGGTGGAAGGGGCCGTGGGCCCGGTCTCTGACTCCTGCCTCGTATGCGCGTCTAGAACGAGCCCCTGCCTCGTCTGGAGGCGATCAGGCACTCGTTGGCTGCCGGATCGCAGAGTCCAACAGGTGCACGGCGCTGTCTCCGTGTGGACCTTCCCGGGGGAAGTCTGTGAGCATCTGTGCGCACGGGTGCACACGGGTGCCTGTCTGTGTTACTAGCCGCGTACATCTGTGCACACACAGATGTGCACGTGCGTATGTGGGACTGTGCTGGGGACTCTGACACCCCCAGGATGCGCGTCCTGCCCCGTAAGACACTCTGCCAACAGTGTTGGGGGCTGTAGCAATGACCCCCCCGCCAAACGCAGAACTCTGGGGGTGGGGGTGGCTGCCGACTCCTCGCGTCACCCTTACGTGATGGAGTGGTTCCAGAACACACAGACGGGTTTGGTGCGCTCCTCGGTCTCCAGCAGGGTGTGCTCCACCAGGACGGGCCTCTCCAGGGGGCTGGGGAGCGGGGTCCCCTCGCTGTAAACCACGGCGCTCACCACCGGTGTGTTAATGACTGGCCGGTTAGGCAACCTGGGGGCGGGGGGCGAAGCGGGAACACAGGGTTAGACACTCAGAAGACACTCGTCTAAGCCCTGTGCCCCAGGACACGCCCCAGGGACACACGGGGCGGACGTCTTCCCAGGAGGGCAGAGCTGGAGACTCAGCCGCTGCTCCGGAGAAGGGCCCGGGCCAGGCAGCAGCGACGGCCATGGCAGGCGTGGGGGACGTGGGCGGCACGTCTGGGTCAGAGGTGGACTTCGGACATTTAAAAACGAAGAGAAAGATGGGGCGCCTGGGTGCCTCACTTGAGCGACCGACTTCGGCTCAGGTCACAATCTCACGGTTCATGGGTTTGGGCCGCGTGTCGGGCTCTGTGCGGACGGCTCGGAGCCTGGAGCCTGCTTCCGATTCTGTGTCTCCCCCTCTCTCTGCCCCTCCCCTGCTCACACTCTGTCTCTCTCTCTGTCTCAAAAATAAATAAACATTAAAAATAATTTTTTTAAATAAATTAAAATGAAGAGAAAGAAGGGGTGTGTGCGAGGGTGTCGCTGGCCTTGCGGAAGCCCTGGAAACGACCGGAGCTCGGAATAATTACACCTCACGGCAGAATCTCATCCAGCCACTAAGAGGGAGGAATATGAACACCGGGGAGCCAGGGACACGTGTGGAGAATGACACGACGGTTGGAAAGCAAAGCCTCGGTGGCGGCCCAGCTCTGAGGGGGGCCATGAAGTCCCCGTGGGCGGCGTTTGTTTCTCCAGGCAGAAGGGGGGCCACCGGCGGCCCGGGGCACACGGGTGCGGGGGGGACAGTCCCCCGGGCTGCAGAGTGCAGGGCAGCAACAGTGTCCATCGAGGCACGAGCGGGGTGTGTGCTGGGGAGGGGGCGCTCCCGGCAGAAACACCAGGGAAGGCCCTGCCCGGAGACCCAGAACCTTGTCCCCGGGAGACCGCAGGTAGCGGTCTGCAGCCCTGCACCAGGGTCACGGGGTGACGTCCTCAGACGTCCGGGTGGCAATTTAGGAAAGCCTTACCGGAGGCTGCGGCGGTCAGGGTCATAGTGCTCGGGCAGGAGCTGCCCCAGGGTCCGGTAGATGATGACCAGGGCGACGGCGAACCGGCCCGGCTCATCGGGGTGCCTCTTGCGCCTCCTGAACGGGGCCTCCCTCTCGGTTCCGGGCCCTGGGGGTGCCGTCTGCGGGGCGGCCTTCCGGCCGGCCGGCCTCACCGTGGGGCCCTCTGCAACGAAGCAGATCGTGAGGATGGGGGCCGGACGCCTGTGTCCCCCCCAAACCGCATCCTACGCGAGCAAGCGCCGCCTGATATCAGAGATTTCAGGGGAAGACAGCAGGTGGCTCCTCAAAAGGTTTATCACGGAGCCCCACGTGACCCCGCCACCCCACTTCCGGGCACGTGCCCTGAAGCGCCAAGGCAGGGAACACTCTCGGTCCCAGACGTGCTCTGTAGCCACGGCGGGGCAGGCTTCGGCCTCACGGGGGAATAAAGTACCACCAGCCGCCACCACGTGGACGAGCCCGGACCACACGATGCTCAGAGGGAGAAGCCAAGTACTGTGCGATTCCCCTTCCGTGGGCACCGGGAAATGCACAGCCAGGACAAGGGGGGCTCCGGGGGGCCTCAGGGTGATGGCAGCTGCCCGAGTGCGGACGGACAGAACGCAGCTTGAACTCTGCACCCAAGGGTGCTTAGGACGGTACGTTTTACGTATATTTCAAAGTATCACATGCTGACGGCTGATCCCTTCCCCCGGGGGGCAGGGGTCTCTGCCAGGGCTGCCCCACAAGCCCGCGGGAGGGGCAGGGTGCCGTTCGTGTGGGTCTGCATCCCACACTTTTATCCCACGTGACTCACGGGCATGTTTTAGGTCATACGTGCTCCAGGAATGCAAAACGTCAGGTACAGACCACGTCAATAAGTCAACACACGTATTGTGGGGGCGTAGACGCTTACAATTTCTTGCCACCGCCTGCGGCATGGAACCACGGGTGCCAGAGACCCTGGTCCAAACCTTCCCCAGTCCCAGTGTCCACACGGGGTCACAGGAGGGGCTATCGGCCCTGCCTGTCCCACCGGCAGAGGGACGCTCCCCTCCGATGCTCTGTGAACCTGGCCACACTCGCCCACGTTCTCAATGACTGACAAAATGCCCCTGGCAGCATCTGGTGCAGACGTCACCCCTGCAGACATCCAGACCGCCCAGCGCTGAGCACGTCTTAAGCACGGGCTCCAGGGAGACAGGAGGGCCGAGCCCTGAGGGCAGGGGTTCTGGGAGGGGCAGAGCCCCGGGAGACAAGCCTGTGGAGGGGCCGCGAGGTGCGGCGGGGGCGGGTCTCATCCCTGCCACCCCTGGAGGGGGACGCTGCACACGGAAAGGCCCCAGCCCAGAACAGGTAACTCATCCCGGCAGACTGCCATCTGACCGACCGATGTCTGGCCCTCTGAGAGGGCACCTTCAACCTCCTGACCCCGCCCAGGGTCACTGACTGCTTCGCAGCACTGTTTAGTCCCATTCAGCTGTTCAGTGACACTGGCTTTGGGGTCGGGCAGGGCAGGAGGCTCCCAGTGTCTCGAAGGTCACTGTTTTCCGAGGTGTGCACTGAGTGGCTTTCCGGAAGGTCATTGCAGGAGGCCGAGGCCGGGCCTCCTCACCGGGCCAGCTGCAGGGCCTTACCACCCACTCTGCCTGCTGTGGCACACTGGCCACCCACCTGAGCCGCCCCCAGCTCCTCCTCTGGGTGGGGGGAGGGCAGTGCCGGCTGCGGGGTTCTCTGAGCGAGAGGGCCAGGCGCTCCCCCAGGCTGGGTGACCCTGCCCGGGGCCTCCACCCGAGAGCAGGATGCCCCCCCAGGGCTCAGACTTGACCTGGACGGATGTGACTATCTTCACACAGCAAGAACATTCACGAGGACTTCACTCCTGGACGACCCCATGGAGTGGGCACCAAATAAACACGCTGACTCAGTTCCCCCTGGTCCTGCCTGCCGCCTCTCTTCTAGTTGCTTCTGGAAGCAGGAGACGGTCCGGCTGCCAGCAGAGGCTCGCCAGGGCTCTGTCCTCCTCCTCCAGCAGGGCTGCTGCCTCTGGGGAGCACTGCATCACACTAGAGACTGCCGGGTGCACTGGACAGCATCCCGGGTCACGGTGGCCTCCTGGGAGCGTCCCGCCCCTTCCCAGTGTCTGCTCTGGGCCTCCGTGACTGGCTGGCTCCAAAGCCTCAGATTCTCCTATGACTTGACTGGCTCTCTGCATCTCTAACTAACCAGCCGGCTAGCAGGTGGGTCCCAGAGGCTCCCCTTGGGCAAGGCATCTGGGCCAAGGGTGGGTCATGGCACGGGGACAAGAGGGGCCCGGAGTCCAGAGCTGGGACAAAAGCCCGCCTAGGGGGCAGTCAAGGCAAAGAAAGATTGGGGCCAAGGTGGGAAGGTCAGTGTCTGAGTCAGGCTGGCAAGGCCGAGGCGGCGGGTGAAAGGCGGGCAGAGGCCAGGCCTCGGAGCCAAACCCTAGGGCTCCATCGAAGTCATCGTCCTGTAGGCGAGGAAGACGGTCTTCCAGGAGGGACGGAAGCAGACAGTGGGACACCAAGGGGCTGGGGGGCTGGGCTGCACCCCCTCCACCTCCTGTAAGCTCTCCCCCCGGGAGACCCGCCCTCATTTTTGGCTACGGGAGCTTAGGATACTTTTCTCTGCCACGTGGTGAGCCCGGTGTTTGCAGAAACTGGAGGGCAAGGGAGGTCACAGGAGCCAGGGGCTGAGTCTTGTCATCAGCAGAAGAAGTGGCGGAGTTTACTACGGGCTGGTGGTGTAGCTAACCGACGAGGTGAATAAGACACCACGTGCGGGGCCGAGGGGACCTGCGCATCAGCCGGCGGCTGTCCCAAGGCCAGGAGGGCAGCAGGAGCCAGAAGCTTCTCTCACAGGACCTTCTAAAGCCAATTAGGCTCCGCGTGTCCACTCCTGATGCCACAGGCTCCCAGAGAGAGGATGACCCAGGGGTCAGTCCAGAAGCAGAAACACCGACAATGTCAGGGAAAGAGCCTGGTTTTTTAGGGCAAGGTAAGATGCCATATTCGTAAGTACACATACACGTCCCTTCCGAGGGCAGCTGTGGACAAACTGCTGAGAGCTAACCCAAGGGGTCCCAAATTATTTGAAAGGTGGGGTCAGTGTCAAGGTGGACCCTACATCAGAGGACCTGGGTGGCTCAGGCGGTTAAGCATCCGACTTCGGCTCAGGGCATGATCTCACAGTTTATGGGTTTGAGCCCCGCGTCGGGCTCCGTGCTGACAGCTCGGAGCCTGGAGCCCATTTTGGATTCTGTTGTCTCCCTCGCTCTCTGCCCCTCCCTCACTCATGCTCTGTTTCTGTCTCTCAAAAATACATGTTTAGGGGCGCCTGGGTGGCGCAGTCGGTTAAGCGTCCGACTTCAGCCAGGTCACGATCTCGCAGTCTGGGAGTTCGAGCCCCGCGTCAGGCTCTGGGCTAATGGCTCGGAGCCTGGAGCCTGTTTCCGATTCTGTGTCTCCCTCTCTCTCTGCCCCTCCCCCGTTCATGCTCTGTCTCTCTCTGTCCCAAAAATAAATAAACGTTGAAAAAAAAAATTTTTTTTTAAATAAAAAAATACATGTTTAAAAAAAGTCAATAATAAAAAAAAAATTTGGCACTTGAATAATAATACCACAGAACTGACAAAACTAATTTACCAAAAACATTCCAGATTTTAAATTCGCCGTTACAGAATGTCACAAGTCCCCTATATTTTGAGACGTATCTGGAGTGCATCGGTGAAAAATACTTTAAGAAAATTCCAAACGTTTAAGCCTTTTGGTAAATAACCCTAAGCCAGGACTGAAGAATTGGCTTGCTTTTTGGGGGGCGGGTGGATTCTAAGATTTTACCGACAGCTTTTCCCTGTACGTCGGGGTAGAACAGCTCACACACAACCTAAGCACTCTCTCGTGTATCCCGTCACGAATGAGCCAAGTATCTGTAAGAAATGACCCACCACGGGGGCGCCTGGTGGCTCAGTCGGTTGAGCATCCGACCTCGGCTCAGGTCATGATCTCACTGTTCGTGAGTTCGAGCCCCGCGTCGGGCTCTGTGCCGACAGCTCAGAGCCTGGAACCTGCTTCGGATTCCGTGTCTCCCTCTCTCTGCCCCTCCCCTGCTTGTGCTCTCTCTCAAAACTAAATAAACATTAAAAAGAATTTAAAAAAAAAAGAAATGACCCACCGCGGCCACTGGGGTCTGACCCCAGCCACCGCCCCGCGCCCGGCTCCCCGACTCAGGGTAGGCCTGTGCCACAAACGCACACAACACGCTTTGCTACCGAGAACCGTCTTGCTCGCTGTCGCGGGACCTTGGGAGGAGCCCCCCCACTCCCGCAAGGGGGACCCCCCAAGGGCAGCCACGGTGTCTGCGGGGCTCTACCTTTCCTGTCGGGGGGTCTGAAGAAGTCGGCCGAGAAGAACACAGAGGACTCTAACTCCTTCGGGAACTCGTCACGAACGTCCTCGAACCGCGGCACCCTGGCTCCCGTGAAGTTGAACGTGTCGAAGATGTCCACGGCAAGAACTGTGGGGACAGGCCACCCTTGTCATCCATCCCCCACTCCCGCCACCGACAGCTCCCTCGACCGTCACCCTTTCCAAACCGCGGAGCCGCGGCCCCGACCGATGATCTTTCAGACAGAATCTACTGGTAGTTTTCCGCGTTCTTTAAACCCGCCAAGAGTTACACAGCGCGAGGGCTGCACGTGAAGTCAGAAATCACGGGGTGCTGGGGACCGTCTGGCTGGGGTCTCGGGTGCAGCGTGGTGCAGAAGTGGGGGGACCCGAGCAGAGTCACCTCCTGCCCCCCCCCCCGCCATGACGTGTCACCCCTGCAGCTACTGTGCCTTGCAGGTTACGCGGACAGATTGCCGCAGAGGCAAGAGAAACCGGAACTGTCTCCCCGTCTGGCAGAGACAGGACCCCAGGGCTACGGACTCCTGTTTGCTCTCGGACACTGTCAAGACTGAGGCTGTTGGGGCGCCTCTCTGTTGGTGCTGGTCTCCTCTGCAGTGAGGGGCCTGGTGACCAACAGGCCACAGCTACCCCGGGTGCCCCGGGGCGACCCCCAAAGTCAGCCCACTGAGCCGTCTGTCTGGTTCAACACCCCCCGGTTGAAGGGGGGATCACCAGCCACCCACGCAAGCAAGGGCTGGGCTCCCGCCCCGAGTCCACTCCTGCCCCTCCTCCAGGGCAGACACAAGAACGCCCAGCACATTCACCCTTCTTCCGTGCCCCCAGTGGTGCCGGGGTCCCGAGTCCGCCTCCACCCCAGCACAGGGCGGGCCGAGTCGGGGGCTCGGGAAGGGTCAGACCCCACGAACATCTGGTGAGGGTGCGAGGGCCCCTCCCCAGTCAGCCCCAGGGTTCACGGCAGGGACGCCACTTCTGGGTTAAGGCTCAGTCAGGCCCTTCCGGTGACGGATATACATAAAGCAATCCCCAGGGCTGCCCCGGTACCCCCCACCTGGGTGCTAATAAACATTTGCAAGAGGAGACGAGGGCCCCCCCCCCTGTAGGGAGATGGCCCCCGCCCAGGGGCTTGCCAGCTCTGTCTGGGTGGGTGTGGAGGGGGCCTTGCTCCCCATGAAGGAAGCATTTAAACCCTCGGACCTCAGAATGGCCCGTCCTGGGCGCTAGGGTGACTCAGTTCGTGAGGTATTTGCTCTGTTGACCTTCAGCCCCCGACTCGGGAAGGGCAGACAGATGCTCCCCCATCGCCAGGTGCCTGGCCAGCCTGCCTCTTGTCCTTCCCTGGGTCCGCGCCCCCCGGCGTGAGCCCGGAGGGCTGGGCCTGCAGGCAGACCCCACACCCGCTTCCCTAGACAGCCTCAGAGCCAAGTTCTGGAAGGACCCCCACGGTCCAGCCTGCAGCGTTTCACCTCAGCTGCCCCCGGTTCTCTGGGCGCGAGAGTGACGTGTGCGTCTCCCCGGTTCACACACCGGGACGAGGGGGTCCTGTCTCTCTGCGGACGAGGAAACACGGCTGGTGACCCTTCCCTAAAGGCGGCCCAGCAGGGGCCACGCCTGGAGCACAGCGCGCACCCGGGCGGCCGGCGCCCTTACTCATGTTGGCGGTGACGACGACGAAGGGCCTCAGGTAGGTCCTGCGCACGTTTCGCGCCACGTTCCCGAAGTAGGCCTCGAAGCGCTTCAGCAGCTGCACGGCGCCCGCCTCGCCCCGCTGGATCTGCTCCCACGCGGCCTGGGTGTCCGGGGCCAGGAGGGCACTGCCCGTGCGGACCACGTCCTGCTCAGACAGACACACAGAGGGCGCTCAGGCGGTGAGCGGGGCCGAACTGGCGCGGCCGGGAGCACGCCGGCTCGGGAAGGCCTCTAGCTCGCCCAGACCAGGCCGGCCCAGGCTCAGGGATGGGGAGACACCCTCCCTGTTTTCCGTGTCAGAGGCAGGAGCCACGTGTCACGGAGAAGCCTGCTGAGGGCGTCCCCACGTCCCTCCCACGACGCCAAGGGGACAAGGCACGCGGATGGCCCTCGGTTGCACCAGAACTCCAGCCCCCCGCCGCCCCCTCTGCTGACCATGTAGCGATGCGGCCCAAGGACACAGAGCGGGTTACCCTGTGGTGACACTCCTGACCCCCCACCCCGACGTCTCAGGGTTTAGGTGACCCGGGCTGTCCATAGGGGCTCCGGGATGAAAACCAGGAGGGGAACTTCTTTTTGCAAAGAATCAGGAATAAGAACAAATTCCATTGGCCCAAACTGGGGCTCGGATTGAAATGCAATCAAGGGGGCCCTGCCTTGCTACGGATGGAGAGGTTCCCTGGGGGCTCCGTGAGGATGAGAGGATCCCCGGGGGCTCTGCAGGATGGGGAGGTCCGGAGAGGAGTCCGGAGGAAGCACGGGTGACACTGCTCACCGCCCGGCACTTCACAAACGTCGGACAAATGAACATCTCTTCACCCACCACTCTAAGCAAACGTTACTTAGGGGCCAGTTACTCAAACAGAAAACAGGACGTGCTTCGTAGGAGACATCGTGTCCTTGGAAAGCAGGCCCTCGAGGTGGGAGCACAGACTCTGGAGACCCCTTACAGGCTACGTGCCCTTGGCGCTCTCTGCCTCAGTTTCCTTACTTGTAAAATGCGGCAGTAACCGTGCTACGTCACGGGATGTGGGCACGAGGGGCCGAGTCACTAAACCACACGGAACGCGGGTACTGAGTGGTCAGTGGTCGGCGGCCGTGACTGTCCCCACCACCAAGACCAAGACCGTGACCCGCCTGTGCCCTCGCCAAAATGCCCCTGACACCCGCCATCGGTCTCACGGGCCCCCGTGCCGGCTCCGGCGCGGAAAGTGAAGTTTTGCCCTGGGGATGGATGCTGGGTGCGGCGACCCTGAAGGGCTGAGGGCAGACCCGGGCCGCCCGCCAACCCCGCAGGACGCCTGGACCCAGACGCGTCCTCGGCCTGCGGGGCCTCCCCGAGGGCTCCCTGCTCCACGGCCTCACCTCGTGGAAGTGGGCGTCCCGCGTGGCCGCCAGCTCGAAGCCCTGCTGGCCGCTCTCGTGCAGCAGCACGCGGCCCAGCAGCTGGTAGGCCGTCCGCACGTCGTTGCCGAAGAGCGCGCCCGCGTGCTGCGTGGCGTTCCGGAGCGCCCTGGCCAGCCACAGGGACCGCTCGCCGTCTATCTGCGTCTCGTTACGACTCAGTTTCTCATTCTGGAAAGGGGGGGGGCACCCGAGACGTCCGCACAGCTGCCATGGCTGCTTTGCTCCTTCCTGTCACTCAGAAATCTGTTCCCTTCCGGTAAAAGCTTCCTCGTCAGACGAGGACTTTAAAAGTCCAAAACCCCAAAACGAACTTTGGTCATTAACTATGGAATCAGAAAGGAGGGACTGTCAGGCCAAAAGGCGCTGGAAAGAGACCGCCAAGGGAAGAACAAAGAGCGAGACGCGGGGACAAACGGGCGAGATCGGGGGCAGGGGACCGGAACGTGGGGACTCCGCGTCTCCAGATCTAGGCGCGGGGCCGGCCCCGACGGGAGGAGCAGCCACGCCCGGCTGTGGGTGCCCAGAACAGACGTGGGCCCTGATGCGCCCAAGCCATGCCCAGCCCCTGGCTGGGGCGATGCGGAGGCCTCGCACCTGCCCCCTCTCCTGACCCCGCTGCGTGCGCGCCCCCCACCACCCCCCACCTGAGGCCCGGCCTACCATGGCTTTGAGCTCCACGAAGGAGACAGTGGTGCAGTTGAAGAGGTCCGGGGGCAGCCAGCCCTTCTCCCCACTGCAGTGCCGGACTGCATTCCCTGGGGAGCGGGGAACAGAGAGGAAACCCTGAAATTCCAATTGTTAATTATGCTCGTCTACCTGAATGCACGCAAATCCCGTCTGTTCAGCGGGGACGTGAACTCCAGGAGTGAAGCACGGCCCTGGGTGGGGCCGGGGCCAGGCAGGTGCCACGGCCAGAGGCCCTCCCAACCTCTCTCCCCTCATGTCAGGGGCCACGTGGGCCGCCCAGCGATCAGGAGCAAACGTGTGAGCAAGTCCACGAAAAGAGAAATCGGCTCCGTCGTTTGCCAAATGACGAGCATCTGTCTGTCTGTCTCCACGCCTGCTGCGAATCCGACTCCGATGCGTGGTCTCACTGGACCTCCCGACCCCCCTCGGGGCGTGGACGCGGCTCCCACCCCCATACGACAGAGAACCCAGTGCTGGGAACAGCGACGCGGCCTGCCCGATCCCGGCCACTATGCCCTTCGTGTCTGCGTTACAGCCCTTCTAGCTTTCGCCACTGACAGTTAAGGGAACAACATTTCGTCAACGCAGAACGTCCCGTGAGTTCCCATGCTTCGGCCAAGTCTCCCGTAAGCCACGTGCCTCGACCAATTTCCTGCCTGGAATGGATGCCACAGGCCAAGGCACTTACCCGTGGATCCCTTGGGGCACTGCACCGCGGCCGGCTGCCCGAACTTGGTCTGCGGCCACCAGATGCCGGCCTCGAATGCTCTGGGACACCCATTGTAGATCACTGGGGGACGGGGGAAAGAAAGCCACTCAGCCGGGCGTGGCCATGGCCGTGGCCGCGAGGGTGCACAGCGCCCCACATGCTGCACCCGTGTCGAGAACCGGACCCCTACACTTTCCCTCACCGGCGTGAGAACGCGGGAGGGCGGGGCCCTGGCTCTGACCCATGCCCTCCGCGAGGGCCAGGTCACCTGAAGCTCCTGTGGACACAGGCAGGCCGGGAGGCTGCCGACCCTCCCCAAGCCCCGGGAGTCTTCTGTGCACACGTGGACGCACGCACGCACACGCCCAGCAGCCTGTCCCTGCGACGTGGCCTGCGGGGTTCAAGGGGCAGCTCGGACCTTCACAGCCGAGCATGGTGACCTCGGCAAAAGGGTTGTCACAGCGGTTGCACTGACGGCCGATGACGCCCGACTTGCAGACGCACTGCCCAGTGTCCATGTCGCAGGCGCGGCTGTGGGAGCCGTGCGGGAAGCAGTCGCACGGCAGGCAGGCATCCTGGTCCGGGGGCCTGTAGTAATTCTCCTGCGAAAGCCAGAAGCCGTGCGTGGGACTCCACACACGGGCGGGGCTCTACACCTCGATTCTTCCGGAGCGCGTCAACGTTACAGCGCGACTCCTGGGCCTCTCTCTGCTGCCCTCCACCCACAGCCCCCCGCCGGGGGCTTCCCGGGCGCCCGCCATGGCGGACAGGCAGGTGCAGTCTCCAGGAAAGCACCCTTCTAACTTCTTAGCAAAGACTTGTGGGAAGCCTGCCTATCTGTCCTAGAAAATACTGGATTCAAATGGAGATTGAAGGACAAGGATGGCCCTTGCCACGTCTTTTTTAACCGAGAGAAACCAGAGGCCACCTGAGTGTCCACCACGGGGCAGGTCAGGGTGACGGCCAAGAGCACGGGCTTCAGACTGCAAGGTCCCGGGTTTGTGCCCATCCAGGCTTTGACCGGCCACGCTGCCCTTGCCAGGTCACTCGAGCGTCCCCGCTGAAGACTGGGATGGGGCCGTGACTTGGGCAGAGCCACGGCCAGTGTCCGGGCTCCTGTGTCAGGAAGGAGCGTGGGACTGTCCCCACTGTGTGTGTTTGAGTGTCTTGGAGAAGGCCCTAGAATGTTAGCAGTCGCCCCCGGAGGGGAGATGGGTGTCACCGTCACCTTTTAGATACTGTTGTGCATTTTCTGTAATTTCTGATGAGAACAAATCCCAGGTACATTTTTCCCAAATACCCTCCCCACCTTCCTCCCACAGATGACCCACCCAGTCTGGCTCCATGAGGTTGGCCCGGTCCTGACCTGCTCCGGCTGGAGCAGATGTAAGCGTTTCAGGAGACAGCGTTCGGTTTTTGGAAGCACCATGGTGCACGGGGGACGTTACTGATGTTAAACGGCCAAGAGTACCCGTGACGGCCATTTCCCTCCCTGGGTGGGCACAACCCTACGCCCTGGCAGTTGCGACCTTCATCAAGGGGGGCAGATCTCTCCTCTGGATTTCAAGTGACCAGCGGCTCGACACAGCAGTGTAGACACGATTCTGAAGGTGCGTGGCATTTTCCAGGACACCCGGGGGCGGGGGGGGGCGGGCGGTCTCCCACGGGCTGTCCCGAGAGCACTGTGGCAGACTGGCACCATGAGGTGACTGCACCATGCAGGACAATGACAGACACCCCAGGTGGGGTGCAGGCAAAGCTTTTCATAGTTCAAAAAATATTTTTAGACATTTATTTATTTTTGGGACAGAGAGAGACAGAGCATGAAGGGGGGAGGGGCAGAGAGAGAGGGAGACACAGAGTCGGAAGCAGGCTCCAGGCTCCGAGCCGTCGGCACAGAGCCCGACGCGGGGCTCGAACCCACGGACCGCGAGACCGTGACCTGAGCCGACGTCGGCCGCTCAACCGACTGCGCCCCCCAGGCGCCCCAAAGCTTTTCATGGATTAAAACTTACAGCCATCACGGAGAGGAAATTTGACAAAAGACCAGGAAAGCAGGAGAGTGGCAGTGGTGCGAGGGTGAGCCAGGCTCTCAGAGGCTGTTTCCGGTTACCAGCGGGGCGCGGGGCCAAGGACTCGGGTTCCCACGGGCCAAACCAGCACAGGGATAAAGACCAGCCCAGGTGTACCGGGGACATCGGTGAGTCGCGATTTCCCGGGGCTTAGGGCTTGAGCACACGTGTGTGTATGTCTAGGTGGATGTGTGTGCACATGCACAGGTACGTATGTGTGTGTGCACGTGCATATATGTCCATGTCGAGGTGCGTGTGTGTGTGTGTGCACGCATGGGTGTGTGCATCTGTGTCCAAACAGACGCGTCCCTGCACTCGCCCATCCCGCGGGGCTGGCTCCCCAAGGTGGCGGTGGGGACGCGGCTTCCATCCGCCCACGGGCCGGGCCTCACCTTGCACTGACACTGTCCGTTGGTCTTGTTGCAGTCGGGATCGAAGCCCTTGCCGACGGCACAGTGGCAAGGTCCACACACGGGGTTCCCCCACCAGCCTTTGGGGCACGGAAGGTCGATCCTGTTGGGAAAACAGGCCAGCAGAGGGAAGGTGTGCATAGCCCTTCCTGGAGCCAGAGGAAGACTGTCGCAGGCCGGGAGGCTGAGCTACCCTGCTTCTGGGCCCCTCCCTCCCCCTGCAGTGGCCTCCGTATCCCCCCTGCTCGTCCCCAACCTCACTCTCCCGTGACCCCTCAGGATCCCAGCCTCCAGGGGCCCCATGTCCGGAGGGCTTCTACCTGCAAAACTTATTTCTAAAATGATTTGTTTGCTCGCTATTTTTTCTTCTACCCGGAAGAACAGGCGAGCACCCCAAACTGGGCTTACGTCCCATCAGCGTGACCTCGCCACGTTCCAAGCCGTGGGGATGGCACCCATCGGTGTCCACCCCAGGACGCCTGGCTCACGGGGGCGCTCAGTGACAAGTGACCCCACTGCCGGGCCAGACTTTCTCAACCCCAGCCCCAACAGAGCAGACCGAGCCTGACTGCCCTGGGCAACCTTTCCGCAGGACCCGGGGGCGGGGGGGGGGGGGGGGGGGGGGGCGCCTATCGGCAAAAAGTCCTCAGCGGGCAGATCCTGAGTAAGGGATTCCGGGGCATCCACGCCTTCCTGGGTGCCCTGAGTCAAACACTGGCCACGTCCCCGGAGACGCTCAGAGCTGCCTTTTCACGGATGTGACCTGGACTGTGGTCGGCTCCGTGCAGCCATGGGCTGGAGCCAGTGGTGGGTTCAGAATCACGACCCAGGCCCAGTCGTGCCCTGGGAGCCCAGCAGGCCCGGAGACGTGTGGCGTCGAAGGTCACGAGGCCACGCTCACCCCTCCCGGGCTCTGGCCGCTGCCTGTCACTGTCACCCACCTCCGCTCCCACCCTGACCACACACCGGAGCATCATCTGCAGACCCCCTACCTGTGGGACGCACCTCCCCAAGCAAACGTCCTTCGGGTTCCGCCCCGTGTTCACCGTCCCGGCTAATGGCATTCCGTCCACCCACCCGCCCAGCCGGCAGTGAACGTCTCATACTCCCTCACTCGCCTGGCAAGCAATTATTAAGTACTGACTGTGTACACAGCAGGGGCGTAAAAATAACCACGCCAGAACTGCCGAGCCGGGGGCTCCAGTCAGGTGCTCACGGATCTGCTCTCACAGTCTGGGGACCCCAGAGCTGCGGGGCACCTTCCCCCTCCCGCCTCTGCCGCCCTCTGCCCCTGCAATGCCAGCCCTCGGGGACACGATCAGCCTCCCGGCCTCCCTGCCTCCGGCGTTCACCTGCTCCCATCGCGCTCCGCGCGGCGGCCGGGGCCCTCTGAGACCCACGCTCGATCCTACCACGCTTCTGCCAGGCTTCCGTGGCCTCCAAAAAGCCACGCTCTGTTCCCGGCTTGCAGGGCTGGCCCCCCGCACCCCGGTGCCCGCCTGCTTTGTGCACGGCTGGGCTCTACACACGTGAGTCACGCTGTCTGTCCCCGCAGTGGGAGCGCGCTCAAACGCGGTTCGTCCCAGGTGCCAGTTACACTCTTACTCGGTTCTGGCCCAATTTGAAAAACAAACAAACGGCCACGTCCGTGTTATCTGGAATCCTACGGATCTTTGTGCTAAGTGACAGAGAGGAGAGGCGTCACGAGAAGGAGCCGCTGGACGCGACAGGCGGGCCGTCTTACTTGTTCTCGCAGTACTGCCCGTAGTGGCTGGATCCACACTCGCACACGTAGCCCCGCGGGGAGCTGGGGCTGTGCACGCAGGCCGACACGTGCTCGCAGGGATTCAGGTGGCACGCGTCCACGCACTTCCTTCCAAAGTACCCTGCGGGGACAGGCCAGCATTACCCCGCCCACCCCCGCCAGAATCTGCCCGAGGCATCACGGGCCCGCCCTCCGGAGCCCCAGCCTGCAGGGGAAGACGTCTCAAGCGATCCATCGTGGCCCCCCCAATTCTCCGGGCTATGCCCCCGAGGGAAATGGGGGAGTCACGGGAAGCACAAACGTTCGGTGGGTCAGACTTGGAAAGGCAGAGAAAGGGGCCCCCCGGGAGGGCAGGAGGCCCCGGCCTCCCCGGGACACACGGGGGACGGGGACGAGCAGAGCAGGATGGCAGCACCTCAACGTTCAGGCCGAGAGTATAATCTTCTACAGTGCGGGCTGTTCCCGAATTCTTTCCCTCCCCTCATCCTGTGCCCTGAGGATAAAGCCCGGAGTGTCCCCTGGGCCTCAGGTGAGGACCAGACATGGGAACGAAGTTTAAGAAGAGAAGGCCCAGGGGCGCTTGGAAGGCCCAGTCAGTTAAGTGTCTGACTTCAGCTCAGGTCACTATCTCATGGTTCGTGAGTTCAAGCCCCGCATCAGGCTCTGTGCTGACAGTGTAGACCCTGCTTGAGATTCTCTCCCTCTCTCTCTCTTTGCCCCTTCTCCTACTCTCTCTCTCTCTCTCTCAAAAAAAAAAAAAATTAAAAGAGGGGCGCCTGGAGGCTCAGTCGGTTGACCATCCGACTTGGGCTCAGGTCACGATCTCACGATTTGTGGGTTCGAGTCCCGCGTCGGGCTCTGGGCTGACGGCTCGGAGCCCCGAGCCTGCTTCGGATTCTGTGTCTCCCTCTCTCTCTGCCCCTACTCGCAGTCTCCCTCTCTCTCTCTCAGAGATAAACATTTAAAGCGAATACAAAAATAAGTAAATATAAACAAAGAGGAGAGCGAGGGAGCACTCCTTAGTGACAAGGCTCCGCCCTCCGCAGACCCGCACGGGTCGGGGGCTGCTCCAAGGCCGCTCTCCTCCGTGTGTTTTCGAGCCCAAAGCACGGCCCTCTGCTCAGGGGCTGCAGGGTGCGGGGGGTGTGGGCGGGGCTCCCACCTTTATCACAGATGCAGGAGTAGGCGTCCCAGGCGTCGCGGCAGCGGCTGTGCGGGGGACAGGGGCTGGAGGAGCAGGGGTCCTCCACGTCACAGCCGTCCTTCACCCTGACCTTGAGGGCGTCGTTCATGTTGAGCGTGGCGATGTTGGTGGACGTCTCGCCCATTCTCACCCCCTGAGTTAAAGAGGGGCAGCCGGCTTCAGCCCCGTGTCTTGGGGTGGGGGGCAACCCCCCAAAGTAACCAGGGGGTAAGAGGGCCCCAAGTTCTCTTGGTCGTCAAAAAGCAGCCCTTCACGTATGCACAGAGCTGGGACCTGCGTGGGGGGCAGGGAGGTGGAACCATGGCAGGCGTGAGCGCCAGGTGGGTAGACCAGCCGCCCGGAAACGGAGTCAGAGCGAGTCCGCGTTCCGACACTTCCGTGGCTGGTGTCCTGAAGGAAAAGCGAATGCGGGGGGCGGGAGAGCGCGGCCGCCGACGAAGGTGGCGTCTCGTGGGAGCCGGGGGCATCCGGGTAGCGGGGCGGCCCGCACATCACCGCGGTGGGGACGCACACGGCGAGTTCCACGCTGCGGGACAGCGCTTTGGGGGGGGGGAGGGGGTTGGCGCTCAGAGATGGCACTGCCCGGTCACCGAGGAGGGTGGGGGCCGTGAAGGGGAGGCAGGTCGGGAGTTCATTTCCTGCAGCGGGAGGCCAGGGGCACATGAGCGGAGCTACTCGACTGACAGGTCACTCCGGCTGCTGCTAGGACACCTGCTCCGGGGGATGAGCAGGTTCAGGTGGGCCTGGGGGGGGGGGGTGGCCGGGGGAGGCAGCGGGGGGCATGTGAAGGCACACAGGACGTGAAGGCAAAGCTGCCGTGGTGGACGGTGACGCGGTGATGGGGATGCGGGGGGAGGGCCGGAGGGGACCACGGGGAGGACGGGTCTAAGCTGAAAGCGGGACTGTTAAGCTTGGGTCGGCTATCAGACGAATGACTCATTCACTGAAAGGCAGCAGGCGGACCAAGGGCCCTGAGCTGCCCACGGTGGGGGGCGGGCACCACGGCTCTGCCCTACCTGTATGCAGCCCCGGAAACCGCGGTGCACGGAGACCTTATCCTCGGACACGCCGCCCACGACGATGCTTCTCATCTTCAACCCCGGAAGCTGGTTCCCGATCTGCACCGTGTCCTGTGGCGGGAGGGGGGGGGGGGGCTACATCCACATTCCGGAAACATCTTCTGGGAAGAACACGCCCAGAGGCTGACGACGCGGTCACTTGGGCAAGCTCCCCACAGCCCGAGGACACGTGGGCCTCCAAACAGAGGGGCGAGCCGGGCTCGGCCTTCTCGGGGGAGAACGCAGCCGTCTGTGTGTGACAGGCAGGAGTGGGGACCGGGTCCCAGGATGCACGTCCTCCCCGCCCGGCCCAGCCAAGATGGCCGGCCGGGGGGACGGGGGCAACCCTCCCACCTCCACAAGGGGCACCGCTGATGAGCCACTGCAGGAAAGTGCTGGTGAACTAGAAGACAGCAGCGAATGGAAAGAACGAACAGGACGGCAGGCATGTACGAACGTCGCTGCTGGACCCTCAGGCCCTGCAAGGCCGCATGTGGAACAGAACAGCTGTTTATCCTCAGAGCCAGGCGGGAGATGCGCCTAGACCTCGAGGGCAGAAAACTCACAAGCAGCCCCCGAAGTGGGCGGGCGTCCCAGAAAAAGGGCCTCTCGTTACCAGCTGCCACCAGTAGAAACCCAGTGTGGTTCACCGAGCATGCTCTGAATGCCACTCGCCCGTCGCTCGCCCCCTCTGCTCACCCAGGCTCATCTGCTCACCCACCTTCACGCGCCACCCACCCTGAGGGCGAGGACCCTTGTGTTATTTATCTGTGTGCCCCAGAGGCACAGCACCAAGCCACAGTCGTCACTCTGGTCAGCTCTGCTGAAAGAGACCACTGCTGCAGGTGCCGAGGGCACCACGATGGGATAACAGACGGATGGGGTCCAGTTCCTGAGTCCAGGAGCCGGCCATCCGGCAGGGGGAGGAGGCACAGACACTGGGGACCGCAGTAAGGCAGGATGTGAGACCCAAACTCAGGGGGGCCCGAACGCGTGTCCCAAAACCCTCCAGGGCTCCGGCACGTCCCGGCACGTGGAGGGGTCACTCGGTTCTCCGTAGGCCCGGCGAAGGTGCCTGTTCCAAAGAGGGCACAGGTGCCAACTCACCTGGTCCATCCCGTAATCCAGGGTCATGACCGCCAGGTACTTGATGTCTTTGCCTTCCTTGGCGCTCTTCAGTTCTATCAACAGGTGGTGCCACTCCCCGTCAGTCACGCGTGACCTGGACAACCTCATGGATGCCACGTCTGAGGGGCCGTGGGACACCTCGAACTGGACGTGGTTGTTCAGGATCTGTAGGACAGGGAGAGCCAGACCTACCAACTGATGTGACGACAGCAGAACAGAAAACACTCTGCGGTCACTTACATAACAGAGCCGTGCAAACAGGGCACTGGGCCACAGATAAACCTTAAAAAGTAGGCCAAGTGTAATTTCTTGTTGCCCGTAACACTCTTCAAGATCCTATGCCTTTTTCCGTGGCAAGAAGTGTCAAATGTGGACAGAGGGCAGGCAAGATAACTCACGGGGGGCTTAATTACTGGGAACAGTCACAGACTCAGATGATTATCGGGCTCTTATTTGTGGAGGCAGATGTTCCATTTTTTGAGATGGGATTCAAGCCACCACATTTATATATACGTACCAAAAAAACACACACACACACACACACACACAAAAAGCCATAAGCAAAGTAACTGGCCTAAGACATTCCTGTTTTAAGAAAACATCTTTAACGCCAAGATCTTGTTTCCCCTCATGGACCAACCCTCTTCCTGAGAACACCTAGAAACACAAGATGCAGTACTGAGTGACTCAAGGCTGGGTTACAGAGCCACGACCAGGTAGAAAATGGAAATCTGCAGAAAGGAGCTCAGGGTCTCCTTCCGCTGATGGTTGTCAGCTGAGCCTAACAGAGGAGCAAAGCTTTCCAGGCTCCTGGGGCTAGGATGACAGAACCTGGGATTCGGAACCCACCCAAGGTATGTGGGGGTGCCCGTCGGAAGCAAACACGAGGGACAGCCACACCACCATTCTGGCATCAAATGATCTGTGTTTTCAATACGATGTTCGGCACTCGATCAAAAATAACCACATACCCAAGGAGATAAGACAGTGTGTGTGAAAACCCAAGAGACACAAGAAAGAATGGATGGAAACAGACCACCCCTGCCCCCGCCCCCGCCGCCCCGGGTGGATCCATAAAATAGAATCATCAGACATAGACTTGAGGACAGACTTGAGGAATCACAGAGCTTTCAAGGAGACAGATTCAGGTGACCATTAGACTTACTTTTGTAGGTAAATGTTACACTTCGGGAGACAAGATTGAAGCTACCATGTTGAAAGACATGTAAGGAGATGGGAAAACAGCACTGCAACTAACCTAAGATACTCATGTTTATTTTTATTTTTTTTTAATTTTTTTTAACGTTTATTTATTTTTGAGACAGAGAGAGACAGAGCATGAACAGGGGAGGGGCAGAGAGAGAGGGAGACACAGAATCTGAAACAGGCTCCAGGCTCTGAGCCGTCAGCACAGAGCCCGACGCGGGGCTCGAACTCACAGACCGTGAGATCATGACCTGAGCCGAAGTCGGACGCTTAACCGACCGAGCCACCCAGGCGCCCCAAGATACTCATGTTTAAAGACGGCTTCAAGTAAGAGAATAGGTTAAAAAAAACAACAATGAAAGCACTGCTTAAAAGAGACGAACATAAAATATAAGGATTCAGAAATGTTGAAAGTAAAGGTTAGAAAAAGACACATCACATAAACACCAACCAAAAGAAAGCTGGTGTAGCTCTATTAATGTGAGACAAAGTAGAGTGAGACAAAGGGAGACAAAGTAGATATGAAGGCAAACAAAAAATTCTAGACATAAGGCAATTTTCATAGTATGACAGAGTCACTTGTCCAGGAAAATAAAGCGATTCTAAATTTGTATGCACCTCATAACATAGCCTCAAAACGTATAAAGCAAAACTCGACAGAACTAAAAGGAACAAGAAGGGTTGCAAACTTTTAAAACTCACTTCTCTCAGCAACTGAGCAGACACAACAATCAACAATGACATAGAAAGTCTGAATGCCACAATTAACAAACTTCACTCACTTGATGTATATAGGACACTACAGAACACAGCTATAGAACACACATTCTTTCAAGGCATAGGTGCCACATACACAAAGAAACGATGAAATGCTGGGCTGCGAAGCAGGTCTCGACACATTTCAAAGGTCTGAAATCACACAGCATGCCTTCCCTGACCTGCAACTATGCAAAAATCAACAACAAAATTATTTACTAGAAAACGCCACCTGTTTGCTAATCCAGAAACATACTTCTAAATACCCAAGGATCGAAGAAGAAATCATAATGGGAAACAGAAAATGTTTTTAAGTGATTACCAAGATTATGCAACCAATAACGTATATTGGTTTTTAGTCTTTTTAAAAAAATGTTTAATGTTTATTTTCCTTTCATTTTTTTAAAATGCTTATTTATTTTTGAGAGAAAGAAAGAGAGTGCAAGCAAGGGAGGGGCAAAGAGAGAGGGAGACACAGAATCCGAAGTAGGCTCCAGGCTCTGAGCTGTCAGCACAGAGCCCGATGCGGGGCTCGAACTCAAGAACCGTGAGGTCGTGACCTGAGCCGAAGTTGGACGCGCAACCGACTGGGCCACCCAGGCGCCCCTTTTGGTTTTGGGTCTTAATCGAGAGTGAAATAAAGAGAACTTTTTTACCTTTTTCGGCTTTGTCTCCATTTGTCCACAGAAGTTTAAGTCAACGTCCTTAATCTCCCTGGCTATGCTCTTTCCTTGCAACAAAACCCTGAGGCCAGTGGATCAACAATAAAAATGACATATGTCTACAGACAAAGGCGACAGAATGAATTCCAGGCCCATGCACAGCAACTGCTCACCACCTCAGGTCTGTCGCCGGATTTAAGAGGGGCAGCATTCAACAATGGCCAGGTTATCTCCCTTGACAATGCCGGCGAAGCGAGGGCGCCTGAGTGCAATTACCCAAATTGTTCGGGCTGCAAGAGGACTACGTAGCTTGTCTGGCCTGCCGCGGAGGCCAGGGACACCTACGCGGCTGCCCCACAGAGCTTACAGGGTCTGCAGGAGGCCTGTGTTCAAACACACCACATGGCAATAACCCAGAACATTCCAGTAACGCCCAGCTGACCGGCCTTCGGGCCCTGGAGCGCCCTTCTGGGTGGCCACCGAGGTCTGGAGGATTCCCCCCAAGGCCACCACTCTTGCCACCCAGCCTTCCACAGGGAGGGGCTGGCCACAGTCCCTGGCCAAAAAAAAAAAAACCTAAATTTTTGGATTAGCTACCCATGACGTAATTACTCAAACAATACGGGAGTCTGCGGCTTTCAGTGTTGTTCCTCCTGAAAGCATACTTTTTTCCTACGGAGACCCCGCTGCCAAAGGAGAACCTACAAGTTCCAATTCATCACCTGAATCGAAAGAGCCAATTTAATTTGTTCCCACCGTGAGATAACCACAGAGAAAAATGCCATCCTGAGGCAAAAGTGTGCTTGCCAAGTTCTGGCCCGGACCTAGCTTCTGGGACTGCCTGGAAACCTCTGAAGTCACGAGCTACTAAGGAGAAACAGCGACAGCTGAAATTATCGGAGGCACAGAGGTACCCCCTTCAGCACCCCCGAATGGGTCCGCGCTGGAAATGCCGCTGAGCGGTGACGCAGGTGAGCCGGGCAGGTGGAAGACAGAGAGGCTTCCGTCAGGGCTCTGAGCCCCCAGCCCCCCTGCCCGGAGAGGGTTAGTCGTGGCCCCCTGGCACCCTGTCCTCACTGATCCGTGGGCGAGTCTGGGGCCTGCCCGTCCACTGGGAGCCCTCGAGGTCCCGCCCCCACTGACTTCCGACACAGAGCCCACAGGGGGCGCTGGACAGTGCCTGTGTCCCCACCCGCTGCCCCTGCCATTTCCAAGTGCTTCCAGGTGGACAGCCCACAGGGGCGATGGGAGGGGGTCCTGTGGGCACTACAGAGCCCGGGGCACAAGGGAACCACGGGGCCCAGAGCCCAGAGTCTCTAGGCCTCTGCTGAGCAAAAAGAGATTGGAGTGGACGCTCCGTGGGGTCCATCTCACGTCTGACCTTCTGACCACAGCACAGCCTACTCTGGGAACTAAGGCCACTCCTCACTGGGCAGAAGGACCAGTCCCTGGGCCCAGGGCACTGGCGAGGAACAGGTCCCACGTGCCGCTGCTGCATCAGGAGGCGGATCAGCTCTGAGAAGGGTCAGAAAGTGGGCTTTCTAAGAGGGACCATCCCTGGGTGTGGCCCCCTGGCCGAGGGGCTCGGAGGTGGAGGGTTTACTCAAGAACCTCCTGTTCCCCCCGTCACTGTAGACAGAAGGCACCAGGAGCCGAGAGAGAGCAGGCCCGTACCCAGGCTCCCCGGGTGGCAGGGTCTCCTGGGCCCTCGAATATCGCAAAACCGCAGGCTGGCGTCGAGGGTGAGAGCCCCTCCCTCCGGCCACCAGGACACTGGGCCAGAGGCACGAAGGCAGCCTGACAGGGCCGCTGGGTGACTTCCACAAACGGCAATAACTTTCCTTGTTTTTCCAAGTGAAATCTCTGTGGGGCTGGGAAAATGCAGGGGGAGCTCTTTGTGGCACAGAGATTAACGAATACGGTGTGTTTAAACCATCTCTTAAAGGTTTTTAGGAGGGGCACCTGGGTGGTTCAGTCGGCTAAGTGTCCGACCTCGGCTCAGGTCATGATCTCGCGGTTCGTGGGTTCGAGCCCCGCGTCGGGCTCTGTGCTGACAGCTCAGAGCCTGGAACCTGCTTCGGATTCTGTGTCTCCCCCTCTCTCTGTCTGGTCCTTACCCGCTTGTGTTCTCTCCCTCTTTCAGAAATGAATAAACATTAAAAAAAAAAGAAAATAAAAGGTTTTTAGGAACTCTGCTTATCTGACATTTAAAATAGACAACACAGCAAATTGCAAAAAGGTAAAGAAAGCACACGCGGGAGGAGACTCAGCGTTCGGGACGTCGAGGAAAGCCCCGGCAGAGCGCGGGGCGCAGACCTGCACGCGGCACCCCAGCCCCGGGCCCCCCATCTCTACCTGAAGGTGCAGCTTGCGTCCCCTCTAGTTCCGAAATGCCCGCAGGGCACAGCCGCTGTCTACAACACGCCTTGGCTGAGTTTCGCAGCTGAGGAGCTGGGCTGCTGGGTCCAGCCGGCCCGTGCGCCCCGCCCCCCGTCTCAGGAATAATGGAAGAAAAGAAAGTGCTGGAATCAATCCCCCCAGGGGGAATCGTGGCTGCACACCGGATTCCCTGCGCTCTTCCCTGGCATGAATGGCGGGATTGTGCGGCTGGCTGGGAAAGCAGGCTCGTGTTTCCTTTCTTCCTCACTCTGGGGACCCCGCCGGGCCGGTGCGGGCGGAGGGAGGCGGCGCAGGGGTGAGGTTCCCTGGAGGGAGGCGGCGCAGGGGTGAGGTTCCCTGCCTGTGTGCGCGGGGAGCCCGTGCTTCCTGGGGGGGGGGGGGGGTGCTGCCTGGGCGGCTCTGGCTGCCCCACTCAGCTCGCCCGGGGTGGGACGTGGTCCCCCCTCACCTGGAGACGCAGCCTGGAGGCCATGCCTGCGGTGGCCGCCATCAGCACGCCGTCCTCCTTCCTGGTCCGGAACATGAGCCCCAGGTACCAGGGCACGGAGATGGTGATGTCCAGGTCGCTCCAGGACACGACGCTCTCCCCGCTGAAGCGCTGGGGGTGAGGCATGACTGCGGACACAGAAACGCGGGGCCCCAGGTATCAGACGAGCCTCTGAGAACCGTTGCCGGCTGCAGGGGGGCAGGACGGGCTCCCGGGAGAGGAGAGGGAAAAATTTCTGGGCCTTTTCCACTGCAATACAAAGGCCAGTCTCAGGGGCACCTGGGTGGCTGGGTCAGCTGAACGCCCACCTTCGGCTCAGGTGGTGCTCTCACGGTTCGTGGGTTCGAGCCCCACGTCGGGCTCTCAGCTGTCAGCGCTCTCCTCTCTCCCTGCCTCTCCCCTGCTCACACTCTATCTCAAAAATAAACGAACCAACCAAACGAAAACTAAGGCCAGTCTCGGGCGTCCATCTCTAGGTCTCCGAGCACAGGAGCCAGCGGCTTACAGAAGCCCACCCGGTAGGGCACGCGCCACTTTCCCGGGGAGTGAGGCTGGGGCTTGGGGGTTCCCAGCCCTGGCCAGGGCATGATGGGGGGGGCTCTCGGGCTGGATGTCGTGGCTCAGAATCCTTGGGCTCAGCAGATGGGGTGCTGGGGGGCGTGGTGAGCCCAACCTCCCTGCCCCACGTGACACCTACTGGGTGGGGCGCCGCCGGGGCAGGGGCGGGGCTGTGCGGGGAGCCCGCGGGGCGGGGGCGGGGCTGTGCGGGGAGCCCACGGGGCGGGGGCGGGGCTGTGGGGGGAGCCCACGGGGCGGGGGCGGGGCTGTGTGGGGAGCCGATGGGGTGGGGCGGGGGCAGGGCTGTGGGGAGGGTGGTCTCCCGGTGGGACACGTCGACCCTGTGGCCTAACCAGCCCTCATCTGTGTCTGGGGGGGGGGGGCTCCGATGCCCAGGTATGCGGGCCACTGTTTCTCTCTTCCTGGTCGTGGGCACAGAGGTGGGAAGGCCGCTGGCCAGCCGAGGGCTCCAAATGTTTGGGGGGGACCACGGAGCTGGATCAACACCCCATCTGTGCGTTACCCTTGCACAAACGGGGTGCCGGCCAGCCTCCCCGTGTCCTCCAGACCCCGGCTGTCACACAGAGGAACATCCCCCAGGCGGGGCGCACCCGCCAACAGCACAGGGCACGCCAGCTGGCGGCTGCCTCTGGGGGACCACAGCCTCACGGGCCCCGGCCCGTCTGTTTCCTGCTCTTACAAATCCAACGCTGGCATCTGTTCACTCTGGCACAGCCACGGCCGGCCGGGCCCCACGGCCTCCATAACAGGAACTCTGGGTGTGGGCGTGTGTCCCACCGGCGGCCGGGCCCCCCCTGCAGCCAAAGCTTCCTGCATCACCCCCCCATCCCCACCCTCTCTCCCCGCCGGGCCCAGGCCTGGGGACGCACACGCCATCGGAGGCTGCGGCCCTGGCCGCGCCAGCCCGCGTGAGCCCCGTCACCCGACAGCGATGCGTCCGAGGCCCCGAGGTCGGGCGGGCACGGATGCCAGGCCCTTACCTTGCTCACAGTTCTTTCCGCCGAACCGCAGCGGGCACTCGCACACATACGTGTTCCACCTGCTCACGCACGTGCCCCCGTTCTGACACCATGTCCGATCACAGAAGTTCCTCTGAGCGTCACAACCTGAGGACACAGGGCACGCGGTACGGTCTCAGAGCGGGAGACGTGAAGGGATCGTGCCTCGGGGGGACCGGTCACTGCCCCCGACGCCAACCCCGCGGTGCGAAAGCAGCCCGGTGAGCAGCAGCCCCGAGGGGAGGCGGACAGGCCGGGACCCTCTGGTGGCAGTCCGATGGTCAGACCCGGAATGGTACAGGAAGCCCTGCCCGTGTCCAGGGACGTCGGGTCACCTGGTGACATGCTCAAGACCGGGGGACCGAGTGCCCTGCCCAGCCCGGCGGTGTCACCCCAAACGCCCAGGCCCCAAGAGCAGCACATCCGTGAGCCCGGGCCCCCCTCCTAACAGCCCACCGCTAGCTGCACACAGGTGTGGTCAGCTCTAGGAAGAAGTCACTGCCCAGGACGTGGAAGAGGCCACCAACGCCCCGGCCGGTCGTTCGCACCTGCCCTGGTGCCGTTGTTGGCAATGAAGCTGGCCATGTCCACGTTCTTCCCGTCCACGGACAGGTTCCGCATGCAGCCCACAAACTGCCGGTTGTGCACGGGGAAGTCTTCGGGCAGGTTGGGGACGCCTCCCAGGAGCAGAGGGCCGGTCAGATCCAGGGACCTGCGGGGGCAAAGGTGAGAGACAGCGTCGGGGGCCCTGAAGCTGCCGTAACATCCCGGTGGCCGCCAGGCACACCCATCCACTTGAACGTCCGTAACTGAACGGGGAGGAGGGGAGGCGGGCAGCCCACAGGTCAGACCACACACGGCAGGTCCCGGTTCTGGGGCCACCACGGGCTTCACGTCTCTCTGTGCCTCAGACTCCTCAAACCTGCATCAGAGCCGGGCAAACGGGAGTCCCACCCACTGCCTGGGCCGATCCAAGCCAAACACGCAGCCCAGCAGGCACGAGTCAATGCCAAATCGTGGCACTACCCCTCCCCCCCACCCAGGCTCTGATGACCTTAAAGAGGTCACAGCACGCGAGAGCCCTGGTTCCACACGAGCAGCGGGGTGGCCTTGGGCAAGGGGTCTAATGTCTCCAGGCGACAGCTTTCTTCTCAGTACAATGGGCACAGCTGGGTGGGGGGAAACAGGCATATTTCATTCCCGTGCCCGGCATGGGATCGGGTCCTCCCAACTGTGGATGTCGAAAGCTTCTTGAATGCTCCAGCACGACGCAATCAGGAAGGAGCAAAGCTCTGGCTGGTGGGGCCGGCATCACAAAACTGGCCTTAGGGCTGTCTGGGCTTCCGAGTTAGGATGACCCGGCATGGGATCGGGTCCTCCCAACTGTGGATGTCGAAAGCTTCTTGAATACTCCAGCACGACGCAATCAGGAAGGAGCAAAGCTCTGGCTGGTGGGGCCGGCATCACAAAACTGGCCTTAGGGCTGTCTGGGCTTCCGAGTTAGGATGATCCACAGAAAACCTCCGGGACGTACCAGAGGGAGGTTTACTGACCCAACACCGGACCGCAGGGACCCGTGCCTGGTGGATCGAGGCCAGCGATCCCACGGTCTCTGGGGTCATCAAGCCAGCCGTCACAAGCCAGGCCGTTCGGGGTTGGTCTGGCCATTACTTTCGGCAGAACTGATGAGAGGACTTATTCTAGAAGGTTCTAACGTGTCAGAGGGAAGGTGCCCCAAACAAGGGGAGGGAATCGGACTCCAGCCTGGACGGGGCCTGCCAGGCCGTGGGGCCCCAGGTGCCCTGCCTCAGGGTCCCGCCCTGGACGACCCTGCTGGGAGCAGCCGTCACAGGGGGTGACTGCCTGGGCCTCCCCCGCCAAGCCCCGGGGATGCTCACTTCTTGGAGCCGCTCTGTGTGCCCTGGGCAGCGCAGCTGTAGTTCCCGACGAGGCCGCCAAAGCGCACAGCCACGGCCGTGTCACAGTCGTCCACGGTCACCACGGCCACCTTCTCTCCAGATGGCCCGTGGGGCAGGCCCAGGCGGCCGATGTTGGGCTGTGAGAACAGAAAGCACGGAAGGCATGAGTGTGTCCCCTTCGAGCGCCCGCGGTGGGCTCACCAGCGCCAGCACATGCCTCCCGTCCGCAGGGGATGAGGACGTGGCCAGGCCACATGTGGACGGCCTTGTTTTAAATTAGTTCCCCCAAAGCGGCTGTACCGGGGAGCCCTGAAATTCACGTCCTTCCCAGAGCTTCCGAATGTGCCCTTATTTGGAAATGAACGGTCTGCAGGTGTAATTAGCTAAGCAGGGTCACGCCACAGCAGGGGGGGGACCCTGATCCGATGTGACCGGTGACCTTGCAAGGCAGGCCCAGAGACAGACACACGGGGAGACGCCACGTGGCAACGGAGGCAGAGACAGAGTGCTGCGTCGGCAGGCCAAGGAGCACAGGGGCTCCCCGGCACCACCGGGATCTGGGACCGTCCCCTGGTGCCCGCTGACAGAGCTGGGCCCTGCGGACACGGTGACCGCGGCCTTCTGGCCTGCGTTACCGTGTTGTCCTAAGCCACCTAGTTTGTGGTATTTTGCTACAGGAGCCAACGCCAAAGCCCTGGGACGCCTCGGCCACACGCCTCCCGAGCGGGCTCCTGCTCACCCCTCCATGTTCCTGGAGCGTGGACCCCCGGGTGCTCCCGGTCACTCCTGGGCCCAGGGGCCTCTCCTCGTCCCGGAGTGACCCTCCCATGCCCTTTACTGGCCCCAAAGTCAACCACCCTTCATGCCCCAAGGCCAAGCCCCACTTGCCTCCTAAGCCTCCCCCCTCGGCCGTCCCTGCGGGCCTCACACACAGTCTCCCCACCTAGGGCTGGTTACAAGAATTCCTCTGGAATCGGTGACTTGGGGGGTAACCGGCTCACTTCTGGAAGAAGCAGGTTCCCTTCTCAAGGAAGCTGTGGTTAGTGTCCAATGACAGTAACACCCAGCCGGCCCCGCCCCTGTCCCCGGGCGTCCCCCACCGGTCTCCTGGCCTGTCCCTCAAGGACACTGAGCACGTCCACCCAGACAGCCCTCGGACATCCTTCCAGCGCGAGGCCGGGAGCCTGACAACGTGAGTGTGCGGGTCTCAAAGTTCCAGAAATACAGCAGGTGGCCAGAGGGCTGGTACGGGCTGGGCCAGGCAACCTCCCCCGTCTGTCCAACTCTCAGACAGATGGGTGGCTGGTGGTCCGCGTAGTGCCACCAGGCCTCCCAGTCGGCACACGGCTCCCTCCTCCCCACAGACACACGCCTTCTCCAGCCCTCAGCAATCCTTCCCATCACCCCCAAAACCAACAGGCCCAGTGTCCCCACTTGAGAGTTCTGGGATCCGCTTGTGTTTATAAGACGATACAAACTTGTATTTCTTTACAACAGTATTGGAAACGAGGAGCTGTAAACATAATAGAGGATTAACTAAATCACCTCCGTACCTCTTAATAGGAAAATAACAACAACACAGTGGATGCCAAAAGAAATCTTCAGGTTTTCAGAGGAATAAAGAAGCATCCATTCGATGGGGCACACTGGACCAGAAGGCAGGACAAAGAAGCTGCTGGTAACAGGAGCTCAGCCAGGTGGCCACACCGTGTGATGCCAGGGGGTGCCCTGTTCACCCTGGTGGTGCCCCCCCCCAACCCCGTCCCAAGTTGGGCAGTGCACAGCCTGCACCACTGTACATGGTGATGCCGGGGAAGCCTACCACTCCCTCTTGGCCAACCATCTGACTGCACAAGGCCTGTCACTGAACCTCAGTTTCCCTGTCTTTAAGAAATACAAATATTAGAATACCTGTCCTCACTATGTTACAGCGACGTCAAGAATGACATTAAATGAGATACACGAGTCTCCTGGAAAGCCTTCTTCGGTAAATCTAATGCCACCCGGTATCCTGGTTCCTGGATAAGCTTCTTCAGTTTCTTTTACACCAGTTGATGATCATGAGACCTGATAAGCTCCATCCTTAAAGATTTCGCTTTTGGTTATTCAAGTCAGATGAGTATAAAAAATAATCGGCTTGCTCGCGCTGTTACAGCAGCCCGCTTTGGAAAACAGGCACAAGTGCCTATTATAGGACGCTTAAGTGTTAGCTGCCATCCCTGGGGAAGAACCGTCCCCAGGCTGTGTGGCCCTGAGTTATCTTTAACGTATAATCTGCATTTTGGGGGGATGGGCGGGAGACGTCTCTGGAGACGAAAATGGCATTTACACTTGCAAAGCTCTAATGAGGCAGAGCTCCTGTTTGCAAAACCGCAAACCGGCTCAGAGCTTCAGGATCCACGCGGGATGGGGGGGAAAACGAGGCAAAGACTCCCCCCTCCGCCTCCTGCAAAAATCAACCTTGGTATTTAGAGCAGCCCACCCTTACGACGGGCTTCAGGGGCACCTGGGGGGGCTCAGGCGGTTGAGCGTCCGACTCGTGATCTCAGCTGGGATCATGATCTCACGGTTTATGGGATCAAGCCCCACGTTGGGGTCTGTGCTGAGCGTGGAGTCTGCTTGGGATCGTGTGTCTCCCTCTCTCTCTGCCCCTCCCTTCTTGTTCTCTCTCTCTCTCTCTCTCAAAATAAATCAACTTAAAAAAAAAAGAGAGATTTCAAAACCTGGTGTTACTTCATCAAAGCAGCAAGTGCGACTTTTAGGAGAACAGACAGTTTCCGATAAACATCGTCCAACACCTGCTTCTCGATTCCTGCTCCCGGACCAGGGGCCGTCAGGTCAGAAGCGAAGGCCCTTTCGGCCACAGAACCACACATTCTCAGATTCAGAACTGAAAGGGCCAGCAGGGGAGACACAGTGAAGTGCCCGGGAGAACCCCACCATCCCGCCCCTCCCGAGGCTGCCCCAGAACACGCAGCACGAGGGACAGCGACCTAACACGCCCGCCAGCCTGCTTAACGCACGTGATGACAGCCACCGCACAGTCAGCCCCGGCGGGAGAACACCAAGAGAGCATGGGGGGGCGGGCATCGTACAGGAAATCCGTACGGCAGGGGACTTGAGACGCACGACTTACACACAGAGGTTAAAAGGACCTGGCAACGCCCGCTGCTGGGGACAGACCCGAGACACTTACAACAGAGACCCCCACAAAAACCCGCTCACTGGTGTTCACGGTAGTGCTGCTCACGAGAGCACAAAGGCACAAACAACCCAAACGTCCGGCAACAGAAGAACGGATAATCACAACGTGGCCTCTCCATTCCACCGAAGTTCGATTCAGCCTTAAACGAACAAAGAATTGACACCAGCCACCGACCGGATGAACCTCCAGGACATGATGCCGAGGGAAAGCAGCCACCAAAGCCCCCTGTTGTAGGATTCCGTTTCCAAGAGATGCCCAGAAGGGGCAAGTCCACAGACAGGAAGCAGGCACGGGGGGTCGGGGGCTGGGGGAAAGTGGGAGAGACCGCTGGTGGGTACAGAGTTTCCTTTCAGGGGGCCGAAGATACTTCCCATCTTGACGGAGACAGCGGGCTGCACGACGTTGCAAATGCACCAAGTGCCACAGAGTTGTTCACTTTATTATTACTTTTCTTTATTTTACTTTTTAAAGTGTATTTCATTTTGAGAGAGAGAGAGAGAGAGAGACAGAAAATGAGTGGGGAGAGGGGCAGAGAGAGACGGGGACAGAGGGTCTGAAGCAGGCTCCGTGCTGAGAGCAGAGAGCCCAACGTGGGGCTCGAACCCACAAGCCGTGAGACGGTGACCGGAGCCGAAGTCGGACGCTCAACCGACTGAGTCACCCAGGCGCCCCCCGAGTTGTTCACTTTAAAACGGTTCATTTTGGGGGGCGCCTGGGTGGCCCATTCGGTTGAGCGTCGGGCTTCGGCTCAGGTCACGATCTCACGGTTCGTGGGTTCGAGCCCCGCGTCGGGCTCTGTGCTGACGGCTCGGAGCCTGGAGCCCGCTTCGGATGCTGTGCCTCCCTCTCTCTCTCTCAAAAATAAACTTCAAAAAAATAAAACGGTTCATTTCATGTGATGTGAGTTTCAGCTCAACAAGAAAAAAAGCCAGTTTCTTCTGTCTCTGAAGCGGGGATGACAGTGCGTGGCCTTCCTGCGGAGACGGTCACCGGCAGGGAAACGCGTGACAGAGGGAAGGTGCTCGGTCGGGGTGGGCCGCGCGCACGTCACCGCACAGGCAGCCGTGACGGGGCAGGACGGAGGAGCAGGACAAAGAGAGCAGCAGGTGCCTCTGGTCTGGGCTCAGGTCATCTGTTCTCGCCCGGGGAAGACAACGCGCGTCCCCTCCCGCGCGGCCGGCACGTCGACGGAATCCCCAGCGGGAAGGAAATCGGAGGGCCGTGGGAGCACCAGGCTTACTTCTGTGCGTCCACCCGTCGCGTTTGAAAAAGACAAAGCAGTCTGAGCCGCTCGTTGGGGGCGCTGACGCGGGGATCGGGCACAGGCAGAGGAGAGCGCTGAGACTCTGTGCGCACGGAAGGGCGCACAGGGCCGAGAGAAGACAAAACGAACAGCCCGGATGCTCCTAAGAATCGTTAAAAGTGTGCCACCCGTTTGCACAGAAGAAAAACACCCGGGAGATAGAGACGCCTCGTGGCAATGATTCTCACAACCAAAGGGGCTGGACACAGGCTGGGCGAAGGCTGGCGTCCCCCAAACCGAAGTCACCACTTAGGGTCCTGTCCCTCTTCCTTTCCCTTCAATTTATTTTCTGCGCTGGGTGCAGACCCTCCCCCACGCTTCCTTCCAGATGCTCTAGAGCAGCCGGTGGAGATTTGCCTGCGTGTACAAAAGCGTCTGGTCCTTACAAAGCGCTCACGTTTCTACAGCCTTTTAACCTGCTGCAAACAATTCCTCATCGGGGAGGCGAGTGGGGTTCAGTTTCAAACGTGGGCTGCAGGGGAAGGCGGCGCGGGGGCTCCTCGAAACCAGATACCTGGAGCGGCCAGGCTTGGGAACGGAGTGGATTCCCGCTCTGTGTCAGGAACGACCAACCGAAGTTTGCACCAGAGAATTCACATGCGGCTGGGCTGCGGGAACGTCGCGAGAAGTCAAAACGCAGTCTCGAACGCATACCCCGCCGTCGCTTCTCAAACACAGCGAGGTTCAGACCGGACGGGAGGGCTTGCCGAACACAGCCCCACCGGCCCAGGCTTCCAGGATCCACACCAAATTCCTCAGGAACCTCCCCGCGGGGCTTTGCGTGAACTCCGCTCAACCACCAGACCGCGAGCCTCAGCTCCGCCCGTAACACGCGGGTGTGAACTGGGTCTTGCCCCCCAGGCGGGCCAGGACCGCCTCCCAGGACACCTGCTCTCTGGTCAGGCCTGCACACGGGAGCTGTGGACCCCAGGACAGTGCTGCTGGCCAGCCTACAGGGATTCATGTGCAACGGTGCACAGTAAAGGGGCAGTGGGGGAACGTGGGAAGGACAGGCTAAGGGACCCGGCGGCTTCACCCCGACGTTCCCACCGCTTGCGGTCACCTCGCGTGCCCACTCGTACTGAATCCCACGACAGGGCGCGGCCACGTCAGGCACAGTGAGCGGACTCACCTGCGCCCCGGATCTGCCACGGAAACGTGCAAGGAACCCAAGAGCGACACTGACTAGACCAGCTTCCCCAAGGTGACAGAACTGGCCAGGCGTCTTCGGACCTCAGCACACGTTTCGGCGTCTCCATGAGGACAAAATGGCTTGTTTGCCGAGAACCGGGCTGCCTCCCCTCGTGGGGCCGGTGTGAGCGGCCCAGGGCCTGGAGGCGGCCCCGAAGCCACGGCTCACTCCCCTGTTCCACCTCATCTGCCCTGGCAATCGGGGGGGGGGGGGGGGGGGGAGGGGGGGGCTGGGGCCTGTTCAGCAGCTTTAGGAAGTCGACTAAATTGCCAGCCGAAACTCCGAGTTCTCCCAAAATTAAGTTGCAAAATATATACTTCTTGAGTTGAATATTAAGGACAAAAAGACAGGGGGGCCTGGGTGGCTCAGTCGGTTGAGCATCCGACTTCGGCTCAGGTCACGATCTCATGGTTTGTGGGTTTGAGCCTCGCGTCGGTCTCTGTGCTGACATCTCGGAGCCTGAAGCCTGCTTCCGATTCTGTGTCTCCCTCTCTCTGCCCCTCCCCCACTCATGCTCTCTCTCAAACATAAACATTAAAAAATTAAAAATATATATATATCTATATATTAAGGACCAAAAAAGCCCAGACATTTTGGGCTTTTTTTTCCGTAAAGATGCCGGAAACCTATTCCTGGGGACACAGCATCCCCCGCCCAGGGTACGGGCAGCAAATGGCTGCCTGCACGCCTGATGGGACATCAGGCAGGTCACTTCCTGGCCGCCAAGTTCCTGCCCACAGTGAGGCTGAGGAGGGGGCAGGCGCTCCTGACTCCCTCACCTGCTAGTGACCTGGTGTGGATTACGTACCAGTCCGAGCCGGGCAGCTCCTCCCGGAGAGCCGCCAAGTTCTCAGCTACCCGCTCTAGGGTCACCGGGGAGCAAAACGGAGAAGTGGATCCGAACCCCTCTGCAGCGTGTATCTGGGGCTGGCCTGGCTGCCCCAACGTGAGGCCCAGCTGGGAGGGCCTGAGGCCGGCGGGGGGACACGGGACAGCAGCGTCCGCAGCCCCCGACGAGTTCGCATCCTGACCCCACTGGGGAAAGTCCCCTGGCTGCCTTGCCCGCCAGGCCCCTCTGTGAAGCAGGGGTGAAAACAGCGCCTCCCTCGTGGGACGAAACGCACAATGAACGCGAAGGCCGTGGCACCACCCCGGGCGCAAAGGGGGCGCTCCGCAGAGTTCGCGGCTGCCGCGCTGCTGGGCGAGGATGGGAAGAAGAGCCAGAAAACCGCGCAAAGGGCCGTTCTCCCTGTATTTTTGCTTCTGTAGGTTTTCCGGTGGTTTTAAAAAACCCACAAACTTCTTTTCACGCCTTTGAAGAAGAAAGGAGTGGTCAACAGCTTGCACGTGAACGCATCTCCAGGGAAAGCCTCGGATTCTTCTCCAGGGCTTGAACGCGGGGCGGCCAGAGCTCCGGGGTCCTTCCTTTGTTCGCTCTCCGAGAACGTGCTGGACTGGGCCAGCAGATTCCTCTTGTTTGGGGAGCGTTAAGAAGAAAAGATTTCCAACAAACGTCAGAATCCGCTGATCGCTCTGGAGTTTCATTAAAAAAAAAAAACATCACACCAGCGTCTTCTGTTTCTCGGGCAGGTGGTTAACTCCAGTCGACGCACGATTGTGGCCACAGGTAGAAGAGGAACCCTGTGCGTTTCTGACGGACGCACAACACGCGGGGGAACGTGGGAGCCGAGGGCTGGAAGGCGGCCTGCGTGCTCGGCACTCTATACAAATCGCCATCTCCTGAGGGCCCCTGATCTCCGTGGGGATGACTTTTGTTCTGGAAAAGATCCACGGGGCACGGTGCCAGCCGCTCACCAGCCCGACCCTTCACCGAACAAAAGCTCTTGGGGTCCGTGAGGGGGCCGGGAGCCTCTGCTGCAGTCCCTGCCGGCAGGGGGCAGGTCCCCCCGCTGCTCGGCCAGCAGGCCCCCCAGGTTTTCTGGGAGCCAGGGAGTTTGTGCAGATCTGCTCGGAGGCTGGTCTTTTCTCCGATGACAAATAAGAGGGCTTAAAATTGGGGTCCCCGGAGTTTAAACAGCACTTTCTTAAAAAGCTGAGGTAACGTTCCTTCTCTTGGGGGCTTTGCTCGACACGAACTGGGGGGAACCTTCAGGCACTAGATAAGAAGCTCACGTCACTCCGCATGTGGGATCCACACACCCGGGCCTGCTGGGGCACACGCAGAAGGGGACCCGGGCCCATGCGCAGGCTCTGCGCTCAACCCACTCCTCCCAGGAGAGAAAGGACGACAGCTCTTGGCAATGACCAGGTCACTTAGAATGCACGGATTTACAGGCCACAGGTCACCTTTCCAAAAAGCCACCTCAGACAAAGAGAGAAGAAGGGCTTATGGGAAACGTGCACACTCGCACGCACTCACATTCACTAACACGCGTGTGCGTGCACACACACACACACACACACACACACACTCCTGCAAAGCCCTGTCTGCTCCTGCTGGGACCCTGACAGGCCCCTCTCGGTTCCCAGAGTCCAGACAGCAGCACAGAGACCCCACAAGCCCCTGGCTTCTCCCAAGGCCCCCAGGGTCAGGGAATCTGTGCTAGCCCTTGGATCCAAATTGCAGAAGGCAGAGTCCACGTGTGGGTGAGAGCCCCTGGACCCCAGCCCTGACCCTCCTGGCCACACTCTGAGCCTCAGTTTCCTCCTCCTTCAAGGGTGGACGTGTGGACCCCAGTCGGTAAATGTCCTCGTCCGGGGGGTGGGGGCAGAGGTAAAAAAAAAAAAAAAAAAAGGGAGGAAGCCCGGGAGGGGGAGGGGCGCCCGGGAAAGCTGGGACGGATGGAGGGCTGAGGCAGGCAGCAGGTGCAGGACAGTGACCGCCACGCGACCAGGAACCCGGGCAGAGGCGGGCTCTCCACACAGCCCGTGGACACAAAAGCCCCAGGGTGGGACTGTGCGTGTCCCGGGGAATCGGTATGTTTCCACAGCAGGTGGCTGCCTACCATCTGCCGGGGCCGTGTTTTGGAGAAGAAGCAGGCGACTTCCAGCCGCTGGGCCGCCCGCAGGCCGGGCCCCTCACCCCACCCGGACCCTCCCAGAGGCCACTCAGGGCACTGTTCTCTCCGCCCGCTGGCGTCCCTGGGGGGCACGACCCCTCCAGGCCCAGATGAAGGACAACGTGGTTACAGACACTGCCCTCTGATTTGATGGGCAAATGGAATGCACCTGTTATGCGAGCATGGCTGTTCGAGATTTATCGACTACCCACGGGGGCCGACACAGCGGAGGCCATTCCGGTCCCCGAGAAACTGGCTGTATCCGTGGAAACGCAGCCGGAGAGGAAACAAAAGCAGTCAAACTCCGGACTGGAGGCTCGGGATGAACGGGGTGACCCTGCCCAGAGTAAACCTTAACCACACGTCACTGTGCAGCTCTGTCCGTGGGAGAAGCAAAGCCAGTGTGATGCCACCCCCCCCCCCCCGTGCAGGGGCGGCGACGACAGACCCCCACCTGGCCTCTCTCGTCTCCCACCTTGATGTCCTCGGCAACAGTTTTCCTAAACTTGTAAAACTTTGGCTTCTTTGTCTCGTACATTCTCTAAATCAAACGATTTTTTTAAACAGAAAGTTAAAAGGAAGAAAACAAAATTGGTTCGTAGTCCCATCACCCATCATTCCTGCTATACTCTTAAGAACACGTAAAACACGGGGGCGCCTGGGTGGCTCAGTTAAGCGTCGGACTTCGGCTCAGGGCGTGATTTCATGGTCTGTGGGTTCGAGCCCCACGTCGGGCTCTGCGCTGACGGCTTGGAGCCTGGAGCTGCTTCGGATTCTGTATCTCCCTCTCTCTCTGCCCCTCCCCTGTTTCTGCTCTGTCTCTGTCTCTGAACAATAAATAAACGTAAAAAAAAATTTAGAACGTGTAAAACACATAAAAAAAAACCACAGAAAGGTACAAAATGAACACGAAACATATCGTTTTTATCATGTTTCTCCCCAAAGTTGTCCAGCATGTGGTAGGCTGTTTACAAAAGAGCCACAGCCAATGCGTCTGTCACAGAATCACAAGGAATAATAAACATCTGATGTTTTAAGACACCATGCTTTACGATGATTTGTGACCTAGCAGAAGTTTTCTGATACATGCTGTTGATGGGTTTGGGTTTTTTTGTGTGTTTTTTTTAGGGGGATACCCTTCAGAAAAAAAATATGCATATGCCAGCACATATTTTTTTCAAAGTACTTTTAAAGTTTACTATTTTTTAAAAATGTGTTTAAATGCTTATTCATTTTTGAGAGAGACAGAGACAGAGACAGAGTGTGAGCTGGGGAGGGGCAGAAAGAGAGGGAGACACAGAATCCGAAGCAGGCTCCAGGCTCCGAGCTGTCAGCACTGAGCCCAACACGGGGCTTGAACCCATGAACCGTGAGATCCTGCCCGGAGCCAAAGTTGGACGCTTAACTGACTGAGCCACTCAGGTGCCCCTAAAGGTTTTTAAAAGTAATCTCTACACCCGACGTGGGACTTGAACTCACAACCCCAAGATTAAGAGACGCAGGCTCCACCAACTGGGCCAGCCAGGTGCCCCATGTCTTTCAAGGTTCTTTTAGTCGAGCCTTTTATTTTGAGATAGTCATAGACATGCAGATAACTGAGAAAAATAATGAGAGAGATCTGATGTGCCCTTTACCCGGTTTCCACCAACGGCAAACATCTTGCAAAACAGAAGACTATCACAGAAGGATGGAGAATGTCCCATCACCACTAGGACCCCACCTGTGGTCCTTCCACAGACACACCTGCGTCCCTCCTGCCCCCACCTCGGCCCCGGAAAACTACTACTCTCTTCTCCAATTCAGTCCTTTTCGTTCTTTCCAGAACATTCTGTAAATGGGATCATGCAGTACCTAAGCTTGTGAGGCTGGCTTTTGTCACTCAGCATGTGTCTTTGCTGCAAGAACCGTGAGTCACAGCCCACGTTCCACGCAAGGGACGCACCACAGTCCGTTTAACCGTTCACCCACGGAGTCCAGTCCGGGACTGCTGTGAACACGCCATGTACAGGCTTCCGTGGGGACATGAGCTGCAAGGGGTCACGAGATACACCAGCCTCTGGTGCCCTGTGCTCTCTTCATCTGGTTTTCATATCAGGGTACTACTAATGCCCCAGTGACCTGGGAAGCGTCCCCTCCTCTTCTATTTTTCTGGAAGGGATGTATAGAATTGGTGTCATTCTTTAAACATTTGGTAGAACTAACCAGTGAAACCATCTGGGCCTGGAGGGTTCATTTTGGGGAGTGTTTAAATGACAAATTCCAAGGGCGCCTGGGTGGCTTTGTCAGTTGAGCATCTGACCGGCTCAGGTCATGATCTCGCGGTTCATGAGTTCAAGCCCCGCATCGGGCTCTGTGCTGACAGCTCAGAGCCTGGAACCTGCTTCGGATCCTGTGTCTCCCTTTCTCTCTGTGCCCTTCCCCCACTCTTGCTCTCGCGCTCTCTCGCTCTCTCTCTCTCTCAAAAATGAATAAAACGTCAAAAAAATTTCCTTTAATAAATGACAAATTCCATTTCTTGAACAGCAAGGTGGTCCAATTCTTTATTTCATACCGGGTGGGTTGTGGTGGCTTGCATTTTTGAGAAATTGGACCCTTTTGTCTGGGTCCTAAATGCCCATACAGAGGATTGCGTGTGGAATTCTTCCACTAACCTGCAGGGTCTGTGCTGATATCCTGTTTTATTCCTCACACTGGGAACTGTGTTGTCTCTCTTCTCTCGTCGATCTGGCTAGAAGGTGATCAGTGTTATTGATGTTTCCAAAGCTCTTTGTTTCATCGATTTTCTGTATTTTTTTATTTTCAACTCCTCTGATTTCTGCTCTTTATTATTTGCTTCCATCTGCTTGCCTGCTTTGAGTTTCTTTTGCCAACTCACACGTGTGGAGAGCTTGACGGAATTAGAACACAGCCGACATTCAGCACAGTGACACCTGACACAGGTGTGAGCATCAAGGGTGCTCAGACCAGCAGGTGAAATATGAGGATATATGAGGGGGTGGGGTAGAAAATAATAAAGCAAACGTGGAAAAATGTCAATAACTGGGGAATCTGGTCAAAGGGAATGAGTTCTTATTTAAACTTTGCAATTCTTCCAAAAGTTTGCAATTTGAGATTAAAAAGTGTGCGGTCTACAACCAGGTCTTCAGTGTGTTTGTTACTGGAGATTCTTGAGGTGGAAGCTTAGATTATTGATTTGAGACTTTCTTTCTGATAGTATTTTTTTCAGTGCTATGAATTTTCCTCATAGTACTGCTTTAGCTGCATCCCGCATATTTTGGCTTTTGTATTTTCATTGCCTACAAATTCACAACAAGTTTTATAAAAAACTTCCTTCCTTCTTTCCTTCCTCTACTTTCTGAATAATTTGATACATTAGCCAAATCTCCATTAAGGCCCCTTGTTCCTGGCACCTGTTGGAGTCAGTGGTAGAGTCAGGCCCAGGGAGGGAACAGCTTGCAAGGTGGTGGCCTAGTGGGCCAGCACATTCTTTAAATAATGGTGGAGTGAGAAAACAAATGGCAAGATTGAGGCTAATGGGAACAGGTTTCTCACTGAGAGAAGAGGGTTACAAACATGAAAGAGGAAAACACTAGAATGAGCCTACGTTGGATGGAATTTGAGGTTTTCAACAAGTAGAGATGAAACAAACGTGAACTTCCGTGTGTGCATACAAGTCTGTGCACACACAACTACACACTGACACATGTCCCAGCTCTGCCTGTGAAAGAAATAGAGAGTGAGACACCCCGGCAGCACCAAGCACACCTGGCACCCGAATCTTGGTTTCTAACTGCCGTTTGTCGCAAAAAGAATCCAGAGTTCTATGGATAAATGGCTGATTCCAGGGCTGGGGTTGAGGACCAGATAAGCCTGGAATGTCCTTTTGTGCCAACCAGCAAAGGCGCACTAATAAAAATGGCGAGGGGAGTCAAAAGGCCGGAGCTAGATACAGCTGGCCCTTACACCTGTGTCCCTTTGGCCAAATCTGAGACACGGGCCAAACAAGAACTAATCTGAACATCGAATTAATGAAAAGGATAGATTATGGTCCATTGAATAAGACAGGAATTTGTGAAACCATACCAAATATAAATGAATAGAAAGAAGAGAGAATTCCTTGTTCTAGCAAAAAGAAAACGTATACATTTGGAGAGCTTGACGGAATTAGAACACAGCCGACATTCAGCACAGTGACACCTGACACAGGTGTGAGCATCGAGGGTGCTCAGACCAGCAGGTGAAATATGAGGCTATGTGTGCAGGGGTAGAAAATAATAAAGCAAACGTGGAACAATGTCAACAACTGGGGAATCTGGTCAAAGGGAATATGAGTTCTAACTTTAACTTTGCGATTCTCCCGAAAGTTCCCAATTTGAGATTAAAAAGTGTGCGGTCTACAACCCGGCCTTCAGTGTGGTTGCTAAACCCATGAACAACATTCTTAGAGATCGTTTCCACGTCAGCATGCAGAAATCGACTTCGTTCCTCCTCACGGCTGCACCACCCTCTATTCTGCCAAATAACTTCTCCGCTTCCCTAAGTCGGACTCGACAACAGAACTACGTGTCCCTTCTCATAAAAAACAACAGTTAACAGCTGCTGACATCTGCACCGTTTCAGAAAGCAGCACATGTCGATCACTCTCTATTAACAGCCGCTTTCCACCCTTCTGGACACATCTCCCAAGGACAGGCTCTAGCCCAAACAACACAAGCCCCACACCTCCCCTGCCTGGCCCAGTGCTTGCTGGAGGGGTGGGGAGGGGCGAGGTCATGGAGGCCTACTTGTCAGCTCAAGGAAGGTGCTCACTGCTCCTTCTCTGTCCCTCCTCCTCTTCCCTCTCCTCCCCTCCCTCCTCCTCCCTCTTCCCTCTCCCTCCCCCGTCTCTGGAACAGGAGCTCCCAGGTGATGGCTTTACCCCTTCTGTGCTCTGTACGTCCCCATATCTAGAACAGTGCCTGGCATGCAGTAGACACTCAATAAACGCTCCACATATCGGTGAGTGAACACACGGCATGAAAAGGGCTGCAAGCAGTGATCAGGGAGACCAGGCAGCCACAACCCCAAGGCCACACAGGTGAACCACAGGGGGTCTGTAGGAATGACCCCCAGGAGGGCTCCCATCAAAACCAGCCTGACACAAGGCTCTGGGCAGAAACCCTTGGGTTTTCTGGAGCACTCCGTGAAGCAGAGGGAGACCCCCACCCCGAGCCCAGGGGGCAGCATGTGGGGTCACTCCTCTGCACTGCCCCGCACATCACCCACTCCCTTCGAGATTCCTGGAGGTTAATGTGCGGCTCAGACCCAAGAGCTTATGAGTGACTTCCAGAAACACAGGGCAGGGTCCTGACGACACCCAGCAGCCCCTTTCCCCAAGGTCATGGAAATCTCAAGCACTGGGATGCTCTGCCCAATCAGAAGGAGAGAATACTGATGCTGGAGGGGGTTTCCATTTAACTCGAGCCCTCCTTTCTTGATGAAAATACTTTCTGGGCTTACTAAAGGCAGCCCACGTCATCTTAGAATGGCCCCGAGCCAGCACGGGCCAAGCCTACCCAGGACCGTGTGGCCAGCCCAGCCTCAAGGGACTCCACCGTCCCATCCAGGCGGGTACGGCCGGCCAACGCATCAGTTCCCCTGCTGAGGCACCTGTGGGGACACCTGACAATAGACGGAAACAATTCTGGTTGTCACAACGAGGGGGTGCTGCTGGCACCTAAGGGATAGAAGTCAGGGGCACTGCTCAACACCCTTCGGAAACAAAGAATGAGGCGCTAATGACAGGCGTCAATAGTCCCGAGGTGCGGACACCTACGTAACATGACTCACGTCCTCCTCAACCCCTTCTTTATCCTACATCAAAGCCCCCAGCCGATCTGGCCCTGTCTGACCACCACTCCCACCACCCACTCTCTCCTCGAGCCCCATGCCCCAAACAGGCCACCCTGCTTGATGTGTCCCAGGAGCGCGCCTCCCTGGCACGTCCGTGTCTGCCCAGTCTACACGTCTGTGCAGACTCCCGGGGCGCACAGCTGGCTTGGGCGGACACCCCCTGATGCCACCGTCAAGGCGGACATGAGCCATCCTGGTTTCCCCAGGACCATCCTAAACCTCTCATTAACAAGGGTCTATGCCCGCAGCCCCGGCGGAGGGATCCTGGGGCACGGCGAGGGGCCTCGATGTGACCCCTGCAGACACCCAGCACGACAGCAGGCCCGTGCTCAGGGATCCAGTGCCCCCTTGCACAGAATCCTCCGCAGGAACAGCAAAGAGATGAGACGCCCACGTGAGAGCCGTGTCCACAGGGAGCCTGAGTCTCCCCACCCCGCAGCCACCCCGCGGCCAAACCCGAGTTTGGAACAAGGCGTCATTTCCAAATACTCTGCAAACCTCTCCCATCAGGTGCGTTTGTTCTTCTGCGAGTTGGCGGTGCAAACGTTTATCCTCCAAGAGGGCCTCGGAAACAATGCACGTCCGCGACAGAGTCAGGAGTGAGGATCACAAATAGTCCAGACCAGCCCTGAACCTCCGCAGGGGGGGGTGCGGGAGGGGCTCCGCCGAGCTTGACAAAGTTCAACATGCCTGTGCAAAGAGGCTGCTTTGGAAACACCTTTCCAGAAAAGAGTCCAGTGTACCTTCCTTTCACGGAAGGTGAACTGCAGACCTTCTCGTCTACAACGTCATCAAGCGGAGAAAAAGTAAACTGACTGCCTGCTCTCTGCGTGGGAGGCCGACCCTACGACCTTATCAAGGGCCTGCTGTGTCCGGCTTCTGGCTGGCTTTGGCCAATGGGAGCCCAACAGGAGATCAGGGGGAGGGCAGGGCGAGCCTCTGCGGAAGGTCACTGCTCCATGTAAGCGGCTTCTCTCCAGGACTCTTGTCCTTCTGGGCTCTGCCGTCCCCTTGTTCCTCCAGGCCTGAGGGGAGCCACGGCCACAGCCCCGCTGCGGCCACCAGTCCAGGGTCCCACACTAGCCCTGCTGGGACCATCCTGTTTGAGGGTTCCCTGCTTCCTGCCTGATAAAAAGGCCCAGGCGGATTCCCAGGCCCCCACGCCCCCTGCAGACTTGCGGAGGGTCCGTGGGGGCCAGGGGGTTCCCACGCAGGCAACGCAGAGCAGACCCGCCTGGGAGAAACAGGAGGGAGGGCGTGTGAACCAGAGCGAGGGGCGGGACTCTCCGCCATCCTACCCTCCCTGACTGTCCTGAATTATTCAGATACATTGTCTTGTAAATGGGGTGCGGGTGAGGGGCCCTTGGCTGAGCCGCTCTCTCGGGAGACCTGTGGCCTGCAGGTGAGGCCTCACCGAGGACCACAGTCGGCAAGGACCACAAAACAAGGGGCCGGAGGGCAGAACAACCAGCCCCTAGGGTCCATTTTCTGGGTTGCCTTCACCCCTTATCCCTGGGGGCGTCCAGCCCTCTCGCCCCTGCAAACAAATGTGTCTACCCCTGGCCGTGGGCCATTCAGATCGTTGCTGCATCTGGAGAAGAGCCTCGGGCAGCGAGACAAAAAATACCCGCCCCCCGCCCCCCCCCCCCCCCACTAGACAGAGGTGCATCATCTCTGTGAACACTTCCCCGACTGTGTGGCCGGCAAACCCCACAAAGGAGGCCTTAAGATAGAAGTGAAAACTGCCGGGTTCCCTCCATCGAATAACCTCGGGCAAGAGAGGAAACAGCTGAGCTCCAGGAAAGGAAAGGCCTAATCCTGGCGCTGAGGGTCTGGCTCAGCGGCACATTGCTGCTGAAAGGCCGGCCTTGGGAACGGAAGGGGCGGGTTGCCGGGGACCCACCTCTGCGTGCCTCCTGGAGGGAGGCTCCTTCCTCCGGGACGTGCCGGGGGCTGCCTGGCTGTGGTGTTTACCAGCTGGCTGCCGGCAGGCAGGCCCCCGGTGGGTGCTCCCTATGTGCGGGTGGCGGCCAGGGATGGTGCAGTAGGGCACGGGCAGGGGCAGCCAAGTCAGCGGTCCCGACCCCGCCCAACTGTGACACACTGTTGTTTGGGCCATCGGCAGATTCCAGAACTCGCTAAGTGCAGGCACTCTGATGGGGACGCCATGCCCGGCAACGGCAAAGCCCCGCAGCCAAAAGCCTTCAGCCGGGTCTGGTGGGGGAGGTGTGTTCCCACACAGGCAGGAAAGAAAATGCACCAGGTACGTGGTCTTTGCTCCCCTGACAGAAGCACGGGCTCTGGGGGGGGGGGGTCCCCTTGGCCCACCCTGACCGGCTTGCACCCTTAGCTGGCGCTCAGCCCCCATGATCGCTGTTGGACGCAGGAAAGCTAGCCAGAGTACATGAATGGAGAAGCCAGGGGGCGTGTCTCTGTCCACCTGTCTGTCCTGCTGGCTGGAACAGATTCAAGCAGGCAGAAGGGTCCCTGGGCTCGGAGGGGTCGTGCCCCACGGGGCACAGCCCCGTCCTCGGGGGCTCCTGACCCCCCGGGACACAGGGGCACAAGTCTCATTATCTGTGCCCAAGAGAAGGCTGCTGTCTCTCGCCCACCCTCGGTGGGAGGCGCCCTGGAGTTTCCCAGGAAAGAGAAAAGCGGCTTGCAAATGCTACAGCCATGGAAAGTGGGGTAGTTCTGACGAAAGCGCTCAACACCCTCTTTCCTTACAAGCCAGGAAACGGCAAAACAAAACGAAACCAAACTGCCCACACCCCCACAGCATCTCCTCCACCTTCCTGACTCTCGGGTTACATCCGGGTACGAACGGACAATCTTGGCTTTGGAGCTGTGTTTGAATGGCCTGCAATTTAGGCCACCGGAGCCACCGGCAATGACCCGAGCCAAAGCAGCAGCAACGAAGAAACTCTTTCCACGCCTCCCTCCACTGCAGGGGGACCTCTGGGGGTCCCCGAGTCTCCCCGACCCCAGCACAGGGCTTGGGGACACTTACACAGACCCTCAACAAACACCTCCTAAAGAACTTTTTCAGCCAGTATATACTTTTTAAATTTCGGAGTATAAATGACTTCAGACAGGGGCGCCTGGGTGGCTCAGTCGGTTAAGCTCAGGTCACGATCTCGCAGTCCGTGAGTTCGAGCCCCTCATCGGGCTCTGTGCTGACGGCTCAGAGCCTGGAGCCTGCTTCTGATTCTGTGTCTCCCTCTCTCTCTGACCCTCCCCCGTTCATGCTCTGTTTCTCTCTGTCCCAAAAAAATAAATAAACGTTAAAAAAAAATTAAACAATAAATGAATGAATGAATGAATGAATGAATGAATGAATGACTTCAGACAGAAGAGCTGCTGGGGCCCAGCCACTGGTCGCCCAGGCTGGTGGGAAGTGATGTGTGTGGGGGGGAGGGGGGGGCACCCCGTCCTACCTTGTTGTAATATTGCACCTGCACCGAGTGCCAGCGCCCGTCACTCACGCCCCCCGGGACCTGCGGGGTCACCGTTGTGGTAGCCTCACCTGCGGGTGGGGGAGTCCAGAGAGAGCACAGGTTAGCGGGCCACAGACGAGACAGCCTGGATCGACGTTCTCTGCCAACAACGTGGGTGACGACGTGCTTCACGGCTCTTTAAATAGTTCCAATCTACAGATCAGATGCCCAGCGGTTCCCCAATGTCTGGAACCCCGAGCCGGGCCTTCCGTCTTTTCAGCATCATAAATAACACCGCCATGAACACCTTCGTGCGTTCCGCATTTCCCCCCACAGGACAGATCCCCAACAGGACCAGGGCACGGGCAGGGAGCACACTTAAAGGCGCTGCAAAGGACAAGGGTAGTTTCAAGCGACAGAGTGCCCGTGAAGGGCTCAGAGAGCGGCTCCTTCCTGGGGAGGAGGCCCCACCTGCTGAGAAGGTGAGCTGCACCTGTTCGCCCACAATCTCCAGGGCGATGAAGTCATGCTTCTCGTTGAAGCGGCCATTATAGAGCAGCAGGGCGTTCCTCTCTTGGGTGGCAAACCTGTGGGGCCAAGCAGAAGCACGTCACAGGACGAATGGCCCCGCACCGAGGGGCCGCAGACGGCCTGGGGCAGGGGAACGACGCGGCACGCCCAGCCGGCAGAGGGCGAGAGCGTGGGGACCAACTCAGGAAAGACTCTCGTCCCCGGGAAACTCATTTTTCTCATCAGGAGTCGGCGACCCATAAAACCTGCTTGGCGATGTTCTTTTCCGGGAATAGCAAAGCAGATACCACAGAGGAATCTGGTTTCCACGGCCGGGAGGACAGGAAAAGAGGACATCTGAACCGTGTCCTAGGAGGACGACGCAGCCACTGCACCAGTTAGAGGCGTGTGAACAGAAACACGTGTGGTGCAGGGGCGTCTGGGGGGCTCAGTCGGGTGGGCGTCCGACTTTGGCTCGGGTCATGATCTCACGGGTGGTGAGTTCGAGCCCCGCGTCGGGCTCTGTGCTGACAGCTCGGAGCCTGGAGCCTGCTTCTGATTCTGTGCCTCCCTCTCTCTCTGCACCTCCCCTGCTTCCATTCTCTCTCTCTCTCAAAAATAAATAAACTTTAAAAAAAGAAGAAGAAAAAAAAAAGAAACACGTGTGGTGCATGTTCTGTTACTGGAAACGTCCCTGTGCACGTTCCTCAAGGCAATACCACCCAGCAGGGAGGCTGGTGGTGATGACTGCCTCAGGGCCTTTGTCCCTAGTCTCCACCGCCATTTCCCTGCACTCCCAAACACTACCCCCTCCCTGCCCCAGGGCCTTTGCACCTGCTGTCCGCCCCCCAACAACCTTCCCTGGCTCCACAGATCTCTCAGGAGACACTGACTGCACTTTCTGTAAACTTCATTCCATCTACATGGTGCCCCGACCCGCTCAAATCTATCACATCACTTAGTCTATTTCTGAAGTTACGCTGTTTATTTATTTGTGTGTAAGAGCTATGATCTTTAAGGGAAGGAACTGACTCTCACTCACTACTGCATCCTGGAGCCCCAAACAGGGTCTGGTCCATATAAGTGCTTAATAACGACGTGCTAATAAACGAACGGATGAAAGCATGATTGGAAACCAGAGGGGTGAAACTGAACAGACCTGCCCGACTTCAGGCATCTGAAGAGTTAGAAACCACTTATTTGGGGCTGCCTGGGTGGCTCAGTTGGCTAGGCATCCAACCGTTGGTTTCGGCTCAGGTCATGATCTCATGGCTTCGTGGGTTCGAGCCCCGCTTGGGATTCTCTCCCTCTCTCCCTGCCCCTCCCCCACTTGCACTGTCTCTGTCTCTCAAAATAAATAAACATTAAAAAAAAACCCACATGTCAACAAGATGTAAACATTCTCAGAGATCTTTCAGCCAACCCCGGGGCCCCAAGAAGGCCAGCTCGACCAGACCTGGGGTGCCTCCCAACACCCTGGTTACAGAGAACCTAGAACGTCTCCTATAGGAACCTGGGAACTGTTTCCTGAGCGAGCTCGATGTCTGTCTCACCGGAGATTAAGTGGGGGAAATTATTTCCTTTGATCCAAGGTTGGATTATCTGTTTTCAAGCAGCAAGAGTGTGGGACCCTGCCTCGGGCATCTGACCTCAGCCTTTCCTTTGAGCTCCTTAAAACAAACAGGTCCCGTCCACATCTTGACCTCCCCCTCTGTTTACAACATCAGCAAGATCCAATGACACGGTAGAGAAAACCCCCGCACAGCGAAGGGGATGCTTTGGGTCTGGGGGGAAACAGGCAGAAGAAGGGCACGGATTACGGACAAGACGGAGACTCCTGGGTCACGCCTGATCCTCGCCGGGCAGGCGGCTCTGCCGTGGGTTTCTCCTTGGACCAAGGTGGGCGTCGGTACGAGGTGTTCGTGTCCAACGGCCCTGCATGCCCCCCGCCGCCCCGAGCTGGCACCCAGAGGTCTCCCGCTGGACACAGAGCCCTAACAAGAGACCCAGGGCCAAGGGGAAGGTCTGGACACGGCAAGACAAGGAGGAAAGACCAGAAACAGAGACGGAGACGCGGCGAGGGGCCGGGGAAGAGGCCAAGAACACAGGATGGGGGCAGGGGGTGGAGGACGAGGAGGAAGGCGCCCCACCCCACCTTTCCCACGGGGTGTCCACCCCCGAAGCACGGCCCCCAGAGCGTAGCTGCTTTTCTGCTCAAGTTCTGGGAGGACTTCTCGGGATCTTTGCTTCCGAAGCCATTCCCTAAAAAACTCCTCACTGATTCAGCGGCGCCCTGACGCCCTGGCCGTGGCCACGCGTACGGCAAACTGCCCATAAGTTGCTGGCAAACGGAATCAGCTAAAGACACCAAATCTGACAAGCAAGAGGACATCAATCACATTACGTTACCCGGACATTAATCAAATGCTTCATTTCTCAGATTCTCCCTGAGTCTGGAGCCAACAGACTTCCTCTGTCGGTTTCCGGGCCTGCCCGCCTCCGGCACCGGCATTTCTGGTCCCCTTTCAGCTCAGCCTCCGACAGGGACCCCCTCCCCGCAGCTCACTCGCTGCCGGTGGTCGCGGCACAGCACGTGACTGAGGGCCATGGCTGTGCGGACGTCAAAGTCACAAGCCCCCAACCACCGCGCGTCACAGGCCAGGGATAACACGTGCTAGGTGACTCAAAATGCCTTTGATCGGGAGGGCGGACGCCCACAGGATGTGATGTTTTAAACATCAAGCCACACGGGGCACAGAGTGGCTGGGGACCCCACGGCAGAGCCCCAGTTTGGAAGGCTGTGCCCCCATGGTGGGCCTTCTGGGTGCAGGTCTTACGGGCTGAGGACAGAGACCCGGCATCCCGAGCGGGCACAGAGCCAGGATCCAGGGCCCGGCACCCAGGGCCCAGCTCGGCAGTCGGCGTTGAGGGCCAGCTGCCCCAGACACTTCCTCTGCGCCCCCAAGCCCTCAGGCCACGCCCCAGGGAGGGACCCTCATCGGCCTTTCTACAGAATGTGGTGGAACCATGGCCCAAATAAAACAGGCAACAGCCTCAGAACTATGGGACTCCAAGTGACCCAAGCCTCGAAACCGCCTTTACAGTCAAAGGAAAACAGCCATCCAGGCCTGGAGGGCCAAGCGGAGCCCCATGTCCTGCCTCCCCAGAGCACGGTGGTGACAGGCGTGGCTCTCCGGGAGCTTGAGAGCAGGGAGTGGCAGCCAGGGACCCTGCCCAGTGATTTAAAGGTTTCAAAGAGGGAGGGTACCCACCCTGGAGACTTCAGCATGATAAACAAGCTGAAATCAGGACAAAAATCAGGATCAGGAAGTCGGGCCTGAGTTCCCACCCCCGACCAATGAGCTTGGGTGGAGAACCAGTTTAGGGGGAGAAGGTCCCAGCCACAGTGCAGAAAACCCACTGATAACTCAAGCCCCGTGTGGCAGGGGGCAGGCCCAACGGGACTCAGGCTGACTCCGGCCAAGCTGACGAGTCCAGTGCCGTCACACCAGCTCACCAGGGAGAGAGGATGAGGCCAAGGCGCTGGGGCCGGGGAAGGGAGAAGCGAAGTGGCCAAACAGGGGACAGGAGGACGAGGGCTCAAGGGGCTCGTAGGATGCGACAGGGTGAGAGGCGGGGCAGAGGCCAAGGTGGGCCCTGAGCCGAAGGCAGCTCCGAAGAGAGGGGCTCCCGGGGGAGAGGTCGGGGAGCCTGAACCACATGTCCGGCGTCCCAGCCCTCCAGAGCTGGCTTTGCCCAGGATCTCCACATGATCGGGGAGCCTTTCCCAGCATGCATTTCTAGAGTCCCTCCCACTGGACTTGAAGATCCCTAAGGATGTGTCTAAAGTCTTTCTGATTCACCCGTTACCCAGAGCATCAACAAGCATGAGCTGAAGCAAACTGAGGGCACCGGCCCCAACCACGCTCACCGCTGGAAACGCACCGTGCGGCCCTCGAGACGGCACAGGCCGGCTCCCAACTCCTGCCCACAGGCCTGGCCTGCCCTGTGCCCACTGTGCTCACGGTCTTTCCCCCGAAGCAGCCAGCCCACACTCCCGGCTGCGCCGGGCTCCACGGGGCTGGAGCCACGGTGGCACATGCCTGGCCACTCACCACAAAGACCAGGCCTCACAGCCGACTCTTCTGGGCTGCAGCTCCCACCAGCGCCCCCCAGGGCCTGTCGGCCGCACTGCACCCCTCGCCTGGTGGTGGGCGGGGGGCAGGACCCCCGGAGAGGAGCCCATCTTCAAAGGGCAGCCGGCGGGAAGCAGATGTCTGCTCCAAGGGCACAGGTGCCACGTCCCCACCAGGAGGCCACCCTAAGGGCCCCCAATTCTGCCCTTGTGACCAAAAGGCCCCCGGACGCCGCCCCGCCGTCCCCTGGAGACGGCTGCTGCGGCACCAGGCGCTCTCCCGCGGGGCACACGGGACGCACTCACGCGAGGGAGACGGTGAAGTGGAAACGCTGTCTCAGGCCTCGGAAGGTGACGAAGGACTGGGGCGGGAAGCTCCTGGTGGTCACCTCGCAGTAGGGCCGCTCGAACTCGCCGGGGGGGCACACGCAGTGGAAGCCGCCGATGAGCAGGTTCACGCACGTGCCCCCGTTCTTGCACACGCCGTTGGCGCAGCGGCCGGAGCGCGAGTTCACCTCGCAGTGCTCTCCTGCGGGACGAGACGGGCGGGGAGAGGTCACCCTGCGGCCCCGGAACCCGACCCGCGGGCGGCCGTCTCCGTGCAGCCTGCAGACACCGCAGGGCCCGGGGCCTTCCGAGGACCGCGTCGCAGTCGTCCCGCGTGGTGGCACCCCGCTCCCGGGGGGGCGATCCCGGGACAGTTCCCCGGAAACACCCCAGGGGGCCCCTCCACGGAGGTCCCATCCCTGCCCCAGCCCTGCCGGGGTCCCCGCGCTCGGGGGACAGAGGAACGTGCAGGGGTGAACGCTACACCCCGCTAGCCCAGCAGGGCCTTCCCTTCTGCGAGAATCATCCAGACATGATGAGAATAAGGGGGGGGGGCCAGGCCCCCTCCCACAACCGTGCCCGTTGCAACGGCTGCACGGTCAGAACAGAGGGGGCGACCGGGCTGCACGCAGGGAGCACGCTGGGCCCAGGGCCACCACCTCGGGAGGCCTCCCGCCCCACGCGCCCCCTCGCACTGCCCCGAGAGCGTGGCCGACGCCGGACCCCCGGTGTGTCTGTAATCCCGCCTGGCCCCCTCGCCAGCCTGGAGCTCGCCAAGGGCAGGCGCCACTGTGTCCCCACATCCCGCCGTGGTGACAGCAGGGTCCCGGAGGCTTCCCCAGAGAGACTGCCTCTGCTCCAGAGGCCTGTCAGACCCCGCCGGCGGGGAGGGTCCCCGCGCTCGCCAACAGGGGGGACACGCTCTTGGAGGCTGGGGTGGACCCCGAGCTGGCAGCGGGCAGCGGTCTGCCGGGACGATTGATGCTTGCTCCAGGGACGGGGAGGGCGGCCCAACCCCATGGCCCAGCCTGCCTCTGCCACACACAGGGGAGCCGCCAGCACCCCGCCAAGACCTGTGGACGGACAGGAGCTTCTAAAGAGCAGACACTCACTCCCCAGCTCCCGCCAACGTTCTTGGCCAGTTACTGATTTTCATTTCATTTCATTTATTTTTTAAGTAGGCCCCATGCCCACCACGGAGCCCACCACGGGGCTTGAGCTCACAACCCTGAGATCAAGACCTGAGCTGAGATCAAGAGTGGCACACGTAACCGACTGAGCCACCCAGACGCCCCCACCAGTTACTGACTTTAAATGAGTGCCTTTTCAAAGAAATGTTTATTTCTTTATTTTTCAAAGAGAGCACGTGCGTGCAAGCAGGGGAGAGGCAGAGACAGAGAAGGGGCGAGAGAACCCAAGCAGGCTCTGTGCTGTGAGCGCAGAGCCTGATGCGGGGATCGATCTCACAGACCTCGGCTCATGACCTGGACCAGTATCAAGAGTCAGATGTTTAACTGACTGAGTTACCCGCATGCCGCTAAATGAACACCTTTCAAAATGAACGTATGACGTTCACATCTGCACCCCTGCCCCCCTCCCCCATATCACTGTAGAAAAACACGTCAGAGCAGTAAAAGCCCTCAGTGGTCTCCTGCACGTCCTCAGGAACGAATCACTTTCTTTGGGGTCCTTTCCTGTCAGTGCACCTGCTTCCGCCCCTCGTTACTGGCTGCACAGAATTCCACTAGAGGACCCATCAAAGCTTCAGTCACTAACGTTCCTTACTCTATTATTGATGGCGTGTATATAGCTTATAGCTTCTTCTATTGCAAATCACTTTCAATATACATCTGTGCTGGGGTTTTGTAATGTTTATTTTTGAGAGACAGAGTGAGAGTAGGGGAGGGACAGAGAGAGAGAGGGAGACACAGAATCCGAAACAGGCTCCAGGCTCCGAGCTGTTCGCACAGAGCCCGACGCGGGACTCAAACCCACAGATCGCGAGATCGTGACCTGAGCCAAAGTCGGATGCTCAGCCGACTGAGCCACCCAGGCGCCCCCAGGATCTCTGTGCATTTTATTGACAATGTGCATTTGCTGTCCCTGGAGCCACCCGGTAATTCCTGTGCATGTTTTCCTATCAGCTCCTCACAAACGAAGGAAATCAACTCTCCTCTGTCATTTCTGCGGCCGCTCCCTCCTGGCTTGAGGTTTACATACTTGCAGCCACACAGAGATGTCGTATTTGCAAACAGTCATATCCATCCATTTTCCCTTAGTGATGCCCGTGCTCTTAGATTAGTACAAGACCAGTACGAAGGGATGTGAATCACACAACTCCAGAGACGTCTAATAGGAGGGGCCGTGGTGCGGGGACAGTGGCCTTCAATCGACAGCAGCTTCCTGGAGCCCAGGAGTCACTGGGATCCCCAGGCGTCGCCTTAGCCAACCAGGCTGACTGACAAAATACCTGCAGACCGTGTGGCTTCAAACAACAGACATTCATTGCTCAGGGTTCTAGAGGCTGTAAGTCCACGGTCAAGGTGCCGGCCACCCCAGTGCCTGGTGAGAGCCCGTCCCCGGGAGCCCACTGTGCTCACGTGCGTGCAGAGCAAGCTCTCTGGTGTCTCTTCTCGCGAGGACGCTAATCCCGTGTGGCTGGGGGTCAGGGCTTCCACCCGCGAGTCGGGGGGGGGGGGGACACGAGTCAGCCCACAGCAGGCACGTGCGAGATCGCTGAGAATGTGAACGGACTGCAGGGTGATGTTAGGATCTCATCAACCTTGAACAAGGAAAATGAGGTGCTGTTGAGAGTGGGTGTTAATGGCTCACACCAGACTCTGCACCCGGACCCCCCCCAAGCCAGGAAGCCGCCCTTGCTGGGGCAGCCCACACCCCGTGGCTGGTCAGTGAGTAGCTGGAGGGTCTGGCGCCCTGGCCCAGAGCTGGCCGTCTCCGGAGGTGGGGACACGGTCAGCAGAGGACTCTGTTGCTCCTCTCCGGCCCGTCCTGCGCCCCCGACCCCCAGGCGCAGCTCCTGAGAACGCAGATCGTAGGGACTCAGAGTGTTCCTGGAGGCCGAGCTCTGACGGTGAGGATTCTAGAGCGCGATCGCTGACCAGCGTAAGAAAACCCTTTCAGCCACCCGAGGGGGTGCTTCCAAGAAGCTCACTTTTGAGGCACAGGCCAAACTGACCTGCGGTCAGCATCGCAAACCAGTGGTGCTCCCAAACACTCTGGGCTTTCCCTCCCCCTCCCCCACGCAGCCCCAGTCGCAACGCCTAAAAAGTACGATTTGCTCCAGGCTGAGCCCCGTCGAAAACGGGGGGGCGGGGCGGCTTGAAATCGCAGACTTCCTAACTAAAGTCCAGGACCGTGAAGGGGCCAGCAGGCCAGTGACCCCCAGGGCCAGGCCAGAAGCCCCGGCCAGCCCACCCACCTGTTCTCCCGGGCAGGGGCTGACCCCAGGGTCGCGTTGGCAGAGAGGCTTGGTTCGCACCCGCTCAGAAGTAAGAGGAAGAAGACAGGAGCCCACGGACCCGCCTGGACCCCCTCGAGCTCCACCCTCCATGGAAACTGCTGGCCCCAGCTGGCTGGGGGGCTCCCAGGGTGCCCCGCCCGCCACAGCGCTGGGCTCGGCCACCGTGCGGCTTATGCTAGCGCGCGCACACACACACACACACACACACTCACAGGTGTGCTGATTTATACAGCTGTGCACACACGTGCCCTCACACATACGTCTGTGCACTCACACCCTCCCCCACCCACACTCACCCCCTCACACTCGCGACCCAGTGCTCCTGGCCTCCTCCAGGTGAACAGCCCGCGGGCTTCTTAAATTCCCTGCCTTCCTTTTCAATGCTTAGCTTAACGTGTGTTTGTCCTCCGCACACTTCAAACTCTCTAATCTCTGCTTGAAAAACGTGGATGACATGTGGGAGTGTTTGCTCCCCGAGTTCCAGCTTGGCATGTCGGTGGCCAAGTACAGAGTATTCTGGAACGGAGCCACAACGAGGGGACAGGGCGGGGAGTGCTCCCCAAACCGTGACAGCAAACAAAGGGAGGCCCTGCTAGGCCCTTCCCACAGCGCTCCGCCCCAAGGTGTTCCAGAACCAGCGTCCCGGGCTCGGGTCCAGGTGTTCCTGCACCCCCCCGCCCCCGCCAGCCTTCCGAGGCCCCCAGCCCAGCCCTTGCCTGCACGCCGGCCTGCAGACGTCCTCCCCGGGCCTGCCTCCGCGGCCCAGAGACAGGAGGCCACGCGCCCAGCCCGAGAGCTCTGCGGTCCCCGAAGATGTGACTTTGACTCTGGCTCCTGGTTTTCCTGCTTACAGACCAGTTTTCCGGGGCTGCAGGGAAACTTCCTTCCCCAGGAGGAACAGAAGGACGGCTGGCGTGAGGGGGCCCGTCCCGCCCACGGCCACGCAGGGACTTGAGCGCTCAGACCACCTGGTGGTCCCATGGGGGGTCATCCCTGTTTTTCTTCAAGATCGTGCTATTTTTTTTTTAATATAAGTTGCGAATGAAGCTGTTTCCATGGAGCTGTTTGTTTTGATTTAAACGTAAAGTTTTTTTTTCATTTCCAATAAATACTGGTTTCTTAAGGCTGGTAGAAGAAATGACAACAAATTGCGTGGCTTAAAACAACAGACACTTATTCTCCCGTCGTTCTGGAAGCCAGAACTGAGGTGTGGGCAGGAGGGGTTTCCTCGGAGGGTCCCAATCCTTCCAGGGCTTTCTGCCTTCCCCACTCCGGCACTCCCGGGCTTGTGGCCACGTCCCCTCCAGTCTCTGCCTTCACATGCACATGTGTCCCGTGTCCCAAATGCCCTCCTTTCTCTTACAAGGACACCAGTCACCGGATGTCAGGGGGCCCCAAATCTGGGATGGTTTCATCCTGAGAGCCTTAACTAATACATCCGGAAAGACCCGATTTTGAAATGAGGATGCGTTTCTGAGGCTCTGGACATGAATTTGGGGGGACTACTTAACCCACCACAGCAGCCTTCTGCGTTTGTCCTAAAATTAGGGTCGTGGTCAATTTTGGCCTCGGCAACCAGCGCCCGGAGGTGACGCAGCATCTGACCTATGAGGCCGCCTCGCCGGCTTCTGAGTGACATTCGGCTCTGGTTCCTCTGCGCTCAGGGGCGCTCTTCCCCAGCCTCGTCCGAAGGCCAGTGAAGGGGGGGGGCTCCCCACCTCCACAGCCTGCCTCGGCCGCTCCTCTGGGCCCCACCAACCAACCCAACCACCGCCCCACAGAGCCCACACCTCAAGCCCCGTCTTCCTCTTCCCTGGTGGAGGGGCCCCCACCATCTGAACGGGAGGCAAGCCCAGGGCCCAGAGACACCCCGCCCCTCCCCCTCACCTCCATCAGTGCCCCCCCCCCCCGTCACCTCCATCAGTGCCCCTCCCCCTCACCTCCATCAGTGCCCCTCCCCCACCCCTCCATCAGTGCCCCTCCCCCTCACCTCCATCAGTGCCCCTCCCCCTCATCTCCATCAGTGCCATCACTTCCATCAGTGCCCCTCCCCCTCACCTCCATAAGTGCCCCTCCCCCTCACCTCTATCAGTGCCCCTCCCCCTCACCTCCATCAGTGCCCCCCCTCATCTCCATCAGTGCCCCTCCCCCTCACCTCCATCAGTGCCCCTCCCCCTCATCTCCATCAGTGCCCCTCCCCCTCACCTCCATCAGTGCCCCTCCCCCTCATCTCCATCAGTGCCCCTCCCCTTCACCTCCATCAGTGCCCCCCTCATCTTCATCAGTGCCCCTCCCCCTCACCTCCATCAGTGCCCCCCTCACCTCCATCAGTGCCCCTCCCCCTCACCTCCATCAGTGCCCCCCCTCACCTCCATCAGTGCTCCTCCCCCTCATCTCCATCAGTGCCCCTCCCCCTCACCTCCATCAGTGCCCGCCCCCTCATCTCCATCAGTGCCCCTCCCCCTTATCTCCATCAGTGCCCCCCTCACTCCATCAGTGCCCCTCCCCTCATCTCCATCAGTGCCCCTCCCCCTCACCTCCATCAGTGCCCCTCCCCCTCACCTCCATCAGTGTCCCTCCCCCTCATCTCCATCAGTGCCCCTCCCCCTCACTTCCATCAGTGCCCCCATCAGTGCCCCTCCCCCTCATCTCCATCAGTGTCCCTCCCCCTCACCTCCATCAGTGCCCCTCCCCCTCATCTCCATCAGTGCCCCTCCCCCTCATCTCCATCAGTGCCCCTCCCCCTCACCTCCATCAGTGCCCCCCCCCTCATCTCCATCAGTTCCCCCCTCACCTCCACCAGTGCCCCCCTCACCTCCATCAGTGCCCCCCCCTCACCTCCATCAGTGCCCCTCCCCCTCATCTCCATCAGTGCCCCTCCCCCTCATCTCCATCAGTGTCCCTCCCCCTCATCTCCATCAGTGCCCGCCCCCGCCCTCCCCCACCCCCGTCACTTCAGGGAGTCCCATCCCTCACCTCCACTGCCACCTGCACCCCAGCGGTGCAGCCTCCATCCACACAACCACAGCCACCTCGCCGCAGACGCCCTGAAGCCAGGCCAGCCGCCCACTGACTTGCGAACCCGCCTGTGCTCCACGTAACTCCAGAGAGAGCTTTTCAGAACGCTCCCCTTGCCAGGCGCTGGCTTAGCGGCAACGCACGGCTCCACAAAGACGCCACTCCGCCCCGAGGCCCGGCCCTCAGCCACACCTCTGCCCCCACGAACGCCCCGCTCGCCCGCGGCACGCCCCACACTCCGGCCGCGTGGCCCCCCTCCTCCCAGGGCTGTCGGGGACACGACGGGTGATGCAGGTGGTCACCAATGATAACCCGGCGGTGGCCCCCTTCCTGGGGGCCTGGCCTCTGGGGGCGGCTTCCCTGCACCCGGTTGCAGTCCTGTCCCAGCAAGCTGCACCCATTTGCCTGACCAGGTCCAGGGCACCCATGACAGACGCTAAAAGGCCCAGAAGCTTCTGGCTCCAGGCTGGGGGCGGCCGTGGGGCTGCTCGTTAGCATCTGTGTCCCCAGGCTCCAGGGCAGGACAGGGTCTCTGGAGCCAACCAAGTCTGAGCACGTCCGGCACGCAGAGGGTGCCAGGCGCAGAGGGGGCGCCCGATGCACGCCCAGCGCGCGGCAGGGATGAGACAAATGCTCGGAAAATGAAATCGTAAAATGCCAGGATTTCCCGGGTCCAAGCCAATGATTAATGCCTGCACGGAATTATAAAAGCTGCTAATTCGTGTATTCGATTCAAACGGTGTTGGGAAAATGCTGATGTAATGAACGAAGAATTACTTTTATAGTTAAACACGCGTTTTGGAGAAGAGGCCAGTGAGGACTCGGGAGTGTTGGGTGTTCAGACGGGCGAGGTGAGCCTGGGAAGCTCCTTCTGTCTGGGTTCTGGCACCTTCATTCAGGCCGAGCCCGGGTCTCCTAAGGGCACTTCCCACAGCGGCCACCGCAGCTCATCTGTCTACACTGTAAGAATCCACCAACACTTTCTCTTAAATGTAGGTCCTATGCAGTGGGGTGCTGGCGAATCCTGAGAGCCAGCCCGGGTGAGGGGAGCCCCGACCTGCCCATTTCCCATTTCCACGGTGTGCACACCCCCTGGGTCAATTTCAAGCTACCACCTTGACATCACTGAGCACGAACTTGGAAGAGACGTGATAAGTTTTGTTTGTTTGAATCTATTTTCTGAGTTTTATTTACTTATTTTGAGAGAGAGAGAGAGAGGGAGAGAGAGCGAGCATGAGCAGGGGAGGGGCAGAGAGAGAGGGAGAGAGAGAATCCCAAGCAGGCTCTGCGCTGTCAGCGAGAGCCTGACGTGGGGCTCCAGCTCGCGAACTGTGCAATCATTTTCCGAGCTGAAATCAAGAGTTGGACGTTCAGCCAACTGAGCCACCAGGCGCCTGAGCCTCTGATTCCTAATTTTGGCTGCGGTCATGATCGCAGGGTCACGAGTTCAAGGGTCATGAGCTCTGCACTGAGGTTGGAGCCTGCTTAGGATTCTCTCTCTTTCTCTCTCTCTCTCTCTCTCTCTCTCTAACCCTCTCCCCTCTGTCCCTCTCCTCCACCTGCATGCTCTAAGATGAAATGAAATGAAATGAAATGATAAATAAAAATCATCTTACTTTAGGTAACTAACTCGGATCAGCCTTAGTGAGCCCCATATCTTTACCATCTGATACAGTTCTCATTAGAAACACTATTAAAATGAAACCCGCATGTTCTCAGACACACTTCCTGTCCAGAATTAACTTTATCGTTCCTTTCCTGGGAGTCCTCATTCAAGTCAAGTTTGGGCTTCTCACATCCTGACATCCTGCTCAGGGTCAGATGCTCGCTCTGGGTCATTCTGACTCTGAGGAGAATCTCCCCTCCTCCAGCCATGCACCCCCACCACCCCCCGCCACTGTGACAAGTGCCAGCCCCACCCCCACGCCAAGGATCGGGTTCACCTGGGCAAACCGATAGCCGCACTCAATAATGCATACAGTGAACCACAAGCCCCCCGCAGGTGAGGAACACAGGGCTCAGCCTCCTGGTCTTGGCCCCGGTGCAGAACCCCAAGCAAAAATTTGGGGAAGGACTCCCCTTAACAACGAAACAGAAGCTCCCCGGAGCCGAGGCCCCTCCAGCCCCCTCACCTGCAAGGGCTCACCTGCAAGGTGACTGCGGGGAACACGGATTTACGGAGGGCAGTGAGGCCCGGCCATCGCTGCTACTCTAATCCCCAGACGTGGGGACTCTGCTTTTTTTTAACTTCGTTTTTTTAAGGTTTTTTTTTTTTTTCAACGTTTATTTATTTTGGGGACAGAGAGAGACAGAGCATGAACGGGGGAGGGGCAGAGAGAGAGGGAGACACAGCATCGGAAACAGGCTCCAGGCTCTGAGCCATCAGCCCAGAGCCCGACGCGGGGCTCGAACTCACGGACCGCGAGATCGTGACCTGGCTGAAGTCGGACGCTTAACCGACTGCGCCACCCAGGCAAGGTTTATTTTTAAGAGAGAGAGACAGAGCACAAGCAGGGAGAGGCAGACAGAGAGGAAGGGAGACACAGAATCGGAAGCAGGCTCCAGGCTGAGCTGTCAGCACAGAGCCCGACGCGGGGCTCGAACCCACGAACTTTGAGATCGTGACCCGAGCCGAAAGTCAGACTCTCAACCGACTGAGCCACCCAGGCATCCCACATGGGGACCGTTCTAGTCACCATCTTGCAGATGAAGAAACGGAGGCCCAGCACCGTGTATAAAACATATCATTTTTTGTATGCAACAAGCAAGTTCCTTAAAGATAAGGAGAATGGAGGAAAGAGAGGACGCCTGGGTCCGGGAGCCTGTGAACTGGGCTTTGCCAGAACGACTGGGGATCGTGGCCAGAGGGGCAGCGCGACCACTAGGCTCCAGAAGGGGCCCAAGCAGAGGGACGGGAGAGCCCTGGTCCTGGCCACCGGGACGTCACGGTCGGGCAGGATGTCTGTGCAAGAGGAAGGGGTAGCCGGGCACCTCGGTGTCACTGCACAGAGAGCAGGCAGGCAAGCAGGTGGCGTCGAGGTGGGGTGTGTGTGCGCATGTGTGAGATGTGTGTGTTGTGTAGGTGTGTCTCTGGGGTGTGATGTGTGTCTGGTGTGTGTGGGGGGGTGGAGGCTGTGTGACGGTCGTGGCAGGAGGGGCGAGGAGGTTCGGGGCTGGAACCAGGGCGAGGCTGATGGGAATCAGCACCTCCAAGACCAAGCTTCAGAACTTGCCCCGTGGCTGCTCCGGGCGGAGACCAGAGAGGTGACGGAGCCCCAGCCAGCCGGGAGAGGGGGGCACAGCCAGACAGAGACCCTCGGACCCTCCTGGACAGGAGGGGAAGGGCACGTACAAATTTGATGACTTAAGCTGCTCAGTAAATAAAGGGACAGTTCGCTCCCTCCTCGTCCTCAGAAACAGTCAAGGGCTTTGAACTAGAAAAACCAGTATTTTCAAAGTCAGCGAGGGAAGAAGTCGGGTCTGAAGCACAAAAGACACTTTGGAACTTGAAGTTTAGGCAGAATTAAAGATCGATAAGGCGCACGGAGGACAGAGCGTCCGGAGAGAGTGTAGGCCCCACAGTCACCAACACGGGACGGCTTCAGAGTCAGGTCCTCAGACACAAGGACACCGAACCTCAGTCCCCGCCGTGGGTGTCAGGTTACTTTGCAAAGGTAAATCTTAACAAACAAGACGCGATCCAGCAGCGTGGTTCCTCGGGGGAAGCACAGAGACAAGGGACAGGGGACACTTGAGGGTCTCCATCAGAAATGGTTAAGCACTGGGAAAACATGCCCATTTATCCTTCCACCCACCCAGGGCCTCGGCGGCCCCTTCTACCAAACACCGCCCCCCTCAGGAGCAACACCGCTGCCCCAGGACAGAGGCTTCCTGAGCAAGCCCCCCGCCGGTGCCTCAGTTTCCCCCGCTGCAAATCCCTCTCTGAAGGCAGGATTTCTGTGTCTTGCCCGGAGCAACCCCTAGCACCCAGGAGGCTAGCATCAAGGTGAAATGTGCTAATTCTGCAAAGCTCTGAGCTGAGCACCTGGCAGGCTGGTACTGTGATTTCCCGGTTATTAACTCGCTTCTTGGGACTAGGAGCCCCCCCTCCCCCACACTCCTTGTTTGACTTTCTCACCTCCCGGTGACTGGCTCTGCCCTGGAGCCTCCCCCTCCATGGGGCAAGGCTGCCAGGAAAGGCCTCTGCTGAGAGCCCAGACACCTGCCGCCCACCCTCTCTGACCCCCCCTGCCCGGAGGGAGGGGAAGCCGGAAGCCCAGACCTTGTCCAGGTTGGGCCTTCTCTGAGCCTTCTCGAATGACTTCATTATTGTCTTTGAAGCAATTTCCCAGAACTCCAGACACACCCATTCTTTTTTTTTTTTTGAATATAAATAAAAAACGCATTCCAGCAGGAAAGGAAAACGATTCTGGCTTACCCACCTCTTTGGTTCTTCTTACCGGAGTCACCGACATGTTTGAGGGTTGAAACCCGGCTAACCGGAATAATCAGTGTGCATTCTAAACTCCCCGGGATGGAAAGGCGGCCCAGCCAGTGCCAGCCCCGAGCCACACCCGAGGACCCCTCCTTTTAGGAAAGGGGTGCTCTCCCCACCTCCCCACTCCTCACGCCCATCAGAGGGTGAAGGGCACAGAAAAAAACCAACCCCCAAGTCAGCTAAGCGGTGGCCCCGAAAAGACACGTGCAGGTTCCGACTTCCAGAAGCTGTGGGCATCGGTTCATAGGGCAACGATGCCATGGAATTAAGGGTCCTGGGATGTGAGACCCGACCCGTATCACCCGGGTGAGCCCCCTGCCATCACATCTGTCCTCACGCGACAGGGGCCGGCTGTGCGAGGACGGAAGCAGAGATGGGAGCGGTGTGGCCACAAGCCCGGGGCCACCTGAGGCCACCAGGAGCTGCAGGAGACACGGAAGGGCCTTGCCAGGGTTATTTTAGACCCCCGGGTAAGCCCCAGGACACTGACCCAACCCTCATCACGCCAAAGGAGACCAGCCAGATTCCGGAGAGCCATCTCTTCCTGGGGACAGTCGCCCACAGAAAGCCGCAGCCCTTAAATCTTTCCGCATCTCCCTGAGCCTCAGTGGCCCAGGAGCTGCGCCCCCCAGCACGAGCCCGCTGTGGTGCCCCTGGCTGCCAGCGGCTGAGGACCCAGCAGGCACTAAATGAACACAGCGCGAGTAAACATCACAGGTCTCGGCTGCCAGAGCTGGTGGGAGGCCAACCAGGGGGCCCCGGACACTGCCCGCACGTGGTGACCAGGCACGACCAGGCAGGGTCAGCTGAGCCGACCACCGGGGCCTGAGTGCCTGGGACACCACCTTGGCCCCTTCAACAAGGCACTTCCAACCCCCTGGAGCAAAGTCACGGTCCCTCCGAGCCAGGGGACAGGCCAGGGATGTGGGCTTAGAACACCGGTGGCAGCTCAGGAGGTGTCCAGGCTCCAGAATGAGGCAGAGCCTGGCAGAGGGTCCTGACCCGCACAGTCCGGCCCCCAGCCAGTCCTGATGGGACACAGACTTCACACTGCCCTGGGGCCTGAGCACACGCTGAGAAGTCACAGTCCCCACGGTGGGGCCATCCAGGGCCCCCCCGTGTGCCCTTCTGGGCCTGCAGCTGCCTCTGTCTACAATGTCTCAAGAATGAGCCCCAAGATGATGTCTCAGACACAGGACTAGGATCTGGTTCTAATGACCCAGGATATCTGAGGGTAGGGGTGAGGGTGGGTGTGGGGAGGTCTCCTAGAGAGAAGACGTGCAGGTGGGGACAGGTGGGGGCCCTGTACCCCTTGGAGACAGAGGCATAGGGCCCCCCGGCCCAGGCAGAGTGGTGAGTCGGCTGGCCGTGCCACCACAGGGGGAGGGAGGGAGGGAAGGAGGGGGGAGGGCTGAGGGTCTGGGCACAGTCCTGTGACCTTGGGGAAGAACCTGCTGGCGGAAGGTGAACCCGGCAGCTGCATACCCCGAGGCTGGGAAGCGGTGTCCTCACCACCCAATCAGCTCAGAGGAAAACCGAGCCAGTTCTCAAACAGCAGCGTGTCCAAACTCAGCCAGAATGCTAACAGAAACCTCTGTCGTCCATACAAATAGCAGCTCGGCCCCCAGATGGTTCAAATTCCACTTCCTGCGTGGCGCTGGAGACTTGGGCCAGTTCCTTGGGACCCGTCAATGTCTACAAAGAACATGTATTCTTTTTTTTCTCAATGTGTATTTCTTTTTGAGAGAGACAGAGACAGAACGTGAGTGGGGAGGGGCAGAGACAGAGGGAGACACAGAATCCGACGCAGGCTCCAGGCTCCGAGCCGTCAGCTCAGAGCCCGACGCGGGGCTCGAACTCACTGACCAGGAGATCGTGACCTGAGCCGAAGCCCGTTGCCTAACAGACTGAGCCACCCAGGCACCCCAATGACTTTCACTTTGAATGATGATGATGAACTTCCTGGTTTAAGGACGAAACTCGCCTTGCTGACGATTCTTCCAAGGGGACCTCCAATCCCGTGAACCGCGGCAGGAGCTGGTGAACCTCCTCTCCCGCACAGTGTGGACACCCCTCCCCTCACAGATGGCCATGGAGCTGAGAACACAGAGTTTCACGCGGAGGCACGGGGTTTCTGCTTGGGACCGTGCAGCACGTTCGTGCATCCCGTGATGACGGAAATACCATGACTCTGACAGGAGAATTCAAGATAAAACGTGCAGTTGGGGGTAATGTGCATTTTTTTAACAGATTCCAAGAAGTGCCAGAAGTGATTTTAAATATTTTCCATGAACAGAAAAGATGATTCGGTTTGTATACCAGAAGTTTCTCTGGCCTTGAGCTTAGGCAGATGTCCTCATCCTGGAGAGTTCCCCACAGGGGGCAGGGTCCCCAGTCCAGGGGAGGCTACCACGGGAGACAGTTGGGACCCCCAGCAGGGGGGGCACAGGGAAGGCCACCACGGGGGACAGTCAGGGGCTCCATCCCTGAGGAGGCCACCATGGGGGGCAGTCAGGACCCCAGCCCAGGGGAGACTACCTTGGGGGACAGTCAGGGCCCCCAGTCCAAGGGAGGCCACCACGGGGGGCAGTCAGGTTCCCTGGAAGGTTCTCACACAGCACAAACGGGACATTCCACCCAGGGGTAGTTAGCACAAAGCTTAAACCCAGCATCACCGAGACTCCTAAGTGGCTACTGACCCAGTGATTCCCAGACTACATCTCTGCTATGGAGCACCTATTTCGATGCTGAGGAGAACCATTTTGATGCAGTGTCCAGCAGCAGGGACCCCAAGACCCAGGGACGACCAGGTGCTTCACGCTCAGAGACAGGGCTGTTCTCCAGTATTCGCTGAAACACCCTCTGAATCCAGCCAAGCGGCCCAGGGACCTAAAATCATAGGCCCAGAGGGGCGCCTGGGCGGCTCAGTAGGTTTAAGCGTCTGACTCTTGATTTCGGCTCAGGTCGTGATCTCACAGTTTCGTGAGTTCGAGCCCCACGTCGGGCTCTGCGCTGACAGCATGGAGCCTGCTTGAGGTTCTCTGTCTCTGCCCCTTCCCCACTCACGCTCTCTCTGCCTCTCGAAATAAATACACTTAAAACAAATCGTACGCTCAAGAACAAACAGGACCTACGAAGAAGACAGCCAGGGCGGCCAAGGTGGGGGCGCACCCTGACGGTCTAGGTCCTGGGCCACAGTCAGGCCTCCCCTCTGACAGGCAGAGTGAGGAGGAAAGCCTCCCCCTGCCCCCCGGGCTATCAAAGTCTCTGCCTTCTCAGGAATGCACCCCGTGGGCAGACGTTCATCTGTGATGATAAATCACCTTGTTCTCCGTGACGAGAAGATGCATGTATGGGAGGAGGGGGAGGCCTGCCAGCCCGCGTTAGCACATAGCTGTGCTGTGAGAACTGGAGCTGGGCCAGCTCTCACACCAGCGGGACAGAGTCATAAATACCTTAGCGCCACCCCGTCCCCCCGAGTCCCCTCCAGCGCAGTGACAATAGCAGCAAAGGCACTGCTTTGAGCACCGAGCACCGTACAGAAGGAGCCTCCAGGACGCCTCCTCTGGCTACAGGGAGGAACAGGCCAGGCTAGTGAACCCCTGACCCCATCGTGGGTGCATGAGCACTTACTGAGCACCTTCTGTGTGCCTGGTGCTGTGGCCATCCAGTGCCGAGCAGGGGGCGGACGCAGGGAATGGGGACGAGAGGAGGGGACATGTGTGGAGGCAGGGAGGTGACATCCAGGAAGACCTGGGGGAACCTGCACTCATCACGCAGTCGGTGGCTCTGCGCTCCCGCAGACACGCTGGCGGGACCGCTGTCTGTGTGGGGCCGTCCTCGGCGCATGCGGGCAGCACGTGTGGCCTCCACCCCCCCATCCCACCCCCTGCTGTCCCCGGGGGCAGAATCACCCCGGTTGGAACGGCCGGGCCAGATACTGTGCTGCTCTGCACCTCGTCTCTCCGCTTACAGACGGGGCCATGTTGCTGATGTGGGGACTGGGGTAACACATGTGGAATCATCTAGAACAGCACAGCGCACCGAAGGCTAGTGAATATTAGCCCTAAGTTACCGTTGTCCTGAGAGGCAGGGAAATGGGGGATCACAGCCAAGGTGAGAGCAGAGCAACCAACACATAAACACAGCACCGAGGAAGTCGGGAAACCTTCCGGAACCTTCCAGAGCAGGGGACGGCGCTGAGGCGGATTCTGAGGGAGGTGATGGCAGCAGGCAACAGGTGTAGAAGCGAGGATTTGGAAGAAGGGGGCGGCGACCTTTGGGGGGGGTTTAGCCAAAACCAAACGCCGCTGTTTACGACCCAAGACACCGAGGGGCCGAGAACAGACGTCTGCCGAGTTCTAGAGGAAATCAGGACGGCGACCATGACGCCTTCAGCCATCATGTCCTGCTGCTCTCAGAGTGGGGTCACTTGCGGACCCCGACTACCGCCCCAGCGCACAGCCCTCCATCGCTGGGGCCTCGGTCCTTTCTCTCAGGCCACCATGGATTTAAGAGAACGCAGGATTGCTGCTGGGGGTGTTTCCTCCAGCACCAAATTCAGGGAGCTTCGCCTCAGATTAACTGCCACCTTCCTTCACCCAGCCCGTCTCCTGTCCATCGGCAGCACAGGAAGCCGGGGTCCTCCGGGGGCCTTGGGCCGCTTCCAACTTCCCCACGGAGGCCTGGGCTCGGCTTACCCAGGAGCAAGTAACAAAACCCCCTCGACGACAAGGCAGCCTTCAGCACCAGCAAATGAACACAATTACCTCCCGCAAGAGGAGGGGGGCTTCAAAGGGAGAAAGGGAGAGACGGAGGAAGGGGGACTGAGTCCAAACAATCAGTCTGGGCCTGTCTGATCTCCGAGGGAAACACAGACGGTGACTTCAGGGCCAGAGACACTCAGATGAGTCCCACGCCAATCACGGCCTCTCAGCGGATCTTCCGACATGCGGGGCCGTTTCCGGTCATTATTTCTCTAGCAATGACTCCCGTGATGAAAGCGAAATCTAAGAACTTTGGAAGTCCCTTCCATGCAGCAGGTCGATCCCTCTTCGGAGAGAATCCACGGGTCCCTAGCAGCCACGGTTTACCCAGCCCAGACATGGCCCTGGGCTTACGTCCGGGACTTGTGGAACCCAGGCCTGCTGCTGTGGCCCCCGAGGAGAAGCTGGTCTCCCCGCTCACCTTAGACCCCATCCTAGGCCTCCATCAGAGCGCAGAGGGTGCCTGAGGGACTGTCCCCTGCCAGGTCCCCACTGCCACGTATCTTGATCAGTGAAAGGGCCAGTCACGCAGACAACCAAAGGTGCCCCACCCGACTGGGCAGGGGCAGGTCTGATGTGTGCAGTGGCCAGGCATACAGTAGGCACTCCATTAATACTCGGGGGGCAAGGGAGTAATTGAACGCCAGCTGAGTCCCTAGAGCACACCAGCCCTTTCCCAGGGTCAAGAGCCACAGCATCACCACTTGAAGTCATGGGAGGAAGCACTCCCCGTCTAGGCCACGGGCAAGGGAGGGGGGAGGGGACAGCAGCTCACTGGGGAGGCCTCCCCGTCACCAGCGCTGGCACACCTGGTCAGCCGCTTCAGGAGAAGCCGAGAGCCCAGCTCGTCACGGTGATCAGGGAAGGAGAGGTCGGGGCACGCCGGGACCGTGTGGTGAGAGCCCACTACAACCCAGGGCAGGGAGGAGTGGGGGAGAGGGGAGCCTGGTCCAGGCCTGTGGGCACAGCCAGAGCCCCGACAACGTAGGCAGGAACTGCGGGGGCAGGGGTCTCCTGAGCCTCCCGTCCGGGCCCACCACCATGCCCCAGTGTAGCCAGGAATCCAGGGTTAACACTCCGAGCCAGCGGGGCAGACCCTTCTGGAGCCCCACAAAACAGACGGACAGCCAGCCAGCCACAAAGAGGCACGGGGAGGAGGGAGGACACAGGGCAGGCGGTCAGGTGCCTTTCTTGCCACGCCGTACTCCGGATCATAACCAGGCTGGGGCTCAGACACGGTAAACCCCCACCTCCTCAGGCTGCCAAATGGCCTCTCTCTGGCGCCTTTCCTCCTCTTCTCAGAGCGCCAGGCACGGCCGTCTTCCTCCCACTGTGCCCCCCACCCTGGGTTTACTCTTCCCACTTAACACACACCGGCTAATGCCGTAAACCCCTGTGCTAAGCTCCATAAACTGTGCCACATCCCACACAAGCAGATAATGATTTTTCGGCTGTTTATACTAAACAGGATAACCGGGGCCACAGTCCATACTGGAATCGCGAAGCTACGTCCGGTATGAATGAGGTCCCACCTAATCCTCGACGGCTTCCCCAAAACGCCAGACCGCTCTCAGGCCACCGGAAACTTGCTTTTCAAATGGGCCATGATCTTAGGCAACACGCGACCGAAGGCCAAGGCCAGGACGTGCGCATCCGTGCTGCTCTGACTACCTATTTCTAAACACCCACCACCGGCCGCCTGGGGAGCCATTCGTCTTCGCGACGAGTCAGGACGTCTCAGGGCAAGTGTACGTGCAAGGCGGAGGAGACGTAACCTCTACAGCGGACCACCGGGCGTGAAACACCAACACCGGCTCTCCAGACCCGCGTGATCAGCGGCTCATGATCTCCATCCCAGTCACACTGTTTACAGTAGCCAGTTAAACCCGAAGCCCGGAATGAAGTGCCTCCAACCTGAAGCCGCCTAAGGAAGCGCGTGTCATCTCACGCACGTGGGTTTTCAGGTGGCCCTCACGCCGTAATCGCTCTCGGAAAGAGGGCGACTCCAGTCACACGCGGTCAACAGGGACCTGGGAGGGCTCGTCAGGAAGCCTGCCTCCCGCCCGCCCGCCGGCTAAGGACGTGCGGCTCCCGGCGTCACCGCCAAGGCCACGGACTGGCGCCGGGCAGGGGAGTGGACCGAGGGAGCCGGCGAGGGCCCCCCCCGCGTGCGACCCCGCCCGGGGCCCGGGGAGCGACACGTACCCGTGAAATCCTGCAGACACTCGCAGGTGTAACCACCCTCACGGCTGCGACAGCGGCCGTGGGTGCCGCAGGGGCTGGAGTAGCACAGGTCGATCTCCGTCTCGCAGGAGTCGCCCGTGAAGCCGGGCGGGCAGCGGCAGCGCAGCCCGTTGATGGGGTGGATGGGCCGGAAGAGCACGGTGGTGGAGCTGATGAAGGGCGCCGAGCTGTCGAACTTGAGCACGGACACGCATTTCATGTAGTTCTCGCAGGGCTCCCGCAGGCAGATGTTGTCGTCGAAGGGCAGCACGCGCTGGGCGGACACGGCCGTCAGCAGCGTGCGGTTCAGGTAGATCTGCTCCTGCAGGTCCTCCGACGGGAAGAACTTGTCCCGGACGCCGCCGGGGAGCAAGGCCGAGAAGGTCACGTTCAGGATGTTGGAGCTGACGTCCGTGTCGTTCTGGATGTTGAAGACGAAGACGTCGTCCTTGGTGGTAGACAGCACCGTGGCCACGCCCTCCACGAAGAGGGACAGCAGCGGGGAGAGGAACTTCTCCTGCGACATGTTCTCCAGGCGGACGGTGATGCTGTTGGTCAGCATGTCGTCCGTGATGATGGTGACCCGCAGGGTGCAGAGCGCGACGACACTGTGGATGCCATCTGTGGACACAAGGAGGGTCGGGGTCACTCGGGGTCCGGGTCCCCGCCAGCCCCACCCGGGCACGGCCGGCCGAAGCCAGCCCCACGCCCCGCCCCCACCGCGACCGCCGCCTTGACCCCTGCCTTCCGGGCCCCCCATTCCTCTCCCTCCACACCCGGCTTCCCAAAGCACAGCTCCTGTTGAGTCTGTCTTGCTCGAAAGAACCCCGCGGACCCCCAACCACTCAGCAGGACATCCCAGGGCCACCGCCACCTGGGTCCCCCGCCTCGCACGCTCTGCCCCAGACACGTGGGGCCACTGAGCCCCCTTCTACCACCTCTGCACCCGTCTCAGACCCCGGGGGCCCCCACTCCGATCCCACCCGCCCGCAGCCCAGCCCAGACCCCACGGCGTCCAGGATGCTGCCGTCCAGGTACGGCCTTGGTCCACGCCACGTTGAAGGGTTTTCTGTGCTGAGCTGCACCCTATTCATCCCTACGTGCCCAGCACACGGCGGACGCTCGGCAGATGCTGCTTTACAAAGACACGTACAAGACGGGGCTGCACCTCACCCGACAAGGGTCAGCCAACCATGAAACCAGCTACTTAGGATTTTGCGAGACGGGAAAGGGAATGGGATGTTTTGGTTAGGACGTTCTAAGCCCAGGATCAGGGGAGTCACCCAAGGGCTGGCCCCAGGGGCTCTCCCCAGGGTGGTGGTGGGGTGGGACCATCGGCCTTCCCGGCACCCTGACAGGTGCAAGCACCCCCACCCAGGGGGTTTTCACCTGCCTCCCAGGCCCTGCCTCAAATGTGCTAAGGGACCCTGAGAAAAACCCAGCAAAGTTCATATCCCTCTGGCTCAGCTCAGATTCTGGGTCCCTGTACCTGTGCCCCCAACGAGCACACCCCCATGGGGCACAGGGCCATCTGTGCAGGCCAGTGAGCCCCTGCCAGGCAAGGACCCTCTCCCACCCTCTCGCAGCCCACGCCTGACGGGCCTCCCCCACCAAGGGGCAGGAGCCATGGCGGGGAGCCCTGCCCCGCTTGTTTCCAGGAAGCCAGGACCACTGAGAGGGCAGGTCAAATGACACAATCTGGAGGCCACCTTGTCGCCGTGGCCCCAGCACAGTCCCCACGGAGGCACAAAGCCTAAAACCACGGGGGACAGAGGCATCGAGGCTTCTGCACACTGGGCCTGTTTTCCTCGGGCCCTTGGGAGCCACAAGCCACTCTGGGAGGGACCCCGAGTCACAAAACCTGTCCACACAAGAAAACGTAACTGCTCCCGAGGTCACAGTGCTCCCGGGTGCTCCCTCTGACGACCACAGCAAACCTGAGATCCTGAGAAAATGGGCATCGCCCCTGGAGGGGAGCCCAGTTCACCCCAGCGAAGGCACCGCTGCTCAGCAAGTTGGGCACGGAGTGCTGTCACTGCTCCGTCCAGTCCCCGTGAAAACCCAGCAGGGCCGAAGTCGACAGTGGAGATGATACTGGCATCACCTCGGGGTGGGGAGCCCACGAGGCGAGGGCTCATTCTGGCTACAGCTTCAACGGAGCACAAATGGACCGGAGTCAGTGGCCAGACATGCCCGCCGCTCCCGTGCAAAGGGCCGGGGGCCAGAACAGTCAGGAGGAGTAAAGTAAGGCAAAAGAAAGTGGCAAAGCACGTTGTGGGCAGCGCGCTGTCCTTTCCTCCCAACCCCACATGCAGGTCGGTCCCCGCCAAGAGGAGCATCTATTCCCCTCCCTGGAATGTGGACTGGATCTGTAGCAGTCTGGGGTCCCCCTCCCACTACAATGCCCCCCTCATCATGCCACTCCCTCAGGGCCCCCAGGGGCTTCCAGAATAAAACACACACCTCTTACCCCATCTGGTGGTCCTCCGTGTCCCCATCACCCTCCACCTGCCACCCCGCTCCCTCTTCCTGCCCCAGGGCCTTTGCACACCTTGTCTTCTGCCTAGAGCACCGCCCTCCTTGTTGGCTGGGGGCGGGGGTGCTTCCTCGGCCACCCAGGCCTCAGCTGAATGTCTCTCATCACAGGGGACCTCCAAGTCCCCCATGTATGCTCTGCCACCGCCTTACTTTCCCCACCCAGAAGTGGCATAACCTGATTTTTTGTGGTTTACATCTCTCCCTCCGTGAGCCCCTGAGGACTGAGAACCTGCAGGTCTTGACCCTGCTGCACCAGCTGCTGGCACTCAGAAGCTGCCAGATAAACATTCGTTGGGGGGGGGGGGGAGACACAGGGAAGGAGGGGCAGGGAAGAAGGATGATTTCCAGTCTCACCTCTCAACCCCAAGACACATGTGCACAAACAGCATCCGAAACTCCATTCTCCCATCGAAGCTATTTTTTTGGTGAGGTCTTCTTCTGTTTCCCTTTCTAGCTTTCCTCTCTCCTTCTTTCTTTCCTCCCTCCCTCCCTCCTCTTCCCTTCCTTCCTTCCTTCCCTCCCTTTCCATATGCCCACAATAATAATACAAGATACTGAGTATCGTTTGCTTACTTTCTGGTGGCACGTGTTACGAAAACATCCTTTTCATCTTAAACCACCCACCCGCGGGCAGCCAGGAGGGCACCGCACTGAGGAATGCCCACGAACAGGGAGCCACGTTCCAAGAACAGACACCTCCCCTCAGGGACAGAGCGGGAACGTGGCCAGAAAATAGCATTAACTATTAACTAACGTCGCATGTGCTGGTAAACAAGACGTGCGCCTTATGTGGATCTCACGGCCAGCTTCCTTCAGACCAGGGATCCTCCTGGACACCCCAGGTTCTGGGAGACAACGGCCTTGCCTTGAACTTATGTCGTCTGGATTCCTAGGCCGCCACAGGCACCTGACTGCCCGTACATGGGGCCCATGGAGACCAAATGGGCTGTCCCAACCACAGGGCGCTGCCTGCTAAACCACAGCGGTGACAGCGGGGCAGATCTGACAGCAGGATGCTGGGGGAAAAATTAGTTACTTTCTCACACAGACCAAAAGAAGCTATTGTACATGAGCCCAGAGATCTATCGGGAAGGAGAGCAAAGTATCTGTGATGTTGACAGTGGTTCTGCCTGAGCCGCTGAATTTGTTTTAAACCAATTTTTATTTTGTTGTATTTTTAATTTTTTTTCGATGTTTATTTTTGAGAGAGACAGAGCATAAGCGGGGGGAGGGACAGAGAGAGAGGGAGACACGGAATCAGAAGCAGGTACCAGGCTCTGAGCTGTCAGCACAGAGCCCGACGTGGGGCTTGAACCCACAAACCGCGAGATCATGACCTGAGCCCAAGTCGGACGCTTAACTGACTGAGCCACCCAGGCACCCTGATTTTACTTTTAAAGTTTATTTATTTATTTTGAGAGAGACAGGGAGAGAGTGCCTAGAGGAGGGGTGGGGGGGGGGGGAAGAGAGAGAGAGAAAGAGAGAGAGAGAGAGAGAGAGAGAGAGAGAGAATCCCAAGCTGGCTTCTGCACTGTCAGCTCAGAGCCCGACATGGGACTCAAACCCACGAACCGCGAGATCATGACCTGAGCTGAAATCGAGGCAGACGCTCCCGGGCACCCCTGGATTTTTATTTTAAAACGGTTTTAGATTTACAGCAAAACTGAGAAGACAGTACAGAGTTCCTGTACACTCAGCACTCGGTTTCCCCTATTACTGACTCTATTACATGAGTTCCTTAGTTTCACCTCCTGCCCTTTTCCTGGTCTAGGACCCTGTCCAGGCCCCCGTCCAGGACCCCACACGACAGTTAGCTGTCACGTCTCCTTAGCGCCTCTGGGCTGGGACAGCTTCTCTGACTCCCCTTGCTTTGGACGACCCTGACACTTTTTTTTTTTAATTTTTTTTAAAGTTTATTTATTATTGAGAGAGAGAGCGTGAACAGGGGAGGGACAGAGAGAGGGGGAGACACAGAATCCAAAGCAGGCTCCAGGCTCCGAGCTGTCAGCACAGAGCCCGACGCAGGGCTTGAACCCATGAACCGCGAGATCATGACCTGAGCCCAAGTCGGACACTCAGCCGACTGAGCCCCCCAGGCGCCCCAACGACCCTGACCCTTTTGAGGGCTGAGAGGTCCTAGGAATGTCAGGTTGCTGATAACTGGTGACTTTTACTTTCCTCTCTATACTTCCCTGTATCTTTTTATTTCCCTGCACGCACATCCATCGGGTTTATCGTTCAAAAGCCCCTTTTTATTCCGGGAGGCACGGAGCTTGCCGGGGGCTCTCCCCAGCCTGTGCCGCAGGCATTTCTTCCGCGGCTGTGAACGACAGCTTCAAGCCAGGGTCGCGGCGCCCCCAGATCCGGCCAGTGCCATTTCCGCTGCTTTCCTTGGCAAATGCGAGTCGCCTCGCTGTCCCCGAGGCACAGCAGGAGAGAGACAGAACAGATGGCCAGAACGTGCCACGGCTGCAGGACGCTCACCGGCCGTGTTTCCCGCAAAGCCATCGGCAAGGCGAGAGCCTCACGGGTCTCCACGGGGGTCCGGGCCTGTCCACCCCTCTGGCTTTGCTGGAGAGGTTCACCGTCCTCTACGATCACGTCCCTTGTGGCGGGCCCAGACGCTGCGGGGAGAGGTCACGCCGCGGCCTTCAAGGAGCCGGGGGCCTGCCAGGGGCACGGGACGGAGCCGCGTTTGTGAGACTTGGTGCCAGGGCGCCCCCGGGAGGCGGCGGGGAGGTGGGTGTCCACGGAGGGACGGCAGTCGTCGCGCAGTTGGAGACGAAACAACTTCTTGGCACACGAAACGAACAAGAGGCAAGGCCTGGCATGTCATTGGCAGAAGGGTGCGTCAGTGTCCTGGGTGCCGCAGGCTACGCGGCTTACACCGCACTTATCCTCGGTCTGGAGGCCAGAAGTCTGAGGTCGAGGTGTCACGGGCTGGTTGCACAGGGAGGCTCTGCGGGAGAGTCTCTCCCAGCGGCCGGGGGGCCGAGCCACTCCTTGGCCGGCAGGTGCACCTCACCGATCTCCGCTTGGTCAGCCTGGGGCCTCCTCCCCATGTGGGTCTGTGTCCAGAGTCCCCTCGCCGGTCGTTGGGCGAGGGCCCACTCCGAGCCACGGTGGGTGACCTCCTCTCAAAGCTTACCTGATCACATCTGCACAGACCCTGTCTCCAAAAAACACCGCATCCGGAGGTTCCCGGTGAGCTTGACCTTGAGGGCACGCTGGTCCGCCCGGGACAGACGGACACGTAGGGTGGGGGGGAGACAGGGCTCCAGAGGCAGATGGAGGTCCTCAGTGCCGCTGGCCTCTGGGGTGGACGCAGGAGAAACACCCTCACGGAGTGAGTGGTCCGTGCACACGTGGGGCCCCACCGCTGCCTTCTAACGTCTTGCCCAGTACTACCCCTTCAGTCTTTGTCACAGCCTGCGAGGGACACCCCTGCTGGCCCTCCACAGATGAGGACACGGAGGAGCAAAGAGGCTAACCAGCAAGCCCAGCCGAGGTCCCCTGGGCAGCAAGTGGCAGGCCCGGACTGACTGGCCTCAACCCCTACCGATGGCGGACGGGGGGGCTGAAATTGACTGTACTTAACCCCTACGGATGGCGGACGGGGGGGCCGAGATTGACTGGACTCAACCCCTCCCGATGGTGGATGGGGGCCCGGAGGACTGTTCACCTGGCCTGGGAGGACCTCCCAAGCACACAGAGGAGGAGAAGGCACTTTCTGAACACACGGGGCCTTGGGGACAGGCAGCTGAAGACAAAGCCGGTGCCAAGAGGGGTCGAGGCCACCCCACCCCAATGCACGCCTCGGGCTCAGGGAGACACCCCCGGTTCCCATGGCAACGCCCTGCCAGGCCTGAAGGGTACAGCCGGAGCCCCAGGGCCCTGGTTGCCAGTCCAGCAGGTTTGAGACAAAGGCTGTGTGCCGTCCCTCATCCTGCCCCCCTTCTCCTGAGGCCTCACAACAGGTAGGGCTGCTCGGGGCTCCCACCCGAAGCGGGGGGACTTTGAAGTGGTTTTCAGGAGCCTCCCTAGCGGCGTTGGCCGTGTCTCTGAGGCCAGACTGAGGGCAGACAAGAGGGGTGCTACCCGGAGGGCGTCCGGCTTCTCCTCTCTGGGCGGCAAGAGCCACACCTAGAACCTTCGTCTCGGGATGCGGGCTCTCCTCACGAGAACAGGGTGACACGTGTGTGGGGGACAGCGGGGCAAAGGCCAGCGTCAGACCCGGCGTGCACACCGGCCACCAAGAGGCTGTTCCCCCGCCCCGTCCACAGAGGAGGGGCCCTCAGGTGTCTTACCAACATCAGACGCCCCTCACACGTGCTCTCAACATGCCCAGGGGGTCATCTGGCAGTGAACTTGAAGGCAGCCGATGCTGCTGGGCCTGGCGTCAGGGGGTGGGGGGTAAAGAGAGCGGAGCAGCAGCCCCCCCTCCTCCCCACGTGCCATGTGACCTCCGTCTGACAACCGAGAGGGAGGGTCCTACAACCCCCTAAGGCAGCCCACACTCCGGGTGTCTCCTCCTCTGGAAACTGAGTCCTCCTCGCCCCTAGAACTTCCACCTCTGCTGCCTTCCCTCTGCCCCTGCCCTGTAGGCCCCACACCCTCCCCACATCCTGACACCTACCTGGGGAACGGTCACACCCCCACAGAGCCCCCAGCCCCCGGTCACGGCAGGCACCCTCCCCGTTAACCTTGGCAGGTGCTCGGCCCTCTCTCCCTTCAAGCCCCCCCACCCTCACCCCTTCCCTTGGTCCCCCACTTGGGCCGAGCCCACCCGCTCAGAGGGGGCGGCCGGGCTCTGCAGCTCACAACCCCTCCCCGACCCTGACCTCGCTCACCACGTCCAAGCTGCGGGAACCCTCTTGAAGGTGAAATCGTCAACGGGCCCCACAGCCCAAAGGGGAAGGTTTTTGTTCGGCTCCGAGTGGCTCCAGAAGCCGTGGGCTGAGACGTGGCGAAAGGGCGCTCTGGTCAAGATAAGGAGCCTCCAGCTAAGAGCTGAGAGTTGGTTCCTCGAACAGTTAACCAGAGAATTAACAGATGACCCAGGGTCCCACTCGCTGGTGGAATTCGAAAGACTTGAAAACGTGTATCTACACTAAAACTCATGCACGATTAACAACATCAGTCACAACGGCCACAAAGGGGGAAACCCGAGTGTCCAGCAACAGACGAGCAGATAGACACAATGCGTACGCCCACAACGCATGCGGTATTGTTCGGCCCTAAAAAGGAATTCATGCCACAACACGGGTAACTCTCAAACACTGTGCTCAGCGAAGAAGTCGGGTGGAGGGCGGGGGGCGCCTGGATGGCTCAGTTGGTTAAGTGGCCGACTCTTGATTTCTGCTCAGGTCATGATCTTGCAGTTTGTGAGTTCGAGCCCCACATCAGGCTCTGTGCTGACAGAGCAGAGCCTGCCTAAGATTCTCTCCCCTTTCTTCTCTCTCTCTTCTCAAAATAAATAACATTAAAAAAAAAAAAAGTCAGAAGGAAAGGGCCACATGTTGTATGATTTTATTTCTAGGAAATGTCTGGATCAGGTGGAACCATAGAGACAGAAACCGAACTGGGGGGTGCCGAGGCAACGGGCAGTGAGTGCCGGATGGGCACAGGCCTTCTGTGGGGGGACAGACGCGTGCGGAGCTGGGAGGCGGAGTGGACGCACGACACTGAGAACGTACTGAGCCCCACTGAGCTGTCCACCCTGACACGGACACTTTCTTTCTTTTCTTTCTTTCTTTTTATCATTTTTTAAATGTTTATTTCTTTTTGAGCCAGAGAGAGACAGAGCTAGCCAGGGAGGGGCAGAGAGAGAGGGAGACACAGGATCCAAAGCAGGCTCCAGGCTCCGAGCTGTCGGCACAGAGCCCGACGCGGGGCTCGAACTCACGAACCTCGAGATCGTGACCCGAGCCGAAGTCGGACGCTCAACCGACTGAGCCCCCCAGGCGCCTCCTGGACACTTTCAGGTGCTCTGAATTTCACCTCGGTTAAAAACAAAAGTAAAAACGAGAGTGAAGGACGCAATAAAAATCTGCTTTATTTTGCACGATGCTATCCAAAGGCGGGGAAAATACCAAGGAAGATATTTGCTCTGGCTAAGTGAGGTTAATGCCAAAGGGGGTTGGGGGGTGGCATATTTTAAAAGGCACTTCAAGAACGATTTCCTTAAAGCCGAGCCATGAACCAAGTCAGGGGAGAGGAGTGGACGGCGCCCGGAAGCCGCCGTGGCCTGCAGGCCGGAAGGAGCCGTCTCCCGTGGAGACGCCTTGTAACTGCCGGGGTGGGGCCTCACCCAAGGGGGTGCAGAGCCGCAGGGAAAACACGGGCGCCTCCGGCTTCTCCGGGATCGCCCAGAATTTCTCCCGGGAACATTTGTCGCCCTGCTTTTCGTTTGTTCCAAGGACCGACTGCACAATGCGGGGACAGGAGTCCAGAAGTCTGACCGCACGGAGACGCACGCTGGTGACCCGGTCCCGAAACAGGCTGTTTTGGGGCCAGGAGGGAAGCAGCGGGGCAGGGGCGCCAGCTCCCAGGCAGGCTTCACGGCTGTCCCAACCAAAAGTGCCCGGGACACTGTGGACGGCCGCTGGGGACAGCTCACACGTGGTCAACAAGCCCGCTCAAGGAAGCCACGCCAATGTTTCCGGACTCTTCTTCCAGCGATGAACTAGGAGCCCGGCAGCGTCTGGGCTCGGGGCTCAGTGCCCCGTGGCTGCCGGGCCGGCCCGAGGCCCCCATGCCAACAGGCATCCATCCAGGGCTCCCCTCGGCCAGCGGGGCCAGCGGGGCCAGCGGAAAGCCTGCCCAGACCCGCCCTCCTTCCCCACTGGAGCCCGAAAGGCCACCCTTCTGCCCCCTTCCAAGGAAATCCTAGGAAAACCGGCAAAGAGTTCCCTGAGGCAAAGATTAAACACCAACTGTGTCTGAGAGAGCTGGAGTGCCTTGTCTTGTTCTCAAACGACACCCTCCAACAAGACCATGTGGCCCCTGACCCCCGCCCAGCGACACCGCCACATTCTCCAGCCCTGGACACAGCAAGGACACCAGCCCAACCCGGCCCGCCCACTGGCCACAGAGCCCAGGGGCCTGCACACACCTACCCGGCCACCCGCAAGCGGTCCACCCCTAGCCCACAGACTGGGGAGGGAAAGGAGCCAGCCTAGAACATTCCAGGCTCTGGGCCATCCACGGCCCCGCCGGGCAGACGCCTCCTCACACTCCTGCTCCAGCCACGGGATGGTCACAGTGGCCGGCGACCCTCGGCCTCCCTGCCAGTGGGTAACGTGTGTGTGAATGCACACGCGTCCCCCTCCCTCCCTGGCTCCTCTTCTGAGCTGGACTTCTGTGCACACGCACCTGCTCCCACAGCTTCACGTAACACTGGAGGCTTCTATTTCCCCAACCAACATTGGGCTGCACTCGCATTTGGCCCTCGATCCCCACGCTCACCAGCAGGGCCTCTGAAATTCTGACTGTCCCCAGGAAGCACTGGTGATGAAGGTTAGGGCCGCCCCAAGCCCCAAGTCCTTCAGTCCCTCCAGTCCCTGTGGAACAGGAAGGCCACCACGTGTTGTTTAGAAAGCATATGTGCATCTCAATAGAGAAAAAGATTCAATAAGATTCTGTAATCCTTCATAATAAAGACTTTTGGGGTGCCTGGGGGCTCAGTCGGTTAAGCGACCGACCCTAGATTTTGGCTCAGGCCGTGATCTCACGGTTTGTGAGTTTAAGCCCTGAGTCGTCAGGCTCACTGCTGTCAGCATGGAGCCTGCTGGCGATTCTCTCTCTCTCCCTCTCTCTGTCCTTCTCTCTCTCAGAAAAAAACAAACTTTAGAGACTCTTGACAAACACAGAAGAGACTGGTGCTTCCTTTAAACCACTGAGGGGCGTCTATAAAGCCCCAACAGCAAACACAGTACTCACCAGCGGTCCCCACCACCACCATTTCCCTCCATACTGTGTCGGAGGCCAAGGTCGGTGCAAGAGAATGAATGAATGACCGATACGCCGAATGAATGAATGGAAAGGAAGATGAACTCATCACAGGTATGAGTCCCAACACAGACAACACCAAAGGCTCCACAGACAACCTGTGAGAATGCACACGAGCACTGAGCAAGGCGGCGAGAGAGAAAGGCATGGCGTGTCCTCAGGCCAGTCTCGTAAAATGTAATTGTTAACGAATCTTGTATAACAGCAGCAAAACTACATTGTGCTTAAGCATAAACCTAATAGGGGCGCCTGCGTGGCTCAGTCGGTTGAACGTCCAACTTCGGCCCAGGTCATGATCTCGCGGTTCATGGGTTCAAGCCCCGCGTCGGGCTCTGTGCTGACAGCTCAGAGCCTGGAGCCTGCTTCGGATTCTGTGTCTCCCTCTCTCTCTCTGCTCCCACCCCAACTTGCATTCTGTCTCCCTTTGCCTCTCAAAAATGAAAAACATCTTTAAAAATTTATTTAAAAAAATAATAAACCTAATAGGGGCTCCTGGGTGGCTCAGTCAGTTGAGCACCCAACTCTTTTTTTTTATTTTATTTTTTTATGTTTATTTATTTTTGAGAGAGAGAAAGAGAGACAGAGTGTGAGCATGGGAGGGTCGGAGAGAGAGAGGGAGACACAGAATCCGAAGCAGGCTCCAGGCTCTGAACTGTCAGCACAGAGCCCAACAGGGGGCTCAAACTCACCAACAGTGAGATCATGACCTGGGCTGAAGTTGACAGTTAACCGACTGAGCCACCCAGATGTCCCCCAAAAAAACCTCATTTTAAAAATCAATGACGAGGGGCGCCTGGGTGGCTCGGTCGGTTAAGCGTCCGACTTCGGCTCAGGTCACGATCTCACGGTCCGTGAGTTCGAACCCCGCGTCGGGCTCTGTGCTGACAGCTCAGAGCCTGAAGCCTGTTTCAGATTCTGTGTCTCCCTCTCTCTCTGCCCCTCCCCTGTTCATGCTCTGTCTCTCTCTGTCTCAAAAATAAATAAACGTTAAAAAAAATTTTTTTTAAATAAAAATAAAAATCAATGACGAGACAAGCCACAAACCGAAACGTCTTTGAGCCTCAAACAAATAAAAAGATGGGCCAACGTCATTAGTAATCTGAAAAATGCACATGGAAACCACAGCGAGATGCGATTTGGCAAAAATTAAGAAACCGGGCCCTAACAGGTGGCAGAGAGGACAAGCAAGGAGAGGAAGGCTGGTTCATTGCCGGTGGGAAGGTGAACTGGTCCAGTCGCCCTGCAAAACACCTGTTGCTACCTAAGAGTGCGCAACATTCCCTTGCCCCACGGCCCGCGATTCCACGCAGGGAACACACTGCAGGGGAGGCCGCGCCCTCACAGGCCAGGAGACGTCCACAAGAACGCCCGAGCAGCAGAAGAGACCGACTGAGGAGGGCAGGTTCACAGAACGGAAGACCGCGCAATGGTGACAATGACTCGACCATAACTGGGAACACCAACATGGCGCTAAGGGAAAAGGTAGGGCTGTAGATGACATTCAGGACGGCCCCTTTATACAAATGCCAGAAACAGCCACAGCGCAACGAGACAGGTCCAGGGTCCTTTATTTTCTGAAACCCTGAGATAAGACAGTTCCGGAATTTCGAATCTGTGACGAGGTCGTATCCCGACTTACATAACCGCAGAGCCGACCGACGATCAAATCCAAAATACGTGTTTTTATATCACACGCGCATGTGGTTTGACCGTATTTGGTATATTTGAACTCTTCCAAAACAACAGAAATTCTTTAGGAGTGGAACGGGGGACTATTAACCAAAGGAAAGAGGCAGAGGGGTTTCTGGCTTGAATGACGGGGCGGGGGGGGTGCGGGGGGACACTGTTCCCAGAGATAGGATGCTCAGAAGGGACTTGAGGTTTTCCCTCTGTCTGGGACTCGGGGGCTTGAAGAACGTGGTGGCCCAAAAAACCGGCCATGGATACTTTGACAACCCCCCACCAAGAGGCGACGCCTGTGTCCCTTTCCTGTTGAATGCAGGTGGGCTTAAGACAGCTTTGACCAACAGAGGAGGGCAGAGCGCTGCCCCGTGACACCTGGGCCACAAACAGTTGGTCATTAAAGGCCCTACGCTTCTGCCTGGCTCTCGCAGACACTCGCTGTGAGACGGTCCTGCCCTGCCGCTCACCTTTGTGACCTTGGGCAAGTTCCTGAACCTCCCGTGCCTCGGTGTCCTCATCAGTAAAAGCAGGGTGATGGGATCTCCTGCACCCCCAGAGATGTGTGACGACATCAAGAGCCACGCTGCGAGATTCCACTGCCCGGTGGCAAGGAACGTGGGGCCCAGAGAGGCTCAGGGGCTGTGCCCAGGGCACACAGCCTGCGGAAGATGGGGATACAGGCTGCAACCTTCCCGCCACGGCACAGGGAGGAGGCCTGGCAGCCCGCACGTGTCTAGTCTCCCGAACGCTTTACAGAGAGAAAATAATTATTAACTGTAGAGGCTTAATGAGGAGAGGGAGCTGTAAGGATGTCTAATACCAATAATTTGTACCTATTTAAGAGCAAATGTGCAACAACATAGGCAACTGGGACCCACAGCATCAGATATGCTTCCTTTGCTTCTGGGGAAGCACAACTCAGCCCAGGGCGCTGGAGGCAAGACAGAAATCAAAATGTCCTCAGGGCTCCCAGACCCTGGCCCAGCTGGGGCGCACCTGTGGGGAAAACCACCGAGAGCCTTCAGTCCAGAAACCCAGGGGTGTGGGCGGAGAGAAAGGGAGGTGCGGGCGACCCAGCTGAGGTGGCGGGGAGCTGGTCAGGGGACCGGCGTGCACACGGCCCTCCCACCCTGGCTGCTCAGTCCCCTGCTGGGCGCAAGACCTTCCCCCTACACCGGCCTGTGGTAGCAGCTGCCTGCCATGGGCTTAGCCTTGCTCAAGAGACACAGAGCATCCAGACCACAGGGCCACCCTCTTGGCCCCTAAATGTCTCCCCACTCAGGGGCCCTGAAGTCCCTTCCAGAATAATTTTACAGAGACCTCTTTTGAAATGCAAATAGCACTGAGAGGCTATAATAAACCCCTGACCCCTTGATGGGTTGGCTCCTCAAGTCAAAGGGCCGGGGGCAGCCCAGGACTCCCCACGGGACAAAGGGCAGCTTTGCTCACACACCAAGAATCCCATCGGTCACTCCCTGCTCCACCTGCTCTGGCCAGGCACGGGGGTTCTGCTCACGGCGTCCCCAGGCCCGTGGGAGATGCTGGCGGGAGCACCGTGAGCTCACCCACATGCTGCCCGGGGGACCGAAGAGCCCAGTCACCCACCACCATCAACAGATCATTTCCAGGGACCCCCCCCCACCCCCTCCAGCTGAGTGAAGAGCTGACAAATCATTTTCTTTTGGAGAAAAGATCAAATATTGGCCCAGACGTCTATTAATTTGCAACTCACAACTGCCGAGAACAGAAAAGCAAGGATTTTTTTTCTCCTGGTTAAATATTTGCTAAGAAAATTCCGATCCTAAATTTCAAGAGTCTGCTTTCGCATCACATTAGCAAGGTAGCACGCTGTGGTTTCGATCATTAACCAGGAAGCCTTGTGGAGGAAGCAGGAGAGAAGTCACGGCACCCTCGCGGGGAACATAAATCTTGCAGCAAATCAAGAAAGCCGAGCATCTTAAGCACCCTTTCCCTCCCGTCTCCCCTCCGTCCTACGTGTGCTTCTTCAGCGGTCTTTTAATTACTTTTCTTGGGCTTCCTTCCCCTCCATCCAGATGGTGAAATGAGCCTCCAGTATTCACAGAGCAGGACAAAGATACTTTCCACCTCGCATTTGCTCCTGGCGGGAGACAAGCCTCCTTCCTCATATTTGCTCGGTGGCCCCCCTCTGTGGCCTTTGTTAGCAGCCCCCCCCCACTCCCATCCCCTGAAATTAATGAGCTGCGGGCCTATTCTGGAGTCGGCGAGCGAGCGCATTCAAGAAAGACTCAAAGCGCGCTAAGCAGCTTCCGTCTGGCTCGTTATCGGGGAGGCTCGAGGGGAGGGAACATCTCAAGTGAAGCTCAAAATAACGTGTGGCCGGCTGACACCCCGTCCCCTGTAACCCGCCCCGGGTCGGAGCGTCTCCAAATCGGAGAGCAGCGCATCTCCGAGACGGGCTGCTGACCCGGCTCGTCGTCCACTTCCATCCACGACCACACCGTCTGTGCTCGCCAGGGGCCCCGTGCAGTCCCCCCGGGGAACGCCGGGCCCCACAGTCCAGGGAACGGGCCGGAGCCGGGGCGACCAGCGGCCGCCCTCGGGCAGAGGGAGAAAACGGAACCGTATTCTGCCTCTGCGAACCACAGTCGGCCTTTATGACGACGATGGCCTTCTCTGCTCTCAACACGATCTCACACGGCCACGTGTCAGGACACGGTCCGGTAGGAATGTCCCGAGATGCATCCTGGGCGGTTCCCCCACGCCCACCTGCCGGCCCTGTTCCCTAAACGTCGTAGGGTCTCACCTCTGCTCCCCACCTGTGGGCCTCCTGGCTGTCCACCAAGCACCTGCCGTGCGCGCGCTCCCGCCTCCGGCCCCCGCCCTCCTCCACGCGATGCCTCCCTCACGCTCACACGCACACACGCTAACGCACTCACGGGCACGCATGCACGCTGCACGCTCACAGGCGCACTCACACTGTTGCAGAACGCCTGCTCCAAGTCGGCTCTGGCGCCTTCCGCGTGGGTCTGAACGGATGCAGAGGTCAGGCTAATAGCAGATATCCTATTATTAAGCGATTAAGAGACGACTTACAAGTAACAAATTGGACTTCCCTCGTGCAGCGCCCCAAGGTCCCGATGCAGAAGTTCGCGCAGGGGTCACCGCAGCCGACGACACTTACAAACTTGTTTACGATGAAAAATTATTGGGCATGATAAATCTTTTTAACGATCCTAATCTGCAACCCAAACTCAAATTAACTAATTAAAACTGTTGCCACTCATTAATTCAACAAACATTGCGGCCTTCTGTGAGCCAGGCCCCGATCCAGGGGCGCCAAGGGGAAAGACCGAGGCAGTCTTGCCCTCCTCAGCCTCAGGGAAGGAGGTGACAGCCGGGGCCACAGACAATTCGGATGGGAAGTGCCATGGGGGGGGCGTCCAGGGTAAGAATGAAGGTGTGGGGGGTGGGGGGCGCCTGGGTGGCTCAGTCAGTTAGGCGTCCGACTTCGGCTCAGGTCATGATCTCAAAGTTCGTGGGTTCGAGCTCCGCGTCGGGCTCTGTGCTGACGGCTCAGAGCCTGGAGCCTGCTTCGGATTCTGTCTCCAGCTCTCTCTCTGTCCCTCCCCTGCTCATGCTCTGTCCCTCTCTCTCAAAAATAAACATTAAAAAAAAAAAAGAAAAGAATGAAGGTGTGGGAGGAAGAAGGGTGCCAGGGTACTGGGGGGGGGGGAGAGATTTCAGGGTGCTGGTGGGGGGAGGGGTGCCAGGGCCCTGGTGGGGGAGGGAAAGGGATGCCAGGGTGCTGGTGGGGTGGAGGGAGGGAAGAGGGGTGCCAGGGTGCTAGTGCGGGTGGGAGGAAGAGGGGTGTGGGGGGCTGGGGGGGGCTGGGGAGAGGGGTGCCGGAGAGCTGGGGGTGCTCGGGGGAGGGCGTCAGAGCTGGTGGCTGGAGGGGCAGGAGCCACCGTGAGCCTCAGCAATGAAGGCTGGTGGTCAGCTCGCTCAGAGCTGGTATCTGTCCCTGTAATGTCACGCCCCTGGTGACAAAGGGAGCCCAGTGTGCCCTCTCTCCCAGAGGCACTCACAGGAGAGCTACGCCGCAGGCCCGCACCCTCCCCGCTGGGCCTCGAGGGGCACGTGGCCGGTGGGGACACAGGGATGGCCTGGGAGGCCGAAGCAGCAGGTGGGCCTGGGGGACGTGGCCGCCGTGTCCTATGAAGGAGCCCAGCCTTCCCTGTTCCAGAGCCTCGGCCTGTGACGGTCGCCTACAAGGACCCACGTGCAGCCAGGAGGACACGTGTGCAGCATCCACAGGGGCACCAGTGAACCACATGTGCTCACGTGTGCGTGCACGTGCACCTGCCTGAGCGTGTGCACATGTACATGCGTGTGGACCCAGTGGGACTGTTAGGGAGACGTGGCTTTACTTGCCAGAGTCCCCAATTCCGACGGGCGAGTGGGCACAGGGAGGTGGGTCTCCTGCACCGCCCACACGCCTCCCCAGTCCCGCCGCAGCAGGAACTTTCCAGAAACAGCGTTTGCCGCTGAAGAGAGGAGACCGCTCCTTCGCCCTGCGGTGGCACTTTTCAGCATGTGACATCTGGGGTCACCGTGGCAGGAAGGGATAAATCGGCTCAGGCCCCCAGAAGGGGCCACACCCCACGCAGCCAGGGCCAGGCCACTTTCCTGGGGGTCGTACACGGTCCTGGAGGAACGGCCAGGAACCGAGCTCTTCCGAAGCAAATAATTGTAACCAGTCTCAGGGAAGGCCTAATTGCGTTCTCTTTGGTCGGAATTTCTCACCAGCAAGTGGCTGTTGTTCCCAGTTCCTCAGGCTGCCACGCCAAAAGTGCCAGCCGGTAACTGCCTCGGGGTTACTTCTGGGTGTGGGTGGCGTGCATTCTGACGTGGTCCTTTAACGATTAACCCGAGGCCCGGCTTTCCCACTGCTTCTGCTCTGGGGACAGAGCAAAACGCCATCTATCGCCACCGCCGTGAAGGGTGTGCGGACGGCGGGAGGACAGGGGCCTGAGTTCCGGGCCCCCCCGCCTTTGCAGGTGCAGGGTGGCCGTCCCACTCTTCTAACCCAGGGGGCAGCCACCGCTCGGCTTCTGAGGGACCTCCGCTGCCCCAGCCTCCCCAAAACTCAGAGATGATCGCCAGCCCAGTCCTCTGCAGGCCAACAGAGGCCAGCGCTCGGAGCAGGCCTGGGTTTCTCTCTTAAGCCCTCAGAACAGCTTTCGGTCCGTCCAGGAAAATGCTCGAGTTTCCTACCCTCCGTGGCCTCCAGGTTCCAAGGACAGCAAGGTCTCTGGCCCGGCCTGGTCAGCGTGAGAGCAGGCCCTTCCTTCCCCTCACGGCTCGGCCTCACATCCTGCAGGGCTGAGCTGGCCACAAGGGAGGCTCTCCAGAACCGCTGGGCTCCCGTGTGCCCCTCAGACTCACGGGGTCCGCACACGAATTCACATCTGATGAGACAAGACCTGAGAACAGAGTCTCCAGGGTCCCCAGGAGCGCCGAGCCAAGCTGGGCTCCAGAAACCCCCCACCCGTAGCCAACGTCCACACGCTCTTGTTCTCGGTCTAAAGGTTTGAGTCGCGTTGAGAGATGGAGCAAGGACACTCGCCTGGGCACTCTCGGGTCACGATCATGTCAACACCTTGGAGACGTGACCTGGAAGTGAAGGAGCCACTTCATGTAGCACCAGCGGCAGCCTGCAGATGTGGGGGGCTGGGATTCCCTTTTAAGCGACAGAAGGGGCGCCTGGGTGGCTCAGCTGGTTAAGCTCCGACTTCGGCTCAGGTCATGATCTCACGGTTCATGGGTTCGAGCCCCGCGTCAGGCCTTGTGCTGACGGCTCGGAGCCTGGAACCTGCTTGGGATTCTGTGTCTCCCTCTCTCTCTGCCCCCTCTATACTGGACAACCTGGGAGGGAGAAGGGGACGGAGAGCCGCTGTAACCCGTGACGGCCAAAGCTGGATGTCCACTCCAGGACGCCTCCCCGGCTCCGGGCGGATCCTGGGGTGCGGGCACCCCTGTTCGTTCCAGAAACGAGGCTGACCCTCATGCCTGGTGCTGCCGGCGACCTCCATGCTCACAGGCCAGGCTCATCCCAAATCCCCACTTCCCGTTACAAAATTCAAACGTGTCGTCGGCCGCGTGGTCTTAGCGAATGTGTCTGTGTGCCATTTATATAAACGAGCGACAGAGAGCTTTTGCAATTTTCGCTCAAAAACACAGTCCCGTCTCACTGCCCTGAAGTCCTTCCCAACCGAACTCCAACCACAGACGAAAATCACCCCTTTAATTCTCTTTTCCATTCAAGTGACCCCAGTACTTGGGTTGCTCTTACGTGGATGCGTTTTCCTGTGCGCCAGAAATACGCTCTTGGTAACAGGAGGAAGGACTGGAAGGTAGACAAAACGAACATGGAAAGTATTTAAACTTTCTCTGGGGACAGAAAGGTAAGTATATAAGGAACCAGACTGAACCAATCCTTCTGTCCAGCCAGTCAGGCCTCCTGGGCACCACCGTCACCAGGAAGCCCTCCCCTCTGTCTGTGTGTCTCTTGGGCCCGCAGGGACCACAAGGGAGTGGCTCCTCTAGAAAGTTCGTTAGGTCCCAGCGCCTGCTGAGGGACAGAGGGGTAAACTACGCGGGGGCGGGGGGGGGGGGGGCTCTCCTGACACGCAGGTGCCCAGGCGCCTGGGAGAACTTCATGTGACCACCATGTGGGCCTCTGGTCTGTGGCCGTGGGACCTGTGGGTCCGAGTGCGGACCGGCCCTGCGGGTCTGTGCGGCTCCACCCAGGCCAGCCCAGGGCAGGGCCGTGCGCCTTGTCTCCCACGCTGGGGGTCCTCTAGCAGAGCTGCGCTAAGCCAACGCCTGCATGTGGACACCCATACCTCCCAGCCTTCCTCGGGGCGAGGTTCTGAGCGGACCTGGTTACGAGATAGAGGACGCGGGTGCAGGAGAGTGCCCACTTCGAGTGCTGCCTTTGCAGGACAGCACGCGTGCGGGATGGGAGTGAGGGGGGTGCCGAGAACCAAGACCCCTCCTAAGATGCTCCACGCCGGAGGACATGGGTTTTATAATCCCACAAGGAGGTGCCCCGGGAACTCTGCCACCAAAGACAGGATCTACTTCCACAGGGACACACGGCTTCGTCTCCTGGCGGGGCGAATGAGGTGATTAGTGACACGTGACGGGGGCAGGAAGATGTTGCAGACCAGCAGCCAAGTCAGGAAGATCACACACACAGAGGCCACAGGTGATGCGAGGTGCTTGTTGCCATGGTAACCCCAATGGCAGAGAAAACTTCCAGCATCCCGTGATGTGCCGAACGCAATGGTCAACGGAAGAGAAGTGTCCGGCTTCTGTGGGCCATGACGGGTCTCTCTGAGACACCAGAGGACAACTGCCGTGAGTTTTTGATCCTAGATCTCTCGACACCCTTGATCCTTGGCTGTTACAAACAAGACATCACAGGTCACTTCTTGGTGACTCTGTCTGTGTTTTCTGGATCTACACAACTGCAGGGGCTCCAACACTGGTTAGCACATCTCTTTTTAACTCTATCAGGAGAAGACCTTACTCACTAGAAAAAGTGTGCAGGCCCCACTACTAACTTCACTGGCTTAACAGGCTATCCACATTCGCAGCATAGGATGTGGACCGCCATTTGCTTCTCAGGAACAGTATTTCCCGCAGGAAGCCCCCATTCGCTAGCGGGTTGTAACATCCTGCAACCCGGAACACATCTCCCATGGAAACAGCATAATCACGGATGACTACATTTACCAGCTAAGCTACAGCACGTTTTGAAAGACGGGGTGAGGGGCCACAGTGTGCAGAGAACCTAAGTGTCCCCGGCTCACCCGCGGAACAGGCACATGTCAAGGGTGAGGCACTGAGGAGCGTCCCTGACCAACCCCTATGCTGGATCTGGAGACTGTTAACTACAACTGGTAACAGCAGCCGATCCCTACTAAATGATGAGATGGTGACCCCAGGTCATTAGTGCACTTGGCACCTGCCCAAACCCAAAGTAAATCTCTCTAGATGAAGACAATAGCATCCTAAACTTCATATGATTTCTATGAAGGATTATGAAAACACAACGTCCAGCACATAAAAATAACCAGGCATACAAGGAGACAAAACAAGCTGAATGAAAATCAACAGCCACGGGGACAATGAGAAACAGCCCCATAAGAGTTGTAAAATGCAGACTTTAAAATTCTGTGCTCCCCACGTTACACAAGACAAGACAAAGTTTCATCAGGAACACGCTGACTGTAGAAAAAGTCCATGGCAGATAAAAATAACCAAAAAAAGTTCTAGAACTCAATAATACAATAACCAAAATTAGGGATGCAGCAAATGGGTTTAAGAATAGATCACACACGGGTGGCACCTGGGTGGCTCGGGCGGTTGAGCGTCCATCTTCGGCTCAGGTCATGATCTCACGGCTTGTGAGTTCGAGCCCTGCGTCGGGCTCTGTGCTGAAAGCACAGAGTCAACTTGGGATTCTCTCTCCCTCTCTCTGCCCCTCCCCTGCTCACAGGTGCACTCGTGTGTATGCTCTCTCTCTCTCTCTCTCTCTCTCTCTCTCTCTCAAGATAAATAAACATTTAAAAGAAAAAAAGAATAGATCACACTATGGGGCACCTGGCTGGCTCAGTTGGTAAAACGTGTGACTCTTGATCTCAGGATTGTAGGCTTGAGCCCCATGTTGGGTGTAGAGATGACTTAAAAAATAAAATATTAGGGGCTCCTGTGTGGCTCAGTCAGTTAAGTGTCCTACTTCGGCTCAGGTCATGATCTCAAAGTTCATGAGTTTGAGCCCCGCGTCGGGCTCTGTGCTGACGGCTCAGAGCCTGGAGCCTGCTTGGGATTCTGTGTCTCCTTCTCTCTCTGCCCCTCCCCTACTTGTGCTCTGTCTCTCTCTGTCTCTCAAAAATAAATAAATGTAAAAAAAAAAATATTTTTTTTAATAAAATCTTAAAAAAAAAAGAAAAGAAAAGATTACACCCTGTTGTTGAGAAAGTTAGTGAACTGGAAGAAAGGTCAAAAGAGAATATTCAGAATGAAGCAAATTCAGAAAGAAAAAGGCAGGCAGACTATCCTCATGGAGGGTAATTCAGCTCTGATTTCTTCATTTATTCCTTGTTACTTGATTGGCTGTACATTTTTTTTTTTTTTGTAGGCTCCATGCCCACCATGGGGCTTGAATTCAGGACCTTGAGATCAAGAGTCACATCCTCTCCTGCCTGAGCCCACCAGGCATCCCAATTGGCTGTGCTTTTAGACATATGGAGTCTGTTTTCTGGGCTCTCTAGTCAATTCTGCTGGCTTATCTGGCTATCCTTGGCCCCTGGCAGACCCTCTTAATTACAATGACTTTCTAATAAGCCTTGGCATCCAGCAGACCAGGTCCCCCACCTTGCTCTTCTTCAAGATGGCTTTGGTTCTTCTCAGCCCATCTTATTTACATGTATATTTACGTACAATTTTACTTACATATAAAATTTATATGGGTTTTGGTTACTACTGCACTAAATCAGTACAACAGTCTGGGGAGAAATGACATCTTTACAATACTAAGACTTCTACTCCATGAACATGGTTAGCCACTCCCCCACCCCCACCCATGTGCTTAAGTCTTCCTAAATTTCTCACAACATTTTACTTTTATTAGATTTATTTTTGGTTATTTGATCTTTTCTGCTCTCAAAAACAAATAAATGTCACTTCATTTTCCATTTATTGTTGGTACACAGAAACACACGTAATTTTGCGTATTATCCAAGTAGCAGCAATCCTGCTGAACTCGTTATTTAAATCATTTATTTGCATATTCTCTTGGGTTTTCTTTGTAGGTAACGATATCATCTGTGAATAATAGCAGTGTTATCATCCGTAATAGAGTGTTATGTTTACATGTAGGTGGTTTTTTTTTTTTCTTGTCTTATTGCCTTGGCTAAGACCTACTACGACGTAGCATGCCTGGCATCTAAAACAAAGTTCGGCCAACAGTAGAAACCAAATGAATACTGATTGAGAAAATGGATAACTTGTATTTTCACAAGCCGCCCAAACGGAGCTAACAGATCACCAACAACCAGCATCAGCACACATCTCTGCTCAAGAGTTCACTACTGGACTTCATGCCAGGAGGTCCTAATCCTGCTTCTGAACAAACACACGGGTCTGCGCAGGGTCTGAGATGGTAAAGACCACCTGACCGTGAAATAAAGACAGAAAAAAAAGGGGGGAGAGAGAAAATTGCTCAAAGAAAGAAACACGACCTACGTTGTTTGGAGTCAATATGACACCTCTCCTAGAGAAATGGACTGAGAAATTATTATTTTTTATTTATTGTGGAGAGAGAGTGTGTGTGCACACACACGACTGTGCATGAGCAGGGGAAGGGCAGAAGAGAGGGAGAGAGAGACTCCCAAGCAGGCTCCGCACTGTCAGCGCAGAACCGGACTCGGAGCTCGATTATCACAAACCGTGAGATCGTGACCTGAGCCGAAACCAAGAGTTGGGCACTTAACCAACTGAGCCACCCTAGGCGCCCCGAGAAATTATTTTAATTAATAAGACCGCTTGATAAAATGGTCGGGTGCAAAACCACAAGACAAAAATTCATTACTTTTTAACACCCAGCAACAGCCAGTCAGAAAATGCAATGGAAAACACACAGACCTTATCACAAGAGCACCAAACCCCACAAAATCCCTAGAGATGAGCCTAAAATGAAACACGTATGTGGAAAACAAGGTTGGTTTTACTACAACACGCAGAGGTGACATTAAAGAATGAAGAAACATTCCATGTTTCTAAATAGGAAAACACTGTAGGGACGCCTGGGTGGCTCCGTCGGTTGAGCGTCTGACTTCAGCTCAGGCCATGCTCTCACAGTTCGTGAGTTCGAGCCCCGTGTCGGGCTCCATGCTGACGGCTTAGAGCCTGGAGCCTGCTTCAGATTCTGTGTGTGTGTGTGTGTGTGTGTGTGTGTGTGTGTGTGTCTCTCTCTCTCTGCCCCTCCCCTGCTTGTACTCTGTGAGTCTCTCCCTCTCTCAAAAATAAACATTAAAAAAAATTAACAGAACAAAAACACTGTAGAGAAACCACTCTGTTCCAAAGTGTATTCGTTTCCTGGAGCCGCCGTAACAAAGTACCACAAAGTGGGTGGCATAGCCCAATATCCTTTGGCAGCTGGGGGGGCCTAGGTCTGAAACCCAGGGGCGAGCTGGGCAGGACTGGCTCCTTCTGGAGGCTCCCATGGAGAACCTGTTCCCTGCCTCTTCCAGCTCTGGCGGTGACCAGCAATCCTTGAGCTCTTGGCTTGGTCCTACACCACCCACCACCCAATCTCTGCCCCTGCCCTCACGGACCCTTCTTCTCTCCACGCCCCCTCTCCTCCTCTTCTCGGGACTTGTCATTGGATTTAGGGTGTCCACCTTAAGTCAAGAAAATCTCACCTTGAAATCCGTAGCGTCACTACACCTGCAGAGGCCCTTTTTCAAGTAAGGTCACATCCACAGGTTTCGGGTACCTGTACCTTTTTGGAGAGCCACTATTCAACCCACTGCACGAAGTAACCCATAAACACAATGTAATTCTCACCAAAGTTCCCAGTGGAATTTAAAAAAATATATATGTTTATTTAGTTATTTTTGAGAGAGAGAGAGAGAGAGAGAGACAGAGAGAGGGAGGGAGGGCAGAGAGATAAATGAGAGAGAATCCCAAGCAGGCTCCACATTGTCGGCACAGAGCCCGACACGGGGCTCGAACTCACCAACCACGAGATCACGACCTGAGCCAAAATCAAGAGTCTGGACTGAACTGCCCCCAGGAGATTTGTGTTTAATTCAACAGCCCTTTTTACAAGGTGAGCATTAAGGTTGCATAGAAGAGAAAATCCCTAAGAATGGCCAAGAAAATGGCCAATTTTTTTCCCAATAAATGGAAAAAAAACCAGCTGGCTTTCGGAACATGCTATAACGTACTTGTCATTAAAACAGCATGATGGTGTCGGGTAGGAAGGGCCACATGGAAACTGCCATGGGAGCGCCTTTCCAGATAAAGGGGAGGGGCGTGAAGTCCGCAAATAAAGGTGTTGATACAGCTGGGGAAACCAGCCTTTGCCTCCCACCATCGCCCAAAACAGAGCCAGGCATGGCAGGGAGATAAGACTGGAAAACATGGAAATAAAACCTGGGGCACTTTGATGACCCTGGGCTGGGATGCTCAACCCCAACCAGAAACCACCTAGAGAAAGAGCAGGAACTGGCCACGGAAGAAACGCTAATGGTCAAGACACTGTTTGAAAAGAAGCTCCCCCTCAAAGGAATCAGAGACAGGTAAAGACTGAACAATGGGCTATTTTTTTTAATTTTTTCACGTTTATTCATTTTTGACGGGGAGAGAGAGAGGGAGACAGAGCACATGCGGGGGAAGGGCAGAGAGAGAGGGAGGCACAGAATCCGAAGCAGGCTCCAGGCTCCGAGCTGTCCGCACAGAGCCTGATGCGGGGCTCGAACTCACGGACCGTGAGATCATGACCTGAGACGAAGTCGGACGCTCAACCGACTGAGCCACCCGGGCGTCCCACCAGTGACGTATTTTTGGAAGACAATTTGGTGATCTGATCGAAACGTAAACACTCCCGTATATGCTCTGATGCTGCAAATTCACTTGTTACGTGTCTATTTATTCAGGGAGCCGTGGTGTAGACTGGCGTAGACACAAAGACTGCCGTCCCAAGGATAGTCACGACTTTGTTACAGCAGCAAGAACGGGGACATGGGGGCACCTGTGTGGCTCGGTGGGTTAAGCGCCCAACTCTTGATGTGGGCTCGGGTCATGACCTCATGGTTCCTGAGATCGAGTCCCCAGTCAGTGCAGCGCCTGCCTGGGATTCTCTCTCCCTCTCTCTGCCCTTCCCTCCCCTCAAAAATAAGTAAACAAACATTTAAAAAGCTGCTTTTGCTTTGGGGGCCGTCGGTTGAGTGCCTGGGTCTTGCCTGGAATCGCGGTCTCTCGGTTGGTGGGTTCAAGCCCCGCTACGGGCTCGGGGCTGAGGGTGCCAAGCCTGCCTGGGCTCCGTTCTGCCCCTCCCTCTTCTCCCCCACTTGCACTCGCTCATGCTAGCTCTCTCTCTCTCTCAAATAAATTAAAAAAAAGAAAAAGGAACAGGGACACAGCCCGGGCTGCCCCTGACCCCCCCCCCCACCCCCAGCACAAGCACAGGGTATCCCTCCACTGGGACTCTTAAACTGGGGGGGGGGGTCAGCACCCCCCTTGCCCCAGGCCCATGGCCCAGCCACCTCTTCTCAGACCCCCAGGCCACCAGATGTCCAGCCCCTCCTAAAGCAAAGCCCTGCCCCCTCTCCTCGGGAGCACCCCAGGCCCCGTGGGCCCCTGTCCCCCACGGGAGCCCTAGCCCCAGGCCCACAGCGCTGCTCTCATAGGAATGCTCTAATAGGAAATCCGGGACTCACAGCCCCCAGGGACGCAGGGGACACAAGGAAAGTTCTCGGATCATGGCAGCAAACCCCGGTGCAGGGTTTCAACTCCTTTTATACGGAGCTGCCGCAGCCCCTCCCCCAAGGCTGGGGTCACATTCACAGCCCCGCGGTAACCACGGAAACGGGCAGCCCCCGGTTGATGAGTAACCCCGGGGACAATGACAGCGGCGGCTGGGGCCTATTCAGATGACTGGGCGGGCTGAATGGGAGCCCTGCACAAAGGCCACTGGCAAAGTGACGCGGGCTCCCGCTTCCAAAGGGGCGTAAATGACGCCATAACTTGTCACAAAAGAACAGAGGCCCTCGCGGCCCACACCTGTCACACCAACGCTTGTTGATCTTTGGGGGAATTTACAACAATGACTCTGCGGGCGCGCGGCCACAGGGCACTTGGCCGGAAGTGTCCTTTAGAAACATCCTCTGGTCTACCTTCCAGGGACCTGAAGGCATTCAAATGCACAACGAAACGCCCCAACACGCCCCTCGCCTGGAGACTAGAGACTGGAAAGCGGCCTGGAAGCGGGGTGGGGTGGGGGGGTGCCCGGAGCGCCAGTAACCATCACTGGCTACTTGTCACCAGGCGTTACCGGCCACACACCTCAGGCCACAGCTGAAGACTCTCCACGAAGGCAGAGCTTTGCAGGGTTATTTTAAAACCAACATCACCCTTCGGTATCTGAACGGCTCCAGCGGGAAAGAACTCGAACGCGTCTTTCCACGAACTCCCCGGAAAGAATTCCTGAATATTTCTTACGCTCGCTCTGGCGTAATCGCAAGCTTCCTCGACCTGAACTGGAAATAAAGACGAATCGCACGATCGTCATCATTCAGGGACGTACCAGGGAAGTCTCTTCCGAAGGAGCAGGGCAAGATCGTTCCGTTTTCGATCAACTACGCAGAAAAGCGGTCCACAAGAAGAGAGGAGATTTTACTGGACAATAAGCTATCGAAATCACTAGCGACAAAGGCCCCTCTCCCGGAGCCCTGATGGCAGGGCCAATACTCTGCCAGGTGCTTTGCAAACACCTGTGAAATAAGAACCACGGTCCCCATTTGTCACACAAGGAAATAGAGGTTCTGAGAGATTAAGTGACAGACCCGAGGTCACCAGGTGAGTGACATCTGAACCCCACGATCGCTCCCCACATTCTCCTGCTTCTCTCTGACGTTTGCTCCCTTAACCTTAAATACTGAACAGCCTGGGCCAAGTCAGGAAGGTGGAACAGGAAGAAGAGACTTTAAAACACCTCCCGTGGATGGGGTGCCTGGGGGGCTCAGGTCATGATCTCATGGTTCGTGAGTTCGAGCCCCGCATCGGGCTCTGTGCTGACAGCTCGGAGCCTGGAGCCTGCTTGGGATTCTGTGTGTGTGTCTCTCTCAGCCCCTCCCCTGCTCACACACTGTTTCTCTCTCAAAAATAAATAAACATTAAAAAAATAAATTAAGGGGCGCCTGGGTGGCTCAGTGGGTTAAGCGTCCGACTTCGGCTCAGGTCATGATCTCACGGTTTGTGGGTTTGAGCCTCTCGCTGGGGCTCTGTGCTGACCACTCAGAGCCTGGAGCCTGCTTCGGATTCTGTGTCTCCCTCTCTCTCTCTGTCCCTACCCCTGCTCATGCTCTGTCTCTTTCTCTCTCAAAAATAAATAAATGTTGGGGCACCTGGGTGGCTCAGTCGGTTAAGCGTCCGACTTCAGCCAGGTCACGATCTCGCGGTCCGTGAGTTCGAGCCCCGCGTCGGGCTCTGGGCTGATGGCTCAGAGTCTGGAGCCTGTTTCCGATTCTGTGTCTCCCTCTCTCTCTCTGCCCCTCGCCCGTTCATGCTCTGTCTCTCTCTGTCCCCAAAATAAATAAACATTGAAAAAAAAATTAAAAAAATAAATAAATAAATGTTAAAAAAAAATTTTAAATACAAATAAAATTAATTAATTAAATACATAAAGGATAAGCAATCTAACTGCAAAAGCAAACTGGCAATTTTCAGAACAATTAGGGATGATGGACAAACATGAAATACTGTTCCCTTTCCCTAAAGAAGGGTGCAAATCAAGAATATAAAACATTTTTAAAAATTTTTTTTATGTTTGTTTTTGAAAAATAGGGAAACGGAGCATGAGCGTGGGAGGGGCAGAGAGAGAAGGAAACACAGAATCCGAAGCAGGCTCCAGGCTCTGAGCTGTCAGCACAGAGCCCGACACGGGGCTTGAACCCATGAACTATGAGATCATGACCTGAGCTGAAGTCGGATGCTCAACCGACTGAGCCACCCAGCGCCCCTCAAACATTTATTTATTTATTTTTTACCTGTTGGATTAGAAAAGATGAGAAAGACTTATCTTTCCGACGATGATACAAATACAGAGGGTTTTCAACCACAGTTCATTCCAGTATAGATCAGTACAAACTTTCCAAAGGTAATTTGACCAAGGTGATCAGAACAAAGTGGGCAAAACTGTGGCACCAAGGATTCCATCTCTAGAAATTCATTATTCAGAATAACCTCAAATAACACACAGACCCCACTAACGTTGATGCTCTCAGAGAAAAAGGGAATCTGGAAACAAACACACAATAAGAGGGAATTGGCTGAATACATCACATTCTCCTGGCACAATGGCAGACTCCCCGAGGATTAAAACGGGCAGGGGATGGCAAATCCCCGCGACCCACTCACAAAGCAGGCTGCACTTGGGGGAGCATGGGGAAACGCAGGAATACGACACGCTTATACCCACGGAAAAGAACAACACACAGAGATGTACAGAGTGCTTGTTTTCTAGCCTGCGCTTCTGACCGCCTGAATTTTTTTTTACCAGGTTATCTTCCCTTTTTGATCAGTAGGCTTCTTTATAAATTTTTTTCTTAATGTTCATTTATTTTGGACAGAGAGAGAGAGAGAGAGAGACAGAGCACGAGCGGGGGAGGGGCAGAGAGAGAGGGAGACAGAATCCGAAGCAGGTTCCAGGCTCTGACCCGTCAGCACAGAGCCGGACGCGGGGCTCGAACTCACAGACCGCGCGATCACGACCTGAGCCAAAGTCGGACGCTCAACCGACTGAGCCACCCAGACGCCCCATGGTTAGTAAGCTTCTTAAGAATTTTTTAAAACTAGGGGCACCTGGTGGGTGGTTCAGTCGGTTAAGCGTCCGACTTCGGCTCAGGTCATGATCTCACGGTTCGTGGGTTTGAGCCCCGCGTCGGGCTCTTTGCCGACGGCTCGGAGCCTGGAACCTGCTGCGGATTCTCTGTCTCCCTCTCTCTCTCTCTCTCTCTGCCCCTCCCCTGCTTGTGCTCTGTCTCCCTCTGTCTCTCAAAAATAAACGTAAAAGCAAAAAAAAAATGTTTAAAACAAATTTAAAAACAAAGAATTTTTTAAAGCTAAAATAAATCTCTTTCACCCATCCGTCCCCTCCCCACCAAAAGACGTCGCTGACTGCTGGTTCTGGAAGGACCAGTAAAGCTTCTGCCAGGGCAGTGCCTCTGACCACAGCACTCTGATCATGCCCTGCCCACCTGGTACCTGGAAAAGCAGCAGCTCCAAGAAGGAAGCCCCTCCTTCTTCCTCAGAACGCCTCTGCTCCTCTCAGTTTGGCAGACCCCAGCCCTACTCTGCCCTTCACAGGCCTGAGACCACTAAGGGGCCAGCTAAGCCCTTCTGTCCCCCGGCCCCACCCAAGTCCCAACAAGTCCAGAGACGAGTCCTACCTCCTGGAACTCTCACCGTCTCCAAAGACCACTCCTTGGGGGCGGGGGGAGAAGAAGTTTCTAGAACATCCGAATTTTAAGTTCTGGAACAGCCTTTGAGGCGCACGGCTCCCGGTGGAGCGTGGCAGCCGAGACAAGCTGATGCACAGAGCGGCCAACATCAGGAGCTGTGTTCTGACTCCCAGATCCCTGTGCCACCATCCACATGCGGACAGGTGCCGAGATGTGTCTGCAAGGTGACCAGCAGCAGGGAACAGAGGCTGGAGGGGGGCCTTTCCCGCTCTCTGTCGTGACACCGGGACGCACCGGGCGCACACAGGGTGCACCCACATGGTCCGACGTCAGCGGAGACCCTCAGGGCAGCAGCCGGGGGGCCCCGGAAACGCCTCACGGTTGGGGGGCCCTCCCTCCAGCTCCCCAGCGCCCGCAACAGTTTGAGGAGAGACCAGGAGCCGCCCGGCTCCCCTCAAGGGGGCAAATTTGCACCCTGAGATAGTGGGGGGGGGGCCCATGCCGACAGCCCCCCCGACGCTGAGTGCAGGGCTGGCTTGGCTGCCACCAGCCTCCAGCGGGGCCCTCACACCCACAGGCTGCACCCCTGAGGCCCCCCACACAGCCCGCAGTGGGAGTAAAGACCCCAGCAGTCGACCCTCCCCACACCCCCCTCACCAGGCCACTCACTGCCCCTTGGTCCAACCGACCTACCCCTGATCCGTGTCCCCAGTCCTCGCCCACCGCCCCGGCCTCAGAGGCTGCATTCCAGGCCTTCACTGCCCGCAACAGGCCGGCTGTACCGCCAGGCGCCCACCCACTCTGAGGCGCCAGGAGCCCCTGCTCCGTGGGGCGGGGTCCGCACTAGAGGGTAAATGCTACCCGCGTCGCTCCCCGCCAAGTCCCCAGAAGGGAACACAGCCGGACACACGGTAGGTGCTCCACGAAGGCGTGCTGGCCGACCCAACGGAGAAACAAACACCTCCCCCTCCCAGTCGCCCCCGCCCCCTCAACACAGCGTCCTGAGCCACAGTCATCTGTCTACCCCTCCCCTGGCTGTGAGCTCCTCGGAACGACGGTGCTAGGGGAGGCTCGACCCCCGTGGCGCTCAAGCACAGCGAGTGCCCAGACAGAGCGCTGGCCCCTAGCCCTCCACGACTGCCCGCCAGCCCGGGCCCCTCTGACACTCAGCACCTCAAGGCCGGGCGCCCCAGGGCCCTCTGCACCTCACTTACGTTGCGTCCTGTTCTGCCTGCCCACGGCCAGTGCCCCCGACGGCCGGCAGCCCTCCTTGGCCACCACGACGGACCCTGCAAGGCGCGTCGAGGTGCTGGGGACACAGTGGCATGTATGCCCAGGCAGGTAGGCAGGTGACGGTGTCCCAGCATCAGGATGCAGGCCGCCTGGGGAGCGTCGTCCGGAGAGCAGCACCTCCCAATTCCCGGGGCCCGAGGTCCTGCCCGCCTGGTCCACTCGCTGCACGGCCGTTTCCTTGGACAGGAGTCCCTGTTGCATGTGGCCTACCCTCATGTCCCCCAGGAAGGGAACGGAAGCTCGGGGGCAGGGCCAGAACCCACAGCGCTCCATAGGCATTTGCAGCGCTAAAAGCCCCAACACGGGAAGCCTTCTCGGCCCCCGACCAGAGCCCCTTCCGCCCTGCTCTCGCCCCAATGTCACCTCCACGGCTCTGGCCACAGCACAAGCTGACCTTGGGAGCTGACTGGCCTCCTGGACGGAAGCTTCTGGCAGGAAGGCCAGGTGCGTACCTGTGCATGGGGAGCGGGGCGGCAGGGCACCGGTCACAGTGGAGCTCTTTGTCCATCAGCCTGGCACCTGCTGGCCCCGCGGCCCTTCTGGAAGAGCCTTCCACGTGTGACATTTCTCACATGCACGGGCCCCTCTCATCCCTAAAGGACGTCGCTTACTTGCCAAATTCCGAGTGTCCCCGACACCCCTCGCCACGACCCCCTTCCTCACCGCGGCCGCCCGCTTCGGTCTCACCCCCTGGCCCTAGCTCCGTGAGCCTCGGTTTCCCCCAGAAAAGTCAGATTCCAGGACCAAGTATCCAAGGGTAATGCCGAGCAGACGCTGCAGGGTGTGAGTCTGGGCACCTGGGACGTGGAGGGGACCGCAAGGCAGGCCTGCTGGGCGCCAGCCATCTGTGCGGCTCCCGCTGCCTCCCCCGACCGCAAGGGCCACGGAGAGCGCGTGTCCTGGGAAGGGTCCGGGACGCGGGGGCCTTTCTTGGTTTCCCTTTCTTTTTTTTTTTTTTTAAATTTTTTATTTTTAACGTTTATTTATTTTTGAGACAGAGAGAGACAGAGAATGAACAGAGGAGGGGCAGAGAGAGAGGGAGACACAGAATCTGAAACAGGCTCCAGGCTCTGAGCTATCAGCACAGAGTCCGATGTGGGGCTCGAACTCACGGACCGCGAGATCGTGACCTGGCTGAAGTCGGACGCTTAACCGACCGAGCCACCCAGGTGCCCCTTGGTTTCCCTTTCTGTTGCTCCTGCCACCGCAGCCTGTGTCCAGGCAGGACAGCACCCAGCCGTCCCCTCTGCTCCGTTCGAAAGGTGGCGCCCCAATGGGAAACGGCTCCCAGGCGGGCACCCCCCTCCAACCTTGGTCAGTCGGCAGGGTCCCCAGGGCCAGCGGTGGGTGAGGAGGGGCTGGGGGCCAGGAGGATGTGGACGCCCCGATGGGCAGCGTAGCCTTCTGGCCGGGTCCCGGGAGCCCGAGCACCACCAGGCTGAGTGCGGGGATGAATCAGGGGCACGGGAGGAGCAGTCCCGCAGTTCCCACATCCCCACGACATCTGCACGATGGCACTTGTCACACCCCTTTACCGATGAGGAGACCGGGGCTCAGAGAGGGTGATGGGCACCCCAAAGCAACCAGCCAGGCAGGGCTGGGCTGAGCCCACGTCCCACCCGGGACCCGGGGCCGCACCGCTCTCCGGTCACCTTTACCACTCTGTGCTGTGTTAATGCAACCGGTCCCAGGCCAAACCCCCCAGACCACACATACCGTGAGCCCCAAAGGTTCCCTGGGGGCCCCCAGTGCCGAGGCTATGCCAGGCACAGAGGAGACACAGGTCAAGCCGACAGCCGTGGAGCTGGCCCTCTGGACTGGCCGCCCGGCTCCAGGGCAGTCCTCTCGATGTGGGGGAGGGGGGGATTGGGCAGGGGACATGTGGCCGTGTCTGGAGACAACTCTGGCTGTCACGACTCTGGTGTCACTGGCACACGGTGGGTGGAGGCCAGGGATGCTGTCCCCACATCCTACCACGCTCAGGACGGGCCTGCAGCAGAGGTCACCCCAGCCTCAAATGTCAACAGTGCACAGAAGGGAGGGCCTGCTCTGGGGGCGGACAGAGGTGGGTGTGCCAGGGAGACAAAGGAGGGGGGTCTCCGTGGCTCCCGGGGAGGGGCTGGCCTCAGGGAGCCGGGCCAGGGAAATCCCTCTGAGGGAGGGACCTCGGGGGGCGGACAAGGGGAAGGCCCAGAGGCAGCCCCAGACAAGGGCTTGCCCTGTGACCCGCACACACAGCACGCTGTTTGTTGAGTATGTGGCCCATCCAATGAGGCGTGAAGGACCCCGCTGCCCTCCCCGCCTCCATTCAGCCCCAATGTCCCTCTCAGGGGGCACGAGCTGGAGCTTCATGCCTCCTCCAGGAAGGCCACCCTTCATGTACAGCACCGGGCCAGGGAGGAGAGGGAGCCCCTGGCCGTGGGGCTGCAGGGGGAGAGGGACGTGTTCTTTCCAGGGCAACTGGTGACAGGACACAGAGATATGCAGGAACTGGCCGTGGGACCAGTGAGCCGGGCTGGCTCGGGACCCTCTGCGCCCAGTATAGAGGGACGGGTGTCTCAGCGGCCGTCCTCAGAGCCCGTCTCTGGCCCATTAAGGTGAAGTCAAAAAGCTAAGGTCTTTGGTGTGAAACAAGTAACTGTCTCAAAGCGAGAACTCCAAGCTCAGCATTTGAAGAAGTGAACCCCTCGGCTGCTGGGCCATCCTGAGGGGACTGTCACCCCCTCCGCCTGGGGCGTCCCCTCCAAGGTAATTACAGGGAGCCAGACACGCACCGGGACCTCCAAAGCCCCACTGTCCCGGGACGAAGGGACAGTCCTTCTGTGAAAGGAGGGCCGTCACCACAACAACCCTGCCCGCCAGCCCCGGAGGGGAAGGCATGTGACCGTCTGGAAAAGCCACCTTCCCCTCGGCAGGCACACGGCCACGTGGAAAGCCCGGAAGAGCAGAGGAGAAACTGTGACCTAGACCAGAAGGCCAACGAGGAGTGGCTCCGGGCTTGGGGTTTGGGGCGATGTCCTGCTTTCTCCTTCATGCTTTCCTGTGTCGCCAGAATTTTCCAGCTTATTGTTGTGAACAAACTAAAAAATGTTTAGGATTCTGGAAAGCAACTTCTATTAACAGCCCAGAATAAAGCCTTAAGAAATCAAAAATGTACAGTGTTGGCCTTCTTCAAGGCATGTCTGCTCAGCAGGTTTTCTGGTTCCACGTTTACTGGGACACCGTGGATGGGACAGAATTGCGACAGATACAGAGAAAAACATGGGAACTAGCACAAAGGGGAGCTCCCTGAAGACACGCGGCCAAGGGGCCTCCTCCAGGCCCTCCTCAGCTCTGCGAGGCCACACACACACACCCCCCACTCTTGAATCCCAACTGGGACACCGTTTGTCTCAGTGTCACAGTTCCCTGAAACAAACAGGACACAGAGTAAACCTTTCCTTTGGTTCTATTTTATGCCACAATATTAACTGTGCCGTCTCTCTGGCTTGCTTTCCTTCATTCACTCAACAAACACGGACCACGTCTTCACCTCGGGCTTGGGCTGGGCATCCCCAGCACGGACAGCCGTGACCCAGGACCCGGGACGCTCGGGGCAGTGGGACTGACAGTCTGCAGGGGCCGTAATGGGGCAGCCCGGGGTGACACTGAGGACTGACGGCAGACAGAGCAGGAAGGCGGGGGGCGGGCAGACGGAGGGTCAGGCGGCCAGGGCACCCTCCGTGTTTGGTCGCTGCCAGCTCTGTGAGCGTCTCCGGGGAATTAGACACAATCGCCCGCCTCCCTTCTCGAAACTCGGCCCAGGCACTGAACGAACGTGTCCCTTGCCCGGGCCACATAACTGTGGGGTGACGGATCCCTCTCATTTTCCTCCCGACGTCAACTATTCCAATTCTGCCACAACACGCTCGGCACGCTGTTGCCTGCAGGGAAATACAAGTCACTTCCGTCCTGAGGTCCCTGAGCTGCACATCCGAGCTCCGAGCCCCGAGCCCGAGGCCCCGTGCGTCCGGGAGGGAGGCACCAGGGAACGGCGGCGCCCAACTGCTCATTTTAATCCTCTGTAAATCAGACAAAAACAGGCAACGCGTCCGTGATCACCGAAGGCAATGCAGTCAGTCTGCAAATCCGCGAGGAGATAAAACGCACGTTCGAGAACATTCCCCGGGGAAGGTTTCTCGGGAAGCCTGGGCCAGCCCGCATCCTTGTCCACACCGGCAAGTCTGAAGCAGTTACGTCTACACCCACGCCCTGCAGTTCCTCTACCATAAGACGTCAGGAGCAAAGATCAACGTGGGGGGTGGGGGCGCTTCAGATCCACCGTGATGAGACACCGCCTGTGGGCTGCTGTGATTCACCCTCAGTCCCTGCACCCGCGAGGGGCGGCCACGGCCTGGAGCCGTGGTATATCCACCTCTCTCCCACCTCCCGGCCCCGCTGGCCAGAACAGGCTCTCCAGAATGCACCTGCCTCTAGCCTTGACCGCACATCTGCCCCCACCCCGCTGGACACCCCACCCGGGGCGGGGAGGGGGGGGCACGAGCAGGGAGGGACCTGCCAAGACCACAAGATGACAGCGCTGAGGGCCAGCCGGCGAGGCTGCGGATAATGCCATCACGGCTCCTAACCCGTACTACTGAAGCCACACGTGAGCCGCTAACCTCCGTGACACAGAGGCCCCCACGCCGAAACAGGCCCCCGGAGGCCCATCTGTGAGGCCCAAAAGCTGAGGCCCATCTCACGTCCTGATCCCGGAGGCCAGTAGGTCGGAACCAGTCCCGGGCGGGGGGGGACACGGCGCGAGGACACCACAAGGCCATCTGTCGTCACCCACCCTGCCGCTCCCTCTCACGTCCCCAGATGGGGGCCGGCTCTCTGGCCCCCCTCCCGGTGTTAGAAGCCCCTCTGCCGTGGGGCTCAGAGCTGCAGCCAGGAAGCCGGCCCGGCCCCGCCCGTCTGAGTCATCCCGCGGCTCCACAAGTGCAAGTGTCGGCAGGAAAAGCCCGGAGACCCCGCCCCCCCGGGACGCCCGCCCGCGCCCGTAGCCCTCCAGCCCCGAGCCTGGCAGGTGAGCACCCCAGTCCACGCTGGCCTCCTGGCACCCACTCCAAAGCCCACACCCGGAGCCCGCGTCACCTTCAGAACTCAGGGTCGCTGTCACCTGCCCAACCCCACGAGGCAGGGGGACCCACGCGGGCCCCTCCAAGCTCAGGTCTCGGCTCTGCGTCTCCCGTGAGGCCCCACAGGACCCCCTTCCCCTGCCACCCCCAGGGCACCGAGTTGGAGAGGATTCGTTTCGAAGTCTGATTTCCCATCGAGAAAGTTCTGCTGACCTCGTCCAACCCCGGGGTGGCACGGACAGCCCGGAGGGGGTGACAGCACCTGTGCCCGGGGCACAGAGGCCGAGACGGAGGCCACAGAGGGGGCAGCAGGCACCCCTTTTTCCTCCTTCAGCCCCGAATCCCTTCTGATTCCTTTGCCCTCAGATTCCTCTCTGCTTGAGATCCCGACAGTGGCTGTTTCCTGCCTGGTTCACCTGGTTAATAAACCAGGTTCTTTTATTTTTTTTAATGTTTTAAAAAACGTGTTTAGTTTCAGAGAGAGAAAAAGCGAGTGCAGCCGAGGGGCAGAGAGGGAGAGAATCCCAAGCAGGCTCTGCACCGCCAGCAAAGAGCCCAACTCAGGGCTCAAACTCACCAACTGTGAGGTCATGACCGGAGCTAAAACTAGAAGTCGGACGCCTAACTGACTGAGCCACCCAGGCGCCCCACAAAAGCCAGTTTCTGAAAAGCAGGGGAGTATACAAAATGCCTTGGAGAGTCGGGTTTGCCTAAGTACTAAACGCCCCCACCCCCACCCTGCACACACGCTCGCCCCGACTGGCCTCCCCGGCCGGTGCTGAGAGCACAGGGGTTAGCGGGCAGGCCAGCGGGCATGGATGCCAAGCTCTAGGGTGCTGATGGGTGCCAGAAGTGCATGGGAAGGACACCTGGCTTAGACCAGGCTGCTGGGGCAGGGTGAGGCCTCAACACGAGGGGATCTGGTCAAACGAAACCGAGAAGGGCACACTTCCAAAGCCCCTTCTCGCCACTCTGACACCCCCTTGGGGTCATGTCCGAGTCACCTCACTCCCCTGTGCCCCTTCAGGGTCGCAGAGTGCGTTCTCTCAGGCTCTCACCGGTTTGCACGGCGTGTAAAAACAACTCTCTCGGAACCCAGGCAGCGCCCGGAGGGCTGGAACAGGGAGCTGAGGCGCTCACCACCTCACATCCCTCCCTGCTTCCCAGATCCACCTGTGGCCGACCCACGGGATCCCACCTGAGCCCGCGTCGTGGCTGGGCATGCCACAAGACGCTCTTTCTGGGTTTTCTTTCTCTTTTTCTTCTTTTTTTAATTTTTTTAACATTTTTATTTATTTTCGAGACAGAGAAGAGACAGTGTGTGAGCGGGGGAGGGGCAGAGAGGGAGAGAGGGAGACACAGAATCGGAAGGAGGCTCCAGGCTCTGAGCTGTCGGCACAGAGCCCGACACGGGGCTCGAACCCACGAACCGTGAGATCACACCCTGAGCCGAAGTCGGACGCTTAACCGACCGAGCCACCCAGGCGCCCCTTTTTTCTCTTTTTTTCTTTTTCTTTCTGGGTTTTCTCAGCAGGGGTTATTAGAGAAAGACTCGGAGGCTGGGGTTGTCAGCTTCCAAGAGCTCAGATGCAGAGACGCTGTTTCTATGGGAGGAGAATCCGGGGTGTCCCGGCCGAAGGCGGCCGTCGCCTGATGGGTCATTGCAGAGAGGGTGGAAAACCCCTCCTCGGGCTCCCCTGCCTCAGTTCCCCTGGCTGCAGGGAAAGGAAGGGGGCCCGTTTTCACACGGCTCCAAATTCACTTCGGGTTCAGAAAAAAACACCAGGCCAGGGGGCGCCTGGATGGCCCAGTGGGTTAAGCGTCCGACTCTTGATTTCAGCTCAGGTCACGATCTCACTGTCCGTGGGTTCAAGCCCCACACTGGACTCCATGCCGACAGTGCAGAGCCTGCTTGGGATTCTCTCTCTCCGTCTCTCTGCCCGTCCCTTGCTCGCTCTCTGTCTCTCAAAATAAATAAGTAAACTTAAAAAGTCTCCAGGCCGGTGGGTTGCACAAACGTGAGGAGGGAGAACAGAATCCCCGCCCCACACACAATGGATTTCCCAGGCCAACCAGGGACTCGGACAGCTGTCCCAACCCCGAAGCCCTCAGCTTCCTGCCTCCGGGGTCACCCCCGCCTGGTTTCCCCACAAACACGCTCATCTAGCGGGCCGTGAGCGGCGCTGTCCGGGCACAGAACCCAGTCACCGACGTGCCCCGCCCCGCCCGCCGCCTGCTTTCTCGGGCGTATCTGCCAGATCGTGCGGGGCCCTCGCACACACGCTGTAACTCACGGCTGGACTTCCTGTCCTGTGCGCACGCGTATACACACACACACACACACACACACACACGCCCCTGACCTCCGGCGGCCACGTGCCAGATGCACAGGAAATCGCTCAGAACAATAAACTTTCATATTTTCCATCCTCTCTTTGAAGATTTGGGGCGCTTTCACTTACATGTGAGAGAATTTTCCATGCTTGGGAGACAGAGCTGGACCGAAAAGGTGCCTCCCTCAGCTGTGTCACTGGCGTTGAGGCACAAAAGGCAAAGGTGTGCCGTCGACTCCAACCACGCCCACCTGCCCCCCACGCCCCCTCCCTCCTAAGCTGGGCCCAGGGCCACTGTCATCCCCCGAGGGGTGTGGGGAGTTGGGAGCCTTCTCCTGTGCAGTACTCAGCCCCGCAGGGGGAGCCCCCAGGGGAAAAGAGGACAACAGGGCAGGATCCCGATGGGCCACGTGGCATCACAGTGAGGGAGACGGACGCTGTGCCCAGGTGCCCAAGCGGGCAAAGCAGACCTCCGCCGTCTGACTGAACACAATGAACTCAGGGCACCGTGCTGTAGTGGGTGGAACTGTGTCCCCCAAAAGCACACGCTGAAGTCCTAACCTCCCCACCCCTGTACCTGTGAACGTGAGCCGATGTGGAAATAGAATCTTTGCAGATGTAGTGAAGATGTAAATTAAGATGGGGTCGAGAGGAGAAGGGTGGGCCCATGGTTCAGTATGACTGGTGCCCTTTCGAGAGAGAAGCCACACAGGCCACACACAGGAGAAGCCCACATGACAACAGCAGCACAGCTGGGGTGATCCGGTGCAAGCCAAGGTCCTGGGGCCACCAGAACCAGAAGAGGCAGCAAGGAGCCTTCCGAGGGAACGCAGTGTCCCTGCCAACACCTTGATTTCAGGTTTCTGGCCTCCAGAACAGCGGAGAATATATTTCTGTTGTTTTCAGCTACCGGTTTGAGGTCCTGTGTTACAGGTGACACACAGCCCATCACCTTGGGGAACGGGAGCAAACTGACTCGGCCGTGGTCCCTCCCTGAACCTAGGAAGCCCGCATTAAGTCCAGGAGGCAGCCTACAAAAAGATCTGTAGGTGAAGCAGAACCTTCCAGGAGGAGCACAGAGAGGGAGCTGGTGTTACGCACTCTGACGACAAACGCGGAACTCAAATCCTCTCTGTGCACACGCTGCGGCGGGAACCAGGAGGCAGGGGATGGGCCCAGCAGGACCTCACACAGCGCGGCCAAGAGCAATCCCAGGACGCTGCCCTAATCCCTGCCCCAGACCTCGCTGGCCCCTGACCGGACCGCCTTGCCGACCCTGGCGCCTGAGGCCCGGGGAGAATCCTGCTCAGCTCCCACGAGCTCACTTGGTTCCTAAGAAGGCCCCACCCCGTCCCCCAGAAGCTGCAGTTTCCAAGCTCCCAAATGGGGCCACTCACCAACACTCAGACCCTGGCCCCCACCCTTCACTTTGACCCACTCAAGACCCTGCTGGCTCCCGACCTCCCTGAGAAGGCTCTCTGCGGGGTCCACCCCACCTGCAACCTTCACTGTTGCACCGTATCCGGTAAGACCCGGGCCTAGGGACTATGGCTACCACCTGTCCCGAGCCACGTGCCTCTCCTCGTGACCCCACGCCCCGAGCCCTTTCTCTGGGAGGTGGCACCGGGGACTCTTAAAAACAGGGCAGGGTCACAGAAGACCCCAGAACTTCTTACTCACTCGGGCCACCTCCTCTCCCAAGAGCTATAAAGACAGAGAGAGTGTGCACTTGTGACCCTTGTAAGTGTCCCTCCTCACCTCTTGGGGCGTCATCCTCTGAGCTAGAACTGCGTCCGGTGTTCCCAAACCACTGCTCCCCACAACCTTGCCCATGGAATATTCTGGTTTTCTGAGGTGGCTCAGTACTTCTGCTGAAAGCTCCTAGACAGAGGTCACTTGTCCTCTGACAATCTGGTGGCCTTGGGGGCTCTGGTGGGGTGTCCCAGGCCGCTAGCTCGAAAGGCGCCGACATAAATAGGGGGCACCTGGGAGGTTCAGTCGCTTGAACGTCTGGCTCTTGATTTCGGCTCAGGTCATGAGCTCACTGTTCAGGCCCCGCATCGGGCTCCGCAACACTGACCGTGAGTGAACAGCCTGCTTTGGATTCTGTGTCTCCCTCTCTCTCTCTCCCTTCCCCACTCTCACTCTGCCGCTCTCAAAATAAATAAACAAACTTAAAATAAAAATCCCAGGGGCGCCTGGGCAGCTCAGTCAGTTGAGCGTCTGACTTCGGCCCAGGTCATGATCTCGCAGCTCGTGGGTTCAAGCCCTGCATCGGGCTCTGTGCTGACGGCTCAGAGCCTGGAGCCTGCTTTGGATTCTGTGTCTCCCTCTCTCTCTGACCCTCCCCCGCTCACGCTCTGTCTCTCTCTCTCTAGAACGAATAAACATTAAAAAAAGTTTTTTTACTCCTAATGTATGGATATGCCACTTTTGCTCATCACCTGCCGGTGGACACTCGGGACCTCCATCTTTCGAGTATCGTGAACTGGCCGCTATGAGCGTGGGGGTTCAAGTTCTGTTCAAGGCCCTGCTTTTACTTCATACCCCAAAGCGGGTTCCTGGATCCTATGGCAAAATTCTCCTTTTCGAGGAACCGCCATAACTGTTTCCACGGTAGCTGCACCATTTTCCATTCCAGCAGCGAACGAGGGTTCCAGATTCTCCACACCGTAGCCATCCCGTGTTTTCTGCCCTGTTTTGTTTCTGTAACAGCCATCCTAAAGGTGAGGCGGTATCTCATCGTGGCTCTGACCGGCACTTCCCTGATGACGAGAGGCGTGGAGCATCTTTTCATGTGTTTGTTGGCCCTTCGTACATCTTCTCTGGCAAGATGTCTACTCAAGTCCCCTGTCCGTTTTTTCCTCAGGTTGTTTCTCTGTTGTTGAGTTGTGGAAGCTCTTTATATATTCTAGACAGTAATCCCTTACCAGGTAGGTGATTTGTGAGTATTTCATAATGGCTTTTAAATGAGCTATTTTAAATGAGAAATTTAAATAGTTCCTCAGCACCTACAGCGTTCCTGGCAAGAAAAAGGTTTCCCAGGACGGAGCCAGATCTCTAGGCTGCGTTTCTGTTTTTCTGATCCTTCACTTACAGAATGATACAAGGCTGGAGTCAGGACGGGGGGCCTGGGGGTGACCATCCCACCTCCTTATTTCAGTGGGGACACTGAGGCCCAGGGGGGCGCTGACTCGACCGGCATCAGCAATTAGCACTTCAGGTACCACTCGGCTGCACCGCCGGGGAAACCTCACACTCTTTCCAACGCCAGAGACGCGTCGCAGCGCAGCCAAGGACAGCTGTGGCCACACCACGGCCGTGTGCGGCAGTCTCCAAAGCGGGGCTGCTGAACACGCCTTCCCTCTACGAAAACGGTCTTTCACCGCTCAGCTCGCTGATAAAACTTTATTGCCTTGCGAGAGGGTTCTTATCTCCGAATGCTAACACAGCATATGACTTTGTTTGAACTAGCTGCTGTAAGTTTACCTTACCCAAGTATCATTTAGATTACATCTTTCTTAAATCCTGAAAAAAAAAAATACAGAGGCGGAATTAAACACAAAATATTGAAAGAAGTTGGTTGGGCGTCCAACTCTTGATTTCGACTCCGCTCATGATCTCACCGTTCATGGGTTCGAGCCCCGCATCAGGCTCCATTGCTGACAGTGTGGATTTTTCTCTCTCTCTTTCTCTCTGCCCCCCCCCCCCCGCTTGCTCTCATTGTCTCAAAAACAAACTTAAGGGGCGCCTGGGTGGCGCAGTCGGTTGAGTGTCCGACTTCAGCCAGGTCACGATCTCGCGGTCCGGGAGTTCGAGCCCCGCGTCGGGCTCTGGGCTGATGGCTCAGAGCCTGGAGCCTGTTTCCGATTCTGTGTCTCCCTCTCTCTCTGCCCCTCCCCCATTCATGCTCTGTCTCTCTCTGTCCCAAAAATAAATAAATGTTGGAAAAAAAAAATTAAAAAAAAAAAAACTTAAAAAAAAGATATTGAAAAAGAAGGAAAAATCTTGATTGCTGGATAGAGGGAGGGAGGGAGGGAAGGGAAGGGAGGAAGGCAGGCCAGCCCCTGGCCAGCAGGATCTGAGCTCTCGAAGCTAAAAAGCCCCCAAGGGCATGTCAGCCAGTTTGGGGCGAGCTCCCACTGGTGCTCCCCTGCACACTGCCTCTGACTCTGACCCCTGCACTGGTTCGGGTCCCCCCCCCGCCCGATACACATTGGTCCTGCACTCCAGTTCCAATGACACGGCTCTGCAGGGACAGCTCCAAGGACCCCTTCTTCCTCATCCTGCAGTGTGGCCCCATCCCCCCCAGACTGCTCCCATGGAACCAGACACGATCCACCAGCCAGCGCAGAAGGCGGCCCTCGCAGCTGCTTGACCACAGGAAAGGGAACGGGCGGAGAAGGCCAGCCGCTCCTGCCACGTCCGGATAGCACAGGCATCCCCAGTGCGCCCTCCCCACACCCTGCAGGTGCTGTCTGCTGGCCTGTGCCGGGGGGGGGGGGGGGGGGACTGAGACACGGAGCCAGTCACCACGGGCTCCACGTTCAGGCTGGGAGTGTCTACGGGGGAGGGGGAAGGGTGGGTGGGATCTGGGAAAGCCACGGGGCCCCTCAAGGCCAGGAGGCCCCTCTCCCCGGGGCCACCTTGGGGGGCCGGGACCACTCCAAACACCCCAAGAGAGCAAACCGGCCCTGTCACCTCCACGGCTGCTATGAACCAGGCCTGAAGATCTGACGCGGGTGGTGGGGGGGGCAGGGGCTCGGCCTGGAAGATGCAGCTTGTCTCCTCGCTAACACTCGCACACGATGACGAAGCGGGTGGTGCGTCCCCGCTGACCCATTTCCGGCCTGAAGCCCACCCCATGAGATGAACGGAGAAAGCGCTCGGGCTCAGACGGCACACGGCCGAAAGGCTCGTGCAGAAGTAGCCTCGGGGTCCACCCCCACAGCCGCTGTCTGCACACTGGACAGCTTCGCGTCTGGTGGCTGCCCCTCCGAGCCCAAGGCCAGCGTGGCCCCTTTCACGGGAGGCCCGTGGTCCGTGGCACACTCGCAAGCCGGCAGGGTCCCCGGCCCTGAGGGACGGCCAAGCCAGCCAACGTGACCCTACCGCCCCTGCAGAGGTTGAAATGGTGGGTCGGGGTGGCCGCAAGGAAAGCTTATGCTTCGCCATCTGCCTTCAGAGTAGTTGGTTAAGTCGTGTGTGTGTCTCTATGAGTGTATTTGTGTATCTGCACACATATGTGTCTGTGAGCACCTGTGTCTATGCGTGTATGCACATGTCTGTATGTGCGTCCGTGTGTTTGCATGTGCATGAATGTATGCACGGATGTCTGCGTGTCCACATGTGTGTCCGTGTACATGCATGAGTGTGTGCAAGGATGCGTCTGCATATGCATGGGTGTGCATGGGTGTCTGTGTCCACGTGCATGTACACACACATAAACGCACACGTTGCGTGTATATGTCTGTGTGCATGGGCGTGTGTCCACACGTGTGTGCATGTGCATGCGTGCATATGTGTGCATGTGTGTGTATCTGTGTATGTGTGCACATGTGTACATGTGCGTGTGTATGTGTGCATGGGTGTCTGTGTCCACATGCATGTACATGTGCGTGTATACGCACACTGCGTGTATGTGCGTCTGTGTGTATGCATGTGTGCATGGGTGTCAGTGTCCACATGTGCGTGCATGTGCATGCATGCATATGTGTGCATGTGTGTGTTTCTGTGTATGTGTGCACATGTGTACATGTGCGTGTATGTGTGCATGGGTGTCTGTGTCCACATGCATGTACATGTGCGTGTATACGCACATTGCGTGTATGTGCGTCTGTGTGTATGCATGTGTGCATGGGTGTCAGTGTCCACATGTGTGTGCATGTGCATGCATGCATATGTGTGCATGTGTGTGTTTCTGTGTATGTGTGCACATGTGTACATGTGCGTGTATGTGTGCATGGGTGTCTGTGTCCACATGCATGTACATGTATACATACACTGCATATATGAGCGTCTGTATGCATGCACGTGTGCATGGGTGTCTGTGTCCACGTGCATGTACACGTGCGTGTATATGTACATTGCATGTGTGTGCGTCTGTGTGTGCATGCATGTGTGCATGGGTGTCAGTGTTCACACGTGTGTGCATGTACACGTACGTATACATACATTGTGTGTACGGGTTTGCACGGGCGTCTGCGTATTCACATATATGTACACATGCATTCATATATGCACGTGCACACACATGTGCGTTTATGTATGTCTGTGTGTGCGCACAGTGTGTATATGTGTACGTGCCTGCGTGTGTGTTTACGAAAGAATCATGGCCCCTCTCCAGGACGTCAGGAGACGTTCACGGGAGTGACAAAACAATAAAGGGCTGGTGATAGGCTTTTCCCAGCTTTGGAATGTTCACACCCAAAAAGGGGAACCGATTACCAGGTATCCACAAGTTCTTACCTGAAGCAAAAGCGTGAGAATGCGGCTCTGGAGTACACCCTCCACCTCGGGCCAAGCCCCCAGCAAGGCACGGGAGGGACCCAAAGTGGGGGGTGGGGGACATCCTGCCTCTGCGCCAGCCCCCCTCCCCCGTCCCCCACGGGAGGGCAGAGGAGCCGCTGTGCGGTCTCTGCAGGCAGACCCTCCCCCCACGCCCCTCTGGGTCGTTCCACGAATGACCCACGGATACTGCAGAGCACCTGCTGTGTACGGGGCCCCAGGCTCACGGGGGGGAAAGCAGAGGGGGTCCCCGTCATCCCCCTCAGACTCTGACCGTTCCAACCCGGGACCCCCAACCTTTCCACGCTTCCCCAGGCCACCCCAGTCACCCTCCCGAAGCAAACATCCAGAAGGCAGGTGGTCCCTTACCACACCCCTTCAGCAGCCAGGGATCTAATCCTACGGCTTTCGTGTGACCCTACGTGTTCAGGTCACAGGACCTGAAAACACCAGAAAACGAGTGCCCCCGAGGCGGTGAGCTGAGGAGAACCATGCCCAACTCAGGAATATTTTCCACACGCTCTGCCCCACACGATAAAATCTACTGGTGTTGGCATCCGAGTGCTGGCAGGGTGGAGGCCCGTGGCCCTGAGCCACACGACACAGCCCAGGTGCGACCTGCTGCTCGGCCCAGGCACCCAGCGCCCACTACCCGCCTCCTTAACAGGTTTCTGCTCTCGGGTGTCACAACGGGCGCGTCAGCCGGGCCCCAAGTGGACTTTCCGACGGGCACCACGTCCTGGATGGAGCTCGGGCGTCACCAACAAACCACCAGAGCCGGTCTATGCCCACACGTGATCTCTGTGCCACCCCCCCCACCCCCCGCCACTTCCAAAGGGCTCACCTGCCTGTGATCTTTCCCACGTTAAAAAAAAATAGTTTCCCTCGGGCTCCTGGGTGGCTCAGTCTGTTAATCACCCAGCTCTTGATTTCGGCTCAGGTCACGATCTCATGGTTCATGGGCTCGAGCCCAGCATCAGGCTCCGCAGCTGGCAGTGCAATCTGCTTGGGATCCTCTGTCTCCCTCTCCCTCTGCACACCCCCTCCCTCCCCCGCTCACGCGCACTCTGCCCTCAGACTCCCCAACAACCACGGGTGACCCACTCTCGGAGTCTCGCCGTCACTCGGCCCCCAGCCGGCTCTCTCCCAAATCTCCCCTAACAGCCACCAAAACCCCCCACAGGTCAGGGGCTCTGCCACACCCACTCCCCTGCCAGGAAGGCGCCTTCAGCTCATGATGGGAGCGGGAGTCCCCACACCCACCCTCTCCTGCACCTCCCTCCTCTTGAACTCTGTTCCGTGTTTGTCTGTGTTAATCTGATCATCCCTAGACCACAGGAGCCACACTGGCTCTCCAGGGCCTGGCACACATTAGGTCTTCGATAAAAGAAACAACTCTCCCAGGGCCGCCTGGGTGGCTCAGTTGGTTAAGCGTCCCTGGATTTCGGCTCAGGTCATGATCTCACAGTTGGTGAGATCGAGCCCTGTGTCCGGCTGTGCGCTGACAGTGGGTAAGCCTGCTTGGGATTCTGCCTCTCCTCTGCCCCTCCCCCACTAGGTCTCCGTCTCAAAATAAATAAACCTAAAAAAAAAGAAAAGAATAAACACTCCTTTGTTTCTGAGCCAGTGTTTCTTTTTCTTTTTTTTTTTTTTTAATGTTTATTTATTATTGAGAGACAGAGAGACAGAGCGTGAGCAGGGGAGGGGCAGAGAGGGGGAGACACAGAATCCGCAGCAGGCTCCAGGCTCCGAGCCGTCAGCACAGAGCCCGACGCGGGGGCTCGAACCCACGAACCGTGAGATCACGACCTGAGCCTCAGTCGGTTTGCCTAACCGGCTGAGCCACCCAGGCACCCCGGTGAGCCAGTGTTTCTAAAAGCATGTTAGCAAGTGACTATCCCCAGAGTTACCGAAGCCCTTGGATACTAACCAGCTTTGAGCAGCACCTAACTTTTCTGGAACAGTCTCTGTCACTGGAGAATCCAGTGCAACAGCTCAAACGGCTTGGGCTGGCCCATCCTTTTCTCACTGTGAAGTCTGGGAGAAAAACAGAAGACCAAACACCCAGACGCTGCCTGGTACGGGGCCATCTCTCTATTTCCTTGTTTGCAATCGCCTGTTTAAAAGTCCCTGCGATATCCTGTATTTAACTAGGCAAAATACCTTTTAAAACTTTATCAGGCCTAGACGACTTCATGCCATATACTCCCCACCAAGGTAAACAACAGAAAGGTTGCTCAATCTCATTTCACCGAGTTTCACTCTTTTCTGGCACCCCTGAGTGATCTGTCCACCAGTCATTCCCACACCCACAGGTCCGCAATGCCCACAAATGCAGGGTCACTTCCCACCAAGTGCCGTGTTCCATAAGGCACGGCTTAAGGCCCTAACCCCGCAGGCACACGCGTGTCCAAGGCGGATTAAAAATGTGCACGTTCCTCCAAGACGGACATCTGGAACGATTAAAGAAAAGTATTTGGTAGCCCCCCGGGGGGCTCAGCCGGTTAAGCGCCTGACTTCGGCTCGGGTCACAATCTCACGGTTTGTGAGTTTGAGCCCCGCGTTGGGCTCCCTGCTGTCAGCACAAACCCCGCTTTGGATCCTCTGTCCCCCTCTCTCTCTGACCCTGCCCCCCCCCATCAAAAATAAACAAACATGGGGGGGGGAAGCAAGCATTTTCTGCTTGAAGGATCCCATCGGGTTATCAGTCATAAAGCTTCAAACAATGCAAACGCCACCTTTCTAAAACGTCCAGAGTAAGGTCCCAATCACAGAATTTTAAACCTCGTTCAAAAACCGTCGCATAGACAACGAACATTTTGTACCGCTGGATATCATCCAAGAACGGCAGGTACTTGTACGTGACCGTTTCAGAAGTCAAAAACATTTTCCGGGGGCGCCTGGGCGGCTCAGTCGGTTGAGCGGCTGACTTCGGCTCAGGTCACGATCTTGCGGTCCGTGAGTTCGAGCCCCGCGTCGGGCTCTGTGCTGACAGCTCGGAGCCTGGAGCCTGCTTCGGATTCTGTGTCTCCCTCTCGCTCTGCCCCTCCCCTGTTCATGCTCTGTCTCTCTCTGTCTCGCCCAGCTCGGGCACCGCCCCCAGGTGCACCTTCCCCGGCAGGCCCCTCCGCTGGAGGCCCCCAGCCCTTCCTGGCCTGGCTCCCACAAAACCCTACTGCCTGCCTGTTCCGTCCAGCCCCTCCAGGGCAGTCATAATGCATCAGAGGCTTTAGGGCATGGCTGTAAATCCAGGAAAGCCAGTAACACTTCAGTGAAAACGGCGCGTCAGTCCGAAACAACAGCTTTCCCCATTGTTCCTTCACAAAACCTAAGAATCCACCGTGGCTCAGTCGGAAGGACTGATCTTTCGGTGCCGTGCTGTTTCTACACAAAGCTGTGCTGTTTTGGAATTACAGATTTTCCAGTTTCCAGTCACTGGCTTCCCCGGGGAGCTTTAAAAGAGCCGTCAAACGGCCTGAGGTGGTAGATCATCCCGAGGTGATCTATACTGAAACCATCCCGAACCGGAGCCGGGGATCAGGTGCGGGAAAATTCGGTTTCGCAAATAATTCTTCGAGAATTTCCTCTGAGGCAAGAGGCAGAACACGGCTCACCTCCCAGACACCAGAGGAGTACGTGTCAGTCTAAGTGCGAGAGTTCATAAAACTGTTCAATGTCCGATCAGAACCCAGTTAAAGGTAACCACTGGTTTCCAGGAGGGGGAATCAAGACTTGAGGCCCAGGGCCCGAGTGGCACAGCGTTATGTCGCCACAGGATCAGAGCCCAGCACTGGGTCCCTGAGACGGTCATTGCGGAGCACAGATCCCCAACCCACCTTCGACTGTGGTCCCCACTACAGGCCCTCCAGGCGGGCAAGCCAGCGCTCAGTAACTACCCTCTTGTGAATGAAATCCATCCCAAGCCCTGTTATCCGGCTGACGCGCTGGGGGGGAGGGGGCACATTCCTGATGCTTCAGACACACAAAACATCCACCCTTCCACACACACCGCTCCCACCAAAGCCCCGTGTGTCCCCTGTGAAATCGAAACCCTAGGATGTTGCCAACTCGCTTTCATACAGGCTCTCTCCACTCTGCTTCATCCCGCAGGTAAAGTTGTATAAGAAAAAACAAAACCGAGCGAAGGGGCATTCAGGAAAAGAGCCCTTTTTTTTTTTTAATTGGCCATTACTTGGAATATCCATCACCCTGGTTAACGGTTTTCCCCGAGGGCCTATTTATTCCTCGCTCTCTGCCCAGATTCGTATTCTCTGCCTGTAATTCACAACTTCACAGAACGTGAAATAGCCACTTGCGGATGGGCTATACGGCCCAAATTCATGTTGATGGGCTGCACCGCCTTTCCTAACTGGATCTGTAGGCTCCAGACCTTATAAGCAAACCACAGAAACTGGAAACAACCGTTTGCCACCCAACCCCGATGGCCAACTGTGAAGACAAAACAAATCGGAAAACTAACTTTTTAATGCTGGCAGGGCTCCCACAGTGATCCTGGATCGTAATGATTTATTGTTGAAATAAGTCAACCGAAACGTTGACTTCAAACGACCCACGGATCCAAGCCTTTCCTGGTGACAGTTTGGTCTCATCCTTAAGGTCACCTGGCCGCGCCAGCCGACCACGTCTCTAGGCGTAGGTCCCTTTGAGAAGCCGCCGTGTCCCCCGGTTCCCACACCCTCTATCTGTCCCCCTCTCCCTGGCCCTGCGGGTCCTGCCTGGCGCACGGGGGTCAGCAGCACAGAGGACTACATCTCTGCCGCCAACCAAGCACGTGCCCGGCTGAGCCGAGACCGTCTAAGTCTTCGGTGCGCCTCCAGCCCCAGAGAGGGCCAGCTGGGTTCCCACACCGGCTCCGCCGCCGAAGCGGGCAGGCCTCTAAGTAACACCCAAATTACAAGTCCGCGTCCAGGAGCAGAAGCCAAGATCAAACGAGGCTACGCTTTTCAAAGAGCTCCCAGACAGACAAGCACACATGAGCCGGATTGTTATTATCTGGAGGAGACAGAAAAGAGACACCAAGGGAGCGAACTCCAGCCATATTACAGGGTGACTCAGGGAACCATCCAGCAATTTCCATCCAGCGCACGGGGCGGGCAGTGACCTTTGATCTTCCCAGACAGGGGGAGGGATGGCTGACTGCCGAGCATCTCCAAGCACACCAGACAACCACTCAGTTAACCCTGGAGACCAGGTTTTAATAGCACAATCAGGAGCCACAGCCCACTGAGCAAAGGGCCAAAAAGCCCTGGTCTTGAACTTGAAGAAGCCCAGGCCTGCTCCCAGCAAAAATGCTGTGGGAAGCGGCGTGGGTACCCCTCCCACTCCCTTGGCCTAAGTGGGGAGCACGCCCCCAGCCCGAGGCACCAACCTTCCAACCGGAGGCCACAAATCCCCAGAGAGCTGCCCGGGCCCTGCCCAAATGCGCCCCGGCATGCCGGGCGGGCCCCTGGCAGGTCCCCGCGGCTCGTGGCCCTCCCGGCGGCCTGGCGGGAGCCCTGCCGGCCACTCACCGGAAACAGACACCTCCATGAGCGCCTCCAGCGGCCGGTTGTTGTCCAGGTCCCGGCTCAGCTGCAACTCGCCGGTGGCAGGGTCCAACAGCAGCAGCCGAAGCTCATTGCCCTGCAGGAAGGTGTAGTTGAGGCTGTCGGAGAGGTCGGGGTCGTGGGCCGGGATGCGGCCGATCACGCCAGTGGGGAAGCTGTTGGACTTATTGGTGACGTAGTTGTTGAAGAGGATGTGGAAGTCGGGCAGCACCGGCGGGTTGTCGTTCTGGTCCAGGAGGCGGATGTGCACGGTGGCCCGGCTCACGAGCGGGGCGGACGTGGCCTGCACCACCAGCACGTACTCCCGCCGGACCTCGAAGTCCAGCTCGACCAGAGCACGCAGGTCCCCGCTCAGCAGGTCCAGCTGGAAGACCTCGGGCACGTTGCCCTCCACGATCTGATACATGATCTGGGCGTTGGGGCCTTCGTCGGGGTCGTTGGCACGGATCCTTGCCACCACAGAGCCCACCGGGCTGTTCTCCTCCACGAACAGCTCCAGCTCGTCCCTCTCGAACACCGGGGGGTTGTCGTTAATGTCCAAGACGCTCACCTGGACTTCCACCGAGGCGCTAAGCGGGGCTGGGCTCCCCCGGTCCACGGCCAGGGCCCGAAGGTTGTACACGGCCACGTTCTCCCGGTCCAGCCGGCGCTGGGTTCGGATCACGCCGGACGTGGGCTCGATGTAGAAGTCGCCGTCACCATCGTCCCCACCCTGGAAGGTGTACAGCAGGCGGCCGTTGGGGCCCGAGTCCCGATCCGTGGCAGACACCTGGAGGACGCTGGTGGACGGCGGCACGTCCTCAAAGACGGAACCCTGGTAGAAATCCCGCAGGAAGCGGGGTGCGTTGTCGTTGGCGTCGAGGATGAGGATCTCCAGGGAGGTGGTGTCGGACTTTTGGGGGATGCCGTTGTCCCGAGCGGTGATGGCCAGCGTGTAGGCGGCCTGGTCCTCATAGTCCAGCTCGGTCATGGTGTAGACGGTGCCCGTGTCTGGGTCGATGCGGAACTGCGGAACCGGGTCCTCCAGCACGTAGGTGATGCGCGCATTCTCGCCCGTGTCCTCATCGGTGGCACCGATGACGGCAACGGAGGTGCCCACCGGCCGGTCCTCGCTGACGCTCACCGTGTAGTGTGAGCTCTGGAAGACCGGCCGGTGCGTGTTGGCGTCGGTGACGTTGATGAAGACCTGCGCGGTGTGCGAGCGCGTGCCGTCGGACGCGGCCACCGCCAGCACGTACTGCCGCTCCTGTTTGTAGTCCAGCGGCAGCGCCAGGGTGATGAGGCCGCCGCCGCTCTGGCTGCTGAGCGCGAAGCGGTTCCGGGTGTTGCCGCCCGTGAGCTGGTAGGTGATCACGCTGTTGGCGTCCCGGTCGCGGGCCCGCAGGGTCAGCACGCTGCTCCCCACGGCCGCGTCCTCGTTCAGACGCAGCTCGTACACCGGCTGCGTGAACATCGGGTCGTTGTCGTTGACGTCTAGCACCGTGATGGACACGCTGGCGGAGGAGCTCATGGGCGGGGAGCCGTGGTCCACCGCCTCCACCCCGAAGCGGTAGTGTTCCACCTCCTCGCGGTCCAGCTCCGCGCACACCGTGATCCAGCCAGAGCTGTTGTGGATCTGGAAAGGGAAGTCCGCGGGCGCCGCGGGGTCTTGGGGCCCGGGCCCAGCACCGCCGCCGGCGGAGGCCGAAGCCGTGTCCACCAGGCGGTAGCGCAGACGCGCGTTCTCCCCCGCGTCCGCGTCCACGGCCTGGATGTGCAGCACCGAGTGGCCCAGAGGCACGTTCTCCAGCACGGCTGCCTGGAAGGGGCTGCTCACAAAGATGGGGGCGTTGTCGTTCACGTCCAGCACCTGCACCAAGACCAGCCCCGAGGAGTTGATGAGCGGAGGCCGGCCCCCATCCTGGGCCTTGATGCGAAGCGTGTACTCCCTGATGGCCTCAAAGTCCAGTGGGTTGATCACATCCAGGCTGCCGCTCAGCGAATGCAGGTAGAACTGCCCCTTCAGGTTGCCGCTGACGATGCTGTAGTGGATGGCCGCGTTCTGCCCCTGGTCCCGATCGCTGGCCTGCACGCGCAGCACGGGCGTGTTGACGGCCACGTCCTCGGGCACCTGGACCACGTAGCGCTTCTCGCTGAACTGGGGGTAGTTGTCATTCTCATCCTCCACCACGATGTGCACGGTGGCTGTGGCGCTGAGCGGGCCCGGGTTGCGGCCCTGGTCGTTGGCCTCCACCAGCAGCTGGTAGGCGGCCGCCTCCTCCCGGTCCACCGTCGCGCGTGTGCGCACCACGCCCGAGCGCGGGTCGATCTCAAACACGCCTCCCGCACCCTCCAGCAGGCGGTAGCGCATGTTGGCGTTGGAGGGCGCGTCGCCGTCGGTGGCGCGGATGGTCAGCACCTCGTAGCCCACCTCCAGATTCTCACGCACGCGCTCACGGTACTCGGACTGCTCGAAGACGGGGCTGTGGTCGTTGGTGTCGCTGACCGTGACGGTGAGATAAGTGGCGGCCGAGCGCCGCGGTGAGCCGTGGTCCACCGCGCTCACCTTGAGCACGTGCGTGTCCTTGGTCTCGCGGTCCAGTGCGCGGGCCGTGCTCACCGCGCCCGTGGCGGGGTCGATGAGAAAGTAGCCGTTGGAGCGCTCATCGAACAGCGCCTCCATCTGGTAGCTCAGGCGCCCCGCCTCGCCCTCGTCCGGGTCGTGCGCGCGCAGCTCGATGACCCCGGTGCCCGCTGGCTCGTTCTCGGGCACCGATACCTGGTAGCTAGGCAGCGGGAACTGCGGGGTCGTGCTGCCGCCAGCGCCCCGCCGAGCCCGCCGCGGCCCCCCGGCCCCAGCCTGGGGCCGGCTCGGCGGCGACGGCGACGGCGACAGCGACGGGGAGGGCGTCCCCGCGGCCGCCTCCAGCGCCAGCTCCACCTGGATGGCGCCGGCCGCGCGCCGCAGGGCGCACAGCAGGCGCAGGCGGGCCGAGCCCCCGGGCGGCAGGCAGACGGGGTGGCGTGGGCAGCGGGGGCCGGGGCGCGGCGGGCAGCTGCAGGCGGGGAACGTGGTCAGGGCCGCGAGTGCCGAGTGCAGCGTGGCCCCGCCACCGCCGCCGCCGCCGCCGCCGCCCGAGGCCGGGAAGCAGAGCGCCGCGCCGGGCCCCGGCACGGTGAGCACAGCCCGCGCCCGCAGCTCAGCGCTGGGGGCCCGTCGGCTGCGGGGCCGGGCGGCGCAACCCGGGCCGTGCGCGCGCACCCTCAGGCGGAGGCTCAGTGCCGTCGGGGCGCCGCGGGCGGTCAGGCGGACGAGCAGCGGCAGCGGGCGCCCCCCCAGGCGCACGCAGCCCCGGGGCCCCGCGCCCGGCCCGCGCCGCCTCCCCGCCAGTCGCCCGTCTCGGCTCACGTCCAGCAGCTCCCGCAGCGCCCGGGGCGTGCGCGCAGCGTCCAGCGCGTAGGTCCAGCCGGGCCCGAGGGCGAAGGCGCGGGCGCCGCCGGGCACGCGCAGCTCCCAGGCGGCAGCTCGCAGCCCCAGCGCGGGCAGGGCGGCGGCCGCAGCCAGGAGCAGCAGCGCGGGCAGCACGGCCGGCTGCGGCGGCGGCGCCATGGCCCGGAGCCCGAGCCCGAGCCGGGCGCCCGAGCACAATCCATGCACCCGGCGCGGCTCCGCATGCACCCGGCGCGGCCGGGGGAGGGCTCCTGCGCGCCCGGCGCCGGGCCCTCGGGGCGGCCCGCGCCCTGCCTCCCCGGGGGCCCCGGCGGGGACACCGGGGGCCGCGCTCCCGGTCTCCCCCGCAGCTTCCACCTCGAGAGCACTTTGCGAAAGTTTGCGAAGTTGGTTTCAAGATGGCTCCTCTGCGCGTCCCGGGAGGGCGCCGCGCATCAACCTGCGGTGGCGGCGGCTCCGGGCGGCTCCAGGTGGCTCCCGCGCGGGCTCGGCCGGGCGGCGTGGGAAGCGGGGCGGGCCCGGGCGGGGCGGGGGCAGCGCTCCGGGAGCGGGCTGGGCCGCTCCGCGCCGCTCAGACCCCGGCGGCCGGCTGCTGCCTGGGCGGTGCGCTCGGCCCGCGCCCCCTCTGCCCGCGCTCTCCCCGCCCCCGGCCCCGCCGGGCCCCGCCCCCGGCCCCGCCGCGTATTGTTCGGCCCCTGGGGGGAGCCGGCCCGGAGGTGCGCGCCGGGAGGATCGCTATGGAGACGCGGGGGCGCAGCCGGGGCGGGGGCTGGAGGAAGGGCCCACTCCCCCTGCGGCCTCCCACCCGGCCTCCCCGGGAGGGGTGGGGGGGGGCGGGGCCGAGGGAGCCCGGCCGGGAAAGGCGGGGCAGGGGGCCCCCGGGCGGCCGCTACCAGTGGGGCGGTGGCTCTGCTGGTCCCTGGCTGGGCGCGGCCCGGAGCCTCCCCCCCACCCCCCACCCCCCCCCCCCCCAGCCTACGCCGGCAGAATTGGTCGGCGGATTCCGCCGCGCAGGTGGGACCCGGGAGGGGACAGAGGGGTGCGGAGGTGCCCGGGAGGGGGCCGGATTGCCCGCCCCGGGTTGCGGACCGCGGGTAGCGCTGGAGTGCGGTTACACGTTTACAGCAACATGCCGGAGGCTAAGGTGCTTTTACTGCCACAGAACTTCCCTGGGCTTGGAAACGCGATAGGCAACTAAGCGAATTCGGGTCCCACTGGGTTTAAAGCGCAACTTTTAAACGAAAAGGAAAATGACCCGGGTTGACATTTGGGACTTGGCGTGGGGACGGCGGAGGCGCCCGGTCCGAGCGTTCGCCGTCGCGCGGTCCGGTCGGGGGGCCTTCTGGCTCCTCCCGCAGCGCGGCGGCTGGGGATCGGGGAGACACCTGCGGGCGCTTTGTAAGTGTGACAGCAGCCCTTTCACCGCCTCCACGCCCGGGGCCTCCTGCGGGGAAAAGACGACACAAGAGAACTTTAGACCTGACCAACGCACCGCCGCCTTGTGCGGGAAACGGGTGGACGTTTCCCCCCAACCCCCGCCGCCTCCTGCGGAGCACAGCTTGTGGGGCGGGGGTTAGGACTCTACCACACCCCCACCTGCGGCAAGGCTTTAGTATTGTGCCACCCCTGGCTGGCACGCACTCGCCCTCCGGAGAACTCTGGGTGCCAGAACCCCAGTCCAGCTCCTAGGCCTGTCAGTGGCGTCTCTCCTTCCCAGAAAGGCTCCCTGGGTCGGTCGGGTAGAAAGATCTGGGTGAGAGGTGTTGCGAGCAGGTACTTTTGACAAGAGAGGTGCTGGCCCCCACATTTCCAGACTGAGCGCAGGTGGGGTAGGCGTCAGCAGAAAATGACCAACTCAACCAATAGCGCTCAAAGCTACTGGATACAATATCTTTAGGCTGAAGCCAAAAATGAGCATTTTCTTCCCATTAGCAACGACTTAAAGAGGTTATTATTAGCCTTAAATGTAGATTTGCTTTAGAATCTTTTAATCTGGGAGTTTCCACTGGCAAGCCCTTTCGGGAAATGTGTGCATGGAGGGAGGGGAAGGAAAGAGAACAGTCCATCATCTCTCAAGTGTGACCGTCCAGGACCTCCTTCCTCTTGGTTGGGGAGGATCAGATGGCAGGAGTTTTCCAGTGGGGAGGACAAGGAAGATCCCGAGCCCAGAGCTTTGCAGTGGAAAGCTCCAGGCCAGGGTGAGGGGAAGGCAGAGAGACTGGCCGGAGAGAACCCCGGAGTATTTCTCAAAAGGAACTTTAAATAGGTTGGGTTGGGGTTTATATAAACAAAGGGCTCTGCTGCACTGTGCCTGCCGGTTTTTGAAAATTCAAATGCAGTGAATGAGTGTGGGTGTGGGCATGCTTTCCCCGAACAAGACACCTGCAGGCTGTGAGGTAACCGCCAGGGCCACTCTGAGCCACTTCCTGGTCCCAGGGTGGGGGGAGGAAGGAACGCATGGACAGACCTGGCTAACATGATGTCCCGAGAGAGTGAGTGAGAGAGAGAGACCCCAATGTTCCGTTCACGTGTGGGTTCCCAAGCAGGCCCAGACTGCGTGTTTAGGAATGCGCACAGAGGAAAGATTCAGAAACTGCAAGTAGGTGATGTGAGTGTGGTCAGGAGGAGGGCTGGGCAGTGGGGGACGTCCAGTTCTGGACAGGGCTAGTGGCTTTATGATCCTACATCGAACTCTGCGCTCAGGCTTTATGCACCTTTCTGTACGCACAGGCACTGTGTCTGCAGTGTTAACGAATGGGGGTGGGGGGCTGCGGGAAACAGGCTGCAGCTGGGGTGGGGGGTGGGGGGAACAGGCTGCAGCTGGGGTGGGGGGTTGCGGGAAAGCAGGCTGCAGCTCCCGAAGTGACCGCAGGGGTTCTAGGTGCGTCAGCAGAACAACACATATCCGAAAGGGCTGGCGCCTCAGAGGGGTCGCGGTCCAGTTCTGACTCTAAGCGGTTGTGTGACCTTCGCCAGGGCCTAACTCTGGAGGAGAGACTGGAAATAAGAGTAGTCTGGACTCCTCGCCTCATTAGAGGATTATTAAGACCTGGTAGGGGCACCTGGCTGGCTCAGTCAGTGGAGCATGGGACTCTTGATCTCAGGGTTGTGAGTTCGAGCCCTGTGTGGAGGGTAGCGATTACTTTAAAAACAACAACAACAACAACGACCACAGGGCTGCCTGGGTGGCTCAGCCAGTTAAGCATGGGACTTCGGTTCGGGTCATGATCTCGCGGTCCGTGAGTTCGAGCCCCTCGTCGGGCTCTGTGCTGACGGCTCAGAGCCTGGAGCCTGCTTCACAAGTTCTGTGTCTCCCTCTCTGGCCCTCCCCGCTTGCACTCTGTCTCTCTCTCTCTTTCTCAAAAATACATGAACTTTAAAAAAAAGACTGCATAAAGAGGCTGGCACAGGCCTGGCTCTGGGGCAGGTCTACTAGGGCTAACTTTTCCTGCTACCCTGTCATCGGCACTGAGCACCAGGCCATGGTTGTTTTATCACTTCCTCAGCGGTCCTGGCTGAAATTGTGCACTAAGGGGCGCATGCCCATGCCCGTGCTCATGCAGAGGCAGGGGCTGTAACTTTCATGCAATTTCCCAGGGGGTCTGTGCTCGCCCCTGATCCAGTCCACTCTCAGTGTGTTCACCGAAAGGGAACTGAGGTCAGGGGGCAAAGGCATATGCCTGGGGGCTGGCCTGTCCTCTGGTGGCTGTACCTGAGGGGCTGAGCCCCGCCCACCTGCCCTTCCCCCTGGGGGTGGCTCCAAGCGGGAGTCCCTCCCCGCGGGTCCCCACCGTGTCTGAGGATGAGCATCCACTCACTGACTCTGAGGCCCCTCCTGGGGGTGGGGTCACATCAGAGTGGGAGGAGCTTGGAGGTTAGCAGTGGTGCCCGGGCTGGAGAGGCCACTTGTCTATTGGTTTATGTGCCTGGAGCGGCTGCCACTCCTGGGGTCAGGGGCTCAGTGACTCCTAATTGATGTTTATATTTTGCACACGCCCCTGACGTGTTTCACGTGAAGCGAGTGCTTTAAAAAGAAAAACAGGGGCGCCTGGGTGGCTCAGTCGGTTAAGTGTCCGACATCGCTCAGGTCATGATCTCGCTGTCCGTGAGTTCGAGCCCCGCGTCGGGCTCTGTGCTGACGGCTCAGAGCCTGGAACCTGTTTCAGATTCTGTGTCTCCCTCTCTCTGACCCTCCCCTGTTCATGCTCTGTCTCTCCCTGTCTCAAAAGTAAATAAAACATTAAAAAAAAATTTTTTTAATAAAAAAAGAAAAAAAAATTTTAAGGCAGAGCTGTGGATCCCTAGCATTGTACATGTTCTGGAAAGCATCTTAAAACATTTTTTGCTGAGGGCTCGAATCAGAACCCACATGAATTCTGGACTCTGTTCCTCACACAGTAAATCCCTGAGCCGAGCTTTAAATGGGGAGGAGGCAAAAAGAAACACCCCAGTGGTGAAAGCCAGAAAGCAAGTCTGGGCTGGGGCTTGTTATTTGGGGTGCGGGGAGTTCAGAGGGAAAAAGCTCTTGCAAACAGAGTTCATCAAGCCCCTCTTTGCTCCCCGGGGCCCCTCGCCTTGGGTGGGGTTTGACTGGTGGGAAATCCCGAGAAAGTCCAAACTCGGAACAAAGACGGGACCTCAACTGAATTAGAAGGTTAATAGAAGTGAGGGGGCAAAGGGAGTTTAGAACCTAGTCTAGAATGTTTCGTGTACTAGGACTTTCCTGAATGACCCTGTATCATTCGTGACAAAAGATAAAATTGTTTTCCTGGTTGGAAGTTACCAGAATCTTCTAAATAGAAATGCTATGGTTTCTCTCAGGCCCCCAGGCCCTTGGACTGGGGCTTGTGGCCACAGGTCTCGTGTCCTGAGCTACCACGGCATCTCTGGGGGTCCCAGGGTTGAAGGCAGCAAGGGGCCCCTGTCCCGCCCTGGTCCTCAAGCCCACGGAGCGGGGTCCTGGGCAGCCCCACCTGGGCCCCCTCAGGCTGCACTGGCCTCTAGTGGCCGAGCACAGTCACTGCCCTACCGGAGTCTCGGAGGTGCCCGCCTCCCTCCCTGCACAAGGGCCCCCCAGGTGCCCTCGGGGAGCAGAGCGCCAGCCGGCAACAGGCCCTCGTGGGCACCTGTGCACACATAACGTAGGCAGTGGAGCCCTGAGAGACCGCCACCCCTGCTGGCCCCGAGCCGGCTGGGCCACGCGGCCTCCCGACTACACCGCCACGCCGGGGCTCCTGGGACTCAGCAGGTTAAGGTAAGGGGGCCCCTCCCCCTCTGCTGGATGCTTCTTAAACCGAGGCTCACAGCACATGGCAGGGGGCGGAGCTGGCACTCAAACACCTTAGGTCCCCAACCCACAGGGAATGACCCGAGGCTGGCCGACCAGGAAGGGTCAGATCCAGTATCCGAGCCCCTGCAGGGGAAGGGAGCAGGTGGAGGGGCTCCCGGGGACCGAGGAAGGCCACAAAAGGGAGGACCAGAGCCGAGCGGAGACCCCGTCCGTGGTGGGAGTGGGGGAGGCGGATGCCCTGAAGACTGGGCACTTGGCTGACGTCCACGGTGGCAGACGTACTTGTATCTGTCACTGTTGTTCCCAGCATCACAAAGCCAGTGGGGGGAAGCCCGTCGTCTTAACTTGATTATTTCCACCACCACCTCCCCCCCCCACATATCTCCCTTCTTTTTCAAACAAGATCTATTTCACACACCGTAAAATTCACCCTTTTAAAGGTGTATGACTTGGTGGTGTTGAGTGCCTTCGCAAAGCTGTGTAACCATCACGCCGTGGGATTCCAGAACGTTCCCATCACCCTGAAAAGAAGCTGGTGCCATTAGCAGTCACCTCCACCCCCCACCCCACCCCTGTAGCTCCCTCCTCTGCTGTCTGCCTCTGTGGGCACTTCCTATAAATGGGACCCTACGATGTGCAGCCTTCCATGGCTGGCTCCTTGCCCTGAGCATCATGCTTTCAAGGATCATCCATGTTGTACCACGAATCAGGGCTTCGGTCCTTTTTAGGGCTGCGTAATATTCCATTGTATGGATAGACCGCATGCATCACCCGTTCATCGCCTGATGGGTATTCGGGTTGTTTCCACTTCTTGACTATGAACAACCTCTCTTCCTTTTTTTTTAAAGTTCCACCCTCAGTGCAAAGCCCAACACGGGGCTCAGTCTCACAAACCATGAGATCATGACCTTAGCCGAAATCGAGGGTCGACACTCGGGGTGCCTGGGTGGCTCAGTTGGTTAAGCATCTGAATTCAGCTCAGGTCATGATCTCATGATTCATGGGTTCAAGCCCTGAGTCAAGCTCTGCGCTGACAGCTTGGACCCTGGATCCTGCTTCGGATTCTGTGTCTCCCTCTCTTTCCTCCCCCCCACAAAATAAATAAACATTAAAACATTAAACATTAAAAAAAAAGAATCGTACACTTAACCGACTGAGCCACCCAGGCACCCCATAACCTCCCTTCCTTTTAAATGGAGGGGGGAGAAGGCAAGACCTTTCTCCCTATTTCGACATTGTGACCACAGCCACACCGTCGTCAATGGCTCTCAGGGGACTTTCCTGGGGGACTTTCCTCGGTCCCTTCTAGGTCCAGGGAGGGGCGCTAATAATGCCCCAGGCAGGAGGGGGGCAGAGTGAGGTGGGAAGCCAGTGGCCTCTGGTTTTCTGCCCCCCGTCCCAGCACCCGGGGCCTGTGGAGGAGGGCCTCCCACCCTGGCAGCTGCGAGGCCGGGGATACGCCAGCTCTCCGTTCACTGCCCCCGGTAGCCTCCTTCCCTCCTGCGTGCATGCACGCATTTATTCCTTCTATGTCCATTCAATGCCATGGCTAACAAAACAGGCAGCACCCTGCCCTCACCTGGAGAGGTCAGCCTGTGGGAGAATACAGACAATTAACATAAGGAAATATTCCACTTCGGCGGGGGGGGGGGGGGGGGGGGGGGAGAAAATAGAACAATGGCGACAGAGTGGCAGGGGGGAGGGGCAGGCAGGTGGGCTATTGGGGGGGGAAGGGATCTGGAAAGGCCTTTCAGCCAGGTGACAAAGGAGCCTGCAAGACATCTGGGAGAGGCACACTCAGGGCAGGGAAGATCGGCCAGTGCAAAGGGCCTGGGGCAGGAGTGTGTGCGCTGGGGGTGTCTGAGGCCACTGTGGGTAGAGGACAGGGAGTGGCAGGGGGTCACGTGGACCACAGCCAGGACTTTGGTTTTTCTCGTGAGTCTGACAGAAAGACCTCAGGCAGTGGAGTGCAGGAGAGAAGGGTCTGTGCTTTCAAATCGTCACTCTGGCCGATGGAAGGCAGATTTGGAAGGCCACGGTCTGGGCTTCCTGAGGGGACCGCTGGGCCGTGGAGGTGGGAGGGCTGGGGTGCAGAGGGGAGTCCGTAGGACTTGCCCCTGGAGTGAAGGTGGGGGGGATGGGGGAATTAGGAGTCATCAGGGTCCCCCCCCAGCAGCTGGGCCCGGCATGGGAGCCCCTCCCTGTCCTCCCCACTGCACACCGTCTCCCTCTGACTCAGTCTGGGGAGCACTCACCGGGGTCCTCCTCCTTGAAGCCTCTTTGTCTACAGAAGGGCCCGTCAAAAAAAAAAGAAAAAAAAGAAGGGCCCCCGTCGGCGGGTCAGACTTGTCCTGAGAACCCTGGGCTGTGGGGAGGCGGAATGGAAAAGTCCCCCGGGTCTCCCTCAGGAAGCCTCCACCTCCGCACGTCCCTCCTGGGAGGAAGAGGGTGACCTGGGAGGCCTCCCTCCTTGTTTGTTTCTCTCACTCCGTTTGCAAAGTATTTTTGGGGTGCAGGGAAGATAACCTTGGGCAAGAATGATTCCATTAGTGATTCCGAGGGAGACCCGGACAAATAAAGAAAGTTCCCAAATCCTAATTACATCTTCTTAAAAACAACAACAAAAAACGGGGGGCGGGGGGGAGAAAGTTCTCTGCACCAGGGTCACAAAACTTGGGAGCCAATCCTGTCCGTCTGCGTCCTCTGCATGAGTCCCCTTCCCAGGAGGGACGCCGGTGTCCTTATCTGAAGGACAAGAGCATGCTGCGGGGAGGGACATGGCAGCCGAGAAGGAGCAGCCCCCGGGAGCAGTGGCTGAAAGATGGGCGCTATTTTTGCCATTGTCATGATGGAATGTCCGCTCCTCCCCTCCCCCCAGCCCCCCAACACTCAACACCAGAGGCCAGCTGCCTGCTGTGTGGATGTGTTGGAAACACAGCGCAGGCCTCCCGACTGTGGTCACCCAGAGAACCAGGGAAGAGCAGCCGCTCAGAGGACAGGGGAGGGGGCCATGCTGGGATGCTGGGGCAGGACAGGGGGCAGAGAAGCCTGGCCCGGAGTCTGAAGGAACCTGGCCACCTCTGGGCTTCCCCCAGGGCCTGGGGACGGTGCCACCTGGCCTCCACGGGAATCCCAAATTCCAGGAAGCGTGGGAACTCTGGCCATCTGGCAACTGGGGGTGCGGGGGACAAGCCTAAGACCCATGTGGCTTCCAGGTGAGACGTAGCAGCCCTGAGGAGCCACCAACACCACTGGGCTCCCGGTCCCCAGACCTGCCAGGGAGAAAAGGCATCCCCTCATCCTTCCACGCCAAGGGAGGGGTTAGCCGAGACCTCCAGGGAAAAAGCCAGCTGAGGTCCTGGAGGCTCTTGGAGTCGTGGAGGGGCGGGGGCGGGGGGGGGACCGGGCTCTGGGTCCCCCCCAGGCAGCAGGGGAGCCCCGGGGCCCCACCAGCTGTGCCGGCAGGGGAGGGCCCTCCCAGGGGCAGGCGTGATGAGTCACACCCTGCTGGGACTTGGTGCGCGTGCTGAGTCCTGCAGCTCTTGGAGGAGAGCAGACCCTGCCCTGATCAAAAGGGAAAAAAGGTGGGGAGGACACCATTAACAGGCCAGAGCCACCGGGCTTGGGTCCGGACGCAGGAGGCGTGCTCGGCAAGTGTGGGCCCCGGGCGCCCACGGAGCTAAGGACGGCAGATCCAGGTGACGTCCGCGACTGGCCGCCGCCTGCTTGGGGGGGACCCGAGGACAAGGAGGGGCTGTTGCCCGAGGCCTCGTTTCCTGCAGGTTCCAACTTCTGTCAACGTTGGTTAATTGGTTGCTTTGCAGGATTTGAGGCACATGTGCCTGTCTGTCCACCAAATCCGCTCACTTGCCCGCTCGCCCCGGGAAGTGGGTGCGGCCGCCTCTTCCGACCTCACCCCTGTGCAGAATCCACAGTGAGTGTTTGCTGGGGGCTCTGTCCCTGTCGGGGGGGTGGGGGGGGACGCTGGGCAGGGACAGGAGCACCGGGCAGGGAGGGAGTCGGAGGCCTGGCAGTGTCGCCGGCTGTGGGCTCGGGCAAGGCCCTTCTCTTCTCTGGGCCTCAGTCCCCTCCTCTGTGAAATGGGCTGTATCCATTTCCCGTGGCTGGCGTAACAGCATCCCACAAACTCCGCGGCTTAAGCCACGCATGTAGTCTCCTGCGGGTTAAGTGGAAATGTCAGCAGCTCTGCAGCCTTCCTGGGGGGCCCGGGGAGAACCCATTTTCTTGCCTTTCCCAGCTTCTTGAGACCGCCCACCTCGCGTGGCTCGCGGCCCCTCCAAGTTCAGAGCCAGCGGCGGCCAGGCGCCACAGCCTCTCCTAGGTTCCTGGGCTCTGAAACCGGCTCTCTGGCCTCCGCCCTTCCAAGGTCAAGGATCTGATTACATTGGACCCCCCCAGACGACGGAGGGCAGTCGCCGCATCTCAAGGAGGCTCTCCTTCTGGAGGGAACTGCTGACCAGCAGCCCGAACTCCACCTGCAACCTTAACTCCTTTGCCGCCAACAACATATTCGCAGGTTTGGGAGGTTAGCACGTGGGCATCCAGAACGGGGGCACTCTTTTTGGCTGCCACGTGGGGGTTAAGCTCGGGGCTTCCGCGGGGAAGCCCCGCCCCCGGCCTGCCAACGACAAAGGACCGGGCAGTGCTGTCCACAGAAGCCTGAAGTATCCATTCGTCAGCAGTCACTCCTGACCACGGTGTTTCTGGGAAGAAAAGGAGGCCTTTGTCCCAGAGCGGAGGCCAGGAGCATTCCCGAGGCTGGCCCTCTGAGGGGTTCCACCGTGACCCCTAAACCTCACACCGAAATGTTTCCTAGGGCCAAGACTGGGGGCAGGGGTGCGGGGTGAGGGTGCTGGATTTCATCCGGGCCACACACCACTGCGGAGGACCTCCCTGTGCCCAGCTCTGTACTGGATGTGGGGCCCATGGAATCTGATGTGCTGGCCTGCCCTCGCAGAGTTCAGTCTACTGAACACATCCTGGTCAGAATACTGTGGGATAAAACCAGGGGACAGGGTCACTCCAAAGAGAAAGTGAGGGGGAAAGGTGTCTGAGAAAGCTTTCCAGGGTAGCTGGGTTTTGACGTGTGAGTAGGAGTTCGCCAGGTAGATGGGAATATGGAATTCTAGCTGGAGGCAAAAATTTGTGCCAAAGCATAAAAGAACAGAATACTCGTGTGTGTGTGTGTGTGTGTGTGTCTGTGTGTCGGGATGGGGGGAGAGCATAAGCAGTTTGGTATCACTGAGGGTGAGATGTAGGGGGCAGGGGTTGGGGTGAGGTCAGAGGTAGGCAGGGGCTGGGTTAAGAAGTCTAGCCTTTACGCTATAGGCGATGGGGGTTTTTAGCTGGAGAGGGACGTGGTCAAGGATCGTTGGGAGAGCAGTGAGGGTGGGGAGGAGATCGACTTACAAAACTAGTCAGTCCCCACCATGGTGAGGTGGTGCCCAGAGAGCACGGGTACAGATAGGATTTCTGCTCCCTCTGACACAGGAGGCCCCAGGCTGGGACAGGTGAGAGGCGGGTCACCCCGAAGCCCCGGCTAGGAGTTTCCTAGGAGCAGGGAGCAGGTGACCTGCGCCAGGCATCCAGTCCCACAAGAGTTCTCCTCTCCTGTCTTTCTTATAGACAGAAATTATGGCATTTGAAAGTCACTCCTTTGACCAGCGTCCTGCTCATGAGCCCACTGTGCAGCATAGCTCCTCCGGGAGGCCAGCTCGGCGGTGACAGGTGGGGAAGTGGGCCTGGCAGAGGCAGCCTGGGTCTGGGTTCCAGTTCCGCTGCTCTCCGGCTGCGCGCCCAGGGAGGGATTCCATCTCTGTTTCTTCCGCTGTAAGGGTGCCTGGTTTGGCTTTTACCAACTCCCGCGGAGGACTCACGATTCTCCAGCTCCACCGTCGTAACGATACTGCCTGATCTCCCCCGTGGGAGCATCACCCACGTGCAAAGGGCCTCACAGGGGCCGGGCAGCCTGCCCAGGGACACGTGGTAGGAACCCGCCCAAAGGCCCTCGCTCCCGGCCACCTCGGACCACTGCGAGCCCAGGACCCCTCGGAGATGGCCCCTTTGCAGATGGCCAGCATGGCGAGACTGTCACCCGCTGCTCACCTGCTGCAGGTCCTGCGTGAACCAGGCTCTCGTGTCTCTGGTCGGTTTCAGCTCTGGTTTCCCACCGGGAAGGTGGGGAGGCTGCCGTGTGGCAGACACAGCAGCTGGGAGCCCCCGCTTCCCCCCCAACCTGGTGAGGGTGAGACGGCCTGTCCTTGTCTGGTCGGCACCGCAGAGGATCAGCGGCAGTGACCGGAGGGGCCGAGGTGCACACCCAGGTCCCTCAGGCTGCCTTCCGTCCCCCCACCTGCACCTCCCCGGCGACCAGGGGCTCTCATGAGCCGCCCGCAGCCTACTGCCAGGGAGAAGGGGGTGCAGAGCCGCAGCAGGAGGAACCCGCTCTATGGCGGGGCACCCAAAGGGCTGGGGCGTGCACACAGGGAGGCGTGGGGGTCACCTGAGCCTTCCCATCTTAAGCACCTGTGCGCAAAACACACACGAATATACGCACAAAGAAAAAACACAAATACGTGTCGTGTGAGCCTCCTTCTGTCCCTCTCTCCTGCCGCTCAGCCTCTCTGTGCCCCTGTCTTCACGATGTCTCTCTAGCCTGTTTTCTCTGCTTCCCCGTGTGCTGTGATCGGCCCCGGCTCCTGAGCTGGCCCCGTTCGGGCGGGGCATCCCGCGTGGTCCTGTCATCAGGGTGAGGTGGAGTGGCGAGGGTTTGCACAAAGGTGTCCGGCCGAAGGGGGATCCCCCGCGGGCCTGCTGGCACCGGGAAGGGGCCGTCACACAGGGGCAGTGGCAGACGGATCACTGGAGGTTCATTCATCCTCTCGGCCCCTCGTCACATCGGGCATCGTGCATTCTGCGATGTGACTTCTCAGCTCGTTGGAAGGGGGAAGCTGTCTCCCCGCGGTGAATCTGGCGGACGACCTTGTGACTAGTTTTGGCCCGTAGAATCCAGTGGAAGTGCTGCTGTGCCCGTCCGAGCCTGGCCCCTAAGTGCCCCGGGCCCCTCTGCTCTCCTGCCGAGCCCTGCGCACCTTGGGTACAAGCCCGACCGTCCTGCCGGCGGATGACAGAGCATAGGGAGCAGGGAGAAGCTGGCCCAGCTGGAGCCTGGGAGCCCGGCCACGAGAGCAAAGCCTCGGACTGACCCGCAGTGACTGCAGGTGCACCAGCCAGCCCAGGCCAGCAAAACTGCCCAACCAGCCTGCAGACTCCCTCCTAAGTTCTGGGGGGGGTTGTTACGCAGCAATGGATAGCTGATACGGGCACTGTACGCACGCCTGTGAGTCACGTAGATCTACGGCTGCGGGAGCAGCTCTCAGAGGTGTGGGGCCTCACTGTGACTCCAGCAGGGCCCCCAAATGTGGCCGTGGCCCCTCAAGAGAAGCGTCCTCGTGGTCAAGAACATGGCTGGGGTGTCCCATACATAGACCTGAGCCTGAACACAAGATCTACCACGCCGTGGCCGGGCTCCAAAGATGGCCCCCAATGAGCCACATCTCCTGGTGCCCCCACCCTCGTTCTGTCCCCTCCCACGCCAGATCCGGACCGGCCACCGATCTCACAGCCAAAGTGGCGCTGGGCCAGGGCCAGACCTAAGCCTTCGGAAGATGGGGCAGCTTGGGACCTTCCATTGTGGGAAGGCCACTGACCATCCCCGTGAAGAGAGGCCACGTGGGGAGGCCGTCGTGGCTGAGGCAGTGTGGAGAGAGAGGCCACCCAGAGGCCGTCAGGCTCCAGCTAAGGGAGAGATAAAGCTATTTGGACAATCCACTCCGGCCACCATGTGGCTGCACTTGCGTGACAGACCCACGAGCAGAACTGACCGCCCAGCTGAGCCCAGCCAACCCACGGAGCCACGAGAAGTAGTAACAAAGTGCTGTTTTGCCTGAACTCTACCGCCCTTCGCAAACCGTGGCCCTCAGCCCACGAGGGCGGCCTCCTTCCCCCGACCACCCAGGAAGAGCGGCTTCAGAAGGACGCTTCTGTCCCCGCTCCAGCCATCGGGGTTCCAGAAACGTGGGTCTAGTCTTAGCCCTGTAACACGTCTTCCCAGAATGCACTCTGAGGTCACTTCCCCCGTTCGAGGGCCCCCGCCGTCCCCTCCCGTCTGTGCCTCTGGGAAGGGATGGCTCATGTTCTAGTTACACTTTGAGTGTTGCCTCCCCTGGGGGTCCTCCAACACCTTCCCCAGCCTCTGAGGCGGCCAGGGTGCTCCTTCTCCTGTGTTCTGCTGCCCCCTGCATCTGTCCATTACGGCCGTCAGCGCCCCGTGTTGCCGTCTGCCCCAAAGGTGACCTCTGAAGGCCAAGGCCAGCTCTTCCTATCAGGTGGCACCGAGCGGGGGGGGGGGGCCGGGACAGGGGAGAGGATCAATCAATCCCCATGGGATGCGTGAGGCCAGGCCTATCTCCAGGGACAGAGCCCCGGGGACATGGGTCCAAGCAGGGCTGGGCTGGAGACAAGTGGACGTGGACAGTGTGGGATGAGGCACGCCTGGATGAGAGGAGGTGGGCGTGAGTGGGGCCGGAAAGCCCTTGGGACGACGGAGCCCAGGCCTGTCCTCGGGGATGGGAGGGACGGGCACCCTGTCACTGTCATAAAGGCTCTTTCATTATGGCCATCTTCAAAGGAGCTCGGCCGGGCTGTATCCACGCTGCCTGAAACAGGGGGGAATCCGGTAGTTTTTTAGATGGTGTCCAATCAACATGGCCAGCTGGACCTACTCTGGGAGCCTCACCAGCAGCATCCCAGCATCTCCTCAGGACTCCTTCAGCACGTGCCCCTGGGCACACCCCCCTGGCCCTTAGCCCACCCCTGCGGGCCGTCACCAGGAAGGCAGTGCCGTCGCCAGCCTCCGATGTCCGCGAACAGGCTTTCCGCAGCACGAGAGGAAGCAGGCGTAAGCCAGGCCCCATTCCATGGGTTGGTCCAACATAACCCACTGGGAAGTAAGCTGAGACTCACACGAGCGGCCAAGGGTACGACACCCAGGATGAGTGGTGAGTTGACCTGCCTTCTTGGCAGCCTGGTGATCAGACGCCCTAGATGCCAGGCTGTTGCCAGATTCTGGATAAATGTCTACAGACGTAACTTGATTGCATCGCTGAGCTTGTAAGAAAGCCCCACCTTCCAAAAAAAAAAAAAAAGAGGAGGAGGAGGAGGAGGAGAAAGAGCTGGAACTAGATAGATGAGCAATGATCACTTTCCCCGGGTGCTCATAAGAGATGGAGACTGAGCTGTTGCCAAGTGGTGGGCGGTCGGGAGGTGACCCCAAGACTCCGCCCATCAAGCTGCAATCCTCAAAGAAGGCGACCTTCTCCAGGAGAGAGTGCCAACGGAATCTGCCCTCCCGCAGAGGGACCCTGCTGGGAAATCTGGGTGTCTGCTTCAGGGCTCCAGATAGGAGATATTTAACGACGATAATAATCTCCCTTGAGAGTTTGCAACCGTAGCAGAGGACCTGAGTAAATATTTAAAGAAGACACCCAGATGGCCAACGGACACACGGACAGATGCTCAACATCACTCGTCATCGGGGAATGTACCGCCAAAAAAGCGAGCAGTAACAGGTGTTGGCGAAGATGTGGGAAGAGGGCATCAGTTGGGCACCGTCGGTGGGAATGCAAACGGGTGCAGCCCCTGTGGAGAACAGGGTGGAGGGTCCTAAAAAAAAAGAAAAGAAAAGAGATATCAAAAGATCCAACAATGCCACTACTGGATATTTGCCCAAAGAAAACGGAAACATTTATCCAGAAAGATATCTGCACCCCTATGTTTATTGCAGCATTATTGACAATGGCCAAGATATGCGAGCAGCCCAGATGTGCATCAACACATGAAGGACAGACAAACGAGACGTGTGTATGTGCAGTGGGATAGTCCTCAGCCGTAAAAACCATGAGATCCCGCCTTTGCAGCAACTTGGACGGACGTCGAGTATTTTATGGTAAGTGAGTGAAGTCAGACAGAGAAAGACGAACACCATACGATTCGACCTTGATGTGGAGTCTTAAAAGCAAAGGAGCAAACACATTTTAAAAAGCAGAAACGGGGGCGCCCGGGTGGCTCAGGACGTTGAACGTCTGACTCTTTTTTTTAAGTTTATTTATTTATTTTGAGAGACAGAGAGAGAGAGAGAGTGCAAGCAGGGGAGGGGCATGGAGAGAGAGAGAGAGAGAGAGAGAGAGAGAGAGAATCCCAAGCAGTCTCCACACTGTCAGCGTGGAGCCTGCCTCGGGGCTCACTCCCACAAACTGTGAGATCATGACCTGAGCCGAAATCCAGAGACAGCCATTTAACCGACTGAGCCACCCGGGTGCCCCAAACATCTGATTCTGGATTTCGGCTCAGGTCATGATCTCACAGTTTGTGGGAGTGAGCCCCGAGGCAGGCTCCACGCTGACAGTGTGGAGACTGCTTGGGATTCTCTCTCTCTCTCTCTCTCTCTCTCCCCCCCCCACTTTCCCTGATTGTGCTTTAAATAAATAAATTGTAAAAAAAAAAAATAAAATAATAAAAAAGCAGAAACAATCATAAATACAGAGAACAAACTGGCGGCTGCCAGAGGGGAGGGGGTTGGAAGGATGGGGAAATAGGGGAAGGGGATGAAGAGATACAAACTTCCAGCTATAAAATAAGCAGGTCACGGGGGTGAGAAGCACAGCCCGGGGAATACAGTCGGTACTATTGTAATAAGGTTCTATGGTGACAGGTGGTGACCACTCTTACGGTCGAGAGTATAGCTTAACGTATAGAATTGTCGAATCCCTATGTTGCACACCTGGAATTAATATCACATCATGTGTCAACTATACTTGAATTTCAGTTAAAAAAAATACAAATAAAAAAAGCATTTGCAACCACAGGTGTGTTCTCATGGAGTTGCTGGGGTGACGTTTAGTCTATGTCACGGACAAGGAAATCCCAAGTAAGAAATTAAATTAGAACTGTCCCGATTAGGAGTACCCCCCCTTGTGATGGACAGAAGCAAACAGACAAACAAAAGTTTTCTGGAGGGAGGCATCCCAATAGGCCTTCAGGATTCCTTCAAATGAAGCACCATCAAGTATAAATTCGCAATAAAAAGATGACAAAACAGGGGCGCCTAGATGGCTCAGTCTGTTAAGCGTTTGGCTTCAGCTCAGGTCATGATCTCATGTTTTGTGGGTTCGAGCCCCGTGTCGGGCTCTGTGCTGATGGCTCAGAGCCTGAGCCTGCTTCAGATTCTGTGTCTCCCTTTCTCTCTGCCCCTCCCCTGCTCATGCTCTGTCTCTGTCTCTCAAAAATAAATAAATGCTTAAAAAATTGAAAAAAAAAAAGAAAATATAAACTTTGAGACTTTTTCTAAAGTTTATTTATTTTTTTGAGAGAGATAGAGACTGAGCAGGGAAGGGGCAGGGAGAGGGAATCCCAAGCAGGGCTCTGAGCTGACAGCACAGACGTGGGGCTTGAACTCACAAACTGTGAGATCATGACCTGAGCTGAAACCAAGAGTCAGACGCTTAACCAAGGACGGAGCCACCCAGACGCCCCTAAACGTTGCAACTTTAAACCCCATGCGATAAATAGCTGAGGAGAGAATCAGCTCATCAGAGCACGGGTCTGAAGAAATCTCCCAGGAGGCGGCACAGGGAGATAAGGAGACAGAAACTATGGAAGAGAGGTCAGGAGGCCAGGAAGAGAGCTCGAGAGTCTAACACGTGTTCGGTCAGAATTCCAGACCTCTGGGATGCGGAGGAACTCGCTGGAGGAGGGAGAGGGGTAGCGGGCTGTTCCAGGCAGAGGGAACAGCATGTGCCGAGGCACTGAGAGCCTCACCCCAAGCCAGTGTGCTACAGCCCTTGCTCTGTTGCTGGCCTTGTGCAGGGCAATGCTGGGGCGCAGGCCTCTGACGCTCTTCCTGCCCAAGCAGCAGGCAGCCTGGTGGGAGGCCAGCTGCAGCGACGTGGACAGCTGTGTCGACACCTGGGCAGTTCCACCTCCCCTTTGACTGCTAACTGCACCCCGTCTCCTCCCCCACCCTCAGGCCACACGGTCCGGGTAGCCCTAACCCAGTCCTTCGTGCTCCGGGGGCATACCTATGACCCCAGCCAGGTCACCCATGGCCAGTGAGGCCCAGTTCTAAAACTTTTGTCAGAACAGTTGGGCAGAGGGAACCTCAGGCTGCTGTCAGGGGAGAATGTTGGCCCAGGACAGCCATGAGATAGAGATAACACAAAAAGAAGCTCTTTGAGCCCTGGATCCAGCCGTGCCTGAAGGACATGCGGTTACATGCATTAATACCTTTCCGTTTCTTTTTTTATTTTTTTAAAGTTTTTTTTTTAATGTTTGTTTATTTATTTTTGAGACAGAGAGAGACAGAGCATGAGCAGGGGAGGGGCAGAGAGAGGGGGAGCCACAGGATCCAAAGCAGGCTCCCGGCTCCGAGCTGGCAGCACAGAGCCCGATGCGGGGCTCGAACTCACAAACTGTGAGATCATGACCTGAGCTGAAGTCGGCCGCTTAACCGACTGAGCCACCGAGGCGCCCCAGTACATTTCCTTTTCTGCTTAAGCTGGTGGGAGTCAGTTTTTCTGTCACGTGCGACTCCTCGTTTCATCGGGAAGCCCCAAGGCTGGAGACCCCATGGAGACCCCAGCCCAGCCCAGAGCAGGTGATGGCTGGGTCAGGCCTTGGTGGCTGCGTCATAGTTAGCCGGGAGGTGAGGGGTATGCCCAGGCAGGCTGGCGTGGGCGTTGGCTGTCTTCCCGGGAGTCAGTGCAGCTCACTGGCTCCTGGGCCAAATGTCTGCCCAGGCAGGCCCCGGGCTCCCAGGTTGGCTCCCAGCAGTGCCTTATGATGGCCTTGGGCCTTGGTAAGCGCTGGAAGCCTATCGGGACGAAGAAGGCTCAGAAGCTTTGCATGGGGGAAAGAGGGGGGGGGGGCAGGCCAGCTCCCAGGGGTCTTGCCTCGTGGGTCGTGGCGGTGTGCAGAACCCAGCCTCGGGATTCAGCTGAGATCTGTGAGAGGAGCAGAGTGGGGAAGATGTTAGCCCACACCTGTCCCTCCCCAGACCGCTGGCCAGTGGCATGGGTGCCCCCTGGGGAAAGTGCCATGCAGGCGTGATGTACAGGTCACCCGACCAAGTGGGTTTAAGGATGCACTCGGCTGTGCAATCATTTCAGGTCCTTGGTCCCAGCCGACTCAGCAGCCAGCCCAGCACAGACTCCTGCAGATCGGTCAGCAATCAATGGCCGCACTGTGTCTGTCCCTGCCAGCCCAGGCCACCATATCCACCTGAATGCCCCCTCTTCCAAGAAGCCCTCCCTGATCACCCCCAGGAGTGCCCCATCTTGACTCTCATGTCCCTCTGAACCCGGGACCCGTCGCAGATTGCCAGTTCCAGGCTATTGCGGGATGTGGTTACTTATACCTTCGTCGTATTTTCCTTTGGTTCATCTCTGCCAACCCAGGGCCCAGCCAGGACCTAGTACGAACACCTACCCGCTGGAGAAATATTTGCTAAATGAACGATGAACAGTTGGACGAAATCTCCAGTTTCCATTCCCATCGCACTTACCATGTGCCAGGCACCGTTTTAAATCCTTAGAAATACTAACTCACTGACTCCTGGTAACGATGCTTAGTGAGTGTTTGCCACGTTGGATCCCTGCTTAACAGGCCGGGAAACTCCGGCACGAGCAGGCTAGCAGCCTGCCCAGGATCACACAGCTTGTATGCCACAGAGCCAGGACTCAAGCCCAGGTGGCCCGTCTCTGAGTCTGCGCTCTTAGCCCGCGGCCACGACAAGTCCTCACGTCCCAGGGGTGCAGTGAGGCCACTGAGGACCAAGAAAGAGACATTGTAGCCAGTGGAGGCATTGTAGCCAGTGGCCAGACCCTCCTGCCTCCTTATCGGGTTCTTCCCCCCGTAAAACAGGAGCCCCGGAGCTCGGATCTCAAAGGTCACTCATCTGGTCACGGCTTTGGAGGCTGTGGGCCAGCGCTTTCCCCCCAGAGGCAGAGCCTATCTGGGCCCCTCCTCCCTTCTCGTGGTGACCGTTTTGCCCCAGGGGGAATCCTGTGGGCAAGGAGGTAGGGACTGAGTTTGCAGCTTGTGGGAGTGTTTCGGTGAGAGCTGGTGGATGGGTTCAGACCGTGCAGGGACAGGAGCTGGAGAGAGGCTGGCTGGGCAGGGCCCTGGGCCTCCAGGGAGGGGGACGAGGACCAGGGAGGGGTGTCGAGGACACAGGGGTGTGGCCCTGGCAGTGCTAGACCTGAGAGAGACCCCGGCCGACCTGATGAGGGGTGTGTGGCTGGGGGTGCCGGCTCCCCCACTGATGGGCAGGGCAGGCTGTGGGGCGGGGCTCCAGGGGGGCCTAGGGTCCCGCCCAGGGATTCAGACCCTGCCCTCAGCCCTCTGCACGGCACTCAGCACGTTTCCCTCCCTGGGGGAGGCCCCTGGCGCCCTCAAGCTCCCGTGGGAGACCTCCCAGCCTCGCAGACAGCAGAGCCATAGGCGGCCATGTCTGACGCCACAAGGCTGTGCCTGCCCGGTCACATGACCCTGAGGGGGCACCCTCCCCCCGCGTAGGTCAGCCCAAGACCAACCGCTGACAGTGGAGTGAGCAGCTGACCAGTTGGATTCCCCCCCTGGGGAACCCCGCTGGACCTCGCAGGAAAAAAGGCAATGCAAGGGAGGCCCGAGGCCTGGGGAGACAGGGGGTCATGGAGAACCTGCAGGTCTTGGGGGACCTGGGAGGGTCTAGGGGACCTGGGGAGGCCTCGGGGATTCTGGGGCTGTTCTGGCGACTGGGGGATTTGGGGGGGTCTGGGGGGCCTGGAAGACCTTGAGAAGACTTTGGGTCCTCGGGTTGGGAAAGGGATTGGGGAGTCTGAATGGCCTGGGGCATCGAGAGTCCACGAAGGGCCTTGATGGATCTTTAGGGCCTTTGGGGAGGTCATGGGGGTCTTGGGGCATCATGGGGGTACTTGAGGGTCTTTGGGGGCCTTGGGAGACCTTAAGAGTCTTGGGACTTCTGGGACCTCAGGAAGTGTCGGTGAATTTAGGGGGATGTAGGGGTTTTAGGGGGCCTGGAGGGGCCCGGGGGCTTTCAGTAGCCCTTGGGGAATGGAACAGACCCTCCAGAGTCCAAGTCATACTGGCGGCTGTGGCCCGGGCACGTGGCTTCACTTCTGGGAGCCCTGGCTCCCGCGTGTGATGGGAAGATCACAGGCCCGCAGAGTCCCCGGAGGTGGAAATGAACAAAGGCGACACCTGTTCCTTTCGGCGCCCTTGCCTCTGCCGTTACGTCTGGACCTCCTGAGGCCAGGCCACGCCACGTCTGGACCCCCTGAGGCCAGGCCACGCCACCTCCCCCTCGGACAATGCCAGAGCTTTCCCGCCGGTCCCCTGTCTCCCGCCCTGGCCCCTCCAATCCGTTCCTCACCGGCAGCCGGAGTCATCTCCTTCAAAGGCGATCCTGCCCTCTCAACCTGCCCCCGACTTGCAGCATCTTTAGGGATATCTCGGCTGCCTGCGCACAGCCACCCGCCCTCCTCCTTCCTGTCCTGGTGGGGGTACTTCAGCCTCCACACCTAGAGCTGCCCGGAGCCCCTGGCCACAGCGTCCGCGGGAGCCCGTGCCCGAGTACGTGTAGACGACCCCCTGCTTCCTGCGTCGGGAAAGTCTGCTGGAAAATGCGTCAGCTGAGCCAGGCAGCGGGGTTGGGGCTGGGCGCTCGGCATCATCCTGGGGCGGGTCAGAGCCGCCCACACTGGCCGCCAGGCCGCTCGCCTGCCTCACGCATCCTCTGGGGGGTGACTGGTCCAGGCGGGTGTGCGATGCAGCTCTGGCCAGCGGGGGAGGTCTCCTGGGGGCTGCTAGAGAAGGTTTCCTCAGCAGGCAAGGGAGACGGCGAGACAGGCCTCTCGTCGCCCCTGCATCCAGGCATAAGGGCTTTACAGAAGCCAACGCACTCACTACCCCGTGAGGTAGGCGCAATACTTACTTTACAGACAAGGAAACTGAGGCAGAGAGAGAGAGAAGGGTCTTGTGCCCCGGGAGCTGACGGAGCAGGAATCAGATCCCAGTCTGCCTCCAAAGCCCCTGCAGGGCCCGGTGCCCATCAAGCTGTTTGGGCTCACCTTGGCTACCCCTCTTCAGCCTCTGGGCTGCCTTTCAGCATCTTCAATGTCTTTTCCACCTCAGGGCCTTTGCCCGGCTCTCCCTTCTCCCTAGAGCACTTTTCTCACCACCTGTCTCACTATGGGGTCTTGGCGCGAATGTTCCCTCCCCGGCAGGGGTGTGACTTGCTGGGGACGGGAGTGAGGTGGCTTCCTGGATGCCTTTTGTGCCTTTTGAATGTTGAACCATGTGACTACATTACCTAGTGTCTCAGTCAGCTTGGCCGCCATAAGAAATACCACAGGCTGGGATGCCTGGGTGGCTCGGTCGGTTAATCGTCCGACTTCGGCTCAGGTCATGATCTCACGGTCCGTGAGTTCGAGCCCCGCGTCGGGCTCTGGGCTGACAGCTCAGAGCCTGGAGCCTGTTTCAGATTCTGTGTCTCCCTCTCTCTCTGCTCCTCCCCTGTTCATGCTCTGTCTCTCTCTGTCTCAAAAATAAATAAACGTTAAAAAAAAAAAAAATTTAAAAAAAGAAATACCACAGGCTGAGGTGGGGGGTGGGGAGGGCAGGGGCCTAAACAACAGATTTTTCACAGGATTTTCACAGGAACCCTGTGTGTTGATGGTGGGAACATAAAATGGCGCCCCTGCTGTGGAAACCAGTCTGGCCGTTCCTCCAAGGGTTAAATATAGAATCCCCACATGACCCAGCAAACCCACGTCTAGGTACCCGCCCAAAAGAAATGAAAACAGGGACTCGAAGAGATTTGTGCACCATATTGACAGCAGCATTATTCGCCATAGCTGAAAGGTGGAAACGATCTAAGTGTCCATCAACGGCTAAGCGAAATGTGGTCCATCCGTACAATGACGTGGATTCAGCCTTAAAAAGGAAGGAAATTGTGACACCTGCGACAGCATGGATGAATCCTGAGGACATCATGCTCAATGAAACAAGCCAGACATAAAAGGACGGATAGTGTGGGATTCCACTTACGTGAGCTACTTAGAGTTGTCTAAACCACAAAGATAGAAAGCGGACGGTGGTCATTAGGGGCTTGGGGAGGGGAATGGGAGTGAGTGTCCAACGGGGACAGCGTTTCAGTTCTGCAAGATGAAAAGAGTTCTGGAGATGGACGGTGTGACGGTCGCACACGAGTGTGAATGCACTGGCTATTGTTGAATCATACACCTAAACATTGGCTAAGGTGGTAAATTTTGTCATGCGTATATCATCACAATAAAGATGATGAAAATTGGTGGGTAGATCTAAACAAATATTAGCTCCACAAAGCAATACAATTAAAATGGTGTTCTGGGGCGCCTGGGTGGCTCAGTCGGTTGAGCGTCCGACTTCGGCTCAGGTCACGATCTTACGGTTCGTGAGTTCGAGCCCCGCGTCGGGCTCTGGGCTGATGGCTCAGAGCCTGGAGCCTGTTTCCGATTCTGTGTCTCCCTCTCTCTCTGCCCCTCCCCCGTTCATGCTCTGTCTCTCTCTGTCCCAAAAATAAATAAACGTTGAAAAAAAAATTAAAAAAAAAATTTTTTTTTTTAATTTCTATAAAGAATTTATATAAATTTTAAAATTTATATAAAGGCAAATTTGGATAGACAAACGTTCCTGTCCCAATGTCCTCCCAAAGGGTACTAAATGGAAAGTAGGAAAATTATAGTGGAGAAGCTTGAGAAACACACTCACAGGTGATCAAGGTCAAGGTCAGGGGGCTCAGTCAGGTTGACCACGGATGCCCTGAACAGGTGGGATGAGAAGGACACTTCGCCCCTGTGGTCCCTCTCCCCCAAACCCGTGACTCCAGTCTAAACCCTCGAAAAACATCAGACAAATCCCAGTCAAGGGACGTCTACGAAATGACAGACCTTCCTGTGCACCAGGGGCAGGTCATGTCTTCACTGTGGGCCTCAGCACTGGCTCATTCCTTGCCAGATTCACAGAAATCGGGGGCTGCCCCACCTGAGTGGGGCTGGCCCTGTGTGGGTCCCCAGCAGCCAGCATTTCCCGCACCCCGAAAGCCCCGCTCCAGGACAGCCCGGCCCAGTGCCAGGAAGCGGGAGGAGTCAGGATGCTGGTCCTCGTCCTGTGCGAGAACGTGGGTGAGCAGGATGGGGTCAGCCACCCCTGGGAGGAGCCGGGGGCACTTTGAGGGTGCACCGACCTGACCCCCTACATCCCACCACCTTTGGGGGGTGGCTAGTTTAACTGCAGAACTGGACTCTTCACTTCTTTTCATTTTAGTTAATTTTAATTTCAATGTAAATAGCTCTGTGAGGGGGTAGTGGCCACCGTGCGGGGCAGATTTAGAAGCTTAATCAGATTCAGCTTCAGTATTTTTTGGCAAGATGACTTCATTGGGTGGGGCGGGGGTGGTGGTGAGTTTCGTGTTAGGAGTTGCCATAATGTCAGATTTCTCTCTTTTTGTGGTTTAGCATCCACCGATGGTCGCTTCCTGTCATCGCCCTGGACCTCTTAATCCCCGAAGAGGTGCGAAATGGCGATGGTCAAATTCTACCACTGCTGCTTCGTTCACTGGTTGAAATTCTGTAAAGAGAAACCTCCCCCTAGCAACTCTGTGGTCACCTTAGTTACAGATCACATAGGAAAAGTAGGATACATGGCTGATTTATTTATAAGTTTCAAAATAACGGGTCGATTCCCTAGTGTCCTGGAAATGTGAACGTCTTTTTGGCGTCATTATGAATGGATGGATTTAAGCATGTATAATGTGCTTCAAGCCACTGCAGTTCCAATCCTTATTGGTGAGCTAACTGTCCTATCCCTGGTCAGTGGGAGACTGTTCCGTGCCATCTGGGTCATTCTGATGTGACCCCAGTGGTCTTGGATAGCTTCTTGCTTTTTCGGTGTGATAAGATGTTCCAGGCTCATCCTGTACATTCCCTGACCCTGAATCAGCCTGCTTCCAAGAAGCTGGTTCCTTTTAGGGGGAATTAGAGATCACAATCTCCTCCAGAGGGTGCTCACTGTCTCCGGGTTGTTCCTTGTTTCTAAGGCATTTTCACTGGACAGAGCAGGCAAACATTTGGTTCTAAAGAAATACACACTAAGTCTACACTGACTTTGTACTCAGATCCAGAACTCCAGCCTTTTTACTTAAACCCGTTGACCTCTGTCTCCTCTCACCTGAGCTAAAAATGGCACATTGAGAAAATTGGGTGCTTTACTCCACCCTGCATACCCAACAATCTCAGAAAAACAATACCCAATGCCCACAAGAGCACCGACATGATCCCTGAAAGGAATTAAATATTTGTACTTCTTTTTGTCCTGAAGCTATGTACCACCAGAGGTGTGTAGACAAATTTGTGTATTTTAAGGTCCCTTGGAAACAAATTTCCCGGGTGTGGCCATCCAATATGTTATTTAGGTGCATTTATTTCATTTTTTATTTTTTAGGATTTTTAAAAATGTAACAGTGTTTCACCAATCTATTTTTTTTTTAATTTTTTTTTATTTTAGAGACAGAGAGTGTGTGTGTGTAAGCACAAGCGGGGGAGAGGCAAAAGGAGAGAGAGAATCCCAACCAGGCTGCACTGTCAGCACGGAGCCCCATGAGGAGCTCGATCCCACGACCCCAGGATCGTGACCTGAGCCTAACGAAATCAAGAGTCGGACGCTCAACCGACTGAGCCACCCAGGCGCCCCTACCAAACAAAGTATTTTCGAAGAAGAACCCTATTATTTCTCTCTTCTTTGAGGTAACTGTTTAAAAAAATTTGAGTGGGGGGCGCCTGGCTGGCTCAATCTAAGGAGCCCGTGACTCTTGATCTCTGGATCATGAGTTCAAGCCCCACACTGGGTGTAGAGATACTAAGAAATATAAATAAACATTAAACAATTTTTAAGTTTATTTTAAGAAGAAATTTTTTATGTTTATTATCTTTGAGAAAGAGAGAGAGAGAGAGAGAGAGAGAGAGAGAGGAGTTTGAGCAGGGGAGGGCAGAGTCGGAGGGAGACACAGAATCTGAAGCAGGCTCCAGGCTCCGAGTGGTCAGTGCAGAGCCCGATTCGGGCCTCGAACTCACGAACCGTGAGATCATGACCTGAGCCTAAATCAAGAGTTGGATGCTCAAGCAACTGAGCCATCCAGGAGCCCCCTAAATAAAAATTTAAAAAAATTTTGAACTATCTTTTAATTTTTTAAGAATATGAAAAATAGGGACACCTGGGTGGCTCAGTTGGTTGAGCCTCTGACTTTGGCTCAGATCATGATCTCACGGTTCATGAGTTCAAGCCCCGCGTCGGGCTCTGTGCTGACAGCTGGGAGCTTGCCTGGGATTTTCTCTCTCCCTTTCTCTCTGCCCCTGCCCCGCTCTCCCTCTCTGTCTCTCGAAAATAAATAAACATTAAAAAAAAAAAAAGAATATGAAAAATATTTATACCACTCTCGGTTTTAGATAAATGATTGTCTTCCCCTCTCTTTTTATTATACCTTACATATGATGTAACGATTACTTTATGTCAATACCTTTATGTGATGTCCTTGGTTCGCTGTCTGCCTACCTTGCTTCCTTCTTTTCTTTTTCCCTCCCCCCTTCCTTCTCTCCCTCCCTCCCTTCCTTCTTCTTCAATTGTCTGTTGGTCCCCAAGCAGGAGCAATAATGAAATTAGCTGATGGCCTTTGATTCCTTCTCTTTTCTTCCTCTTCCCTATAATCTGATTTAAAACCATATTTCTATGTCCAGTTCACCCCCGTAAGGTAAGCGGCCAGCTGATCCGACTTTCTGTACCCTCTCCCTCGTCCCCCACAGGGTTCCCACACCGTCTCACTTATGTTTAATGCCGAAGATAAAACGTACTTAGGGCTCATCATCAACGCTTAGCTGGCTGTCTCTGCATTCGTGTCCATTTTCGGAAGCCTGTTCTCAGTAGATTACTTCAGTCAAGGCTCGTGAAAGCAATAATCCTCAACACGAGCAGTCTCCCTGCAACCTTCACACCAAAGGCCGTTTGGACAGGACGTAATATTCTGGGCTCACGTTTTCTTTCCTCGGACCTGCAAAATACGTCTTCTGGCATAAAGCACGGCTGTCAACACTCCATGGCAATCTGCTATTTCTTCCCCGCAAGTGACACAAACGTTTTTTTACCTGGGTGTCCAGAGGGTTTTGTTTTCTTTTCCTTTAAGATTCAGTGGCTGGGGGGCGCGTGGGTGGCTCAGTCAGTTAAGCGTCCGACTTCGGCTCAGGTCATGATCTCACTGTTCCTGGGTTCGAGCCCCGCGTCGGGCTCTGTGCTGACAGCTCGGAGCCTGGAGCCTGCTTCGGATTCTGTGTCTCCCTCTCTCTCTGCCCCATTCCCGCTCGTGCTCTCTCTCTCTCTCTCTCTCTCTCTCTCTGTCTCTCAAAAATAAATAAACAATAAAATATTTTTCTAATAAAAAATAAATAAAATTCAGTGGCTGGGGCGCCTGGGTGGCTCAGTTGGTTGAGCATCCAACTCTTGATTTCAGCTCAGATCATGATCTCATGGTTCATGGTAATGAGCCCCGCATCAGGGTCCGAGCTGGGTGTGGAACCTGCTGGAGATGATCTCTTTCTCCCTCTCCCCCTCCCCTGCTTGCTCTTGCGCTCTCTCACAAATTAAAGAAACTTTTTAAAATACATAAATAAATAACATTCAGTGGCTTTGCTCACCTGCTCAGCGTTCGTCATTTGGGGCCCATTTTCCTAGCGGGCAGTATGCTCTTCCCATATGTAATTTCATGGTTGTTTACATTTTTTTTAATGTTTATTTATCTTTGAGAGAGACAGAGCATGGACAGGAGAGGGGCAGACACAGAATCGGAAGCAGGTCCAGGCTCCCAGCTGTCAGCACAGAGCCCGACACGGGGCTCAGACTCACAGACCTGAGCCAAAGGCGGACGCTTAACCAACTGAGCCACCCAGGCGGCCCTGTTTGCTTGCTTTAAATTTCAGGACTGTCTTCCTGAATTACAGTGTCGGTATTCGCTCTGGTCCACTGATCCGGCGTTCTGGCCAGGGAACGCAGCCACCAGTCTTGCGCGGGATCTTTCTGGCCTGCCTTCCGTGGCTCTCTCTCCACTAATCCCTTATCTCTCTGTCTCATTTCTCTGTGATTTAAAAAGTTTCCTACTTTCTACCTCCCGGCTACCTCAAGCCGCTGCTGGTTGTGATTTTCCCTTTGGGGGTCGCTTCCCGTTTTGTCTTCATTTCCAGAATCGCTCTCTCTTGTGTTTCTCATCGTTCTCCAGCCTCTTCAACGCTCAACTGTTCCTTTCCTCTCATCGTCCATTTTCTGAGTCTCCTAATTCTGAATGACATTGTTCTTCCGTGGTCTTATCATTTTCCTAATTGCCAGGCCTCGGTGGGAAGCACGAGGCTCACGTTTTCATTGGCTTTGCGAGCATATCTTTCCGATGCACTTTCATAGTCCGGGCACTGCTGTCCCCGGGGCCACCAACTACATTTCAAGTGCTCCATACCCGTACGTGGCTACTCCACCGCACTGTGCTGATATAGGGTATTCCCATCATTCTAGAAAGTTCTACCGGACAGAGCTGGTCCATGGGATCCCAACTCTCCACCTTACTCTCTTGTTCTTACAATCACCTTGGGAAAGGTCCAGCCTATGCTGCTGCTGTTACAAACCCTCGGGGCTCCCCCCTGCACAGGTCACCCCTGCTCACAAGCCCCCAGCTCCCACTCACCTACCATGCTTGTTCAGCCCATGGGCCCAAGGACAGAGAAGGCTGTCACCCCTCTACAACCTCCTCCCTCTGGCCTCTGCCAGGCCTGCCCTTCCTCAGATGTTTTCCTTGGTTTGGAAACACCTCCTCCGAGAAGCCCCCAGCCCCCAGGCTGTGGCAAGTCCTCCCTCTGGTCTCCCAGCCCCACTGACCAAGTGGTCTGGCATCAGATACAGGTCCACCAGGGCCAGGTGCGCCAAATGCCCGCCCCTGCCTGGCTGCGGAGGCGGTGAGGGGTGAGAAGAAAGGAGGCCCGACCACCATCCTGCAACGTAGGGAAACTGAGGCACGCAGAGGGAAGGGCCTTTCCAGGGTCACACGACAGGTAAGACAGAGTCTAGACCCGGGTTAGCTGACCCAGCCTCCTCCCCGATGAAGGGCAGAAGGTGGGGTTGCTAAGGAGGAAGACCTGCCCACGCGCCCCCCGCCGCCACAGACTTTGGGCGGGGATTGGGCAGGGCGGGGGGCTGGGCGACCCTCCAGGACCCACCCAAGGGGGCGTGGCGCCCGGCCCCTGCACTGCCGCCCGCGGCCACGAGGTGGCACGCTCCGTTAGTCTCAGAAGGCAGAACCCTAAGTTTCGGTGACAAGCACCCATCCCGGGCCGCGCGGGCTGGGGGCTGCCGGCCACCCCCCCCCCCCCCCCCCCGGCTAAGCCCGGCTAAGGAGCCACGAATTCCATCAGGGCCCCCGCTCCGCAGAGAACGCAATCTCCCCAGCGCCACAAGCCAGAAAAGCCCTTGATGATCTCTCTTCTCAAATTGCGCTCAGAGACACTCCTTTGTTCCAAGGTCACCTTTCCGAGATGCCCACACAGCTTGTAACAGGGCAGTGTGTCTGGTACAGCGGCGGGTGGCCCATTTCTTCCCGAAGAGCTGTTATTCAGTTGAAGGTGCCTCTTACCCAACCGCACTTTAACGTGATGGAAATACATGTGTCATTTGACCACCTGTGCTGAGTGCCTTACGTGCAAGGCGCTGGGACGTGCTGAGGTATAAACGTGTGTCCGCGTTCACAGGATACACAGAAGCATCAGGCCTTCAGCCCCCTGGGCCGGCAGGCAGGCCCCGTATACCCTGGTTCCAGACCCTTCCTCGAGGCCTTGCCCACCCTTGGCCTCCCCTGGAGGCTGCCTCTCGCCTCTTCAGTGCTAACCACCAGAGCCTGACGGTGGGCATCTTCTTCACTTTACAGATGAGGAAACTGAGGCTCAGAGGGTTAGGTGGTGTGTCCGAGGACGCAGAGTCACCAAGAGCGGGCCCAGTCTTGCTCTTGGCCTCTGGAGGAGGTTGGGTGATCCCAACCTACGCTGGGCAGGGCCTTAAGGTTTTAACGGGGCTGGGGCCACAGGTCAGAACCGGGAGCTGGCAGGGAGGCAGCGGGTCCCCAAAAGAGATGTTTGAGGGCCGGAGCCAGAGCTGAGAGTCCAAGATGGGGCATCAGCTCGGACGCTGGTGTCCAGGTACAGAGGGTAGGGTGCCTGGGAGGAGGGTGCCAGGAGGGAAGGGCACAAAGAGAGGCTCTTGCCAGGGCCAGGGTAACCGAGGAAGGTCCCCCCCGCCTGGCAGGGGGCTCTTCTAGAAGAGTCCAGGATGGACAGAGGGGCCCTATAGGAGCTTCAAGAAGAGGAACAGTCGGAGAAAGTCTTCCTAAAAGAGAAGGCACTTTGAGAACACCACCTCTATGGGAGCATGAGAGTTAAGATGGCCAGAGAAAATTCCAGGCTGGGACAGTACCCCAGCCCTGCCGTGGGCCAGGCCCGAGGCTGGGAGGCTGGAGGGGGTCAGCTGTGGTCCCTGTCCTCAGGCAGAGCACAGGCTGACAAGAGAGACAGTCTTAGAGGCAAAGGCCACACATTGGTCCTGGTGCTGGGCTGGAGGGAGGTGAGGTGCCTGGCTGGCCGATCAGAAGAAGGTGCCTGGGGCCAGTGAGGGGAAGGGAGGGCACTCTGGGCAGAGACCACAGCCCACGCAAGGAGGTGGGCTGTAGGACTTTCGGTCAGAGAAGGAGAAGCCGGGGTGGCCACGGGGCAGGTGGGTGCGGTGGGGACTGTACTGATCCCACCTGCCCCACCTGCAGGCCCAGTGCAACGGGCGGGAAGCAGAAGGGTGGGGACGGGCACAGCGGGGTCTGAGGCAAGTTGCCCAGGACTCCCCCTCACTTCTTTCTGGCCCTCGTTTGGCCACCAACGTCCCCTGCCTTTGCTTGTCACGCAGGGTTTCACCTGAGCCCGGTCATCTTGCCCCCTGGATGCTCGTGGGGGCTCTGAGGCCAGGACACTGATTCCTTGGGCCCAGGTGGCCCCAGGGTTGAGAGGAACCCCCGGGCCTCCTCCTCCGAGAAGAGCGGCCAACCCAGCCCAGGATTTGGCAATGCTCACCTGGAGCAGTTGTGAGCAGAGGGCTGGGAAGCTACCGGCGGCCTGGCCGACGACCTGCGGTGTGGCCCTGAGGGCCCGGTGGCTGCTCTGAGCGTGTCTGTGTCCTGATCTCCTCTTCTTGTGAGGACCCCAGCCAGACTAGGTGAGGGCCCACCCTGAGGACCTCGTTTTATCTTAATTATCTCCAAACACCGTCATATTCTGAGATACTGGGGAGGGGGGCAGTTAGGGCTTTCAGCCTATTAACTTGGGGGACACAGGTCAGCCTGTGACGGTCCTGATTGTAGATGAGGTGATAGGACATCTCGAGGAGCCAGCGGGCAGGGCAGTGTAGAAGTCCCCCCGTAACACCCAGCACCACTCTGAGGGGGATCTGGTCGGTGCGCGTCCCCCAGGCGGGGACCACGCGTTGTGACTTCCCTGCCAGCAGCATCACACAGAGCGGGCACCCAGCAGATGGCTGTCGGGTAGGCTGAAGTGACGGATCCTGGGGCGGACCCAGCTGTCTGCTCCGACCCCTTCCCTTCTTCCCCAGGTCCCCCCCCCAGCTCCTGCCTGCTCCCCCTAATCCTGGCCGTTCATTCAAACATGTTCCTTGGGCACCTGCTCTGTGCCGTGCTGGGGGGGGGGAGGGGGAGAGCTGTCACCACCAGCTCCACCATTTCATGAGCAAATAGATGCCTTTCGGGCTACTTTGAAGTGCCTTTCTGTCATCTGTGAACAATAAGGCCCTGGCAACTACACACAGCCTGACCAAGGGCCTGAGGTGGGGGTGGGAGGAGGGACTCACAGTGTGGGTCCTTCCCCAGGTGGGCTGTGGGGAGAGTGGGCGGGGGAGGGGGGAGACAAGAACATAACCAACAACAGTGCAAACAGTCAGTCACAGTGATGGAGGCAGGAGGTGGTAGGGACTGCTGGGCCCTCCGGCAGGTGGGAGGCTGGGGTTGTTTCTGGCCAGGCTGGTCAAGGGGTGCTTCGTGGAGCTGGGGGCTTTGGAGCTGGGCCGTGCAGGCCTGGTGGAGTGGGAGGAAGGAAGGTTATGTTGTTAGCTCCCTTACTCCGGAGTCATGTCGTTTCCCGTTCTGCAGGTAGGAAACTGAGTCACAGAGAGGGACAGGCTCCTGCTAGGAGCTCACCTGAACGCTTGCCTCTGACCCTGGCCCACAGGGGCTGCCTCCGCAGGTCGCAGGTCGAGAATGCTGGGGTGGACGAAAAAGGGACCCTGAATCTTGCCCCAGGGAGTGCTCCAGGGATCCAGGGTCCCTGGAGGAATGGATAGGAGTTTCCCAGACAGAGGGGAGGCTCCCAGCCCAATCTCCTATAGCCATGTCCTGGTCAGACCCGGGTGGGGAGCTGATAGGGGTACCCCCAACCTGGAGTAAGGGCTTGGGGTTCTGAGGGTTATTCTCTACCTGTCCATGGAGCACTGTACTGTGAGCTTGACAGCTTTGGGTCCTGGGGCGCAGGTCGGGGCAGGTTTCTCTCGGGGGAGGGGCGTGTCCCAGACCCAGGGGCAGGAGCGCTTTGAGTGGGACCCCTCTTCTGCTGCCCTGCCCCGTTGTGTGGTGTGAATGTGCAGGTGGCGGCGGGGCTCCCTTCAATGACAAAGCCGAGATTCGGAGAAGCTGGGGGCCAGCCCAGAGGCCCAGATTCTGAGGCTGGATAGCACCCCTGGGCATAGGGGGAGCCCCTGCGAGGTATTGGCAGTCTAGAGGGAGTGCGTGTGCACCCCCACACTGTGGGGTTTCCCGATGGGAGGCGGGTCGCGACTGGCAGCAGTCACCATCTCAGAACCACCGGCGGGCCCCGCGAGTCCCCTGGTTGTCCCGCGCGCGGGCCTCGGGCAGGTGACAGCAGCGTGCGTGCCCGTGCGTGGCTGTACCCGAGGCTTCCGCCGTGACGGAAGCGCGGGAGCGCGTGGCCGCGGCCGAGATTGGCGGGCCTCGGTACGGAAGAGCCGCTGCGCGTGCGCGCGGGCGCAGGTGGCGGGCGCGCACGTGGGCCACCCAAACAAAGGTGGCGCCGCGTGATCGAGCTCGCGCGCGCGCGCGCGCGGACCCCCCGGGACAGGCGCATCCCCGTGGGCCCCCGAGCGGGCCGCGCCGGGTGGGGCGGGGAAGCGCGCTGGGCGGGGCCGGGCGCGGGGCGGGGCGGCGTACGGGGCGGGGCGCGGGGCGGGGCGGCGGCTGCGCAGGCCAGGCCGGGGGCGCGCAGACTCCGCGCAGCGGGACGCGAGCGCGCGACCTGGCGCCGCCGCCGCCGCCGCCGCCGCCGCTGCCGCCGCCGCCTCCGCGCTCGTGGCCGGGACCCGCGGGGCCGCCTCCTCCGGGCTCCCCGGCGCCGCTGGGCTCCCGGGCGGGCGGCAGGTGCAGCGCGGCCGGGCGGCTGGCGAGGGGGGCGCCGCGCAGCGGGTGAATGAGAGTTGGCCCCGATCTCCGCGCAGGGTAAGCGGCGCGCGCGCGGACGCCCACACGGACCTCGCGGACACACAGACACGCTCCGGGCACGGGCCGGCCGAGACACGACCCGGCCCGCTCGGCCACGCTCATCCCCGCGCCCGGGGCCAGCGCCCCTGCGGGAAGGGCCCAGCGCGGGCGCGCCCCGCACACACGCCCCCAGGTCCCGCGCGGCCCCGGAGCGCGCGTCACGGCCACCCCCCCCCCCCCGCCCCCTGCGCGCGCCCCGCGGCTCCCGGCCGGCCTGGGAGAGGAGGACGTCTAGGGGGCGCGGGGCCCGGGCTGGGGTGCTGCTGGTCGCCGGGTCGGGGGTCGCTGAGGCCAAGTGGGGACAGGGAGGTCGTCCTCCGACCCACTCCCTGGGCGCACAGGGGAGGAGGTGGGAGCCCTCGACCCCGGCGGTCCGTGCGACCCCAGAAACGACCCCACCAAAAAGTTGTGGCCACTCGCCCCCTCCCTACGCCCCTCTTTCTGCCCTGTTTACTCTCCCTTTGTTTGTGACTTCTAGCTAGTGGGGCTCTGCTGGGACCCAGGGCCGCCTGCAGGCCAGGAGGTGGAGTGTAGTGTGGCGGCCCCCAGCCTGGGGTCCCCACCGCTCAGAACTGGGCCAGCACCCCTGTCCAGGCCTACAACTGGGGAGGAAGGAGAGCCAGAGACGGGCGGGCCGGCGCACCTGCCCCTGACAGTGGATCTGTGGTGGGAGGAGCAGCAGGCCCCACAGGCTTGGAGACCTCAGGGGAACCCCCCCCCCCCCCCCCCCCCCCGCCACCCACCCCTCCAAGCCATGTTCATCTCGGGCCTGCTGCCAGCCCCCAATTTCCAGAGGCAGGGAAAATTCAGCTCTGGGGAGACCTTTTGCGGGATGGGGTTCTCTTCTTGCCTTCCTTGTGCAGGTTGGGGAGGAAATACAGAGTTCTGAGCCTCTGCCACTCGCAAAATTTGAGGCTTGCTGAGTCTCATCCCCCATAGTGGCCCAGCTCTGGAGGTTGTTTTAAGTCTGGGCCTGGCGGGATGGAAAGGGACAGGGCTACATGGTAGTTAACAGAGGACTTGGGAGTCTTTCCATGGTGCACCTGCTCCATGACCTTGGGCAAGAAGGCTTTGAGCCTCCCTGTGCCTCAGTTTCCCCCCCCCCCCCCCCCCGGTAAAGGGAGAGGGGGGCTGGTAAGAGGATTAGATGAGGTGATGCAGGCCTCTCCCTGGCCAGGCACACCCAGGGCAGAGATCAGGACACCCGGGTGAGGCTGGCAGTGCCCTCTGCCCCCAAGCAGCCACAGCTTCTCTGACTGTCCCGCTTGTCTCCCGGACCCGTTCGAGGACGCACTGTCCGGCTGGGTGAGTGTGTTCGAGCTGTTGGCCCTGCCTCGTGCTGGGTGGAAGCACATCCCACGGCTGTCACCTGGGACACCTCAGATCCGGGAGCTAGGTAAACCTGGTCCTCCTTCCTGCTGCACACCTGGAAAGCCACCTGCCAGGTCTAGGGAGGGGGCCTGGCCTGGCTGGCCTTCTCCCTGCCGTGGCCGTGGTGTTGATCCTTCTGTGTACTTTGTGGCCATTGGGCAGGGGCCTTGAACCTCCACAGCCTGGACGGTGCTGGACTCCTGGCGGGGGCAGGGGATGCCAGCCTGTTCCCAGGGATGGGAGAGGTAGGGGTCTTCAGGGCCTTAGGATGGGGGCCCCCACCTCCTCGGCCCTTCTTCCCTCTCAGCTGCCCTGGCTGGTAGGGTGTGGCTGTCCCAGTGGTGCGGCCTGGGGACGAGCAGGGTCTGTCCTTGGGAACGTCTGTCTGCTTGCACTCGGGAAAGGCATTTCCCGGAAACTGATTGGGGAAAGTTTCAAAGTCGTGGTCAGTTTGCTGTGGCCCTGGGCAGCCCAGTTGCTCTGTGTCTTCTACAGAGGCGGACGGGGAACCCCTCAGGGAGGAAGAACCAGGTGGTCTCTCTCGAGACTGGCGGGCTACAAGGCCCCCCTCCTCGCCCGCCTCTTATCGGTCAAGTCCAGCCAGGAGTGGGTGTCAGGAGACCGGCGGTTGCCAGCTCCGTGTGACCTCTGCTTTCCCTGCCCTCCCTAGGCCTCACCTTCACCAACTAGAACCGAGGAAGAGAATCAGGCCCGTTTTTCCTGAATCACCATTTTTGCTGTTCAACAGAATAGAATACTAGCTCAGGCACAATGAGACAAAGTGCTATCAGATCCCAGCGAGCCCCGTTGCCAGGGGAGGCTCGAGCCTGCAGCCCATCTTCTCGGTAACGGCGACGTTACAGATGTGACAGACGCCAGCACCAAACCCAGGCCGGTCTTGACGGGCTCCGTGTAATCGGAGAACAGAGGGCTCCCTTGATGTGTCCACAGTGTGACCCCTGTGAGTGTTGTGCCACGGGGACCCCGTCACCTCGTGGGCCCCGGTGGACCTCTTCCAGCTCTCTACAGATTCTGGTCTGGGTGTTTCCCTCTGGAAGCTCGAGCTGCACCAGCTGTGTGCGGGCATGGGGTTTCCATCCTGGAGCCGTATGCCTCCAGCCAGCTGCTCCTTTCTGGGGTGCTGGTAGGCTTCCCCTCACGTGGGCGCCTGGCCCCTCACCTCTGGTATTTGGCCCTCTTCGCGTCAGGAGGCGGGGGTTCCTGCCTAGTGGCCGTGCTGGGGACCTGAGTGTTCCGGGAGCACCTGTTAGGGCAGAGTGGCCCGGTTACTCCTTCTCTGAGTTTCTGCCTCCTCCCCTTGCGGGCGGCTGCTACATGTTGTCAGGAGGACAGGAGACCATTTTTGTGCGCGCTTGCTGCCCTGGGGGAGCTCTGACGGCATCGGGGGATGTGGTGGAGCGTCCCCGTGCCTGAAGAATTTGAAAATGAATCGGGGGAGATGAGACGTGGGCCGTGGAAGTGAGTAGTGGGAGGAATACAGATGTACTTGCTGGGGAAGCAGCTTCTGTTTGCTCAGCACAGACAGGGGTGTCGGTGGGAAGCCGCTCGATGAGGATTTGTCCACTCACATGGCGCTTGGGGGAAGGCCTTTGGGGTGGGGAGCTGAAAGCCTGTTTGCAGGGTCTTTGGGACTGCAGCGGGTTCAGATCTTTTCTCCTTGGCTTTTCGGTGGCATAGCAGTGGGGACTCTCACTGGGTCTCCATCCGGGGCAGAATCCAGCAGATACCCCACGTAGAGAGGGTAAGAGTCCAAGTCCTCAACAGTTAGGTGTGGCTGGTGGACGTGGGAGGAGGCCTGGGTCCCTGAAGGTGATGGTCGTTTAGTTTTTTTTTCCTTACTGTTTATTTATTTTTTGAGGGGGGTGGGCAGAGAGAGGGAGACACGGAATCCGAAGCAGCTCCAGGCTCCGAGCTGTCAGCACAGAGACCGGCGCGGAGCTCGAACTCACAAACTGCAAGATCATGACCTGAGCCAAAGTGGACGATTAACCGACTGAGCCACCCAGGCGCCCCAGGTGGTGGTCGTTTAGTGGCTGGTTTGTTTAAGGCCCAGCCTAGCCCAGCCCCGGGTTCGGAGCCGGCTGCCGAGGAAGAAATGTAATCGGTTAACTTGAGAACTCAAAGGCAGGTTGCTCTGACTTCTGTTACAAACAGAGGTGGGGGAAGAAAATGAGGGTTTCCCTAATTAGAGAAAACCACGTTCTTTTGGCCTTTAGTGTCTGCGTGTGGCCTGCGGGGAGGGGTGGGTGGAGACTTGGGGCCCGTAATTCTCCTCTAATGACCGTCGCCATCTGAGGGCTATTGTTGAGATTGCTGGGCGTTTGAGTTGTAACTGGGTTGTGATTATGTTTAAGCCCTGTGATCAAAGTCCCCTGTGGTAAAGCCAGAAGACAGGAGGCACTGGCCTATGAAAAAAACAAAAACCGAAAACCATTAGTAACAGTCCTGGAAATCACTCCGTTGTGCCAGACGTTGGCCCAGGTGTTCTCGCCACGTTGTGCCTTGAGGGAGACTAAGGCACGGAGAGGCGGTGGGGCTGGCCTGAGACCCCATTTAGCTAGGTAGCGGAGGGCGGATGGGAGTTTGAGTTGTTTGGCCCCTAAGGCCGTGCTCTTTTGGGGGTTCGTGAGAGACGTGAGCGGCACGTTTAGGATCAGGGTAGGAAATCTCTGCTCTCAGACACGTGCCAATAGCAAGAGCGTCCCCAACCCCACGCCTGACAGCCTTCTGGGCGCTTTATATGATTGCCCTTTGTCACAGCCTCTCTGAGGTGCAGGCCACGGGCTGGTGAGTGGCAGAGCCACGTTTGAACCGGTGGTCTCTGTTCCTAACCTACAGCAGGGGGGTTCGGTGGAGAAAAGTTGTGATCCTGCCGTTGTGTGTTCTCGAGCAAGGTGCCTAACCTTCCTGGGCCTCAGCTAGGTCACCTATAAACGAGGGTGTTGGTGTAGAATATAGAAGCCGGGGGTGGGGGGTTTGAGAGCACACAGGAAGTCCCGGCCAGCTTCTCCACGGAGGAGGGGGGAGCGGTGGGGGTGGGCAGGTGCTCCCCATCTCCGGCACTGGCTGGTGTTGAGTGGCCGTGTTGTGTGGCACTCAGACCGGATCTGGGGGGAAAGGTACGTGACACGGGATGGGAGCCGTATCGCCTCTCTCTCAAGTGGGGCGTGCTCAGAAACTGTAAAGCACTGTGCTCGGTTCCTGCTCCTTCGGGATGAGGGGCAGGGAAGGGCAGGCGTACCCAGAACTCCTGTACGCCCCCAAACCCCGGTTGAGCTGTGGGTGAGAGAAACCAGATGTGTTGGGCACCGTCCAGGGTCCCAGCGGTTGTGGGGGGAACAGCTCACCCTCTCTCGGGGTCGGGTTCCCCCTGATCCGTGGAAGGGGCCCTGCTTCTAGCCCGTCCCCCTGTGGGCAGGGGCTTGGGGCTGTCTGGGGTGAGCACGTGGCTTGAGGAGGCAGGAGTCCCTCCCTGGTCCTGCCAGTATGGCGTGCAGGTGGGGGGCGCTTCTGCGCCCGCCCTGGGACCGAGAGGCATGCAGCCCCCATTCTGATTCTGACCCACCCGCCCTCTCGGCCCCCTTCTGCCCATGCTGCCTGCAGGGCTGCTCCAGGGTGGCTGAGCCCTGCGTCTGACACATCCCTGCTCCCTTCCCCTGGCCAGAGAGGCCTCTGATCACTTAGCAGGCCTCACTGCATCCCTCCCGACTCTGTTCTTCCCTCCTCCTGTTGGGTCTGTGAGCTTGGAGAAACGAGTGGGTGGATGGATACGCTCCCCACGGTGAGCCCCGGGCTTGGGCGCCTCGCTCGGCCCTGGGGGGCTGAGGGGACTCCACGCACAAGGAGCTTCAGTCCTGGGAGCCTGGCTGGGGGGAGGCGGGGCTGGGCAGGCAGAGAGGCGTCTGTTTTTGAAATGTCTTTACTGAGGTGCAAGTTGCATATCTTACAGGTGCGCGATTCACCGAGGTTTTGCATGTTCACAACGTTGCATGACCACCACCACAAGTCAAATTTCCGAGCGTTTCTGTCACCCGGGGATCCTCCCGGGTCCCATAGCAGCTAGTCACTGCTCACCCCCGGCCCCCACCGGGGGTCTGCTCGTCTTAGTACGCTGCGCTTCCGTCTGCTGTGGATCACTCTTCTGAAGTGTGGCCCCGAGCGGCCCCCGACCCCCCTTCTCAGAACCTCAGGGGGCTCAGCTCGCCTCACCAGGCACCAGGGGTCTGAGCTCGCAGCCGCCCCCCCTGGTTGCTATGGCTGTCTGAGAACGCTTCGAGCTTACCCACTGTGCACCGGGACCTTGAGCCAGTAGCATCCCTGCCTTCTCCAGGAAGCCTTCCTGGCTTTCCCCTTCCCGCGGGGTTAGGACCTCATGGGCCCCCGTGCTAGTCACCCTGCGTGTGCTTGCCTGTTTACCCACCTGCCTCCTGAGCTGCCGGGAGGACAGGGGCCCTGCCTTCCATCATTCTCTGGGGACGGCGTCTGGGAGTGAATGCTTACAGGTGGGGGGTTGTGTGGCCGTGGGTCCATGAGGCTCTCTCCCTGACATCCCCACCGTTTCTGCTCCTTGATGATTATGGTAGGGTCACTTGGCTTTGAAACTTCACTGCTCGTGTCCTCTGGAGCGTCTCAAGGGCAGGGCCCGGTCTGGCTGCGGGTGTCAGGGTGCCCTGCCGAGTGACACCGAGTGACCCATCCCGCCCTGGGCGGCATGTTGGTGGTGGTGGTTTTAATGGACTGTGTTTTGAAAGGTAGTTTCAGGTACACAGAAGAATTGCGGAGATAACGCAGAGATTTCCACATAGTCCTGTCTACGGTTTCTCTTGTTGTTAATGTTAGTTGGTGTGAAAACGTTGTTCGAATTAATGAACCAATGTTGACACATTATTAACTAAAGTCTGCAGTTTACTCAGCCTTAGTTTTTACCCCAAATCTTTTTTCTGTCCCAGGATCCCATCCAGGATATTGTGTAAATTCGTTTTCCTGTCTCTTGAGGCTCGTCCCGGCTGGGAGGGTTTCTCAATTTTTCTTGTTTTTGATGATCCTGAAGCCTTGAGAAGTATTAGGAATACTGTAGGATCCCTCTACATTGGAATGTGTTTAGACAGTTGGAATTTGGGTGTTTGGGACTGGGGTCCCAGTTTGGGAGGAAGCCCACAGGTGAAGGGCCCTCCTCATCCCGCCCCATCAGGGCGCCTGCCGTCGGCCTGACTGATCCCCGAGGTGTCCGCCTCGGTCACCTGGCTGAGGCTCCCCCACCCCCACCCCTGTCCACGCTGCCCTCTGGGGGGGAGCCCGTGTGTGTGGCCCTCTTGGAGGGAGGGGTTCAGCCCCAGCTGCTCCAGGGCCCGGTATCTGCGTACTGTGTTTGGAATCCTCTGCTGGGGGAGACTTGTCTCCAAACCCCATTCACTAATTTATTCGGTCTTTTTTTTTTTTAATTAAAAAACATTTTTTAAAAATTTTATTTATTTGGAGAGAGAGAGAGACAGAGAGAGGAGAGACAGAATCCCAAGCAGGCTCCAGACTGTTGCCCCATGCGGGGCTCGAACTCACGAACTGTGAGATCATTATGATGACCTGAGCTGAAATCAAGAGTCGGATGCGCCTCCGACGGAGCCCCCCCAGGTGTCCCTCGTTCATCAGGGACTCAGACCTGATTTTAGGTTTCGGGTTTCATACTCTGTTGGGGAGCCTGCTCCAGCTTCGGCCCCACCCGGTGGGGTGCGAGCTCGTCCTCCCTCTCGGGCACACCCGCCCCGCCCCAGCCCTGCGGTCCGCGGGTTCTCCAAGGAGCGGGGTTCCATGCACAGGAGAGGGGGGTAGGGCGCGGGGGCGGGTGCTGGTGCACTTGTTGCCGTGGGATTCGTTGGTCCGCACGCTGGAGATGACAGAGCAGGAGACTCAAGTCCTCTAACTCTGGATGTGCCCACGACTCCAACGACTTCGGCGAGTAACCATCTGTGTCCCTGTTAAGTGAAACGTGAGCTCCTCCTGCTGATACAGTCCCCTTGTAACCACGTGGGCCCTTCTGGCCTCCTCCCCTCGCTGATCAAGACGTTTCCATCCCGCGGTGGGAACCGGGCTCCCCCGTTTTGCCATCCATTTCCTTAATTGGCCCATTCCAGTCGGCGTGCAGAGCGGGACCAGGATGGCTATCCCGGGCCGTGGGAGGCAGCTCTGTGGGCCTGGATGCGGCCTGCGCGTCCGGCTGCTTCTCCGCGGGGCCGCTGGCGTGCCGTCAGAACTCAGGCTGCAGGGGGCTCACGGCGCGGCGCATCTCTAAGAAGGCCTGTGGCCTGCAGGGAGGTGGGGAGAGGGGAGCTGGGGCCTCCGGCTGCGCCTGGTCAGCCCGCCCCGCAGGTGCAGGGCACACAGACTCGGCATCCCTTTGCAATCTGGAAGCGGGGCTCAGTGCACACGGCCCAGAGGTCTGGCTCCAGCAGCATGAGGAGGAAGGCTGCGGGGGACCCCGTGCAGCTCTTGGGCTGAGATCCCGGTGGGGCCTGGCTCCTCCCCGCGTCTGAACTCACACCTGAGCAGGGGCGGCCCTCGCAAGAGCACCCCTGAGCAGCAGGGCCCCGAGGGCAGTTTCCTTTCTGGAAACGAGAGACGTGAGGCTCCGCGTTGGCTTCCGTTTCCACGGAGGGTCTGTCTGCACACGTGCGTGCGGGTCTCTTTGGCGGGGAGGAAGGCTCCCCGGAGGAGGAGGAGGAGGGCTGGGCAGGGGGTGGTGCCCTGGAGCGGGGTGCCTGCATGCCCTCTGTGGGGCCGGGCGCCCGGCTCCCAGCGCTCAGTGGGCCCCAGCGCGGCCCCGGGTGGGGGAGTTTCCGAAGAGGGCAGCGGCCGGTGGAGCAGGCTCGGACGAAGGCTGGCACGGTGGCTGTCCTTGAGAGAAAACGGGGCAGGACAGCGAGAAGGACACGGTGAGTAGGGCAGCGAGGGTGACTGTCGCTTGGGGCGGCGCACAGGTGGGCGGGAGCGCCGTGCCCCCACACCATCTGCAGCGTCCCTGTGCCCTTTCCCACGCAGGCTGTTGGGGGCCTCAGAGGAGCCAGTCTTGTTTTCTCGCTCTCGGGAGAGCTCCCGCCGGGGACCTGGGGGGGCTCCGGCCACCTGCCCAGCCCACAGCGTGGTGCCTGTGCTGCGTGCCCCGTCCGTGCCTTCTCACCTGCCTGAGAAGGACCTGCTCTGTGCCGGGGAGCGAGGCCGCTGCCTCCAGGAGCACGTGGCAGGAGGGACGAGGGAGGTGGGGGCCACGGGACAGCAGCCCACCCCGCCTGGGGGTCAGGAGGACCCCTGGCGGGGTGAGAAGGGGCCACAGGAGCCGATTTGGAGGGACACAGGGGATTTAGGCCGAGGAGGAGTGAGGAGGGGCTGTAGGCCGGGCTAGGCCTCCAGCCAGCATTCTGCCCTCCCCTGGGCCCGCTCTGGTGGGGGCCTGTGGGGGCAGCTTACCAAAGGTCAGCTCCGTGCAAGGCTCCTGGAGATCCAGCCGGCACGTGCCCCCATCTGCTGGGGCCGGGCCATGTCGGGGGTGCTGTGGGATGTGTGGCCAGCTGCCTGGGCCTCCCATCTGGGCCTTCTCAAAGCTCCTGTCTCCCTGCTGTGGTGTGGGGGCTCCAGTCTCCCCTGGTCCCCTGGGGGGCATCTAAGGAGGCTGGTGGAACTCGCCAGGGGCTCACTGAGTGGGGGCTCTGTGGGGCTGGGGGGGGGTGCTCTTATGCCCGAGCGGCTCTTCCTGGGAGTGAGGCTCCTGGGGCCTGATGTGGGGCCGGCGTGCCGTGGTCCCGCTGCCTGTGTCTTCCTGCTGGCCTGGCTCCCCCGCTGGGGTCCCCCTCCCAGATCCTTGCTGTGCCACACCTGCATCCCTGCTTCTTTCTGGGTCGACGTTTGTGGGTCTGCTGGGTCCCGTGTGACAGGCACAGTCAGCTCTGCTCTGGGGGTGATGCCGACCCGGCCTCTGGTCCAAACCTTTATTATCACAAGACTCAGAGCCTCACTCTTAGAAGCACCAGGCTCACCAGCCACCTGCAGGGTTCCCACAAAACCCACACCCCGACGGGGGTGCCCTGTGGCAGCGAGGTGCGTGGATGATCCCACAAACCCTGCGTCCAGGAAGCAGAAGTGTGGGGGGTCACATGTGGGGGCGGGGTGGAGGGGTGCCCCGCTGTCCCGAGGGGCATCGCCGCCTGGTGCCGGCGGGTTGAGGCTGAGCCGTGCGCCCCTTCCAGGCCCCTGTGGGCGTGTCGTGGGGGCCCTCTGCTGGCGTCAGCACCCAGGTCGGGTGTCCGGGAGCTGCGGCCCCTTTCTCGTTCCATCCAGAGAGGAAGGTCGGAGTCCCTGCTGGACAGGAGGGCAACGCGTGTCTTTCCCCGGCGGTGTGCCCGATGGGCGACCAGGGTGTCATATTGGCGGAGCATAGAGCAGGCACGCTGGGCGCATCCTGGGTCAGAACGAAGAGAGAGCCTCTGTCCAACAGCCCATGCTTGAGAATGCAGGGAGGAGTGTGAATCATGTCGCCAGCATTCCACGAGGAAGTTTAAGCAAGCGTAAGCATCTGAGTGTGTGCGTGCAGGCGCGTGCGAGACGGAGGTGGTGTGCGAGCTGGTGTGGAGGAGGAGGGTAGCGGTAAGGACCCAGAGGTGCTGGACCGGAAGGCAGAAGCGAAGGAGAGAGATTTCCTGGTCCTTAGAGCAGGGCCCGGCCCGCCAAACACTGGAGGCTGTGGATAACGTGACTTCGCTGCTGCTGAGCTGGGTGGAGAGGAAGTGAGATGTGACTCAACCAGCAGAAAGCCCTGGGCATCCAGGCTGGGTGGAGCTGCTGGCCGCAGGCGGGATTGTAGTGAGGACTAGAGGGGAAGGCAAGGCAGGAGGGGCCGTCCGTGTCCCTGCTGGGGGAGCCTAGAGGCAAGGGGTCCGTGGTGGTCAGGGGGGGCCCGGCAGGTGTCGGCGGCAGATGGGCACCACCGCAGGGGTGTGCTCGGGGAGATCAGCCCCAGCAACCCCCGGCCGCTGCCAGACCGGGAGGGAGGCCCAGGAAGCCTCATGACTGCCTGGCATGATGGCGGGGGAGTCTGATGGCGGGGGGAGCACGAGGTGCCGCGGGGCATCTCCCCGGTGGTGCTGGGAAGGCACAGTGTCGAGAAGGGACGTGGTGGGGCTCCTGGATGTGGAGGTCGGCTAGCGTTTGAGAGGCGGGCCCGCCTGGGGAAGCAGGGGATTCATGGGAAGCTTCTTGGGAAGCAGGGGATTCATGCTTCTGTCTGCGGGCTGGGCCAGAAAAGGGGAGACGTGGCCTCTCGCCAGCCAGTCTCTCTGCTTTGAAAAGCCCCACGCCTGATCTTCCACAGCTCGTGGCCACCTGCCGTGTTCCGGGAGTGGGCACTCTTCAGATGCTCCCGTGGCGGGGAGGTGGGTGGCTGCAGTTCTTGAAACGGCCCCTTCCTCTCCCCAGGGTCCTTTGTCAGGCTCCCGAGCCCCACACCACTGTCACACAGGCTGGGCTTTGCTCGTCCTGAGAGGAGGGGACAGACTGGGCAGAGCCTAGCTGTGGCCCAGGCCCGGCCGGTGCTAAAGCCTTTCCTCTGCCCGGGTCACGGCTTCGCTAGGAGGCGTGGGGCTGGTGACTGAGCCTCTCCTCCAGAGCAGAGCTCCTGCTGACCCAGGGCAGGGACCGCAGGTGGGCCACATGCTGGGCGGGGGCTGGGCACACAGCAGGTGCTCCATGAGTGGGGAGGTTTTTCCAGCCTCGCTGGTGCTCCAGAGGAATCCTTCCGGAGCTGCAGCCCTGGTCCCGGGGTCCTTGACCCTCTGGCAGAGTTGCTGCCATCTTTGGGGAGGCCCTGGAGCCTCCTGGGGGAGGGAGTCTTGGATGCCGGGGTCCCCACCTCACGTGGCCCATGCGTGGACAGCATGCTGTCCTGCTGGTCTGGTGGGGGGGCAGGGCACCCCAGGAGAGGGTGAGTGGGTGGGTGACACCCCCCACAACAAACCTGGCTGTGGCCTCGTGGTCCCCACTCTGCAGATGAGTAAGTGGGGTTGGAAAGGTCGTGGTAAGTGGCTGCCCCCGGGACCCGAGCCCTTGGCTGTGTCCCAACTGCCACACCTTTTGGGCCCATTTAGGTGTTTTACAGGGTTGAAGTTGTCCTATTTGTTACCCACTGCGGGCCTCAGGGGGACCCTAAACTCTGCTTTCGGGGTGACCTGCCCTCTTCATGTGTGTGTGTGTGCCGAGGGCCCCCCCGGCTCTGCACGGACCTCCCCAACCCTGTCGGGAAAGCCGGGGTGTCAGATTCTTCCCTGTCACCTGACCCTCCATCAGAGGACGTGGGTCTCCCCCACTGGACCGTGAGCTCCTTGAGGGGGGGCTCGGGCTCGGGCCATCTTTGCAGGTGCCTGCCGCACCTGGCCAGCGAGCGCTGGGAGGCCAGGGGCCGACCATGATGTTCCCTGCCCTGCCCTTGCTGTCTCACTCGGAGCCAGCGGGGCGGGATCTGCTGGAGGGTGCTGTCTGGGGTCTGGCTCGGTCTCGCTCTGCCCTCTGGAGGCTGAGCCAGCCCAGGGGGCGGTGCCTGGAGCGGAGGCCTGGGGGGCGGAGCGGGGCGGGGCCAGGGAGGCCTCGCTAATCTGGGCCGTCCCTGCCCCTGGAGCCTGTGTCACCGCTTCTGAGAGGGGCGGGAGCTTTGCTGGGGGTGGGGCAGGAACCCTAAAGAACGGGAGGACGGGCACTTGGAGCAGGAAGGCTCGCACAGAAATGCCGCCCGATGGTGGTAACGGGGACTCTGGAGCTTGCCGCGGGGGCCCAGGTCTCACACCCGTGGTCTCCTTCGCTAATGGCCCCATTTGAGAGCTGGAGGGGCCGGCACAGAGAGGTGAGGTGGCTCAGGAAAGATCACACAGCCAGAGAGATGCGAGGCTGGGTGATTACAGAGGCCACTGTCACCCAGGGCCTTGGCACGTCTGCATCAGCCTTGGTGGCCTGAACAGGCCTCTGGGTTCCTCCCAGAGGCAGGAAGGGCAGAGTCTGGAGCGTGACCCATGCAGCCCCGGGTCCAGCCCTTTGTGTCTGCTCTGCGTCCCCCTGGAGCTGCAGGACCCCTTGCCTTCTGGCAGAGAGCCGAGGAGGTGCTGGAGGTGTGTGGGGGCCCCCGTCCGAGAAGGTGGCGCTCCTGGGGCCGGGGCGCCGTAGTTCTGTGTGTTGTGTGGCCTAGGCGGGGGGGTTGCCGCCCGTATGCCTGGTCGGTGGGTGTCTGCGGGCTGCTCCTCCTGAGGGGCCTGGGGTGGGGGTGGGGTGCGGCTTGGCAGGGGGAGAGGAGGGAAGAAACCCAGGGCTTAGAACCAAGTGCGGGCCAGGCGCACAGGAGAGAGGCCGTGGCCGGGCAGGGATGGGCCTGAGAGGTTGGCAGGGAGAGCCCACGGTGTCTGTCCCAGCACAGCCGAGGATCCGGGGTCTCGTTTAGAGAAGCAGCTGGAGGAGGCAGGGGCCCCAGAACGGACAGGCCCCGAGGCAGGTCACTGTGTCCTCCCTCTTCCCAGCGTGTGACTGTGGAATCCCTCTTTGTCCTACGTGCTCTCATCCCAGACCTAAAACACGTTAACCTTACTGCTGTGCCAGAAAGTGGACTGTGAGTTTACCAACTCTCACCAAATCTGAGTGCGGCCTATGCTGCCAGAGTCGTTGCTGGTGTCCCAGCTTACACACCCCAGAAAGGTCTGTGTCCTGTCCCTACTCCCCGCCCCCCCCACCCCCGGCACTCTACATTTAGCCGTGGCCACAGAGGGACAGGAACTGTCAGGTGTCATTGGCACACTGGGACCTTGCCCATAAGTGCGGGCCCCACCGGGGGGCAGGGACCATATCCCTCATCCAAGAGTCCCCACCACTTGGCTGAGGGCATTTCGGCGTGCTTGAGGAGGTGATGCCTGCCCACCTGAGTCTCCCCCCCCCCCCCCCCGCCGCCAGACCCTTGACCTGGGGCGTGAGGCCACCTCCCCGTCCTCCTGCCAGCAGACTTAATTGACAGATGAGCTTCCTTTTAAGTTAGGCAAGAGTGTATTTTCTCAATAGCTGGCTGCCTAATTGTGTGATTGCTGGGTGAGTTGCCGGCCCTGAGTCGTAGCAAGAAAGGTCAGCCGTGGCCTCGCTTAGAGCGAACACGTTCATTCACAACCGGGTTCACGTTCTCTCCGGGATCTTTTTACCATTCCAATTGGGAACCACGTCGGTTACACCTGCAGGAGCCCCGAATTCGGAGCGGGATTTCCATCTTGAGCGTCACTGACTCGTGTGCCTTCCGTCTGTGGGGACCAGCCTGTGGCCCGTTCCCCTGCGCGTAGAGGCTGGCCCTGCTGCGTCCCAAACATGCTGGGGATAAAAAGAGCCTGTTATGACCCATTTATAAAGTATTTCAGAATCACCTACATGAATATTTTGTCCTAAATTCTGTGTAATTAGGAGAGAGAAACCCTACTCAGTGATTATTTTCGAGCACCAGAATAACCTAGATGAGAAATCTCTCCATGTAGGTTTTCTCAAAAGAAGCCATTTTAACAAGAAACATAATAGGAGTTGATTTTATCTACACTGTTGTCTCAAAGGCTTGGAAATAGCGTGTCTCCTTAAGGAACCTGCAAGCCTTGCTGACGGTTATGTGGTTTGCAGAGCCTTTCCCTTGCCAACGGCGAAAGGTAACCTTCCGGAAGTGTTTACAGAATCCTCGTGAATCCTGGCTGGTGAGCCATGGCCGGCTTCCCTCCTGCCCGGCTTCCCCCCCACCCCCCTCAAACCTCAGCTGAAGCCAGAAGCTGAACAGGCCCTTCTGGCTGTGAGGTGCTGGGTGGGTGAGGTTGGATGTGGAGGGGAATTTGCCGCTCTTGTCCATTTAGGGAATGTTCCTTGAGCGCCTCTCTTGGGGGGCTCCCCTGCCGCTTGCAGAAGGCAGCTTGGGGGCCGCGTGGAGCACCCTTTGCTGGGGAGGCAGGTGTGGGGCCGAGTTTCTGGGGTAGCGTGTATGGGGCTGGGGGAGACCTTTAGGAAGGGAGACTTGTAGGCCGGATCTTTTTCTCTTCTCGGGGCCCCAGGCTCACAGACCTGGAGGAATCCTGGCCCTTGGAGCCGCCCGCAGCAGTCACGCAGGACCCTCTTGTCTGTTCACTCAGTCATTTCCAACGTGAGAGGTGCCCTCGAGCTCGCCAGCAAAGCAGGAGCGGGGACGGACCTTGATGATAACCCCCGAGTAACAAGGTTCTCCCAGCGGGAGATCAGCTCCCGCGTTGCCCGTTTCCTGGGGGAGGCCTTTCTTGGGCCCGCACCACACTGTCTTGTGTCGGTAGGGCCGGACATCTGCCCGGGGGCGTCCCTTCTCCCTGACCCTCTTCTTGTGGCTGAACCTTGAAGGTAGAAGTGGTCTGGGCCGAGCGGGGGCTGGGGAGGCGACGCCTGAGGAGCATTCGAGGCCGGGGCAGGTATGAAAGCACACAGGTGTGAGGGACAGGGTGTGCTCAGGACGGGTGGGGCACAAGGGAGAGGCCAGAGGTGGCCAGAGGAGAGCTGGGGTGAGGGAGGTGGGGGAGTGAGGAGCCTCTGGTGGTGGTGGGGTGAGCCCCGCTGACGGCAGGTGTTTCCAGAAGTTTCAGGTGTGGGAACGGCCTGGGATGGGAGGGGGGCCCCTGAGGCTGGGGCCACCCTGCGGTGAAGGGGAAGATCGGACCTCCGGCGACCCTGGGGGTGTCCTGGGGCCGGGAAGGGGCCCCGATGAGGCGAAGCATTGAGGGATGGGGGTTGTGAGCCCCTCCCTGCGTGTGGCCGGCAGACCAGGCCCAGAAGAACCTGCCCTGCAGCCGAGAGGCGTGACCAGGCTGTTGGCAGGCTCCTGGGAAGTGAGGGGGCAGAGGGGCACCAAGTGGGGAGACCCTGCCTTTGGGCTCAATGCCTCGGGTTTCCAAAACAACCCTGGAGGTGACGTGGGGGGAACTGGCCTTCAGGACAGGGTTTTCTCGTGGTTGCCTTGGAGAGTGGTGCCTCTTCCGAGCTCGGTGTCCTGGGCTGTGAACCTGCCTTTATCAAGGGGTTTCCCTACCCTTGGGACCCTTGTCTTATAGCCCCGGGGTAGGTGCTGGCTGTGCCCCTGACACCAGGGTCGTGAAGGTGGTGGGGTCCCCACGTGGAGGACCTGGAGAGGAAAACAGGCTCCCGTCAGGCAGCTCAGCCCCTGGCCAGGGTTGGCCGCCCTGTCCTGCGTTGACCCCCACCTCCCCCGTACCCACACCCCTGCCCAGACCGCCCCGGCGGCTGCCCCCCCTCAAGCCATCAGGAATCATCGAGGGTCCCCTGCACCTTTCGAGGGGCCGAGATTGGAGAGCACGGAGAACCCTCGAGCCGCACGGAGGTGGGGACTGTGGCTAGTGTCCACAGTCAGCGGGCGAGCCGGCCCCTCCAGCTCTCCTGCCCTTACATCTGGTGCTCCTTCTCCCTCTGTCCCCATGGTGGGCTCTCCCAAGGAGCTGGAAAGGACCGAGCCCGGTCCGGGCCTCGCAGTGGGTCGGCATGAGCCTGCGGTCCTGCAGAGAGAGGGCCCGGCCACCCCCGTGTTCTCCTTGCTCGGAATGCGGACCCAGTGCAGCAGGTGGATGGACTTTATCCAAAGGCAGTTGGTGGAGGCTGTGGAATGCTTGTGCGCAGGTGCAGCCCTCCGGGGGGGAGGTCAGGGGTCACGTACCTGCAGGTCCCCCCCCCCCCCCCCCCCGCTGCTTCTTCCTGAACCGTCTGGGGGGACGTGGAGCGGGGACCCAGGCTGGGAGTCTGACCGGTTAAATGGCCCGGTCGAGCCCGGGGCTCTCAGTTTCTGTCGGTGTGAGTGTGCTGGGGATGAGTGACCCTGGCCGGCCTTTCCGGCAGGGTCAGCTGTGTCACAGCAGAGGGACTCTGACCGCCTTCTGTGTGGGTGGAGCCGGGCCGAGCGGTGAGTGAGGTGGGGGCTGCCGACGGCCCTTCTCTTCCCGGTGAACCAGTTGACCGGATCTTGTTTCCTTTTGCGACCTGGGGGTCAGGCCCGAGCAGGCGGCCTTCCGTGGCTCCCTTGAGCCTTTCCCACTGTCCCCGAGGTCTCCTCGAGGCTGCGGGATCGTGTCAGCTGCTGTCCCCGGGCAGGATGGGAAACCACCCTCCTGGGCTGTGCCAACCCGTCAGTCCGGATCGGCCAGGTCTCCAAGGAGCCTGCCGCTCTCGCTCTCGGTGAGGCCTGCCCTCCCCTGGGAATCCACCGCCAGACCTTTGGACCCTGGTCGGGACGGGGGCTCTCTGTCGGGAGAGAGTGCCGGAAGCTGGACCGGGGCGGCCCTGTGGCTGTGCCACGTGGGCACGGGCGGCGCGGGTCCTGGCGGAAGGGCCTTCGCGGAGCCAGGCTGTGGCGGGAGCCCCACGGCGGGTGGGGACGAGGTGATGCGGTGAGCGGGGCCTCCCCTGGACCTGAGGGGCTCTGCTGAGTGGCGTCTCTCGCGTTTGCTGCGACCTGCCCGCAGCGTCGTAACGGGGACGGAAACCAGTGCGGTGCGGGTTCCTGTTTGAGGGCAAGTTCGCGTGGAATGTGGGTTTCTGCCTGTTCTCTGCTCGCACGGGCTGCCTCTCAGGTGCGAAGGCGGCCTGTTCCGATCAGCTGCGTTTTTCTGGTTCAGGGTTTGGCAGTAGACCCTTTTTCTGGGTCGAACTTCGGCGAGAATTCTAGCCAGAAGTTGGGGTGTCTTCTGCTCTGGTAAGCCGAGGCCAGGGCTGTGGCCGTGGAGGGGCCGGAGGGGTCCTCTCGCTCCTCAGCTGTTGCTGCCCGGGGATTCTAGTCATGGAAGGTGCCGGACATCCTCTGGCCCGCATCCTGACGGGACCCTTTAAGTGGCTCCCCCCGCCCCGCCCCCCCCCCCCCCCCCCCCCCGACCTCAAGAAATGAAATGCTGGTTACTGGTCTGATTTGCAGGTGCTGGATTCTGGCTGCCCGAGGAGGCCTGGGTCGCTGGGGTCTGGTCGGCCGAGCGGTGGGGCCCCCCTGGGGTAGGAGCCCCTGTGGTCCGATGGGGACGTGAGGGAGTGGTGCATCTGTGACTTCCTCTGAGGGCAGGTGAAGCTGATGTGGGACAGAGGAGCTGCAGGGCACAGGCCCTTATCAGCTGTGCCGGAACTGAAGAGAAGCAGGGTGGGGGGGGAGGGGGCACAGGGGTGAGTGGGGGAAGGTGAGCGCCACAGGGTGGGCCTGGTGGGTGGGCCAGGGTTCCGGCACCTGCTGTGCTGCCCCCAGAGCCCCGAGGAGGCAGGGCCATCAGGCAGGAGGGGGGTCTCCGGGAGGGGGCTGTCACAGAGGGAGTGTGGGGACAGAGCCGACCGAGCTGTGGGGTCCGGGGTTGGGACGACACGAGATTTGGGGAGAATCCCCCGCACAGGACACGTAGGCGTTTGGAAGCCGTGTCCACAGATGGGGGCTGGACATTTGTGCTCGGGAGCACCCTGGGCCCGGTGGCCGGGCCTGGGTGTTAGTGGTCGCGTTACTGATTCTGGAGCCTGGGGGTGCGATGGCTTTTCAGACTTGAGCCGTTTTCCTCATCGTTGTGCTTTCGGATATTGATCCCCCCCCCCCCCCCCCCCCCGCCACCTCCCCTGTTCTCTGTGGAAGGAGACGAGAGCATTGCCTCAGATCAGCTCCATCTGGCGTCACGGCCACGCGCCCGACGGGTCCTGTCCCGTTTGTTGGAGCTGAAGCGAACGCACGGTTGAGGTTTTAATGCCCTTTGCAGAAAAGTGACCTTGGAAGGCTTTTCCCAGGAGGGGCCCCTCTTCGGGAGCGATGCAGGAGGACCCCGGGCCCCTCTTGCTCCCACTGCTGCCTTCTCCCTGTAGATCGAGCGCAAAGCCCATCTTAACCTGAAAGGCACCGGGGAACGTTCGCTGTTTGCAGAAGCAGTTTGTGCAAGGGCCCTGCGGATGGGCGGGCCCTGCGGTGCTGGCATCATTTCTTCTCGAGTGGCCCTGAAATGGACTGTTCCACGTCTGGTTTCTCAGGGTGGGTGATGCCGCGGTCTCTGGAGAGCGCCCGCCAGCTTGTGAACGGTGCCCGCAGGTGTCCCCCAGATGCTGCCACCTCCTCCTGGTCTCTCAGTGGCGGGACCTCAGGTCACCGTCAAGGCGGACAGAAGGTGTCCCCCACGTGCAGCATCCCAGGCTTGCCTTGTCCGCCCAGCCGGGCGGGGTCCGCCGCAGCCTCGTTTCTGCACGGGGGCACCTCTGCCGCTCGGGTCCTCGGGTGTGGAGCGTGGAGCTTGTGGCCTGGTGCGCTCAGGCCGGTATGTCTGGTTCCCCTTCTGTTCGTTTCCCTCCCGGCCACCCGTCCCTTCTGCTTTCCCTGCGATCGATTCCTTCCCCCAGGAAGGCAGCACCTGTGTGCTCCTGGGACCAAAAAGGCTCTGATTTGCCTGCTGAGTTGCAGTCTGTGGGTGGCGGGGCGTCGGGAGACGGGCTGCTGGGCGCCGAGAACCACAGAGGCTGTGCGTGCTGGGCTTCAGAGGCAGAGTGGGTGTGCACAAGGCAGGGGTGCAAGGCGGTGTACGTGTGCACGTTCACTCGGGTGTGTGAGCCCAGGTGTCCCAGGGCCCGTGTGCCCGGACCGAGAGACACCTGTGGATGAGGACTTTGGGGAGGGCTTCCTGGAGCAGGAGGCGTCTGTGGCCCCTGAAAGTCGCACAGCACCCAGAGGCAGGGAGGGTGTTGGTGAGCAGATGGGGTGGGTAAGAGGATGTGTGCGTGGGGGCTCCTCTGGCCTGAACCCCAAGGGGGAGGCCAGAGGTGGAGAGAAGGGGCGAGGTGTACCTGCTGGCCTGGCCGGGAACGGGGGCGCTGCCCCTCCCTTGCTGCATGGCTCTGGGCCAAGTCTTCCCTGTAGGGTGAGGGTGCCACTCTTAGGGTGAGGGTGCCACTCTTGCACGCGCCATGACACAGAGCAGCCGGCGCTCAGGCCCCGTCCCCCCCTCCCCCGCCTCCCGTCTGTCACATGCCCTTCAGCCACAGAGCCTGCCGCTTCCCCGCCGCCAGGCCTGCAGTCCAGCCTGCTGCACGCCTGGGGCCCACTCTGGTCGTGCCTGCGGACACAGCTCCCTACTGGGACCCGGCTGCCACCCCTCGAGGCCTGGACTGGGGTCAGGGGGAGCCGTGGACCGACCAGCCCGCCCCTGCGCCCCTTCTCCAGGGTCACTGGGTAGGCTGGTGGCTCTCAGACCCTGGTCTCCGAACCCTTTGTAGTCTTCGGTTACGAGGTCGCCAGAAGGCCCCGATATACATGGGTTGTCTCTGTTGCTCTTGACTTTCTGAGAAAATACGAGTGGGGCGCCGGGGGGGCTCAGTCAGCTGGGCGTCCGACTCTTGATTTCGGTTCAGGTCATGATCCCAGGGTCGTGGGATCGAGCCCCAAGTCAGGCTCTGTGCTGAGTGTGGAGCCTGCTTGGGATTCTCTCTCCCCTCGGCCTCTACGCCTTCTGTCTCTCTCAAAAGAAAAAAAAAAGTAAAACTAAGAAATCTAAAGGTATTAATTTATCAGGAACTGCCAACTATAAACCCATTCCGTGTTTACGTAACTAGCTTATTCTTATTAAAAAAAAAATCACCGTGTTCCCCCCCCCCCCACTCCACAAAAAGGAAAGCTGTGGGGGCACTGGCAGCTTAAGTTACGTGTCACGTGTCCCTTTTGCCATGTTGTCTCTCCGTGGGCCGCCTGAGGGCGAGTGTGGAAAAGCAAGTGTGGCCTTACTTTTGACCTCATGGGTCCCCCCAAAAGAGGTTCCTGAGCCGTGCTCCAAGAACTGCTTGTTTGGCTTTGGGAGCGATTTCCCTGAAGTGGTGAATGAAGGTTCTTGTTCCCGTTTTTTTCTGTTTTATTTAAAGTCCTTCCTTTATTTAAAACAATTTTAAAATGTCCTTTGCTGTGGAATAGCCAACACCTTCCGGATCCAAAAGGGGTTGAAGCTGAGGATGAGTCTCCAGTGCCTCGTGCCTCCTCCCCTCCCCCCACTCCCCCCTCCCTTCCGCTTCCTTTCCCCTCCTCCCCTCCCCCCTCCCCCTTCCTCCTTTTCCCTCCTCCTTATCCCCTTTCCCCTTCTTCCCTGTCCCTTTTTCCCCTCCTCCCTCCTACCATCCCCACCCTCTCCACCCCTCCCCCTTCCCCCTTCTCCCTTCCCCCCTCCCCCCTTTACTCCAGTGCTGGATGGCGGATGGCTTGCACGCACTGGGCTGATAGCAGTCAGCCCAGGCTGGGAGGTCTCCCGCAGGATTTGAAGGGTCCTCCTCCTTGCTCAGGCCGTGGGGGCTCCCTTGTGTGGCTGTCCCCCGTGGGTGGACCTGAGGGTGCATCCAGCCTCGTTTCACTGTCACAAAAACCATGTGGCAACGAAATGACCTTGCCTCTACATCATTTTGCAAGTAGAGTAGGAGACTTTCCCGTAAGGATAGTGGATGTTGCAAAATTGCCCTGGGCGCCCCCCACTGAGTAGGGGCCCCTGCTTCCTTGTTCCCACGCCCACCCGCCGCATGTTTGCTGGTCTGTCAGGGAAAAGGGTTTCTCAGGGTTGCTCATGGAACTTTAACTTGTGTTTCTCTCTTTATAAGTGGAGATTAATCATCTCCCCGTAGGTCAGAGGACTGTTTGCCTTTTCCGTGAGCTCTCTGCGTCTTTGGCCCATTTTTCTGCTGGGCTGTTTATCAGTCTTAGACAAATTAATCCTCTGTAGTACGTGTTGCAAATATTTTCTCCTAGAGTATCATTTGTTTGACTACTTCGGTTTTTGCCTTGAAGGTTGTTTTTCGACATAATCTGTGTTCTTCCGGTCCTTCACGTCTTGCTTGGAAAGGCCCCGTCCAGTCCTGAGGTCCTGGACCCTCCTGCCCCCCGACCCTCGCCCACCCCCCGCCTCTACACGGATGCCGTCCTTGTTTTCCGTGCACATCTTTGGTCCGTTTGAGCGTATTTGGGGAAGGGATGAGGTGCGGCTTCAACATTATCTCCTTCCACACAGCCGCCCGGATGTCCCCGCGTGGGTCCTTTGTTGGGTAGCGCGTCCCTTCCCCCTGATGTCAGATGCCACTTGGATCCCACTGGAGGCTGGGACGTTGTAGCACGGCTGTAGCTCTAGCATGTTCCATCACGTGGTGGCGCTGGTCACCCTCATTACTCCTGCTTTCCAGAATTTTCTGGGTTATTCTGGGTTTGTCTGTTTTTCCTTATGAACCTTGGCCTTAGCTCATTTTGCTTCCTCTGAAGTCTTTTTGTAATATTTTTGGGGGAATCACGTTAGATTTATAGGTTATTTTGGAGAGCTTTGCTCATGCTGTCTCTCCTTGTGTATTTATGTATAACCACGATGAAGTATACATAATACGATAAGTGTGATATACTACATGCAAGGTGATAAAACACATATAACGTAAAACGTACCGTTTTGACCATTTCTGAGCGTGCAGTTTGGTGGCATCCGGTACGTTCAGTGTTGAGCGACCAACACACCATCATGTCCAGGATGTTTTCATCTTCCCACACCAAAGCCCTGTCCCCATGAAATGCGAACTCTCCGTTCCCGTCCTCTGCCCCGGGGGCCTTCACCTACGTTCTGTAGCTATGGATGTGACTCACAGGGACCATAGGAGCAGAATCGTGCCGAATTAGTCCTTTTGTGCCTGGCTTCCTTCACTGAGCACAGCGTCCTCAAGGTCCATCCGGGTCGTAGCCCATGTCAGCCAGCACCCCGTCGCGTGTATGAGGGATACTGCTCTGTGCGTGTACACCACAGTGTGTGTGTCCGCTGTCCGGATCCCGCCGAGCCCCGGTGTGGGTACTTCGGGTGCATTCCCAGAAGCAGGACCTCCGGGTCCTATGGTGGTCCTGTGTTTGTCTTCTCAGGACCCGCTGCTGTTTCTCGTGGCCGACAGTGTGTGGTTTGCACTCCCTGGCCTCGGTGTTTGCTTGGGAATCTGGTAAATGGACAACTCTGAGCCTGGCTGCCCTGAGGCCCCAGGCAGGTCCGTGAGCCATCGCCCTGCACCCCAGGGCACCTTGTGCCCTGCCTTCCATCTTCCCCTGTCATGGCTGTGAGTTCCTCTCAGCTGCGTCCCCCTCCGTGTAGAAGGGGTCGCCGCAGTCACAAGCAGCCGATACTCACGAAGTCCTTAGTGCGGGCCTGGCCCAGAGACAGGCGTGCGGGAGCCGGGGTCCAGCCTCCCGGAGGCCGGCATGTGGGATTGGGTTAGGGGGGTGGTGTGGGAAGGGGTCAAGTCCGTGGGCCCAGTGCAGTGTGCTTCTCAGTGCGGCTGGTGCGGGCGGCGAGGCTCCCGGGTGCTCCCTGTGCCGCGAGTCCTCTCGGGCCAGGCTGCCCTCCCTACCCGGGACGGTCCCCACCTGGCCTCAACATGCTCCCCGTCCGTGCTCCCTTTCCCTGGGGTGCCTTCCTCTGCAGCTCAGAACGGCCTGCCCTGGCCGGTGGGGCCTGTGCCCCGCCTGCCCGGCTCCTCCGTTCTGTGGTTAGGAAGTTCCTGCGCGGTGGGCACGCCTCCTCTGCATTCCTGCATCTGGTACATAGTAGGTGCTCATTAAACACCGGCCGAGCGCCCGCTCATTGCCGTCCCTCTGAGCATCTGGCGTGTGGCTCTGCCCCGCAATGCAGCTGCAGGGCGACAGTGTGCACGTCAGGACCCGGGCCGCGTGCCGGACCTGCTGCGCGGCCGTGTCTTTGCCCTGCGGAGCCCCCCTGCCGCCTGGCAGCAGGGACACTCGGAGACCCAACCGTCCGTCCATCGGCCACACGGCGCTGGGCAGTTACCTGGGCGCGCGGCGCAAAGACGACTCTGAGGATTCGGGTGTTTTGTGGGTTTTCTGATGTTTTCTTTACGTGGCCGCGGCGTGAGTGCCAGCCCGCACGTCTGCGCCAGGCCTGCCCCGGGTAGGGCTGTGAGCCTTTCTGGGCTGGCTGAGCAGGAAACGCGGGTTCCACCTTCTCGCTGTGTGTTGTCAGACACGGAAAACCTTTTGGGGCATGGGGTGCTTGACACCTCGCGTAACTGCCCGGGGCCTGGTCTGCAGGGGAGGGGTCTGGCTTGGGGGAGCCGAGATGAAACAAGAAAAACAAAGCTGCCTCTGGACAGGTGCCTTTTTCGCCTGAGGGCTGTTTACCTTGGCGCTGGATTTGCCTGAGGACTCGGAAGCTCTTTAAAATGCACCTCACCCACCCGGAAGCAGGTGACACCAGGTGATGGCCAGGTGACAGCCCTGTTCGGTCTCCTGCTCTGGGGAGGGGACAGTGAGGGACGGCGGTTGGAGAGCCTTCGTGTAGGGAGGGGACAGTGCACAGTCAGAAGCGTGGACTGGATGTTGCAGGCGGGAGCCGGGGCCCGGGGCTGGCTCCTGGAGTTTTCACTGTGCTCTCTGTCACTGTGGAGCAAGGGACACTGCCCTGAGACCCAGGGGGCGGCCTTCCGGGGTGGTCAGTGCTTTTGGCTGGTGGCCGCTCGCAGCTGGCTGTCCTTCCAGCCAGCCCCGCTGCCTCAGGAGGGATATGGGGGACGGGGGAGAAGCCCCCGGCACCCGACCCAGGTGCACGGAGACGTGTCGGTTTCCCTCACCTAGATCCTTCTAGATCTCGTCTAGAGACCGCCCAGGCTGCCCCAGTGTCGCCATGGATGGCCCCTCACCCCTCACCTCTTTCCTTAAGAAGACTGGATGGTGATGGGGACACACACCAGTCAGTGTGTGATGCTCAGGAAATGGGACCCCAGTGCTTAGGGAGGGCCCGGGCACCCCGCTACTGGGCCAGTAAGTACCGTGACCGTTTTGAGAGTTTTTGGTCTGCTGGGCACTCATCGCCCTAGGACAAGGGACGCTAGGGCATGGCCCGTGGCCAAACCTAGCCCACTGGCCTGCAGCCACACCCATCCGGTGGCACGGCGGAGTTGAGAAGTTCTGACAGGCCATGCAGCCCGCCGAGCCCCAGACATTTCCTACCTGGCCCCTTACAGAACAGGATTGCCCGCCCCACGCGTGTCGCCTGTAGTGTTTCAGTGGTGAAACGCAGTTGGAGAACAGCCCGTTTGCAAACAGCTGCGAGCCACGCCCCTTTCTGCTTTCAGGAACTTGGGCCAGGGCCATGGCAGGAAGTCATGACTGGTGCCCGGAATCTGGAAGGTGGTTCCTACCGGCAGCCTCACTGGCTGGGTCTTCCCAGGTCCTGGTTGCTAAGGACAGTGGAGGGAATTGAAATAAATCTGTGTGCGTTTTTAGTAGCTCATTCTGTTTGCTTACACAACACAGAGGTTTTTGTCTACCTGCTCCTAAACTTTAGGTTTTTTTGCTGGCTTTTGTTTAAATAAACATCTGTGTGGCCACTCAGTCAGGCTCCCCACTCGGTCTCCTAGGCAGAGGGGCCTGTGGGCTGTCCTGCAGTAAGGGATGCATTAATAGAGGCATGTGCCAGGGAGGGCTGGATAGCTGGGCCCATCTGGGGTTAGGGCAAGCACAGGCTCTCGAGTCCAGTGAGGTTGGTTTCTGTTTCTGATGTGCCACTTCCCTCTCATCCTGTTTCCCCAGCCTCAGTTTCTCCTTCTGTCAGTTGGTTTAACAATAGAACTATTGTTTCAGCATTGTGACTGGGATCTATGACACCTGGGATATGGGAGCTTGTCATTCTTGCCTGAGATTTGGGGCCCTGCACAGATTTTGGGGTGCACAGGAGGCCTGGGGCTCGTCCTTCCCTGTGTCAGTGCCCTGTGAACATTCCACGGGAGGTGTTCTGACCCCCTGCCTGGGGCTGTCCGGGTCCTCTGCTGTGTGCACCTGGGCTGAGGCCCAAATGCCTGGAGATGGGCCCCCGGATGGGCCTGGCTCACACCTGTCTCTTCCTGCTACTCTAAAGCCCAGGGAGGGCAGGTCTTGACCTGAGTGGCCCTGCCTCTGTGCACCTCACCCCCGATCCTTGGGGCTGGTCCCCAGCGGGGGTCAGAGGGCGGGGGTCTGCTTTGTGCAGGGCAGGTGGCAGGGCTGAGCCTTGGTGATGGAGTGCTGGCGGGGCGGGGGGCTGCCGCGCCCTCTCTTGATCGGCCGCCTGCCGTTCCCCGGGGCCGGGTCGGAACCCTTGCTGGAGTCTCGGGCACTGTGGCCCTGGCTTCCCACCGCGTGTGGTCTCTGCTCACCCACCACCTGCCCCTCCCTCTCCTGCCTGTCGGGGGTGGGGGCGTGGAAGCCGCTGACTGGGGGGTCTCGGGTGTCCTGGAGCCTCTTACCCTCATCTTCCAAATGGGGACGTCACCGCAGCGCCCCGAAGGTGAAGTGACAGTGGTGCACGTGGAGGTGGACGGAGGTGTGGGGCTAGTGACGTCTGCTAAGTGTGTTTCTGGAGAGTGGGACCTGGGGCTTTCCCGGGGTTGCTTCCCCCTGCCGGGCACGACTGAACGTGATGCCCGGCAGTGCTCTGAGAAGGGAGTTCGTTCGCACCCTTCACAGTCACAGGAGCCGGGCACCGGCAGAGGCAGGGTAACCCACCCGTGGGCACGCTGCCGTGGCCGGTGGTGTTGTCCCTGCCTGGATGGTGAGGAGAGACAGCTCGGGTCCGAGCTCAGCACAGAGCCCGCTCCCGGTGGGTTCTCCACGTCTGCGGCACGTAGGACAGTTGGGACCAATTCGGACGGGCGCGTGCCCCCTCACTGTGCCCCCACACGAGTGTGCTATGGGATGCACGAGCAGGGGTGACGTCGCTGGGGCCGGGAGCCGCGCGGCTGGGCGGGCAGGTGGTGCGGAGCCAGGGGAGGGAAGAGTGAGGTGGTCACTTGGTGGTGGCTCGGACAGCAGGAATGTCCCTGGCAGGGTCCCAGGGGCCCCGGGGAGGTCTTGACATCTGGTCATTGGTGACCCGAGGGGGGCTGGGATGGCGGGGGTGGTGAGTGGGGTGTGGCCCGCCCCACGTGCCTCGGTGGGGTGCGCTTTGGGGCTCCCCTCCCCTCTGCCCTGTGAGCGTGCTGTCTGGGTCCCGCTTTCCAGGACTGTCTTTGGTCCCTTCAACCCTCTTGGGCTGGAAGTTTTTGCATTTTGACCTTGGCTCCCGATTTTCGCCTCCATCGCTGGGCCCTGCTGGGGAAGAAGGGTAAGTGGGAGTGCTGAGTTCCATGATGCTTACTGAGCCCCGATCTTGTGTGGCCTCGTGTTTACTGAGCCCCGATCTTGTGTGGCCTCGTGTTTACTGAGCCCCGATCTTGTGTGACCTCAACAGCTTGAGGCAGAAGGAGCAGGACAGGGCACTGGAGCAGCTCTTGGCAGCTCGCTGGCACCCTGTTACCTTTGTCCCGTTGGGGGGACTTGGGGAGCTCACGTAAACGTACAGTTGGATACGTTGACAAAGTTATTCAGTGCTTGAAATCCCTCCTATCTGAATTACATCACTACTTTAAAAAACGTGTATTTGTTTTGGGTGGGGAGGGGCAGAGAATGAGGGAGAGAGAATCTCGAGCAGGCTCTGTGCCGACACATTGCAGAGCCCGACGCGGGGCTGGATCTCAGGGACCCTGGGATCGTGACCTGAGCTGAGATCAAGAGTCAGACGCTCAACCGACTGAGCCGCCCGGGCATCCCCACGTCACTGCTTTCACTACCGGGTGTGATCCCGGGGTGGCGTGTGTCTGTCGTGTCTGGGTGGTGGAGATGCTGTGTGGCAGAGGCTGTGGCTTCTACCCCCGCCCTGCACTCAGGCCTGCGTGTCACTTTGGTGGCTTGAAAACGGCCACGGCGGAAGCAGCCACGCCACAGAAGCGGGCACCTGCTACGAGTGTAGGCTTAACGAAGCGACGGAGAAAACGTGGGGTGAATGTGTGACGGGCGTAGCCGCCCACCGTGAATGGCACACAGAGGTCGAGGAAATCTTCCTCTTCCAGAGAACTGCCCTCCCCGTCAGCAGGGAGCACCCTCGCCCCGTCGCAGACGAACAAGTGAGGCTCCGATGCGCCATCCGTCTGCACCTTCGTCTTGTTAACGCAAACAGAATCGCCAGCCGTCGGCCCTGTGGGAGCCGTACTTGTGCCGAGGGTGGGGGTTGGGGGAAGATCCGGGGGAGCGTCGATGAGCACCGCTGGCCACGCGGCTTTCCGGCGAGAGTGCCGCGGGTTTTACCGTTGCTTGTGAGCGTGAGCCGCTCAGCCTCGTATCCGTTTACTTCCTCGTAGTCGCCTGACCTTCGTCTCCACGCGCGGGTCCCCGGGGCCACTCCCTGCGCAGTCCTGCGCCATCCACGCCGTGGTGTGACCCCAGGTCGCGGAAAAGGGTGTGGCAGCGCCCATCGGGCCCTCCCGGCTCTCCCGCTGTCCCGCGCCCCCCCCCCCCCTCCCCAGGTGATCGTCAGGGTCGCCGAGCTGGCAGGACGTGGGCCTCGTCGGTCGTCCACGGGCTTGATGCACACCATGGTTTCGGCCTGACCTTTGTGGGAACGGACGGTCCCGGAAGACGCTCGCCAAGGAAGACGTTCAGGCCTCCCTTCCCCCGCACCTTGTGGAAACACCCAGGTTGTTGAAGCCTTGGCATTGCGTTTTCCACAGGCGTTCACGGATTAGGGGCCGTAAGCTCGGTAGGGCCTCGGCTGGGCTCCTAGGCAGAGTCCAAGGACGGCCCTTTGCTCTGTGGGCTCTGTGGGGGGACAGCTCCTCGCAGCTGTGGCTGGGGGGCCTGGAGCCAGCGAAAGGCCCCGGATTTCCTGGCACTCAGAGCCCCGTCGGCGCGGCCCCACCTTTGCCCATCATTCCTTCATTTGCCGGATGAGCGTGTGTGACCCTGGCACGTGCCAGCCCTGCCGAGGCCAACCCGCAGACCCGCTGTCTGCGGCTGGCGTGTCCCCTGGAGGGCGGTGGCTGCCACTGCCCTTGGGGGGACCGCGTGCTGACAGTGTGCGGCTGGGGACACAGATCCCAAACAAGGGAGCTAGCTGGGCGTTCCGGGACCCCCAACCAGATGGGGTGATGGCTCTTACTTGGAGAAAAAGGCACTGGGATGGAGACACCCCCGAGCCAGAAGGGCCCAGCAGTAGGAGCAAATGTGGCGGCAGAGGACCCCCAAGGGCTGGGCCGGGGAGGCCCCGGGAGGGCCCCCGGCGGGATGCCATGGGCTCTGGTTTCCTGCCACGTGGAGCGGGGTCTCAGCGGGGGAGGAGGGAGGGGCCGGGGTGGAGAGGCACACGCGTGTGTGGCCCAGTTTGGAGGTGGGGGGCCGTGCTGGCTGCAGGTGGCCGTGGGGTGATCCCAAGGTTGGGGGCTCCTTCCAGGTCGTGCCTGGAGCAGCTGGTGGCCGTAGACAGCGTCCAGCGGGAGGCGGCTCCGTGCGGCGCCGGGCAGAGCTGAGCTACCAGCGAGGTGCCCCGCTGACAAGCCAGAGCAGAGCCCCCAGGGAGGCCGGCGGGTGCTGGGTTGGGGCAGGACGCCTGGGTATTGACCCCAGGAGCGTTTGGGGTCTCACCGACCGTGCCCAGCCTGGCAGGACCGAGGTGTTCGTCGGGGGTGAGGGATGTGGCTCCCAGACAAGCCTTGAGTTTGGGGAAACCCGGGGGTCATGGGTGCGAGCCAACATCGTGAGCCTGGCACGGGGTTGGGGGCAGCGTCCGTGGTCCTGCGTGCCTTGTGGGTTTCAGGCCTCAGACTCCTCCCCGGAGGGCCTGGCACAGGGCCCCGCAGGGCCGGGCAGGAGTTGTGTGGGTGCCGGGTTCTGGGGGTGAGGCTTTGGGATGCTGACTGGGACCCACCTGAGGCCGCACCTCCTCCCTGGCCCTCCTGTTCCCCCTGCAAAGCCTCGGGGTCCACAGCGGCCGCCCCAGGCCGCTCCGCCCGAGGAGTCTGGGGCCGTGTTCCCAGAGGATGGAGACGTGGCAGAGGGCCAGGCGGTCTCTGGGACTGGTTTGCGGGGAGGGGGGAGGCGCCCAGTTCTCCATGTCTGGGGCTCCCCAGGAATGGGGCTTGGGACGGGCCTGCATCCTGTGGGAAAGTGGACACAGTTCATCCCTGGATCGGCCGGAGAGCCGCCAGGTAACCCGGGAGACGAAGCCAGGCCGGGGAGCGGTGCGCACCGCGTGTCGAGGCGGGATGGCGGGGACGCAGCCGGGGCCGGAGACCCGGACCCACCGTTTAAAAAACCTTGGCTGGGAAGGGAAATAAAGTCCTTTGTGGTTTCCAAGTCCAGTTTCCCTAGACACTGCCGCCTTTGTGTGTCCAGAAGGCATTCATCGGGTTCCCAGAGCAGCGTGCTTTGTGTCTCGGGCCGGCGCGGCCGGACTCAGTCCCCTGTGCGGAGGGCGCGGGGCCTGGTGGGTGCTGCCTCGAGCTGGGCGAGCCCCGCCGCCCTGCACCACGGCACCAGGTGCCCCGTGCTTGCTCCCGGGGCAGACGGTTACAGGGCCCTTGCACACCGTCCCGGCTCTGGGCGGGGGTCTGGAGTGGCCACGGCCAGGGTCCTTTCCCGGGGCGCCTGCTTCTGCACGGAGGTACAGAGAGGTGTTCCCTCCGAGGGCTGCGGGGCCGGGGGCAGCAGGTCCCGCTGAGCGCCTGGTCTGCCTTGGGAGGGGGCGGGGGCGGGGGGGGGTGGGCTCACAGGAGCTGCCCTGAGCTGCCTGGGGTGGCCTGCGGGTGCCTGTAGAAGGCAGGGTTGGGGAGTGGGGGGCTAGCTGGGGGGCTGGGGACACGTGGGGAACGCGAGGTGCAGGTAAGATGCGTCGAGAGCGTGCCCGCTCGACTCTGGCTCTGTGTGGAAAGCTTCCCTCTGGGTCACACTTGGTGTCCGAGATCTGGCCTCCTGTCTGTGTCTGAGACGATGCTCCATAATGGTTTTCTGTCTTCCTCTGAAAGTTGGGGGGGGGGTGTACTGGCTGGCACGGTGTGTCCTCCCCAAATTCACGTCCACCGGAATTTGTGAACGTGACCTTACGTGGACTAGGACCTTGCAGGTGTGACTGAGGTGCGGTCAGCCGTCCTGGGGTGGGGTTGGCTACGCTCTGGCCCGGCACAGGGATGCAACACGGTGGGGTCCCCTCACAGGCTGGGCCGGCCCCCGCTGGGGTGGCTGGGGAGTCACGGCTTGTGGTCCTGATCTGACAGCAGTGCGGGTGCTTGGTTCTTCGAGGGGCCCAAGGGGTCTGGGGGAGCAGGGCGACGGGGACGGGAGTGGGCCTCTGGGAGCCCCTCTCTCTGATGGGCTGTGTGTCTAGACCCCCCCCCCCGCCCCCCGTCACAGGCTGACGAGAGTAGCCAGCAGGAGGAGCCCAGGGTTGGGCTGAGCTGGCGGCTGGAGGGATGTGGCCCTGGCTAGCCCAGCGTGTGGGGCCGGGCCCAGGCGTGCGTTGCGTTCCGATGGTGCCGGGCTGGACACTCGGTGCTTTGTCCCCTGTCCTCGTGTCCCCGCCTCATTAGCTTGCTGGAGCTGAACCGGGAAGGACGGCAGCCCCAGCTTCAGGGGCCATAGAGAGCCCCAGACAGAGAGCCCACCCGGCCAGAGCCGTGCCAGGAGTACAGGAGCAGGCCCGACCGCTTTCCGCCGGGCAGAAGTCAGCCAGGTGTCCCGGCTCGCGAGCCTCCGCACCCCACTGTCCCCCGACACCGAGGAGTCCGGCCGGTCTTTTTGGAGTGAAAGGGAGTAGGTGTTGCGTTGCTGCGTTTCCCGTACCCAGGTTTTTATTTCTGAGCTGAAAAAATGGGGCCCTTGCGTGGCTCCGTCAGTTAAGCGTCCGACCCAACTTCAGCTCAGGTTACCTTCTCACAGTTCATGAGCTCGAGCCCCGCGTTGGGCTGTGTGCTGACAGCGCCCTGCCTGCCTGGGGTTCTCCCTCTTTCCCTCTCTCTCTGCCCCTCCCTTGCTCGCTCGCCCTCTCGCAAAATAAATGGACCTAAAAAAAAAGCAATAGGAAAGCATCCTAGGACGTTTGGAGAAGGAGGTTTTACAAACCGCCTGTGGGCCCATAAACCTAATGCAGGGTCCTGTGTCCCCTTTAGTTGTTTTGGACAGCTGTTTGCCTTCACGGTGACCGGGATGGCAGTCACAGCTGCCTGTGTCACTCGGGGATGGTGTCCTGTGGGAGTCCCACGTGATGGTCCAGGACTCCTTGCCCTGCCCCGTCTGGGGGCGGGTGGGTAGCGGGCAGGGCTGCTGGGTCACAACTCGATCTGAGGGTGAGACTCTCCCCACGTGTTGGCTTTGCCCTGGAGACGGAGTCACTGGTTCCGAGGGCGTCTTTGTGCACGGATCCTGCTGCCTTCTGCCGCGTGCAGTGGCTTTGGTTTCCTTTTTGGTGAAGTTGCAGGTTTTTGCTCCAGGAGTGGTCGATTTCCTCTTGCTGTGAATTCCTCTGCCCGGGGAATTGGCCCATCTGTGGACCAGGGTCCTGGAACTTCTGCCCGTTTATTTAAGCAGTCTTAGGACAAGGATAGTAATCGTTCAGCACACCACATTTGCTACACGTATCCCTTGTTTCACTGCATTTTTATTTAATTTCTTTAATGTTTTATTTACTTTTGAGAGAGAGACGGAGAGATAAAGAGTGTGAGTGGGGTAGGGTAGAGAGAGAGGGAGACACAGGATCCGAAGCAGGCTCCTGGCTCCGAGCCGTCAGCACAGAGCCCGACGCGGGGCTCGAACCCACAAACTGTGAGATCATGACCTGAGCCGAAGTCGGACGCTTAACTGACTGAGGCTCCCAGGCGCCCCCCCACTGCATTGTTTTTAGCAAGTGGAAATTTACTTTTGTCCAGTTGATTATCAGATTCTTTTACTCTGTGATTATTTTTGTCATTTCTATTACACAGACTGTTACCCCACTCTAGGGACTTGGTCAGCACGAAGTTCTCTTTTCTTCAGGTGTGTGTGTGTGTTTGTGTGTTTGTGTGTGTGTGTGTGTGTGTGTGTGTGTTTTCCTTCATTCACCCGTTTCATCCATCTGGTGCTCATGACAGCTGGTTGTCCAGGTGGCCGCCCCCCCCACCCCTCCAGAGGAGCAGTGCTGCCCCTCCCCCATGGCCCCCATCGCCCTTTCTGGGCTCCCCTGGGTCCCTGGGGGCACTGGGCATTGTGTGTCCTGTGGCTTTTGCCCCTAGGGCCACACGGGGCCACGTTGTAGTGTCCCAGGCAGACTGCAAGGAGCCCCTGCGGCCCCTCCCCCCCCCCCCACATGCCTCCGCTGTTCTCGAGGACCAGAGCAAGGTCTGGTCCATTTCGGCTGGGCCCTTGCGGGCCCCACTGCTGGCATCCCCTGTTCAGGGCAGGAAAGCTTGCCGAGGGGGCAGAGGGCCCCTGGCAGTGGGGGGCTGTGATCGAAGGGCCCTTTGACAGCCCTGCGCCTGCTCCATATCAAACGGTCCCAAACAGGAAGCGCCTCTCCCCGCGTTGCGCTTCTCCGTGAGATTTCCCCAGTGGGACAGCCCGGGCCGAGTTGACGGGTTCCTTGCTGCTCAGCCCCCTCCCTGCCCGCCTTGCCTGGGGGTGCTGGCCTGTTTTCTGGGGCCGGCGGCAGGCTCCCGGGGTGCGTCATCTGGAGCCCCCGGAGCTCTCTGGTCTGGAGCTCCTGGAACTCTCTGGTCTTACTGCTCTCACTCCTGTCTCAGAGGCGGAGCCGGGGCCTAGAAAGGTGGTAAGCAGCAAAGCAGGCTGCAGCAGTCTTGTCCAGGCCCCCACCCTCGCAGGGACCCAAGGCCTCATGGCCCAGGAGCTGTGTGATTGGGACTCGGTGGCGTTTGTGGCCTCTGCTGTAGGCTTTGGAGCGAGGTCGGCTGGACGTGCAGATGAGCTATTGGCTCTGTCCCTGGGGGTCCTGGTGGGGCGCCTTGCCTTTCCTGGCCACGGCACAGAGACGTGGGGCACCCCATGACACGTCCGTCCCCGGGTGAGTGCGTGGGTCTGAACTTACACGTGTCCTCCCTCGGTGTGACCCCCCAGGTCAGGTCTTTGCTGCCGTCATTCCCGGCTGGAGGAGCCTGGCGGGCAGTCTGTGGGCTGGGGCCGTGCTGGGGAGGCAGGCGGGTGAGTGCGGGGCTCCTGACCAGCCCTTGTGTGTGGGACGACCTCTCTGAGCAAGAATGAGCCGACTCTGGAAGCTGAGCAAGGGCTGCCCAGGCGAGCGGGAAGGTGCCTTAGGCATACAGAGCAGCCTGGGTGGTGACCTGGGTGAGGGGACCAGGCCCAGCCGGGGGACACGAAGCCGGGGCCCCACTGGGTTCAGAAGGGAGCCACTGAGACGCCCTAATGCCGAGCATTCTAGCGGTTTTCGGGTGTCTGCTTCTGTCTGGGCAGCGTGTGGAGCCACAGCTCTGACCGCGTCCTTGATGGTTGGCTGGTTAGGAGGGCTTCTGATGAGACCCAGGGTCTCTGGCCTCCCATGCACCAGGCTGGCCGTCATTATGGCTGGGAAGGTCCTGCTGACAGACTTGGCTTCCTCC